>NC_138032.1:59396209-60596209 GCF_964106645.2 Podarcis pityusensis
CTCCAACCTAAGAGCAGCGTGATAGGTGAAACCAGATGGACTGGATGCAAAGGACTGAGTCTTTTATAGGAGAAAGAGGGGTTCCCCAGTCACTGAGGCTGTGGCCCTTTCTTATATATTTTATGAGGCATTCTTTCCCAAACAGCGTCCCTTACAGCGGGTTACGGCGCATTTTGAGTTAGGTACGAAAGCGGCTATTTCCCTCCGTCTCCCACAACACACACACACTTTTCCTGATCAAAACAAGAAGTGTCTAGCCGCCTTGAGGAATCCCAGAAGCATGCACAACAATATGGTTATTATCGGCCTGATATTTGGGGAAGAAAGTGCTAATGGGCAATCTGGTGTTTATTTTGAAACTGCTAACAATGATTTTTCTTGGGTAAAAAAGGCAAGTGTGTCTGGGCACACGGTTGAGTGGGTTTTGAGCAGAGGCTCTAACAGATGGTGTGGAGCTATAGGTGCGCTTTCTCTCTCCCGCGCGCGCTCTGTCTCTCTCTCTCTCGCCCCCCTCCGCTCTCCAGACTTAGGGGAACCGTCGTGCCTGACCGGACTGTGAGCAGCAGGAGGAGGAGGAGGAGCGGCGGCGGCAGCAGCCTGGCTGCACCAGGCAGCTCATGGAAAGGCTTTTCCGCTTTCTACCCGCTCCTGCCCCTCCCCCAGCCCAGCCTCCCCTGGAGAATGAGAGACACACACAGAGCGAGCGGGGAGAGAGAGAGAGCTCTCGGCGCGCGCTGCTTTTTGCCTCGCAGGCTCCCCTGGAGAGCTTTCCCGCGCGCGCCGGCTTCCCTTCGCCCAAACAAGCGCCGCGTTCAGGGCTCCTTCCTCGAGAAGGCCGCAGCCGAGCTGTGCGTTTCCACAAGCCCCTACCACCTCGCACAGAAATCGGTGCTTTCCTCTCTCTCTCTCTCTCTCTCTCTCTCTCTCTCTCTCCTTCCCTGCCTCGCCTGCTTTGCCTCAACGCCCCCCCCCCCCCGCTTTTTCCCCTTCACACAGCCTGGGCCTCAGCCGTCTGTGCTCCATGAGGTCACTTGCTTCCATTCCCATTACTGCGGGCTTTCTCTCTCTCTCTTTTTTTTTTTTTTTTTGCCTCCTTTTGCAAAGGGGGCTGTGTGAGGTGGGAGAAAAAAAAAAGGGGGGGGAGGTTGGAAGAAGAACCGCTCGAGGCACACGAATACATGTAATTTCCAGGCCCCGCCATTCACCGCCTCGGCCACCACTCCTTCCCCAACACCAAGTGTGGGGAAGGCAAGCTTCTCTTCTTTCTTTCCCCCCACCTACCTACTGCGTTTGCTACCCACTTTGAGCCACTTTTTTGCTTGTTGACAAGGCCACGGCGGGTAGCTTGCGCGTGTCCTTTTCCCCAAGGAAAGCCTGCAAAAGTCCTCGTCACTGAAGCGGGGACATGGCCTAGTTTCCCCCAAGTTGTCTAAAGCAGGTACCAGTGTGGAGAAGCCTGAAGAAATATATGACACCGCAGACATAACAAGCAGTCAGTGGCTGCGAATGTTTGTTGTTGCAGCACGCCATATAACTTCTGGTGATTGTTACTTCGCCTCTGATGAATCCGCGTATTTAGATGTGATTTATTTTTTATTTTGTAGCACCAACAGAAATCCATAAACTGTCGGTTCAGCGCCATTGACTCTTTGATCAGTTACTGGGCTATCTCTCCCCCTCCCCCTCTTTCCTCCCCGTCAGCGAAGAGAGATTAAAAGCCTGTATTTTCAGCACTGGTGCTACTGCAAAGATCCGTAGCTTCAATTACCAATAAAAGTGTGCTTGAAAATGTTAGCCTCTTTCCTTTCTCTCTCCCTCCCTCTCTCTCTATTCAAGAGCATCAAAACTTGCAGAGCTGCCTATAGTACCCTCTTAATTAGCCTACAGCGATTTCCGAAAACATTTAGCTGCTATGTACAAAGGAAATAAAAAGTCATTGTCAACTCGAGAGCGCTCCAGAGTTTAAAAGGGTGCCTCTCTGTAACCTATTGAAATAATTATTGGAGGGCACAACGCCTCCGTCTTTGTCAGAGGACTGGGGTTTGCCTGTCAGGTTGGGTTTTCTCCAAAAGAGCACCATTCATTTAACTGCGGAGGGCATTTAAATCTAACCCTATTTTTGTCAAGATCGCTATAAACTTTCTGGTGAGGAGTGGAGAGACTGCTTGGAAGCTTAACCGAGCTGGAATTGTGTCCCAGGCCACATATTCCCAAAGCCCTGCCCTTTGTTTTTGATACCTTTTACATTTTATTTTTTTATTATTATTTTTCAAATGATGCCAGAGAAAGCAAGTTTCTCTTCGTGCACCATTGCAAGGAGAGACAAAAAATGCACTGGGCATTTATTTACAGTACTAAACACCCCCGGAATTCTCTATTTTCTGAGGGGCACAAGTTCCCCTCGTTTACATGTGTGGAAACATTATCTTTTTTCTGAAAAAACCGGGAAAGCAGCAAATGACTCTCTCGGGAAAATAAAAGAAGATTTAAAAGTTGAGCCATCCAGTAGCTAACAGGCAGCTTTTGGGATGGGGGGTGGGGACAGTTCCTTGCCTTTAATTGCCTTGGAGGAGTCCTGAGAACACTGTAGTTATCCTCGAGAAAGTTGGCCAAGACAGGTTAAATAATTTAATAAGGACCTGCTTGTAATTATGTTATTTACAAGGGATGACAGAGGTTTGAGAAAGAAACAGGAGCTGATCTCAGGGAAAATGGACGGGTTTGGGTGACCCCTGGAGCATAGAGCTTGAATTATGGAGATGGGGGACTGCGAGGTGAATCCGGACTAGTGGAGAACAAGATGACTTTTCACCTCAACACATTTAACTTTTACATCCCAAATAAACGTCTCGCGAGACTAAATCATCCCATTTGAAAAAGAAAAAGAGAGGGCAGAGGAGAGGAGGAGGGAAGGAAAGCTGCTTCCTTCGATTCCAGCGCGTCCGGATTAAGAGACAATTTCCCTTTTTGTCATCGGTCTTAACAAAATTAATCCCCCAGGTTGTTTTAAAATAAAATTGAGGGAACACTGGAGCAGTTGCCCTCCCCGGTCACTTCTTCTTTCCCTGATATCAAGCAGATGGAAATCTGGCATTAAAGGGCAGCGCATTCATAACAGCTTCCTGATAGTAACAGTAATAATAATAAAACTAGTTTGCTTTCGAAGTATTTGTCAACCGTATGGGAATTTAGCTAACATGTCAAGGGGGCTCGGGGAAGGATAGGCGTGCCATCAAGAGCCAAGGAGAGTCCCATTCCCTCGGAGGTGGGAGTCAGACACAAACTCAGCAGCTCACACAACTCTTAAAAAAGCTTAAACTTTCTCACCTGTTTGGTCATGGAATCTATTAGCCGAACGTACAAATCCTGTTCCGTTCTAACTCCTGCGTATGGGGGAGGAAAAGCAAAAACAAAACGAGAGACCCATTTATTGTCAGAAACGAAGTGCCTGGCGAGCAAGGCAAAGCTACACAGATAACACAATGGCTACACGAAGACACTCAGCTGGACGCTGGGTGCAATAAAAACGCATGTGAGAGAGGGAGATTCAAATAAAAATAATCTAGTCTGCAGGTTGTCGCTGCCTAGCATGTATGGCCACAGAAACATGAGACAGCTGCCTTGACTGAGATAACTGAAGTATGCATGTTTCACCAAAGTGGCCTGCGTTATCATAAAGTAAGCCCCCCCACCCCACCCCAAAGACAACACAAGAAATAAAGGTTGATTGCTCGGGTTTCCGATCCCTATTTCCCTTTGTCAATATTTGCCATCCAACTTCCTGATTCTTTTGGTGTGGAATCATGTACATCTGGCATGATGGAGCTAGGCAGTCACAAGAATTAACATTAATTTGCGAAGCTGGGTTTGGATCTCTTAAAAGTGATGTTGTGCTGGAGCAGATATTGATTTGGGGCATTTCGCTTGTTTGTGTGTTTGTGTGTGTGTGTGTGTGTTTTAACTTTCTACTTCAAGACCAGCCGGTTAATCATGTAAAGTACCATTGACTTATTGATCGCTTATGTTTTGTTTTCCTTCTATGCCATAAGAAGAGTCGTGTTCACAGTCATGTAATTTTAATCTCAAAATCTTTATATCCTTTGTTTGTTTTTTTGTTTAAAGTGCTCCAGAAAGAGGGTAGCAATTTTCGTGCATATACAGGTAAAACAACAAACAACAACAAGGATGCAGCGAAGAATAAAAACTTACCATTACTGTACAATAACTGGAGTTTATAGTGAATTCCATTGTTAGTTTTTTCATTGTTTGGCTCCTGCAAGTAATGATAAATAATTGCTTTTAATTGGTTTGTGGGGTTGTGTTTTAAAAATGCCGTAGCTGGACTCCAGCTGCCTATAGGATCAGATTGCTCCAGCAGCAGCAGCTTCCCATTAGAATGTTTTGTTTTGTTTATCTATCTTTGTGACAGACAAGCTTTGTTTGGGACCGGAAAAAATGGACTTCTGGCTGCTGAAATATGCCGGTTAGGTTAAGGGAACTTTGCAAACCAGTTTTAGGTGCCAATCCCTGGCATCAGAACTTGGGACACTACACGTGGTTCGGATGCCTCTAGAGTCCCGTTAGAACTGCTACTGTCTAGGCAAGGCGAATGTTATATTTAATCGTCGGGATCCGACTTATATCACATTATTATTATTTTATTATTTTGCTATTAGTACTATTTTAAATGATGGGGCGGGGGCGGGGGCGGGGAGGGAAGGTTGCATTTTTTAATTAAAAACTTACTTTCTCTTTTTCCACAAAGTCCACAAAAGCAGTCCTTTCAATCTCCACTGGCTGCCCCTGCCTGTCGTACAGAGCTAAGACGAAGTGGAAAAAATTGGATTTTCTGAGATTGGAAGGCGGCTGTTTCTCGAAATGTGCCCGAGCCAACCCCACACCGCTGCGGGGAGAAAAAACAAGATAATTTCTGGGTGAGAGAACCGGAGGCACAGGAGAAGCAAGAGAGCGCAGGGACTTGGGGGTGCGCGGGCGTGGGGAGGGTGGGATGGACGGGTTCAGATATGTAGATAGATGGGTAGATGGAGAGATATCACAAAAGAACACACACACATTGGGAGATTGTGGAAATTACTTCTGGGGGGGCGTTGGGGGAGAAAGGAGAATTTCTGGATTTGTCACTATCGCCGTAATATTATGTAATGAGCAGGGAGAGAGCATGAGAGAGGCAGGCATGTGGGATTGGGGGGGGGGGGAGAGAAGGAGAAGAAGCAGCAGAAAGAGAGAGAGAGAGAGAGAGAGGGAGACATTGAAGCGGAGTTCAGGGAGATTGTAATTGATATGGAGCATCGAGGGCGATTTACGGCCGGGATGCGAAGCGCCAGAGAGAGGCGAGAGGGAGAACGGGGATCATTTGGCACACGTACCTTTGCGCGGCTGTGTTAGCATCCACAACCCCAGCTGTATGCATCCATGATCGGACTGGGTTCATTCCACTGCCCAGCGGTTCTTCTTTCATGGTCGTCCCACCTCGTGGTATATTTTCCTGAATCCCAAACATTAAAACAATTTGGGGGCAAAACCAGCTCTGAACCAAAAGGGGCTAAAAATAATAAAAAATAAAAAATTGTGGGAAATGTCAGATAAAGGGGGTGGGGGGTCGTAGTTGATGGCTGTTGTTTTCTTTCTCTCGTGGCGGTGGTGGGGTTTGTTTGTTTTGTTTTTTTTCTTCCTTTCTCCTCTCCCCCCCTCTCTCTCTTTCGCTCGCTCGCCTCTTTCTCTCCCGGTCTCCCACTCTCCTTGGCGCGAGCGGAATAGAAGAGATGACTTTACTCCCCGCGATCAGTAGGAGGAAAGCCCAGTTCAAGTCGTCTTTCCGTCTTCAATCTGTCCTGTATTGGCACGGCATAAACAATATACTGAGCAGTTCTACTTGGATGGCGTTCCAGTTTGGAGGTTTAAAAAAAAAAAGAAAGAAAGAAAGAAACCAACAACACACACCAAAAAAACACAAAAAAACCCGGAGAGGTTGAAACAGAGGTGGGGGGAGAGAGGGGGGAAAATGAAGTTTTTTGTTGTTGTTGCTTTTAAAAAAAGTAGGAAATACAGCCGCCGGTATTGCGAGGTTGCCTTTGTTTTTTCCCCCTTTCTTTCTTTTCTTTCTCTCGTTCTTTCTTTAACAAATAAATAATTTTTGTTGTTTGTTTGCCGAGGCTTCTCAACGTGGTGTCATCCCTAGTAAAACAGCATCAAAAAACCTTCAGGACACTGCTGAATCGACCACTTCTGGCAAGGCTCTCCTGCTCCAAAAGACAAATAAACGAAAAAATGATTACCATGGAGGTGTTCCTGGACACAGGAGAGCTCGATGAGGGGCCTTTAGCGTCTTGCAGAATGGATGGGAAGCGTACAAAACTCAGCCCTCCATCCCCTAGGAATGGAACCTTTCCCGGGAGCCAAAACTCTAAACCCCCGGGAACGGCGCTGTCAGATTCTGACGTGCGGGAGGCGGGGCCAACACCATATATGGGGGGCAGAACAAATCCTCCCTTTAGCCGAGAGCTCCACAGCTTGTTTAGTTCTGACTGACTGCTGCAGCCTCCGAGTGCAGCGCCACGCTGCCCCCCTCCCTTATAACGCAAGCGTTAGGGTGGGCTTTTTATTTTATACATACATATATATATATATAATAATATATATGCATGCAACACACACGCGCGCCGGCAGCCAATGAAATTAGAATATATATATATTAATAAAAAGGGTGGGGAGGGGAGAGTCGCAGCACAGGGACAGCTGGAGCGCCTCGCAATTTGCAAAGAATCACGATCGTTAAAAGACTAGCACGCCTCAATATAAACAGAGAGCGGTGCTGGATGTTAAACACAAAACCTATGCACACACACACACACACAAACAAATGCACGCTGAAAGGGGGAGAGAAGAAACGGGCGAAGAAGGTGCGTGGGATGTAGGCTAAAGACATCAGCGTGTAGGTGGCCAGGATCCTTCCTTCCCAACCCCTACACACACACACACACACGGGTTCTCTCTTACAGCAATCTTTGGGGGTGAACCGGGGAAGAAAGGGCCGTTCGGACAAGGTTCCGTGCGTTCTGGAAAGTGAATTGGCCAGGCTGCTTGACTTGGCTGTATTAAAATGCACACGCGCGCGCGCGCACACACACACGGTCTCTGGTTTAATTTTACGAGTCAAGCCCTGGAACGATTACAGGTGGTCTGCAAACTGCGCACAGGGTGATTAGTGCGTGTTGACCAACTGCAACGAAGCCCCGTTACGTTTGGGTAAAGGGCAACTCTTCGCCGAGTCCGCAGGGGCGCAGGCATGAAATGCAAACTTTCTAATAATATTCGTGGGGAAGGTGAACGCCGCCCAGAACAATAGCCGAGCCCGCCCATCCCCCCCCAAAGCACGTCCTGTTTTCTAATCCGCTCCTATTTTTATTTGTATTTCTTTTTTTAAAAACACAAGAAACACAAGCCTCCAAAGTTACGCTCCTACTGATGAGGAGCAGAGAGGAAAAGAAACCCGCGCGGCGCTCTTTAGAATCCCAATCAATGCCTGGCAGTGCTTTCCAAGTGACGCGGTTTTTTTCCTCGCGCTTGCCTTTTAGCTCTTTTCCGGTAACAGGTTAGGAAAGGCAGATCACAGCATCTTTGAAACTTGGGTTTCGAGGAATCGTTAGAGCTGTGTGCGTGTATTTTTGTGTGCGCGTGTTCAGAGAGGTAAAGGCAATGGGGAGATGAGCACTCAAAAGTGCTAGAACTGTAGGATTATTGGAGTTAAGAGTGAAATGGCTAATTACTTGTGAGATGGGAGACACACCACTGACAGCACGAGGTGAATTATTCCTGGAAAGAAAGGGGGGGAGAAAGAGATAGGGCGCAGGGTTTTCAAAAGGGCAGTTGCTTTTTCGCAAGGAGGAGACCTTGGGTATACTATAGACAAAGGGGTGTCCCGGATACTCTTCTGCAGAGACGCAGCAGATCCCCTCCTCCGCCCCCCCACCCCGTTTGATTGTGTGTGTACATATGAGCCCAACAAGGGTATTAAATATATATATATAAACCTTCCCCCATCTTGGGTGGGTTAGGACTTCCTTTTATGTGAATTGGCAGGGGTATGTACGTTAATATTTTAATTAATCGGTGAAAATCGAAGTCCGATTTGTGTTACCAAGGGACCCCCGATCCCTCCTCAAAGGGTGAGGGGGGTGCGCGCGGAAATATGTGTTAGAAAGCAATCTATTTTGCTGGTGTTGGGGGTTAATGACTATTGCTAAAGATAAGTGAATTATCAAAGCTGTTGCTCTACCCGATCTCAAAATCCATTACATTGCTGGCCGTCTAATTAAATACGTAAGTATAATAAAATCATATTTTATGACTATTTGAGGGTAATGAGATTAGTCTTTAGAAGCGATCGCCACATATTAAAGATGCCACTGTCTATAGAATGTTAATAACCTTAAATCAAAGTGTATAGAAACTATTCACGATAAATTAAAGGGGGGATCCTGACTCCATAATAATAATCAGTGGGTACCGTGGGGTAGATTGAAAGATGTCACACCTCTTCTGAGCTAGACTTGCAAGGAGAACTAAAGTTACAAAACAAGTTGGGGGGGGGGGGAGAAAAATAAATGTCTCATTTTCTTTTTCAGTCCCCTTTTCTGTGTGTTTTGTACAGTATATATAGACGATAAAAGCTTCTTGGAGTCATTATGGACAAAATACTATTGTCTCTCCCGGCTATCACTTTTTTAAAAGATACTTTCCCACCGTGGGTCAAATATCTGATCAGGACCAATCTGATAAAAATATACCCGAAGAAGGTTAAAGTTGCTCCTTTTGCCTGCACTAACAAAAAGCACCATGCTTCAAACCATTTACAGTATCTTTAATTCAGATTACACGCGCCAAGGCGATTTAAATCTGATTACCAAATTAGATGGTTTTAAAACAAATCCTTTTAAATCTGATACTGTTGACTAAAGGGGGAGGGGGAGAAGGAGGGAGGTGTATGCGTGTGTGAGAGGGGGGTGAAAGTTGCATAAGCCCCCCATCACATAAGGTAACGATCCTGCCCCAGAAAGAAAGGGGAGTTTTAAACCTTTTTGACAACAAATGCAGCTGCCCCGCTATTTTGGACGATATTAAGCGAAAATGAATGCAAATCTGTGTTCAGAAGCCATCTGGCCAGAAACAGGGGAGTCAGCTGCTCTTCACATCAGACTCTGAGGCTGAATCTATTTCAGCTCATTTTCTAGATCATCTGGTCCTGCACCCAAAGCGTGGAAAATACGGTCTTTATCATTCACCAACTTTCTTTCTTTCTTTCTCCTTCCCCTTCTCGCTTTCACCTCTGGCTCCAAGCCACATTCGGGGAGCAAAGCGGAGAGATGGAAAGGGAAGGGGAAAAATCACTTCCTGGGTTTGGATCCTAAGGGTGTGTGTGTGTGTTTTTGTCTGCTTGCTTTCGAGCACCTCAAGCTCAATTTTTCTACCCTGTCGAGGGGCAAGGAACAAACACCCCGCCTTTGCCCCCCACCCCACCCCATCCCGGGGGTAGAGAGCAAAAGGACGGGGCGATTCCTCTTGTCCAAGGAGGAGGGGGGGGAGAGAAAACCTGCTTAAGCAAGAGGCGGAGAGTTGTTTGTAAGAGCGTCCGCATAATACTTGGGGGAAATCAGTGTTTCCCTCATAAAACGGGGGCTTCTCTTATCCCAAATAAAAGGGGAGGAGGTGGCAGGGAGGGAGGTGGCCGGGGCGAGGCTGGCTCCGAGCCCCCGGCGAAGCGCTGTCCTGCCAAAGAAGGTGAAGTTCACCGGGACACAAAGCACCAGGGGGAAGCAGACGATGCGCCCTTCTTGTGCGGATGGTGAAACTTTCCTTTTGAAACGTTTGCAACCTCGGGGAGGACCAGGCAGGCCTGGTCACAACCTAAGCAGTGGGGAGGTGCTCACCCTTAAATGAGAGAGCCCAGGAACTGACCAAGACTCAGCTGAGTTGGTAGCCCGGCCACAGCCAGGCAGGCAGCCGTCCCCTCCTCCTCCTCCTCCTCCACCCCCCCACCAAAAAGTCTTGACCTTAGCAAAGTTAGTCATGCAGAATGTGCTGCGGATTTGAATGAGATTTGCATGTTGCAGCCAAGACCTCCCGAAGTAACGACCCTCCTCCTCCTCCTCCTCCTCGGAGTGTGTGAAGTGTTCCTTTTGTGTGAATTTACGGGGTGAGGCTTCAATGATCCCCCCACAAATTTGCATTTAAATAGCGACATCAAGCGATTCGCGTGCCACACACCAGTGGTCTCCCAGATGTCAAGCCGAAGTCAGTCAGATGGCCATTGCCCAGCTGTCCTTCTAAACATCATCATACCAGAGCATGCAGTGACCTTAAAGGGACAGAGCCCTGCCTGGGCTTTCAACCACCACCCAAGGCTCCTCTTTCTCCGCACCCCACCCCTTACAAGGGTGGCGGGGGAGGGGGGAAGCCGGGTGTGGGGGGGGGGAGAGGACACGTCCGATCTGGCCTTTCAACATGTTCCATTGTACAGCCCCCGTCTGTTAAAAGCCTGAGAAAAGGAATCGCAGAGTCTACCATAAATCATGTTTAAGATCTCAACCCTTCTCCCCCCCTTTCTGTGTTCTCTAACAACACACAGCATAATGACCCATAATCGCACACCTTATACGGATCCCACAGATTCAAACTGATAATTTGCCCGGCCTCGGAGTGCGCGTGTGTGTATGCACATATACGCGTGTTTGTGTGCGCACGCGCTTATACACACTTACTTACACGCGCACAATTGCACGCACACACGCACGCACACTTGCGCGCTCTCTCTCTCTCCTTTGGGATGATTCTCCCGAGACTATTATCGCAAACACTTCACTTATTATCTCCCTGCCACCACCCTGAATAAGAAAGAACTGTTACACCTCAGTGGTTCAAACCTTCCCAATTTTCCCACGTGTATTCCCTGTTTATTTTGCCTGGTGCTCAAGTTCCACGCTGCTCGTCTTCCCCCCTCTACTCCCCCCCCCCACTCCAATTTGGTGTGTTTATGCGCGCCTGAGTGCAAGTTTCCACTTTTGCCAAAGAAACTTTGGAGGGAGGAAAAGTTCAGAGAGAAGGAACGGTGCCATCAGCTTGTGGTCACGCCAACCACCATGCGCGCGCGCGCGCGCTCGTGTTTAATTTTCACCCTTCTGTCCATTCTTATTATTCGAACGAGTATTATTTTATTTCGGATGGCCAAGCGAAGAATCGAAGCCAACTTGCCAACACCCATATTTCATTTTTAGTGTTTTTCAGGCGCCATTGATTAAGGACGTGTTCGGTTCCACTCGGAGTAATTTATGCCCGGCTTCACCGAAACAAATCTCAGCAAACTCTTGTTTCTTCGCTTCTCGAAGAGCCGCACATTTGTAGTTCAGCTATTTGTTTAAACTTGGCAAGGTCTCCCAGAACAATTTGGGTTGGCAGTGTGTGTGTGTGTTGCGGGAGAGACACTGGGGGTGCCAAGGGTCGACTAATTTCCCAGGTCGGTGGCTAGTATTTCGGGGCGCCCTGCGCGCCCCTCGGAGGTCCTAACTCCGGATTGTGCTGCTGTTACAGCAAGATTCGTAGGGTAAACGCGATTTGGGCGCGCGCTTGGGATGTGCCGAAGGCTTCCGCCAGCATAACTAACTGGGCATTGGTGGTGGGTTTTTTTTGTTTTGGGTTTTTTTTGTTTTTTGTTTAGAGAGAAGCTTGCTCTGGAGACTCCTTGAAAGATCCTTCCCCTGCCAAGGCCGGCACTTTGGGGTCAGTGCAGAGGGATTTGGGCCAGGGGACCTAATTCCACAGCATCCAGCTCTGGCTCCAAGCCGCCCTGTCCTCTTTTTGCTACTGCAGCAGCAGCGGCAGATCAGAGGTTGGCGGCGGCCCCTCTTTCCGGTGACGGTCCAGCTGAGAGGCAGGCGAGCCCAGGGACCTGGACCTGGAAGGAATTGGACCGCCCTCCTCGCCTGGACTTTGATTCCCTCCCGAATCCAATCCACCACCGTTTCCTTCTCCAAACAGATTCCAGGCACGCCAGCCCAAAAGGGCGAAGTTACAGCGGCGAGTGGCATTGTAGGAATTGGAAATATCTCTCTCTCACACACACACACACGCGCGCGCGCGCGCGCGCGCGCACACACACGCCTGTGCAAAGCCACCTGCCAGGCTCTGGTGCAGAGTTCGCTTCTGGCTCCGGAGCGAAACTCCGGACAGGCACGTGTGAACGTCAGCACGGTCTTGGGAATGCCCCGCTTCGCCTTCCTAGCCCACCCATACAAAACCAGGCAAAATATGGTATTGAGCTTCGATTGGCTTCATTCAGGTTAGCATTCACACCTGCCAAGTGCAAGGCGGGTGCTATGTATACCAAACAAATACACAGCAAGTTGGGGGGGGGGATCTTAACTAGCTCTGCTCAAACCGGCGTGGGGAGACGAAACCACGTTTAAGCATTTCTTCGTAGTGTCTTAAGGAGGTGAGGCGGACAATAACGCGCTGGTTAACTGGAGCAAAACGTAAGTTTTGTAGCAACAAGGTTTTTTTCCTCTCTCTCTTTCTGTGAACGAGCTGCTTTGATGATTTCCTTTCTCATCCACGCCTACCTCCTTTTGGTTAGATTGCAAAGACTGGGGATGGTGCGGGGCGGGCGCGCTGAGAAAAGACCTTTTAACTCTATTATTAGGCGACTTTCAGGAAACACACATAGACCAAAATCTCCCTGAATAAAGAGATATAATTCTCTAAGTAAAGAAATTCTAGCGTCTCTTGGCCGCCCGGCGGTGGTGAAGTTTGACGAACAGCGCCTCCTTGGGTGGGGAGACGAGATTTTCAGCGCAAATAAGATTGAGATCGTCAGTCGAGGGGACAAAAAGTAGCATCTCTCTCGCTCTCTCCCTCCCTTTCTACAGTCCACGGTCTTATTGGGCTTCATTTGCCCCTCTTCTGAGTGGCAGTGGTGAGAAACAGCTTTCTCCACCTGGGAGGCTGCTCTGAAGTTTCTTAGGCCTCTCGGATCCGCTGAGTATAAACGCGACGTTTCAGATTTAAGAGGAAGCGATTTTCTCTTCCCACCTTCTCCTAACGAACTCCCTCCTAGCAGCGGTCCTTAGTTTGGCATCTGCAAGCAGGGCATCCGCCTTGGGAAACTAAACGCGGGTGAAATGGCACCGAGATGGTTAGCCTGGAAAAACCTTCCCAAGTAGAGAAAAAACGGGGGAAAGGCGGGAGGGTGCCGCTACTTGAGAGTAAAGAGGCTCTCGGAGCAGGAGGGGAGCTCTGGCAACCGGGGAGAGAGAGAGAGGAGGGGAAAACGGGGATTCCGGAGCGAAGGTAATAGTCAGTGTGGAAAGTAACCACGGGAAGCGCGTTCAGCTGGAAGAAGAAACCAGGGGAACGTCCGTCACATTTGGGGCTTGGAAGAGTCTTCCTTTAGTTTAGGGGGACAGGACAGGACGCTTCCGTGTCTGGGAAAGGATTGGGGAACGGAGCGGAGAATACAGACCAGAAGCATTGATTTAAACTAAGCAAACCTCACGGAGAGAGAGGGAGAAAACGCACGTCAAATTGGAAGAACGTTGTTTGCCCGGAAGACTTTCTCTTTGCGATGAATGAATGAAGGCTGTAGGGGAAAGGGGAAAAAAAGAGCAATCCAATATAGGGAGGGGAGAGAGGGCTGGCGGGCTGGCGGCGGCGGCGTGGGGGATTGTTCCTGGAAGCAGGCAGGATCGGGCAAGGGAGGAAGTTTCGCAGCTTTTTAGGGGTCGAGAAAGCGCATCGTTTCCTAAAGACCTCCAGCGGTTCCAGGAAAAGCAAAGCCAGAGAGTTCGTCGGCATTTATTTAAATGGCCCTTTGTTGTCCTCTCCCTTTCCCTGCGCCGCCGGGCCTGTGTTTATTCGTAAACAAACAAAAGAAAAAACAAACAAAACGCCACCTCCCTTCCCTGCAAAGAAGTTTTCGAGCCGACCCGTCTTCATTATCCTACCATCAAAATCTCCACCGACTCCGACTGAACAAACAAGGATCGATCCGATCATTTCAGATATTATAATTGGCTTTAATTAAACACACTTCGTTCTAATTAACTCTGAAATTTTAGCATGCTTTGGGACGCTGGTGTCTGATTTGATATTGTCAGTCCAGATGTCCTAATAAAATTCAATCCTCCACTCAAGACTTCAATATTCACTAAGAACAAAATGCAAATTAAATGTAAAACCTAAAGTATCGCCAAAGGTATAATCAAGAAAGGTGTCTCCAAACTTCTCACTTTTTTTATTACGCAGTAGTTAGAAAATGCAGATTACAGCCTAACAAGACCTCGCCTGAATAATAGAGAGTTTAACTCTTTCCTGCTCTTTCCTGAGTCTAACCTAATGTGCTTGGGGAACCGGTGAACGCGCGCGCGCGCACCCTTGTCCTGCCGAGGACCAGAGCTGGGTGGGACTCGGGGCACATTTCCTTCAAAAACACGGTGCGCTCTTGAAGGCGATTTCGCCTAATTTGGGAGGGGGGGGTGCGACACCTCCAGTTCCCAGATATTTCCAAGATTGCAGAGAGGATATAATGCTCCAGAGCCGACTGGCACAATTTTTCGGCGACTTCCTTTTCCCTGTCGAGCGTAAAGGAAGAGGAGCATTTGGATAGAGGATCCTCCAGCAGCAGTTCAACTGCGCTGAGAGACCTGGCCACGCTCAGCTACTCCCTGGGCCAAGGAGGCTCTCTAACGTGTCCCCCACCCCGCAATCTTGCAAAGCAGTGGAGAAACAAGGACCCTCCATTCTCTCGGGGCTTCTCTCTCTCTCCATAGCCCACGATTGCGCATCCTTTTCAATAATTAAAGCCTTAAAAGCTGGTCCACCACCGAGCAAAGTTACATGACAGACTTCCCCGGACCAGCCTATTAAGAGAGGCTTTTTGATGGCTCCTGGACAGTTTAGCTGGGCGAGATGTCATTTGTTTGTTGCACTGGGAGTTTCGATCTATTGAATCGGGATAACAATAATAAACACGGAATGCTGTTACTCTTAAAAAGAGCACGGTTTGTAAGCAAGAACACTTGCTTATTTCCCTCCCGCCGCCCCCCGCTTCGTACATTGTGCCATGTTAATAAAGTCACTTAAAGTTGTTGCTAATTTAACTTTGGCATTAAAAAAAAAAAGAGGAGGAAGAGGGAAGGGCATGCGTGCGAGTGTGTGTGTCGCACGCGGGTGATTTGCATTTTCTTTAGTATATTGAAATGAGGAGAGAACTGCTGGGCGGTTGGGCTGCCCAGAGCATAGCTAGGGGCCATGCAGAAATAAAAACAGAGAAAGAAAAGAAGAAAGAAAGAAACGGGCTCCTCTTCTAGACTATTAATAAGCAATTTGTCCCGCTGAAATTTACATTGCAAAGGGGGGGGCGGAGGAGGAGGACGAGGGGGGGAGAAGAACTGGCCGTCCGCGCGCATTTGTGCTGCTTTCAGCTGCGCCAGCGCTGTGCAAGCTGCCTTGGTGGATGAAAGGATGAAGTGTCCCACACCGCCCCCTCCCCTCCCCCCCAAAAAGTGATTTATGGTAGATATTTAAACTTTCCTTCCTTATAACTGTTAGGGGCAAGGTTTCTCTTGCGCGCGTTTAGCGTGGCTCTTGATTTGCATATGCTTGATCAATCTCCTCTCTCCCTTTCAAGTGGGACACTTGGAATCCCCCCCACCCCACCCTCCTTTGAAACGCACAAGTACACACTTCAGCGGTTAGCCAAAGGGTTAATTTTAACCCCGCTCTTCACCCTGAAAATTGCGGCTTGTTGTGTTTCAAAGCTTATTTAGGTCTGAGAAATAATCGTAGCTTGTGTTGGGTAAACAACAAGTGCTGGGATTCATCCCCTCTTCCACACACACACACACACACACACACACACCACACTCCCTTCCTCGCAACCCAAATTTCCCTTTGGCTTTAAGGGGGGGGGGAGAGGAGAAAAGGGGGAGAGAATTTTTTAAAAAAGAAAAGAGTTTTTAAAGGTTGAATAGCGGGTGCAGTCTGCCACCTAGAGGACACTTTGCGTTTCCATGGCAAATCCCTGGCGTTTGCTCATATTAGATCCTTCTTTAGATCTTGATTGCTGTTTAAGTCACTTATCAAAATTACCCAGCTATTTCTCCGTGCCATTTTGCTTATGAAACATTGATTGCTTTGTTATTTGAACTTTTAAGAGCGCAGTATTAAAGAAAAAGAAAAGAAAGGCGCACAAAACAACTTCAACACTCTCCGCACAAGAAAATCGTTGCCATTTTTAGACATTAGATTAAAAGGTATGAAATGTAAAAATAATACAATTTGATTTGTTAGTCTAACTGCGATTTGAGAGTTGATGTCCCCAAAGGCCAGGCGAGCTTTTTCTCTTTATTTATTTTTATTAAAACATCAATCTACTGTGGAGCTGGGTGAACTCAGTTTCACCTAGAGAACATAAAATTCTCCATACCAAGGAAATAAGCACCTTTCATAAATCAACAGTATTCCTGACAGATCGATCAATTTTTGGTTGTTAATCCGAAAGGAGGAGTTTTAATTGCTTCCACCGTGTTTTTTCAGTTCAAGCACCTTTGGCGTTGCCAGACCCTTAAAAGTGCTTCACTCTGGCGCTATAATTTGGATGGAAAACAAAGTTACACCTTTCAAGCCAAATCACCTTCCCAACTCCCCCGAAACAACACGAGCAGCGCCAACATTCCTCTTCGGATCCCAACAGGGGTACCGAAACGACAACACAAAACAGAACTTTCTGACAACCTTCCAACAAACAGGGGCGCGGGCGCGCGCAGAGGCACACACAGATATACACAAGCCCGCAAGTAATCCACCCGAAGTTACACGGAGGAACACCCCACACGGTGCGTAAAAGGACAAAACCGCTGGCTGAGTGGCAAGAGGAGCTTCTGTCAAGCAGTGGCTTAGGACGCCTCTTGTCCTCAGACCCCTTTGATGCATGGAGCCAATTGCGGATCAAGTGAAATTGACAGCAACATCAGGCGCGCTGCCCTGCCTGATCAATCTGCCCCCTCGCCTAATTGGAGTCAGCGCAAGAGCAGCAAGGAAGCGAGAGTGGCTTTCTTTCTTTCCTTTCTCCCTCCTCCCTTGTGCCGAGTTACCAACCCAGCTGCACCACCCCCCTCCATCCCTCGGGCAACTTTGTCTCTTTCCAGAATCAGGACCACACACACACCTGAGACTGGAGGACCCCCTCGGAGAGAAAGGAAAGGGAGGAAGAGAAAGAGAAGTGAGGGGGGGAGCAAGCAAGCAAGCGAACGCAATGCTGGTAGTAATGGGACTCGCAAAACCCAATCGCTTACCTTTCACGGCTAATTAGGCAATAGACAGGTTTGTTTGGGTTCACAAAGGAGGCTAGGAGTGTTTATTGTGGACGGAAAGCTAGACTTGAGGAGTGTGTGTGATCTGGGCTATTTAATACATTACTTACCCGACGACAATCTCAGGAAAGCTCTACGGGGCAAAGGGATGTGAGAGAGCGCAGCAGTGCGCAAGCGCCCCCCCGGTTGAAACGGGAGGGAGGGGGAGCGACAAGCGAATGGGACTTGGGGGAGGAGGAGGGGGAGGAGGGAGGCTGGATGGAGGGGAGTCCGGAGTTGGGGGGGGGGGGGGCAAAGCGAGCAACAGTCTTGAAGAAAGTTTGGTGGGAGAGGGAGCTTGTCCTGGAGGAAGGCGCAAACCAGCAGTCAGGCAGCGGGCGAAAGGGATGGGAAGAGGCAGGCAGAGCGCGGCTGCATCCTCGGATGTGGGTCGCTCCCCTCGAGAGGCCACCTCGGGCAAAGGCGGGGAGTTGCACTTCGCAGAGGTGGCATCTCCAAGCCCTTGGCGGCTGGCCAGAGGGGGAAGAGGAGGCGGCGGCCGAGGAGCCCCGGAGGCTCTCTGCCAAGGGCGCCGCCGAGCCAAGCTGGGTTTAAACACCTTTTCACCAAAGGGTCGTGCGCGCCCAGACAACCAGGGTGGCCAAAGGGTCGGGTTTCCCCCCTTTTGCTCTGCTTCTCCAGACAGGGTCCAGCTTCTCGGCCAGATCAGTGACTGCATGCAGCATGACTAGCTTTGGGGACGGGTGGGCGCGGGGTTCCCCTCTTTCCTTGGATGCATGAATCTGGAGAAGGGGACTTGGGACTGTGGCGTCGAAGCTGCTTTGGGAAGCCTCGGTAGGAAAGGGCGGCCACGACCTGGCCTTATTCTAGGCTCCTTTTAATTGAGGGTGGGAGGAAGGGAGAGAAAAGCACTCTTGTGTCACCGCAAAGCCCGCGCTTTTCTCTTGACACCCAACTCATCAGTCCAGAAGACGTCTCTCTCCCATGCCTCCCTCCTCCCTCCCCCCCTCAGATGTTCACTAAAACAACTCCCGTTCCCCTCCCGTTTGGGTGCTTGTTTGTTTTTCGCCCAGGTTAATAATAATAATAGTAGCAGTAGTAATTAATTTAACCATAAAAAACCAGGCACATCTTCCTCCCGCTTTCCCACGGCTTGGCCACTCACCCCGATCACTATGAGTGGAAACTTAACCTCGGGTTTCTACACAAGTGGGAGACGGGTCCCAAACAGGAGAATCGCCCTGAAAGCGAGGAGGGCGAGAGCGCACACGCGTGCCAACGTGCCACCTTCCCGGGAGAAATAGTATGCGTGTCCCCAAACCACAGCAACATAAGAATACAACATTTGGGATCGCGGCACGTTTCCCTTCACGCCTGCACCTGAAGACGCTCGGGCGCAGAGGGGAAAAGACCTTGCGATGAGCCCCCAAAACGGGCTGCCTTCGGGTGTCCCCCTCCGTTTCCTTCTGTCAGGCGCTTTACGCTAGAGAGGTTGCTGGCGGCGCTGGTCTTTACTGCCCTGCGCCAGCAACTGGTGGGATCTGGACAGATCTGGCAACCTAGGCGTTTTTTTAAAAATCAACAACACACAAACAGTGCCCATCCACGTAGGTCATCCTCTAAGGAGGGTGGGGGGCAAGAAGGGGAGACAGTTCACGCCGGTAACAAAACGTTCCTCCCCCCAATCTAGCCAAATCGGATGGTAAGTGAAAGGTGAATAGCACTGCGCTTCGCAAAAACAGAGGAACCCGAGGTTACTATGCCAAGGCTGGGTTGGAGAGCGACCGTCGCTCCCTGGTCGATAGCGCGTGCTTACTTGGAAGTAAGCCCCGCTGAAGTCAACAGGAGTTACTTCCAGGTAAAGCAGGCTCTAAGAAGCTCTGTAGATCTCCCCCCCCCCCCGCGCTTAAATGGCTACTGTATTGTGTGCCACCACAGTGCGTTGGAACTGAATGCGCCGCCGCTGACAATTTCCACGCTTATTCTGAAGGCAGGAATCTTAAAAGACGGAAAGGCGCTTAGGGGAGAACCTCAATCAGTCAATGCCGGGTGGTGGTTTTAAACTTCTCAGCTAACGCGTAAAAGACCGAGGTGTAAAGGATATTTAAGACAGATCCACACACGAATTGTAAGCAAGTAGTGTGATATAAGCCGCTCTAGGTCTTCAGAAGGCGCTAAGAAGTCACAACCCCAGGTGGGATTTAAACACACACACACACATTTTTTTTTCACATTTTGGGACAAATTATACTGAAATACTTCGGTTTAAGTGGTCTGGATTGGCATGTATCATATTTCTCTTTTGCACCAGCTTCAGGAAGGAGAAGTACAGCCAGAATCTAAAAACAAAATGATTACTTAAAAAAAAACACCCAGCTAGTCATTAACAAATTATGGAAATTGACACCAAAGCACATTTTGTTACAAAGGGGAACACAAAGGTTCTATTACTTCATAAAGTAACAGATACACGAATTATATTGGGTTTTTTATTTTCTAGATCGTGGATGATGGGTACAAATCGATTTTTATTGTAGGAGAAGGTGAAGAGCTTAGACAGAGAATACAAAGTTGCCTGTTTCTCTCCTGAAAAAGAACTCAGTACATTTTAAAACAAAAAGGTGACCCTGGGGAAGCCCTCCTCCAAAACGCTCCGGCTGCTGAGATTTTTTTTTTTTTACAAGAATTCGAGAGGAATCTTTTTTTAATAAAAAAAAAAACCCCAAACAAGCTCAGAACCCTTACCCCAAGAATAAGACATTTTGCCAATGTTTTAATGTCAGATTATTATTATTTTTTAATCTATTTTTGTAGTTCAAGAATTTTAATTTTGCAAGGAAACTTAATTATAATTTCCCCCCCTAAAGTAATGAATTGCTACATTAGTCTTAACTTTTCTCAGCAAGGGGACAGAAAAGAGGGGGGGGGGGAG
Organism: Podarcis pityusensis; assembly: GCF_964106645.2. Taxonomy (NCBI): domain Eukaryota; kingdom Metazoa; phylum Chordata; class Lepidosauria; order Squamata; family Lacertidae; genus Podarcis; species Podarcis pityusensis. Next base: position 59,416,523 of record NC_138032.1, read on the forward strand.
AGAGAGACAGAAACTGAAAGTGACCATTAAAGCCTGCAGTCCTGAACTCATTTACTCGGGGAATAAACCTCAGTGAGTATAGTGGGACTTACTTCTGAGTAGACATGTATAGAATCACACTGTTTCAAAGGTATAGAAGAGTAAGTAGGAGTTCATCAAAAAGCAATAAAAAAACTCTACCCACCCCAGTATTAATAATTACATGGCTGAAGAGTCAGCTGATCTGAGAGACAATGCAATTAATTTAACTTGGAGAGTGTGTTCGGGCAAGAGAGTCTGTCTTTGTGTACGTGTGAATTCTCCCTTTTCTGGTTCAGGGACTGAGAGAGAGCCCAGAGTGTTAGGTCTTCATGCTGAAGTATGGGTGCCTGAGGGTGGGCCATTTAGGAGAATTAGGCATAGTACCTAATATAACTTATATAACCCAAGCTTCATATTTGTTTTTCAGAATTATCCACCTCAGGCTGAGACGAAAAGAACCATCTCCCCCTTTCCTTTATCCAAGAGGATACGCCAGCCTTTCTGATATGCAGTTCAACCCAAGCCACTGATTTTCAGAAGTTATAATGTGTTCAGTAGAACATCTCAGTAAGTGGGCTTGCTAACAAAAGAGGATTGCTAACAAAATTAAGAAAACTGATAAAATCATAAATTAGCATTTGTTACTGGGAAAAAGGAGGTACCATCAATCTTGCAGTACACAGGAAGAAGCCTCATTGACTCATATTGTTTTAAAATCCTTATTAATAAGACTATTGTTTTGGAACGGTTTTCTCTTCATGACCACCTTAAGTTCTGCTCTGGTATATGTGAAATTTATATAATATGTGGCATGTAGTTACGGAAACATTGAAGTTGAGGCTGTTTGAAACCTAGTACTACAGGACTGATATGTATTAGCTGAAAATATGGGGGTGATGCACACCCACATGCTCCTGGGTTCTGTCTCTTTGTCACACTCTGATGTGACAAAGAAATGAGACCTAGAGTAGGACCTTTTAGATAAAAAGGTGGGGTTGTGCTTACAATAGTGGACTCCATTTGGGTCTGTGTTATAAAGCACCCAAGCTGCAGAGAGAGTCAGCAAGACTGTAGAGAGGCGGCCAAATCTTGCTTCTTCCAAACATCCAGGTTAATCTGGAACAGGTTTAGCCACCTCTTCCCACAGTGATTCTAATTATACCCCTTTATTGTCACATGGTAGGTCTATGTCTTTCTATGACACTCACTGACTTTCCTTCTAAAGAGGGGAACCTATTAGACCCAGAGAGATGGGAGGAGAAGAACAGGTGCATTGAAATGGTAGGCATTCTCTTTCACCAGCCATTAAGACAGGTGATAATTTGGTATAACAGGAAAAGGACCATTGCAGTCTGATTTCATCCTGTTCCAGTTTAGCTTGTTCTGCAAATAATAATAAGCAACAAAACAACAATAGCAGCTGTAACAGAAACAATAACTTACGATACACCTAAAATTTGCCAGGTTAATTAAAACCTGCGCACAGATTTACAATCTAATGTAGAAACAAGACACATTGTGGAGGGAAGTAAAGGGGTGAAATGATTTTTTTTTTTAAAGGAGGGGTTCGAACACAGAGACAGAAGAAGAGAGCAGGATGTAAGGCAGGAATTGCAGGGAGGTGGGAACAAAGGACATTATATGCAATGATATAAAGGTGAATTTTGATAGCCATGAGGCAGGAGGGAAGCAAGTTGATAGGCTCTAAAGAGCCAGGGGATGTAAAGTGGGTAATGATGATGTGAATGTATATAATTAAATGGAAAATAAATAATACACACACACATGTATGTGTGTGTATATTTGTGTGTGTGTGTATGTAGACAAAGGACATTTGTGGGGAATAAAGAGGGCAGTCTTAGGTTTAAGGCTGATATCTGTAGGTAGGTCTAAGATCCTGAGGAGGAACAGAGAAAGAAAACAAAATAGTTACAGAAGAGCAAAACCAGTAAGACATTTGAAAATGTTCACAGGCGTCTTGATTTGAAATCAAGGAGAGAGTGAGAGGACACCGGTAATGAGAACAGTGAAACTGAGTAATGCAAACTGAGCCGCAAGTAGAATATATCAAATGAGCGGCAGCACGCTGGAGAGAGAGGGAAGTTATTTAATAACAGATGTTGAAAGATGAAGTACAAGGTTGTAATCGTCAATGAGAATAAATGAGAGAATGGGTTAAAATGCTGGTAAAGCCTGCAGAAAGAAAATAATGAATTAAGGTCTATATTAAACAACTGAAAATAACAAGACCTGGAAGAGTGGAGGAAGAGGAAAGGAAGAATTAGAAGAAGACACGATTCTGGCCTTGATAAGTCTACAAACACTAGCATGATCAAGAACAAGAAAAGGTGATGTTGCAGCAATAAGAAAACCAGAAGCTCAGTTTTAGTAGAGTTATATTTAGATACAGTGGTACCTCGGGTTAAGAACTTAATTCGTTCTGGAGGTCCCTTCTTAATCTGAAACTGTTCTTAACCTGAGGTACCACTTTAGCTAATGGGGCCTCCTGCTGCCGCCGCACGATTTCTGTTCTCATCCTGAAGCAAAGTTCTTAACCCAAGGTACTATTTCTGGGTAAGTGGAGTCTGTAACCTGAAGTGTCTGTAACCCGAGGTACCACTGTAATGGGCACTTATCTGATGAGAAGCAGAGCTGAGACTGGGGCAAGAGAAGAAGAAGATAGTTCGTGTAAAGAATTGTAGGTCATTGGCATAAAGGTGGAATATTTTCTTTCTTAATTTTAATGGAGGCAGACAGGAGAAGTAAATGTTGGCCAGTTGATTCCATGGATGATCCTCTCTTCATAGTGACAAAGTTGTTATAAGAACCACAACAGCGCAATAGTCACCATTTTTGTCCCAGAAATGTGCCTCCAGTTTGGCATTTGGAAACTCTTGTCATGGTCAGAAAAGCAGGTGTAGGAACTTGGTTTTGCAGAACGTTTGCACAATATCTGTTGAAATGGTCTTCTGATTCCTATTGGCTCATATGAACACTGCAATATACAATAGTAAATGATTGATTCCACTAGAGACTTTTGGCTACAGAATCATGGAAGATCAACCATTTTTTGTTGTCCAGTGCAGCAGTATTAGGATGTTCAGTTTTAGTGTTGCAAAGAATCAGTCTAAGCTGTGGTAGTATCAGGTTCAGTATCAGAGGACGCCCCAGTGGTTCCTGCTAAATATCCCCCTCCACTCCAATAGTGGCTGTGGTTGGAAGTCTCCTCACTACGGCAGCAATAATATGAGTGTATGCCTTCTTAAGCCATGAAACCTTGGTCATATCTAATTCAAGGATCCATCTCCATGCCCTTAGTCAGATATTAATTAATTCCAGGAAAGTTTACACTGGGCATCCTCCATCAAACATCTTCCTCTGGTAATTAGATTAAGTCTAAATTTACATTTCCGGCAAAATGCCCATGAGGGACAAAAGAACGTAAGACAAGCTTGCTGGATCAGACCAATGGGTCATCAAGTCCCTGTGTCCTGTTCTCACAGTGGCCACCCGGATGCCTGTGGGAAGCTTGTAAGCAGGACATGAGCACAACAAGGCTCTGCATACCTGCAATTCATCAGCAATGTGGCACTGTGCATCTGACAGGCATGGTAGCCATTGAGAGCCTTGCCCTCCATGAATTTGTTTCTCTAAAAATTGATTTATTATCAAAAAAGGGCAAACAAAATAAAGAAAAGAAACAACAAATCAAAAATTTAATCCATAAATTGTTAATATTTGTATGAGAAATAAAATCATTCCATGATAACTGGGCAATTCTTGCGAACTTCATCCAAGTAAGCAAAGCAGCATTGTCATTTTTAAACCAACAGTGTCCATTGCAATAACCTCAGTGGTGTGTCATCATCTTCAGTAAAGACCCCCAGAACAGAACTGCAGTGAACACATATTTAAGATATGGGTCCATAACAATATACCTTATGCAATATGTTCAATAACAGTTTAACATCAGATGTATAATGCCTTTAACAATTTGTTGGGGGTGGCGCGGGTGGCGGAGAAACAGCTTACAGAATACAGTGATTGACCTAACCTGACAGAACCAAATATGTATATATATGTATGTGCGTAGGTAGTTCCCTTACGAAGGGGCAAGAGACAATTTTAGCCTCTGCCAGTCATCATTGACAACAGTGAGCTAGATGGATCAATTGCCCGACTGTGGCAGTTTTCTGTGCACACTGCAGTTTCCTGTGTACACTGACTGGCCAGTGACTCTACAGGGTTCAGGTAGGGATTTTTCCTAGCCCTACCGGGAGGTGCTGAAGACTGAACCTGAGGACTTCTGCCGGTAAAAGCGTGAGTTATGGTCATTCTTTCCTCTGAGCTACTCCTCTGTCCTTTTGGATGGGATAGCAAAATGACCTCCAAGATCTTCCTGACTCAGCCAAGAGTCCTATGGCTGATGCTTTGCAAGGGTTTGGTGACGCTTCCAGGTGAATGTGCCAAATAAATAGTGGAGAAAAAGGATAGGGAGCACTTGGATGTCTCTGACTGCTACTCTATCCATTTATCCTCCCCAACTAAGGGAGATAATCATATAAAATAAATCTGAGTTGGTCCTACTTCAAAACTGAAGAGCAAAACAGAAGCCACATTGTTGTTCATCTAGTTCCTTCCTGCCCGAAAGCCACTTCCCTAATGAGTTACTTCTGAAATGGCAGGGAGATGAGTTCACCAGCATCGTTTTGGGATAAATCTAGCCATACACCTTCACAGCTTCTGCATATTAATTAGTGGGCTTGGCAGCTTAAATAAGGTAGAGAGGTATGGGGTTTTTTCCTCTGTAGCACATACCGGTATATTTAGTTCCAGCTCTCATGGAATCAACATCTCAGAGCCCATGTAGTGCTTCCACTGAATGTTTCAGCAACACAAATGATCACTATCATCATTATTTTTAAAAGCAAATAAGAACATTTCATTCTATGATCAGAGGTTGTAGAAACATTGTGTGGAATATAGAATTCCATTAATGGATAAGACACTGGGAAGAAGCTGGCAAAATTTATTTATTTCCATAGGAATTTAGTTGTTTGTCTGGCACAACTAAAATCCTCAAACGCTTTAAATCATGAAGGTTTTGTTTGAACTTTATTGGCTTCTCTTCTTCTTGCCCCTATGAAACAAGCTTTGGGAACTCTGTACATTTAGGAGTACACATAGATTCTTATTTCTTCCCTTCATGTTCCTTACTTTCAGCCTTCCTCCCTTTCTTGTTAAAAATCAGACAGTTTTTTTAATACTCTTTTTAAAGACAGCCTTAATAAAGATGTAGAAGAGGCAGCATGACCAAAGTCATTGCAAAACATTTGCTCATACATGCAACCGTTGCTAGAGTTGAAAGGCATTGTGATAAGGTTATTGAGCCCCAGTGTGCGGTTTTCTTTGTATGGCCCTGATCCAAAGAAACACAACTGCTCCAGAAGAGTCACTTGTATTGCCATCTTGTTTTCTGAAAGACCAATCAGAGCTAGAGATGCAAAATGTCTCTAGATAGAGACAGAGATGGGAGCAGTTGAATTGTATTCTATAGAGACCTAATGTAGCATAGCAGCCTAAGAGACTGAGAACCAGTCACCATTAAGTCACTAGATTGCCCAAGTAAGCGACTGCTTCTCAGTTTCAGCCCCCCCCCCCGGCAAAATTATCATACGGAAGTGCTTTGAACACTTCAAAGCATGTTGTTGTTGCTGACAGCATCCCTTGATACCTATGTCAAGTGTACACTGCGAGTTATTGAATGTGGTTCTCCTCTCCCCAATCTATCGATTGCGGTGCACACCCTTAACTTTTTTTTTTTGTCTGTACTGGTAGGCTTTGTACATACCATACCTTTACAGAACATTAAAAGCACATTCCTTCCCTCAAATAATTATGGGTTCTGCAGTTTACCTCTCACAAGCAACACCCAGCAGTTCTCAGCAACACTTAACCAACTACAGCATCCACACTTCTTTGAAGGAAAGAATATACTTTAAAGGTGTAGCACAGAGCTTTCCAAACTTTTCATATTGGTGGCACATATTTAGACAGGCATCATTTCATAACACAATAACTCAGTTTTACTAGCAAACAGGAAGTTAAACTAACCCCTTTCCTGCCCCGGGAGGAGCGTGGGGAGTGTTCGTGCTACACACTTACACACTGCAGCCGACACATTAATGTGTCATGACACACAGTTTGGAAAGCTCTGCTGTAGTGTGTACACAGACTGCTTTCCTCTTATTCTTGAATCAGCGCGGCAACTGGTTACACACCTGAGGCTATCTGCAAAAATGATGGTTAAAGTATGTGTCTGTGTGTATGGGGGAGGGGGGAATCAAATTAAAAAGCTATATTGTCCACAGACTTTACTTTGTTTTCTACCTTTTATTGAGATCATTCATAAACTAGACTAGCCTAAAACGAGTAACTCGTGAAAACAAATTGAGATGAAGGAACAGGGCTTATTGGGTGAGAAGCTGAGCTAAATCTGAACCCAGAACTTTCCCCCACCTCAGTCATGAAACAACAAGAGAGAGCAAGACAGCATATGCAAAGTGTCTGTCTTTTCCTCTCCACTGGCCATTGGTATTACTCCCACCCCGCAACTGCAATTTGGGTTAAGGACTTCCAGGTCAGAGAGCATGAGCTCAGTCACTTTCTTATTTCAGAAATTAAGCTCTGCTTGGCGGTTCTGCTTCCAAGTGGGCTTCAGCCTTGACATTCCTCATTGTACAAATATGACACCATCAGGTTAAATTCACATGTGTTAGCACTTCTGTCTACGCAGCAAATACAGCCGGCATAGGGGAAGTCAATGGGGTAACCTGTCCATTCCTTTTTCGTCGCTTTCGTGTGCCTCACCCTCTATCAGCAGTTTTCTGTCTTTGTGCTTTAATCTTATTCTTCCTTCTACCTTGCAGTGTGTCAGAACGGCTTCATTCAGTGCTGAGATGGAAAAAACTGCATACTCCAACTCTGCAGGGATACTACAGAACTGAACAGTCGAGTTTCCCCCTGGTACCAGCATCTTACCTTTGCAGTTTTTGCTCTTCCACCAGCCCTGAAGCAACTTGTCTGCTCCCAAATTGGAGTCTTCCTTATGGCAGCACAGATACTTGATACTCCTTTACTGGTAAGGCAGGCTGTAAATGTATTGTGAAGTGCAATTAAGTGGATAACGGTGGTCAAATACTCTCCTCATTCACCTGTGCGTTATTTTTCTTGCAGAGAATTCTTACTTTTGTTTACATTTCATAGTGTTTCATTTTTAATGGCTGTGAGACAATACAGGATCTGTGCCATTTTGAACAGCTCTTTATCCCTGATGTAGAACTGGAATCACTATATTATTTTGAATAGAACGTTGAGATTTTGCAAAAGTGAACAAAGAAACAAACCCTGTCCATAGGCTTACAATCTCATACAAGTCGAAGTGTGGAGAAGATGAAAGGGTTAGAAGGCAGACTACCCAAAGCCCTTTTAAATACACTATGATTAACACCCAAAATTTCTTCCTAAGTTTCCCTAATTTTAATTGTTCACTAAATGCTTCCTTCTGTTTTGGGGTATACCTTTACAGATTCTTCTTCAATGGTGGATGGGAAGTGAGTAAAAAATCATGACAGAAAAGGTCATACTCTCAAAACCAAGAAAAATAAAAGTTAATGTCATCTCCTCTAGTGTTGAAGGTTAAATATTTTAGTAAAAAGTGTCAGGGATATAAGAGGACTTTGACTGAAACAGTGGCCTGCTTTCCTTAAGTAACTGTCTTTGTGCCACAGTCTTGAATCCCTCAGCTTAAAGCCCTATTGGAAATGAGGTCACAGGGTGAGAGGTCAAGTATCAGGTGACCATGAGTTCAAGTTAAAATGTGGCAGCAGTGCTCACCAGGGACAGAGAAAGCCAAAAATCACACACACACACACACACACACAAACTTCACCAGCAGACATAGAGTTCTGTCAGGCATAACAAAAAATAAAGATCTGATCTCTTTGTGTATCAAAAATTAAAATGAGTATGGGAAATACTGTAAATGTTTGCTCTAGGCTTGTTTGCTAGTGGGGTAGTTTTATGATCTGCTTCTAGAGACAGCTCAGATGATGAAAGGAAATTAATGTATTGCATTCAAATATTACTAGCAGAATATGCTCACTATGTCAGAATTATCTGGAAATTTCAAGAGAAACTGCAACGTGATAGAAACTTTTTTGTTAACTTTAGAATGTTAAATTTTAAACACTGATCTCTATATTATTTAGAAAAGCCTTACAGCCTGTCCAGTATTATTATTATTACAGTATTATTTACTCACAACTGAGTCGTGCTATATTCCACAGAGCTTATTCCCAATGGTGCATTGGTTTGCTTGTTGTATTTGTTGTACTATTAATATTACCCACCTATCACTAGCAGATCCCAGGGTGGCTTTCAGCATAAATTAAAATCAGAATTAAAAACATTTAAAATGGATTACAGTCACAGGAAACAGGTAAGTTCTGAAAACACACATCTCAGGTGTCAAGGCCCAGGGTAAAAGGGGCATTTTCAGTATCGCCAAAAGTTATTTTGTGAATTTGCCAGACACACACCTGTGTGGAGGGAATTCCCCAACTTAGGGGCTACCACAGAGAATGCCTTGTCTGGTGGCTATAGGGATGTGTATAGATGCTAGGGGAGGATATATTTATTCGATATTATCCTTCCTTCCTCATGTTTGTGAGTTCAGCAGAGTGCATTCCTTTGCAGCTTAGAAGGGAAGCTTAGAAAGGCTAGTTTTAGCCTTTTAATTTAAGGCATTCAGGATGTTTTAAGGCAGACTGGATTCTCCTGGTATTTTCCTCCTGAAAACAATAACCACATAAACAATCTTGTAAATGGTAAAAATGACGTTTACTCACTCAGAATACTTGTTGAAGAGTAACAGGCTTTGTTCAGGCAGGCTTAAAATGGTAATCCAGTTACGACGACATACTTTAGTCCAGTTTAAAATGGAGTCTGACCTGTGCCTCAGACTCAGCATATGTTCTCATGTTGCTGGAATGAGGTGAGAAAAGGACACAGTGGCTCTCAGAGTTCTCTCTAGCAAACTTACAGGAAAACTCTTTGAGCTTCAGCCCCTATCATGTGCCTGTCTAGCAAACATACATCATTGGTTTGACTGCATTGTAAATATCCCACAGAGGCACTACCCCAAAACTGCTGAGAGAGGTGGAACTACTAAGAGGGCCCCCAATGCAAATCTTAACACTAAGCAGGGTCTCTAGGGAGGCAGTGGCCTTTGCAGCTATCTGGGTCCTAAGTCTTTTAGGGCTTTAAACAGTAGCATGAGCCCCTTAAATTGGGCCCAGAAACATACAGGCATCTGGTGCAGCTGCCTTAAAATGGCTTATGTGAATTCTAAAGGCAACCCTAGCTAGCAACCTGGCCATTGCATTTTAGACCAGTTCAAGTTCTGAGTCAAGGTCAGCCTCGTGTACACAGGATTACAATAATCCAATCTGGAAGTTTAACTAGAGCATGGAACACCATGGCTAAGTCATCTCTGCCTAAAAGGAATCATAGCTGGTGAACCAGCCATAACTGGAAATAGGCACTTTGAACTACCAAGGCCGCCTGAACCCCTGCTCCTTTCAGGGGAGTGTAACAGCTATCCAGAAAACACTCTTTTCCCACATTTGATAACTTGGAACACATAACACACCTGTCTTTTCAGGATTCAATTTCTTGGCCCACATCCAGCCCATCACTGCCTCCAAACACTTGCCTAACACCTCAGCTGCCTCCTCTCCTGATCCATATTGTGAATGGAAGGACATGTTTGGATTCAGCCCAGTGTCACTGTGGTACCAGCAAGGAGCAATGCACATTGATGAGAAGGGAAACTCTCATGGGGCTAGCAGTCCTTTTCACTTGTTGAAACAGTAAAAATAACTCCTCTGGCACCAGAAATGTTACTTTAAAAAAAAAAAAAATCTATTACTTATTTTCACTTTTTACATTTGCATTTCAGCCATTCTCTGTTGAGTACATGGAATCACCCAGTTTTTCCTTCTCAAAACAGTTTTTAAAATAGGTTAAGTTGAGGAAGGTGAGTGAGGAGTATAACTTTCTCTGCTGCGATTCTGCCTAAAATAGCACTCAAAGCAGCTTACAGAACTGTTAAAATATAGATGATAATTGCTTACTCCCCCCCAAAAAACTGTACAAAAATAAAGCATAAGGTAACAGTATAACACATCAGAAAAAATTAAACAGATAAAAACTATTATGGACGTAGCCAGGATTTTTGTTGGGGGGCAGAACCTCAGCTAGCTATGTATTTTTTATTGATTTTTATTGATGGGGGGCAGCTGCCCCTCCCTGCCCCGCCTTGGCTACGCCCATGAAGACTACAATGCTGAATGTACTTAAATATATATATACATGTAAAGACTGATACAACCATGCACAGGATTGCTATATCAGATAACAACAGGCATAACAATCCTGACCCAGGATCTGAGAAGGTTGGCAAAATAAAATATGTTTAATCCTGTGCTTGAAGCTTCATAACATGGTGGCCTCCCAGGTATCGCTGCAGACAAAACTTCAGGAGCTGCGGCAACCTTTTGGGGGGTATGACCCCACTCCAAATGATCAAGCCCAGGGCAATCCAATTTATAAATCTCTAAAAAGAGGGGGGGGGGGAGTTATGCAGGAAAAGCACCCCCTAAGGGTGGAATTGCACAGTATATATAGTACAGGGACATTTACCAAATGCTGTGCCAATACTTAGTTTGAAGTGGATGTCCAAAGTGGGGATATCTTTTCCCCAGTGGTGATAAAAAGCCACTTAGGGAATAGTTTTCATTGGAGGAAAATGGAGGAAAGTGGAAGTCTTATATGCCTGTCTTCAACTTCAGATTGCAAACTCTGTGGCTGCACTGCATGTGACATACACTCCACCCCGCCAAGAACTGCATATATGTCATTTGGCCTCCTCAAACTCCTTAGGGATTCATAGGTCACAACAAGTACATTGGCTGATGTTTGGAAGCGAACCGGCAACCAGAGTAGCTGAGCAAGAATCAGTATAATATGATTCCAGTGCCTTGCTCCATCCGGAAGGTGGGTGGTGGCATTGTATTCCAGCTATACTGGCGTGGTTAAGAACAGAACCTGTATAATGCCATCAGTGTGTGATTTTGCTTAAGTGTTTCATGTGAATATCAAATGCTATGGATGGACCTTTACAGAATAGGTTAATTGCTTCTGGGAAAGGGCCACAGCTCAGGGGCAGAGCCTCTGCTTTGCATGTGAAAGATCCCAGGTTCAAATCTCTAGGTAGAGCTGGAACTGCCTCCTTTTCTGAAAGCTGGAGAGATGCTGCCATGTAGTGCAGGCAATATTGAGCGAGGCAGTTTCTTATGCAGCAAAACAGAAATTACCCAACATTGCTGAAAAAGCCCTGTCGTATGGGAATAGAAATAAAGCAGTGATTCCAGTTATCAAAGGCTAACTTCTCCTGACTGTTCCTAAACAAAACTGAAGTAGTTTCATCACAACCCCTGAGCTGGGTCCAGGTTGAAATGGATCGAGGAAGTTAGCCGTTTCTAGAATTGCATATCGCTGATAGCCCACCACGTGCTCAGCCATATAGTACTAACAGATACCTCTGAATGCCACAGGTTCAGTTTTCCATAAAACTGCCTTTCTCTCCTGTCACAGAAAGGTGCTCATCTGTGGCTTTGCATTGTACTTCATTGTACTACTTCAATGAAGGGAGCAGCACTGGTATGATACCCTGGTATGATACTGTAACGTACTACAGATGCAACCTTGGTTTAGTAACACAACATTTTTCTCCTAAGAATTGAAGCACGTATAACATCTTTAAAGAGGGATGGAAGGGGTGAAAGGCAGTTCCCCAAGTCCTTCTCAGAGAAGTAGAGATTATTTTGTATGTGCTAGAAGTGTTCGGTTGCAGCCTTAAAGACATTTAGTAGGACATACATTTTCTTGATTTTAGTAACTGATTGCTACAATGCAATTCTGCACTGATACAAATTTATTGCAAATTATTATTACAAGAAGAGTAAGCTTTAATTTTCTTTAGTGTACGTGCAATATTGGAAGAAAACAAAAAGCTTACACTTCCTTAAACTCTTGCCCTGCCTATACATGGGCTGCTTAAATTCACATGTATAAAATGGCTATAGCACAATTCTCACTGTTGACCAGAAAAGATTAATGCCTCTTAACTATCTGCCCTATTCTCAAATGCTCCCTTGGCACAGGTTTTTCTGAAATGAATAGCGCTTACTTGGGTGAAGCAGTTTAAGGACCAAGCCTCTATATTTCCATCAGTGCAGGAGCAAGAAGTTTTTCTGGAGACTCGTCACTTCCAAGGAACATTCCAACTAATGGTGGTTTTGCCCACAATGCTGTGTTTCTTTTGTATCCCAAACCACAGATTGATAGGTAGCCATTATAGCTGGAATTCCTTGAAGCTGTAATGAGAGGGCTGTAATTTCATGGCTGTGAGGCCATAAGCTATGAAATATGACCTTTATACAGTGTGAGAAAGAAAACCCAGCACTGTTTTTATATTGTTCTAGTAGGAATCTACTATGAAGAAACCCTCAAATTTCTCACACAATTGGTCTTAGGGTGCTTTTGCACTTCACCAGCGACCCATGGGTCAAACTGACCTTTGCCACAGTCTACACCAGAGCACTGAAGTTAAGTCACTGAAGCACATACCATTTCCCAGACGCTTCTAGGGTGAGCAGAAGCAAAGGAGAGCAGGGCTCTGCTATCTTTAGCACTCGTGTAAGTGCAGGTGTAAGTCTTCCTCACCCTTGGATGGCAAACTGTGCCTGCCAAAATTAAGCACTCTCTCTGGCCTGTATTCCTCTGCAACTGGTCATCCAAGCTACTTCCATCTGTGCCACCAACCTAGTGTATGTTTCATCTGCTCCTTATTCAAGCCAGTAATGAATCAGCTCTGTAGGTGGAGCAAGATGGGATGATAACAGTGCAATTCTGTATGCTGCTCAGAAGCTCAGACTCATTTAATTCAACTGACCTTTCTGCGAGGGAAGTGGGTGTGATGTGTAGCACATTTCAAGTGTTCACTTACATTGTCTCAGTGATATTTGCAATAACCTTGCGCAGGAGGCCTTTATTATGCCCATTTTGCAGGCTGGGGGTTGTGGCTAGGGCTGATAAAATAGTGGCTTACTAGCTCTGCCCACTGAGTTCATGACTGAGAGCAGAGGTTTGAATTGTGCACATCCCAGCTCATAGATTAGACTCTAAGATATGGGCTTCATGTTGAATGGGAAGACAGCCCAGCTCCTGCCTGTTCAGAACTTTGAGGGGAACTGTCCATACCAAGAGAGGAAGGGCTGCTTTTCTGCCCTGCTCCTTATCTCTGGTTCTGTTTCTCCTCTCACAGCTGATGTTGGTACAGGGGAACCGCAGGATCCCCCTCCTTCCTCAGTCAGCCTTACATGGTAAGCTGCCATGAGTGGATTTGGGGAGAAGAGATAGGACTGCTAGTTATTTGAATGACTTGCCATCTACCCCTGGACCCACGTAGGCAACTCTGTTAATGGAGAAAGATGGAGAAATAGCACTTGTAGTACAATCCTCTACGTGTCTGTGCAGAAGTAAGAGGCACTGGCTTGTATGCAATGGAGTGCTAAGTAAATGCTCCAGCAGCTCAAGAGTTTCCATTAGTGCTATGGGGCTTTGCTCCCTGTCCTCCCCCTAGGTAAAGGTAAAGGAGACCCTTGACCATTATGTCCAGTCGTGGCCGACTCTGGGGTTGCGTCACTCATTTTGCTTTATTGGCCAAGGGAGCCGGCGTACAGCTTCCGGGTCATGTGGCCAGCATGACCAAGCCGCTTCTGGCGAACCAGAGCAGTGCACGGAAACGCCAGAGTGGTACCTATTTATCTACTTGTACTTTGACGTGCTTTCGAACTGCTAGGTTGGCAGGAGCAGGGACCGAGCAACGGGAGCTCACCCCGTAGCAGGGATTCGAACCGCCGACCTTCTGATTGGCAAGTCCTAGGTTCTGTGGTTTAACCCACAGCACCACCTGTGTCCCGTCCTCCCCCTACATCTCCCCTAAATATGTCCTGGGTTTCCCCATACGCTCTGGAGCAGATTTGAGGAGGGACACAACAGCGATGTGCACAAGGAGAGGAGAGGGTGCAAAGTCTTGTAGCACAAGTGGAAATCTTTGTGCCAATGAGAAGCTTACTTAGTGTTGCATTGGGTACATCTTGGGCCAGTCATTCACTCTCAGCCTAACCCACCTAACAGGGTTGTTGTGAGAATAAAATGGGGAAGAGGAGAACAATATACACCACCTTGAGCTTCTTGGAGGAATAGTGGGATTTAAATGCAATAATTATAAATAAAGCAAATAAGTAATCGAGTTCCATGTGGCTTTTCCCTTGGTATAGGATTTCAGCCTTTGTATTTATTTGGCACACTCAAAATATTCACAGCACTCAACATACTTACAACAGCCTTGCGAGGGAGGTAACTTACCAGCACTTCAACAAACATCTGAATTCACCATAATAATCTTTAGCTTGCTCTCTTCAGAAACTGATACTTAAAGTTATATTACAGATTATTAGAACCGAAAGAGCTCTATTTAAATAGAACCATTTCTTCACCACTTCCTGAGCTGTTAAGCATTACGACATAGTCATGTTACACATGTTCAATATAATTGTAAAGTTGGTGTATTATAGTTCCATATACAGTATATATAACCCCTGGAAGAATAATCAGAAAGCAGGTTAAGACAGAATACAATTTATTAGTACCTGCTTTTTCCTGTAAAGACTATACTGGTGGTAATAATAATGACTTATGTGACTTGGCTAAGCTGAATATTATTAGACAAGCAGAATATTATTATAAAGGAAATTATCTGCACTTTATTATGTCCTGTTTTATTCACTTCTGCAAAACAGAACATTTTGGCAAGAATGGAATTGTCTGGCTTGGGCCATTTAGGGTCTAATCATATATATTTTTATATCTGTAGCACTTTAAACTGTTCCTGTTGCAGTAGTTAAAATACAGAAATGTTTATTAACTTTTAAAATGAGAAAATTCTGAATGAAATTATTGTTTCGCCTCTTCGATTAAAGGAAAATTGTTTTGGATGATCTTATCAGGCTTTGTCGGCCTGCCATCTACTGGCTGGACTTTTGTAAGTTTTCCAAAAGGACCGAAAAAGCTTCCTAAATGGAAACATATGCGCAAGTTTTTAAAAACTTGCTTTGTAGAGTTGACAAAGCCATGGCTATGAAGAATGCATAGCAACCACAGAATGCATGGACATGATAGGAAATGTTAGGGGGACCAAATAGACAATAGATGACCAAAGGGATAAGTTTGGGTATCTTGCTGATTGTCTAATACCATGTTTGTTTTTCCTCTCCCCTTTTAGTTAATCTTAATAGCCGAGAGCTACGTTTTACTATTTTTAAACCACTGAGTGAAGCTTAATGAATGCTACCTCTTCAGATCTAAAATCCCAACAGTTGTTAATTAGTCATGGTTGACCTACAGTGGTGACAGACCGTACCAAAAATACTAGGTGTAGGAAAGGAAATAGTTACAGCTTCCACTTCTAAATGGATCAGTACATAATTTCCCTTTAGTGATTCATAGGTTTACTAATAAGGGCACAGGAATGACAATTTTCTTATGTCGCCATTTATGTTTTGTTGACTCATCGAGTTGGAAGGGACTTTGGAGATCATCTAGTTAAACCCGCTGCTGAATGCAGGTCTGGGACGAAGGATGCTGCTACAGCATCCCTGACAGATGGCTGTCAACGCCTTGCAACAAATAAGAACTCACCACCTCTCCGTTCAACAACTGAACAGTTATTCTTGTTAAGAAGTTTCTATGGACCCTGGGCCCTAAATAGTGGTGGTTGTGACTATGGTGTCTATAGAAAGCACAACAATTTTTAGCTGGGTCAAACCAATAACCTTTATTCAGTTCCATTTCAGTTACTGAAAAGAGAACTTGATTGTGGAAAATGGGTCAAATCTAGTTATTTCATTGGCAATCAAAATGCAGGAAGATGAAAATATTCTTTACTGTGATCCACTGATGTCTCTCCATTCAGTGTTTTTATGTGCACATTTTAAAATAAAAAGGTTTCAGCTCCATTCTCCCTCTCCAAGGGGAATGTATTAAGTAGATTAAAGAAACAGACAGCTCAACACAAGTACAAGTTTATTTAAAGATTTGTCACTGGTGCAGTGTTTGTTCTTCCTTCAATATATATTCTAATATATATGTATGGCAACCCAGCAGTACCGCACTGCAGTCAGCTTGCCATTTCGCATGTTCATAGCAAAGTCACCTATTCATTGGATAATAAACCTAATCTACCTTGCAGCTGATGGGTTCTCCATCATGCAGATGAACTGCCCCGACTCTATTCAGCAGAAAGCACAGGAGGGCTTACTTTGCTATAAATAAATTGTGTGACTATGTTAAGTGGCTAGTTCAAACTGTGGCACAGACCCAAAGCTCACTTGAGTTGCAGAAGGGGAAAGGAGTTGTCACCAAGAGAAGTGTCATCTTACTGTGTTGTGAATGGAAAGTATAGCTGACCAAATTCCTTTCTAAGAGCTGATGCCCGCAAGTCTCTTCAACGCTGTGTTTCAGTAATTTGTAAGTGATACTGAGATGCTTTGTCCCCACATCCTTTGATTCACATAAGTGGAACTGTTGGTTCCCTAATTCTGGGACAAGTTACAGTTCTGGTATTAGGCATAGCATGTACAGTGCAACCTAGATCATTTGGCAGTACACTGTGGGCTTCACACAAATACCCGCAGTATTATAAGTCACGCAAATACAGAAAAAGACTCAAACAATGCACAGCTTGTCTGACAACCATGCCTATCATATGAAGCAGAAAAAGTGTGCCCTTATCTGCAGTTGGCTTATGAATACTAGCCTGTCTCTTACCCCGGAGACCTCTCTGGGGATTTAATAAAAGCCTCCCTGGAAGGCATGCTTAAATCCTAGTTTGCACTGGAAGCCTACAACTAGCTTACTCACACAAGACTTTAATACATATTATTAACAATATCTTAAATATGACACTCTAATAGTTCAGGTAGTCATACAAAGCAAGAGAGAACAAAACTGGTAAAATTTCACAATCCGTCTCCCTCTCCACACTTTCCCGCTTCGTTTGAATCTAAATCATTATACACACAAAGTTTTGTGTACTCTGTTCTTCTTTTGACATACGGTAAAAAGACCCAACATAACATTTCTTCAAGGAACACTTGACTAGTAATAGATTTTACTATCATGATCTGATTTGAATAGTTAGGCTGCACTCAAGATACAGCAGCCACACGATCTGTTGGCGGAACCTGGGAAACTGGGACATTCTGTGCTACTGAGTGCCCCAATTTCCATCCATCCATTTCCTACTTACCGTATTTTTTGCTCTATAAGACTCACTTTTTCCCTCCTAAAAAGTAAGGGGAAATGTGTGTGCGTCTTATGGAGCGAATGCAGGCTGCACAGCTATCCCAGAAGCCAGAACAGCAAGAGGGATTGCTGCTTTCACTGTGCAGTGATCCCTCTTGCTGTTCTGGCTTCTGAGATTCAGAATTTTTTTCTTCTTGTTTTCCTCCTCCCAAAACTAGGTGCGTCTTGTGGTCTGGTGCGTCTTATAGAGCAAAAAATACGGTAATTATTTTCCCGCCATTTTTATAAGCTGCAGCACGTTAAGGGTTATCATGAAGGCGCTTTGTTTTTGCTACTCACCTTAACTCTAGGAGCACTATAATCCAAACCAGAACTAAAATTAATTAATTGAGAAAGTGTGTGGACACCGACTCTACATCCTTGTCTCTGCTGTGACTCCTGTAGAGAGCTCTGGTATCTATTTCTAATACTGCTTAGATTGTAAGTCACATTTGAACAGCTTAGTATAAGTGCACTGCCATTTTCATTCTGCCTCAAAAGGCTTCAGCTGTAGTGCCCTAATGCCCTAGTAATGGATATCCTGTTTAGAATACTGAACCTATTTTAATATGACAAAGCGAATGCAGAGCATAATACAAATTGTCATAAAGAACAGCTTAGTCCTCACAATGCCCTCAACTGGCGGTGTCACTGAAGTCAACAGGATTTGCGCTGGCGGTGTCCCTTGGAGGCAAGATGTCAATGCTGGAAAACTTTTCCATCCTCTGGGTCTTTTCACACATGAGACTTGTAGTGTTTTTTAAAATATTGCTTTGTAATGCAGATGTGAAGCCTGTGCTGGCCAGAATGCTCATTCAAATGACAAATGTCTCTCTTTTCCTTCCCGTTTTGCAATTAACAAGGATTACACACTCACATAAATAGCATGAGAGAAGCACAAGCAACTATTTAAACTTCATGTCTGATAACACTTTCAGTCTCCAAGGATGCAAACCTGTCATCAGTTATGCTTTGGCAAATCCTATTGACAGCCAGTGGGTACACGCATGTTACTAATGACATATAAAATTGCATTTTAAATGTGTATAAATGGCGAAACAATAGGGATTCGGTCTTTTGGTATAATTTATCATCCCTTTTCTTAGTTATTTCCAAAGAGTTTCTTAACTTTTGATCATTAACGTAGGCCACAGGGTTTGTTTGTTTTAACCTATACCTTGTGGAAAATTCATTAAAACAATTAATGAAACAAATCCTTTCTTCCAAATCCTTTTTTTAAAAGAATGGCTTTATCCGTGGCATTCAGCATCCTTGTCTACCTCTGTTAGGAGACCTAACTGGCAAATCATCAGTTATTTCCCCATCAAACTTCAAGCATCTTCTGTATTGATAGAAGAGTTTGAAACCTCCATTCAGCTGCAATGCGCCAGGTGTATGAAAATAACAAAGAATCTGTTAGAAGCAGCTGATACACAAATTGCTTCTCTATTCGGATTTGTGCTTGGAAATCTATTTGACCTACTTTGTCTTGCCTGTCTGTTAAAAAGGTGGGGGCGGGAAGAAGGACCGTGTGGAAATCAATGTGGATCTGCTTATTGCACAGAAGGGCTTGTTCCAACCAGGAGACTACTGTGTAGGACAGACAAGCATCTGCTTTGATACAACTTCACGACATAATAAAGGTTGCATCCCAGCATCTAAGCTGTGACTGTGAAGAGCTCAGGTGGCTTTGATATTTAGACCATCTGGGTGCTGGTATCACAGTGTGCAGAGCAGAGGTCTTATTCAGATCACATGCCATTAAGCCAAAGGCAGTGTCTTTATATTCCATACAGATATACACAGCCTACAGATCTGTTTTGCTTATTCCAGGCCTGTTCAAGTTGTGAAAACAGGACATTTATTGATGATCCATAGAGCTGCTGTGCTGTGCTGTGTCCAAACTGAACTGTTTCTTAATAGCAATAATTTTGCCCTAGAAGAGTTCTCACATAGGAGTCACACCTGGTTTACTGTATTAGGATGCCCTTTTCATAATGCCATAGTACTAGAAGGGGCAAGAAATCCATTTGGCCCAAAGGCCACATTGTATATTATGATTTCTCACACAAAAGGCTGCTGTCAGACCCAACTCTGAAAGTGAGGCAGGAGAAGTCGAGATAGACGAGGGAAACCAAGTGACAACAGTCTCTAGCCAGAACAGGCTTCCTATTTGTTCAGGCCAGCAAGCAAACCTGACCCAGAGGTTTTTATAAGCATTGCAGGGTACGTAGCCTGACCTAATGGTACAAAGAGGCTTCCTTGACTATTGTGGCTGGACTCATATCAGTTTCTTATTTTGGCCAGAGCTGAGTGGGTGTGTGAAGAACAAACTGAAGCCCTGCCAGAGAGATTCGGGAGGTTGCCAGTTCAAGACTCACTGTGGGCTTGAGTCCAGACAGGCACAATAAGAGAACAGGTGCAATGCATAAACATTCCAACAGAGTAAATAGTTCCAGATGACTTAGACAAGAGACTTAAGCAACTTTCTATGGGGAAAAGCAAAGGTTGCTTTAAAAAATGGGATCTGGGGCTTTTTCTGGCATCACAGTTGGCCACAGACCATATATTGAATGGCTGAGACTTAACCCTTCAGGTAATTTTTCTTAGGCAACTCAGTGTGTGAGTTAGTTTTGCTCATGCTGAGGATTGTCCTCTGGGTCCAGGACAAAACCTGATTGGTCATTTTAAAAGTGGGTTTTTGGGTTTTTTTGGCAAATGGTTTTAAATTTTTCAGGCCAGAATGACTCAAGGGAAGGTTTTCCAGTTGGCTTTTATAAAGGGGAATTAACAAGTGGTAAACTGCAGCACAGCAGGATTTAGCCTAGACCTAAATCTAGCACCACATTAAATTTTTGCCCCCAAAAATCTTCCCACGAAGCCCCAATGTTCAAAGGGAAAATGTTTCAGCAATGTCAGGGATCAGGTTCCAGTCAAATATAAGAAGACTGGTGGTGCAGGAAAGGCCAAGAGGAACGGAATGCAAGACTGCAGTGACATGAAGCAAATCTGGGGCATGGCTAGGCAAGAGCTGAGGAGATATGGAGAGCTTGGGAGATGCAAGGAGGATATGGGGCACAGCTTGGCAAACTTGGAGTTGTATTAGGAGGGCATTTGTGCAGAGATGGGGAAACTGTAACCCTCTAGATGTTTTTGGACTGCAACTCCCATTATTCCACTAGTCAGTATGACCAATGGAGGCTGGTCCATTGGGGTGAACCCCCTGCTTGTCAGCTTCCTCCATCTTAGTCTCAATGTTGCTCTAGTGGAACTCAGCAGGAAGGACTAGAGAGACAGAATTAGAATTAGTTGGTTCCACCTGTCATTGCCACTGGCTCCACCTACTGTTGACTTACCTACCTTCTGGTCCTACTGGGCTCCACCCACCACTGAATATGGCCCATGGTCAGGGATAATGGGAGTTGTAAGCCAACAACATCTGGAGTTTCCCCAGTCCTGTTTTTATGATTGAAATGCCCTATCAGCAACTGGATCAGCTGGCGAGGGCAGAGATTATTGCAGGTACTAATGGTTTATAGACATTAAGGTTGAAATTACTGCCAGCAACCATAGGTCTAAAAAGAGTTAGGAATACAGGTTGTTTGGTCTCTGGCTGTTTACTAGTGACTGTAGCAACAAGATGGAATTTTTCAGGTGGAATTTGCATTTAAATAATATGTTACGATATTTAAGCCCAATAATAATTCAGATTTTGTGTAGAACTTCACTTAAAATGCAGAAAGCTGTTAACTATCACATCAGACACCAGCGAAGGATGATAATGGATGGTTGTTTTGGAATAACTGTGAATGTAAACATGATTCAAGGCACTGGAACAAGCTTATGGAAAATATGTGTTCAATGAATCACATGACTTTCATTCCCTATTGTAATGTGATCAGAGAATGATGAAGCCAAGAAGCATTTGTGCCAGGAAGCCTCATACAACAAGGCAACTTGGAGACTGGATTGATTGCCATGTAGATAACCTGATATATTCATGCTTACTTTGCTTAACTACCTTCCTAGTAAAATTACTGTGGTACACATCATCTGAAATTGCCTAAAATAGAGAAGGGCTCTGATTGGACATTTGCACTAGTAGATAAGGTTAAAAAACAAACAAACTACTAATCTACAAAGTATGAGATGTTGGGGGGGGGGGTAGGAGGGAAGACCAGCAGGGAATCACATACATACTTGCTCTCTGAAGTGGGTTCCTTGATATAGTGCACTGGTGAAGGGATGTCATTGAGGTGCAAGTTCTTAACATCCTTGTACAACCTGAATTGCAATCGAATACCCCAGCATTTTTGTGAGCACAGTTTAAAAAGAACCCAGTATTAACATTTGTAAAATCCACGGCCTTTTACCAATATTATACACATATGATGAGGCTTTTTATTGATCTTGTTGTCTTGTTATGCAAGATGTTTTTGCAGAGATTTACCATAATAATGTCCTCTAATGAAGCTGATTATGTATCCCACAAGGCACATTAATATATGAATAAATTGTTCTTAAGGTAGGTCTATTTATCACAGGAACAGCAATAAGCATAATACAGTGTTCCATAGAGCATAGTATACACTGTAATATATGGATGCATCTAATATTTATATTTTTTTCTATAGGATCATTTCCAGAACAATGAGCATTTGCAGTGCTTGGTGTGAAAACAAGGAACCAATAAGAGCAAAGAAAAATGTTAAGAGTGCACAAGTCAAAAACAACCCCATGTTCATCACTTAACAATGTGGTTAGTGGTCACTATAAAGATCACATTATCATTATGACCATTTTGCAGGAGAGAGATTGATGGTGATGTCTATGTGAATGTATGGAACTGTTTACTCTGGGCACAAAACAGCCAAAGTCCAGCATATACACACCCCATTGATTTATATGGGAGAACTAGGCATATGCTTTACCATTTCCTGCTAAAATGGACCATTTAAGTATTATTGCATGCCACCCCAATCTCAGAGTGGTGTGAGATTCGAGGGTTCTAGGCACTTAACCCGGGGTTTGGTTTCCTTGGAATGAGGGACAGCGGAGATTATGGCGTCTTTATGCTATTTCCTTTATTTACTCATAAGTACAACCTGGACATATGATGAAGGGGCTCACAGTGTTAACCCCCACTGCTGTTTCTCCCATGGACATGAATTACCACCAGCATTAATTGTGCTGTATAAAATACATAAATAGTAGAAATGAAAATAGGAAAGCCTCCTGAGAAAAGTGTCAGGGAACAGGAAGGCTGGCTAAAAGATTAGGAAGAAGTTCTTCACTATCTGCCCAATCTACAGTCTAGTTTCATCTAAATAAATAGATGGAGAGTTGGTGATCACAATAGTCTCACTAGAGAGACCATAAGTCAGGTTGCAACCCTAAAGACACTTATTAAGGAGGAAGTCCCATTGAAAGCAATTTTGCTTCCAAGTAAGCATACAAAGGGTTGTGTTGTCATGGTCAAGCACAAGCAGAAATCTGCAGCTATAACCTCCAGTTAAATGACCTTGGGTAGCAGAACTGGGAGAGACACTTTGCTTGTAACCACAGAGAGCCGCAGCTAGAGTAAAAAAGTACATATGAAATGCATGATAAGGGAAGATTTTTTTGGGGGGGGGGTTAAGGGACATATAAACATTATTTCTTTTTAAAGTTTTTTACTTATGCTTAATATATAATATATGCAGGGCTAAATAGACTGTTGGCCTGACTCATGATTAGAAAGAAGAAGAAGAAGAAGAAGAAGAAGAAGAAGAAGAAGAAGAAGAAGAAGAGTTTGGATTTGATATCCCGCTTTATCACTATCCTAAGGAGTCTCAAAGCGGCTAACAATCTCCTTTCCCTTCCTCCCCCACAACAAATACTCTGTGAGGTGAGTGGGGCTGAGAGACTTCAGAAGCTTCATATGGTTTCTCCTGGTCCTTCTCCCCACCTCTGACTGTTGTGGTGCCTCCCTGCTTATGGCAAGTGGGTTACTCGTCTCATTTACCATGAGCAGAAGTTATATTTTGCACACACCAGCAGAACCCACACTGGGATAGTTTGCAATGCCACACAAAGCTTGGTTCATCTGGCTTGTTCTTCTCTAATCAGGAGCAGGTCCCACAGGCATAGGAATAAACACAAGACAGATAGCTGCCTACATCAGCCACAAATCCCAGTGACTCAAATGAGTGCATACGATTGTCCTAAATAATTGTGTGTTTTTTTAAAATTACTGTTCATTTGCGTTAGCTGGTTTATGGGATGGGTCACTTAAGAGCAGTTTGATTAGCTGCTAGATATGAAGAGTCATGGTTTTTTTTGCTGTTTTATAATGCTGTTGTTGGCATTACTTTTATATTCTATTGATTTGCTGTGTTTTAATGGATTGTTGTTTACTATCCTGGGAGCCCTTGGGTTGAAATGCAGGACATAAATTTAAACAACAACTAATAATAATAATAATAAGTAGTAGTAGTAGTAGTAGTAGCAGCAGCAGCAGCAGCAGTTTAGGTGGAACTGTCATCCCTGAAGATTTTCAGGAAAAGACTAGGCAGGGCACTTTGAGTGAGTAATAGCTCAGGTATAGAATGCCTTACCTTGGCATAGGGATCTGGCCAAGATAAACAGTGCTGTAATCTATGTTTCATTGTTTTCCAGGTTCTGATCTTGACACTTGTCTATGACATTTAAATGAGTGGTCATGAAATGACAGTGTGGTTGGAGAGGTTGGGTTCTTTCTCACTGTTTGCAAGGGTCTTTCTTGTAGCTATAAAAAGCAACGAGGGGGGGAGTTCAAAAATCAATTGGTGGGGCTTTTTTGTGACTGTTTTTGCATTGTCCATTTGTTTTTGATGTGGTTTACATAAGTTCCATTGGCATAATTTGGCATAACCATAGTGTTACTGGTTAATGAAGACCAACCACAACATCAGGACCAGTGCCAAGTATTAGCGGGTGTATGGGTAAGGTGCTTTCTGGCCTCTTCAGCACTGCCCTGGTGGCCTCCACTGTGGATTTATTAGAAGGCAACAGATCTGCCAGCACTGGGGATAGCCTGAGCCGCCATCTTGATTTCTACAGAATGTCTCTTGGCCGTACAATGAGGCACAAAGACATTCTGGAGAGATTAAGATGGTGGTGGCTGCAGCTGCCTCAAATGGTGCTTCTGTTTGGAGGGCTGGGTCATAGTTAACAAAAATTAAGGTGGAAGGAGCAGGCCCTCTGGGATCTCCCCTTCCTTTTTGATGTTTATATGTCCCATTTGGAATCTGACCCACAGCCAAGCACATCAGGGTACCAGAGATGTGGAAGACTGAGAACCACCATTGCCACCATTCATGCCAGTCTAGTAAGTGCTGCTGCATTTTAAAGGGGGCTTCCAAGGGTTTCCAGAGGTTTAGAGGGTGTTTATAGGCTTCTTAGATGGTGTTCCCCACTATACACAATTTCACGTATACATGCAGTACTTGGTAACATAACCCCCATGTAACTGGGGAGACACCTGTAGATGAACACTTCATCTTATTGCTTTTGCTTATTGTGGGACCTGCCCTTCCACATGGTCCATTGGCCCATGAATGTGCATCCCTTCCCATCTGCTATCTGACCTTTCTTTGTTTGCCGTTTATGTTTCAATATTTAAGGGGGAATGAATGTGAAATAATTTTGCAAGACAGGCACCTGGCATCTCCATCGTTCTTAGAAGTAAATATTTGATTTAAATGGAACTTACTTTCAAGTAAATGGGCTTAGGATGTAGATCATATTACATTATATTATTGTAGTCTAGAGACAGCCTTATGTGATGGATGATGCAAAGGGCCGCAGAATCTAGCAACAATAGCCAAATTGTTTTTAAAGCTGCAAATAAGGCACAGTTCACTCTTCAGACTTAAATTTGTGTAATTCACAGTGTTTGTTTCTTTTACTGCATGAGTAATGTGTAATCTGCATGTATGATTGGGAATACCTTTTTCATCTGAGTGCACTCCATTTTGATTTGTGTACCTCTGGGGTGCCTAACAATGAAGATGCCAGTTGCGTGGAGAGGAAGAGGTTTGCTGAATCACAAAGAGCAGACTTTATCAGGAAAACCTAACAATGTGTTATACTTTACTAAAGTAAGCCCTGTGTGGCCAGCTGGAACTTTGAAATTTACCGGAAGCCACTGGGACAGTTAAATCACAATAGAACTTATTTTTAATGAAGTTTTCTGAAATGGCACATGACTACATAATCACCACAACAGAAATCTGTTTAGCTGGTGTATAAAGGAAAGGCACA
Source organism: Podarcis pityusensis (assembly GCF_964106645.2). Taxonomy (NCBI): domain Eukaryota; kingdom Metazoa; phylum Chordata; class Lepidosauria; order Squamata; family Lacertidae; genus Podarcis; species Podarcis pityusensis. The sequence goes on from NC_138032.1 coordinate 59,442,359, forward strand.
CTAAAGCTTTGACAAGGAATGGAACACACTTCTAGAAGTCTGTAAAGTGGAAGGTTCCTCCAGATGACCTGCTATTGAGCATCCACACCTGATTTCCTTGCACCAAGTTTATGCAGAGGTTATACTATGTTTGATCTTTATTTAGTGTTTGTTTTGATTTTGTTAGCGGGAGGAGGTTATACAACAACGAGCATTCATCCAGGTTTTCTTGTCTGATTTTTCTAATTTCACCATCAATCCCTCGTTCATTCCACACTTTTTGGTACATTTGCAGTTAGGAAACTAACTGCAAAAAGTTTGCTTCTCCCCAAAGTAGATTTGCTTTACCCAGGTGACAGAGTGCTTTAATCCACTTCCTAAATTGCCATTATACATTTGGATCCCTCTCATAAAATACAGATGGTTTGGAGGCAACCTGAAGTGATCAAGAAATTCAAGCAACTGTGGGTGCTTCCAGACTGTAGCTATTTTCAGGAGGGATTTGATTACAAACTGGGAAAGTCAGGCTGCGGTTGGGAGGTCTTGTGCAACAAAAACACCTCCGCAAAAGATCGGGTTTCCTGAGATAAGGAAAGTTATGGGGAAATGCACTGGAAAGTGTGAGATAACACTTGCTTTGAGGCAACATCATCTAACCTCCCTGCAAACAAATGAATGTTCATTAAATAGCCAACTTCATCTAATCTCCTTGGAAACAAATCAGGATGAAGGCTCAGTTTCCTGGAATCACCATGTAAAAAGCAAAGGAAGAGATGATGCAATATTCTGTGACCTGGTGTTGCCAACACCGAATAGCTCCATGTTTCTTCAACAAGTGTTTTTGTATGTAGATATGCTTACAAGCGTGTATGCAAGTATCTATTTGCTTCTCACCTTTGGCTTGGTTGAGAACCAGTTCACATGGACACTGCCATATCTCTTGCTATGATTTCAACCAATCCCAATCAGTCTGTTAGGCAGGAAAGTCACACAGATAGGAATACAAATGCGGCCATCATAATTCTTCTTGTGCTACGATTTTCATCATGAGAAGGACATGCAGTAGCATTCCTTTGAACAAAACCATAACACAGGAAGCAGACATGACCAGCCTTAACCTCACTATAAGAGGAGACAAATTAAGAGGTTCAGTGAACAAGCCTTTATTTATAAGGGGAATTAGTGGCAGGCTAAAGAGGCTGCAATACTATCACTCTCATTCTTGTGCATATGTGGTTCAGTTTAGAAATTGCCAATTCCATTTTGGTTTCACCATTGTTGAAAAATATTTTTGGTTGCACTTTCAACAGCTGCCTCAAGAATTTTCACCATTGTTCCTCATCAAATCTCAACCGGAAACTTTCAAGCTCACCAGAAATTCAGCTCAGTCTCCATTTTCTTTATTGTTACAATTCTAACCTCCCAGTTTTAGATCTTACATCAAGGCCACAGTCTGGAAAAATGACGTTGCTGAAGCTAAACAGACCTGGGTCTGGTTAGTCCCTGTAGAGAAGATTGCCTGGGAACATCATGTGCACTGCCTTAATCACCTTTGCAGGAAAAGAGTAGGATATAAATATACAATACATCAATAAGAAACACATTGCTACTGCATTACAGGCTGCACTGGTTAGATACTCCTGCTTTTTGAGACCAAACATCCAGTTCCACAGGATCCCGCTTAAACATGTACAAAGGCTGAAGGTAGGCACCAAAGGCTTGTGGAAGGTCTATGGTGCTAGATGGGTCAAATTTGTGTAGGCTGTGGTTAGTGGACACAGTGCCTTGATGATGATCAGGGATGCCTAGGTTCATCCTAGGCCCCTTGTGATGGCCTGGGAATCTGATTCAGAGGCTGAACCAGAGGAATCCCAGCCTGCACAGGAGTCCCCGCCTCCAGGGCCGGCTGAGTCTGGGCAGGGTCTTGAATCTGAAGCGCCTGCACCTCAGGAGCAGACACCAGATGAATCCACTCTGGCTCCAGAGGTGATTGAGGACCCATTGCCTACAGGTGCGCCTCTCTCAGCCCTGTCAGGGGAAGGTGAGCCTCCCCCTGGGTCCAGTAACCCTCCAGCCTCTCCTGAGCTGCAGAGGCTCAGGGCAGAGAGGCGAAGGGAACTGGTTTCTCCCAGGAGGAGTGCTCGCCTTAAGGCCAGAAGAGGCGGGTCACCTGTGGGCCGGGACCGCCCCTGGCCTCAGAGAAGATAAAGGCCAGTCAGCCCGGTCCCAGGTTGCGGGAGCAACGTCGTTGGAAACCTGCTTCTGCCAGCACCCAGACCTGTTCTTCCAGAGTTCCCGTCCCCACCCGGCTTCTTGCTTCGGACCCCGCTTCACCCTTTGTGGACTGTCTCCAGACCCTTGACCGAGGACCGGACTCTGACCACGCCTCACGGTAACCTCCCCCCGGGACCAGCACACCCCTATTTATTTCTGAACCTAATCTACCTCACAGGGTTGTTTTGAAGAAAGGATGTGCGCATCCCTGAGTGCCTTGGAGGAGGAAAGGAAAGATAAAATATAATACATTAGTAATGCTGAGAATTCAGGATCTTCCCACCTGTATAATTATCACCATATTTATGAGAGCACTCTCTTGGGAACAGAAATCATACCACAGAAAACATCTCAAAACTTTGCTGCTTTCATCCCCCCTCCCCGGCTTCGTTCTATGAAAAGTTTGCTCTCGAATGTAATTCTCTCTTTTGAATTCAGCATGCCCCCACCACAATAATTTGAAAGAAACAAAGGCCAGACTAAGATGACCTGGGTAATAGGCACCTTCTATATGACTCCACAAGCAGCCTCCATCCCTGCCTGAGTTACTTGCTTTCCCCAAAACAATGATTGAATTAATCGTATCCAGATGTCACCCGAGAAGTATGTGCACCTGATCTCCAAATGGCCTATTTATCACTGTACTAATGGAGACATTCAGCACATTGCGAACAAGTGCCTCACTTTTCCATTTCCTGGAGGTATAGCAGATATGCTGTGTGCATTTCCTAACACCTTTCAATGGATTTCAAATATGGCTCTTGACTTAGGACCACTTTGGATGTCACGACCATCTTGAGGAAACCTGTGTACAGAGAAACATGAGTAGCATAAAAGCTTCCCTGCTAGACATATACACACACATATGTTCCCTGTATTCCCACATGCGGTGCTTTCTCATGTGGCTTTTACAGCTCCCCCATCTCCACCCCACTGATTGTTTTTTGTGCAGAGTACAGAACAAAATGAAACCATCAGGAGTTACCTCGGCATGTGCTATTTTCAAAAAAAGGCAGAAAAACAATTCAAGTGGAGCACAGTCAGGGAGCAATCGTCAGCACGAAATGAGATCTTGGTTTTCCATTTCATCTGCAGAGAGAAAACACAGCAGAACTGGCATGTCCACATTGTCCATACATTATGAAATCCATATGTACTGAGAAATAAAACAGATTCATTCTGCGTAGGTTTTCCCCACCTCCCCCTTGGAAATTGGAAACACAAAGCGTTCAACTGGAGAAAATAACAAGAGCTTGTTGGATCACCATGGAGGCAGAACATAGCCATTGTAGCTTGTAGCTGTTGATAGCCTTATCTTCCATGCATTTGTCCAATGCACTTCTAAAGCCATCCAAGTTGGTGGCCATTAATGGAGAGCCATTGTAGATTTCTTGTGAGTAGACCACATTGGCTATTCTGTCATAGTAGGCAGCTGGGTGGGTAGCCAGCCCTGCAGGTGGCAGATTTGGGTGGGCCACAATCCACCTGAGCCAAGTGACTCTGTGTGTGTGGCTCATGAGAGGGCCAGGCCTGCTTATCCTCTGCATGTTGAATCAGAAGTAATTCCCACTGAGTTCAATAGTGTTTCCATTTAAGTGAATGTGTATGAAATTGCAGCCTAAATCTTTAAAATCATATCATCTAGCAAAAAGCCAGCTGCAACCAGAAGTTTTTGTTATGAGAACAGTTCTAGACTCTGTTTTTATTTAAATAAAATCCTTTCCAGTTAAGAATGTGTTGTGTGCGGCTGAATGAGTGAATTTTTATAATATCCTACCAGGATGTGGATGGGTTGTTTGAATGAAAAGGGTGGGTGGGTGGAACGCAAGATACATGGCTTCATTTCCTTGCTTGGCCACAGTCGCTCTTTAATTTATCTCATAAAACCCAAATATCCCTACTCATAATTAAGTGGGATTAATACTTCTCTGCTGCAATGGAGCCCTAGTTAAGAAGGTTGTTTTGAGCATGAAATGTAATAGAAATTGCTAGGTGCTGAGATATTACAGTAATGAGGAAGACTGTAGTAGTTCCATGCTCCCCTTCACTCCAGAGATGTCAGAAAGGCCTGTGGGGGAGAGCATAGCCAGTCTTAAAAACATCAACAGGGGCAAATCTCTCCTCTACTGCCTGCAGACCAGACAAGGTGGCCAAGTGTCCTACTATACAGAGGACAGCACTTTATCTGAAGGACTTTTAGAGAACAATTTTCTGTTTCAAGGTTAGGGAACTACATTCCCCTTCTGGGCAACTTTCAGAGGGACACATTCCCATTGTGGGCAGGGTCTGAGGCAAAAGTGGGAAGATTTTACCTCTGTACAGTAGGCTAGTTTATTTTCTTTCTGCCATACAGGCAAGCAAGAGACATTATCAAATGTGTCAAGGAGACATTCTAGCATGGCTAAAGCACTTGAGGAGAGATGGGGGGCAGTGGCAATAAAAAGTGTGACCTAGGGAGAGTGGACATAGCCTGAGGGGCCTGACCTAACCCCTGGCGGCCAAAGAGAGAGTCCTGGAGATTTGCATCCAGCCTTCAGTTCTGAGCTTTCCTGCCCCTGATCTAAACCAACCAATTCAGCATCTTCTATCTCCAGAGTGCCCACCCTCCAAAACAGTCAGAAAACATGAGCTCCAGATCGAGCATAGCTGTCTTCTTGTAATCCATTTGGTAAACATTAGAAATAGAGTTGCCAGAGGTAGCAATAAATTCTTTCTTTTTCTTTTTTACATTTATACTTGAAGGTTAATGTGTAACATCTCAAGCAACGGCACTTTTTTTTTTTGTTTAGCCAAAAAAACAACAACCCCAAGTCTGTTTAAAATTTGGAATAGGTTCCTGAACCATTCAGAAAAGCCTTCCCTGGTGTATTCCACCACCATTAAGGTTGCTCTTTACTGATGTTTCCACCTTCATTTCAAGAGAATGAAATGGCAGCCTGTCTATCACATGATGACTGAAAGCAGCAGTAAACTGAGACTGGAACAGAAGTACAATCCACAAGGGAAGCTCCACTATGGGTTTAATGTATTCCCCCCAGAAATCACAAAAGTCTTCCAGGGTCTTTTGTGTTTATCGTTAAAGATCTACAACATTTATGTGACTAAAGGCACCTGTGTAGTTTATATTTTGTTGTTACATAGAGACATTTCATAAGCGCAGACAGAAAATGGCAAGTTACCATTCCTAGGGCTTGCAACCAGGGACGGAAATGTAAATGCAGCTGCAGAGTGACTTTGGCATATTCTTAATTATGTTGGCACACTTTTGTATTGATTTTTGCTCTGTTAATTACTAAAGTATCAATATGTTGTAAAATACCATGCATTCATTATCTTTGCTTGCAGTCCATTTAAATAATTACCAAAAAAATCCAACTCCCCACTTTACCCGCACACCTCTGTCAGCGCTACCAATGAAGCGATAATGTACTTACTTTCCCCCCCTTTCTAGGCACACTTCATTACACAAAACATTTATTTCAGTCCGTGTATTGTTCAGAATCCTCTTTCCAATAATAAGTGCACTGCATATTTTTTTTCCTGGGTTGGTGTTTGTAGAGCCCTTGTAAATAACGCATGCATATTGAGAACTCCCCTGCACTTTCTTGTCTTTGAACGCAATTAGAAATTGTTATGTTTTTAAATCACCTGGGATTTCACATTCCCTCCCTCCAATTACTAGAGAATCTTCCCCTCTTTACTTACAGCCTTAGAGGATCTTTGTGGAGTAGCCAAGTGTCTGAATTTTGAAAGAAAAAGCTAGCTGGAAGAAGGGAACAAAGTAGTAATCATGATACAATATTAAAAAGGACATTAAAATGAGCTGGAAAAGCAGCGGCAATCATCCGGCTCTTGAGAAATACAGGAGCATCAGGAAGCTGATCCACACAATGCAGTACCCACATATAAGAGAGCACATAACAAACCAACTTGCGCAAAAGATGCTACTTAGCAGCTTCCCTCTCCTTCCCTACAGGAAACCTTTCCCACATTGATCTGTCTCCTGGGAACTTACAGTGCTTTCTTTGCACAGCATCCTAGGGCATGGTCAGTTATTCAGGAGTGGGGAACCTTTTTGACCTCAAGCGCTACATGCAACAGTGTAGGGGGGGACTGCAGGCCAGTGGATGTGGCCAGAGCTGCTGGTGGGTGTGGCCTTAGGGCACGCCCAAACATTCCACCTTCCTCTCGCTCACACACATTCATCCTCTCTCACAGGGTGAGAGGTGGTAGCAGGTGGTTGCATTGAGCACATGGAAGGCCTGTGAGGGCCACATATGCAGGGTGCAGGGTACCCACAGTGTGTCACCAGGCCAAATTTTCTGAACAATCCTGTTGGGGCTATTTCTCTCAGCAACTCAGAGCACCCTCTGCAAGGTACCCGACACTCACCTGTGATTGTGGGAGGCGATGGGCAAAAGTCCAGGCAGCTTGTCAGCCATTACCCATCTCCCCCCCCCCCAAGGCTAAGCTCCCAGGCTTCTAAGGAACATGAACATGGACTCTCCTTCCTTGGAAGTTTTTAAGCAGAGGTTGGTTGACCTCTGTCATGTCTTATTTAGTTGATGATTCCTGCATCACAGTGGGATGGAATAGATGATCCTCATGATCATTTCCAACTCTACAGTTCTATGATTCTATGAAATCTGATGGGAGAAATCCCATTCCTGCATCCAAATTACATTTCTTGGCCAGGCCATTTCTGTACCAGAAGGACTGAACACAAAGACTTGACTATAGATGGCAAGGGAAGATGAGGCACTGAGAGAGAGAAAGGACATTCTCCCAAATTAAAATTTGCTAGGAGGAAGGGTGGGGGGGGGGAGCCTCTCTGCAGAAGGGGGCAGGTTGTCTCAAAGTTACTAATGCAATTGGTTCTGCATGTTTACGTGTTGTCTAGCAGTTAACATTGTCCATTGAGTGTGCAAAGGAAGTACTTCTTTAAATGTGCATATGACATGGATCATTGACCTTCGACAGTGGGACGGTGGAAGCAACTGCCCATTTGTCTAGAAAATGTTAAGATCACATTAGACAGTTTTACATTCTAGCAGCAGTCCATTATTATCAATCACTGGGCAATTCAAGTCTTTCTGCAGTAGGTTCTCACCACCAGTTCCTTTTAGAAAGCAAATATAGGAAAGGTGAAGGACATGAGACTATAATAATGTTTTTATTTTGTGTGCTATGTTTAAACATCTTTATACTTTTGAGCATTCTCAATCACAAAACAGCTGCAATCCTGAATCTGCAGACGACTTGGTTGCGGAGAAATTATGACCAGCTAAGCCTATTGGCCATTATCCCAAGAAAAGTGTCCGAAGTTACAGCTCACAGTAAAGGCTAAAGGAGGCTGCCAAATGGCAATGCATTTCTACTCTATAGTGTTTGACCTTATAGACTGGATTGGAATCAGTCAGGAAACAAAGCATTTGGGGGTTGGGGGATCCCAGGGGGGACTCTAAGCTGTTAACAGGAAGGTCTATGCTTCACATTTTGGGAAGGTATAATATTTTACGGATGTTGCGGGGGGATGTTATGGATATAGCACACCCGAGAAGTGATATGATTCACTGGGCATGTGCCGTACACACAAAGTTTGGGACCAACTTTGTGTGTACGATAGCTTGGTTCTTGACCAAACTCCAAAGACAGTCAATTCCCCCACCAGATCTTTTCCCACCCTGCTCCCACTATCACAGTGGTACTTAATTCTCTGGCTTCTGCCTTTGCATGTTGGGTCTAGCTCCCCCTGTGCGGTTTGAGGGCAAGGTGAGAGAGGGCAGGAAAACAGAGAGGCGGGTAAGAGGGAGAGGAAGCTATCAGTAACACCGAGTCTCCCAGTTGCTCATGCTGACCAGCAAGCCAGTCTGATCCAGAAGCATTTTATAAGACTCAATGGTATATCATCTGCTCTGCTCAGGCCTGACTTATTGGTCAAGGAGGCTTAATTGAATGGTATCACTCAAGTTCATTCCTTTGCCCACCACAGCTGTATGATTCTGGCCCATGAGTTCAAGCCTCACTGGAGACTCCTTAATTCACCCATTCAAGACTTGCCATGGGCTCACTGCACTACTGTGCGTCTTTGCCATTGTGGGTACTTCCTCACAGATTTTGAACTCAGGTAAGGATACCCAAGAACAAAATAATATACACACAGCTCATCAATGGCGTGTGTGTGTGTGTGTGTGTGTGTGTGTGTGTGTGGTAGTCCCCTTTGAAATATATGGGAGCTGGTGCAACAATATTTACATCTGTGTCAAGATGTTGTACACATTAATATCTATGGGACAGCTTAAATAATACATTGCATGTATTTTGGAAACAGGGTGCTGGAACAGAGAGAAATAGCACATATTGATGTGTTCAATCTTATAACCATATAAATCATCTGTTTATTGCCATTTGCACACCCACGGGTGTAAATGAAATTTAGCATGACATGGTAGTATATCGATCAAAAAACCAGAGGTAATGCAACAGGTAATGCAGTGTAAAAGAAATGTTAGAAACCAGGAAAGAAGTGCTAGCATGATAGCCAAGAAACCTAATGCAAAAACCCAGGAATTATTCATATGGATTTTTCATCTGTTCACAATGTATGTCCAAACACTTTCAGGAATAAAAAGAAAGAACTTTTAGTCTGACAATTACTTATGTAGTCCTGTTTCTTCAAAGATCATCAACAAAAGATCGTCAACAGAAAAAGCTAGCAAATCTTCAGACCGTCAGTGTTTCTTCCTCGCTAGAAAAACAATTGAGGAGATTAATTAAGTAATAAACCTTCCCATAATCACCACTATAAACATGAGTAATGACAGACCCAACTTCTGATTTCACCTCTGCACTCCACATCTCGGCTTCATTATCTCCCCCCCCCCCCCAGCAGTCAGGTTGCATTTCCCAGCTCTTCACCTTCTCCTCTGGAGCCCTGGATAAAATTCTCCATTTTAATCTAGTTTTTAAAATCACCTGAAGACTTCAGTAATTTTGAGCGATACCCACTACATTACCTCCTATGCATGTCCACTCAGCAGTAAATCCCATTAAATTCACGGAGATTTATTTCCTCAGTGCTGCAATCCTACACTCACTCACTTGGGAGCAGGGGTGTTGCTGGAAGTGCTGTGCCAAAAATTCATTCTGTGTCCCCCCCCCAACTATTCCCCAGCAATTAATTCAGCAAGTAATTGCATGTGAATATTATCTAGCTGAAATTTTGTATAAATTCTCATGAGTGTGAGGGTTTTCGGGTTTTGTTTTTTTTAACCTTTAGCTTAATTTTAAGGTGACCAAGTTGTGTTTGTGAATGTCTTTTTGTTCCTTCTACAAATAAAGTCTCCAATGGGCAGTACCCTACAGCCTTCCTGGGTGCCTGCAGTTCCTGAAAACCCCATGACAACCTCAGCTGGGCTTTCTTAGCAGCATGGGAGGATTGGGAGGCTACTTATACTGTGCCTAATGAGTGCAGCGAACTCAGACGCTCAGTAGTCAGCCTCTCCCCCCCCCCAGCTTCCTGTTCTTAGGGGAAGGCACCACAAGTTAACTTCTCCCATGGAGCTTTTTAGATCAGTAGGTGTAGGCAGCCAGGGAGGCTGCAGAGTGCTGGAGAAAGCTTTAATGGAGTGGGAAACACACAGACCACAACCTCAAACCTGCACCCATCAAAATTCTAAGGAAATTTTAAAGTGCCCAGGGATTGAGACTGAAAAATGGAAGCATGTTTTCCAGGAGAAGAAAAGTTTTGAGAAGCTGGAGAATTGGTTTTGTCAACGGCACTTGAAGGATTTCAAACACAGGACCATTACACAAATTTGCATAAAGGTATAGGCTGTCTCACAACTACTTAAGATGATGGGCAGCTCTGGTCTTTTTTCACTGGTCTTCCTCTCCAGTGCTACAAAAAGTAATTTTTGACCTCCCTCTACCAAATACTACAAGGCTCTGATGCTAAGCTATGCAACAGCCTGTGACCTGCACATATCTAATGATTATGTTTATCCATGGTACACATATTCTATGTTTTTTTTGGACAATGGGAGTTCTTTTTTGGTCTGTTGTGGTTGTGGCTAATCCCTAGTTCAGGGGCCTTATCTGACTTCTAAGCATTTTTTCTCTCCCACCCCTCAAGTCCAAGTTATTTAAACAGGAAAAAAAGTTTAAGCACAATTTCTGGGGCGGTTGGAACCCAGTGCCCTTCTGTGCTTGCAAATCTCTCCCTCTCTGTTCATCAGATTGATTTGGACAGATCAGCCTGGCTGGTGTGAGGCGAGGGGGCAAGGGGGTGGACAGTAGTTTGGGTGTGTCTCTGCTGGTGTGAGTCCTATATAGGGAAGGGGGGAGAAACTGTATTTAAAGGCATTTTCACTTTCTGAAACAAAAGAAGAACTGAACAACATTATAACCGAAACCCAGCTACCCTTGCAAAATTGCACTTCTCTAAATTTTGCAATTCATTTCTCAGCTAAGTAATGTGTTGAAAAAGCATATACATGGGTATAAAAAAAAAATACAAAAAGGATTCTGTTAGGAGAAATTGCTTTGCAAAAACATGTATATTAGGCAAAATCGCATACAAGTTTATTTGGAAAAATGCACCTTTAAAATGCTGGTGAATTTCCATGGGGATTTTTTTCTTTCTTTCGAAAATGACACACAAATGACACACATTTGTGAAAATGTGGAGAGCTAAGTTTTTAACTGGAAAAATGGGAAACAAGGAGAATTGAAATTGACAGGTCTGTCTATCCCTACCTCTAGCGCATCAAAACTTTTCAAAGGTGTGGTATATCGGTCCTGCTGATAAGATTCTGTATGCATAATGCATACATAAAAGTGCAACGCTTGTCTCAGATTACAAAGGAGAGCTGCAGTTTTATGCATGCGTGTGTAATCTTTAAATATTTGCATTATATAAAGGGCCTGTATATCAACACAGAGATCAAGCTGGAGAGAGTGGCTCTTTATTTCGTCAGGAAGAGCCGTTTTTTTAGCAGGCTTCATTTCCACTGAATAAACCAGCAGGTGATCTCTTATGCATCTGTTTTCCCTTGATCTTACTGTGTGAGCGACACTTGCTTTACACTAGCATTAACTGTCAAAATATTATTTAGCTACTGTATGCCTTCCAGAGCAAGCTTTATTAATAAAAAAAGTAAAGGAAATGTAGTGATAATTGAATCTCTTTATAGTCACCATGTAACAGAAAGGGAGGAAGATGGTTTCTGACCTTAGGGGAAAACATCTGGATTTCCTCTTTGCCCCCAAGATCATGTCCTCTCCCTTACACTATAATCACTTTGATTCACAATACCTCAGAGGGAGATAAAATTTGCAATGTGTGCATATGATCACAGAAATGCAACAGCATTCCTCCATTTCTGTCTTCCTTCCTTCTTCTTCTTTTTGAATCCCTACAGGAATCACATTAAATAAATATATAGCAAGCTGCAGTGTCACAACAAGTAGATGTACAATTATGAGGCCTAATACCCAAAGGAAATCAACCCGAGACTTATTAATATCCAGACCCTACAAAAGACAACTGTCAGACAATTGGTCAACAAGGTACATCGTATCTGTTAGATACTGACTAACCCATTATGATCTTTATGGAGTGTCCTTTTGGGGTCTAGATCTTCAAATATGAGTTGGAAGACCCTTTCCTTTTATTAGTTGCTAAGCTCTTTATACTTTTACCATATTGCAGCAGGTTAGAAGTCTGAGCTTTATTGTCTTATGTTATTGAAAATCCAGATTCCCTCAGCCTTCTCCCTCAGGTCAAGATTTGTCTGCGAATACATTCTCATTTCTCCATGTACAAAGGCTGTCTGGAGAGTGGCAGAAAAAGATTATGACTGTAATATACTTAAATCCAATTTATTTGCCTGACTAGAAACTTCCACACTTCACAATTGCTTCCTACAGAAGATTTTGTACTTAATTCTTTCTTGGCAGTAAAGAGCAAGCCCGATTCAGCTCATCTGACAGATATATACATGACACCCACCCACACACACACACCTGAGCCAAATGGAAGAGCCCTCGAAGAGATGGGTGAAAACAGCAAATTTGCACATTTACCTGTATGTGTTCACACTTTATTTTAATTTAAGTATGATTAATTTGCATGGTAGAAATAGCTCTTTAAAGCTCATGTGAAAAGCTGGCATGATGACGAGAGGGATGGCTTTTTAACTAGATAACCCGACACCTGACACAAAGGAATTTCATACAGATGTACAACTGTTTGCATTGTAACCGAACACAAACCCCTTTTCATCTATTTTATAATGCAATACTCTTGTTATTGCTGAATCTTCACTATGCCTTAAAGGAGTGCATCTATATTACCTGCATTACATCCGGGGGGGGGGGGAGAAAAGAAAAGTGGGTGGGGGTGGTTTGAAAAAGATTCACCTGTCAAGAGCACTGGACCTCAAACTGGGCTTGCAGAACTGTTTGGAAGCAGTCACTGCTCCTCATGGATCTGAACCCTAAGGCACAATAGACCAGTAGGCTGATTGGCTGACAGCCTCCACTTCTTAGGTTATTTACCTATATGCAACAATCCAGCAATATGCTGCCTTGGGGGGGGCAGCCTGGTGTGCAATTGTTCTGTCCTGGTTGTTTATAGTCTGTGTCCTTAGCCTTTCTATTGCCCTGGCTCTTCACCTTCTTCTGTCTCTTTCCATTTGAAATTATTTGCTGCATGGAGGATGTGCCCACAGCCAGTCACCTGATATGGTACTGGACCTGTTCATGCCTGGACACACAGTGAGACCCGATCCAACAAGAAACAATCCCAAGCTGGGCGTTGGCACAAGCCAAGCTGGATGACAGGCTGCAATCCTACGGAGTCACTTACATTAACACCTCAAAGGGGAGGGAGGAAGAACCCTGACTATTTTTGGGTTTGGCATCCCAGTCAGCTTGTGATGGATGACCTCTCTTGCCTTGTCCAAAAAATGTCTTCTGCTACCAACTTAAAATGCAAAAGGTAAGAAACTGGGCTCTTTCAATAACCAGACTGGTTTTTTTCTATTCTTGTTTTAAAATCAAGGCTGAGAGCACTGGAGGGAGCGGGGGGCAGGAAGCACAGAGGTTAACAGCTGGCAGAGTCACAGCAGAGCCAACTCCTTCTGGTTTTGCTGCCGCCTTCCTCCCTACTGAGATCTACAATGGCAACCCTGAGACTAAGAAGAAGGAGGCTGCCAGCCCTTGGACTAGATATAAGTAACTCTTGGGGTGGCTGACTCTTGCTTTATATCATATTAATCAGCCAGGGCAAATGCTGATTGGTGGAACTGAAACTTGAAGAACATGCTACCATGCAAACAGCGCCATCACACTAGCTTATCTTCCAAGTAGTATATTTGATTCCTCCCCCCTAAGGCTTGTATTCAGTAGAGTGTTAGGAAAATCAGTCTGTGCAATGATTTCTCCTTGTGCAACAAAATAATCACTTCCTTTGTTCCGCCTCTGCATTCTCTAAATCTGTTCTGGGGTTTCCCCCTAACCCTTCAGGGCAGGTTCGGGGATGGCACAGGGTGTGCTTGGGGAGTGAGGAGAGATAAAAACCCCTTGCGCCAATGCTAGACCTTATGCTAGTGCAAATATACAGTGGCTTGCCACCCATAATCTTAGGGATCTATTTTACTTTCAGTCTGAAACCAAAGCTCAGCTTGGAGAACGTCTGCCTTCCATACAACTTTCACTCAAGCTGTAGGACTCAGAGGCAATGGGGTCTGACATGGACCAGTTGAAATCAATACTAATATGTCCTAAAGAGCTGGATCTTCCACAATACTGATGGGACTTAAACTGTCATTATAGAGAGCCAGTGTGGTGTAGTGGTTAAGAGGGATGGACTCGTAATCTGGTGAACAGGGTTCGTGTCTCCGCTCCTCCACATGCAGCTGCTGGGTGACCTTGGGCTAGTCACACTTCTCTGAAGTCTCTCAGCCTCACTCACCTCACAGAGTGTTTGTTGTGGGGGAGGAAGGGAAAGGAGATTGTTAGCCACTTTGAGACTCCTTAGGGTAGTGATAAAGCGAGATATCAAATCCAAACTCTTCTTCATTCATATATATATATAACATTGTGAAAGGTTGTGCGTAAGGATAACAATATGTTGGCATTGTAATAAGAATAATGTACAGCTGATCAAGACAAGTGGACATCAATTCATGTACCAACAATGTGATTGCTTCCTCTTTGGTGATGGGCCTACACCTCTGCGCTTGAGTCAGAATTCAGCACCTGCTGAAGACATTCTTATGTAGACAAGCCTTCCCAGAGGTTTAGAAAGTTTGTATGAGTTTTAATTTGCTATTCTATTGTGGTTTTAACTTTCTGTATGTTTTAAATTGTGGTTGTAAATCTATTAGTGATAATTTTATTTCTTTATCTTTTTGTTAACCGCTTTAAGGTTTTTCCTACAATCAAGTGGTATATGAATTTTATGAAACAAACAAACAAACAAACATAGAAATGCAATTTTTGCTATTCACCTGTCCACAGGTTTCTTTTGAAGCTTCGTCTCTTTTTCTAGTGCACTTCTGTTGAAAGCAGGGACAAGAGACTCCAGTAGGGATGAGATCTCTGTTTATTTCACTTTCCTATAATAAGATTTTTTTTTTTTTTTAAAACCCCACTATTACTATTATAAATTGGGTAGCTGTTTTTAATCTGTAATTTTAATGTAGAAGAATATTAGCTATAATAGCTATACTACTCATAAGGCACCCTCTTGTGGTGATAATACTGTGTGACTTGTGTAAGAGCTTATGCTACTTGTTCCAATCTTTGCTCAGGAAATCTTGCTCAGGACAAATACCTCCAGCACTTCTTCACTTTTCTAGCTGTTTTGTTAGTCTCATTCAAAAAGCAGAGAATATTAGTTAATTCAGATTACTGTGTTAGGCCTAGAGAAGTCCATCAGAAATGCATTCCTTAATCAGCATCTAGTTCTCAGTTGGGGTTTCTATCCTAGCCCCATTTACCTGGGAGTAAGCCCCAATGAATTCAAAAGGACTTACTTCTGAGTAGAAATTGGCCACTTCCTGGCTGTCATGATTTTGGGGCACAATTCAATCACATACTGGCATATTCAGATTCAACAATTAAGTTGATTTGGAGATTTGTGCAAGATACCCGCTCCCCCAAAAGACAGGCCTTTTCACAAGAAAGGAAAGTGTCAGAAACATACACTGCAAAGCATGGGATAGCACTTGCTTTGATGATCCAATAAAATTTAACCTTCCCACAAACAAATAAGAACAAATGTTCATTAAGTAGCCAGCACCCTGCCAGTGACCAGGACTGCATCCTAAGTAGGTTTCATTGCGGCTGAAATCAATGTGATTAACAACAGAATCCTACACATACCTCCTCAGAAGCAAGCCCCACTCACTTCACTGAGGCTTATTCTTAGATAAGTGGGTAAAGGATTGCAGTCTAAAGTATACTGGACAGTGCATCTAGTTGGTGGATCGTTCATTACTTCAATTTAGAGAAACTCTTCTTAGCATATATACTGTGTATCTCAATTCTGGGCGTGGCATTAGGCTTTTTACCTTTTTTGACCAATGGGACCCTTCTCCCCTTTTCTAAGATTCTTCTGACAACTATAAGTGTATTTCAAAAGGAGATTATGGGGTTGTAAAGAAAAGAAAGAACAGAGTTACACCTGCTGGCTTAAGATGGCACCCACTTCATTCCATGTACAGAACCTGGCCCGACTGGCAGTTACACAGGAACACAGAAACCTGCCTTGCACTGAGCCAGACCACTGGGCCACCTAGCCCAGTGCTGTCTACAGTGACGGCCAGCAATGTCTCCAGAGTTTCAGATAGGGCTCTTTCCTGGTCCTACTGGGAGATGTCAGCGATTGAACCTGGGACCTTCTGCATGCAAATCAAATGTTCCACCGCAGAACTACAGCTTTCCCCCCTTATTTCACCTCTCACGATAAGGCAGTATCCTCCACCACGCTTGAGGGCAGCAGGCTAGCTTAGGGAGTGTCAGGCAGGCACAGCTGTCTCCTTCAACGCCTTGTCATCATTCTCCTCTCTTCAGCATCTGCTGCCTGTGGCAGCTGCCTCACTCTGTCTAATGGCTGTGCCGGAGCCCGGTCCTCTTTTTTTCAATAGGCCATCCTAGTTCCATCAAAGCTGCTCTGAGCATTCTGAAGGGAGAGTGGCATAAATAAAACACACGAGAAAAGCTCATATACATGCCTGCATCAGGTGCCCGACATAAATGAACTTGACTCTAGGCTAGGGTTGCCATATTAGAAACCAGAATACCCCAAAATTTGCTTGAGCTTCTTTTTCTTTTTTTTAAGGAAACCACCGAAATTGTTGAGGCTTTTTTTTTAGATTGACTTGTCTAAGATCCAGGACATCAATTCCGCCTTTGAAAACCCGGCAATGTCTGGGAAAATCCAGACGTATGGCAGCCCAACTCTAGGCTACAAATGAACCGAAAGCCAAGAAACCTTAGGGCACCTTTATTTTACTGAAACTGTATCCCCACTTCTCTGCATAACAGCTCAAATGCATAAATCTATTTATTTGGTTTATACCCAAACCAGAACAGAACACAAGACAGAGGAAGAATCTGCTATAATGTCCGTTGTTTTGGATCCATATAGAAACTGCCACACAACCCATGCAGATTTCAAGAAACATTTTCACTATGCAAATAACATCTCTCTCCCCCCCCTTCATTTTTAAACTTTCAAACGGTTTGGTGATTAGTTTTGTTAAGAGCACCACATTGCTAAATTGTAGGTCCCTGGGGTCAGAAGAAGACCTTTAGAAACCTAAATGAACTTTATTTACACATTGTTAAGAACTTCAGACATTTGCGGTTCTCCCACAAATGCAGACCATGAAAATGAAGACGTATTTGCAATCATACTTGGTAGCCTTTTTTATGTGGAATAATTACAGAAATAATCTGAAGCTGTGGATCAGATTATTAATGAAAAGGGTAGCCTGCAAAGTCTCCTAATACCTTTTGTAAAACAAGGCAGGAGACTGTATAATATAATGAATAGCCCTGGGCTTGAGGACTGCCAGAACTAACATCCTGAAATCTGTTGTCTCAGCTGATGAACTCTAAAGGGAACACAGCCAGAAGGAGCAGCAACTGTACAGTCGATGGAACTGTTGAACGTCTATACCTTCCATATACTGTTTTCCTGTCTTTACAATTGTGTGGAGCACAACATTTAAGTCTGTTGGATTTATGAACTGCTTCACACAACATAAAGACCGGAACTGATTTACAAGAAGAATAAAAGATGCAGGTGAAAACAAAAGTTCTAAAAACACAGTCAGGTTTCCAAGAGTTGGAGCTGCCCCAAATGCCTGGCAAAATAAAAATTCTTTGCCTGGTGCTGAAATGACGACTAAATTGGTGCTCAGTGGGCCTCCCTGGAGACAGCGTTCTTTAGACAGGGGGCTACTACAGGAAAGACCTGTTCTGTTGTCACCACTCTCTGGACCTCCCTCAGATGCTGATCTCAGGGTCTGAACAGATTCACAATGGTTGCCATATGTTTGATGCTAAATGGAAACACCCACTAATAAGAGTTATTCAGGTAGTCAAGATGGCATTTACCTCCTTAACACTAGGCAGATGTGGACAAACCCCATTTATTTATTTATACTCTGCCTACTAACAAAAGTTATTGAGACAGCTTGAATTATATTAAAAGCACAACACAATAGTCACTACAGCCAGGCAAAGATATATGCAAGTCCCTCTCTCCTTGTTCTTTGATTTTCCAACAAATGCCATTCTGCAGCTGAATCTCTGGCTGTTGGAAGCAGCTAGTTGTTAGGCCACACAGGGCAGGATGTCCTCGCAGGTTGGCTGCTGCTGCCTCTCACAGCCCTGGGCCTGATGGCAAATGTGGGAGGTGCTGGCAGGCAGGGAGCATATATACTACATGCCTTCCTCCCAGTTCACAAATGTTCCTGTTAATCTAACGGGAGGAAAGCATCGCCAGCTTTGCTTGCTAGATCATAAATCCTACACTGAAATCACTTTTATACAATATGGCAATTTTGCATGACTCGCGTTTGAGGGTCTGCAACAAGAAATGGTTCTGCTTGTGTATAAACTACAGCATGGGTAGGCAAACTAAGGCCCGGAGGCCGGATCCGGCCCAATCGCCTTCTAAATCCGGCTCGCGGGTGGTCCAGGAATCAGCATGTTTTTACATGAGTAGAATGTGTTATTATATTTAAAATGCATCTCTGGGTTATTTGTGGGGCCTGCCTGGTATTTTTACATGAGTAGAATGTGTGCTTTTATTTAAAATGCATCTTGGTTATTTGCGGGGCAAAGGAATTCATTCATCCCCCCCCCCCCAAAAAAAATATAGTCCAGTCCCCCACAAGTCTGAGGGACAGTGGACCGGCCCCCTGCTCAAAACGTTTGCTGACCCCTGAACTACAGTATGTACAGGTCCCATACGTTTTGTGTGCATTTGTAAAGGGGTTGCCATGATTGTCTTGTAGGATTTATGAAACTTCATGCAAAGAAGTGACTTGTGCAGTCTGTGAGGATTTTGAACCCCCTTCTGTTTTCTGATCCCTTCAGAAGACAAAATGCTTCAGTGGGAATGACCAAATGATGCTATAGCCTTCTCCTTCAGACTAGAGCATGTAGCCACAGCCAGAAGATCCTTTTTATAGAGTGATGTTTTTTGTAAAGTTGTTTACGATCTCGTTTCTCTAAGTTCCGGGGTGAAGCTAGGGATGGCTGAATCTTTTAGTTTTGGTTTCTCTCAATTTCTCATTTTTTCATCCTTCTGTTCTCTACATTTCCACGTCAGTTTTTTAAAAGTCTTCATGAAAACTGATCGGCATTTTAGAATTTCTCCTAATGTACACATTTTGTATGCAATTTTGCCTAGCATCCACATTTTCAAAAAAGGAACTTCCCCTAATAAAATGCATTTTTGTACTTTTTCCACTAATATATAGAGAACTGGGTTGCAAAATTTGGAGATGTGTGATTTTTGAAG
The DNA here is from genome assembly GCF_964106645.2 of Podarcis pityusensis. Taxonomy (NCBI): domain Eukaryota; kingdom Metazoa; phylum Chordata; class Lepidosauria; order Squamata; family Lacertidae; genus Podarcis; species Podarcis pityusensis. Next base: position 59,461,659 of record NC_138032.1, read on the forward strand.
AGTGGCTGTTCAAAAAGTGGATTTTGAATAGCAAATCTATCCTGTCTGAATACTCTCTCTTTGGCCAGGGCAACCTGCTCCAACCTGGCATCATCCAGATATTTTGGACTACAACTCCCAGCATTCCTGAAGGTTGGCCATGCTGATGGGAGTTGTAGTCTAAAACATCCCAGAGGGCACCATGTTGGGGAAGGATGGCTAGGGCTTAAAGGCATGAGAAGCCATACTTGAACAACATGGCACTATATCTCCTATAGTACTTTGTACAAATTTGTACAGATCTGCAAAAAAGGTGTCTACGTCAGTAACACAAAGCTGTAAAACACAAAGATGCAAAACAAAAATTAAACACTGCTGTTACATAGTAACAAATTACAAATGAAATAACTGAGCAGAAATTTATAAAGCAAAGCACTGGAAACAGAAACAAACAATGCAGAAATCAATCAGTTTGGTCCCAAAGCCTTTCTGAAAAAGGAACAAAGTTATGGGACCTGGCATTCCAGAAGGTTGGCACCACAACTGAAAAGGCCCTGCTCTGAGTACACCTGTCAGAGGTGAGTTGGCTAGAGCATGCAGACTAGGGTCCTCAATGTTGAACAGAACACAGAAGGTGTTGCCAAGTCTATCTGTAGTTCCTGTGATTTTCAGTATATGTCCAAAGAGTTTTACCTCACTTCAACCACCTAGCTGCAAATCATTGTTACAGACAGAGGTGACATGACTAAAAGAATCGAATCATCCCAGAGAAACCCAGATATCAGATTTGGTTTTTCAGATCTGTGAAATGTGGAATGCAAATGCTATAGTCCTTTTTTTTTTTTAATCCCTGCTTACTCTCTAATCTTATCAAATATACATCCACATATCGTAATACACACAAATAGTATTAGGGTTTGCAAAGCACATTTTCTTAGAAAATCCAATTTCACAATGTATTTTTTTCCTGCTGACATATTAGCCATTTCTTTATACATTAAAAGGTCTTACGCTACTCCAGCTGAAGGAGACAGAACTGAGCTGCATAGCAAAGGCAGGGTAAGCTAATCACATTGCATTATTATCCTTCTGCAGGAAATACTTTTTACAAGACATATACATAATGTTTTATGACATGCACCTGGTCTTTCCTCTTATGGCACAGGGAAATGTCTTACTCACTGATACCTATCCTCATGCTGTTTATTCCTCACAGTTACTTTGTGATATCACTGTTTACATGTGAATGGAGGTGCCTCCAGGTTCATAAATCTGTATGCAGTAGTATGGGTTCTCTAACAGCAATTCATTTTAATTATGTGTGACATAAAAGGACCACCTACAGATGAGACAATACAGTTGTAAGATTTTCAAGGTTGCTACGGGGAATACTTCATAACTGAAGTATGTTTTCCCTAAGGAGTTATACTACCATTTGATTTAATTTTTAATTTTTACATTTTAATCAAAAATAGATCAAATGGTGGTGGTACCCCCTGGGAAACATACTTCAGATATGAAGCAGTTCGTGTTTCCTTTAAATATGTAAAGCTGCCATTTATGTATAACTCATGAATGACACCCTGTGTTGCAAGCAAATATCATGCGGCGTTTTCTATACTGCTCCAGTAACAATAATAGAATCACATGCAAGTATAGCCTGACTCAACAAGGAAAAGACGTGCCACTCAGACATGTCAAGACCAGATTAAATTCAACAGGAAGCTGGTCCTAATTAAGGTCAGTTTCAGAGAACGCTGAAAGACTGAGACTCACACCATACAAACCAGAAGTCGTGCATCGACTGTTGCTGAGCATGTGCAGAGTATCATACTAACGATTACCTATAGTGTTCCTCCACATAATGGGGCACACTATATGCCTCATATAGTGCCCTGGAAAAAATGGTTTCCAGGCACTTTTGAGACTTGACAAACACAGCCTTTTAAACAACAACAAAACACAATACAGGCCCCATTCTTTATTGGGATGTTTCAAGTTAACATTTGACAGTTTCAGAAAGACACATGGGGTGGGATTCACCTAACGGATCCATCAGTGGAAGCCCTGCTGAAAGTCTTCCACTTGTACAATGGGGCTTTTCCTCCTCTTCTCCCACCCTTCACCCCCCCCCCAACACTGGCTCTGGGGGAAAAATAAACACCCGCAGAACAGCGGTGGGGGCAGGAAGATTGTTCTGCGGACAAGCTGATAGGCTTGCACAGTTGGAATGCTCAACATTGCACAAGACTGAATAGCACCCGTGGCATGTTTTAGAAATAATTCATTTCAGAAGTGCTGTAGACTACTTTGAGATTCTATATTAAGCAGTATATAAATTGTTTAATTAAATAAATGTGCTGTTAGGACTAGAGTGCTGTAATGTAGGCTCAAAAGGTCAGATATAGTATAAGAGCAAAACCCTAAACAAGTGTTTAATGCACCTTATTATTTAGATAGCATTGCTGGGTTATATGATACTCTATAAAGATCTCAATCTAGGAAACTAGGAGTGTAGCAGGAAAGTATAGGCCTACTGTTCTATTCTCAGAACTCTTCCCCCTAAGCATTTTATCAGTTCATGGGGGTTGGAGGAGGAATGGTACTTGGACCACATCTGATACCTGTTTCCTCATTCTGTTCTTTAATTTGGTGATTGACACTATGAGACCAGCACTGATTTATCACATAGGTGCGTGTGCGCAGAACCATAGTTCCCCTTCCAATCATGCGCACTGTGGAAGGGCAAACTATTCATAAATCAAGGATCATAAGTTGGAGCCAGGCTTTCTCTGCTTGGAGTAGACCTATTGAAATAAATTGAACCTACATTAGTGACTAACTATAGTCTTATTGATTTCAATGGAGTCTGCTTTAAGCATGACTAAGTCTGGATCCAATCCAATATATTCAGAATTGTCAAACTAATGTGGTTGAGATTGAATTTATTTTAGTTCCATATTCTGGGATCTTTTCTTGACCTGCTCAAGACTGGAACTAGCATCATACTCGGGTTACTTAACTGATGGGCCAATGAATTTATTTAGGGTGCTGTACAACAAATAATGGGACGCGGTGGCACTGTGGGTTAAACCACAGAGCCTAGGACTTGCCGATCAGAAGGTCGGTGGTTCGAATCTCCTTGATGGGGTGAGCTCCCGTTGCTCGGTCCCTGCTCCTGCCAACCTAGCAGTTCGAAAGCATGTCAAAGTGCAAGTAGATAAATAGGTACCGCTCCGGCAGGAAGGTAAACGGCGTTTCTGTGCGCTGCTCTGGTTCGCCAGAAGCGGCTTAGTCATGCTGGCCACATGACCCGGAAGCTGTACGCCGGCTCCCTCGGCCAATAAAGCGAGATGAGCGCCGCAACCCCAGAGTCGGTCACAACTGGACCTAATGGTCAGGGGTCCCTTTACCTTTACCTACAACAAATAATTGCTGACTGTTAACACTTCTGTCCCATCCTCATGCTCCCTCCAAATGCTATTTGTCATTCATAATTGAGACTGAGCTACAAAAGGTGATCAGGATCCATTTAAAACGAGCCGGGTAACCCTTAAACCCCAGTTAAAATGCACTGACAGCTTTGTTTTCTTTACACATCTGAGTATATTGTGTGTCACGTACAAAGTGCAACTGTTCAATATCTGGGTATGATATTTGAGGCTATGATACTCTTACTGGGACACCTGGTCACAGAGGAGGTGTAGGTATAACACTTCAACAGAATGCTCCCCCACAAAAAGGGGGGAAAGGCTGGCTTATTGTAGATCTGTCAAGAGACCTTGGAATATGCTGACAAAACAAGCCTCAAAAGAAAAAGCTGAGGCCTTAAATCCTGAAGAAAGACCTTTGAGGTCAAACCACTTACCCCAGGGAATCCTGTTCAGGTCAATTCCTGGAGAAAGTGGATTGAGGAATGCAGACCAAGAAATTCTAGCCAGGAAAGAACTAAAAAAATGAAAAACAAACTTAAGGAGAAGTCTGGGAACGAAGTGGCCTTGTCATGAAACCAAAACCTCAAGTCTTGAATAGATTTGCTTGCAAGTATATTCAGATACCTGTATTTTTTCTACTACAGAGACTATGGGTCTTTGCAACTACTGTCTTTTGATGAAGGCATCCAGGTTTATGGAAGTGATGACAACAATATCACACTGTGGGCGATATACCATCTTTGTCAGGGAAATATCAGCATATAAGGCAGCATTCACCTAATGAACCCCATCACCAGAAGCTTCTGCTTGCGCAGTGGGGCTTCCCCCACTTCTCCTCATGCCTCCTGAAATTGGGCTCAGGTGTTTCTATTGGGAGAACCCCAACAACACTACACAGGGAGGGGGAATCATTCTGTCCGATATGCCTGCACAGATGGAATGTTTGTTGAATTCCACCCATAGTAATTTAATAGAATCATAGAATTGTAGAGTTGGAAAGGACCACAAGGGTCACCTGGTTCAACCGCCTGCAATGTAGGAAATCTTCTGCCCAACATGAGACTCAAACCCATTACCCTGAGATTAAAAGTCTCATGCTCTACCGACTGAGCTATCCCAGAATTTTTTTAATTGTGAATGCACCTCTTGTGGTTTATACTGAACCAGGGTTTCAGAAAGGTAGATTTCAGAACATACAAATACCTTCTCAAGTTACTGACAATGAAGCATCTTATGGTACCTGAGAATGGCATGAACTTTTGTGGACTAGAGTCCACTTCATTGGACCCATGAGGCATTTTTTCCTCAGTTGGCAGATGTGGATGAAGGGGAGGGAAGTAAACAGGGAAGTCAGGTGGAAATGCAAATCACATTAAAGGGCATTAAATGTATGTAGAATAAGCATAGTGAGCATGCAAAACAGCAGTCATTAATGATAACAAAAATGTCTTTGGTTATTTAATTGATACCTGTAGTGGAACAGGAACATGATTCAAGCCAGAGGCAACAGAACTGAATTTCATGACAGGTTGTAATTCAGTAGTTGCACTTTTCACTGTTTTGTTGTTCAAGAATGGTCACTTTACAAAACTGGTTCATCAAAGAACAATGGGAGAATAGGCTTCATTTTCTTGCTAATAAATAATAATAATAATAATAATAATAATAATAATAATAATTTTGTTGTTTATACCCTGCCCATCTGGCTGGGTTTCCCCAGCTACTCTGGGCGGCTCCCAACAGAGGACTAAAAACAATAAAACTTCAAACATTAAAAACTTCCCTAAACAGGGATTGTGTAGATTCTCTTTCCACTAGAATTTCACTATGTCTGAAAAAGTCAATAAACAAGAGGGCATAGTGGTCTCCCAAATCCCTATTTATTTCAGTGGAACATACCTCCATGAAACAGTGCATAAGTAAAGCCTTCAGTAATATGCAGTCAAACAGACAAGTGAAATTGCCTGCTGTAAGACAGGAAAGAGAAAAGTACAAACCAGATTGTGGGAGAGGGTTAATCTTAATTTTCTTAAATAATGATCTTTTTAAAAAAAAGGCAAATGTAATAAAAAAACAATGCTATCTTTTAAAACCAACATGCAATTTATTTTTTAAAAAAGTTTTCCATAAACACTGATTTACAAAATACAAAGATTTCAAAGGTGAAATAAAAAATAAAAATCTGCATTAAAAGTGGTAAGAACCTATATATTATTTTACATATATGAAAGTAGGAGAACGTGGCTTTCTATACAAAAGGATGAATAACATATACACATGTACAAAACTGATTATAAAAAAGTGATAATGTTGAAATTTCTCAAAGCAACGCTTTTGTGGTTATAACACTTCCTCCCTATTTAATTTTGGGATATATAGATATGTGTATATGTGTTTATATATATGTGTGTGTTTGTGTGTGTCTCTGTATATAACTATTTACTCGTTTGTAGAAACCTTTGATCTAAGGTTACATTTTCAGTGCACAGTGGCCTGTGTAAATATTCTATAATCTATTAGGAAAGGGGTGTATGGGACATTATGGGAGGGGTAGTACTTCCGGTGGGGGACACTTCGTGCTCCTTCTAGGGTGGTAGACTGTTCACTTTTGGTCCTCACCCTGCACTCAGCTCTCATCTGTGGCTCCTAGAAACAGTCAGAATGTGATAGCAGCCACACACCAGAATGGCTTTGACTGGCCATTCAACTAGAGGAGGCCAGACACACCTGGTTCTATATACTAGGAGGCTTGTGCTATTGCTCATAGGAGTGGTTGCTTTGCAAAGAGCTAAAACCCATGCATGTTGTTTCATAAGTAACCCTTACTGTGTTCAACTAAGGCAGTCTTAAAGAATATTCGAGCCACATATTTTGAAGCTGTCTTACTGACTGTGTTGGGACTAGTCTGAGTAAATAGAGTATCACACTTCTGGAATTCATAGGACAGAATATGTCTAGTATTGCTTCTATGAGTAACCACCAACTGGCCTATTGTATTTCCTATGTGCTTTACATGAATGAACATCGTAATTTCATTGCAAGAAATACTAAGACGGTAGCAATCTAAGGCTGTTGAAAAGTAAGGATGCATGGACTCAATTTTCAAGAAGTATCATTGACTAGGTTCAATTGGTTGCTACCAAGTAGGCCAACTATAACCTAAGGAATCACAAGATTGATTTTAAGCCTTTTCAGGCAAGATCTTCCCCAGATCTAAGATAAACTGTATGGATGTAATAATAATAATTATGAATGTAGTGGAGTGTAGAAAAAGTCTGGAATCTCAAACCAGTCCCTATGTATTTTGTTACGGAGTATCACTGCATCAATGTCCTTTGATCTTCTATAAATCCCATAATATGGCCAAAGTGTCCCTGAAATTGAAAAAAAAAGCAAATCAGGGGTTACTATACAGATCAGCATTTGCACTATATAGAAAAGGAGAAGCCAACATTGTGCCTTACAGAAGCTGAGGACTACAACTCCCATTAGCCTCAGCTGCATAGCCAATGGTCAGAGATGATGAGATTTGTAGTCCACAACATCTGGAAGCTATCCCTGATGTAGAGAATAAGGAGTAAGCAAAACCCCTGCAAAAATATTAGCAGCCTTGACAAGCATGGGAAGTATTAGTTTTGATGTCCAAGTAAGACGTTGACTTTGTATTCTATGGCTGGATCTGTAGGGAGCTTCTGAGTGTGGCTGGATATGCTCATCCAATACAGCTGGCCTCCATAAGCCAAATGCTTTCTAAACTGAGCCTACACTACTTTCTTCCTGTTTGCATAAGAACAAAATAATTGCCTTGCTCGCTTAGACCAAGTCCCAGAGAGTCCAGTATTCTGTCTCCAGAGGGGTTGGCCAGATGTCTCCAAAAAGCTCATAAACCAGGCGCGGCAGCAATAGCCAACCCATACAGTTCAGCTGCTGCTGGGGACAATCAGAAATAAATCGAATCACCAAAGGCAATGTTTTAGCTATTGTGACTAATAGCCATTGATTACGCGCCATGAATTTGTCTAATCCTTCCTTCAGACCATCTAAGCTAATAGACATCACTTTATCATGTGGCAATTTTGTAAGTTCATGAATGGCAAAACAAAAGGGGGGGGGGGGAATGTGCATACATCCCAAGATGAGAGATGTCAGCACAGGATTCTTAAGTGGCTCCTACTTTTCAGGGAACTTTTCCCATGGGGTAGATGCATGAATACCTGTTTCAGACATTGCACAGAACCACAGAAACAGGAAACAAGAGCTTACTCATGCGCCATTTTTCCTCTGCTTGTCAAATATCTAAAATTGCCTACAGACAACATTCATCGCACTTTCCCTGGCTTTTGCAATACTCAAACATGAAGGGAGGACCTTTGACTCCAGTGGCCTAGCCACATGTCATACAAGAAGCTAGTTGCAAAAAGGGTGGGAAGAAATCTTAGCGTTTGTACTGAAACAGGGTCATTTAGCTGTTACGGTAGGACCTCCAAGAACCCTGAGCTACCCAATGAGGTATACTAAGCAAAAGTGTAAGCTAAGGCCAAGTTATGCATGATTAGGGAAAATGGCAGGCTTTGGTGTCTTTTGTGTGTATGCATGCTGCAGGTCAGCATAGTTCGACCTAGGATTCCATATCATGAAAAAGCATGTTTCATACATTACAGGAAATGCCACGAGAAGATCTATCTATCTATCTATCTATCTCGGTTAGAATGGAAAAAACCAGGTAAACGAAGTCCTTGGATTAGCTTTAAATCAAAACATGGCTATTAAAATGGTTTGTAATCCAAAACAAGTGCCTATATCCTGACCCTCCACAAAGCAGGAGAAAACAAATTAGTTTGGTGTTGGCCAGTGTCATTGTGAATGATCCGGCTCCCTGTGTCCTTTCCTTCAGGAGAGGGGACTTCCCACCAGAAAAAAAAAAAACTAATCACATCAGTTTCCATGGGGGAGAAGACCCACCCAGAGGGCTTTTGTGGAATGCCTGCAAAAAGGTCAACCCTTTTTTTGAGCTGTGGACAGGGATGCTACTGCACCCCTAAAGCCAACTGATTTCGTTAAATTCCACCAACAAAGGACTCCCATCTGCAAAAGCCTTCCATTGCCTTCAGCAAATAGGATAAGGCTTCACTGGCAAAGAATTGCATGCACAGAGCTGCTGCCTAAACTGAACTGAGTGAGGAAGTCTGCAAGCCCATTACAAAGCACTTGGGGGTCTGGAATGGAGTTGTATTGTCATTGTTGGGGCAGAAATAACTTTGCATAATTAAAAAAAGACCCAACAACCTTCTGAGACTGAACTAAACTGCTTGGAAATGTTTAAAAGAAGTGAGCCATATGTCTATCTATAGCTTCTCCCCCCCCCCCCCATTTTGTGGAATTGTACTTCTAAAACTCTGTCCATAAATATTAAAATGTCTCTTAATTGGACATACTCCTGGAATACAATAATCTACACCTTTTTAACTTGAATTGAGATTCATTTACACGACTAAACTCTGCTTTCTAGAATGCATTTGAAAAATGAGCCTGAAGTCCCTATATTTTCCAATCTGATGCAGGAAATGTATTAGTTTTGCACTCTGCTAGCATATGGAGAAAAAGCTAAATCAATCTGCCTCTTTTATTTACATGCTTTATCCCGGAGAAATGTAATTGCAGGGTTTTTTTTTTTATTAACTTTATGTTTTATGGCTCTAATATTTAAGAACAAGCCTATCTTTTATGTCATAGTAAGAAGGTTAATATACTTACAGGTTCTCCAGCAATACATCTTGGGCAAGGCTGGGCTGTAGTTCTGGTTTCATTATCCGGAAATATCTGATTAACAAGCACACATACACAAAATTCTGAAAAAAGCAGCCACTGGTTGACATTTTTTATTATGAAATATATTAACATCTTCTGCTAAAAGCATGGATTTGGGCTACATAAAACATACCACGGAATTTGGCTTTTCTTTCATAATCTGAGGACTAAAAAAACCAGCGGGATCTTTCTGCTTCAAATCCTGCTCCATATCCCAGTAATCCATAGCACACTTGCTTTGTGGGTGGCAAGCGCTGATCACTTGTGGAATAGTCTCTGAACTTCTACATGCTCGTTTCTAGAAGGGGGAGGAAAAGAAAAAGAAATTAAGTGCAAAGTTTCCACCACATCCCACTCCTCTGCTTTGCACACAGAAGGTCCCTGGCACCTCTGCATAGGGCTGGGAGAGACCCTTGCTTCAAACTCTGGAGAGTACTGCTGTCAGTCAGTGCAGACAGTACAGAGTTAGACATTATACCAACAGTCTGACATGGTATAAAGCAGCTTTCTTCATTCCTATTACACACACACACACACGTGCCACAGAATTCAAACAGCAATATGATAAAATAGAATAAAATAAAAATCAAGGTGAGTATTTAATCGACAGTCACAGTGTGGACCACCCGGACAAAGCTCATGCATTACTGGTGGAAACCCTATACTAGAGGGATTTCCTAGGTGTGCTGAAGAATATCAGTTTATAACATTTTTTTAAAGACCTATCTATCTATCTATCTATCTATCTATCTATCTATCCATCCATCCATCCATCTCAGTTGGTTAGAGCAGGCATAGGCAAACTCGGCCCTCCAGATATTTTGAGACTACAATTCCCATCATCCCTGACCACTGGTCCTGTTAGCTAGGGAGGATGGGAGTTGTAGTCCCAAAACAGCTGGAGGGCTGAGTTTGCCTATGCCTGGGTTAGAGCATGGTGCTTATAGCACCAGGGTTGCAGGTTCTATCCCTGTATGGGATGGCTGCATATTCCTGCATTGCAGGTGGTTGGAGTAGATGATTCTTAGAGTCCAACTCTGCAATCCTATGATTCTATAGTGAAAGACCTGTGCTCAGTGTGTTTCAGGACCCGTGGGATGTATAGGGCAGTGGAGCCACAGGATGCTGAATGTGTCGGTGGTTGTGGTCCGAGAAATAGAAAGGGGGAAGAAGACCTGCATGCATTCCAAACATCCTATATGTACTATCCTTAGCAGGTGGGTATGATTTTCAACCACCCCCAGACCTGACCCCTTTTAATGTTTTTAGAGCAAAGGTTTCTGGAGGGTGGGAGAGTTTTTAACAGCTGTCCTTTCCTTTGAACCTCTGAATCTTCAGATGAGTAGAGCCCTCAGCACTTGTATTAGGGAGTGAAAATCCACTACAATATGCTCACTTGCAGAAAGCAAATTTAAAGTGGATCAATGCAAGAAGAATTTCCAAGGAGAAAGGCTGAAACAAGAGCACTGCTGAGAAAGAAACAAGATATAGCTAAAGGAAGTGAATCAGAAACAAAATATGCATCATGTTATGAATGTGCAAAATGCCTTCCACCGGGAAAACATCCACCTCTTTTGTTACTGCAGAATTTGTCCTTTATTAAAATCTATGGCGTGCAAGTACAAGTGGCATTAACTAGAGATATGTAGGGGACAAAGGATAAAAGGAAAAAGTGAATTGGTGCTGTGCATTAGATGAAATTTTGCTTATCAAAAATGAAACCAGACTATTGCTTTGGGTTGGGAGGTACTTAGTATCAGGGACAGAAATTTAGCATACAGAGTAGTTGTCTAAGAATCTTATACCAATGCAAGCAGAACCTACAGAGGTTTCTACAGAGAATTCCAAATTATTCTGAAATTCAATGCCATTGGAAAACATCTCGTGGAATTGCAACAACAGACCAGCGTAGAATTCTGATGGCGGATGCTGCATTAATAACACAGTACCTAGCACGTCCATGGCAAAGCCCTACAGAGTCATATAGCTTTGGAGACCACCTCAGGTTATTGAATTTCATCAGAATGGTGCATAAGTGCACCAGACCTGTTCTAACAGGGCTAAAAAGTCTAAATAAGTCAAGAATATACCTGATAAGGGCTTGGAACAAGATAATTACAACAGTGTCCCACTTTTTAAAAAGTACTGTAAAGTGTAAATCCAAGGATATACACACATTTTCTTCTTTGGAAACCCGAGTAGGCAGAGCATTTTTATTTTATCATATGCAAACAAACAGAGGCAGGTATACAATGTCTGAAAAGTTCTATACGGATTAATCCATATCTTCACTTGGTCACAAATGTCCGATAGACAAGTATAAAAAGCCCCTGGCGAATTCTGAACGCTGCTCCCCAGTACTTTGGGCTCACCCACTGGGATATGCAGCAGCTTAGTGTTTTCTCAAGGGTCTATCAAGTGTTTAGTGGCACTTGTCTGGAAGCAGTAACCATTGTTTCAACAATGGTTGAAATTGTGACCTATTAAACATAGCTTTATACTTTTAGGTAGGAATATGCCCTTTTCTTTAATTGCATTGTGAATTCTGACGTATACAAAATAGCTTAGAAGTACAGTAGTGTGTTTATATATGTGTGTGTGTGTGTGTGTGTGTGTGTGTGTAACAAAAAGAGAGGTACAGAACAGTCAGAATCCAGCCTTCAACTTTTTGCCTTCAAGAAAAGTGGTTTCATGTGTTTCTTGTTTTTGAACTGTATTTATTGTAAAGCCTGACAAGAGCTGGTTACTATTTGTGCACAGCGACAAATAGAAATGAGATTACATTACTTTTCCATGTACAGATTGTGATGAGACATAGCTTGAAAACAGGAGTTCACAGAATGTATTTTCTCGTCGTCCTCCTCATATATGGTGTTTCTCTGATGCACAAGGTCTGTAGGTAACTAGTTGGGGTTTTGCTTTCACTTGCACAAACATGAGCAACCCACAGAACTTCTACAAGTAGGCCCTGTTTAGGTTCCCTACAGCTAGTACCTTGGCAGAAGTATAAAGAATGAGAAAAAGACAATCTGTTCCAACACCCTCTTTGAAAAGGCACAAATGCAGTCAAGCAAAGCCGTTACAGCTCCCATCACTGAAAACTGTAAGATTCTAGGAACGTCCTCAGAAAGCACATTTAGAGGGCAATCGGCGACACACTCCGGGTGAATAAAGCAAACTGGCTTTACATGACAGCACACAACCTAAGTGAATCTTAACCAGCCTGTGTAAGTTAGAAGTGGCAAACACTCTACAGAACAAATGTGAAAGTCTAAACTAGCATTAACATAGAAGTTTCTTGCATGACCTTTGTGTTTACATGTAGTACTGTAGATAAAAGTATCAAGCATTTATTGCACTCATTAGCATACTGGCAAACCTGAATGAACACACAGCCAGATGATTCAGACATTTATCTTACAGGCCAGGAAATTGTCTGACTGACCACCCCTGTACAACACATGTAGAATATACTTTAGGGTATAATTTGCACTGAATATATCTGATGTGCATCATGGAAATTGGTTGTAGAGATGTTGGTTATTTGCTCATTAACCTTTTTTACCTTTATTGGGGGCAATCCACTCAGATGGGTGGGGTATAAATTATTATTATTACAAAACTGATGGTTGCCTTTTAGCTCTAGGCAGTTTCCAAGGGTGGGGATTACCTGACCTGGGTATGTTACTGGAGCTTGTCTGTGTGTCTACGAATTTGATAGTTTTAACAAGGTATTGTTTATTTGGTATTGTTTCTCAATCATCTCTTGTTTCTCTTGACCCAGGGATCTGGATTCAGTAACAGATTGCTGACAGCATCATAGTAATGCCCCCTTGTTTTAAATGCCAGACAGTGCTTTATATTGCTGCACACTAAGGGTGCATACTAAGACCAAACACTCATCTAATGGTGGTTTGTAATTCATTCATTCATTCAGCTGTCCGTCCTATTGTGGATGCTTTCACGAACCCCATCATCTTTGTCCCCAGCCTGATTTTTTTTGGTTTGGCTACTTCTGCATGGAATATACAGCTTGACTCAAGGGATAGGCTAGGCTAGGTAGCCTGCACTCGGCACTCTGGAACGGCTGCATTACCATATGGCTGGAAGCACTTTCTTTGCTAAGTATATCAGTGGGATAAAAATTAAAGGAGACACCAATTACCAACTCTGATCTCAAAAGCTGCAGATAAGACCAATCACCCCTTAAGGGTGATATTAAAACTCACTCTACTGAATATAAAGCATTAAAGAAGATGGCCTTTAGACAGACACTGAAAATGAGGGTGGCATTAGCCTGCATTATTCCGATCAGCATAGCCAACAAATCCAATCCTCCGAAGAAATGCTATTAGTGTCACCAAAAAAGAAAAAGGGGAGGGGGGGGGCTTTGTGCAAAGTCCCTGAAGGAAAAGAAGCAACTAATGTCATTAATGCGTTAACAGCCTCTGGTCACTTAACAGAGTGGTTTTAATAGGCTCTAGAGGGGAAACACGTCCAGCCCTTTTCAGCCAAAGGGAAGGTTAGAGCTGTGTGTGGGTTTTGAAGATAGTGGGTTGGAATCCTTGGGGATTTGCCTGCCTTGTTGTATATTTGCAAATGTCCTTTTAATAAAGCAAATGATGGCTAACTACAATTAAGTACCAAAGGTGGCTCTTTTAACAAGCACATGCCATTGCACTGATAGGTTTAATTACACTATAAAGCTCACCGGAAAACACTTCAGGAAAAAGATATAGGGGCATCAAGCTTTGCAAAATTAGTGTATAACAAATCACTGGTGATTTCAGCTTCCTGTCATGAGTATGCTGCTGCATTTAAATTCCGAGTCTCTTTAAGAAACTGGATTTTTGCTCACTAAGAAATTTTAAAAGCTCTTTGTGTTAAGAACTTTCCCTTGAACTATTTCCACACAGGCAAAAAAACCAAAAAACCCTTGTCTGTAAAATATTTGAAGGACCAGGCTCAGTCATGTTTAACTATTAACACTAGAGGGCAAAACAAAATCTTAGTATTTGGTAAAGTAACCCTCAGAAGCGGGAAACAAATTAATATTTTAAAATACGAAGTGCAGGTGTTAGAAATTTCTTTGCTTACAAAGCACACTGAAGTCACCTGCAGTATGGTTTCTGGGGATGTTATTTAGTTTAGTCCCAATGTATTTATTTATATTTTTTAGGTTTGTGAAGAAGTAGGTTGGTATAGAGCAGGGGAGGGGAATTTGTTGCTGGGCTGATGTTGCTGAAATGCACCTTGGACTCTCAGCCATTCTGGTTTGGGCTAATGGCAGGTTTAGTCCAACAGCATCTGAAGGGCCACAGGTTCCCCATCCATGGGATGCAAATCACTTAAGGGAACCACATTGCCTACTCCTGTCATAGCTGAGTATTTCAAATTCCCAGGTACCAGTAGGTAAGGTGCCCAGGCAACTGGTTATTATTTTTTTCAAGCTCCAAGCAACGCTTTCTCTTCAGTGCACACGACATCCACCTTTTCCTCCTTTGGAAGTGACAATGTGTTATGTCAGATGCATCTACAACTTATAACTGGGTAATGGTTTCTGACATTTATGTATCGCGAAGTGGCTACATATTTCTCCATTCTCACGTCCCTGACAGCTCATGAAATTTCCTTGTCAGAATCTGCTACTTCCTTGCAAGGGTGGAAAGGTCTGATGAATGAGGAGACCCTCTAGGAAGGTGACGTAGGAGAATCACTTGAAGGTTTGAAGAGGCAGTAAAAGTATCTGACAGGGATAGGCCTAAGAACACCAGAAGTGGTGCATGAAGCAAAAGGTTTATGACCCAGAATATCTTTGTTCAGGCCTTTGGTTTTATGGTTTGGTCTTTTAAAAGGATAACACTGAGTTCATGTAAGCCAAAAGAAGAAGAAACCCCAGGAAGTTGGTTGTAACTGCTAGTAGTCACCTACCAGTTTTTTAACCACCCTGTCTCCGAGTGCAGATATGGAAGGCAGAGATGATGATGATGATGATGATAATAATAATAATAATAATTAATAATTTATTATTTATACCCCACCCATCTGGATGGGTTTCCCCAGCCACTCTGGGTGGCTTCCAACAGAATATTAAAATACAATAGTCTATTAAACATTAAAAGCTTCCTGAAACAGGGCTGCCTTCAGATGTCTTCTAAAAGTCTGGTAGTTGTTGTTCTCTTTGACATATGGTGGGAGGGCATTCCACAGGGCGGGTGCCACTACTGAGAAGGCCCTCTGCCTGGTTCCCTGTAACTTGGCTTCTCACAGCGAGGGAACCGCCAGAAGGCCCTCGGCACTGGACCTCAGAGAGAAGGCAGAGAATGAGAGAGCTAGATGGTTTCCAGAGGGATAGCCATGTTAGTCTGTTTCAGAAAAGAAACCAAACCAACTCAAAGAGGCTAATAGCACTTTAGTGCATGGGACCATTTTAATACCTTGCTTGTCCACAAGACCTTTCAGAACAGAAAGGGCTCAGGGTTGCCAATGTGCACGTACCCCATGCTGCCAGGCAATATCCTTGGCAGTGGAGAGCAAAGCACAGGCGCAAACTTGGGCAAGCTATGGCGGGAGATTTGGGTAGTTCAAATCTGCCTGGCTCCTTTCAGCCCAGCAAAAACACCTGTCAGTCCCAAGTCCAACATAAGAAACAAGTCCATCCTTCAGCTCTGAGCCTAGCTCAGGGCAAAAAGGTGGCTTAGTATGCTCACCTGCAACCTAAGCCAGGTCCAGGCTTTTGGGGCCATAGACGAAGGTGCCTTTAGTTGCCCTTTAACTCCTTTCCAAAGTGCCAGGGTCTCCTTCCTTTCCCTCTCCCACTGAGCCTAAATCTGCCCAGCTGCCCAGGATGAGGACACAAGAAGCTGCTTCTCCATCTCTTCACTCTTGTCATTGCTTGGATGTTCAGAGGTGGCAGGTGAAAAGGCAGGAGGCGGTGGGGGTTAACAGTTGGTCGCCTGCATGAATACTGGCCTCTGCAGGTGCCCAGTGGTGTCCACTCACGGCTCTGGCCTTTGGGGCTGAAGGGTACAGAAAGCAAGATCCCCACTAACTTCAGCTTCAAATACAATATGGGAATGCCAAGGCAGGAATTCTCAGATCTTCTGCTCTGAGGGCTCTCTTGAGACACCTGAAAATTCCTGAGGCCCACCAGTCACAAAGCAGTTGCAGATGGAGCCGGAGTTCGGCGTAATTAGCTGGCAAGTACTGACATAATTTTTCTACTGTTATCTAACCCACTTTTGGAAATGGGAAACTTAAAAGGAGAGCAAGAGAGAGAGCGCACGCGCGCCAAGACATTTACGTTCGGGAAATACTGTACACAAATGCTACAGATTTGGAGGTTGTGAAAAAGTTGCAAAGTATTCCTACTCATTAGAGCTCCGCCCGTTCTTTCAGACAATACTAACTCGCCTGGACCTTGTAGCGAGCGTGTGCGCGCGCGCCTTGAAATGCAAGGCTGGCACATTAACTTGCGAAGCCCTGTAAGAGCTGAAGCGGCTCCTTTTGCTTGCTTAGAATTGCAACAAGCAGCCTTGCTCTTTCCATGAAGTTTGCTTTCTCTCCTCTCCGCCCTGCCCGGTTTTCCTACCCTCTTCTTTAGTTCTTGCTTTGAGAGGCTCGCAATGAAAATAATATGCGCGCTCTCTGCCTTTATCACTTTCGCTTTCCAACTTGTCTTGGAAAGCCGACCGCAAAACCTGCATTCAGGAGACGGGCTGCGGAGGCGGAGGCGAGCCGGAGAGCGGCACAGGGGTGGGGGCGCTCGTTGCTTTAGCGGATGTTACAGCGCATGCTCAAGCCTACACGTATCAGGCCGCGGAGCAGCAGCGGCTCTTGTTGCGCGCAGCCTGCTAGCGCTGAGCGGGGGACTTACGCGCTCCGGCTCGTGCATACTCAGCTCCGCGGGCCTCGCTCTCCGCCGATCCGCCACCAGGTTCATGGCCACTTGACCGTCCGTTTCTCTCACTGCGCGCTCGGTCCCTCCGCGCCGCTTCTCGTGGGGCTGCGCGCCTGGCGCTCCACCCCTTTCCTTTTCGTAGCCAATCCTCCTAATCTGGCCGGCGAAGGATAGAGCGGCCTCCGCGCGTGTCTTTCTCCTTGCAAGGCCCGGCTGATAGAGCCCAGAGCTGTTTGGTACAAGTTTACGATGCCCAGATGTAACGATACCAGGAAGTAATGCAGTGATCGATCCGTGAGAAAAATGCAAGCAGGGCTCAGGGCTTTTGCAGCGAATCGGGTTATTATGATTCCCCTCCCCCCAAGATTTTTTAAACGACCTTTTTATTTAGATACTGAAAAAAAATTTAACCCTTCCTTTCAAATTCAGTGAGGCGAGGTAGTCGGAGCTCACTGTTCTTTGAAAGGATGCTTTGGCAGAAACTTCCTAGTCGTTCTGGTAATCACTCGCAAATTAACCTGCTGTCAAAGACTTTGAGTCTATAGCAGCAGAAATGGTTTGTTTCTGCATTGAAATAACCACCTCTCTTGGAAAGTTTCATTAATTTTATAAACTATTTCAGCACAACCCATATCCGTTTTACAAAGGTAGATCGGGACTTCTTGGCACAAGAAGATTCCCTGAAGGAGATGAGCTTTGTCATGTGTGGTCCAAAGCTGTTTATTTCTTACCACTGTAAGCATGGAGTGCATTCAATGAACATCCAGTTTGTGTTTTCCTTCTAATGCATCAACCTCTGAGATGGAATGATGAGGAGCATCAGCTCTTGGGTCATGTGGAAAAGAGTGTTATATATGCTAATATTAGTCTTAAATTACCCTGCCCGGTTATAGTAACCCAGATGGATAATAATTATTAAAAGAATACTCTGTTATCTAGATGATAGTGATGATAATTTGTTAAGATTGTATACTGCCATTCATCTGTAGATCTCTGGGTGCTCCACAGCACAACAATACAAGATAAAAACACAAGGTCCATGCAGATTCCAGGTAGGTTTTGATCCACCTCCTCATAGGAACTTGTGAACTTGGAGGTCCTGGAAATAAGCCTCTTGTAGTTTTTCGGAACTTTTGTGGACTTACTGAAAATGCCGGCTTAGAACTGAAAATACCAGGAGTTCTAGGCAAGACATATAGGCCTATGATGGAGAGGTAGGTCTTCATACCATCTTTGATGTCTGCATTCTCTTAGAGAACATTCTGCCCCAAAACTAGTAGTACACTGGTACCTTGGGTTACAGACGCTTCAGGTTACAGACTCTGCTAACCCAGAAATAGTACCTCGGGTTAAGAACTTTGCTTCAGGATGAGAACAGAAATCGTGCGACGGTGGTGCGACAGCAGCAGGAGGCCCCATTAGCTAAAGTGGTACCTCAGGTTAAGAACAGTTTCAGGTTAAGAACGGACCTCCAGAACGAATTAAGTTCTTAACCTGAGGTACCACTGTAGTTGGTTTCCATTGACTTTTCCACTTCGTGCCCCAACCAAAATTAATCTTCAGCTTTGTTAATATACCATAAAAACAGTCTAGATTTTCTTTATTCTTGTTTTATACCTACCAAGGAACCTGTGTGTTTTGCCTAAGTATGGAGACAGGTATGGGTAACTAGATTTTAGATTTTCAAAAAGGTGGTTCAATCATTGCTTCTTCTTTGTCATAGACCCAGGTGCAACCCCAAACCAGCATAACAGGTAGGAGAGTCTCATTTGAATGTCTGCTACCTTGTAGCATTTCCCATCTTTAGACTGTCTAAATGAAGACTCCATAGCTTCAGCATTAGCATTAGCCAGTTCCTCCCCCTCTTGCCTTGTTTACCGAAGCCTGATGAAGGGTTCCAAAAAACTTGAAAAATTGCACAGTATTTTGTGACACATTTGTTGGCCTGAAATATTGCTCTATGTGGTTTTTGGAATTCATTTGTTTTATATATTTATTCAGGAATCTGTTAAGAACCTTCAAATGTAGAATGGTTCTCTAGTCTTTGTTGTCCTCTAGCATGGGTGGTGTTACTGACTCTGTGACATCCTCTATGGCCCAAGTGTCTAGCAGAGACCATGTAGCCAGACACAACCTCAGCTGTATCCTCATACATTTTGGTGTTTCTGGAGTCCAGCAATTAATCCATTGCAGACTGTGGTTCACTACTAGATGAAGTTTAAAATCACAACTGTTTGGGAATAAATAACTAGTCTTCTTTTCACAGATACTAAATATTTGCAGTTCCCTGGAGCACCAAGTGTGACACACACACACACACACACACACACACACACACGTCTGTTGCTATTCCTGTTTCATAATGGTGTGTTACTAATATGCAGCTCAGCAGCAGTATCTGTAGGTTTCAGCTCTGATCAATAATGATGTTTAGATAACATCCCTTGAGGTTTTAAGCATTTCTCCAACGAGAACACAAGCTATGGTTGTTGTTTCTAGGGACAGTTTTTTATTTTTAAAGATCTGTGGATTGTAGTCTCCCATACTTTAAAAAAAGGACCACAAGAGAATATTTACAAGTCACAGGGACACTCAAGATTTATAAATTAAGACCCCACCCAACAGATTTTACCAGGCAAAAATAATCTTGCTGACACATAGTCTAAACAGTCTATGTGTTGTAATGGACTCCACTAAAGGTGTTTTCTTGATCAGATCATTTCCCCAAGTCAGGCATGTTACTCTACACAATTGAACGGAAGGCTCACGGTACTCATGACAGGGCAGTTTCATGACAGGAAATATTACTGAAGGGTTAAGTAAAAGTTTATGGCACTGTACCAGAGTCAGCATTTTGAGAGCGAAAACAATTGCAGTTCTCCCATTGCCTTGGTGGTAGGGCACACGGCTTTGCATGCAAATAGCCTCAGGTTTAATGCCAGGTATCTCCAGGTAGGGGTGGGAAAGACTCCTGCATGGAACCCTGGAGTGCTGCTGGTCAGTGTAGAGCAGGGTTTCCCAAACTTGGGTCTCCAGCTGTTTCTGGACTACCGTTCCCATCATCCCTGACCACTGGTCCTGCTAGCTAGGGAAGATGGGAGTTGTAGTCCAAAAACAGCTGGAGACCCAAGTTTGGCAAACCCTGGTGCAGAGTCTTGCCCAAGGCAACCCAAACTGGTAAATATTTTGAGAAGGCCCTAGAGCAGGCATGGCCAAACTTGGCCCTCCAGCTGTTTTGGGACTACGATTCCCATCATCCCTAGCTAACAGGACCAGTGGTCAGGGATGATGGGAATTGTAGTCCCAAAAAAGCTGGAGGGCCAAGTTTGGCCATGGCTGCCCTAGAGGATTGGGAAATGCAGATATTTTATCACCGTCATAATTTTTTTGTTATTTTATGTCAAAAGTCAGTCCCCTCCTGTTGAAAGTACTCTGTGTAACAGAATTGCTTAGTTCCAGAATATGATACAATTACTCTATGGCAACTTGGGGGCAAGGAATATTGAAACAGCGTTCTAGTGTCTGAACGGTTGCCTCCCATCATTAGTAATACTTAGCATTTACAAAGTGCTTTCGTGTGTTCGAAGTTCTTCACTTAATTGCCTAGCGGTAATCCTTACCGTGAAAAGTAGGTCAGTGTTATTATCATCACCCATATTGCAAATGGAGAGTTGAAGCTGAGAGAGACGGGCTTGCCTAAGGACACATAGTGAATTCATGGCAGAGGTGTATTTCTATGTATGTTTAGTCAGAAGTAGGTCCCAGGGTTCGCTGGGACTTATTCTCTTGAGGTGATCTGTGTTCATAGAGGTGTAACCTTCCTTTCAGAGGTCTACTCAGAAGCAACCACTACTGAGTTCACTGGGACTTATTCCCAGGAAAGTTGGTGTTGGATTGTATGCTTATGTATTATGAGAAATGTTATTATTAACGAATATGGCTAAATAAGGCCACAATATTGTTTTAATAATGCTCAGTGTCTGTAGCAGTCCTTTCCAATTTTGTCGGGGCTTTTCTGTATAATACAATGATATAAGTGACATCTGCAGAACAGGTTGTCATGGAAACGAAGTAGCTCATTTAAACATGCATTTACTTTGTCTGGTGGTTGACCAAAGGCAATGGGGGCAATGGTGGGGTGGGAAATTTCTGTATTAATGGTGAAACAAAATCCATCTTCCACTAGTCTGGATTCTAATATGGATTAGAAATAGTTTTTGCAGGATTTGCCCTGAGAGGGCTTGTTGGAACATTGGCAGAAGCAAGTTAGAGTAAATAGCAGTCTTCCGACCCAAACTGAGTATCAGTCCAGGGAGGCCTCCAAGTCACATGAAATTCTATCAGCCTTTGGCAATGGTTGACTGTGATTTGAATTCCAGTGCTATTGGTGTTAGATGTATAATAGGCTCACAAGTAGTTCTGAAGATAAAAGACCATCTCTAAGACTGCAGTCCTATACATAGTTGTCTGGGAGTAAGTGCCATTGAACTCGACAGGGCTTAATTCTGAGCAGACATAGCTAAGATTTCATTGTAAGGTGGAGTCTTCACTTATCTTTCATAGTGGCTTGAATAACAGCCTGGATAGCTCAGTTGGATAGGGCATGGTGCTGATATTGCCAAGGTTGCAGGTTTGATTCCTGTATGGGACAGCTGCATATTCCTGCATTGTGGAGGGTTGGACTTGATGATCCTCAGGGTCTTTTCCAACTCTATATGATTCAATGAGTCTTATTATTCTAGCTTACAGCATGATCCTAGATATGTTGCAATCTTATGCCACTTACCAGGCAGTAAACCCTATTTTATTTAATGGGACTTCTGACCATAGGTGTGGTTAGAACTGTGGCCCTAGTCTCATTAAACTATAACAAGTGTGAAGAACCTTTGGCCCTCCAGATGTTGTTGAACTACAATGCTCATCAGCCCTAGCAGGCCTGGTCAATAACCAGGATAATGGGAAATGTAGTTCAGCAACATCTGGTAGGCCAAAGATTCCCCACAACTTGGCTATACCAATGTATGCCAACAGATATAATGGGATATACCTGACCGTTACAAACAGAAGGTATACTTTTGCTGAAGAAAGTTGCATCAAACACAACACAAAATAAGTATGATAAGTCTCAGTGTAACACTGTTCAGAATATTTTTATGGATATAAAATTACAGGAGGTTATTATTTTTTCTGTGCTGTTACTGATTTCCCCCCATTCTTTGTGTTGGTAACCTGCATCTGTCTTCTCATTTACAAAAGAAATGCAAATGCACTATTAAAAACACAGTGTAAAAAGTTTGGCTATACTTAGAGAATAGTGCTAATTTTATACCCCACACCTAATTTCCTGGCCAGCTAATAATAAAAACAAAAAGCTTTAACAACAATGTATAGCCATTCATCTTCAGAGGGTGTTGATGCCATCTACAGACAAGCAGCTATCTCTACAACTCACACTTGTAAAAAGACTCATTTCTAATAAATATTGTAATGGCTTAATTAAACCGTGGATTTATTTATTGGAAAAATAAAGAACGATTAAGATGCATTTTCTTTAGAAAGATTAGGAGGTCAAAGAATCTAAGATTTTATAACTCAAATATTTGATGAAAATGTTGCATAGCAAATGAAATCAGCATTTTTCTCACTTTTGGACATCTGGTGAAGCTTGCCTGTTAGTCTTATATGAAATCTTGTAGACTTTCATCCGACTTTTTGCCTTATATTCTTTTCTTATGTTAACTCCACATTCATTTGCTTTCTCCTTGCTTTTCCTGGGCTTGTTGGCATTCGGCAGCAGCTACAGCAGAGAATTATCAAGGCAATTGGGGCGGCGGCACTAAATATTTAGCTGGCTTTTTTTGCAGTTACACTCTTACTTTGCCCTCTTCTGAATGCAGCCTTGTACTTTCCTGCTAAGACCACTCCCCTTCCTGGGGGGGGGGTGGAGTTGTGGGCGGGCATCTGGGACCTCACTGGGACCCGATAGGGGGCGGAGTGGTGCCGCCCGCATCATCGGGACTCCCAGCCGCATCATACCCCCCCGGCTGGCCAATCGGGTTAGCTGGGGGCGTGGCTGCTGCCATTTAAATCACGGCGCGGCTGGGGTGGCGGCCTCCTTTCACCACCTTCTTCGGATCACCCAGCCCACCCACCCTCTTTTTATGCGTTGCTTGACTTTGGCCTTGCTATGGACTAACGTCGGTCACCTTATTGTTGAGGCCAGGTAGGAATTTTTCCACTAGGCAAACTGGCACCAGCCATTTGGTTTTCGCCTACCTTGTAGCAATTGTCACAACTTTGTAAGGTTAGGCGGTTAGGCATTGGGTAAGCATGGTTCATGGGAGGGGAGGTTGTTGCCTCCACCTGCCCCTCCTCGTTAAGGGTATATTGTTAAAGGGATCCGGGGGTGTGGATCCTGTCCAAAGCCTGGGCATGGGCTAGGGCCAAAGCCTGGGCATGGGCTAAGACCACAACCCCATTGGGGAGCCTGGGGGTGCTCTTAATTGATGTATATCATAGGGCACCCCCTATCGGTGGTTGACCCTTAAGAGACTTCCTGTGGGCATGCAGGAGTCAGGATATAGTCTGGTTTCACCCAATGCCTAAGCCAAACCGCTCACATCTGTAACCAATAAAGTTGTGGCCTTATTTATCCCATTAACTCAAAATATTTGCATCTGTGTGTTTATTATCTAATGGGAACTTCGGGCCCTGGGGCCTCGCTACACAAAAAAGTTTTAGTCCCCTTATCTTACTTAGAGGTTTAATTTATTCAGGTGACCATGTTCTTTTCTGTAAGCAATCTTTACTTGCTTGTGTCTTTATCCCCCCCAGTTGAGGACAAAGGAAAAATTACAAGGGTATCTTCACTTTCTGGTGAGCCTTGTTTGAGCTCAGGCAAAGAGATCACTAAACTTCTCACTGTGCATTCTGCCTTGGTCAAAAAATGGATCTCACATAAGTAAAGGGAAGCTCATTAACATTCATAAATTTTAGACATTTTGGTACCTGAGGTCTCCTCCCCGGTAGGGAAGAATGGATGAGGGAAAATCCTCATCAGGATCAAGGGGGAAAAGATTGATATTGGAATCTGCTGCCCTGGAGGATCTTACTGCTTGAGGCAGTTTCCTCACCTTGCCTCATGGGTGAACTGGCCCTGATAGATTTTATATCCTCTTCTTGTAAGTTTGTGGCTGGTTTAATTAGAATAGCTTTCCCTTCTTTTACTGCAGTGTTTCCCAAGCTTGGGCCTCCAGATGTTTTTAGACTGCAACCCTTATCATCCCTGACCACTGCTCCTGCTAGCTTGGGATGATGGGAGTTGTAGTCCAAAAACAGCTGGAGACCCAAGTTTGAGAAACACTGCTTTACTGGCTTTGTAGAGTTATCTTGTGTGTATGTAAATATAAAGTAAAAAAGGGGAGAGTGACATTCCAATTGTAAACACATATGTGATAACTTACTTCATTTGAATTTAGTTCCAAGTAGGTGTATGAGGGGGATTGTAACCTGGTTATGGATTTACTGAATGTGGGATGTGGCTCACAGTCAAGATAAACACTTGCAGCATGCTTCAGTTATAAAAAGCTATACATGCTTATAAACACTAGATATTGGATAAGTAGGTTAAATACAAAAGTAATCTTCGACAAATAAAACATGGCATTTTGAATACATTAATTAAATTCCATCATTTGCTGCCTTCAAACGCATATACTCAAACAGTAAGTTATTTTCGAAGTGGTTTGTATACTAGCATATTATCAGCAACTGGAAAATGCACAATATGTTCCTGGCAAAATATTATGAAAATACTTTGTTCATAAAAGAACTCCCCAACCCAATTAATATATGAGCTCCCAAACCCAATTAATACATAATAAGCAGTGCTGAGGCTCCCCACAGTACTATAATTTCCCAGAACTGGAAGAGGGTGGGTTACCAGAAAATTGGTGGTGGTGATGGAGAGGTTTTAAGGTATTCCTTTAAGACATTTGGCTACATTTTTATGTATTTTATTATAGAGCAATGGAGAAATAAAATTTATGTATGAAATTTAACCTTGTGTTTGCCTTGAATTCATTTTAATGTGTTTTCCCTTGACTTCAGTCTTTCCTTCCCCTTGTGACCTGGAAAGATGTGTCCCTCGTCCACTGCGATGACTTTGACTGGCTCTGTGTGTGAGGCAGGCACTTTTAAGGCCAAAGAGCTTAAAGAAGTAAATCCTATTTTCCTCCAGATAAAAATAGTGGTTCCAATGGGAGTACAGAATTCTGTTTAACGGTGCTAATTTTTAATGGGGGAATTTCTCCTGTAAATACAATGAAATAAAAACTGAAATGGTCAGGAATGTGTTTTTTGACAGGTTCAGTAATTCTCCCTCCCTAATATGATATGTATAATATGAGGTCTCCATAAATAATTTGTGAGGCTTTTTGAGCTATTGCTGATGAGATACATTCTGATGATAAGGACCGTAAGCCTAAAAACCAGTTACAAGTGACCAATCCCTAGGAACTCCAATTGGAATACTCATGAGCAAGTCAGTACAGAATAAGAGATGGGCCATGTGGTCCTCAGTATCTTTTTTACCTCTTAACAACTGAACAACAACAACAACAATGTTTTGCCCTAGAGTTAGATATGGATTTTGCAATCGGCTTCCTTTTGACTTAAGGTGAGTACCTGCACATCTGGAAACTTTGGTTTCCGTACTCAAAAAGCTGTGCTCGCTGCTGCCCTGTTCACTTCAGTGGGGCTCGTACTGGCTGAGCGGTTGGAGGATTATACTTGTCTGGGAGGTTTGCCAGATTAATTTGGCCCGCTGCCTGTTGTTCAATCTGGAGCTACTGAAGCCCTCGGTTTCTCTGGGACCCTGCTGCCAGATATTCCATATGGGATGCCCAGAAATATAGCCTAACATTAGGGAGATTTAGTTCTCCCATGTCTCGATGGGCCTATACATTTTTAATGACAATTCTTGTTTTTTGCCTACCAAATGAACCTTGAAAAGGTCTTGTGGAGCTTATTAAAGTGTGAGGTTTTAAATTCTCTGAAACAGTTGTAGTTGATATAAGAGACTAGGGAGGGTATTTATTTTAGGAAGCGGTATTCTTTCCATAATTGGTGCAGGGAGATTCATCCACCTATGCAGATGATCCTTAACATTCAGTGGCATCAGGTTTGTACTTGGTTGTTGAATGGCTTCATTAGCATCTTAAAACTAGAATAAGGACATGTAGTGCTAAGGGCTTAAGCAGGTTTCTTAGTCATTGATGTGGTGTGCTAAAAGAAACTGCAGGAGCAGAGCAAAACAGAGGGTGTTTGTTTTTTGCTATTTGCTAGACCCTGCAGTCTGATGCACACAGTGCTGATGTTGGTGCAAGTTATTTGCATGTAATGGCACAACCCAGCAAAAGGAACTACCCATGTAACTGGGGCTTCCCTCTGATTGATTATGCAAAGCAAAAGTTTCCCTATGGCCGCAGAGCTTTCCAAGTCCATAGCCAGCAAAATATGCAAACTCCATATATTTTGCAGCTGCTTCCCTTTTCTTCTGCTGCCTCCCAGTCTCGTACCCCTGCTCTATTCCTCTATTCTCAGTTGACATCCTCAGAGATTGCTTTGCATGCACAAGGAAACAGACAAGAAGAATAGGTGTGGCCTTCTTCTAAAATTTAGGCCTGTAATAAACGACAATGGTTTCTAGACAAGCAAGTTCAGGACGTATTTTGGACGGAAAGGTCATAGCTCCGTGGTAGAGCATTGCTTGCTTGCATGGTTCAGTCCTTGGCACCTCCAGCTAGGGATCGGGATGTCTCCTGTCTGAAACACTGGAAAGCCACTGCTTGAAAGGTAGACAGGACAGAGCTACATGGATCAATGGTCTGATTCATGGCTTGTCCACACTTCTGTCTGTCCTGCCCCTTCTCCCCAGGAAAATCTGCTCTTTACTGTGAATTGGAACAAACGCCAATCTGGTTTTCTACATCAATCAGTTTGAGGAAAGAATGTGCTTTAAATCTATAGTTTGTACACAGCCTGGGACTTGCACAGCAACAAAGCTCCTTGGATGACCTTTTGATACAGTATAATGCAGCTTCCTCTGTTCCTAATTTAATGAATTATGGTGGGAGCAGTTTAAAGAGAAACTGGTACATGTGCTGGCTTTTCTTTGGAATCCTTGGATTTAACTTAAATTTATTGCTACAAATTGCTTTCAGCCACTAAAACAGGATTGCTTACACTTGAGTAGATTTAAGCTTATTTCAATCAAATGGGAGTGGTTGTGCTTCTGAGTGATGAGTTTAGGTGAGCTGTATTTCTAAACATTAACCCCCCCCTTTCCCTCAAGGCTCTTATAATTTTAACAGATGCATGCTAAGCAAATTCAACAAGTGAAACTTATCTCAAAACTGCACTTCCATTTTGGGAAAGCTTCTCTGTTGCCTTTTTTATGTTCAAGACAATCAACTTGCCTGTGTTTGAGCAGGAGCTAATATTAAGTCTCTGCTCTTGTTTTACAAAGCGTTGAACCCTGTACTCATCACAAATGGTAGGAAGAACAGGATTGTATCTTTATTCCCTAAACAATGCAGCCATGTTATGCTGAACATAGGATCAAACTACACAGCTGTATTCTTTCAGCACAACCCTATGGAGGTTTTCTTGAAAGGAAGGAAGTTCCACTTTCATGTAAATGTGTATGGGACGGCAGACTTGTACATGGTTACCTTGGAAGTGACTGAAATCAGTGTCACATATTTCTGTGTTGATATGCATAGTATTGAGGTGCATTTTATACTGGATATAGCAGGCATACTTATGAGTAAGCTTGAAAAGAAGATATGACTCTATGCATTTTTGTTTGTAATATCTACAACAGCTTAAAGCCTCACTGAAAGGAGTACAGTCGTACCTCAGGTTAAGTACTTAATTCGTTCCGGAGGTCTGTTCTTAACCTGAAACTGTTCTTAACCTGAAGCACCTCTTTAGCTAATGGGGCCTCCTGCTGCCGCCGCAACGCCAGAGCACGATTTCTGTTCTCATCCTGAAGCAAAGTTCTTAACCTGAAGCAGTATTTCTGGGTTAGCGGAGTCTGTAACCTGAAGCGTATGTAACCTGAGGTACCACTGTATCAAATTGTGAAGTATGTCCCAATGAGCTGGGGTGCTGAAATTTGGGGTACATGTTATGAAGGTGTCCAAATAATAATAATAATAATAATAATTAATGGACTCTTGCACAACAATCCTTTCAAAATGGGGGGTGAGGAGCTATTGGTGCATCCCAAATACTGTAGTCAAGCTACTTCTAGAAAAATGAAATTTGGTACAGTACTGTATTGCAAACAGGACTAGATATCGGAATGACCAGAAAATGCTAAAAAGAAGGCAATTGTATGTCTCTGTGAATTGAGGCCAGGAGATGCCTCGTCTCTCATTTTCTAATTTAACCTTAAAGTTTCTTACCTGCCCCACACCTTCATAGGAAGTAGTGGACCCATTAGTTTGTAGGAGGGCAGGGTGGTGTGGTGGGGGCGGGAATAGGCTTCGGGGAGTGAAATTATGGTCAAGGTACTTCCATGACACAGAAAGTGGAAACATCATTCACTCTCTGTCACAAGTAAAGTTATTATAAAATCCTGAACAGTGGGATGGAATGTACCCATCAATTCATATAGGAGCTGCCTGCTCAGCGTGATCTCCATTGCATCTGATCTAGGTGGACCAAGATCTGAGTCGGTGTTGGGCAGTTTCCTACGTTCTTCAGACTGGCTGGGTGTGGGTGTGTGCACACAACTGAAAACATGGATAGATCCCGTGCACCAACATGAAAGTCCCAGTCAAGTTTTAGTGGCATTTGCCTCTAAGCTATGCACTGCCTTAATAACCAGACGCGTTGCCTACACCTGCGTAGGAGTTGTGGGCAGGCCGCTTTGGAACCGCAGGGCTTCATTTCTCGTTAAGTCGCATGCGCGAGATTTCAGCAAGCGTTCCCGAGGATGAATCGGCCGGTGAGGGGGAAAAAACAAAACAACAACTCTAGAGCATGCGCAGTGAGGCCGCCTTAGCGGAGGCGATAGGCCAGTAGGTGACATGTGCGTTTAGCGCCTCCCAGTCCCCATCCCTCCCTCCCTCGCTTGGCGGCGGCGCCGAGATCAGCACCAGCCATGGCGGCGGAAGGAGGAGCGGCAGCTCTGGCAGAAGCGGCGTCCGCCGACCAGTTCCGCGATCTGCTGCAGCAGCCGGGAAGGTATGTTGTTGCCGCCGCCGCCTTCCAAGCTCGGCTCCGAGGCTGGCAAACAGCCAGGAAAAGGAGCCGCAGCCGAAAGCGAGTGGTGCAGCAGCAGCAGCAGCAGCGCCCGCTGCCAGGCCGGCGCTCCGCATTCACACGTTCACTTCATGCGGGTGTCCATTCCGACGTTTTGGGCCGCTGAGCCGAATGGGGGCTTTCTCTCCAGCCAGCGTGGCTAGGAGTTTAGCCGTCGTTATCCCGCCTTGTTCGCTCCCCTTACCCTTCTCACGATCGAGAGGGTTGAAGGGTGGCAAGAGTTCTTCTCCTGTGCGGGGATAAATAAGGCTTGAAAGTCCTACTTCTGAGTAGACGGGCTTCGGGGGTCGTGCTCAACGCCGCCGCCGCCCTTCTGAAAGTAGGCTTAATTTGTGCGCAGTTTTACTTCCCAGAAGTGTGCGCTTTTAGGGTCCAGTCCATAATCGTGTGAAATATAAAAGCGCCTCTTGAGGACACGTGTGTATGGGGGCGGGGGCGGGAACATGGTCTTGGCTCCCCCACAGGACAGAAGTTAATGAGCAGGTCAGATCACATAAATGACACTGTATCAGACTTAAGTGCTGGTACTTTTTAAAAAAGGCATCTGCACACTTTTCCTGATGTATGAGTTTGCAGGCTATAACTTTATAGTATTAGAATGTCCCCCCCTTTTTTTTTACTATCCTGCCCAGTGTTGATAAAAGTGAGACAAAAGTTCTGCAGATGCCTTCCTTTATGTGCTGAGTGCAATAGAGGGCTAGATTGCTATGTTGCTCCTCTGCCAGCTCATCCACTTGCCATCATGTATTTCTGGTTTGCCTGTGGCTATGAGACTAGTGTTTAAACACAAGGTTGATACGCATGTATGGGAGAGATTTACACACCCAGCCAGGAGGGAAAGATGCCCCTGGCCTGTGATTGGGATTTCTCAAAGAACCGTTGATGATGTAGGAATATTCTGTTGCCAAATCATAAAGGGGATTTAAAAACACTATGGATTTCTGCTAGCATGACCTGTGAAAAAGACCAAGAGTGTTGGAAAGGAAAGCCCCAGCCCTAGTTGTTAGCAACTTTTCTCTGCAGAACCTCTATGACTGCCAGGACCCTTATTTATCCACTCCATGGAATGATTATGGGGTATAATGGAGTAACATGAGGTGAATTAACAGGTTCATTTTGTACCTTCTAGTGTGGCTAGAATTGCAGGGGAATTGCTAGGTTGGAAGTCTTGGCTATGCAATCTCCCACTGAGGGGCAACACATCATGGTTGTAAATTACAGTGGTACCTCAGGTTACATACGCTTCAGGTTAAGAACTTTGCTTCAGGATGAGAACAGAAATCATGCTCTGGTGGCGCTGTGGCCCCGGGAGGCCCCATTAGCTAAAGTGGTGCTTCAGGTTAAGAACAGTTTCAGGTTAAGAACGGACCTCCAGAAAGAATTAAGTACTTAACCCGAAGTACCACTGTGCCTAGAATATGAAAATGGGATGTGTGGCAGTGAGCGATAATTGAATTTGGATCACTGCCTTGTGTAGAACCAGAAGGCAGCTCATGGGGAACATTGGCTTGCCATACACTGTACTGTGATATGAGCAATACTTG
Organism: Podarcis pityusensis; assembly: GCF_964106645.2. NCBI lineage: Eukaryota > Metazoa > Chordata > Lepidosauria > Squamata > Lacertidae > Podarcis > Podarcis pityusensis. The sequence continues at coordinate 59,492,657 of NC_138032.1, forward strand.
TGGCTGTGTACTCACTGTCTTTTCTTCTCCCTTTGTAGCAGAGGTGAGCAAATGAGTAACTTTTCAGTTCACCCTAGTTTCCCATTTTGTCTGAACCAGGAAGCTATGGTTAACGGCTTTGTTCCAAACCAGGATATTAAGCCATGGTTTGAAATTGTCTCAAAATAGTCTAATGCAACCAGAGGCAGTTAACTATAGTTTCCAGCTTCTGGTTAACAGAAAACTTCCTCCCTGTCTCTGCTTGCTTGTGTAAAGGAAGATGTGCACACAGCTTGTTCGTATCTTGGCTTTTTAAGCTGACAGAGAACAATCTAAATGCAGCCATGGAGTCAGATTGTTGGTCTGTTTGGCCAACTAATCTCAGTTTTGACTGGAAGTGGTTCTCCAGGGTCTCAGGCAGAGAGAAACCTTTTCTGTCCTCTTCCCGAGATCTTTTCATGTGAGATAACTAGTGATTAAAGCTAGAACCTTTCGCTGTGACTCTGATTGCTTTTATTTTACATTGTTTTGCTGGCATCTGACCTCTCTGTTTTCCCTGTTTATTTCATCACAGGTCTTTAGTGGTGGTTCATTTTTGGGCCCCATGGGCTCCTCAGTGTGTTCAAATGAACAGTGTCATGGCTGAGCTAGCAAAGGAGCATCTCCAGGTTGCATTTGTGAAAGTAAGTTGAACTGACATTGTGTTATCTGCTTTTGATCTAACATGAACACTTGCTGTATGCATACTGGGAAAAGGTGGAAGCGTAACTACAGTGGTGCCCCGCAAGACGAATGCCTCGCAAGACGGAAAACCCGCTAGACGAAAGGGTTTTCCGTTTTGGAGGTGCTTCGCAAAACGAATTTCCTATGTGCTTGCTTCGCAAGACGAAAATGTCTTGCGAGTTCCTGCGGGGTTTTTTTCCTCCCCCCCCCCTTTTTCCTGATGGCTAAGCCGCTTAACAGCTGATCGCTAAGCCGCTTATCAGCTGATCCGCTAAGCCGCTAATACTGTAGCGCTAATCCGCTAATGGGCTTGCTTCGCAAGACGAAAAAACCCGCAAGACGAAGAGACTCGCGGAACGGATTCTTTTTGTCTTGCGAGGCACCACTGTACTCTAGCTGCTCCTACATTGCTTAAAACCTTGGAACTGGGCAACTTGAGTCTATTGTGGCTTTGCAATTGCCTTGTTGTTCTCTTTCCTTGGTAGTACAGTGGTACCTCGGGTTACAGACGCTTCAGGTTACAGACTCTGCTAACCCAGAAATAGTACCTCGGGTTAAGAACTTTGCTTCAGGATGAGAACAGAAATCATGGTGCGGCAGTAGCAGGAGGCCCTATTAGCTAAAGTGGTACCTCACGTTAAGAACAGTTTAAGGTTAAGAACGGACCTCCAGAACGAATTAAGTTCTTAAACCGAGGTACCACTGTAAGTGTCATAGACTCTCCTATTCCCTTACTTTAAAACTACAATAACTTATTAAAGCTAATTGGTGACAGCATCGAGAGTAGGGGCAATGCTTAGAAGCCTAGGAAATGCCACAGTCTGTAAAATTATCTCATGAAAGTCAGTGGGAGGTGATAGAAAGAAATGTCTTTTGCGATGGGGAGGTGCATGCATAGAATCATAGACTTGTAGAGTTGGGAGGGACCCTGAGGATTAACTAGTCCAACCCCCTGCAATGCAGGAATATGCAGCTGCCCCACACGGGGGTCGAACCTGCACCTTTGGTGTTATCAACACCATACTCTGAGCTGCACACACACACACATTCTTATGCCCTGTGATCGAATCTCCTACTAGGTGTGGAAAGCAAATCTGGACCTGGAGAGTGGGGCCTGTGCCTTGATGCTGATGGTGGTATGGATGATGGGGAGAGGAGAAATGGGGAGAGGAGGGAGAGAACCTCTCCTTACTTCAATGCTGTGGTTTTTGGTTGCCTTAGAAAACGCTGAGATGACGCTTACTTTCTGGTGAAAGCATGGACTCAGTGGTTGTTTGCAAGCATCAGTATAAAACCAGGAGGTAGTGTTCTGTAATAAGGAAAGCTGATAGAAAGAGGTCTGGTGAGACATAAGTACTCTATGGCTTAGATCTGAGGGTGCGAGCAGGTCTAAGAAGCTTGGTATTCAAAATGTTGACATGAAATAGCCATCCAAATCTTTGATTGCCAAGTATCCAGCTATAATGCTAATACTCTTTTTTTCTCATTTAGTTACTTGAGCTAGCACTTTTAATACAACTCCCAGTAGCTTTTCTTCCTGTAATGCAATTGACTAAATCCTGATCTTCTTATCTGAGGGATTTAAGAGAGTAATACTACTCTTTAAAAAAGCCCCCCCCCCTTGTGTGATTTGATGTAATGGTGCTGCTGGTTGGGCAAATAGATATTCTCTTAATTTGTGTTTTAGCTACTGATTTCACCTAACAAAGATACGTAAGTTTTTGGCCAAAATAAAAAAATCCTTCCAGTAGCACCTTTAAGACCAACTAAGTTAGTTCTTGGTATGAGCTTTCGTGTGCAAGCACACTTCTTCAGATACACTGAAACAGAAGTTGCCAGATCCTTCTATATAGTGAGAAGGTGGGGAGGGGTATTACTCAAAAGGGTGGTGGGAATTGGAGATTGGCAGATAGCTGAGATGAGCCTGCTGACGACTCTTAACGACTGTAATAGGTCTTACAGGAAAAGGCAAGGGGTGAGAAGGTGAGAAATGGCTTAGTCATGTATAATGGGATAAGAATCCAATGTCTTTGTTCAAACCAGGTTTCTCCATGGTTTTAAGTTTGGTAATGAGTTGCAATTCAGCAGCTTCTCTTTCCAGTCTATTTCTGAAATTCCTTTGTAGTAAAACAGTTACTTTGAGATCTTGTATAGAATGTCCTGGGAGATTGAAGTGTTCTCCTACTGGTTTCTCTGTTTTGTGATTCTTGATGTCAGATTTATGTCCATTTATTCTTTGGCGTAAGGTTTGGCCTGTTTGTCCAATATAGAGAGCTGAAGGACACTGTTGGCATTTGATGCCATACACAATGTTAGATGATGAGCAATTGAATAGTCCCGAGATGGTATGTGTGATGTTGTTGGGGCCGGTAATGGTGTTGTCCGGGTGTATGTGGCAGCAAAGTTGGCATCTGGGTTTATTGCAGGCTCTGGTGCCAGTGTCCGTGTTAAGTCTGGTTGTAGTATTATTGTGGGTTAGGAGTTGTTTAAGATTGGGTGGCTGTCTGTAGGCAATGAAAGGTCTTCCTCCCAGAGCTTGAGAAAGAGAACTGTCATTGTCCAGGAGAGGTTGTAGATCTCTGATGATGCGTTGTAACTGTAAGTTTTTGGGTTTGCATAATTATGTATGGTGGCTGTCTTCCTGTAGTAGATTGAAATCTGGATTTGTGTAATAATACTTGTATGTCCCAATAACAGCACTCTGGTAGGTAGGAAAAGAAAAATGCACTAGTTACAAGTGCTGTTCATCAACCCTTCATCAGTAGTTTGGATTAAAACACTGTGGTGTTGAAAAACAAACATTAAACTTTTGTGTCAGTATTCCTCAGCTCCATGCTTTAGGAATTCCTCAAACCATGATGAGGTGTCAATTGCCATGTGGCCTACCCTCTTAATTAACCCCTCTGCTCATGGAAATATCTTTGCAAGATACCTTGTTAAGGGTTGTCCTGAGCCACTGTGTCACTGGCCTGCTTCCTCGTAGTTGACCGTTGACTGCAACTAATGTGAGACACAAACTTGCCCCTGTGTATGACCAGTTGATTTGCTTGTCCACCAACTCCTCACAGTGCTTTGTGCCATATGAAAATGTTACAGTGGTTGAACTGTTAGTGCCATTCAAAGGGAAGACCCAGGGTTCAAATCCCTAGTCAGCTATGAACTTCACTGGGTGACCTTCGGCCAGTCATTACCTCTCAGCCTAATGTACTTCAGAGGATTGTTGTGGGCTTTAAATAAGGGGGAGAGCCATGTATACCACTCCAATCTCATTGGAGAAAAAGTTGGGATACAAATGCAATAAATTGATATTGGCCCAGTTTGCATGTTACATTGAAACCGTAGTTAAAAACAAACTGTGGGAATGTTTATGTTGCTGAGAAGTTCCTACTTCTCTGCAGGGAAACAAGCAAAGGTCCGGATTGTTTTGCAATCTGAACTCAAGACTCGTGGCTTATTTCTTTCCAAGCAAAACCACAAGCGGTACCCAAGATTTGCTCTTGGCCTGCTTCTTGTGATTTGTCTCCTGGCGGTGTGGCATCAGCAGGAACAGGAAAGTAGTGGAATGAAACATTTTCAGCAGCGTACACTAGCACAAGGTGTGTTTATATTAAACTACAGTTCGTTTTTAACTGTGGTGTAATGTGTTGTGTGAACTGGGCCATTAAGATGCCCCACCATGACACTTAGAACATAAATATCTGTGACTGCAGTGTTTCAGCCAAACAGCTTTGGTCTTGATGCATGGTATGGAACAGAACTCTGCATTATTGTACTAGTAGTTCTTGTAGTTGAGTAATGTGTCGTTAAGTCACTATTGGTAACAGTTAGCTACAGTAAGTAAAGTCCCATCATTGTGCAAGTCTATAATTGTATTGCCTGAAGTCAAATTAATTATAAAATTAATATGTTTGCGTGGTAGCGATTAACTGAAAATAGATGGGGCTTTCAGTGAGTTACAATGGGGAAAGATGAAACATGAAAGTACAACATCAATTATGCTAAACAGAAACAGAAAAGAGAAAAGAAAGCTTATTGTCCGTGTTTGCTAGAGATGTAGCTGATTTGCCTTCTGTAGCTCTGCCACCTCAGAATGGCTAGCTACATCTGTGGCATGTAATCTTTTATTGTAGTAAGAGGTTTTTTTAAAAAATGCATTAAAATACTATAGAAACCACACCACAAGTAGTCCTAAACAAAGTGAGGGCAAAAAAACATAAATAAAAGTCTGCCTTCTTGCTGCTGTTGTTAAATTTACTGCCTGCCCTCCACCAGCAGGTTGAGTTAGAACAATTTAAAATTCAGTATTGAAAACTATCAAAACAAATTTCAATCACAGGAATAGTAAAGGTAAAGGACCCCTGACAGTTAAGTCCAGTCGTGAACAACTCTGGGGTTGTGGTGCTCATCTTGCTTTACTGGCCGAGGGAGCCGACATTTGTCCGCAGACAGTTTTTCCGGGTCATGTGGCCAGCATGACTAAGCCTCTTCTGGCGAAACCAGAGCAGTGCACGGAAACGCTGTTTACCTTCCCGCTGAAGCGGTACCTATTTATCTACTTGCACTTTGATGTGCTTTGAACTGCTAGGGGGCAGGAGCAGGGACCGAGCAATGGGCACTCACCCTGTCACGGGGATTCGAACTGCCGACCTTCCGATTGGCAAGTCCTAGGCTCAGTGGTTTAGATGACAGCGCCACCCGCATCCTGAAAATGCACACCAAGTTTCAAAGCCAGGGTGAAGAGGTGCATCTTCAGCATTTGCTGAAAACTGTATAATGTTAATGAACTTCTGGAGCGAAGGAATTCCACCACTTAAAGGCTGCCACCACAGAGAACCGTACCTAAGATGTTGGTGTTGAGGAGCTTTCAAACATTGATCCCACATATATACTGAGATGATTCAGTTATGTTGGGATGGAGTTTGTCATGAGCACCTGGACACTTGAGTCACCTCTAGGCGCCACTGAAATAAGCAGAGATGCTTACTGTAAGAGTCAAATGGCTAGGCACAGGAAAACCTGCACAATAATGTTTCATTTCCCTAATAGGAAATATTAAAGCTTTATGACCTAACAACAGAAGGGTGGGAAATTGATCCTGCTCCATGTCCTGATCATGCGAACATAAAAAATTAAACTTAGCTGGAATTGCTACCTTTCCACAGTCAAGGTTGTTTTCTTTGTTTTCTTTGCACCTTAAGTAATACGCTTTACAGTGGTACCTCGGGTTACATACGCTTCAGGTTACATACGCTTCAGGTTACAGACCCCGCTAACCCAGAAATATTACCTCAGGTTAAGAACTTTGCTTCAGGATGAGAACAGAAATCGTGCTCCGGCGGCACTGCAGCAGCAGGAGGCCCCATTAGCTAAAGTGGTGCTTCAGGTTAAGAACAGTTTCAGGTTAAGTACGGACCTCTGGAACGAATTAAGTACTTAACCTGAGGTACCACTGTATTGAAAATTTGCATCGACATGTACTGATTTTTTGTAGTTTCAGGATAAAGTGCAAGATGTCAATGTGACTTTGGTCTCCTAATTGATCTCTCTTCACCCCTAATGTCTCATTACCCTTAATCTTCACAACAGATAGTCACTGGGTGTGCTTTAAAGTTCAGGTAGCTCATTCTGTCTTGCTGTTTCCACTTACAAATCTCCATGTATGCGTGACATGAAATTCACTCGGTTTAAGACAGCTCTCACGTGTAAATGTTGACAGGCCTCCCAAATGCTGTGAATCTCCAACAATGAAGAACATGAGAAGAGCCAGTCAGACATCTAGACCAGCTTCCTGTTCTCACAGTGGTCAGCTAGATGCCTATGGGGAGCCTAGGAGCCAAGAGCTGACCGCAATAGCACTCTCGCCTCCTGCATTTTCCAGCAGTGTGTATGCAGAAGCATACGTCCTCCAAAAGAGAACCTCAGTTCTAAGGGCATAGAAACATAGAAAGTTGCCTTACACTGAGTCAGACCCTTGATCTAGCTAACTCAGTATTATCCACATTTTCTGGCAATGGCTCTACAGGATTTTAGGCTGGGTTCTCTCCTTGTCCTACCTGGAGATGCTGAGGATTGAACCCTGGGGCTTGCTGCATGGCAATCAGATGAGCATGGCCCTTCCCCAGCTTAGAAACCCCAATGAATACTGTGTTTAAAATATATCTGTTTTAGGATATCCACAAAACTCATTGGGGATATCGGCATTCACATGCTAACGTCAACATTTACCAATATTTCAGGCATTCACACATGTATATCACATGCCAGAATTAATGTGCTCTTAAGCAAACTACCCTGTTTGCCTCCCGTTTCCCAACAGTCATATAGTCCTTTATAGTTGGATCATATGTGTCTCCTGTGTTTGTAAATGGAAATGTATTTGATATTTGCATTTTCTACAATTTTGTATTTGATGATCTATTTAGGTTTCAGGTCAGTAGTATACTAATATCTAGCAGTCTTGCAGGAGTTAAAAACAAAAATTTAGCAGGCATCAATAGTTTATTGAAGAAATACTCCTTTTTTGCTTCATAATTTGCAGAAGGCTGCAAATGTCAGTCATGATGTACTGCCTCTTGAAATTAGTCAATAGAGCAAACAGCAAGAATTGCTGTGGGCAGAAAATAAGCACTGTAATCATGACATAACTGGGGTCAGTGATTTATGGATTTCAATATAGTAGTAGCTGCATATGATTGAAAATTTACTAGGTCACTAGTGCACCAAAATTTTTATTCACAGCCTCCAGGCATCTTTTGAAATGTGCAACAAAATAAAAACCTCTGAACCTGTTTTGACACTGCAGGCTCAGTAGATGACAAGCCTTCCCTGTGAGTTTCATTTAAATGCAAATGTGTCACAAACTTTTGCACTGAAATCCTTTTTAAACATTTAACATGACTAAAAGAACAGTGTAGACAAGATCAGACAGCACAATCTAAACTATAAATAAGAGCTTGGAAACAAAAGATGTTTTATGTTTGTTTGTTTTTAAGCTGGAAGCTGAAGCGGTTCCCGAAGTGTCTGAAAAATATGAAATTACTTCAGTCCCAACATTCTTGTTTTTTAAGGTAAGCCTTTTTTTAGTTTGCTTACGTCCATGGATGCTTATGATGTTCTCTGTTCTCAGTGCTGGTGTGATACTTTGTTCAGAGGTAACATTTGATTAATTTAGGAATGCTGGGAATTGCATTCGTCTTAGCCATGTGGTGAAGGCCCATTTCAAAAAATTTGAAGCTACCCTACGCTGTAACTTGCAGAAACATTTTTTTGAGAAATACATTCTGCATCACCAGGCAGTTCCTGAATTTGAAACCTTTTAACACTGTTGGATAGTGATGTGGAGATGACTATTGATTGGTTCCTAAGCTCGTTGTGGTGATTCGTCCAAAATCCTTTTGGCAGGTAATAATATTGTTGTTAAAGCGAGTTCTAACAAAATTCGATTCACCAAGCGCAGAGCTTGGGTTAGTTAACCTACTACATGTTCTGGCCATGTGTGTGCTCCCTTCAGTTGTGTTAGCCCTATAGAAATGAGATTGTACACCAGTAGCACTCAGTGGATTTCTCTGGGGGCTTTTAACCTGCTTTGACTTGAATCCTACAAAATAACCCTTGTATATGGTCTAGCGAGAGAGAGAGAGTATGTGTGTTCAAATTCCAGTAGCTTTTTAAAGACTGTGCTTGTGAAGTTCATAATGTTTGCCCAAACTGCTGTTCTCTGTTGGTAGAATTCGCAAAAGATTGACCGATTAGACGGTGCTCATGCACCAGAACTGACCAAGAAAGTCCAGCGCCACGCCTCCAGCTCAACCATTCCGCCTGGCTCTAATGACAATGTGAAAGAAGACCTGAATGTGCGACTCCAGAAACTGACAAATGCTGCACCTTGCATGCTGTTTATGAAGGGAACACCTCAGGAGCCTCGTTGTGGTAGGAATTATCTTAAATTTATATTTTATTCAGCAGGGCTTGATATCTAAGGAGTATTATATCTTACTCTTTCTATCTGAGTGGCTTCTATTCTTGTCACCATTGTTGGTCCATCCTTTGCGACAAATGGAACTGTTGTCCTAGGCTCCAGAGGGGATAAGTCGATTGGCATAGTGCTGTTCCCCTTCAAGGCTGCCTTGTACCCTGTTAGCTGCAGCCATGCTATAGCCTTTGTATTGGCCCACCATCTTGTTAGATTCCGAAAGGTAGAATATGGTTGCTAGATCAACAGTTGGTTAGGCCAGAGGTTTAGGGCCTTAGAGTGGAGTTGGAATGGAGATGGATGGAGAATAACGGTGATGCAAATATAGGTTTCCACTGTGTCCAGGGCACCTAGCAACTCAAGTCCAGCCATGTCCACGCAGCTGTATTGCCTGAATGAGTTGAGGCTTAAAGCCACAGTCATCAAGCCAGAGCACTGTTCTCCAACTTATTTTGTGCTTGGGTCCAGTTCTAACTTTTTCTGTTTTCTGCCTCCTCCCCTTCAGCAATCTGTTTGTCAGTGTGCAGAGGTCCTCGCATGCAGCATGTTGCTCTGTAAGAATAGCTGTGTGCTGATTGAACAATGAAATTAAAAGGGGAGTAAAACAGGACATGTCTTAAAACCGTGCAGAGGGAGATGTTTTAAGCAAGCAGCAGATTTTCAGGGTCAAGTGACAGAGTATTTGCCCTCAGAAACTCAAGGTGGATCACTGAGGTCCATTGCACGAGCATCAGTCTGAGCAATACATACCATAAGAGACATAGCATAAGCATTTGTTTAGGGATGGCAGTTAGCAGCCTATAAGAAAACATTTCAGAATCGCTTCTTGTTAACATCCATTGGTGGAAATTAATTGACATTCCATCACTGAACCTGTCGGGTTAGTGATTTTGTTAAAGGACACATTGACATTTAGGTGGTATAACCCAAGAATAAAATTTTTGCTTCCTTGAGCCAATTTGGTACCCTTACTGAATCTTCATTTTCTTTTTCTTCTGGAAATGGCTCTAATTATGGAATGTACTGTCTTTTCATTACCAATAATGTTCATATACCACTTTAAAAAAGAAGAATGAACTAAACTGAAATAATGGAGATCAAGGTATGACAAATGGATTCCTAGGCCCTGTTAACTCATTATACATTTTTTGGTTCTCTCCCCACAAGCTTATAAGCAAACAGAGTCCCAGCAATGCAAGGGCATCATCTTGCTGAAGTTGCCATTGAATTCTCAGAATGCAAACAATGCCCTAGTTAGGTTCCCCTTCTTCGCTCTGAGACATAAAAATTCACCCTACTGTATGGGGTTACAGATTGAGCAGTGGCTTCAGGTTTGAAGCTTGCATCTTAATATGGCTCTCTGGAGAGCTTTAATATTTCTCATGTACAGGTGCCTTCATGTGACGTGGTGCATACGTAAGCACCACAGTACGATATTGTGCTTATGCGGTTTGGTACCGGCTGCACATGCACCGTATGCATATTCCTTCTACAAGAGGGAAAAGCTGAGCTATTTGCGATGCCTTGACAAAGGTGTGTTAACGCAGTGCAGCCTGCAAGTCCACCAGTCCAGGGGGGTGGGAGGAGAGTGTGTCTCTAGCAAGGTAGATATAATTCACTATCTCAGTGGTCTTTTGAGGGCAGTTGCTGGTTGCAGGTGGGCAGCAAGTTCCAAAAGCTGGTGTGATTTGCATGTAATCTGGGAGGATCAGAATTAGTGCAAAGTACTAAGGCTGAAGATAACATTGCTGCTCTCCTTTGCTGTTCTATAATAAATTGAATATGAATAGTTCCCCCCCACCCTTGGGCTTAGAGAGACATTTGTCGTGACTGGGCTGTATGTCCATTCACACCTCACTAGCCAATGCCATTCATAATATGTGCCGCATCTCACACAACTAACACAATAATGAGCTGGTCCTTATTTCCTCAAGTGGGCCGCAAGGACAGCTGTGTTGACAACCGGAGGGGGTTAGCTGTAGGGATGGTAGGAAGGGGCTAGCCTGTGATGGCCCCCATGTTGCTGGGGCCCTGTCAGCCGTAGCCAGCACTGTCCGAGGCTCTGGGTGTTGTAGTCCGATAATGTACAGAGTGCCACAGCTGAATGGCCCCAGGCTTAGGGTAAGAAAGCAGCCCCTTGGCCTTTTACTGGAGTTCAGCCCCCTCGGCTTGCAATGCAGCTTCAAGCCCAGGAGCGGGTCAGCTGGGAGCTTCTGCACAATGCATCTTGTGCAGAAGAGGTTCCTGATGGATGGTGTCCAGGCTAATTTTCATACTAATAGCAGGTTGTCGAATGCAACAGAGCGTAATTGGATCTTGGTGTGGAATCAGAAATCCTTGTTATGTCCCGCATTTCGCCACTTCCTACGGAAAGCCAATTCATAATAATGTTAAATGAGGTCTATCCCCTTGGCTCTGTGCTCACGGGCTTGTTGCTTGCTTACATCATTAGTATTATAATTGTACTTAGCTTCCTATCACCGGCAGCGCAGCGTCCGCACCACTCTTCAAGCGGCCTGTGTGTTCACGTACGCGCACTTCAGCGGCGCTTTCATTAGCTCTTGCGTTGCTCAGATGGTGTTTGCTCAGAAAGTCAGCCTAAACCTTTTGTTATGGGAATAAAGCAGTGTTGGCACTTTATCCCTAAGCATAACATTTCCAGTCTGCTACTTTAACCCTTAAAAATGAACCGCCACCAATCAATCTTTCTCGTCTGCATGGAGTTGCCTACAGCTAAAATGAAGCGCTCTCTTTCTCTCTCCTTCTCTCAGCCTCTTACAGTATAAACGAGTTAATATATTGGCAGCAGAATAACCATCAGCAATCAGCCTGTAGCTGTTTACTAATGAACTCCCAGATGAATGGCAGGTTGGTGGTAGTGGGGGGAAGTGGAATTCGGGATTCTTGTTTCACTCCAGGCTGTACAAGAACTTAATGCTTCAGTTGTGGAAGAAAAGCAACTTAGATGCCATATAAATAAATGCTACTTGCTCATGGCTCAAAATGCAGATCATGGAGGACCTGGAGCTACAGCACAAATCAAAAGTAATGGATGAACTTGTGAGATGGAAAATCATGTAAAGGTTCCTTTTGTCTGTATGTGCCTGAAACTTTTTAAAATTTGTTGCTTTAAATCCCATTTATTAGAACCTTTTGAAAATTGGTGTGAGGTGTTTCAGGTCTCACCAGGTAGAGCTACTTTAATTTATATACTGGATATTTCGTTGTCTGAGGAAGATAATTTTTCTTTAGGAAAGGATTTTAAAACAGCAGAAAAATATGCCAAACTTGATATTGGTTGTGGTTTCAAAACTGATATTTATGCAGGTTTATTACACTGAAATTTATGCAAGTTGCTAATTAAGGAGTTAGGTTAACGTTGTTGTTTTTCTGAAATTTGTGTGGTTGAAATATTTTTATGTGGAGAAAAATTGTGCAGACTTACAGATTTGGGACATGCAGTGCTTCAAACAGTTCGAATATCAGAATTTCATATTATAGTTAAAAAAGGTAGATTTTGTTCAGAAATTGAACTGTATGATTTATTTGGAAATTAATTCTGTTTACACTGATAGTACTAATGCCAACTCACTATAAGTTGAATCTGCATTCTTGAAAGTGTTTTTTTTTTTAAGGGGATTGAAGCAATATTCATTATGTTGTACAGTGGTGCCTCGCAAGACGAAATTAATCCGTTCCGCGAGTCTCTTCATCTAGCGGTTTTTTCGTCTTGCGAAGCAACCCTATTAGCGGCTTAGCGGATTAGCGCTATTAGCGGTTTAGCGGTTTAGCGGCTATTAAAGGCTTAGCGGCTAAAAGGCTATTAGCGGCTTAGCGGCTTAGAAAAAGGGGGGGAAAGTGAAAAAAATCGCAAGACTCGCAAGACTTTTTCGTTTTGCGAAGCAAGCCCATAGGGAAATTCGTCTTGTGAAGCGCATCAAAAAACGGAAAACCCTTTCGTCTAGCGGGTTTTTCATCTTGCGAGGCATTCGTCTTGCGGGGCACCACTGTAAATATATCTACCTAAATATTAAAATAAGAGCCTTGGTTGGATCAAAGCATTACATTTATCTGCATGTGCATTTGGGTTTGATTTTGCCTAAACTGGACATCACACTTCAAAACAGAGCAAGCAGCAGGAGAAGCTCTGTAAACTCAGCTCTGTAGTTTTTGCTAGGGTATGCAATTTGGATAAACATTGTCGTCCTTTGAGATTTAACTTTTTTGTGGGGGCAGTTTTCTTGCAACACATGTTAATATAAGCTGTAATGTAGACACTAAACCACAGTTTTGGTTAAAGTTAAAGCCTTGTTAAGGTCTGTGCTTTTCTTTTCCTTTTCCCTGTAACCTCCAGGCTTCAGCAGACAAATAGTGGAGATTCTTAACAAACATAACATTGCGTATAGCAGCTTCGATATATTTTCTGATGAAGAAGTACGTCAGGGCCTGAAAACCTACTCCAGCTGGCCTACTTACCCACAGTTATATGTAGCTGGGGAACTTATAGGCGGGCTGGACATTGTTAAGGTAAGAAAACAAAAGATCTGCATTTTCAGTAATGTAATTTTAAAATAGTGTTTGGTTTATGAATTTGAAATAATTTTCTTTTCAGGAGCTTGAGGCTTCTGGAGAGCTGGAGACAACCTGTCCAAAGGCACATAAAATAGAAGACAGGTATGATACATTTTACCTTTTAAAAAAAAATATTGCGAAGGAAAATCACATATTCCATTAATGATCTCTCCGTTAAAATTATTGCTGTGTAGGATTACTGTGTGTAGTACACAGAATTCTGTGCCTTATGGTTTTCATTCACCTTCATTTTCCTTGCCCATCTGCTGCACAACAGCCCTGTAGAGCTGCCAGCCAGATCTTGCTACCTGATATTTGCTGCCACCTCACCTTTTTTTGGGTCACCTTCAGCCCCAAAAGCAAAGGGGTAAAACTGGGGATATTTTATTTTTTGTTAAATTGTCTCATCCTGTACCAGCATGCCTCTCACCTCCAGCCAATCCCTTGCAATTTACACAGAGTGCAATCCAGCCCTCTGCTTCTCCCCAAGAATAGGGCAAATTCCTGACTTCGTCCAAACTGGTCTTAGACTTCCAATAATATGCAACCCAAAGTGATCTAGATGTGTGGGGATTCCTGAATCCCAACGGTGGCAATTGCACACTGATTCCACTAGTCTAGTTGTGAAACTTGGTTAGAAATAAAACGTTGGGAGGAAAGCAGGCAACAGGTCAAGCAGAATACACAATAACCTTGTTGGGGACTCGGAAACTACAACTAATCCAGCCTATGTCTGCTAGCCTGGTGACTGGGAGTGGCCTCCGGGACTGTTTAACATTGGTTCCCACTACATTGGCTCCCAGTACGTTTCTAAGCACAATTCAAAGTGTTGGTGCTGACCTTTAAAGCCCTAAACTGCCTCGGCCCTGTGTACCTGAAGGAGCATCTCCACCCCCATCGTTCTGCCCAGACACTTAGGTCCAGCTCTGAAGGCCTTCTGGTGGTTCCCTCACTGTGAAACGTGAAGTTACAGGGAACCAGGCAGAGGGCCTTCTCGGTAGTGGCACCCGCCCTGTGGAACAACCCTTCCATCAGATGTCAAGGATATAAGTAACTATACAACCTTTAGAAGACATCTGAAGGCAGCCCTGGGAAGGGAAGTTTTTAATGTTTGATGTTTTATTGTGGTGCAACACAGTCAGAGGGGCAGCCAATAATGATAATGATAGTGATAATCATAACAATGACTGTTACAATTATTACGATTATTATTAACCGGAGCACTGTGGCTCTTAAACCAGACAATTTTTTAGGCTAAATTCCTCTTTCGCCTTTTTTTACCCAGGTAAAAAATCCTTTAAGACTGTTCTACTTTATCTGTATTTCCCCCTGCCTCTTGTTTTAGGCTTAAAGACCTGATAAACAAAGCTTCTGTGATGCTCTTTATGAAAGGAAATAAGCAGGTAAGGCTCTTGGAAATGCTTTTAGCGCTTAAAATCCTTTAGGCCAGCTGTCCCCAGCCTAGTAGCATCCAGATGTTTTGGAGTATAGCTCCTATAAACCCCAGCCAGTGTAGCCAGTAGTTGGGGATGATGGGAGCTGTCATTTTAAAACATCTGGAGTGCACCTGGCTGTGAAAGATCATAAACGTAAGAACACAAGTTGAGCCCTGCTGGATTGGAAGACGTTTCATCTAGTCCAGCATTCTGTTCTCAAGGCGGCCAACCAGACGCCTGTTCAGAACCATACTCCCTCTGATAATGGAGGTAATGTAGTGATCATATGTGGGTGCCGTGGGTTTTTCATCTCTACACAGCAAGCCGACAGCTGCTGCAAGTAGGGAATGAAGAAAATACTTAATTTCATGCCTTCAGCACGGCTTTCTAGAGCAATTTCTAGAGCACGAAAACATAGAAGGTTTTAAAAAAGGATATGTTTTAACAGCATGTTAAAATAATACATTAAAGGCTTAGGAGCCATAAAGATACCTTTGCCTGGGGCTGAAATGATAACAGTGTTGGCACCAGGTTCCACCAATGGGGTGCCACAACAGAACAATCTCTTTTTCCTCTTCGCCTGACACCTTAGCTCAGAGGGTAGAATGGGACAGTTCACTTCTAACTTCCCTGCGTGGTCATATATAGATGTGTACATGGGTATACAACCACAGTCCGTGTGAACCATGAGGGACACTGGCAACTGCGTCGTCATTGTGACAGCTGCAAAAAGCGCAGCCCTAATTATGCAATATGAGGAATGGGTTGCTATGGGAAATTTTTGCTCGAGCAGATGTTGATGGCAAATATAATTCATTCCCTGGGAATTCCTAAGGAGCTGGTAAAGTAGCCACATGTTTCAGTTTCTGATGATGAAGTGCAGGGGTGTGGAACCCCTTATTTATATCCCACCTTTTTCTTCAAGGCTTTCAAGGTGGTGTACATGATTATCCATTTAATCCCCACAACAACCCGGTGAAGCAGGGTAGGCTGAGAGGCGGCGATGGCCCAAAGTCATGGCCAAGTGGGATGTGAACCCTGGTCTCCCAGGGACCTCAGTTTCCATTACCTCCATCCAGCACGGCCAGCAATCAGCACAGTACAACATCTTGAGAGCCACAAGGTTCCTCATCCTTGGTGTAGCAAAGGTGGAAAAAAATAAAAATGTGTATAAATGTGCTTCAAACACTTACTTGGGATTGCCACATGCCACATACATGCACTGGAACATAATGCACGTCAGAGTTGTTTTTTTTCTTATTGCAGATGGCGAAGTGTGGATTCAGCAAGCAAATTCTAGAAATTCTAAACGGTACCGGGTATGTAAATATTTTTCTGCCTTGAATCTGTTCTTAAAGTAAGAGCACAGATATATTGGAACAGCGCTGCTAGATCGGACGAAGGGGCCGTCTCTTCCAGCATTCTCTTCTCTCAGTGGTCAACCAGAAACCTATGAAAAGTCCACAAGCAGCACCTCAGCACATCAGCAGTCTCCATTCGCAACAATCAGTATTCAGTGGCACAGTGTTTCTGATACTGGAGGTACTACCCCAGCCACCAAGACACATCCATAACCCCTTTTTAAACCATCCAAGCTGGTGGCTATTACTACAATATTGTAATAGCAAATGTCGTAGCACTGTGTGAGGAAATGCTTCCTTTTGCCTGAGAGGTGCTACCTTGGCTGCTTTGCAGTGTGTCTCTACAGAAGCTGATCTTAGGAACATGTTGCATGTTAGTGTTAGGTGATCAGGGGCTCCCTTTGGTTCACCTCTAGCCTTCCCCTCAGCTCCCCCCCCAACACCTGTGCAAATGGTGGAACTGACCTATGTCATAGAACCATAAAATAATAGAATTGTAGGGTTGGAAGGGACCACGAGGGTCATCTAATGCAGGAATCTTTTCCCCAACATGGGGCTCAAAACCACGACCTTGAGATTAAGAGTCTCGTGCTCTACCAACTGAGCTATTCCTTGCTCAGTTAACTTCCATTTGCATAAATGGATTGGCCTGTATAGATTATCTGCTAGTCTTCAGTAAATATTTCTCTCTTTTATTAGGATATTTCACCAAATATATAGTATATTTTTCCTCTTCCCACCCTGTCCCCTTTCCCTTGTGTGTCGTTTTTCTTTAAAATTGTGAGTGTTGTGGGCAGGGACTGTCTTGTTTTAATTGATTGTAATGTAAGCCACTCTGAGAGCTTTTTTTGGCCGAAGAGTGGGCTACAAATTCTCTAAATAAACAAATATATCACTACAGTATTGCAACGTTTTGCATTTTACTCTTGAAATACAGTCGCTGGGATCACTTTTACACTGATAAATAAGCGATAGAAATTAGCGTAGCTGAGTGAATATTCCTAGCCTGTATAATAAAACCCTTTTTTATATTATTCTTTTTTTTTTTTTTAGTGTTGATTATGAAACGTTTGATATATTGGAGGATGAAGAGGTACGTTGTTTGCTTGCGCTTTTCCTGTCATCATCTTTAAAAACTGCACCGTGGAAGGCTGACCAAGCATTTATTCTCTTTAGGTGCGGCAAGGATTAAAAAAGTATTCAAACTGGCCAACCTACCCCCAGTTGTATGTGAAAGGGGAACTCGTCGGAGGCCTGGATATTGTGAAGGTAAGCAAAGACCTAATAGTTGGCAGGTGTGTGTAATCTTCATTCTTAAAAAAAGGTCTTCCTAAATTTTGTTCTCATTTATATTGGACATGTTTTTATTGTTAGTCACTCTTTGAACTGGTGGTGTTTCCTTCTTACATCCCTAAACAGCAAACACCATCACTTTGAAGAGTCATTAGCCAATAAAAACATGTCTTGGTCCAGGATACCCAAAGAACCATCAATTTCCATATCAGCTTACCTGCTCCTTTCTCTTGTGTCGTAGCTGTGGCTGAGCCCTGGTCAGTTGGGTTGAGATCACAGCCATAACTAGTTGCACCCAGAACATAAGGAGAGGCCTGATGGATCAAGCCAAGGGCCCATCTATCCCATCATCCTGTTCTGACTGTGGCTAACCAGATGCCAGTGAGAAGCCCTCATCAGAACCTCGCTGCAGCAGCACTTGCCCCACCTGAGATTCCCATCAACTAATATTCAGATGCATGCTGTCTCTGACAATGGATGTAAAGACACAGTCCACTGTGGCTAGCAGCCATTCATTATCTTGCTCTGTGAGATCGGTTGAACCCCACCGTCCCCCTATTTTTTTTGCCGGCAGGTCAAAAAAGCATTTTTATTCTGGCAAACATTTAACCTGCCTTGGTTGGTGCCTTTTTTACATCCTTTAGAAACAATCCTAGTTGTTCAGAGGTTTTAACACAGCAGCCATAAATGCTATGTGATTTTTTATTATTGTTGTAAGGTGCCCTACACAATGCAAACCCATTGGAAGGGCAGCGTTTAAATTTCCAAAGTAAATCTCTCTATTATTATGCATTCCTCCCTGCCCAGCTACCTCTAGACTGATCTATCTCTGCGTTTTCTCTGCATTTTGAGTTTTCTTATTCCTTGTTTGAGCATCTCTCCCCTTTGTTCAGCCGTGGTGAGATGACACACATCCACACACACCCCTTTTTCTGATCCTTTTTTTTGTTTTGAGACTGAGTGACTTAGTTGGTTTTTCCTGTGACTCTCATCATTAGCTTAATATATTGGTGAAAGGAGCCCTAAATCTCCAGTGTGCAACTAGGTTGCCTGCTAGTGTAGCACTGAAATGTATTTTCTTGACAGCAGTCACTTACCTTCCTGTAAGAACCATTTCGCCCCTGTGGGTGCATTTACAGCTTTTCATTTGGTTCTCAGTTTAGTTTTTTGACGTTGTGTTTTCTTGAGTAAGGTGATGACATTTTGCCTAGCAAACTGTCTCTCATTCCTGAGAAAAGGTAAGGCTTTATTGTGTGCTTTCTTGAAAAGGCCCTAAGCAACAGAAATAGATCTGCATTTGTTAACGGCATCTTCTGATATATATTTGTGTGTGTGTGTGCAACAGAACAAGCGCAGGCTTCTAAGCCCAAATACTCTTGAGCCTATTCTTGTCTTGAGTGTTTTATAGCCAATACCATAGGCACTGTAACTCCCGGGAAGACAGAATCAATAAATCTCATTAGGTTTTAAAAAGAAGTTGGTATTACGTTGCTCATGTATCCATTTTTTTTAAAAAAAACAACCCCACACATTTATTTCTCGGAGTAGTGCATTAAAGGGTTCTTTTTATATAGTTTTTAAAGAGGTGGGGAGATTAGTCATGTTAATCTGCCTTTTTAGAGGGCATTGAATAAATTGAAGTTGACAAAATGTTGTTTAAAGTTAAGTTTAGTTATTTTAGATGTTTTTCTAGGTCAGCATCATTCTCTCATTTCCGCCCCCCCAAAAAAACCTGTTAATAAAAAGTACATAAAGAAATCTATTTTATTATGCCCAGTTAAAGAACCTATTTTTAATCTATTAACCTGCCCAAGCTTTTTCTGTTGATCTTACTAAGATTATATTTTTTATTTTTTATTTCTGGTATTTGCCTGCCGAATAATAGATCTAAGTCCCCCCAAAACTTCTTAGTAAGAAGAATACCAAAAAAATCATAAAAACATTTGAAACATAAAAATTCTGGTAGAGAAAGGCCTAAAACCAAATTCTCAGTATAATTTAAGATACACTATATGGGCAGTGGAATAAAAGTTGAGATTTTAAGATGACAGCTTCTAAAAGACTGGGAGAATAAATTGTTCATTTTAAACATTTTATTGGTGTTATATGTTAATAATCATCATCTATTGGACTTGTTAGTCCGTTGTTACCCAGAGGCCTCCAAGTAACAACATATTTGAAAACATTAATAAACAAATAAATTTATGGTATAATATATTTATACTAAATTTATATACCATAAACACAGAACAACCACCATGACAAACCAACCATAATGATGGTTTTATATATATTTATTTTTAATTAGCTGGTGTGTTTTAGTCATATTTTACATATAAGTGGACTTGCACACCACATGGAGAATTTTCTTTGAGCAACTGGTCTAAAAAAATCCTAAAGCAAAATAAAGAAAAAGCCATTTACCTGGAACCAAAAAGACCATAAAGAAGGCAGCAGGTGAGCTTTTCTTGGGAGGCTATTTCTCGGAGGGGGGGGGGGGGGGCTCTGCTTCACTTCACTTGGTGGTGCATTCTGAGAAGGGGCTCCTAAAGAGGAGAAGGTGATCTCTCAGATAACCTGGTCCAAAGGAATGGCGACACTTTGCTTTTTCAAAGCATAGCTAAGACCAAAACTGTTTGCTTCACTCTTCCCTCCCCAATTCCCAGCAGTAGAAATACCTAAAACAATGATGGCATCCTGCTTGTTCTGTTTTGCTAAATGCCACGAGGAAGAGGCATTGGGCCAATACTTTTGGTGGCAGCCATTCCTTGGCACTGTGCAACCTTGGATTAACATGGTGTGCTTTCCATGTTGAGAAAGATAACAAATCTCTCCCTGCTTATCACGCTTGCCCAGATTCTAGAGAGCACGTTAAGAGAGAGGATGTATACTGAGCAAAGCCTCATTCTAGAGCTAGCTAAAGGTTACAGAGATGCCCTTCTGCCATGCGCTTGCCCTGTGGTCCGTCTGTCAGACAGCTGACACCTGCCTCATCTGCTACGCCTGCCCCATTCTAAGGAGTCTGCAGGGGTGACTGCTCACTGCTGCAGCTGGGGCAACTGTAATTATCTTCTGCAGTCTCTTCTCTGGTCTCCTGGCTTCTACCAGAGAGATGGTTACCAGTTGTGGGACTGGTAGGTCCATAGATGACCAACTTCTAAAGCAACAGAAGTTTTTGGGTATCTCACTGTCCTCTTGTTAGATATGCAGTAATGTAGCTGCATGCAAAACAACAAAATCGCTTGATTAGGGGTAATGGGAGTTGGAGTCTTGAGGGCATCAGGTTGAGGAAAGCTGAATTACAGGCTAACTAGAGTTCTTTTGGTGACACCAGCCTCTGAATGCTTCCTCCCCTTTTTTCTGTTTCCAGGAACTAAAAGAAACTGGTGAATTGACGTCTACCCTGAAAGGAGAAAATTAATGCATCACAAGGACACGTTAATGAAGACCAATGAAATATAAAATGTATGATTGTTCGTTGCACTGGAACAATTCACGATTTGCTGGAAGGAATAGAATGCCGGTTTCTGATTTCCTGCTCATGCTTCGCAAGGCCATACTACAGGTGTATGTAATTGTAGGTTTTCACCCTAAATGTAAAGCCGTAAGCATCTTCAAATTGAATTAAAGTTGGAAGCCAACAATGCCTGTGATGTTCTTGCATACTTTTCATTTTTCCTCCTGCACACAAAATTGTTCAGCATTTGTAAAATACTTGTGGACCTCACTCACGTCTCCTGTGGCTCATTGATCCTTTCTGTTGGGCTCAGAGTATCCTGGGATTTTTGAACCCACACTTGGATTCAGAAACCAGCCTCAGAAGAAGCTGCTATCCAGCATGCTGTTGTTTGAGCTGCATCTCTTTGGACCTTCTTCAAATAAGTGGCAGCAAATAGAGCAGGAGTGGGGAGCACCTATGGCCCTACAGATGTTGCCGAACTAGGAACTTTCATCAGCCCCATTCAGCATGACCAGAGGCCATGGATGATGGGAGTTGTAGTCTGGCAACAGCTGGGAGGTTGCACATTCCCCACTCGTGATAGAGCATTGGCATAGGAACCAGTTCAAGGAGGTTAACCTGGGAAGATTATGAGATGAAGTAGATTGTATTGCCCACTACAGCAGTTGATGGATTCTTCCTGAAGCAATGGACTAAGGCAGGACTAGCTAATCTAGTGCCCTTCAGATGATGCTGGGCTGCAACACACATCCTCCCTTAGCATTGGCCATATTGCCTAGGGCCTCTTACTAGCCAAGGAATGTACACGGCTGATAGTTAACTCTTTATTCTCAAAGATAACAGTGTTTCTACAGCTCTGGATACCAATCTTGTGTCTAGGCAGCTATTCCCAGGTTGGTATTGTATGCAGCAATTGCCACTCCTCCACCAGTTTAGGTACCTCTCATTGAAGCGCTGCACACATGCAGCCAGAGATTACGCCCATGTGGCAACTTCCACTGCTCATCCCTTTTCAGTCCCCTCCTGGTTCTGGGAGACAGTGGTGCAAGAGAGGCTGGGGAAGCACATGGCCCTTCACTACGGTAATTTGGCTCTTCCTTTTCTTCTGACCCATTCTGTGCTCCACCCTCCACCTTTGAAGCGTCCCCTGCCTTTGGTTCATGCCTCCTGGCTAGTACAGTTCCCCACAAATCACTGACTCGCTCTCCAGAGTCAAGACTCCAGCCCTTCTTCCCCAGTGCACACTTGTCAGCGTCCTGCCAGTCCCTGACACTATAATCTATCTCCCATCTCCTCTTACCTCCATGGAGTTCCTCAAATGCAATCTCTCATTCTGCTACACCCACAGAGAATGCCCTCCCCAGGGCCACACACAAGCTTTAGAGAATGGTGCAACGACAAAGAGGTCCCCTCTCTGCTGATGTTAACACCCTTGAGGGTCTGTAGGGAAGAAGGTGGTCTGGGGTATTTGCAGCCAAAGTCATTTAATGCTTTAAACATTAGCATGGGCACCTTTAATTAGGCCTGGAAATGAACTGGCAACTAGGGCAGGTGTTTTAAAATGGGTTATGTGAGTTTTGAATGGAATCCCAGTCAATAATCTGACTGTTGGATAAGACATCTGTCTCTGCAGTCATAATAACCTGGAAACTACTGTTGTCATGGTAGTCAATTAAAACATAAATAAATCCAAAAGCCACAGTTGAGTAATAATCTTTTATTAAGATCAGCTAAATTGCCACAAAACAGTTAATGCTGACAGTGTGAGTGCTGGTGCAATTCCAAACTCTGTAACCACCTCTCTAGCTGCTTGAATACTTACTGATGGTCAATTAATGATCACCAAATCTGGGCAAGCCCCTCTAACAGCAAAGGTGGTCCAAGCATTGTTAGAAGTGTGGGTATCAGATTTATCATGCTAAGTACAGGGAAGCACACTGTGGCAATGACTATGCTGCTAATTCAGCCTTCCCCAATCTGGGTAATTTGGATTCCATCTCCCATCAGCTAGCTCAGCAAGTCAGTGATAATTGGAGTCAAATTCCAAAACATCTAGATGGCAAACTGTCGGGGAAACCTGCCTTAAAGAGATATGTGTGACCTCCAGCTAATGGCTGAAGAGACTTTTTTTAAAAAAAGTGAGGGGTAAAAGTCTTGCATCCAAGAACAGCAAGGACTCAAGTCTTTACCCCTGTCCCCACCAAACTCAGGGTTTTTTTGGGGGGGGGTTCATACTGACAAATCTTTTCCCCCAAAATTTATTCTGTGCTTCAGTCTGAGACCTCATTCATCTACTCTAGCAGTTTCCCCATAAAAGCTGTCTTTTCCTTTTCCTACAAGCACACAGAAACCTTACAGGATATTCATTGCATTACATATTCTTGAATGCAAGTGTGAGCCATCTTCTTTTAAGCTTTCTTGTTTACAAGATGGTCTTAAATTTTATACTGATTTATTTGTAAAATGCTGGACAAGATATAGGTGCCTGTCTTTCTGGCGTAATAAGTAAAGCACAACACAGACGCTATACAGATGGGGAAAAAGTCTCTGTGGTGGGGGCTGTCAGGTTGAGACAATGCCTGAACAGGTCTCAAAGCTCAGGCACAACATAGACATTATAATTAAGCAAAACCAAGAAGCAGGGTGAAATTTACCTATAAATATTGCAGAGCTGGAAAAAGTTTGTATGTATGTGTGCCTAAAATATTGAATGTTTAAAAAAACCAAATGAGCCTCCCATATAGAAATAATAGGAGCTAACTGGCGCTGTGGGTTAAACCACAGAGCCTAGGACTTGCAGATCAGAAGGTCGGCGGTTCGAATCACCGTGACAGGGTGAGCTCCCGTTGCTCGGTCCCTGCTCCTGCCAACCTAGCAGTTCGAAAGCACGCCAAAGTGCAAGTAGATAAATAGGTACCGCTCCGGCGGGAAGGTAAACGGCATTTCTGTGCGCTGCTCTGGTTCACCAGAAGCGGCTTAGTCATGCTGGCCACATGACCCAGAAGCTGTCCGCCGGCTCCCTTGGCCAATAAAGTGACATGAGCGCCGCAACCCCAGAGTGGTTACGACTGGACCTAATGGTCAGGGGTCCCTTTACCTTTACCTTTACCTATAAAGTGTCATACTGAGAAAGCACTTGATGCACATTTTTATTATTATTCTATGATACAAAAATAGATGAATTCTGGAATTTCAGTGCACTCATCAGATGTTATGCGATTATTTTCTAGTATTTGTCCCCCCTACAGATATATAATGCAGACCTCAAGGGGTGCAGTGCTGACTTTTGAGAGAAACAGTTTTATACAGATTAGTCTTTGCTATTTCTTATAAATTTCTGATAACATTTTACTTTTATTTTATACTTGGAAGAACTATATCATTTCTACAAGACATCTGCTTTTGAAAATTGAAGTTAGCAATTTTTGGGGGCAGGTACAAGTCATTAGCCTTGTCTAGGGTGCAAAATAACCTGGCACTAGCACTGACTTCATTGAATCAGTACTATACCTGTAAATCTTATTTGTTAACAAACTCAGTTCTCTCTAGCCTAATTTTTCTTATATCCTTTTTTTGGATTGGTAATAATTTTTATAAGCACAACTGCTTTACTTTGAAAGTATTTGCTGGCCAGCATGTCTGCTGTGCTTCCACAAGAGGGTGCTGCATACCAGCATTCTAGAGAGAGCATCACAAACCACATGCATGCAGAGATGGGTTTTGCCACACGATGTCAGCATAGGACTGTTTGTGCCCCAAATGCGGTCCTTCTGTGTGTGCTATAGGTAAGATCAAGTATTTCTGAATTAAAGTGTGAGGTCTTCATTTGCTATGACCATAACAGCATTTGACTAGGAGAAAAGCTAATGCAAAAAAAAAGGAAGGGGATGCTAATTGAGAAAATGCATGCTTGGAGGAGAGATCTCTTTCACATTAGCCATTTCCTCCAGCATGTATCATGCATTTGCTCATATTTTCCAGGAGAGCCATAGGATGTCGCTGCCATCCCACTGCATCTCAAGGTTTCCCTTGCCATCCTCCCAGCTTTGTTTAAGACTGCGTTTGTGCTGAATTTTTTTTTTTTTGACTGGCTTTTCTTTTATGTGTGCTTGATATTTTATAAATTTTATAAAAGGACAAAATGCTCAAACATTTGCCGCTTTGTATTTTTAAATTAAAAAACACAGATCAGTGAGGCAGCTGTCACTCTTGCAAAGCCCAGTCACACTACCATAGATAACCTGGCCCCTTTCAGAAAGGTTAAAATTCTCTTTGGGAGCAATACTGAATATAAACAGCTGCTGAGTGGGATTTTAACCTGCATTGGTGGTTTGTACCTCTGCCATTACACCTGTTAAGTACCGGTATTCCTTCTCCTGTTCCTTTTTAGCAGCTGGCAACTGTCTTCCTCCTCCTCTACCTGATTCTCAGTTTGTGTTTGGACTGAAATGCAAGTTATTGCAATGTGATTGTTCCATAAATGCTAATATTTGCCTTGATTAATTTTAGGGAAATTAGGGAAAATTAATAGGTGCCACTGTTACCATATTGGCCTGAATATAAGCCTCACTTTCCCCCCAAATTCTGACCATTGGCAAAACAGCACCCCCCCAATATGCAGCCAGCAGCAGCGAGGAAGGGAGCGGCTTATATTCAGGTTTTGTTCCTCCCCCCCCCTCCAATTTTAAAGGTACGACTTATGTTCAGGCCAATACGGTATCTTGCTTGTGCAGAGGAACAAGCAAGAGTCACACTAGTTGTTATGGTTAGAATACTTACTTACACAGAATACCTGGTAGTGAGTAAAATAGCTTTTGTGGCTTGGAAGCACCCATAATGCAGTGCTACAGAATGGAAAAGGTGGTTAGTTCAGTACAAGGCAAAACATAGGTCACCTCCAATTCACTTTGCCTGGACCAAAAGCTTAATTATGGAGATAGCAGGGAATTCCCTTGTGTGGCAGTTGGAGGTGGATGTTTAGAAACCCTACAGAACTGTATGGAGATAACCAAGACAGTGAAAAGTTCATATATGCAAATAGAAATAGTCTAGATCTCGCAAGAGCTGTAGGTGAGCAGATCTGTGAAGTATAAAAGGTCATAAGAAATGAGAGAGATGAGATCCAATAGTTCTCTGTCCTGGAATACAGAGATGCTGAACTGGGTTTTCGGGGGAAATCACAATGACTGAGCAGCACTGAACTCCCCAACTTCAAAATCAGTTGATGTGCAGGGAGTTCAATTTTGATTTCTGCAGGGTTCAGATACAAGCGCCTAACCTCATGTACCTGAACCAAGCAGGATTGCATACATGGTGTGGAATCACATAATAGCAACAACAGTAACATTCATCCATAGCAGACAATGAAGAACTGGGTGGAAACTGAATCGCAGTGAAATGGAAACAGCACTGCTTATGAAAAATGCAGGTTGGGCCAGAAATTGCTGCCTTCTTACATCCAAACCTATAGATCCTATAGGATAACCCATGCTGGCTTGGGTTAACGTGGGTTGTAGTCCAATAACATATGGACTACAATAACACATGCTCCCTAACCCTGCTATATTCACTCTGGACTTGATCTACTCCAGACAGTGGCATAACTGCCAGTCACAGATGATGTACATAACTGAAGCTGGCACACAAGTATAAGATCTGGAATAGGCACAGGTTGCCACTTGTACTTCCCATGATAAAAGCTGCATCTAGAACATCACCAGACTGTGGATCTGATCCTTTTTAAGGGGATTTCAATCCTGTCCAGAACAGGTTGAGGAACACCACTCTAGGCATATGAATCACCCACCAGCAGCATCCCTGTCTTGTCTGGATTGAGCTTCAGTTTATTGGTCCTCAGCTTGTCCGTGCATAGATCCAAGTACTGGTGCAATGCTTCTGCCACCTTGCCTGAATCAGATGTACAAGAGAAATTGAACAGGTTGCCACCGGTATATTGATGACACTTCACTACAATTTCCCATGAAAACATGGCTCTTGGTTGGTGGTAGTAGAGTTCCCACGGATGATGTGAAAGCTCCTCAATGTTGCTATGTTAGATATTGTTAGCTCTTGTGCCATTTTGATTGTGCTGCTAGTTGAGCCTAGGGCCACAACTAAGCTGCTTTAGCCCTTGTGTTGTGGCTTGCCAATGGCACAGGAGGACCATAGGATCAGCCTGTAAATTATTTAAATGAAGAATGATAAGCTTTCTGGATGCAAAGCTTGTTCAGTGCATAGTACTGGTACTGTTCCATTATAAATAATTTTAAAAATAGACAACAGTATTGGATTAACTAGAATTTGGCACAAGGCATCAAGAACCGGCTGCCCAAACAGAGAGTACCCTAAACACTTAAACTTTCATTTTCCCAAGGAACAGAGGTTTTATTCTAGCCTGTCACTGAACATGATGAATTGATACCTTTTAGATTTCATCTGTGAGGCTACGGTGACCTGGTCAAGAATTGTTTCTTATTTTTACAAAGTTGTGAACTCTCCTTGAACCTTCCCTTTTGAGGACTTATTTTCTGTGCAATTGGTAGCTTTGCTATTTAGATTGTAGAGTGCTCTTAGATATAGGCTTCATGCAGTATCTAGCATTGCATCAACTCTCCTCGAATCAGCACACTGTGGTTTTCTAGTTTTGTGTTTTAAAAAAAGCTAACCCATTTACCTAAATGAATAGACTAAAATCTGGCAGTGCCTATAATACAGTGACAACTAGCCTGTTGGTACTAAATCAACATTAAGAAGTAGTAATAAAATGTGATCATGTATGTGGGGTGGGTGGTTTGCCCTGATACATTTTCACAGTTCAATTCGCTTTTGATTTAAGGATGTTCATTCACAAGAGGATAGTGTGTCTCAGCTGTCATATGACACAGTCAGGTGAAAAATCTGATTACTATGCCTGACATTAAAAATGGATGACATTTTAAAGCAATTATTCTAAACTTGCTCACCCTGCTGATGTTGAATTCAGAATAAATATGAACAACACTAGATGGGGCTTCCTACGCTCTAATTTGAGCTGTCAGAGGGAATATATTTTTTCATTTTGGGAAGGAAAACTGCAGGGAAAGGAAACAACATCCAGTGTATCGTGGTTCTTGACATAAGGAATGGTGGTTCTCAGAGGGGAGATAATGCCATAACCACACCCTTCATAAATAAATAAGTAACAAAAGAATTATATAACTGAACGCTTCCATGAATTTGAAATTACTTTGTGGAAAGCCTTCTCTGAGGTACTCATTTAGCCCCTCAGTCCTGATGTTCAAAAAGGCTTTGAAGGCCTGTCTGTTTCAACTGGCTTTCTTTCTAATACAGTTTTATTGGATATGCTGCTGACTTAACTGCTTTATTGCTATGGTTTGTTAAAATTATATTATGCTGGGTTTTTTATATATATTTTAGCATGTTGTTTATCTTTCCCTTTGTCACTTTAGAAGTTAATCTTCTGTTTCAGTTTTGTGGTTCATACTGTATGCTACCTTGAGAGGACTTGGTCTGGACAAGGAGCTTAAAAATGCTCAAAATAAATAGCAGCCATGTCCCCAGCACACAACCTTCTTTGTAGCCCATACTGCCTTTATTTAAAAAACAAATTTGTGAGATAATCATTATAGTTTCCAGTTTATACCTGTAGATGTGGAACTGTGAGGTTTGTTTGTGACTAGGTTGGGTTCTGAGCAGGTTTAAGGAAGCAGCTACAAGCCCAGACATTCAGTCCTGGAGAAAATGTTTTGCACCTGATGCGTGTGGGAGCTCTGATGTATACAGGGAATTGTAGCTACAACTGCCTGCACAAATTACATGCAGAAGTGCATTTACATATCTAATATCAGTTTCCCATTTTTCCAATCTTAAATTCGGTTCTTCACATTTCTGCAGCAATTTGGGAAATTTCTTTTTAAAAATCCTGATGAAATTTCTTTAGAATTTTGATGCAATTCTCCCCCCCCCCATAAGCACATGCTTGTATGCAGATTTGCAAGTAATGTCTTCTAATATAATGCAGTTTTGGATGTTATTTTCAATAAGATATTCATTTTTATGCACACTTTCCCCCAGATTTATGCATTTTTGTAAATTTCCTTGGGCTGGAGGTCTGCCTCCAACAATGGGTGCCAGGAAGTTGGTCAGCAGCTCACATTGGAGGAAGTCTGCCTGCAGCACCAGCTAATCAGTGGTAGATTGTCTCCAGGCTTGGAGGCTCTCTTTAACTATCCAGCTCATATCCAGTAGTAGAACCATCCAAGGATCGCTGTCTCCCATCTGGATTTTAAACCCTGACTTTCCCCCAGGTATAGTGGCTCAGGGAGGAAGCTGAACAGTGCAGTTTGCAGGGATCTGTATGAAAAAGGGGTATGGGTGTGGCTCAATTAACAGGCATACACCAAACTTTCAGAAAAAGGCCAGCTTGGCTCATAAATACAGAGCCCATTCTGAACAGCTGTGGGGCAGGGGTGAGGGCAGGGGCCTCAAAGTCATCAAAAAGCCGGTCAGTGTTAACAGCTGAAGCAGACCCCAGCGGCACACTTTTAACTGTATCTAACACCTAAGCAATCCAGTCTAGCAGCAGTTGTCCAAGATCAAGCTGCCAAAATGGGAGTTTCAGCTGTGCTTGCTAAAGGCAGGCAGGCAGGCCTAGTTCCCAATGATGCCATGATGAAATACAGGGGCATTAGAAAAACAAACACATTGTCACTTTCCCTGTATTCCTCTCCCTTTTTACAAAGGTAATACAGTCCCATAATCCAAATTAGCTAACCTGTTGTTTTGCATAGATGTTGCTATTTACGGTGTATGATAGGGTTTCCGCAACTTAATATTAAATATATCAAAGAATGCGCTTCTGAACTGTATTGTGAATCTTGACCTACAGTCTTCGCATATCCTGCTACTGAAACCTGATGTCTGTTTCTTAGTAAGGCATCCCTTTGCGTACTAGGTCAAATGGCGGGGGGGGGGGGAGATAAACATGTGATGGCATTGAAATACAGAGCTTAAAAAATGCTTTTCTGCTGCCACTAACAGATCGTAAATAATTTTCTACTCTGCTTGCTCAGTTCCTTATCATACCTGGTTCTCCCAATACAGCATGTAGGTACACACAGGGAAATACTACTAAGCAGCCTTCAGTATGTGTTTAGGCTGACATTACTTCAATATGCTGATCAGAAACTGTCAAGAAATGTAATAATATTCTAACCGGCTGATGCAGCAATCAGTCAAGGACTGTTAACAAGGCCAGAGGGTTAATCTCCCGGGCTATTTAAGCATTTGGAATACTGACTGATACACAGTTCCAAAACATTGATTTTCTTGCATGCTTGCATTCTCATTTTTTTTGTTTTGTTTTGGGAGGAGGATCAGAGAGCGTCTGCTGTTCCAAAATGTCCTTCAGTATTCACACTGAAGCAACTGTTCACTGTAATTTCAACAACAATGATTCATCCTTTGTTGTAGGAAATGGGCCATCCTAATGTTAGCCATGCCAGCAAGCGTGGGTGGGTGATGGGGGAATGATGCGTAATCTTCTTCCAGTTTTGAATACTGCTTTGTGGTGCCGAAGTGGGCATTCAAATAGGCTGTGTGAAACTTAACGGGAGAGAGTGGTTGCTAAAGCAAAGTGGGGTGGAACCCTATCATTTCTCCTGTACCCTAAAAATCCTATGCTAGAGTGCAGCAAGTCTTGTGTCCTGTCACATTCATAAAATTCCTATCATTCAGAGACTCCCTTAGAGTCTTCTCTTTCCTTCAGAAAAACTGAAAAATGACAGGAATACATATCTAAGTGTTTAATGCTGCCTTCTAGAAATGTCACATGTTTAGGTGCCCAGCTTTTCTCCTCTATCTTCAATATCTGAAGGTTGTGCCTGTATCATTGCACAGGAGGAGGAAAACCAGAATAAGTTGGTACTGCCTCCTGTAGCTGCCTGGCTCTGGCTCACATATGAAACCAAACTAAGCCACCCATTAGCTGATGACTGCATACAGCAAGTTCCCTGCAGGGAACTAGCATACACAGGCAAACCAAACAGGACTGAAGTTCCATCCATCATGTGAGATCACCCCTTGGATAGATGGCCATGGTTTTAGAAAAATGGCCTCACGGGCCATATTGGAACCTATGGAGGGCTAAGGTGGGCCCATGAACCAGAGATTCTCCACCTCTGACACAGAAACTCTGTTTACTGGATACCTGCTTTTGGAGTGCTTCTGCCTGCAGCAATGACAGATAGCAACAGCTCCTTAAACAGATTCAAACCACTGGTCTATCTAGCTCACTCTAGTCTACACCTGAGCAGATTTGGGGGAGGTTTGAGAAGGAGAGGGGGGAAGAGTCCCATTGCTTAATATGTCAGAGGCAGAATGCCTCTGAAAACTAGTCGCTGGGAATCACAGGTGGGCAGGGTGATGTTGTGTTCATTTCCAGCTTTCAGACTTCCTACAGGCATCTGGTTGAACACTGTGTGAATAGATTACTGGACAAGATGGGCCATTAGTCTAAATCCAGCAGGGCTGTTTTTATCCTGGCACTGATGGGATGCTTACTTAGCACTGCACTGGATACAAGCCTCAGTGTATTTGTCAATTTGTTCCTCAGCTGCATTATTTATGTTTGGAAAATTTCATTCCCTTAGTGCCAGCTACTCAACAGTGTATGTGTGTATTGTTTGCATGTATATGCTGGGAGCCCCTATTGCTATGGAGCTGTTATCTTTTAACGTTGCATTTTTACCGGTGAGCCGAATTGTTGTGAACTCCATAGGAAAAGCAAGAGATCTTTTCCTGAACCACAGCCTATCTTTTATCATCTGACTCTCCTTGAACTTCCTTCGCCTCTGCAGGAGCTTTATGGCTTTATTTTGCTGTAGTGATACAGCTTAATGGAAATGAGTGATACAAGACAATCCTTGAATGCTGCCAAGTGCTAGTTACCTAGGTGAGAGCTGCCCAAGACAAAGCCCTCTGAATGTTGCACAAGGGAGCTGGAAAGCAAAAAGGTCTTCTTTTCAAAGTCTCAGCTGACCCAGACATCATTCTACTTCTTTGCAGACAGACCACTTCTGCTATTTCTTTGTTATGCTAAGAAGGCAGGGGGCTCATTCAGACTTTTGTGCCATGTTTCTAGGCTGCTTCCTTTTTTTTTTTTACCCAGAATTTTCCCTGTGAAAACCCACTCTTTACCACTTAATTGGAGGAAATGGCAATCCACAGAAAACCTGAATTGCCATTTGCTCTGATTCAGCATTAAAGAGCAGGTTTTTGCCAGGAAAGCTCAAAAAACCAACAACGCTCAGAGTGTTAAAGTGAGGACCTGTGCCTAGAAGGTATGGGGCAAAAGGTAAATGTGGCTGAACACTTGAAATCTAAGTGATATCATTGAATGGGCTGGGGCAAGACAGAATCTTGTAACAATACATTTCCAAAAGTCTCCGACTACAGTTGTTCCATGACATTTAACTCAACTAGGCCAGCAGGAAGGGAGTGATATGGCTGACTAAGGGAAGTTGTAGCTGGAGGTTAAAACAGTGTGGGCCAAGGAAGCTAGGTCCAAATAAGAATGAAATTGCCACAACTGCATCAAGAAGCAGAGATCTTTCAAAGGATTCCTAGCCACCACTGCAGCAAACACATCCAGGAACAGTCTTTAAGGCTAGTTGTTGAGCGCTTTAATGGAAAGGGGCTCATATGTGCACAGGGACATTAGGTCTGCCAGTCACCATCATTTTAGTCTTGTCAGGATTTCATTTCACCCAGTTTATCCTCTTCCATTTCCCAGTCATGGCAAGACACAGGAGGACCTGGGTCACCTAGAGGAAAAAAAAGATTAGGTGCCATTTAGCCAAATGAAGGCACAAGGTATCGAAAATCTAGATCTTCCAAAGCACCTCTCACAGGCTGAATGAAGAGGGAGGGAGAGAAAGAGATGGAAAATATTTCATCGCCACATCCTGGATCCAGCCAGGCACCTCAACCGCATGTTTCCCTGAAAGCCCAGGTAGCTTCAAGTAGTCAGAACTTGAAAAGCAGCTAGAGTAGAATGGGGAACCTGTGGGCCCCTAGATGTTGCTGGATCTCTTCCACCAGCATAGCCATGGTCAGGATTGATGGGAGTTGTAGTCCAACAGCATCTAGAGGGACAGAGCTTCCCCAGCGCTGAATTAGAAGGACTACAGCAGGGGGAGAGTGAGGGAGAGCGTCTGCAGAGCAATATGTTTCTTCCTGCAGTTGCATCGTAAGGTTACAGATAATTCAAGTTTGTAATTAAATAGTGATTTCTCAAGTGTGTTATCTTAGATTTAACTCTGATAAATACGAAAGCACTGAATAGCATTAGATCCATACCTGGGGTCCGTATTCTTCCTTAGCCTTGGCTGACCTAAATAATTTTGTCTTCTTCCTTTTCACCATCCCTTTCAGATGGTTAATGAATACATTGAAAAATGCCAGACCTGGTCCTGGTCTCTGGGGCACTTCACTATTAACCTTTTTCCATACTGAAAATTGCCCATTTGTTTCCAGTTGGTTTCGTGCCTCTTAACCTCTTTTTAAATCCATGACAGGGCTTTTTGCTCTTGCATTCTGGTATCTAAGTTTCCCAAGAGCTTCTTGCAAGGATTTTTTTTTTTTTTAAATCAAAAGCCTTTTGAGAGGCTGAATAATCCACTGAGCTTTTTGTACTTAATTTAAATCTTCCAAAAAGGCACAGTTTTCCTTACTATTCTTTACAAGTATGAGTGTGTGTAACTGGGAGATAGACAGATTATATTTTAATATTGCAGTTACATTGACAATTCCAGATGAAGCTGTGACTTTGCACCTTTCCCCATTTCTTTGGACATATACAAATGAATGCTGACAGTCATTTTTGGGTAGCAGTCCAGTTTTACAGGATGTTATCAGACATTAACAAAAGATATTTCTGTAGTACATTTGCAAGATGGGCAGCTTTTGATGGCACTAGAGAGCCTTCAAAGAAAGAGGGAGGAGAAAGATTTAGGGGACAACTGTGGCTGTTTTATCTGTTCATAATTTCCTCTTTCAATTACAAGCTTTACAGGATAGGCTTGCCAGATGCCCTGAAAAACCCCATCTGGGCTTGCTCCTCTGCCTTCATAATAAAAAAAATGTGCAGAAATCAGCTGGGCTAATTGTTAGGCACCCTGTTAATGTCATCCAGTGAACCAGTGGCTACAAGCAGAGGAGGAACAACAACTGGCAACTCCATTAAAGGCATGGGAGCCTGGTTAGGAAAAAAGTTGGCAACCTTATCTTCTAATCTTATGTCACTTGATGAATTTAGCTGCTTAATAGGCATAAGTTGCATGTGAATTCTTGCTCCTCTTTGTTGGATATAGCTTCGTGTATCTATTCCAGTGAAGAGAGAAACCTGGGACCTAGATCTATTGTTCTGCCACTGTCAGCCATCCAGCTGCAAGGTAATAAAAGTTTAGGAAGCCACACCATATCAATATTCCCTAAATAACATGGCTGTTAATTGTGGTGCCAATAACAGCTGGAATTTCCCAGCATTTTGGAGCTTCATGGAACATGGAAAGCCCTTAAAACTGGGAAAAGAAAAGTTGTAAACAGTGGAATCTAATGGCAATATGCCCAAAATTCATCTGGGATTGTCTCTCTGTCTCTTTCTCTCTCACATGCTCATTCATTCTGTGACACAAAAGAGTTAGTTTCAAAGGATGTCTAGAGGGAATTTCACATGTATAAAGCCTATTTTGTAACACAAAGAATCCTTCTGTTAACGGCAGGCACTTAGGTAAGTACGTTTCTGCACTCTTACCTAAATCCTCATCCGCTTTGCATGCGAGTTTTAAGGCTTTAAATTTCAGAGCTAAAGGATGTTAGAGGACCAAAAACATTTACTTGGGGGAGCTTGCAGCACAAGCGAAGTAGCTTCACACTTCTGCATGGGAATCGTTTAGCTCAAGAACAGATATACATTCCCAATCTTCATCCCTGAAAAGCCTTTCGTCCTAGAGTGCTTGTGTCTACTTGCTGACTACACCTTGCTGTTTGGCTCATAGGGATATTCCCTCCTACTTTTAGTCAGTGATTTTTTAAAAAGCTGTTATTCCTAAATCACGGGCAGGGAACCTCAGGCTTAGAGGCCAGATGTGACCCTACAGGAATCTCTGTTTGACTCTTGGGGCTCTTCTGACCTAGGCTACACCTCCCACCAACCCTGCTACACCTCCTCATCAAGTTTGCCTAGCTGGAATATGTCATTGAACTGTAATAATACCTCCTGCATTCATGGATGGAGAGATGTAGGTATGTGCAGATACTTCTAGCTTCTTTATGGGTGGAAATGTAGCCTTCTGTGCAGAGTTAAGAGCCACATTAATTGCTCCACCCATGTTTTCTTCTGGCCCTGCACAGTGGTAGCATATTTTCCCCTAAGAAGGTTCCCATGATGTATTATGGCCCATGGGTTGAAAAAGATTCTCCACTCCCATCCTAAACCTAGATGTGTATTCAGCAGTGTGGTCAATGAAAAGAAATAAACAGGCTGGAATTACAGAACTGAAGGCAGGACATCTGTGACTGAATTGCCAGGATTTTTGAAAACTAAAACATAGCCCTGTTTTCCCCCCAGTTTTTCAGCAGGGATTAAAGAGGTATTTGTTCCTTTCTTGCATCAATCAAAACTGACTCCTCTCCACCCCCACTGCTGTTCGTTTTTTGCCTGTATTTGCCGTATACCTGCATATCTGTTGAAGGAGTTCCTGGTACAGTTTCTAGGATGTTGGTTTTTAAAATCAGAAGATCCACTTAATATATTCCAAGTAAAAATAGTCTGGTCCTCAACAGAAATAGAAAAGAAAGGAAAAACATCAGTGTATAAGTAGCTGGCTACTGTTGTTTTCCTACACAGTATCTGTCTTCAGTCTCTCTATACCAGAAGCTAGTAAGTTGCTTCCATACTAAGTGGAGTAGTCAGACAATATTGTTGTATACTTACTGCATTTTGGTTTTTTTGGAGCTGTCCTCCTAGATTTTATTGAAGCACTATTGTGGCTCTTCAGAACTACTGCCTCTTTAATCAAAAGCTTCCTGTTTGCTGGTTCAGCCCATTTTATTTCTTCGTGTTGAGTACAGCTGGGAGATTAGTGATGGATTTTCCCTTCAAAAACCTTTCCACCAATTGGTGCTGATGGCAGTTCCCATGGGGGAGCTTTAATTAATGACTGCTTCAGATTGCTTCTTTTCATTTTTATATAGCAAAGTTATTTTGCAAATAAAGATGAAAACACCCTAGATAAGTAGTTAAAGTATTCTCCCTCCAATGAGAACAGGAATTGATATTAAGGTGCAATTAAGAAGTCTTTGACTACTATTCCCATTATTGAGCTCAGTAGAAAGCAATAAAAGTGGCAGAACAATTGAGCAATAATCTTAATATTGTAAGGTACCTTACAATATTGTAAGATTTATTTCTTAGTGAATATTCAAGGATATTGACCATGATAGAGAGCACCATTGGATAATATAGCACAGAAGGTTACCACATAATTGCAGTAAAGCAGTGATTCAGCACCTTTAAATGGCTCTAATGTATAAAAAGTCAATGAGAAGGTAGGTTACATCTTCAGTAAATTCTTTGTCTTAAGAGGTGGCGCAAACTGTTCAGTATCATTCATGAATCTGTGGCTTATTTGTAGGGTAACTTACTAAAGAATGTTCATGTTGAGTGTGAGTTTTCAGAGAGAGAAACTTCGAAACGAAAGAACATAAATCAAGTGATATTTTTTATCACTGCATCTTTCTTGAGTAATAGTTAGCTGTGGTGTAGAATAGCCAATATATGTAGAGCTGTGAAACTGTCTCCAGGCATGATGAATGTTATATGTGTGTGTTTTGTAATACAGGAAGCAAAATCCATCAGCTTAAGGACCAAAACTACATATTCTTGATTTGTGCGTGTCTGGCAAGTGTCTCTAAAAATTACCAATATTTATGAAAACAGCATATACAATTCATTTAATTATAGGTTTGAAATATCCAGTACCTTATAACTGAGAATTGATTATTTTTGGGATGTCACTATGTAGTAGAGGGAGAAAAAGTTTAATAAAATTGTGCTCAATAAAATGAATTTTTGCATTCAATGGGAAGTACTTTCAGATACATATGCAAAGCCTCAGTCTTACTACTAAATTGTTCTGTCATACACTCTCATGAAAAAGTAGAGTAAGATTCAAAACATGAGAGGCACAACTAAAAGAGGTTTAATAAAATGGATGTTTGTAAAACAAAACAGGAAAATTGGCACTAACTCTATCTTACCCTCTTTTTCCTATGTGTTTTTGTTAGAAGCGCTCATAAAATGTCACTATGCATCATGGCTTTCTACCAAACAGTATGCATTTATTTAAGACAATTGGTTAGCATACAGCCTAGCGGCTAATGCTGAACTAATTTTATTTCAAAACAACAATAATCTTAGGGCTATATTCTCTCTTCAGCTCAACCCAGTGCCAAGGAAAACAGCAAATCGACCTCAAAGAACATGAACTGGGAAGTTATGTGCTTGTTAGGACATCTCAGTCCTTTTCAGACAAACAGTTCCACAATGTTCTCACAGTTCCAGAATCCTGTTCTCACTGTGTCCAATCAGATGCCTATGGAAAGCCCACAATGAGCACCTGAGTGCAACAGCACTTCTCCAACTTGTGATACCCAGAAACTTGTGAAGGTATGGGACTCCACTAGAGTTTGGATTTGATATCCCACCTTTCACTCCCCTTAAGGAGTCTCAAAGTGGCTAACAATCTCCTTTCCCTTCCTCCCCCACAACAAACACTCTGTGAGGTGAGTGGGGCTGAGACACTTCAAAGAAGTGTGATTGGCCCAAGGTCATCCTGCAGCTGCATGTGGAGGAGCGGGGAAGCGAACCTGGTTCACCAGATTACAAGTCCACCTCTCTTAACCACTACACCACGCTGGTCTAATCATACTCAAAATGGTAGTGGGTGGTTTGAATTTTACAGTAAAATTATAAATGGGTAGTGGATCTGATCCTCCTCATTCTCCTGATTTACATCTCATGTCCTTTTCCTGCACTTTTTACCTCAGTCCTTTTTGACTGATGAAGTGAGCTGGACTACACCATGCCTGAAGGAATGGAGAAAGGTGAGTTAAGGCATGGAATAGGGAGTTCTGAGTTCTCCTCGCCATGTCACCTTCCCGTTTACACATGAATGGAACAGATGTATGAACAACAAACATGACTGCCCTAGTCACATCAGAAAAAAAATACATTTTCTGTCTCAGGGAATAAGTGAGACAACACACTATAGAAATATGTATATCTGAATAAATATTGTCCTGTTAATAGGTGGGGCAGAAGAGAGAGAGCCATTACACAGCCTTCCTTTTGCCTGTCTTATTCATTATATTCCACCCCCCACCCCTGCTCAAGACCTGCATGAATAAAAGAGTTAAGCCCTCTTGAAGTATGCTGTGTTCCTTCAAAAGTATATATAAAGTTTTAAAAGACAGAGCTCATAAATGTGGGAAAAGGCTAGATAATAAAAAGACTAAGCTATGGATATCATGGCTTCTCTAGGGTTACCCAGAAGCAAAAGGGATTTAAATCACTTCCCCCTCTCAGCGTGTGTCTTAGGCTGACTGAAAATGAACTACTCCGATCCTGCATGGAAGCAGTGGCACAAGCAGAGTCAGCAGCAAAGTGCTTACTTTATGAGCATGAGAAATATCAGCTTGCCAGAAGAGCCTGGCTAGGCAGAGATCCAGAGAGCAAATCAATTTTTAACACCTCTGAAATCTATGTCTGCAATAAGTGCATCTGTGAACACGGTCCTTCCATGTGCCTTGGCATCTGTGAGCGTTAGAAGAGTGCTACATTGCTCGCTCTCCTTTGAAGTGTTTTCTACTGGAACTAAACCTTCCCTCACATTTGCATCTTAAAGCTGTGGGTGAGTGACTTATCAAAGATATATGTTTTTGCCTGTCAGGACTGGCCCGGCTCCTGAGCTGAAGGACAAGATGGCGTCCCCTCCATTCCCTGTACAGAAGCTGTCCAGACTGGCAAATGAATCTGACTTCAGCATTGTCAATGGGACAGAGTCCTCCAATGTGGCTTGGAGCCCAATTTCCCCCAATTTATCAGATGATCCCTGTTATGTGTAAACCTGAATTTACGAGTGGGAAAGATAAATATTGGTGTTTGAAGGTAACATCATGCACAACATGCAAATTAAATGGGAACACAAACAGCTCCAAACACAAAGTAAACTTGGGTGTGGACAAGCCCTTATTCTTTTTAAACAGGATTTAAATAAATACTGGTTCCCTGTTCTGTTTCTATGGCAATGGGCAGTGGAAAGTTTTCAATTTTGTAAGTGGTCTGGATTTGGATATACCGTAGTTTGGCACACATGTTTTCTTTGGAGAAGGAAGTCTAGAGTTGGCCTATAGATTGAATATACTTTTGAAACAAAGACATTTTATTTGGTTTGTTTGTGTTTAGTTATAACTTTTGTATTCAGCAGTGCATCTGGGTCAGTTTACCTGCACAGTCCATGTTGATGTGGTAGATCCCTTTAGCACATTTTGACTCTGATAATTTGTCTGTGATACATTGCTTCTGTGTCAAAAATTTCTGAATACAAGAGTTGGGGCAATGCAATGCCTACAAAATGGTGGGAATGTGTGTGGCAAACTGTCAGAAATGTGAATGAATTCTTGCTTCAGAGGCAGAGTTTGGTTGTTTTAATAAAATCCTGAAGAATGAGTGTGCATTATTCACAGTTCCCCAGTGTCACATACCTTGGTAAGTTTTACTCAGAGCACACCCAATAAAATGAATGAAGTTAGGTGTATTAATTTCAGTGGGTCTGCTCTGAGTAAAATGTAGTTGACTAGCACCCAGAGTTAAGTGTGTCAGGAATTAGGTGTGCCAATCGTTGCTCACCTTGTATGTCCATGCTTATCCCCCCCCCCCTTTTAATGACTATTATACCAGACCATTGCTGTGACTTTTTCAAGCATTAAGTTTTGTTCCTTTATGGTTAGACAGATTGCTACTATCTGCTAGGAGTATGCAACTGCTTTAGTTGAAGCCTGAATACCCAACTGAGTGGACTGCTTCAGAGGCATTCAAACCTCCTCCAAAGTGAAGTGACTCTTGTCTGAAACAATTCAAAGTGAAGTGAGCTGCTCCTGAAGCTTCATAGCTGCTTCAGAAGGGTATTGCACAGTTTATTCCTGGATGATTGATAGTTTTGTGAACCTCTCCCAAGTTCTCCATACAAGGAAAATGCCAGGCAGAGGGGAGGGGAGACAGAGAGGTGGCATGTGTCTCTGGGTTTGTTTACTCAGAGGCAGATTTAGGGGAGCGCAGCCGGTTCAGTTGCACTGGCCACAAAGCCTTGGGGCGCCACAGGGATTGCTGCAACTATTATTCAGAATGGAGTGCAATAGACAGAGGGGCACCGAATGTTGGCATTTCACAGGGTACCACTGAAATTTGAGACTCCAAGGTCCACCACTGGTTTACTGGCCATTGTATCCTCTATGCTGGGGGAGGTTAATTTGCGGCTAGAGAGAATCTAACCAGAGAATTTCTCCCCCTGAGCTCTCTGGTCACAGCTCTTTAGGAGTGACATTGTCATCCCACTGTGTTTAGTGTTCTTTTTCAAGTTGACTCTTTTGGGAGCAGGAACGTAGAGTTTTGGAGTTGGCAGTGGCTGTGTTTTGCTTCTGTGATGTTCTTATTCCAATTTTCTTAAAATTCTGTACTAAAATCTATCTTCTTGCATCATAATTCTTATGTACTCTTGCTGTTAGTTTATTCACTAGTATTAGTGAATCAGGGAAGTTATTTTCCTTCATACCATACCACCAATTTAGCCCTAGCTTCATCTGATATAAGTTCAGTGTTAAATATTTGTAGGTCTGTGTATGTCTCTATGTGTAACATTTTAGCATTTGACTGTGTCTGTTAACTTTATTGTGTGTGTCTGTGTTTTACACACACAGGAAGAGAGAACAAGCTTTCCATTAATGTACACTTTCATATTTCAGTAGAGTGTCATCCACTTCATTAAGGATGAATCAGGAGCATGGCAAACCTCATGGTGCCCCGATATCAGTTTCTGGAGGCAGAGCTGACAAGATCAGTTCACCTCCCACAACCAACTTCTAAGGCACCTAGCAAAAACAAAGATCATACAAAACCCTGCACCCATCTGTCTGGAATTC
This sequence comes from Podarcis pityusensis, assembly GCF_964106645.2. NCBI lineage: Eukaryota > Metazoa > Chordata > Lepidosauria > Squamata > Lacertidae > Podarcis > Podarcis pityusensis. The sequence goes on from NC_138032.1 coordinate 59,533,712, forward strand.
ATGGAGTCATAGAATTGTAGAATTGGAAGGGACCCTGAGGATCACTTAACCCAACCCCCTGAAATTCAGGAGTTGCAACTAAAGCATCCATGGCAAATGGCCATCCAACCTCTGCTTAAAAACCTCCACATGAAAGTGAGGCCACCACTTTTCTGAGGGAGTCCGTTCCAGTGTCAAACAGCTCTTACTGTCAGAAAGTTCTTCCTGATGTTTAGTCAAAATCCCCTTTCTTTAACTTGAAGCCATTGCTCTGGGTCCTACCTTCCTGAGCAGGAGAAAACAAGCTCCATATGTTCAATAGGCTCAATAGGCTCCATATGTTCAGAAGGGGATACTATGCCTCAAATAAAATCCCATCAGATTCTCCCAAGCAATAAAAAAATACTATTGGTTGATTTGTCCATTGCAGTCAATGGGGTTTGGGAAAACTGAAGTGAGGTTCTGCTTCTTATCTGAAGCGAGGCACATCTTGCCTCAAGTGAAATGGACCCCTCTCTGAAGCACTGAAGAGAGTGAATTCATTTTTCTGTGCACACCCAAGTGGCCCACATATTGAAATGCATAAGCAACTGTGGAGTAGATGGTACTCTGCAACCATAAAGAAATAAATGTTTTGTGGCTCAACAAATCTTAAGATAAGACTGTTTAACTGACAGAGTTCACGTAAAATCTCAAAAGAGACCAGTTTGGACTTCAGATCTGTGTCAGTTGAAATGGATAGACCTGGCTCATTATTAACTGTAGTCTTTATTATTGTAGTCTTCATTTGCAAATGGCACAAAACTCCTAAAATACTAAGTTGTTTATTAAATGAACACAGTGCTTCCCATGTCAATACACAACATATCCATTATTTAAATAAAAAGAAAAGGACTATCTGAGCATCCAAATAGCTTGGAGATCTATTCATTGCTGAAGCAAATACTTGTGTAGTTGATCCTGTAACACCAAGGCAGCATCTGAAAACTAAAGCTAATACGTCAGTATTTAAAAAGCATGTTATTTTCTCTGGTGATATTACCTCAAAATCTGTAAAACCCTAGCAACCAGGCTAAAATTAATGGCAATAATGTCTCTGCACTTCTGAGTTTGGCCTGTGGGACTTAGGTTACACTAGAAAACCTCCTCAAACTTTATAGCCTCTCTTTGTGAAATAAGGGCATTTCCAAGGAGACCTGAGATACAAAGCAGAGCTGAACACTTGAGAACTCTTAAATAAATGCTCGGTGTTGTTGTTGCTATTATTATTACAAGCTGCCGGAAACCACCATCTTAGGTTCTTCTAATTCTTTTTTATGGCAGGTAATCTTCATGCTTTGTTCAAATGTTCTGGTCTTATATGTTGAAGCCAATTATTTCAGAGAGACATAAATGTTGCAAGCAGTTGATTGAACCATTTTAAACCAGGGCTGAACTACAAGACTATCAATTAAATTAGAACCCCACAAAAACTGTGACACAAAATCAATGGAATCAACAAGCTCTATATACATAGGAAGGCTGGGAAAATGATGCCTTTGATCCTGTCTTCCTGGGAATAGAGCATGAGCACAGACCTGCTCTTGCATGCGACACAGATCAGCAATGCTGTGCTGGAGAAGTGGCAGACAGCCTGGAATAGGTAAACAAGCTCAATATTTTATCAGCAAGCAGCCAGCAGAGTTTGCAGCTATGGCATTTCATGTAGCCTCACCATTGTGGTGGTTAAAGCCCACCTGTGTGTTTTCTTGGACTGCATTTCCTCACTTTTCATATGTCAGCTGCTAGATTTCCGGAGGAATATTCTTTCAGATGTGCATTTGACAGGCCACTCTCCCCCACTCTGTTCCTCCAGGTTTAATCTGCTATGAACAGAAAAGACATTTTTTCAGCAAAAGGGAGAATGGCTACAGGATGCTGAGGGATACACTGGATGCTTTTGAGGTCAGAAAAAAGAAGGCTACTGGTGATGGCTGAAAGGCTTCCATTTTATCTTAAATAGATCAGGTCAGCAGCATTCATTATCTCCTGAAGGAACTCCAACTGTTTGAGAAGGGCCAGCTGCATGGTTCTTGCTATTCACACCGTAAGAATGAAAGGGAGAGAAGATCTGTCAGGGTAACTGCACCCTTGTTAAATATCAAGATCCAGCAAGATGGCATTAGGTCTGTATAATGCTTTCTGTGCAGCAGTTTTACACACAACCTTGATCACAGTGGCACTTTCTATCTGAACTCCACTCAAACTGACTTGAGGCAGTATATTTCGAGCATAACTCTCAGTAGTGAAAGAATATGGCTTAACGTTTAAGTTGATTTCAGAGTACAGTGGTACCTCGGGTTACATACGCTTCAGGTTACATACGCTTCAGGTTACAGACTCCGCTAACCCAGAAATATTACCTTGGGTTAAGAACTTTGCTTCAGGATGAGAACAGAAATCGTGCTCGGGTGGTACAGCGGCAGCAGGAGGCCCCATTAGCTAAAGTGGTGCTTCAGGTTAAGAACAGTTTCAGGTTAAGAACGGACCTCTGGAACGAATTAAGTACTTAACCCGAGGTACCACTGTAACACTAAGAATGACTTTCAGTTTGCACGGAAATGTACTTCTGAACATTATTATTAACCTGTGCAATATGAAGAAGAAACAACTTAAAACAGAACTTACAGACCCAGGAAATTCAAATATTAACTTCAAAGTTGCTTGTGAAAGTTGACTTTTCCCATGCCGCAACAACACAGAAATCTGAAAACATTGACAATTATCATTGCTGTACAAGCATGGAATGTTTCAGTGCACCTGGAGTTTAGTCATATATACTGTACCAGGGGTAGTCAATCTGGTCCCTACCGCCCACTAGTAGGCATTTCAGGATTCCAGGTGGGCGGTAGGGGATTCTACAGCACATGTTACTGCAGCACTGGTGGGCAGTAAGGAAATTTTACCATCAAGAAAGATGCATTAGTGGGTGGTAGGTATAAAAAGGTTGACTACCCCTGTACTATACCATATATGCACTAGATAGTCATCACACCATTTCTGGAGGTCCTAATGCTGGGGCAGGGCAGGGTATAGATTGTTGTCACCCTGAGAAAGTAGAGCTGAGAAGGGGAGGGAGAAGAAACCCACATCACCCAGAAGCTGGGAAGTGAGCAGAGGTGAGGAAGGAATCCTGTGTCAGTAGCCAGAAATGAGTGACAGAACCTGCTTCCCATCCAGCCAGCTCATTGGTCCTAGTCCTGGCTGTGCCTCCACTCTGTCTGAATCATTCCTGTTTCACTGGAGCAGAGCAAATCCAGGTGGAGCTGTCCAGGAGCTGGTGAGTGGAACAAGGGGGCGGGCAGAGCCCTCCTCGTTAATGTAAAAATTCACAGAGCAAGTAAAATTCCCCTTGACTGTGTCGAACCAGGAGAGGGAATCTGTGACTTTTCAGAGGACCCCAACTCTCATCAGCTACAGCCAGCAAGGCCAGTGATGGGGGATTATGGTAGTCTAACAGCATCTGGATGGCTACATTTTTGCTGACTCCAGCGAAGAGTTTATGATTAGTTTGCAGCGAGTGGCCTCTCCCAGTTCTTTTGGGGTATATTTAATTGCTACAAAAAGGCTTCCAAATCTATCTATCATCTGTCTATCTATCACTGGTATTTAAAAATGTAATAAACTGTGTGCCGGGGCAGTGGTGGTGCTCCCCATTTTGCCGCTTGAAACAAAAATCTCACCAGAACGAGATTTCACTGGAAACCAGTGCTGCTGCCACTGCCACTTCTCTGCTGGTGATGGAGGCAGCAGGGTGTGTGGCAGAGGCAAGGAAGTTGCTGCCCCTTGGTCTTCCACCACTCAAGCTGAACACCTCACCTTGTCTCATCAATGGGCTGGGCTTGGTCATGGGACAGAGTAGCAACAGTTTCTACTTCACAAGGAGCTAAAATTGGGATGTTATGCTGGAGCTCTTCATTTCAGTCTCTTCATGATGCACGACTGACCCAAATGATATATTTCATCATTTTATTTGATTCTTTTTTAAAAAAAAATATTTTTTATTAACAGGCCAATCAAATCACATTAATTCCAAATCACATTCGTTCCAAATTATACAGCCAAATTTTTAAAATTTTATTGGGGGTACCCATACTTCGAGCTCCGAAAGGGATCCAAGCATCACTCTTGTTGCTGCTTTAATTACACAGTTCTGCCCAGTTCTGTCCAGATAGTCTCTTTGTTATTTTCCTCATCTTCTTGTTGTTATTATCATATATTCCTTTCTTTGTGATCTCTGATAATCTTCACAAGCGGGTTGAAAACAAACATATCCTGTGTGGATTTTACACTCTCCAAGAGCCATATCACATAAAGGACAGACTCCATTTCCTCACCTCCGCAAAGAACATTCCCACAGTCTGTCCGTTGATTTCCACAGGCCTGCGAATCTGTATCTCAGGGGGCCCTGCCAGGTCAAATCCACATTCCGATAACCATACATTCACATTACAATGACCATGGTCCTCCTCCCCCTCGTCCTCTTGTGGGCAGGTCTGTCTTAACGAATCTCCATTTGAAACTGCCTCACAAAGCTTTCTTTCCATCCGACGTTCCCACCAGTCCTCTCTTTGATCAGTAATTGATTTCCACACAGTTCTTAATCTCCTGCTTGTGATTAGTAATTTGCAACGATTCTTTCTCTCTGGGAGGGAGGATTATTGGGTACTCACATAAGACAAAAAAACCTTCACTTGATTTATTGTCCAGCCCGTCGCTCCGCTCACAGAGATCCCATTAATCAGCAGTCTTTACTCCCAATCTTCACTTGAAGTATGTGCATTTGCTTCTATTTCCAATTATATATTTCGAGCTGATGCAAACCAGTGCGTGATTTGGAGACAGCGTCCGGGAGAGCCGACTCCACCCGAGGGCTTCGTGCCTAGTGTCCTCACCCCCTTCTTTTGAATCTGGGGGTGAATTATGGACACAGCAGGCAAGGCAGTACCCCCCATTCCCTTGGGGGGCAAGGGAGGCTGCATACTCCCATATCAGCCTCTTAATTACCTTGTGTGGGTCGGAGAGATGTTATTGTCGGCCATATTCCAATGCGCCCCCTGGTGGCCCCCCCATTTTATTTGATTCTTTTAAACATAATAATTTGTTTAGCAGCTATCATAACAGCAGTGTTTTCTACAAGCTAGACAAAATGGTGGCCACATTGTCCACCAATAAAGAATGTAATGTAAAAAAAAAATTGTAACAACCCCCCCTCACAACCTTGTAAAATACAGTACATTGTAATCAGCATACTTTTCTAATGTGGTGCAGTGCTAAATATAAAACCTGATATTTAGTTAGCCTTGGTGCAACGTGTGTTAGTTTAGCACAGTGCCAGTTCACGCTCAGTCGTTTCTAAATATAGTTCTCTATGTCTCCTAATGTCATTTTTAAGTACCACTTTCAAAATGATAGTTTGTAATATTGTGTAGCTTTCACAAACCCAAGGAATTCCCTTGAGCACATACACTATACTCTCTAACACAATGTTCAAGCCCACTGAAAGCACTTCTGACTTAGTTTTAGATTGTCACTACAGTGCTTTCAGAAGACTGAATAAAATAAACTCAGGAGTCTGGTGATTTACTTTTAAGAAGAACAGAACTGTGCTGCCTGAAACCATAATAAAAAGCCCAAGTTCAAAATTTAAGCTGAAGCTTATTTACTTTCTAGGTATGCCGATTATTGGCACATTGTTTGCTAGAATGGTTCATGAGTCTCATCTTCTCTCATTTTCCCTAGAGTTTCAGGGCTCTAATTTCCTAGCTAAGGTGGTGATTGCCAAGACAGGTGTGAATGATTGTTGCTCAAACCAAACTGGGCAGTTGCTGTTATTCTTTTCCAGCAGAAGGCCACATTGACAGAGGTTTTTCTGCGGCGTTTGAGAGTATACATATAATGAAAGCATTCCCACAACACTTCTGCAGCCTCACTTTGGGCTATGTGAAAGGATTTTATTTTATTTTATGTCAAACCAATCTATTTTATGAAAATGGTATTTAGGTTCTCTTAGTTCACATACGGTGGTCAATGCAATAATAGGTTTCAAGAAAGATGACCTGTGCTTTGTTTGCTACCTTTTGGAAGAGGAGCTCTTCTGCCTGGGCAAGGACCCAGCAGTTAGCAATCAGTTGCTGCAAGAAGAGGATAAGAAGGGTGCACCAACATTTAAAGCACACTCCCTCTCCTGCCAGGCTCTATCAACAACAGATACGTGAGGTAAAAGAACTGGATTCAAGGGGTGGTATTCTACTAACTCATCTGATCGGTGCAGGAATTACTGCTGGCACAACACAACCCCCCTCTCCCTCTCCCACCCCCTCCCCAAATCTGTTCTGCAGGGCTGGGGGAACCCCTAGAACAGATTTAGGGGGCACATAGGTGAAGCAGAGGGGGGTAAGTGTTTAAACAGGCTTCTGTTACTGAACAGTTCAGCAGTGGGCCTGAATGGGTCCAGCAATATATTAGTTTGTTCTCTTCCTATGCTTTTTCTACACAGTTTGTGTGGAAACAACTCAGCAGTAATCTCTTTTTCTAATCAGAAGACTCTGAGTCCTTAGTATTCCTTCCAGGGGAGTAACTAGGAGGTGGTGAGGAAAGCCTCTGTCAGGGGTGCAGGTGTGTGGGGGAAATTGGCTAAAAATAAGTCCATAAATATGTCTATAAATAAAAATATTGATTAGTTTATGAGGAATTGAAGTGTGTGAGGAATTGAATGGGTGGAGGGGGGTTGGAGGAGAGGCGGAAAGAAGAGGTAATCTGTCCATGGCTACAGGGCGCAATCTGGACAGTTCTGCCAGGGGCACAAGATCACTTAGCTACAGCTCTGCCTCCTTTACCAGTCTTGTTTCCAGACTTATGTCATCTCCCCATAGTCTCTGTCTCTAAGTTTCCCTCCTTTCCCTCTGCCTATCTCCTCATATTTTCCCTCAGGAAGAGCAACCTCAGTTATTTTCACAATTCTGTGAAATGGCATTACTTTTTCAAAACAATCCATGAAATGTGTCACACTAAAGCCTTTAAAACATCCCAACTCTATCTCCTTGTCACGTTTTGCCCCATTTTAAGCAATGGCTTTGTTTGTTAGAAGTTTACAACCCTCTACCTTAAAACATGGCAATATATGGATGGTGCCTACCCCTTTTCACTTTTACAGTTGTGAAACTGAGGTTTAGACTAAAAAGATTAGCTAATAGCATTATGTCAGGACTGGTCGTTGTCCTCTTCAGACCACCACACAAATGCTTCTTGTTCTTTTATAAAAACTTTTTATTGCATATTAACAAAACATTCTTATAAACGGTTCTTAACTATTATTCCTCAGAGTCACTTATTTCAGATACCTTCTGAGCTCTGCTTCTCCATGACCAGCCACTCTCAAAATGGCGAAGGCGCCCTTCCCTTCGCTTTCCCGCTCTTTTTTCTAACCTCCTGGCTAGAGCTGGCTTGTATCTCCCCTCCTCCAAATCTGAGCTAGAACTTAACCCTTGCCTTTCCTGTGAACAGCCAGTCCCTCCCTGTTGTTCCTCTTGCTCTCTTCTGTTAGATTCACTGCTCTCCTTCCCCCCTTGGCGAATGCTTTCTCCCTCTGAGAAACTGGAAACTTCTAACTCTTCCCTGACATCACCCCCTCCCCTAAGCCCCCCTTCCTTCTCCTCGCTCTCCTCTGTTTCTGAAGGACCGAACCCTATGAACTCCTCTTCCTCGCTATCTGTCTCTTCAAAAATTTCTTGAAGATGCCAGTTATGGGGTTTTGGCTTGTGGGGATATTTTCTATGAAATTCTCTCTGCAATTCTGGAACGTTAATTTTTTCTGCTGGTTCCCATGAGTTCTCAGACTCATCTAACCCTTTCCATGCAACCAAATACTGTAATTTCCTCCTACTTATTCTCGAGTCTAATATCTCTTCCACTTCTGTCTCCTCTTCCCCCATCATGGTGGGAAAAGGAGGTGGTTCCCTTGAAATTTGATACTTATGCGCTGGTACAAACACTGACAATAAAGATCTATGAAATACAGGGTGTATTCTCATATTTTCAGGCAAATGAAGCTTGAAAGCGACTGGGTTAATTTGAGCCTTTACTTGGAAAGGTCCCAATCTCCTTGGTTCTAGCTTTCTACACCTCCCTCGTATTGGTAGTCCCTTGGTAGACAGCCATACCCAGCTCCCTACTTGGATTTCTTCCCCAACTCGCCAGTGCCTGTCTGCAGCTTTCTTGTAAGCCTCTTTAGCTTCTTCCAAATCCTCTTTCAATATCTCATGAATGCACCTCAACTCCTCTATCATTTGTTCTGCTGCTGGTACTGCTAACTGCTCCTCTTGACCTGGGAATGCCCTTGGGTGCAAGCCATAGTTTGCCACAAATGGGGCTCTGCCCGTAGACACATGCATTGCATTATTATACGCAAACTCTGCTAGACTCAACTTCTCTAACCACCCGCTCTGCTGATAACCAGCATAACACCTCAGATATTGTTGTAGTGTTGCATTCGTTCTTTCAGCTTCCCCATTGGTTTGCGGGTGTCTCGCCAACATGAGGCTTAGCTCCACATCTAGTAACTGCATTAACCTCTTCCAAAATTGTGATGTAAATTGGGCCCCTCTATCTGAAATGATTTGTGATGGCATACCATGCAACCTAAAAATATTATCTAAAAACATCTTTGCAGTTTCCTGTGTGGTCGGAATTTTGGTACATGGTATGAAATGTGCCATCTTGGTTAGCATGTCAACCACCACAAAGATCACTGTTTGCCTATGCGATGACGGTAGATCCGTTATAAAATCCATAGACACCACATCCCAAGGCCTTCCCGGTGTGGGCATAGGTTGCAACAACCCTGCAGGAGCTGCTCTGGGTGCCTTGGCTCGTTGACATACTTCACAACCTCTTACATATTGTGTTACTTCCTCCCTCAACTTTGGCCACCAGAACTGCCGTGTGATCTGATACAGGGTCGTTTCTCTACCAAAATGCCCTGCAGTCGGGTTATCATGATGTTGCCTCAACACTTTACCTCTTAATTCACCTGCAGGTACATACAGCCCCCCTCTCCTGTACAACAATCCATTTTTTTCTTTGAAACCTTCCTCTTCCCCTCTACCTTTTCTCAGTTCCTCCATTTTCTTTTGTGCAAACTCATCTGTTATTGTCAATCGCTGGAATTCCCTGCCGTCCACTACTACGGCTGCACACCCCCACTGATCCGATCTCAGCATTTCTCGCAACTTGGGAGGTGCTTCCCCTTCCATATACTCAGGTTTGCGCGATAGCGCGTCTGCACAAACGTTTTGATGCCCAGGTATGTACTCAGTCCTAAAATTAAACCCAGCAAAAAACTCTGCCCACCTAATTTGCCTTTGGTTTAGCTGTCTAGCAGTTCTCCAATACTCTAAATTCTTATGATCTGTTTGTACCACCACCTGATGTGAAGCCCCTTCCAAAAAATGTCTCCACACTTTAAAGGCAGCATGCACAGCTAAAGGTTCCTTATCAAATATGGTGTAGTTTTGTTCTGATTGATTTAATTTTCTAGAGTAGAATGCACAGGGTCCCCAGTCCCCTTCCTTGTCCTGTTGCAGCAGAATGGCCCCAATAGCCCTATCAGAGGCGTCAGTTTCTACCTTTATACGCTTACTTGGATCTAGGTGCATAAGATATTTTTCTGAAGCAAACACCACCTTTAATTTATCAAAGGCCTTCTGTGCTTCCTCAGACCATCTGAATGGCCCCTTGCCTCTTAGACAATCAGTCAGTGGCGTTGTGATTTTGGAGTAATTACCTATGAATTTACGATAGAAATTAGCAAATCCTAAAAACCTCTGTAGATCTTTCTTAGTTTTAGGTGCCTCCCATTCCACCACTGCCTGAACTTTACTGGGGTCCATGTGCACCCCTTTGTGGGAAATCCAATATCCCAGGAACTCCACCTTTTGTGCGTGGAACTTACACTTCTCTAACTTCACATATAACCTGTTGGTCCTCAATCACTCTAACACCTGTGTGACATGTTTTACGTGTTCCTCCATACTTTCGCTATATATTAAGAGGTCATCTAAATAAGAGACACAGAACCGATCCAGTATACCTGCTAAGACGTGATTGATGAAGGTTTGAAATACCCCTGAGCCATTTTGCAAGCCAAAAGGCATTACCAAGAATTCAAATGCACCATACTTAGTACAAAAAATGGTTTTCCACTCATCCCCTTCTCTGACCCTTATCAGATTATATGCTCCTCGTAGATCAAGCTTGGTAAAGACTTTGGCTGACCTTACTCTCTCTAAGAGGTCATCTATACGTGGCAGTGGGCACACGCGAGGCTTCATTTGACTGTTAAGGATTCTGAAGTCACATACTAATCTTGGTGCCCCTTCCTCCCCTTTCTTTTTGACAAAAAATATGGGCGCACCCCCAGAGGCCGTGGACTCTCTAATAAAACCTCTCTGCAAATTCTTTTGCAGGAACTCCCTCAATGCTGCAGATTCTACTTCCAACATGGCATATATCTTGCTTGGTGGCAACTGTGCCCCAGGGACTAGATCTATCTTGCAATCATAGGGCCTATGTGGTGGAAGTTTATCCGCTTCTTTTTCACAAAAAACATCCTGATAAGCCATATATTGTGATGGAATCTCACTTTCATTCCCCATCAACTTCCCTTCTACCTCTGTTCCCATTACTTCCACCGAGATTTTTCCCTTTTGCCCCAAACAATGTGTCATACAATATATCGAACCAAAAACCAAAGACCTTTGATGCCAGGCAATCACTGGATTATGACGATTGAGCCAACTCATGCCCAGCACCATTGGGTGCCCAGCTAGTTTGGTCACATGAAATGCCCTGGTCTCTGAGTGATGACCCATATCCATTCTCATTGGTGGAGTCTCATAAGTCACTTCTCCTGAAAGTAGCGGTCTGCCGTTGATTGTTTTCACTCGCAGTGGGAAACTCAAAGGTAGCAAAGCGATTTTGTGTTCCTGTACCAATTTCTGGTCTATGAAATCTGCTGACGCTCCTGAGTCTAACAACGCCTCTACCTGGATGCTGTGTCCATTGGATAGTTGTAGTTGCACCTTCACCGTTATTCCTGGAATAGGTGGTTCCGCGTGAGAGCCTTCTATTGCTTCTCCACCCGGCTACAAGCTCCCATTTCCAGCCGGGGACATTCGTTTCCCTGATGCAGTTCCTTCGGGCAATTGTCTTCTCTCATGTCTGCTCCAGATAGAGACTCCCATCCTTTACGATTGTGACATTGTCGTGCTAGATGCCCTGGGTTTCCACAGACAAAGCAACGCCTTGTGTCTCTTCCTTTCCCTGCATTTCCTCTTACCATGGAAGAGGTAGTAACTGGGAGGGGTCTGGCTGCTCCTAATTCCATGGACTCTGGCCGCTCTTGTCCTGGCATGTTGCCCGCTCTGCTCTCTGTACTTTCGATAATATTCTTTTCCCGCCACCATGGTCGCCATTGTTCCTTCTTTTCACTAACCCTCCGTTCCACGCGTAGGCTCAATTGCAGGCACGTTCGGACCAGAGAGTCCAAGGAACTAGGTTCTGGCATTTGGGCCAATTGGTCTAAAATCTCATTATGCAGTCCTTCCCTAAAAAGGGCTGCAACTGTTGGGGAATTCAGATCCCATTTTAATTTCTGCACCAGCAAACTAAAGTTGGACCAATAAACTCCCACAGTGTCTTTTCCTTGTCTCATTCTCAACAGCTGCCTAGCTGTGGTTATTTCATACGCAGGGTCTAAGAAAATCGTGTCTAGATACTGCAGAAAAATTTGTAAATTTCCTAGGGCGGCATCCCTCCGAGATATTAGGGGTATAACACAGTCCTTAGCCCTCCCTTCCAAGAAATTAATCACATAAGCAACCTTCTCTTGCTCAGATTGAAATTCTTTATCCTTTATCTCAGTTATGTAAGAAATTTCTGTCTTGAAAGCCATGTATTCAGAGCTTTCTCCCTTGAAGCTACGTGGACGTACAGTAAATGTTTTACTCACTCTATCTCCATACGTCGCTTGCAGCATGGTTCTATGTTCTCCCAGTGCTGCCGATAGTATATCGACTTGACTTTTCAACTGTAAGTTCTGTTGCCATAAGTCCTGTAATGTTAGCTGGAGTGCTGGGGTTTCTCATTGCCCAACTGGCGCCACAGCTCCATCCATTTTGGTTTCTCCTTCTTTACTTATAGTGAAGAGGCACAGAGCAGAAGGTATTCTGTCAGGACTGGTCGTTGTCCTCTTCAGATCACCACACAAATGCTTCTTGTTCTTTTATAAAAACTTTTTATTGCGTATTAACAAAACATTCTTATAAACGGTTCTTAACTATTATTCCTCAGAGTCATTTATTTCAGATACCTTCTGAGCTCTGCTTCTCCATGGCCAGCCACTCTCAAAATGGCAAAGGCACCCTTCCCTTCGCTTTCCCGCTCTTTTTTCTAACCTCCTGGCTAGAGCTGGCTTGTATCTCCCCTCCTCCAAATCTGAGCTAGAACTTAACCCTTGCCTTTCCTGTGAACAGCCAGTCCCTCCCTGTTGTTCCTCTTGCTCTCTTCTGTTAGATTCACTGCTCTCCTTCCCCCCTTGGCGAATGCTTTCTCCCTCTGAGAAACTGGAAACTTCTAACTCTTCCCTGACACATTATACCTGAGTAGCAGTTTGCACCCATTTCTCCAAACTGAAAACCAGCATTCTGTTTGCTTCCTGTTTGCCTCATTACCCTGGTTATCATACACTCTTTGAAAGCTTTGTTAATGTATAGATCTGAATTTTGTGTCCCCTGCAGAGTTTTGTATCAAGAGCTACATTCACATACTGGGTTTTTACATCATTGATTTAGTAACTTGGTTATTATTTTTCTGAAGTCCACAGTGTTATCAATTATTAAACAGCAGCAGCAGCAGCATGCTTTTATTTGCTATTTTAGAAGGTGTTATTAAAACACATTAATGGGAATTTAAAAGATTCTGTGCAAAATCTAGAAATACTTTTTCTAAGGTCTATTGAACAGTGATACTTTCTGCATTATCTTTTTAGCCTACAGTAACTTCTAAAATACAGTATATTTATTTTGTAGCCTAGTGACTGGATATCAGCAGCTCTAGGATTCCAGAATGCTCACTACAATCTGAAAATACTGATTCTGGCTTTCATATTAATTTTGAACTTTGCCTGTTTGTAGATGAAGGTGGACTCATAAGCTAGTGGTGGTTGTGGTCTGCACACAACCACATATTTCTCAAGAAAGGCTTGTTCTATTAGCCAGTGCAAGAATTTAGCAGCCAGATCTGATTTTTGAGATGTGAGATGCTGTGATGTGCATATTTTTATTTTACAGCATCAGTCTGTCACTTATCATAGTGAGAGGCAGGCATCCAAAGCCCTTTGTATTATGAGAGCTATTGGCTTACTATCACAACATCTTTCCTCTAGTTATGGCAGATTTCACTCAAGTTGACTGTGGGCTCAACATGAAGACTTGTTGTCTCTTATGCTGAATTTATTACAAGCAAGTTGACAGCCCTTCACTCCAAACTCACTTTGAATCCAACAAACTCTTTCAGAATAGACAGCAAAAGAATAAGCATTGTAATGTTGACCAAGCAAAATGCTTCAAGCTTATCTGGGGGCGGGTATGAAATGGCACAAGAAGAGAAGGTTATTTTGAGATAACCCAGTTTCCATGCTAATTTAAAAACTTTCTCCTCTTCTGAAATAGCAAACAAATATGTGTTGGCAACTGGAAACTTATCTTATAGAAGTCTGCTGCTGGGCTGATTTTCAATAAGTAGAAATAGCCTGCTTGGAAGGTGACAAATAATTTTGAGTGTAGCAATGAGGTTCTGTGTGTCATGATCAGTTTACATCTCTAGCTCAACCTAAGTATTAAGTACCATAGGATTCAACATTAAATAAAGCTTAGCTGTGAATGAGCACTTAATAACATCATTGTTAACTAATGCACAGCAATAATACTGTGATTGTCTGTGTGTGTTATGACATTACTTCAGGTACAGAACAGTGATAATGTGAAGAGATAATGTAAAAAGGTTAGTAACAATAAGCTCATTGGGAATCTCATTTATGCCAAAAGGAAAATCAGGTGAAATGATCAATTGGATGAAAACAATCCATTCCAGAATTCTGCACAGCAGTGTTTATATAATTTGAATAGGCTCAGAACTTAACCCTATGCCAATAATGATGCTTTTTAGAAATATATTTTCCTCCTTTAAACAAATTTGCATAGCAGAGAACATTGCTCAATTGAGGCATAAATTTTAGGGTGTATTAGCAATGGTATTCAGTTATAGGAATACAGTAATATGAATATTTTTTTGTCCTGGAAAAAATATCTAAATCATATTTTTTAAATGGACTAATGGTTCCTATACCATTAAAACTGAATGTCAAAATTGAATGTGGAAGTTAAAAATGAAGGGCAGTGTTCAACTAATTCTAAGCTAAAATAAAAAAATTCTTCCAGTAGCACCTTTAAGACCAACTAAGTTAGTTCTTGGTATGAGCTTTCGTGTGCAAGCACACTTCTTCAGATACACTGAAACAGAAGTTGCCAGATCCTTCTATATAGTGAGAAGGTGGGGATCCTTCTCACTATATAGAAGGATCTGGCAACTTCTGTTTCAGTGTATCTGAAGAAGTGTGCTTGCACACGAAAGCTCATACCAAGAACTAACTTAGTTGGTCTTAAAGGTGCTACTGGAAGAATTTTTTTTATTTTGACTATGGCAGACCAACACGGCTACCTATCTGTAACTAATTCTAAGCTGTGCATTATGACTCCTCCTCCCTTTGTAACTTCTCCACCCACTCCTCCCTTAGCCCTCTTGGTTGGGGAGAAACCCTGGAGCAGGCATAGGCAAACTTGGCCATCCAGATGTTTTGGGACTACAACTCCCATCATCCCTAGCTAACAGGACCAGTGGTCAGGGATGATGGGAGTTGTAGTCCCAAAACATCTGGAGGGCCGAGTTTGCCCATGCCTGCCCTGGAGCATATTTAGAGGGCACATAGGGAGAGGACAGGGTGGGGAAGTTACATTGTACAGCTAAAAGTCATTGCATTAGTGTTACTGTTTAGTCAACTACTGCCCTAAACACATTCAAGGTTGCACTAAGGTGATCACTCTGTGCAAGCTTTTCTGCTTGTCTGATGAAATGATTTTACCTTTCTTCCTGGTGTGCACTGCTCTGGGGGTTCTCCTGACCACCAACCCAGAAGTGATTTGGGGGGTGATGCAGGGGGAAGAGAGGAATAAGGCCCCATTGACTGTGGGCCTTGTGTTGGTTCCTGCTAGCACAGCTATTTAGTTGAATGTGGCTCACAAGGTTGTGTCCAACTAAGTTCTAACTAGAGTAGACCCATTGAAATGAATGGATCTAAGTTAGTCAATCCATTAATTTCAGTGAGTCTACTTTGAGTATGAATAATGTTGGATACAACCCTTGTATACAATGGTCTGAGCTATTATAAAAAAGGTTTATAAACCATTTAAGGGGGGATAATTTCAAGTGTAGCAAAGAGCACTATGAGGTTTTACATATCACTAGCTTTGACATGTGTATTTACTGCTACTGTTTCATGAAGACCTGTTACCCTGTGTATATACAAGCAATTTAACAGACAATATTTACTGATTATTTAATTTGACTGAAAGACACGTCTATAGAGCATCATAGTTCAATTTTCTGAGGGAGTGGCTCTTCATTGTATTACTGGCTTCTGATATGCTTCTGAATCAGATTTAAAGTGTTTTAATATATATCCTAAAATGGCTCAGGACCAAGGGAAAATTGCCTGCTCCCTTACATGCCTACCTGGACTTTGAGATCATCAGGGGATGCTCTTCACATGATGCCACAGATACAGCACGTGGAAACTCAAGAGAAAGTGTTTTCAATTATGGCACCACAATTGTGGACTGCTCCTGCTCTCAGATGAGAGTAATAGGAAATTATTTGCTGATGTCTTTAGGTACATATTCATTTGTGATTGCCATTGGAACATAGCCCATTAGTAGAGCATAAGATTCTAATTTGTTTCCGGTATTTCAGTTAAGGATAGCTGAGCTGGAAAAGACTTCTGTTATGTACAAGGAAGCAGAGCCAGTGCGAGGAATATGGCACATTTATTGGCTACTCCTATGCAGATGAGGTGCACAGAAACTGGCAGGCATGTAGGGACAAATCTGTGATCCGATCTCAGATTACAAATCCAGAGGAAGGCACATGAAGCAAGGGCAGTGAAAATACAGAGCTGTCAGGACCCTGGACAGATCACTGGAAGCTGACCACTTGTTCCACTGGCATCTCAGTTCCAGTAGAGCCCTTATATAGCTCTTATCAAGAGCCATACCCTGTGACTCAAATTGGAGAACCTAAAGGGACAGCTCTTGGGTCTGAAGCTGAGCATTTTCTTTCCATCTGCTCCCAGCAAGTGCATTGCCTGCATTGGGGAGTACAGCCTGGAAAACATGACTTTTATGACAAGGAAGCCCAAGGTTCTTCTGTGGAGTCTGGGTCAGGGAGTCTAGCACTGTGTGGGCTTGTGCCATCTGTATGGTGTTCTGGCTGCTGCTTTGGGCCTGCTCCATCATAACTTAGGATGCAGCCTTATACTAAGTCAGACCATTGGTCCAACTAACTGAGTCTTGTCTTCACTTCTCTCCAGGATTTCAGACAGGAAACATTCCCAGATGCCAGAGGACCTTTCCACACAGCTGGCCCAGCTTGGCACTGGATTGCTTCATCAGATCTCAAATTCTATGAAAAGAATACCGATAAGATTTACAGTGTGAAGAAAATAGAGATTTATGCTGGTAGAATATCTAAAATTATATATTGAATCTAAACATTGCTAACTTGTCATGCGTGATGCCTCTTCTGTGATCCTATAAAGATACGTGCAGGAGAACAGCAACCATACTCTCTTTGAAAAATGAGGCAGAAAAATCATTTTGCGGGGGGGGGGGGGGATAATAAAATAATGCAAAAACAACCATTTGCCTGAAGTGTGAAAAGAGAATATGAGCAGAATGTAAAAGTGATATTATGCTGCATAAGCAGCAGATATACAACTTGCTTTTGGGTTTCTCTTTATTCGGCTTTTTGCTTCTGCTTTTACACTCTTTAAAGAATATTGATGTTTCAGCTTTCAAAAATATATTGTACCACTGTGTCTAACATAACCTGTCAAAATTTGTGACCACGTGGGTTTCATTTAAAGAAGATTAATATTGGTCTTCGCTCTTCTCTTTGCATCAGTGATCCTGCTTGGCAACATATGTGCATACCCAAAAAGATAATCTTCCTCCTTATATTCCTTCAGGACTGCAATATCGACTGAGAATGTTCTCTTGTCTGTTCATGTACGCAGCAAATTCAGATGATGGGGACATGCTAGTGGAGCATTTTCATTGACTATAGATTATTCTAGACGGAGATTTGCCAAAGTGAACTTAAAAAAATAAGCAATCCTCTACAACTTTCCTTCTTAGACTGCTTTTAGGCCACCTCACACATAATTTTAAAGGTGTGCATAGGAAGCTTTTTATGGCTAAGTGATCTTACTTGGTATATTGGTTAGTCCTGCCTACACTGACTTGTAGAGGCTCCCCAGGGTAGGACTCTGGTCTCTCCCAGACCTACCTGGAGATGCCAGGGATTTAACCCAGGTCTTTCTGCGTGCAAAGCAAATGTTGCACCACTGAGCTATGGCTCTTTCTCTAAACATAGAGAATGTTTTACATGTGTTCACAAGAAATTTGGCAAGTGCCCATGATAAATGCACGTGTGTCAAGGTTGCTGGGACAAGCTGTGGCATGCCTATGTATTAGAAAGCATTTGTGATTACCTAATGTGACAAGTGATCCTTAGGGACCAGGATTGAGCTATTTAAGTGGGGCGTAAGTAGTCAAGAGAATGTAGTTCCTGTCACTGGCTGCTCACATACACCGAGCTTGTTCAGATAACAGACTTTCAAAATGGAATTGCAATGGAACTGGTTGAAGGTAAAACATCATCAAAGTATTCCAGCCTTTTCCTATTGCTTAGAAATTCTTCCTGAGTTCAGACAGTTCCGTGTGAACATGATCTGGTGCTTATTTGTCAGTGCCAAAACTAGGCTTCATTTCACTTGGGTCAAAGCCCGCCCCCACCGCCATGTATGCATTTGCACGCACACCCACACAGACTGGAAGCCTCAATGGTTCCCCTCTGGAGATTTCACTAGGGGCAAAATACCCGGCTAGCTCCCGCCCCCCATAGCTACAGCCCTGTTTTTGTACACTCAATCTGACATGTTCTTTTGGAACTACAGTAGACCCACAATTGATGTGCATTTAACTTGTGTGCATTCAGCTGTAAGGGCTTGCAAGGGCTGTAAGCACCCAATGTGCTTTGGCTATTTGCAATTTGGGCTTTATGTGCCATCACCGGAACATAACCCCTGTGTAAATTGTAAGTGTACTGTAGTTGATTTTGTTTCTAGGAATCGGTTTGGCTCTGGTTTGCTATTTGAAATAGCGTCGTCATTGTTTACATAATGTTGGAACGTTCAGAATTTGCAAATAAAGGCAATGATAGAACATCATAATGTGAGCATCTGTAGTGACTTATAATATGTTCTCATTGTGATATCATGACCATGGAATTAATGAAACATAATCATATGTTTGGTTGTTTGCAGTAATTCTTTTCCATGAGATTCCAAGAAGCTTAACAGCCCCTGCTTTTGATTTCCCCCAGTTCTTAATTGTGCTTGGAAAATGTCCAGTCTTATAACAGAATATTCAGATCAGAACGAGAGCAAATGATGCCTATGTCCCTGCCTAATCTCTTTGTGTTGTTCCTATAGTCAGAAGTTGTAAATTGAGTGGTGCAAATGTATATTATGTGCTAGGGGCTTCTGATCAGTCCTGTCATAATCATCAGCTAAGAGAGTGCTCCAGGTGCCCCTATCAACTGAAATTTAGCAAGGATGCCTTCTGCGTCATGGAGCAAACTCTGCATAGTAGGCTCCTCCCAGGGAAGACCACCTCGTTCCAATTCTGTCTTTTATATGTCAAATAAAAACCTGGTTTTAAGAAGGCCTTAGAGATCAGTTAACTTTTGTGTTTGATTCCTTTTTAATCTTGGAATAGAGTTTATCTGCCTTTTTAAATTGTTTGTTGATTTTGCAAGCACAGACGGAGTGAGTCTGCTGCTGGTGCAGGGCCAGCACAGTGGCAGTACCCATGAGCCACAGGACAATGATCTGGGGTTGAAACAAGCCACATCTTTATCGATCACAGATGTCAGCAGGTTTTGGCATAGGCACTGGGTATGCATCCAAAATCATCCAGCCCGCCTGCTGGTTGATGGATCATTAGGGTTGATCCTGTGAGAAGAATCGCCCTGTGATGTACATCAAATAGGTGTGACCCACCAGGCTCTCCACTATGGGGAGTATTATGGCCCATCTGCCCTCATCTGGATATCAGGACATAAGCACCTCCCTCCTAGACCCCTTTAATGAGGTATCCCCATTCCTCGAGGCGGGGGATTGAGGTTCCCCAACCTCCACACTGACTAAGGATCCATCCCCAGTGCCTTATTCACCATCAAATTGTGACAATTGCTATGAGGTAGCCAAAACCCAAGACAGGCTCAATATACATATCTGAGGGGGAAATTCCTGCCTGGCCCAGGATATAGCAACCAAGATTTCCATTGCAAAGTTCTACATATAACCCACTTGTTTACCCATGGGCTGGTTGAAGCAACTAGTTTAGGGAGTGAGCTGTCAAAACTGTGTGCACTCTCATTTTATGCATGAGGAGAGGACCTATCATGGACGAAAGGATGACAGGGACGAGGAAGAGGATCCCAGCAAGGAGTGTAGCCAGGACTGGGACATGCTGGGGCAAGCAGGTGATGGGGAAGGAAGTACTCACAGAGTGACAGAGGATGGTGAGGGGATGGAGTGAACAGGAACCAGAGCAGCAGGACTCATCACCAGAGCCAGAGGGACCCCTGTCCATATGAACACGGTGGCCTCTGAAGCATAGGGAGCAGTGGGAGTGGTGCTATAGGAGTCAGAGGCAGAGGCAGGTAAGGGCTGACAGCCCAATTGGCCAGGTGGGGCTTGATAGTTCTGGGAGGAGGGGTGTGATTCCTCAGAACAGGTGAGGGTCATATGCCACATCAAGCCAAGTGCTGCAATCAACATGCAAATTACACAAGGGGAGCAGAGCTGAGGTTTTGTGTCTGCTCAACTGCCCATGCTGATGGTCTTTGGCTTGGATGCTCCTGGCCCTAGAGCACTGTGCTTCAGGCTTGACTCTGGACTGTATCCTGGCTGCTGGACTTCACTTGTGTGCCTTGACCCCATGAACTTTGGACTTTACATACTGACTTGCTGCCAGGTAGGCCAGGGCTTCAGGACAGGAGCTGACTGAAGACTCAAATGAGCTGCTCCCAGTCAGGTCTACTCCTGAAGACCCACCCTATGACCCACCCAGGATTGGCTGTGGGTGTGCCCTGTCAGTCAACATGGCAAGCAGAGGAGGACATGAAGTCTCCCACCAGCAGTTTGAACCCCCCCCCCCAGGCAAGCTACACCATGTGCAACCACTTCTTCCCCAAAGAGAAGGTAAGTGGATCCTCTTGATGAGATACATGGTTAGTTGTATTTGGGTTTTTTGTGATTTGCTGCTGCGCACTTTGATTTAACAGCTTGTTGTTTTTAACTCTCTTGTTTATATGTTTTTATAATAAAGTTATATAATGTGCATGTGTGTGACTGCAAAACATCGCCTACAATATATTTTATGAAATTGGGCTCAAAATGTCCTCTAAAGTAAAAAAAGAAAAGAACAATTTAACACTTTTTTGTTTCATCTCCAGTATTCTCACAAATAAAACCTCTTTTGTAGATTGCTCTGTTGGGCACCAGTGAATGAATCAAAGATAAATCAGAGACCTGGCTATAAAACAAGAGTGAAAAGCAATTTTAAAGGAGCACATTGTCCTCTGATGTCTCAGATAAAGAGCCCATTTTTCTTCCCCCACCCCACTGAGACATGCCAATCTCAAAAGGTTCTTGGTTGGTACAATATTGGCTGAAAGCTCATTCTCATCTGAATCTAAAATGCAAAAAGAGTTGTCATGACTTGTGTACTGTGTCATAAATGGAATCATTTTATGGGATGAGAAGTGACTCTGGGGATATCTATCTAATAAATAGATGGAGCAGGAATTACAGGTGTGCAAATGGCCTGCCATGCTAGTCCCAAAGTATGAGCAACCCAGGCCCTAAATTTATCCATCTCTGAACAAAACTACAGCAGGATATTCTGGTTTTTTTTAGCAACTATAAAATACAGCTAGAACCATATAGTTTTCTCTTTGCTCTGCCTCAAAGCAATCCCTTCAAGGGAAATCTTAGAACCAGCTGCAAGTTCTTTCTTAGTCATCTAAGGACCTTTTAGTGAATCAAAGTCACCCACACATTATTTCTTAAATGATTCATATTATCACCTTTCTTAAAAATAGGAAGAAAATAAATACAAATCTTTATAAGAAGGGAATGATTATGCTGATTAGTTACATTACTGTATCTTTGGCATTTTAGTCTAATTAATTTAATACATTGTATGCAGTCTCCCCCAAGGACTATTCATCTCTTTAAAAAAACAATCTTATTTGGTTATTAACCTAACATGGTTTCCTTCAGGAATTCTTTCTGATGGTCATTAGGTGTATAACCAGTTCCTATTGTAAGCCAACTCATTTTCTGCTTTCTCTCTCTCATAAATTGTTTTTATTGAAAGATTCTCAGCAAAGGTACATACGTCTGTTTTCAGTCCATGGAGTCTTTTCTACAGGTCAGTTACACAGTTACAGGTATGAGACACTGCTGTCATAGACATTGTGAAGTTGGGGGGAAGAGTGAGGTGGGGGAAAGAAGGCGTCTAAATATATTTGCTTCTTTTGCATAGTATGTGTGGAGTTTTGGTGTCAGCATCATGTGGATAGGTTCTTTATTATTCATTTATTTGTTTTCATTGACGGTGTGAGAGATTGGGGAGCCCAGAGCATGGTATATTAACAGGAGCTTCTAGGGTGTTGTTAGGTACAATTTATGAATGTTCATGCATTCTTTCATTGCCTTGGCAAAGTTGATTCTGGTTATACTTTTCTGCAGTAAGCATGAAGTTAAATGTTTCTAAATGAGGCATATTTAGAGGAGCACACACGTAATAAATAAATCTTCATCAACAGTCCTCCTTCACTCCTAAAAAGGAAGGTCTAGAGCAGGCATAGGCAAACTCGGCCCTCCAGATGTTTTGGAACTACAACTCCCATCATCCCTAGCTAACAGGACTAGTGGTCAGGGATGATGGGAGTTGTAGTCCAAAACATTTGGAGGGCTGAGTTTGCCTATGCCTGGTCTAGAGTAGACAAAGAACTTTTAGATGCAATGTATCAGAACACTATAATTCTGAAAAGGGCATTTGTTTATTGCAGAAGCTCTACCAGTTTGTGATCGGGATACTCTTAGCTTACATGATTTACCAGATGTTGAGCTGGTTTGGACATCATACTAAACCATAGTTATGTGTTAGAAAATCCTAACTATGGCTAGTGGAAATAGCCAGCTTCAAATTTTAGTTTATGAAGCTGGTTTGCTTTCACTAATCATAATTACAATTAGGGTTTGAATATAAGCTATGGTTATTCAAAGCTACAATTAATCTAAAGCAGATGTGAAAGTTTCCAACTACAGTGGTGCCTCGCAAGACGAAATTAATTCTTTCCGCGAGTTTTGTCGTCTTGCGATTTTTTTCGTCTTGCGAAGCACAGTGTCGGGAAAGTTTTGGAAAAGCTTCAAAAATCACCAAAGTCTTTAAAAACCTCAAAAAAGGCTACCACACCGCGTTCTATGAGTTGCTCCTCAAAGTCAAGTCGCAACTGTATTAACAGTGTTAAGAAAAAGGAAACAAACTTGTAAGACGTTTCCGTCTTGCGAAGCAAGCCCTTAGGGAAAATCGTCTTGTGAAGCAGCTCAAAAAACGAAAAACCCTTTCGTCTAGCGAGTTTTTCGTCTTGCGAGGCACCACTGTATCCTTCTAATGAGGTGCGGGAAGTTGGGGAAGGCTAAGCTTGTTCTGTATCTGAATGCAATTTCACGTTGAAATGTGTGTATGGAGTGGAAAGGAACCCTGATTAAGCATCAACTGGCTCTATTCCTGATATCCATGGATTCTGGACACCTTTTTAATAGCATCCTAGGCATGTACCTCTGATGCATGATCCATATCTATCACAAATTGAGTGAAATCCCAGTTTCCTACTTGTGTGCATTCATTTCTGTATGAGGGAAAAAAAATCTGCACTGGGATTTAGGATGGAAGAAATCAAGGGTTAGAAGACATTTTGACCATAATAAGGAGTGAAGGCAAAAGATTCAAGAAGTGAAAGAGGATTTCTCATAACCTATGTCAAGAATTGTTATGTGCTAAAGACAATAGCTACCTTGCTGTCAGTCAAGGGGTTTAAGGCAGAAAGGGATTGTGTGGCAGTTAATAGCTATATATTAAACATCTTCTGACAGGTTGGTGAGGCAAGCACTTGTTACCCAAGTAAATTTTATGGAGTGTTGTGGAGCAAATGTCACCCATGACAAAATATTACTGTAGGAACAGCAAAATTGCAGACAATCTGGGTTTGTTTGATTTAGGTGAGTTTCAAAATACTGTGGGGATTTGCTTGGATATACCATATATCACATCCTGAGGTAACGGCTTCTGGAACAAATGAAATGCACAGCAGACAGATTCTGTAGCAGCTGGCTTGGGGGAAAAAAGGAAACTTTTGTCTCTGAACGATTCTGACATATTAGGAAGTACATATGATGTGGCTTCCTAATAAAAGCCAGGATTCAAATAAATGGGCAACTAGAATCATAGAATCATAGACTCATAGAGTTGGAAGAGACCACAAGGGTGACATTGGTTAAGAAAGTGAAATATTTAGGGGTAAACATGACTGCTAAGAATGTGAATTTATTTAAGGATAACTATGAAAAATGTTGGACGGAAGTGAAAAAGGATTTAGAAATATGGTCAAATTTGAAGCTATCATTGCTAGGTCGAATTGCTGTGATTAAAATGAATGTATTGCCAAGAATATTATTTTTGTTTCAAACATTGCAAATTTTGGACAAGATGGACTGTTTCAAGAAGTGGCAGAGAGATATCTCTAGATTTGTCTGGCAGGGCAAGAAGCCTCGTATAAAATTTAAAATATTAACAGATGTTAAAGAAAGAGGTGGATTTGCCCTGCCAGACCTTAAACTTTACTATGAATCAGCCGCATTTTGTTGGCTGAGAGAATGGATGCTTCTTGAAAATACGGATGTGTTGGATTTGGAAGGTTTCAATAATGTATTTGGTTGGCATGCATATTTGTGGTATGACAAGGTTAAAGCACATAAAACGTTTAAAAACCATATTGTTAGAAAAGCACTGTTTAATGTTTGGGTAAGATATAAGGATTTGCTGGAAAGCAAAACCCCAAGATGGCTGTCACCAATGGAAGCAAAGGCTCAGAAAAAACTCAATATGGAGGCCAAATGGCCGAAGTATTGGGAAATCTTGGAACAAGAGGGAGACAGATTAAAATTGCAGAGCTTTGAAAAATTAAAAAACAGAGTACAAGATTGGCTCCATTACTATCAAATAATGGAGGCATATAATTTGGACAAAAAATTAGGCTTCCAGGTGGAAAAATCAAAATTGGAAACAGAATTGTTAGACCCTAAAGTTAAGAATTTGTCAAGAATGTATAACTTGCTGCTGAAATGGAATACTCAAGATGAAATGGTGAAATCTGCTATGATTAAATGGGCACAAGATGTTGGACATAATATTATGATGGCTGACTGGGAACAGTTATGGACCACTGGTATGAAGTTTACGGCATGTAATGCCTTAAAAGAGAATTTAATGAAAATGATTTACAGGTGGTACATAACACCAGTCAAGCTTGCAAAAATTTACCATTTGCCCGATAATAAATGTTGGAAATGTAATGAAACTGAAGGTACATTCTTTCACCTTTGGTGGACATGCCCAAAGATTAAGGCATTCTGGGAGATGATCTATAATGAAATGAAAAAGGTATTTAAATATACCTTTCTGAAGAAACCAGAGGCCTTTCTCCTGTGCATGGTAGGCCAATTGGTGCCAAAGAAGGATAGAATTTTTTCCATGTATGCCACAACAGCAGCAAGAATACTTATCGCAAAGCACTGGAAGACACAAGATCTACCTACCAGGGAAGAATGGCAGATGAGTCTGATGGACTACATGGAACTGACGGAAATGACTGGCAGAATCCGAGACCAGGGAGAAGAGTCGGTGGAAGAAGATTGGAAAAAATTTAAAGTATATTTACAGAAATATTGTAAAATCAATGAATGTTAGAAGGATGCTGGAAAGAAGTTATATGACTTTAGCAGAAATGTTATAAAGAATTAAGTATGAATAGATTGACAATGGGTAAAGGTGCAAAACCTAAGGTTAAATTGCGTTAAGATAAATTATGGAACTAAATTTGAGAAAGAGGGAAAGAACTTGCTGGAACAATTAATTGAACTAGAATACAAAAAAGGAGGCGTGAGGAAGTCGAGGAAATAAGCAAATGAAAGATAAGGATATGAAAATACGGGGTCTTTTTTTTGTTTGTTTTTGTGTTTTTTAAATGTTTCTGTTTTTTCTTTTTTAATGTTTTGATGTATTGTTGATTTTTTGTTTTATTGTATTTTCTTTTGTTTTTGAGGTTTTGTAACTGTTCACTGCTTGTATTTCTTTTTTTTTGTAATTCTTAAACTCTAATAAATATCTTTTTTTTTTTAAAAAAAGGAAGAGACCACAAGGGCCATCGAGTCCAACCCCCTGCCAGCAGGAAACACCATCAGAGCACTCCTGACATATGGTTGTCAAGCCTCTGCTTAAAGACCTCCAAAGAAGGAGACTCCACCACACTCCTTGGCAGCAAATTCCACTGTCGAACAGCTCTTACTGTCAGGAAGTTCTTCCTAATGTTTAGGTGGAATCTTCTTTCTTGTAGTTTGGATCCATTGCTCCGTGTCCGCTTCTCTGGAGCAGCAGAAAACAACCTTTCTCCCTCCTCTATGTGACATCCTTTTATATATTTGAACATGGCTATCATATCACCCCTTTACCTCCTCTTCTCCAGGCTAAACATGCCCTGCTCCCTTAGCCGTTCCTCATAAGGCATCGTTTCCAGGCCTTTGACCATTTTGGTTGCCCTCCTCTGGACACGTTCCAGTTTGTCAGTGTCCTTCTTGAACTGTGGTGCCCAGAACTGGACACAGTACTCCAGGTGAGGTCTGACCAGAGCAGAATACAGTGGCACTATTACTTCTCTTGATCTAGATGCTATACTCCTATTGATGCAGCCCAGAATTGCATTGGCTTTTTTAGCTGCCGCGTCACACTGTTGGCTCATGTCAAGTTTGTGGTCAACCAAGACTCCTAGATCCTTTTCACATGTACTGCTCTCAAGCCAGGTGTCACCCATCTTGTATTTGTGCCTCTCATTTTTTTTGCCCAAGTGCAATACTTTACATTTCTCCCTGTTAAAATTCATCTTGTTTGTTTTGGCCCAGTTCTCTAATCTGTCAAGGTCGTTTTGAAGTGTGATCCTGTCCTCTGGGGTGTTAGCCACCCCTCCCAGTTTGGTGTCATCTGCAAATTTGATCAGGATGCCCTTGAGTCCATCATCCAAGTCGTTGATAAAGATGTTGAATAAGACCGGGCCCAAGACAGAACCCTGTGGCACCCCACTAGTCACTCTTCTCCAGGATGAAGAGGAACCATTGATGAGCACCCTTTGGGTTCGGTCAGTCAGCCAGTTATAAATCCACTGAGTCGTAGCATAGTCAAGACCGCATTTTACCAGCTTCTTTACAAGAATATCATGGGGCACCTTGTCAAATGCCTTGCTGAAATCAAGGTAGGCTACATCCACTGCGTTCCCTTCATCTACCAGGCTTGTAATTCTGTCAAAAAACGAGATCAGGTTAGTCTGACATGTCTTATTTTTCAGATTATTGGTGATCACAGCATTCCTTTCTAGGTGCTCACAGACTGTTTGCTTAATGATCTGCTCCAGAATCTTCCCTGGTATTGATGTCAGACTGACTGGGCGGTAATTATTTGGGTCCTCTCTTTCCCCCTTTTTGAAAATAGGGACAACATTTGCCCTCCTCCAGTCTGCCGGGACTTCGCCTGTTCTCCAGGAATTCTCAAAGATGACTGCCAGTGGTTCTGAGATCACATCTGCCAGTTCTTTTAATACTCTTGGATGCAGTTCATCTGGCCCTGGAGACTTGAATACATCTAAACTAGCCAAGTATTCTTGTACTATCTCCTTAGTTATTCTTGGCTGTGTTTCCTCTGCTGAATCATTTGCTCCAAATTCTTCAGGTCGGGCATTGTTTTCTTTATCGGAGAAGACTGAGGCAAAGAAGGCATTGAGGAGTTCAGCTCTTTCTGTGTCCCCTGTTTGCATTTCACCATCTTCTCCTCTGAGTGACCCCACTGTTTCTTTGTTCTTCCTTTTTCTACGAACATACCCATAAAAGCCTTTTTTGTTGCTTTTAACCTCTCTAGCAAGCCTGAGTTCATTCTGTGCTTTAGCTTTTCTGACTTTGTGTCTACACGTGCTGGCTATTTGTTTGAATTCCTCTTTGGTGGTTTCCCCCCTTTTCCATTTTTTGTACACATCCTTTTTTAATCTTAACTCAGTTAAAAGTTCTTTAGATAGCCATCCTGGCTTCTTTAGGCACCTTCCATGTTTCCGTCTCACTGGTATTGCCTGACATTGTGCTTTTACTATCTCCCTCTTAACAAACTCCCAGCCATCATGAACTCCCTTTCCTTTTAGTATTACTGTCCATGGGATCTTACCCAGCACTTCCCTAAGTTTTATGAAGTCGGCTTTCTTAAAGTCAAGAAATTGAGTCCTAGTATGCTTGGCTGCTCCTTTCCGCTGTGTAGTAAACTTCAGAAGAGCATGATCACTCGCGCCTAATGATCCTTCCACTTCTACCCCACTAACCAGGTCATCAACATTGGTTAGGACCAGATCTAAAATGGCTGTTCCTCTTGTTGCTTCTCCCACTTTCTGGACAATGAAGTTGTCTGCAAGGCCAGTGAGGAATCTTTTGACCTTATGCTCTTGGCTGAGTTTGACATCCAACAAATATCCGGGTAATTGAAGTTCTGCATGCTCCAATCCATGGGCAATTGGGCATTATATTGTGTTTCTTGAACATAGAACCACCACTACCACCCCAGCTTGTGTCTAAATACTACAAAGTGCTTTTGAAAATGAGGGAAATTTTGAAAGTAGAGTGTGATATAATATGGAGCCTGCTCTTTTATGAAGAAAAGTCAAATAGTCTACTTGGCTGCACACAAGTCCCTGGGCATGCCTAAAGTGCCTCTTTGGATGGTTTATACACAGGGCAGTTTGCAACAGAAACAAGTAGATAAGAATACCTCAGATCCATTAAAATAAAATAGAATTCTACAACCACAAATCACTAACATCAGCAGCAATAACAATAAGGCCTTTCCTCCTCCAGATGCCTCCAAAAAGATGTGTTTTGACCAACAGCCTGAAGTTGTTAAAAGATGAAATCAGATGCACCTAAGCCTAGTTCTCTCCCTGACTTCTGTCCTAATGGTTGTATCTCTTTTTTAGCTCTAGACATTTGGTGTACAGATTGTATTACTTTTCCATTTGTGAGCATTGTATAAAGCATCCTGAAGCCTCTTGTGAGGACTGTAAGTCAGGTTATAACTCTCTTTGCACTTCCATGCTTTTGCATCCTTATTCATTGGATGTTTAGAGCGCATATTAAAGCAACCTCTTCAATGTGCTTTTTTATTATGAATTAATTCCACTTTCTTTCCTGCCCTTCACCATTAGGTCCAAGGGCATGTTACAACAATTTAAATATATGCTATTACAGCACTGGAATCAATGAACGTGACTGAGTTAGGTCCATTCATTTCAATAGGGCTTCTCTGAGAAAAAGTTAGTTGACTATCACTGCAGGTGTCAAAGACCAGGGTAAAGTGTGGTGTTGGGGAGTTTCAGAGCCTTTATTCTCCTGAAGCTCAGATAATTTTGCCCCAAGAGAGAAGAACACAAAAACATAAGTAACTAGGAAGCAGGCAGAATGAGGTCTAGTTATTTATTTATATTAAAAGGCTCTCTTCTATTTCGGAATAAAGGATAAAACAGGTTTATAAAATTATGTATGGTGTAGAAAAAAGGATAGAGAATTGTTTTTCTCCTTTTCTCATTCTACTAGAGCTCAGGGTCATCTAAATGAAATTGATTGGCAGTAGTTTCAGAAGACCAGAACATAAATATGCAAACAATGAAGGCAAAATGGTCCTTAACAACCAAATGAGAAACCAAAAATCAGAGTTAAAGACCAAATATATATATAAAAACACAGAATTATTCATTATAATTAATTAATTATAACACAAACAAGTACTTCAATAAGTATTAATTGTCCAAATCCTATGACCCCCCCAAAGTGGCCTAATATAGCACAGAAACAGAACATGACAAATCAATCGGCTTTGACTCTTGCATATAAATCTTCTGAGGAGGGGGACAACATAATTCACTTTATGCCTCCAATATAAACAGCTGTCCTGGATAAAGAAATCATTATTCTTTAATGTGAACATCAGTAAAAAAATTCCCAGGCCAATTAATGTGACCAAACACTACTTACAAATTGATATTCCTGCAATAGACTCAGAGCTTCTGATGCATATCATTTCAGCCTCTGTTTGCATACTAGATGAGGGAGGGACAGCAGACATGGTTGAGGTGGTCATGGAGAACGCCTGTACTTCAGTCATAGAATCATAGACTTGTAAGAGCTGGAAGGGACCCCGAGGGTCATCTCGTTCCCTGACAGATGACCATCCAACCTCTGCTTAAAAACCACCAAGGAAGGTCATACCACAGGTTTAAAATAAAGTTTAACAAAGACTGTGACATTTTTGTTCCTTTCCAACATGGCAAAACAACTCTATTGCAGGCACTCTCTGTGGCCACCCCAACCACAGTGCCTCACTCTGAGGGAAGAACACCTCTGTTGGGTTACTGAGTCAGGCCATTGCTCCACTTAACCCAGTGCTGTTTACTTTGATTGGCAACAGCTTTTCAAGTCCTCTAGTGGAAGCCTCCTCCCACTTTCATTTTTGCTTCTGGAGGTATCAGGTATTGGCCCCCCACCTTCATTTTTAACTGGTGGTATCAGGTATTGGCCATGAGAACTTGTGTATACATATTACATGATGGCTTCTCTTGAAAACATCTGATGCTCCCTCAGCCTGACCTTTGGTATAGCTAGCTCACTATTATTTGTTTTGGCAATAGCTTTGGAGAAGTTTTTCTCAGCTCTCTAACCAGAGTTCCCTTTACTGGCAATGCCTGAGAGTGAAAC
This sequence comes from Podarcis pityusensis, assembly GCF_964106645.2. Lineage (NCBI taxonomy): Eukaryota > Metazoa > Chordata > Lepidosauria > Squamata > Lacertidae > Podarcis > Podarcis pityusensis. Next base: position 59,564,313 of record NC_138032.1, read on the forward strand.
GGGGGTATTCAGCATGCAAATCACATGGTGCCTATTAATGAGCTATTGCCCCTCCCTAGCACCACCTTTTAACCTGCTATGCATCAACACTAGAAGGATAATTTATAGGCAATAATATGTTGCTGCCTTCCATTCTGTTGGAGGTAGGGAAAATAGTTTAATTTATGGCTAGTTTAGTACATTTTGAGTACACTCTCGGCAATATATAATAGAGATTGCCACAGCACTTATTAGCCCATTGCTTGAGCAAATGTTACCTCCCTTAGCATTGCAATGCCCTGGATTCGCTCTGGTGCACTTTAAAGTGAGTGTGTGTGTGTGTTTAACGAAAGCTACATAAATGAAAAGTCAGTACTTCCTATCAATTATTTACCTCTCCATGGACCAGAAGTGCTTCCCTCCATATAGATGCTCAATTGCCTGTACATTCTGCTATTTGCTTTGCCAGCAAAATCACTTTGCATTGATGGCTGACACAGAGGGATAATTTTGGAGCACATAGCAAACGTGACCTTTTGTGTTTACATTCCACAAGTGTTGATTGCCCAGGAGGAAAATGGTCTCCCTCTTCCCGTTGCTATTCACAAGGTTATCATTGGAGCCTCAGATCATAAAATTAGTCAAATGCCGTGGGAGCCTTTTCTGCTATCGATGAACATGCGTCATTGCATTCCTTTCAGCGGAGACCTGAGCTGTGGAATTGTTTTGCAAGGTTTGCCTTTAATGTCTTCAAAGTCAGCATAGAACATTTTGATGCAAGCAACTGCCCTTGGAATGGTAGCAGAACCTCACAAATACCAGACTGCTTTGAAAAGGAATTATAGCACATTGGGGGCATGCAACATCCCATAATTAACACATCGTGGAGCAGGAGAGTTGGGTGCATCAGCTGGCCCCATCCCCACATTCCTTGCTATACCTCTCTCCATCCCCAGCTCTCCACACCTTAGGAAAGGCTTAAAGAGCTGAGTCTGGTTTAGGTGTGTTGTGTCCCTGCATGACTGAGAAATCTGAAGGAGAGTGTCCCTCACTCTCACATGTGACACAATCTTAATTGTGAGAGTTAACAGTTCTCCGACATCATATTTAGGCTGGATCTAGATACATCAGAAAGAAGCATTTCAGTTAAATGTGTTGTAAATTTAAACAGGGAAAACAGGTAGAAAAAAACAGGACTCCACAATGATATCTGGTGGCACAATGTTATATCACAAATACAACACATATAAATGACTTTTTTCGTTACCAATCTAGCTGAGTCCCTAGTTTTGCCTCAAGAAGCAGTACCCAGGTAAAGTGTATGCAAAACAGGACTGGCTCGTACATGCCTGCTATAGGCAGTTGTGCAGTTCAAAATTCATGGCTATAATTCTGTTATACTAACAGATGACTTTATAGTGAAATGCAGCTGAAATTTGTAGAAGTGGGCACTCAATTCAGGCTCCTTGGGACTGAAGGTGGTTGAAACGGTAGGAACCGGGGGATGAAAAGCCAGCTGGCTTGGCCCCAGCTGGAGCGTCTCCCTTCTCAGCCTTTCCGCTGCTGAGATCCATCAGTTATCCTCCTCCAACGTGCGTCTGCAACTTCAGCTGCAGTGCATGCTTGAGCACACATTACTCAGCAATCACGCAACAGAATCAGGCCCGAGGCGTGGGTACAATACTAAGCTACACATTTATTATACATAAATCAGGACAAAGAAAAACATGTTCTCTCTCCTTGTCGTTCTTCTTGAAGAGAGACAGAAAAACAAAAGCAATACAGAGCAGAAGTTCCGCTCATGCCAGCAGTCTGTGCTGGAATGCAAATAGACATGTGACATGTAACAATTCCACATATCTGCAGCTCAGGAGGAGTGTAATCCCAACATCCTCCCCCTTTACATGTATCCCATGGTGCAGTATTTCAACTGCAACCGCTGTACATAAACCCGAAGTTGTTCCCTGTTAACAACTTTTGACAACAGATCTGCAGGAATTTCGTTTCCTGGTATGTAGGGCACCTGAATGAGTCCTTTCTGGATACACTCAGAAAAGGAGACAGACATTTGTGGAATTTTATGTCACAGGAGACAAAATAACTAGACAAGCCTTGGGTATTATGTACTGTGACTGATTGGGCCAATATTTGCTGCTCTACTTCAGGCAACAAAATGGTTTGAGCTAACAAGAAGAACACTGGTTAGCCACTCCTGCAATGGAGAGCCAAGTTAGCTGAACCAATGGCCTGTCTAGGTAGAAGGAATGGACATCCTCTTTCTTTGTGAGAGGTCTGGGTGGGCTTGTTCAGTAGTGAAATAATGCAGTTCCTGCAGCCCCAGAGATTTTCCTTTCTTTCCTCTCTCATATGTTCCAGCTTCCCCTGACTTTCAAAACAATTCACACTGGTAAGCCACAAATTACTTAAGCACCTCCTTATTTGTATGAGGGTTGCACATTATTGCCAACTGTGAATAATAGGCAAGTACAAATCTTTTCTAAAGGCATTGGAGGATTGAGATGTTTTTCAAGGAAAATATGCCTAAAAAACCTGGCAGGACTGAAAGATATTGTTGATGTACAGCACATTTGGCAATTAGGAAGCAATCTTGAATGTTATATTTTCATTATTCTCAGTATTTTCTTCCCCAAGGGATAAAGAAAACAAAAGAATCCCATAATAATCTACTTTGACCCTAGATGACTTATACTCCAAACTTCATATCTTTGCCAAATAGGTTATTTGAGTTCAAACAGCAGCAAATCTTCATATATCACAACTGTGTTGTTTTGGTTTCATGCCATCCCAATCTCATATATTACATTTAACATTTTGAGGAATTAAACAGAGCAAAATTGTTTGAAAGCAAATACAGTACTTAAAGTCATTACATTTACAACTTTTAATTAATGCAGGACCTGATTTGCAATGTTAGTTCCTGCTGTTTGTGAATCAACGAGCATGTAAATTTACTTTGCCTTTTCTATGTAACATGGACCCAAATTGTTCCTTGGAGAAAAAGAGACATCTAGAGATTATTTTGTCATTTCAGTGAAATGTTGCTTACAACAAAAATGTTGGTATTGAGGGAGAACTGTATTGGGATCTACTATCTTATGGGCCCTGCCTCTATAGCTTTAACTGCAGCCTAACATCCAAAAATTAAATTGGCACAGAGCAGCAATGATGGCAGACTTTATCTGCTTTATTTCTGCATGCCAGGCTGCTATTAATGCACAAGCATATCAGCTTGGCACCCCCTGCATGCTGTTCTGGGGGTTCTCCTGATACCCCTGAGGGATTTATGGGTGATGGACACTTAGGAGGGAGAAGGGAGGAAACCCCCATTACGCAAGCAGAAGTCCTTGTGCTGGGCTTCTGCTAATGGCATTCATTAGGTGAATTGCTCCCTATGTATCTTGTTTCCAGCCCAGAGGTTCTCTCTCTTGTGTCCATGTTCACAAGTACTTCTTAAAACTTACACTCTGCTTCTTGGACTATTGTTTGGTTTATGGTGAAGATTTTTTTTTTTTTAAAAAAAGCTTCAGTATCATGGCAAAGTTCACAATTTAGCCATTTCCTCAAGAATTTCTATGGATATCTGGTTTGATGGAAGATTGTGAGGGAGATCCCAATATCAGCCAACAGTTAGTCAGTGACAGGATAAATATAGACTTCCGATAAGCATTTCAAATGGTTTTTATTGAAGCTGAAATGTGTGACAACAGCACCCAGAGGTATCATTAAAATTAATTAAGGATCTGATAGTGATTCAAACATGAGCCTTTAATTTGTGGGCTGGGTAGCTTGGCAATGCACAAGTTCTAGCCCTAAGCAAAAAAACTGAAAACAAGGTCACAGCTTGAATCTGAAGAAAAGAGAAAAACTTTGCTGCTGTTTGATTGAGATTAGGTATTTCTAACCAGTATAGAAGACTGCTTTATTAGGATTCTTTGTCCATCCTCCCATGGAGGCTTAGGGAAAGGAATATTATATTAAAAACCCATGCAAAATGAAAGAAGTGACATGTAGGAAATAACAGCAAATCTGTCCACTATGTCATAATAATATGGGATCCCAACAAAGGGTTTGTGAAAGATTTAAGAAATAATAGTAAAGAATGGCATGGCACATGCTGTTTTTCATATACATACACACTGATATGGGCATAAAGAACCATGTCAGAGGGTTGTATCCAACACTGTGTCTGTGGAGTTTCACTCATACAGCAGAACTTTCCTTTTCTCTCCTCTATACATGTGCCCCTAAAATCTGCCTCAGAGGATCCCTCAATCCCCTGAAGTAGTTTTTTCAGGTGCCCAGAGGGCTGCAGAGAAGAGGAGGGGGAAATTCTATTGAGCAACTGAAAGCCTATCGTTCAAGCAGAATGAGAGTGTCAATTACAACCCAGAGTACCCTTTAGCTTGCTGGAATTTGATCCTTCCCTGCCAAACAAACTTTGCACAGATTATGACACATCTCAAATGTGGCGAGAAAAAGGATGTCAAAGACTTCATCTTCAAGAATTTAACTGCTTCCAGCACTATTTAGGTTCTTCAGACTAGCTGCTATCTTTAAACAAGACAGTACACTTTCAAGAGTTGGTTCAGGGTTTAAGCAGGTTGTGTTAGTTATTTATCTTCTCATTGCTAAAAGGATTGAGACAGCAATGTCAAAAGGCTAAATCTCTCAGTGACACTCAACCAGTTTAGAGTCTGTTGGGATAGGAACAACTGCCTGTGAAACCAGTTTTTCTAGAAATCATTCCTCCAAATCACGAGTAAACCATGGGTTGTATCCAGACTTTGTCTTTTGCAGATTGAAAGGGTCCTTCCATTCATGAAAGTCTTTTGATCCACTAGAGAGGTCTCGCTGGTGGAGGAAGATTGACTTTTGCCAATTCCTTCTCATCCTACAACCCATAGATCTCCCACACTGCTCCAGAGTTACCTGAATCCAGTGTCAGAGGTAGCACTGAGGCCGCAGGATGTAGGGGAAATTGGCAAAAGTCATCCATGCTTTTCTACTAGCAGGAACGAAGTTTGGATCCAACCCCGTGTGTTTCAAGTTCCCCCAAAGAACTGGCACTAGCTCATGGTTTCTAGTGAAACAGGTCCTACTTTTCAGTCATTTTCTTTCAGGTATCTGTTTCCAACCCACAACAATTTGGCAACATTTCATTGTTGGACAGGCCTGTCAGCTGGCCACTGAGCTAACTCACCTGAAGACAAATTAAAGTCCAAAACCAGGTCCACCAACCTCACTTTTTATTGCCAGGATAGAAAAGAAAGAAGTACCGGTAGTCAATTATCTTCTTAGCTGACAAGCGAGCCTTCTTAGTTGGGATTTAAGAAGGCATCATTTTCCGCTCCACCCTGTGTTTGTTTCCGTTCCACTGCAGTTCATCTTGTACCAAAAACTGCATTACTAATCTTGCTGTCCACTGTGGTGAAATTAGGTAAATTCCATTGTCATTACATTATTCTATCCCATTCATTTGAATGCAAAGAAAACACAATGCAAATGAGGGTCAATGTAATTCATTTTGTATCGTTTGCAGACTGGTGGCAACAACAGCGAATACTAATTGTATAAATCTGGATTAATTTCCATTCCAGACATAAGACAAATAATCTAACATTGAAAATTTCTGCCCCCTTTCGTGTTTTCATTGGAATTCTCTGACATCTCTAAATAGGTGAAGTTAAGATCTTACTCAATCAGGTAACTCTCTACTGCCAATTTGTTACTCAGAATGTAAAGTATAAGGGGGGAAAGCGAAAGATGGCCTAATTCAAGGCTCTTCAAGGTATTCATTCAGGAGACACCCTTATTTTAATTATAGCCAGTTCTTTGAACAATTTTGCACACCTTAGCTGAAAAGGAAATAATTGCTACCACAAAGAAGGGGAACCAGTTCTTGTGGAAACTTAAGTCTTCCATTAGTGTAATCTAGTGCATTTATTAATTTCAATCTCTCTCTAATTTCCATTAATCTGGGGTGGGTAGCACTGAAAAATGGAAGCTAGGGGTACATTGAACTCGGAGAATGTGAACGGTTCATGTGATGTGATGCTTTGGTATCAGGTTGTTCATGAAAGCACTTAAAGAACCTATAATTCTATATTATGTAATACTTCCCACATAGCTTGCACACAGAATCATTTCCATGGCATTATCTGACTATCATTGATTTCCCTTAGCAGGAGAAAAAAAATGGCATTTTAATCTGTGAACAGTGATAGTATGCAATTACATAGAGTTTACCTCTCCTTGGAGATCTGCCAATTTCAAACAGTTATCATTCTGACTGCAGCTAATTAGAAATCAAAGGAGAACAATTTGAGAAAAATAAATGTGGATACTGAAATTTTAAGGTAAGAAGAAAACTTGGTTGTCTTTTAGCATATGTGGCCTGATCCTAAGCAGAAGTGACTCCCTCTGGGATCAGTGAGATTTACTCTCAACTAATGTGCTTGGAATTTATTTCTTTACTTAAGAGCATATATAGATTGTGTACCAAACATAGGTGCAATAAAACCATCAGTATAAACCACAAATATGAAAATAGTGTCATAAAGCCTTACTCATTTTGCACAGTAAGCAAAAAACAAAACTGTAAAGCAATGTATTACGTGTATTCTCAACAGAATACTCTTGAATAAATAAAATAGATGCCTAAAATGGTTGAATGCATCCTAACCAGGATATCGTAATGAGCTTGCAATTAAGAGTTTCTTTGTTTCACACTCACAAAAATTAAAAGCAAAACTGGGCCCAAGACTTTGTGTTTTGACTGCAATTTTATCTATGTTTATTCAGGTAATTCAGGAGCTGAGTTCTGTGGGACTTAATCTGGAGTAAGTGTGCATAAGATTGCACTAACTGTAATAGTGATGTTGGTTAGAAGTCCAGGAGCCACTGATACCTTTAAAATCATGCTTTCATTATGGGTGATTTGAGGGGAATGTGAGCAAGCATCCCAACTCTTAATATTATGTATTTTAATATGCAAGTCACACATAGAATCGGATGTGTGCTTATGGGTAACATGAAATACTTGTCTCTTTAAAATATTTTGAAGTAGGGCCTGGATCCATTTCAAGTTGTTGGATACTAGAATTTCAAAGTGAGGCGTACCAAATTCTACATGTGCACACCTATCAGATTTATTTTTGTATCTTGGTATCTACCATATTTCATTGGTTAACATCAAATGCTAATCTACTGTCAATATATAAATTGCCTTTTAAATTTCTTCCCCAGTTCACAGTTTCCTATTTCTGGTACGATTTGCTTCTAGGTTTAAGATTAGTATATAATGGGGCTGTGCAGTGAAAAAAACAATTTCCCTTGCTTGTAGTGCCTGGAAGCAGCCCAGCAAGAACTTTGTGTGTTCCAATTTGATTGATCTTTGGTTTCAGATCTGATCTGTTAAATCCAAAGTTCTGTTTTGGGTGAAAGTGAAAATGGCTATAGCTTTTTTTCTTTCTCACATGAGTGGATGGAATTTGCAGGTGAAAGAGCCACACCAGAGTGGATTAAGCCCACCCAATTTAAGGCATACTTATCCAGGGGTTTTCATTAGGGCTGTGCATTTGGCCTAATCTTGAACTCATCTGAACTGATTTTTTTTCGGGGGCGGGGGGCTGGCGAGCATGAACTTCAGTTGAATCAGGTGGTGATAGCCATGGATCAGAAGAGGCAAATAGCCCCAACAATTCCCTGCAGAGAGCACTCTGGGGAAGCAGCCCACAGCTGTAGAGGAGCCAACTCCTAGAGGTCAGGGTCCTTTTGCTCCCCCCCAAAAATATTTGAGGGGGCTGAGCCCCTCCAAGGTTAATGGTCATTGCCATTCAAATGGTATGTGCACGCCATGTCTTGTGATTGATTATGTGGGACAGGGCTTACCTGCCCCCCAATATTTTATTCAAGTTGGCACCCCGCCTAGCAGGAATGGACCTTTACCATCAGCTGGTTAGTGGAGAATGAAAGACCATCAGTGCTCTACATGCTGTCACCTCTGAAGCGCTGGTTATTTCACCAGTCAGCTTGATTTCAATTCTCAGAAGACAGAGTACGGGTGGGGAATGGCATGCAATTAACTTTATGGAAAAAAGGTAACAGAGCTACTTGAAAAGTTGGGAAGTACCTGATTCACCTCATGCCTTTCTGTGTTCCTTAGTTTAAACTCCATGAAGATAACACAATTTGTGCTTTTTTCCTTACATTTTGATTCAGCAGGAGAAAGAATGTGTCAATGGGAACTTTTTTCAAAGGTGAATAGCAGTATTTGGGTGATTTTAGATTGGATAATTGTTAGGAGGGAAGGGTTAAACCTCCTCTCTCCGTGTGTGGCACTCACAATGAGATATGTCTATGGGCAGCTATAATTAGTTTTAAAGAAATCCTTGCATGCTTTCCAATGACGCATTTAGCTTCACACTTAGTTTGACCCTGATTATAAGAGAAATGAATACCAACTAGTGATAACCTGTTCTTGTGCATCCTCCTCCTCCATTGACATTCAGCGCAAGACAACAACTGTCTCTATAGCAGGAACTAAAACTAGCAGAAACCAGCTATCACAGCACTTAGTAATGCAGTGCAAGCAGTGCAGGAGACTTGCTGTGTCTTCTGTAACAGAGGTTGGCATTTAGAGAGTCCCAAAGTAAATATGCATGTTCTACCACAAACTTACTCTGAGAGTTGCTTCTTCAATATGAAGTTTATATCCCTTGGTACACTGCTGGGTAGGAACTTGTAACAAGCTGTCCATTAGAATATACTTCCGACTAGCACATGTTCTTGGAGTGTATAGGAAATAGACACTGAATGCCAGTAAACTGCAGCAGAAAGCACAGGAGCGATAACCTTGGGAGGCATTGACAGAGATCACTTGAGGTATTTTGTTTTGCTTTTGCTGTTCATATGTGGGTCCTTTTCTCAATAATAAAAATAAAATAAAATGCTTCAATGCCTTGGGGATTTATGCTTCTGCTTCAGCAAAGTTGACTTCATTATTTCCAGTTGTTTGTTTACATTTAGCAAATGGTACATCCATCAAGACCCTTTAATAGTTTTCAAAAGAGGCAATATGATATACTCCAAAATTAAAGCTATAGCATTGATTAGACCATTGTAAGATCTTAACCATTGAAGCTGTTTGCTTTTGTTTGTTGGCATTTTTAGTTGTGTCTTAAATCTCTGTTCCCTGGTAGAAAGTTGGCTAACTATTTCTAACTGAAAGAATTTGTATTGCTTTATCAGTGGATACACCTCTCATGTGCACTGCAGGTAAATATTGGCATTGGCTAGAGCTCAGCTGATGCCAAACAGCTTAGTCATGGAGAACTTATATGCTCCAAAAAGATGCACCGGGTGCCAATCCTTCACACCCATCCCAGGCCAGGACAAAGGGACTTTCTGGTGAGTGGAATGGCTGTCCTATGGACCACTGCAACTACCCTGCTTATGTCAACACTCCAGCTCATATTGATGTTGCACAGAGTACCCAGTTGCACAACTCTGGGGTTAACTCTGTCCAGGTCTCTTTAATGCACATCAGGCTGCCCTTCATCCACAATCAAGTCGTGGATAAGTGAGGTCTTATTACAGACTGACCTAGCAATAAATTACAACACGACAAAGTTGGGAGACACAGTGGAAGTGCAACCTTCAGACATTTGATGGGTGAATTATGGGGGTTTGCTGCTGAGGAATCGAGGGTTAAATCTCCCTGATGTGGTCCTGATGAAAATTAGGGGGGTGCATGTTCAGTAGTACAAGACCTACAAAGGATGTGGCATACTATGCATTTAGTTAGTATAGTATAGTATGTAGTCAGCCTTCAGCATGCTGTCCAACTAACTTGTTCTGTGTATTGACTACTTAAGTACAGTTCTCCTTTATAAAAAACGATGAGGTAAGCACTGTTTTCAGCATGCTGTTCAAGACTGAAAAATAAAGGCTGAAATGCAAGTAAAAAGCATTCTGAAGTTATTTGTTTCATAATACTTATTAATTTAAAATCCGTATTTTTGGATTTTTCAGAATTTAGTTACTGTGCCATTGCTGACATGGTTTTCATTTCAGAATTTACACCCTGCCTTTCGATCAGTGTTTTTCACGGTGGCTTACAAACAAATTTGAAAAGAATACGCATCTTTTCAGCAGCCTCAGGTAGAACGGGTGCCTCTTAAATGCTCAGAGGGATCCTAACCCTCCTGGCTTTTCTAGAAGACAGTGGGAGCCCCATACAGTCCCTACAAAAGCTTCAGTATGGCGAAGGTGCCATTCAAAATATGCAATTGGGTAAATCTCCAGGACCGGATGGACTGACTTCTAGATATTACAGATCCTTGAAAGAATGGTTAGTACAACCCTTGAAAGAGGTCTGTAATGAAATAATGGAGGGGAAAAGGGCACCAGAGTCGTGGAAAGAAGCTTATATCACACTTGTACCGAAAACAGAGACTGAAAAGACGCAGCTTAAGAACTACCGCCCCATATCATTACTTAATGTGGATTACAAAATTTTTGCAGACATTTTGGCTAAGAGACTGAAAAAAGTGTTGATGGAAGAGATTCATAAAGACCAAGCGGGCTTTCTCCCGGGAAGACACTTGTCTGACAATTTGAGGAATATAATTGATATTTTGGAAAAACTAGAAGTGAACATAAATACTAAAGCAGTTTTGATATTTGTGGACGCGGAGAAAGCTTTTGACAACATTTCTTGGAGTTTTATGAAGAAGAACCTACAGGGTATGGGGGTAGGCCAAGGCTTTGAAAACGGTATAAGTGCAATTTATTCAGAACAAAAGGCTAAATTAATTGTAAATAATGTGGTGACGGAAGAATTTAAGATAGAAAAAGGGACACGACAAGGTTGCCCAATTTCCCCACTGCTTTTTATTTCAGTCCTGGAGGTTTTGCTGAACATGATTAGAAGGGAGCAGTTGGTTAAAGGTATACAGGTCGGAGCCAAACAGTACAAATTGAGAGCATTTGCAGGTGACTTAGTACTGACGTTACAGGATCCAGAATCTAGTACGAAAAGGGTTTTAGAATTGATTCAAGAATTTGGTCAAGTTGCAGGGTTTAAATTGAATAAGTTAAAAACTAAGGTTTTAGAGAAAAATTTAACACCAATAGAGAGAGAGAGGTTTCAGAATGAGACAGGTTTAACAGTGGTTAAGAAAGTTAAATACCTGGGGATTAACATGACAGCAAAAAATGGGAATTTATTTAAAGATAACTATGAAAAATGTTGGGCTGAAGTGAAAAAAGATTTAGAAATTTGGTCAAATTTGAAGCTTTCACTGCTGGGACGTATTGCTGCGGTTAAAATGAATGTATTGCCTAGAATGTTGTTTTTGTTTCAAACATTGCAAATTGTGGACAAAATGGACTGTTTCAAGAGGTGGCAGAGAGATATTTCTAGATTTGTCTGGCAGGGCAAGAAGCCCAGAATAAAATTCAAAATATTAACAGATCGAAGGAAAGAGGTGGATTTGCCCTGCCAGACCTCAAACTTTATTATGAATCAGCAGCTTTTTGCTGGTTGAAAGAATGGCTGCTTCTTGAAAACACTGACATTTTGGATTTAGAAGGTTTTAACAATGTATTTGGATGGCATGCATATTTGTGGTATGATAAGGTCAAAGCACATAAAGCATTTAAAAACCATATTGTCAGGAAAGCACTGTTTAATGTTTGGATAAGATATAAGGATTTATTGGAAAATAAAACACCAAGGTGGCTGTCACCGATGGAAGCGAAAGCTCTGAAAAAGCTCAATATGGAGGTCAAATAGCCGAAATATTGGGAAATTTTGGAACAAGATGGAGATAGATTGAAACTGCAGAGTTTTGAAAAACTAAAAAACAAAGTGCGAGACTGGCTTCATTATTATCAGATAATGGAGGCATACAATTTGGACAAGAAAATTGGCTTCCAGGTGGAAAAATCAAAATTAGAAACAGAATTGTTAGAACCCAAAACTAAGACTTTGTCAAAGATGTATAACTTGTTGTTGAAATGGAATACTCAGGATGAAACGGTGAAATCTGCTATGATTAAATGGGCACAAGACATTGGACATAATATAATGATGGCTGACTGGGAACAGTTGTGGACCACAGGTATGAAGTTCACGGCATGTAATGCCCTAAGAGAGAATATTATGAAAATGATATACAGGTGGTACATAACCCCAGTCAAGCTTGCAAAAATCTACCATTTGCCCGATAACAAATGTTGGAAATGTAAAGAAACTGAAGGTACATTCTTTCACCTTTGGTGGACGTGCCCAAGGATTAAGGTTTTCTGGGAGATGATTTATAATGAATTAAAAAAGGTATTTAAATATACCTTCTTGAAGAAACCAGAGGCCTTTCTCCTGGGCATAGTCGGCCAATCAGTGTTAAAGAAGGACAGAACTTTTTTTATGTACGCTACAACAGCAGCAAGAATACTTATTGCAAAGCATTGGAAGACACAAGATCTACCCACACTGGAGGAATGGCAGATGAAAATGATGGACTATATGGAATTGGCGGAAATGACTGGCAGAATCCGAGACCAGGGAGAAGAGTCAGTGGAAGAAGATTGGAAGAAATTTAAAGACTACTTACAGAAATATTGTAAAATTAATGAATGTTAGAATGATGACGGATTTAAGTTAAGCGGTTTCTAGCGGTAATGGTATAAAAAAATATGCAAAAATTGGTTTTTAATATGTAAAAATTTAATGCTATAATTTATCAAGATTAAAGATTAGGATTAAAAAGGAGGGAAAGGAATTGCTGGATTAACATATTGAATTGGAATACAAAAGAGGGAGGTATGAGGAGGTCCGGGAAACAAGTAAATGTAAAAGAAGTGATGAAAAGATGGAATTGTTTTTTTTTGTTTTTGTTTTATGATATTTATTGAATTTTTTTTTTTAAGAAACACCAAACATACAAATTACCATCACCATATAACATACAAGAATATAAAATAGAATTAACATAAAAAAAAAGAAAAAATAGGAAAGAACAAAAGATACAGATTAAAGTAAATGTTGTTCACCAATCTTAGTTTCATAATCTTCAGACTTCCTCACATCTCCCTTCCCTGCGTTCTCAATCTTATCATTACATGCAGCAATTTGTTACCTTATTTCCATTCTTATTATATAAATCTCCAATAGTGTTACTCCAAATTACGTCCTTTTCATTTATTTTCATATGTCTTACAATAAGATTACTGGAGCCATATTTCATTCAATCGTGCATTCTCCTAACATTCATACAACTTATAGTGTTTTTGTAGATAGTCCTTAAATTTTTTCCAGTCCTCTTCCACCATCTCTTCTCCCAGGTCTCGAATCCTGCCGGTCATTTCCGCCAGCTCCATGTATTCTATCAGTTGCATCTGCCATTCTTCCAGTGTGGGTAAATCTTGGGTCTTCCAATACTTTGCGATGAGTATTCTTGCTGCTGTTGTTGCGTACATAAAAAAAGTTTGATCTTTCTTTAACACCCCTTGGCCCACAATGCCGAGAAGAAAGGCCTCTGGTTTCTTAAGGAAGGTATATTTAAATACCTTTTTTAACTCATTGTAAATCACTTCCCAGAAGGCCTTAATCCTTGGGCACGTCCACCAGAGGTGAAAGAATGTTCCTTCAGTTTCCTTACATTTCCAACATTTATTATCGGGCAGATGATATATTTTTGCCAGCTTGACTGGGGTCATGTACCACCTGTATATCATTTTCATAATATTTTCTTTCAAGGCATTACATGCCGTGAACTTCACCCCGGTGGTCCATAACTTTTCCCAGTCAGCAAACATAATGTTGTACCCAATATCCTGTGCCCATTTTATCATAGCTGATTTGACAGTTTCATCCTGCGTGTTCCATTTCAACAACAAGTTATACATTTTTGAAAGTACCTTAGTTTTTGGTTCTAACAGTTCAGTTTCTAATTTCGATTTTTCCACCTGGAAACCTATTTTCTTGTCTAGCTTAAAGACCTCTCTAATCTGAGCATAATGTAACCAATTTTGCACTTTCTCCTTTAATTTCTCAAAACTCTGCAATCTCCAAGTAACTCCTTCCTTCTCTAGTATTTCCCAATATTTCGGCCAATTGGCCTCCATATTGAGTCTTTTCGGGGCCTTGGCTTCCATAGGTGACAGCCACCTTGGGGTCTTATTTTCTAATAAATCTTTGTATTTTACCCAGACCTTAAACACGGCCTTCCTGACAATATGGCTCTTGAAAGCCTTATGAATTTTTACCTTGTCGTACCACAAGTATGCATGCCATCCAAAAGCATTATTAAACCCTTCCAGATCCAGGACGTCAGTGTTCTCTAAAAGTATCCAATCTTTCATCCAGCAGAGAGCCGCAGCTTCGTAGTATAACCTTAAGTCCGGCAGGGCAAACCCCCCTCTTTCCTTTACATCCGTTAAAATTTTAAATTTTATTCGGGGCTTTTTGCCCTGCCAGACAAATTTAGAAATATCTCTCTGCCACTTTGTAAAACATTCCACTCTGTCCACAATCTGTAGGGTCTGAAATAAAAACAACATTCTTGGCAATACATTCATCTTTATCACAGCGATTCGGCCCAACAAGGAAAGTTTTAATCTTGACCAACTTTCTAAGTCCTTTTTAATTTCTGTCCAACACTTTTCATAGTTATCCTTAAATAAATTCAAATTTTTAGCAGTCATATTAACCCCTAGGTATTTTACCTTCTTAACAACTGTTAAATCTGTCTCTTTCTGAAATCTTTCTACTTCCTCAGTTGTCAAGTTTTTTTTCCAAAACCTTTGTCTTTTGCTTGTTTAATTTAAATCCTGCCATCTGACCAAACTCATATATCAATTCTAAAGCTCTGTTCGTACTAGATTCTGGCTTCTGCAATGTCAAAACCAAATCATCTGCAAAAGCTTTCAATTTGTACTGTTTATCTCCGACCTGAATCCCTTCAACCAACCGGTCCCCTCTGATCATATTTAAGAGCACCTCCAGGACCGAAATAAATAGCAAGGGGGATATGGGGCAACCTTGTCATGTTCCTTTCTCTATCTTGAACTCTTCTGTCACCACATTGTTAACTATCAATTTAGCTTTTTGTTCTGAATATATTGCCTCTATACCATTTTCAAACCCCCGTCCCACTCCCATCCCTTCAAGATTTTTCTTCATAAACTTCCAAGAAATATTATCAAAGGCCTTCTCCGCATCTATAAAAATCAACACTGCTTTTGTATTAACATTTGTTTGTAAAAGTTCCAAAATATCAATAATATTCCTAGTGTTATCAGACAAATGTCTACCTGGGAGAAAACCAGCCTGGTCCTTGTGAATTACTTCCTTTAAAACTTTTTTAAATCTACCTGCCAAAATATCAGCAAAAATTTTATAATCCACATTCAGGAGAGAGATGGGACGGTAGTTCTTAAGTTGTGTCTTTTCAGTTTCTAATTTAGGTATCAATGTGATGAAAGCTTCTTTCCACGATTCCGGTGCCCTCTTCCCCTCCATGATCTCATTGCAAACCTCCATTAACGGCTGCATCAAATAATCTTTCAATATCTTATAATATTTGGAGGTAAGCCCATCTGGCCCTGGAGATTTGCCCAATTGCATATTCTGAATGGCTCCTTCAATCTCTTGTTGTGTTATTTTGTGGTTCAAGATTATCCTGTTCTCTTGAGACAATTTTGGTAGTCCGTTCCTTCCCAAAAATTGGTCTATCTCTGTCTCATCTTGTGGCCCTTGGGTGTAAAGTTGCTTAAAGTATCTCTGGAAACACTTTCTAATCTCCACAGGATTCTGGATATTTCTCCCTTCCATCTCTAAATTAGTCACTGTGTTTAGTTTTTGTCTCTTTTTCAACTGCCATGCTAGCAGTTTCCCACATTTATTTGCCGATTCAAATGATCTTTGTTTCATTAACTTGATTTTCCACTCCACTTCCTGATTTACCAATTTGGTGTATTGTGCTTGAAAAAGCTTAATTTCTCTCAGAATTTCCTGTGACTTCGGTTTCGATCTTAACTTTTTCTCACAATCCTTAATTTTCTCCAAGATCTTATCCTTTTTCTCATTCTGTGCTCTTTTCTTAATAGTATTCTGTTGTATCAGAAACCCCCTCATAACAGCTTTACTTGCGTCCCAGATTACTCTTTTTTCCACAGTAGTATTCAAGTTTATTTCAAAATAGTCCTTTAAGGTTTTCTGGGCCAAAAAGATGGAATTGTTTTTAACTGTTTTTTCTTTTTTGTATTTTGTATTTTTCCTTTTTATTGTTAATTTTCTTATTAATGTGATTTTTTTTCTTTTGAAATTTTAATAAATATTATTTTTTTAAAAAAAGCTTCAGTATGGCTAGCATAGAGAAAGGACCTTCATTTTCACAAATCAAGTGCTTCATGATTTGATAGTAGCTCTGGTGGCATCTTGGTAGTAACTGTTTTTTTAGGCTTTTGATGTCTCATCTCATTACATTATCTCATTCTCAGGATTACTGGTAATATGCTAGGATGATTCACCTACGCAATGCCACAGAAACAGTGTGTACTCCTTTAAAACTGCAAACGATGATGATATTGTGGGGTGAGAGAGAGAGTGCATGCAAGAGACAGAAAGTACAAGAAACTATAGGAGACTATAATGGAAATTAATGGAAAATGGATTTTCAATTTCAGACAAAGCATTGCTTATACCATAGTGCTGTTTACACATGTGAATAGAAAATGCTAGTTTTATCATAACAAACAAAAGAAGATTTAAACCACCAGGAGAAGAATTCTTCCAGAAGAATAGAATTGTAAAAAGCAATTAAATAGCTAGATTGCTTTCTTCAGTCTTCTCAACAAAAATAATAAAGCAAATACAAGGCTTACCATCTGCCTGGCAGAAATGTTATATTCTTATACTGATATTATAGAGGGAACTCAAATTGCATGGTTGAGCAGCAAATAATGTGCTTCCATTAGAGTATACAAAAAATCCCATTGAGTTTCAGGATGTAGTTTAACTTTTCTTATGATTCCATAGATTTTTATAGTTGTGTGCCTTGTGCTGACATAGTTGATGTCTTGGGCAACTGAAGTATTTCCCATTTCCCTGTGTTACCTGTCAGTTACAATGCTATTCTAATAACTTGCAACCAGTTATTAACCTTTAAAAACAAAAACAAAGTACATATAAGATTCTCAGTTGCTATTCCTGGAGAGCTGAAAGGTGGCAAGAGTGGAACAGTTCCTAATCTTTGACTAAGGCAGCCTATCTAGAAAAATACTGAAATCAGTGGTATCAAAAGCCACTGAGAGATTCAGGACAACATTCAGGGTAGCCTTCTCCCTGTCCTTCTCCCAGCAAAGGGCATCCATCCAGACAACCAAGATAGTTTCTATGCCAAATCCATGGTAATGTAAGACTGATTGGAAATCCACTATCAGACCTTGTCTATGAGGGAAATATTTGTGATGGATAATATTTGTTGGAGTCCTTAGGTTCCAAGGAGGATTTCTTCTGGAGTGGTCCTACAACAACATCAGTTAAGGCAGCTGGGACCACTGACTTTCACAAAGAGGCATTGAATTCAAAGGCACTAATAAGCCTCTTCTGCTAAATGTTATAAGCTATAAAGGGCAAGGGCAGGGCTGAGCTGGCCAATGGCTGGCTTCACACCAACAAGCACCTTGCCCTACACATCCTCAGGTCATAGCAAAAGAAAGCATTCAACGATACAAGACCAGATGGGACACATGATGCATCTATGGCAGGCGTACCTGATACGGTGCCTACCAGATTTTTGGACTGCAACTCCCATCAGCCCCAGCCAGCAGAGCCAATGGTCAGAGATTATGGGTCCAACAACATTTAGCAGGCACCACATTGCCTACCACTCATCTATGTACTGCACTGCAGGATTCGTGGTGTTGAGGTGGATGCAAGCAACTTTGTCCCTGTAGCTCTTGGCAAATAACTGAGGGTTTTATCACTACATGGAAAGCCAAGGTGGAGCAAGCTTTGAACTACCTGAAGAGCTTTGCTGGATATCATTGTGAGAGGTGAACATGCAATGGTGATGGTGAAGTGTTGCTTCTTTGCTACCACAGGGTAGGCTCGGTTATGGAGTCTTGCCTGTGTTTGGTCAAATTCACTGTTCATTTTCTTTCACCTGCATTCCAATCATTATCCTAACTGCTTCATCATGCCAAAATCTCTGCTTCTTGATTCCATCTATACTGTAATTGATTCCATATATCATGACAAATAATAAATGAATGGCATCACTAACCCAAGACTTCACAATTTTAAAGAGAGGGAAATTCACAGGTGCCTGGTTGACCCATGGATTCTTTCATTGACTGCAACATCAAGTGATAACCACAGACATAGTTCTCTTGCAAACTTGCATTTCCTCCTTAGCAAAAGGACTTGCAATTAGAAGAAACTTGGAGCCGGGGTTGTCCCTATCATTTGACATAGGGAGGTCACCTCCTGAGGTAGCAGGTGCCTAAAAGGTTGGTGATATTGGGCAGCCCGATGTTTCCCTTGACCCCCCCCTTCTGTCCCCTACATTGGCTTGTCTATAGCCCTTAGGTTCACTAGAGACACTGTCCTGTTAGCGGTGTTGAGATTCAACTGATAGCTTAGTTGGCTTCTGTGCAGTGGGTTTTACCTTGTCCTTTGCTTCAGGCAGCAAAATGACCGGGGCGTGCCTGATGGAGAACCCTAGTTTAGGAGCTGAAGCATGTATTGGATTCTTTTGATTCCAGCCACTTCCACACCCATTCTGATGTCCCAGAACCCAGAGTGGAATATAGTGTTTTCAAGACTGGCCATGTTTTACTTCACCCACTGCCCTTCACCCCCACTATTCCCCCCTCAGTATGCTTCCTTTCTCTATCTTTTTGCATATATTGCCATCACTGGACAATTTCCAGTTTTATCAGTTTCTGCTATCTACAGAATTGGGTTGCTTTTAAGTCTCCAGTGTAATGAGCAAGATACCAACTCATTTTATTTATATCAAGAATAACCACTTGAAAATGAGCACTACAGAAGGTTGCAAGGAGTTCATTCTGCCATTTGCTTCTAAATAAAATAGATGCTGTGATATGCTCTGATAAGGGTAGAAAAGGTTGTCTGGTACATTATCAAACCTCCTTTACATGTAATTCCAGTTATTTCTTGCTTTTGGCATGCATGCTTACTGCTTGAAATATTCTGATGAGGCCATCTCAGGTCTGTCTTTGCTTTTAGCTGAAATGCTTGGTTATTTGTTGTTCATCAGTACTACTCTTGCCTCTTGTTCAAAGTAATATATTTAATCTTACTGGCAAATTGCCACAGACTTCCATTCAGTGCAGTAAAGTGAGTCAAGATCTAAGAAATAAATATACCTTTAAGCAATTTCTGCATCCTTGAGTCTGTATTTGTGCATGTGGCCATAAGTAAACCAGCCAAGTAAGAAGGCTTCTTTGTTTTTGGCTGTTTTTTGTTTGCTCAAACAAGAATACAAAGGCAAGTGAAATACATAACCTGAAATGAATCCATAGGGCACACAAAGGCAGAATAAGTCAAAACCTAATATACTGAACAATGTTTTTATCCTAGTGTTTAGGTAGTTAGCATTCAGGTGCCTAATTCCTCCTGCCTTCTATTGTTCATTTTGTCAACCCCGACTATAACATTTAGTCAAAACATTTTATGTTTCACTCTGTGAACTTTACTGATGTGTGTATTAAATCAGATGGTTGTAACTAAGGTTACATCCTATATCTATCATGGACGGACTTTGGTAATATGGCATCCCTCCTCTAAATATCATTTTCACAAGAATTCCTTTTTAATCTTTTATTACTTTGTGCCTCCTCGGATCAATGGCCTGTGTTGGGGAACTGCCTGCACCACTCTAAATTCAGCAATGTATCTATGAAACAGAGAATATTTGAAGATACTTGCAAATTTGTTGTTTGAATTAATAATACACACTCTTAGGACATAATGATGCATTGCACACATTTTCTTCTTTCTTACCAGAAGCAACCTTCAAGGAGTTTTGGCAGAATAATGGCAAAGGAAGGCTCTGCCTATCCAGGGATGTCATGAAGATCCTTCAGGATTTATTTACAGTGTGAATATTGTAGGTCCATTGTGGTTCCTTAGCTTTGATCTTAGCCAATTTAATTTTTTTCATTGGGAGTCAGATGTACAAATGCTTGCATATGCTGTTCAGAGGAGAGACAAGATAGAACGGTTGGATGCCCAACATTTTACTTAGGGTTAGAGATTTGTTGACAAAGTAGGAGTATGCACGGACTTCAATATAAGCTTCACCTTTGGATTCACCACTTTGGAAAGCAGCCTGTTTTGTCCTGAAGTGCTTCATGGTCTGCATGATTTGACTTGGATCCCTTCTCAATTTTGTGTCCATTCCCTCTCTTCATTACTGGGAAATCTACAATTTTCCATCCTTTTGACAGAAGTGGATGAAACTTGCACCCCTCCAGGGTGTTTAAGGAACTCTTCTTCTTCTTCGATGCATGTATAACTTCTTAAATTTTGGGACAGAATTGGGTGAAATTTGTAGACAAATTTCTGAGGGCATGAATTGTGCAAAAATTTCTGAGGGCATGAATTGTGCAAAATTTCAGAGGGGTATCTGCAGAGGGGTACCTTGCATGGATTTCCATGCAAGGGCAGCTATTAGAGTTTGCGGGCACGACTAAGAAATCACTTCAGCTCACCTAGTGTGTTGTGGTCTGAAACTTGCAGGCACAAGAGAGGTCATTGCTTTTTCTTGATGATTACTTAAAAGCTTGAATTGTAATTCCCAATGGAACATTTCCCCTCCCTGCCCTCTCCATTCTGGTAGTTTCCTTAAGTCTAAGACTCTTGTAAAGTTGTTCCCTCTTTCAAAGCAGTGGGATTGGAGAGGGCTAGTCAAATAAGTCTGCCCAATTAGAAACTAGACCTGTTAGTCACAAAGGAGCTCCCTTTCCTGATCCTGGCATCTTCCTTTGATTTTTGCAAAGCCGCACCATCTCTCTCCCTTGCACTCTGGTGTTAAGCTTCTCCGAGCCACTTGTCTACAGTGACTGAGGCACTATGAAGCAGGGCGAAATAGCTTTTCTGGACTCTCTAATGAGGTGGTGCTGCAGGTAGATGAACTTGTTAGTTTCACTGGAGCTCTTTGCATCATGTTTTCAGGGATTAGATAATGCAAATTACATGCTGAAATTTCCAAGACTCAGTTGGAGGTGCAAAACTTTGTGCAGGTTTTTTGGGGGGCATGTATGAAAAAGTTGTTTGGAAACTCTAGCTGACACCATGGGTTTGAACAGAAGAAAATTGGGCAGCAATAAAGGTATACCAGTAAGTTCACTGTATCACTCTGCTTAGCTCTTTCTCTTATGGATTTTTCTTCCTATGGAATGAAAAATAACCTTGGGAAGTGATTTTTTGGGTTGGGAATGACTAGAAAGGAAAGGGATAAGCAGTCCTTCCATTTTCCATTTCTTTGCTGAAATTCACCTTAGAGGCTTTAAATTACAAAAAGAAAACATTAGAGAAAAGGTCCATTTGATTGCATGTAACGTGACGTTTGTGAATAGCAAACGGCTTTACTTTAAAACCCAAAACCAAAAGACTAGGCTCCGCTCACCACTCTTCCCAAACTTAAAAACTGCTGGGCTGCTGCACATTGGTTTTACTCCTGAACCTGTTCTGGGATTTGCCTTCAGATCCTGGCAAGCTCAGAGAACTAGGGGCTATTGAACTTGTATGTTTGGTAAATGCAAGAAATAGTTAATGTCCTCATACCTTATAGAGCAAGGAGAAATGTATCCTGGAAATTTACTGAACTAAGCTGTAGCACCATTGAGATACACTTCATGACCCTACACTGTTGGGCCAGTAGGGAATGGAGCTGTGGTTTCCCACACTCTTGCATTTCTGTTTGGTTTATTTTTGATAGCTAAGGTGGTAAAACCATAGTTCCTAGACCTGGGCAGTCCATCTTTTCATACCAAGTGGGCCGCAAGCGTACTTTGACATGGAACCCATAGGCTGCACACTGCTTTGTTGCACGTGGGGTGAACCCCAAAGCTGACACCCCCTAGCCTTCACACTGTCTTCTCAAAGCTGGCCAAGTGAGACATGAAGCTTTGGGAAGGAGACGTGAGGCTCTGACAGGGTCCTAGAGCTCTCCCACCTCCTTCCAAAACTAAGAAAGTGCCAAGGAGGTAGGAGGACTCTCGGACCTGCCAGAGCTCTCACTCACTTGGCGTTGGGAAGGAAGCAGGAGGGCTGAGAGAGGTATTCAAATGTTGCTTGAGGGCCCCCAAAAAGGGCCTTGGGCCACGTGTTGGACCACCCTATCCTAGACTATTTACTGACTAGCTTGTATTCTCTCTGACCTTCTGAATTTGTCAGATGGCAACTGTGGCTCTCCATATATTGCTGGGCCAGAGCTCCCATCGTTTCTACCAGTGGCCATGCTGGCTGGGGCTGATGGAAATTGGGAGTCCAACAATATCTGGAGGACCACAGGCTCCTCATCCCTGACATAGATGGTTCACCAATTTGACCTGGCCTGACTTTACCAACCCTGAGCTTCCAGAATGATGCCATGTATCTTTTCAAACAACAGAAATGATGTAACTATCAGCTTTGGTGTAATTATATTTACACAGACTTCTGTGATGCTAGGATTGTACTGTGTTGCTGCATTCCTAAAATACTCCTGAGTTTCCCAAATCCTTTCATTTTTGAGCCCAGAAATTAGTACAGAATTTCATCCTTCACATTTCTTGGGAATTGTACAAACACTGCATTGTAGTCTGTAGTCAGGCAATCAGAATAGTGTTTGTTTTTGTTGTAAATAACATGTAAATAAATATATATAACTGGTTCATTGTTGTTTTCTAGGCTGAGGCTGATCAAACAAATTCAGGATTAAGAATAATTACCTTGGCAATAGTACAGTTTCTAAATTCAAAGCATGCTTGCTACTCTGAAATTCAGGAGTGAACATCCTTTCAATGAAGAAACCATGCTTTTGCTTATGAATGGCAATATAGATTCAAAGGCACAATCAGCCTTCTAGTTCTGATATTTTAATACTGTTGTTGCCTTTTCATTTTCACATGTTGCAAAACCTCCCACAAAAAACTGATTACTAAATGTCTTTGGTGCATTTCCATTAATAGTGGAAAATACAATTAAGAAATGTGTGCATATTCACAGAGCACCTTGTATTCCTGTGAATTTTCCATATAGATTCCCTAATTTGGACTTCCGAATTTTGCGGTAAAAAGTTTTAGAATTCTAAAATTTCAATTTTAAAGATGGCAGTCAATGCTCTAGTTCAGGCTTCCTCAACCTCGGCCCTCCAGATGTTTTTGGCCTACAACTCCCATGATCCCTAGCTAGCAGGACCAGTGGTCAGGGATGATGGGAATTGTAGTCTCAAAGCATCTGGAGGGTTGAGGTTGAGGAAGCCTGCTCTAGTTCCATTAGTGAAATGATTTATGCATGTGCAATGGAAGCTCCCCTGCCCTGAATGTTTGTGGTGTGTCCTCTCCAAATCTGCTCTGGAGGGTTGGGGGGAAATTCAGAAGAGGTGTAGGGGGAACATGGGGTGGGAGGGGGGAGAGGGGGAAATTCTAATGTGCAAGGGTGAAACTTTGCGCTAATGGAACAACAAACCTAATGCTACTTTGGACACAAACCTAACATGTTAAAATTCTTATTAAAATGACTTTAGTTATAAATACACATGGAAGTTTAATGTACTTATGTGCCTGAGTTGCTGCTTTTGTTGTTGTTGTTTAGTTGTTTAGTCATGTCCGACTCTTCGTGACCCCATTGGTAAATCTGTCAGTTTTAATTTCTCATTTTCACAAAATGTTCTGCACATTTCCACATTTGAAAAAAGTTTGAATGAACATTTTACTGAGTTTCCCCCCTAATATACAGACCTTTTTCTTTTTGCAATTTTGCCTAATATACACATTTTTGCAGAGCTATTTCCCGTAATGAATTGCATTTTCAAAATGTTAATTTCATTAATACATACATTTCTACGCACACATTACCTCAGCCTATGCATTTTTGTACAGATTACTTGACTGGAAAAATGCATTGCAAAATTTGGAGAAGTGCAAATTTCATATGATGGGTGTGTTTTGGGTTGCATATTGTTTTGGAAAGTGTGAATTAGACATATCCCTAGTTGATGCAATCACATCCAAAAACAAGTTAGTCCGATAATTCTACAATGACACACTAACACTGGAAGCAGATTTGTCAGCAGAAATGTTTAGAGGAAGGGTCAGGTATTAAAATAATTTA
The DNA here is from genome assembly GCF_964106645.2 of Podarcis pityusensis. NCBI lineage: Eukaryota > Metazoa > Chordata > Lepidosauria > Squamata > Lacertidae > Podarcis > Podarcis pityusensis. The sequence continues at coordinate 59,588,668 of NC_138032.1, forward strand.
AAAGTGTAGTTTAGATCTTGTGCATCCCAATCACATGTTTAGGATTCAGCACAGACCTCATTTCATTTGGCCTGAATTCAGCACATGGCAGAGATAAGAACACCTATCAAGCTGGCTTGTTGTTCTGAAAAGTGCCATCATGCACACTGATAGTGCTCTATATAGTAACATCAGCTTAGTGTGGGTTGCCATAACTGAAAGTGGACTTGGGTGGCTATTTTCTGTGGCTATCAAGGCCCAAGAGGGCTATGTGACTACCAGCAGCCATCACCAGGGCGGTTGTGCTCACTGGACCTTCTGCTACCTGTATTGCTGCTGCTTACTGGGAGCTGGAGGGCAAGGCGTCAGTGAGGTCAGTGTGGTGCAAATGCTCCAGCAGGAACATCAGATTGGATCCACTAGTGTGTTTCCCCCCAAACTGACCTTGTCCCCTGCTTCCCCTTTACTTCTGTGTAGCAACAGCACAGGTGATGGGAAGTCAGGTAAGCGCAACTGCCCTGCCCTGCTGACCACTACTAGTGGCTAGGCCCTCTGCTGATAATACTGGGGAGTGGAATCATATGAGACATGTTTAAGACCTATATTTATGGCAAAGCCTCACAGACACTAGTCAGTATCTTTGAAGCTTTGACATAGATCCTAACCCTGGCTCATATAGGCAGTGAAATGATGGAGACTTCATTGTTGCTGAGTTTTCTTATCTGTTTTCAGAAGAGGCCACAATTTGTAAAATAAATAAACACCTCTCCTGTGTTGCATATATGCTTTTGCATATCCTTGTATACTATGCCATCTGGGGGCAGGGGCACCAGGTTGGGGAAGGCTGGTATAATACATACGCTCCTAGTCTGACACATTGAAGGAATAACTTGTAAAATTATTTTGGTATATTATATATTAATGAGTTAAAATAAGCCCTGAGATCATAAGTGAAATGAGAACCAGAGCTGTTTTGGGGGTACATTTCAAATCACTCATATTGATGTATTCATGTGCCTATTATCCAATGTTTTCTAGTAATCTGATTCTTGGACTGTGTCTGTAGTAGATTTCAGGTTTCTGTCCACAGGGGAGTTTCTGCAATTATGATACGCTCTTGAGTGAGTCAGTCCCAAGTATATTAGTGCTTTAGGGATGAGGTGGTCTATAACTCTACATAACTGAAATGGAAAATGTGAGTTTAAAGAACGCAAATGCAGGATACACCCCCCCGAACCTTGGGACTTTAGAAACGTCTCCTATGCTTATGAATTTGGATATATTTTTGTAGCTGATCGATAGCTGAATAGTTGCAAAATCCCTTCTTACCTTGACTTTTCACTATTATTTCCTTCTAGGCTCCTTGAGGGGCTGAGAAACCTGGCAAAGCCTTCTTGACAACCTTAAAATTGCTTTTATCTCTATGGCATGCCTGCTTCTTGACAGCTTTCTGGAGTAATAAGACTACTCTTTAAAAAAAAAACCCCACACACGAAAGCTATAATTTCTTGAGTTTCATAAAGCTCCTCTGTGTGAAATCATAGATCCTCATGTGCTCTGCTCTGCTACACCTTATGGAAATGAAGTTGTGTGGTGTTTACCATGAAAATCTAGTAAAAGAAGCAATGGAGCTTTAAATCATTTATTTGGTTTTTGTTTTTTTAAAAAAGCAGTAAAGAAATACGGGATTTATTCTTTTAAAGCTGCCAGGTTCTAGAAAGCTAACAGCTGAATTGTTGAATTTAATTGCCTAGGAATGAGGAGATGTTACATCACTTATGATTTAGAGAATAGCAGGAATAATAGAACACTGTTCTGAACCACCCGAATGAACACAGATTATTAACTAGTCTGTCTCGGGAAGTGTCAGCCTTTCAGCCTTTTCTCTTGTGCAGCACTCCTTTGTGTGAAACCCCAGATTTTCATGTACTCTGCTCTGCTACACCTTAAGGATACTATCCACATTTATTTAGAAGTGAAGATCATAGTTTTCAATGATGGTTCTTGTCTACATGACCAAGACATTTCTAATTTACATGGTTTCCCAGCCACTCTTTTGCTACAATACTCTTTGCTTTCTATGATCTGGCAATAAGCATGCAGGAAACCTGTAATGTTTGCATTTTTCAGGCAAGGGAATAAAAGTAAGATAGCAGCTTTGTATTCATTCTGAGTCCTTGGAAGCACTGTGATAATGAAGTGATGAGCTTTGATTACAAGAACATATTCAGATAAATAATTTACCATGCCGCTGTATTTCTGTCTCCTCCTATTGCAGCAAAGAATTTACTTGCAGCACAAAGTTAGTGCTTGTGTTCTTCTTTTCTTTTCGTTTTTTTTAAACAGATAAAGAACTATTGGACAAAGCTATCAAGAGTAAACACGTGTAAACCAGACTGGTCATGTTTGCTCCAAGATGCCTACAGTAGGATGTAACAGCATACGTTTCTGAGTTCTTCTAAGTAGTTTGTACGATGTAGCTCCCCATCTGCACTGCATATTTAAAGCAGTACTATACCACTTTAAAGAGCCATGGTTCCCCCCTTAAATAATCATGTGAACTGTAGTTTATTAAGAGTGCTGAGAGTCCTTTATTTCCATAACAAAGCTACAATTCTGAAAGAGCTATCAATCCCTCTTCCCTGGGAACTCTGAAATTGTAGCTCTGTGAAGGGAACAGGGGTCTCCTAACAGCTCTCATCACCCTTAACAAACCACAGTTGCCAAGGATTCTTTGTGGAGGTGAAGGAGAGCCATGAATGTTTAAAGTGGTATGATACTACTTTAAAACTGTAGTTTAGATGGGGCCTGATAGTCAATGTAGCTATTTATATAAATGAGTATATATACATATATATAGACAGAGAGCGTGAGTGAGAGCACATTGGTGTGTGTGTGTGTGTGTGTGTGTGTGTACACATCTCTTTTTCCTTCCTCTTCCCTTTCCTCATCCATTGATCATTCATTCTATCCTCGCCTTTCCAGACTCACAACCATTTCATACAGATCTCGGGCGTAGCCAGGATTTGTGTGTGTGTGTGTGTGGGGGGGAATAACCTCAGTTTTGTAATGATTTTGATTGATTTAGGGGGACAGCAGTTCTCCTTTCTCTCTCTCACTCACACACACGCCTCTTGAAAGAAAAGGTATGTGTTGCTGTGGAGTGAAGCTTCCCCAGTTGCTGTGGAGTGAAGCTTCTGTTCTTTCATTTGCTTGTAGTTCTTGCAGGTTTGTCTAGCTTGGAACGCTGTGACTGAGTTAGGGGCGTTACAAAAGAATGTTCATGTTTCTTAATGGCAGTGCATTTTCACATGTATGGGCTGGAGACTAAGTAGATGGCAGGTGCATGTGAAGCATTCCATATGTTTAGAGGACGAGCCATAGCTATGTGAGAAGGAGAGAAACATTGGCAGTTGGAAGGAACAGAGAGAAGAGAAGTCCAAGATAAAGTGAGTACTGTGCTGGAGGTTTGTGAGCAGAATTAGCTACAGGAGGAATGAAGACTTGAGAGACTGCCCAAATGGTTGTTTGGGGACCTGTTGCCTGCTAAAGGGGTATGTGCTAGTTTCCTACAGGCTCAGCTTCTTATTTTAAATAGAGCTGATAATACAGAGGCATCACAAGCCTCTAGGATTCTCTCATTCAATAAGCCTAAATCCCATAGTGTTATCCCTGGAACTTCTCTCTGCTTGGAAGTGGGGAATATGTAACATAGTTAAATGACACATTTTCACTCTAATATTTAAGCTAACCTAAAAGAAAAACGGCCAAATAGAAAAGCTGGCCAGGTGGAAATTCCACTCTAATGCCTACTCTCCAAACCTAAGGCACTGTTGGTTTTTAATTAGCCCCATAGAAAGTGTCTGATTCCCCCCCTCCCACAATTGTTACTGTGGATTCAGCAGGAGGGCTGGTAGTGTACTGTGTTTGAGTGCTGCTGATGGACATAAAAAGCCAGGAGAATATTTGTGACTGGACAGCCTCAAGAAGCAAAGTTGTGGAATAGCAAACGCCTTCTTTACTTCTGTCACCCATATCAAAGCTTCTATAAGTTAAGGAATAAGTTTAGCATAAAGTATGTAGGCTGGAGCACACAATAAAAGGAGAAGGAGACAACATGCTTTCCTTTGCTGATATGATGGAACTGGGATCTTCTTCTATCTCTCCTAAAATACCAACCCATCTAATTATCTATATTTAAGGGTATTTTTGGGTTGGCAGATGTTGGGTCCACTCTTCCGCAGTCGCGGTTCTGTCTTTCACAAGCTCCTTCCTTGTGGTTTTAAATTTATTTAAATGGTTTTTAATAGGCTGCATAAACTCAATTCTTACAAGAACATGGATCAAACTCAGGAATCCCCCCGTGATTGTTTGCATTATCTTTGTGATGCCCTGAGTTTCATGTGCAATTTAGCTTTCGTTCGACAGCTTCACACAAGCCATTTTAATGTAGAAATATTTCCAGCTTTACTGAAAGTCTTTTCCAAATATTTATCAGTGACAGTGAATGAGCTCAGGCCTTTTTAGATAACACTAAGCACATATTATTCTGCTCTAAATACTACATTTTGCATTCAAGATGCTAACTGGTGTACTGTGGAAATATGCCTGCTAATTTAAGCATGAAGAATTGAAGAATCTGTGCTCATTCTTCTCCCCCAGCACAGCTGGTGGGGGGTGGGGTGGGGGGTGCCCTCTGCACCTGGCTTTGCATCTGGGAAATGTTATTTTGGGATTGGCTGCAAAGTTGTCTTGGGGTTGCGGGAAGTCTTCTGGGAGCCAGCTCTATAGCGCAGCGCCCCCCCTCCCTCTCAGCCATGATTGGGCCAGACACATGTGGCCTGTTAAGTTTTGAGTGCAAGAGGATGGACAAAGTAAAGCATGGAAAGGTTATTTTCACATAAAAAATGAGATAATAGTGCCAATGCATCTTGCCTCATATCTCATGTTCTACAAATGCTAGAAACTCACTTCTTTTTTAAAGAAAGCTGCTGGGAATCTGGGAATTATGGCTTATTTTCACATGGGGTTGGGGACTCCTTTTCTTCCACCCATTGTGGACACCCATGGCTATAATAGGACTGCTTCTGAATTACATGTATTTAGAAAGAGGGATGGTTTGCTTGATGTTCAACAGAACATATTATTCAGTTTTCTGTAGTCCTCAGGGAAAAGGGCTTACCAAAAGATTCAATCATAGGTCAATTGCCTGGTTTGGCTTCCCAGCCAAAGGCTAGGGTATTTTCAGATCCTACTGAGGGCTTTTGCTTTAGGAGAATGCTTGAAGGGTGGGCAAAAGTCCCCTTAGCAGGCTGATTTTCACACTCCAATCTCCCCTTACCTTTTATTGGCATGTGCTTAAGGCCTTTGTTCTTCTTTGTCATGCTGTATAAGAGAGCGACCTTTTTAAGGCAGTTGTTTTGTTGACTTTTTGCTGGTGCCTTTAGAGTTTAGAAGCTGGTTTCAGCTTCTAAGTCAGACAGATCTGGCAGGGCTTTGGGTTTCTTGGACCTTTCCATTTCAGGTTCTGGTGTACCTATTAAGCTTTGCACATGGAAAACAGGCCAGCTCAAGAGGGGTTCAGCTGGCTCTTTGCTCTAATGAGGATCTTTGTACTATTGCATCTTTGTCAGCTTACCTTGAGCTTAGGCCATGTGGTGATGGACATCTTTTGGGGTTTTACTTTACTTTTTTTATTTATTGAAATATTTATAACCCGCACTTTTATAAATTATTTCAAGGCTATAGGCAATGTGCAAAACGATATAAAATCAGTAAAAGCATCCGTACAAACAAAATTCAAAACATCAGTAAAACACATTGTAGGTACTGGCTGGTTAAAAAGAGAAATTCTTAGTGCGAAGGACTAAACAAGACATTTTTCAGGGATACATCTAAAATGACAGTGGTTTTTCATCACTCCAGACCGTCTAGGGCAGGCATAGGCAACCTCTGGCCCTCTAGAGGTTTGGGACTACAATTCCCATCATCCCTGACCACTGGTCCTGTTAGCTAGGCATGATGGGAATTTTAGTCCCAAACATCTGGAGGGCTTATGCCTGGTCTAGGGGTTAGAATAATCTGGTTTTTGAGGTGCTTCAGTGCAGAGTTTGGAGGTTTGATAACCCCCAAGCAGTTGGATGAAACCAGAAGAGGAGTGAATAAGTACTTACCTCACACCCAGACATCAAGCACTCTTTGCCAAACCTGTATTGGTATGATTGTGTATTTATCTCAAATGAAAGGCAGAACATTTCCCTAAAGGATCTCCACCAGGGTATTCGGCCCTGTTTTACTATGTGGTGGTAGTGGAAGGCTGAGAAGAAGAAGAAGAAGAAGAAGAAGAAGAAGAAGAAGAAGAAGAAGAGGAAGAGTTTGGATTTGATATCCCGCCTTTCACTCCCTTTAAGGAGTCTCAAAGCGGCTAACATTCTCCTTTCCCTTCCTCCCCCACAACAAACACTCTGTGAGGTGAGTGAGGCTGAGAGACTTCCGAGAAGTGTGACTGGCCCAAGGTCACCCAGCAGCTGCATGTGGAGGAGCGGGGACGCGAACACGGTTCCCCAGATTACGAGACTACCCCTCTTAACCACCACACCACACTGGCTCTCAGGGGTATTGAGCAAAGGCTAGTCCCTCTCCATGGCAGATACAGGGCAGGATTAGGGTGAAATGAGGATGAAGAGGAAAGACGGAGAGGCACCTTGAAGGGATGCTTTCACATACCTATTAAGCAGTGCTTCAAGGGGAGGGGGCAGGAGCCCCCCACTCAATTCCTTAAAGCTGCAAGGGAGGGTGAGGTGTCACAGTCAATATGGCATTGGGAAGGGCATTTGAGGCATAGGTATAATGCTCCTATGCTTCAGATTTATAGGATTCCACATATTTTGGATTTGGTTCACATAATTATTTCAGTTTATTAAATAAAATTTTGCTTAATCCCAGCTATGATGTCACATCTCTTTTTTATATTTTCAGGGGTGGAGGTGCAATCACTTTATTTGAGATCTCAATAATACATTAGTGTTTCTGCAGACACATTTATGGAAACAAATGGGTCTGACCATTGCAATAAAGGGGGAAATATTATCAAGTGATGTCACCTGTACAATTTTGATGTACAATGCTTTTGCCATAAAGCCATTTAAACATTTTTAACTATTCTCAGGTTTATAATGCTATTAATTTTGTAAAATGTTGTTTAAAAGGTGTGGGGAAGCACAGATGGTAATGCAGCTTTCAAAAGTATAAGGAGTGGCAGTGGTTTTCTCCCCCAAAATAGTGTGCTGAACTGCACACGAGCCACTGGGTGGAACTTTATGACCTAGAAATAGGGGGCATGTGGACCCATATCCTGAATCTGATGTGTATTTTCTGTGTAGCTTTGCTGAATTCACTCTCTGTCAGCTTTAATTTCCCATCTGTGAAATTGGGAAGTATATTAGATTGCAAGATTAGCAATGTGATTGTCATGTGTGCTGGCACAACACATATACAGGAGATAGAGAAGAGATTTGAAAGCTAGAGTAAGCAGGAAAATATAGTTTTATAAACATTTTGGTGCTGTTTTCATAAAAAGATAGGATGCCTTACATTCCTACAGTTCTCCTACAAAGAACAAGCCATAAAATTTGCAGTATCATGGCTGATTTAACAACATAAGAGCTAAGTAAAGATTAAGTAGACATTTCCACTGTATTTTAAACACAGGATTCTTATGCAGGGCAAATGTATCCCAAAAACCTCTACCATGGGTGCAAGGATTATTGATCGTACAATGAAACATCCCCGCCCCCACTGTGTGTCCTTGAACCCTGCTTAATCAAGTCCCAAGTGGCCTTGCAAGGCTGGGATCCGGGGAGGGCGGAGTGAGAAGGACACAACAGCCATGTGCCCCTCAATCCCAGTCTCACCTTTGCTGATGAGGCTGGGATCAAAGGGCTCATGGCCACCGCGTCCTTCTTATGCTGCCCTCGCAAGTGGCTCTGCAAGAAAAATGCACCTGGGGTAATCACCCTGGCCGCCCCATATGCTACGCCCCTGAGCACAAGACACATTCATTCATAGGCGAGAGTCAGAGAAGATACAATACTAGTATATTGCAGGTTAGAGAGCATAGCTGTGTTAGTCTAATGTAGCAAAACGAGTGAAGAATCAAATCTGTTCATCTTTACAATACAGGCCATAGTAAATCTGTTTGTCTTTAAAGTGCCACAAGACAGCCATTCTGCACAGAAATAATTGAGTGAATTGTCCCTTAGTAAATGTGGATTCAGTTGTGAGCTGGATGCATGGAGGGGTTTGTGTGAATTAATCTTAACAGCAAAGGCCTTTTTTCACACAGCCACTTTATGGATGTGTAGGAGAGAAGATAACTGGGGATATTTACAGTCTGGATCAGCATTCTCACGTTTACACGAGAGGGTACTGTCAAAATATATAAATGCATCTGACAAAGCTTATGCCTGGGGTAGACCCACTGAAATCAATAGGCTTGAGTTGGTCATGACTAACATACATCCATTGATTTTAATGGGTAATATATGGAGTCTGATTTAGTTGACTGCAATCGTGCTTTCTAAGTTGGGAAAATGGGAGTTTTACTTGTCTTTGCTCCTAGCTGTGAAATAGAAATAAGAAATAGAAATAAGAAAGAGCAGAAAGGAATTGTGTCTGTCTAACCTCAGATACTTTGTGTGTTCTGCTTGTTGCTAATTAACTGATAGCTGCTTGTACACAGAAAGGTTTCACACAGGTTACACAGAAAAAAACTGCATCCAATCTATGGTAGAGGCATCATTTTACATGGTTCCCATCAGTCTCACATCTAAGGCTGGTTAAAAAGGTAAAGGTAAAGGTACCCCTGCCCATGCGGACCAGTCGTGTCCGACTCTAGGGTTGTGCGCTCATCTCACTTAAGAGGCCGGGAGCCAGCGCTGTCCGCAGACACTTCTGGGTCACGTGGCCAGCGTGACGAAGCTGCTCTGGCGAGCCAGCACGGAAACGCCGTTTACCTTCCCGCTAGAAAGCGGTACCTATTTGTCTACTTGCACTTAGGGGTGCTTTCGAACTGCTAGGTGGGCAGGAGCTGGGACCGAAAGACGGGAGCTCACCCCGCCGCGGGGATTCGAACCGCCGACCATACAATCGGCAAGTCCTAGGCGCTGAGGTTTTACCCACAGCGCCACCCGCGTCCTTACTTTAAACTGATAGGATATTGCATCTATGAGAAAATGTCACACTGACTCTAGAAGATTTGAAACCAAGAGTATCTTCTTTTATGAAAGTGTCAGCTGTTTCCCTTTCTTCTCTTAGGTTACATTTATATACTTTCAGTGCAACTGAGCTATAGCATTTAAGGCTTGCAGGACTAATGTGTTAACTGACAGAAGGTTCTTGTTGAATTTCCTACTGAGTGAGATCCATCAGACCTCCCAATGCTCTGTGCACTTAGGTGATCAGTTAAAACATGGTTCTTTAGGAAGACATTTAGCTGAGTGTTGTCTGGTTTTTTTTATCATGAACCAATAAAGAAAAATAATTCATAATACAGCAGCAATTGAGAAAGCATTTCCCCTTATTGCTTAATTTCTTGGCTTGCTACATTAGCACAAAAAACATTACCCCAACTCTCCTTTCTTATCAAGAACAGAGGCATTTATGTCCAAGAATGAGTAAGTCTTATGTGTGAAGCTGCAGCACCTTTTGCATGAAGCCTTAAGTCTAAAATTAAAGCACCTACAGACTCTTTCAGGTAAGCCAATGTGGCTGTGTGTTTTTTTTAAAATATTATTGATATGAAGAAGCTCTGTAATGTATATAATGGAAATGTTTTGTCTGTGTGAAAAATATAATCTGACTTAATGCTTTGGCTTCATTTCCCTTTCTTTCCACAACAGTTTTAGAAAAGGACATTAAACAGCCAGCATGTCAGCTTAAATTATCCTTAAGTCATACATCAGATGAAAAGTTAACTCATCACTCTTAACAGCGTTTTAATACCAACATCCCCAGGTATCCATACTTCCTGCATTAAACGCAACACTTTTCTTGGCATTGTAAATCAATGGCTCTGCATGAATTTTACTTAGTGATGTAAACAAATTGCCTCACTGCTGTTAGCTTTGTTGTGCCTTCAGGCAGCGATGGCCAAGCAAACGTGTGCAGACACACACAAAGAACCCTGTCTACTTAGAAATAATTTGTTTTCAAGCCTCATGAACAACTTTGTTTTATAGCTCTGCCTTCTCCTCCATACCAGTGTGTACTGTTATGTTTTTGTGACAGGAGGAGTGATCTTCATGACATAGGTGCTACTTGGGGGCTTTCATTGTTGAAGCAACAAAATAAGAAATATAATTTAGAACGGGAACATTTTTTAAAAAACAATAATTGATTCTTCACATGCTAGTGAACCATCAGTTCATCACTGAATTCCTCATCCTCAATTTCTCTACGCTTCCTGTCTGAGGTGCTCCAGTCGGTTCTTCTTGAATTCTCACTCAGGCTAGGAACCACCCACAGACATAGAAATAAACAGGAACAGACCGTTTGGGGATACTAGCAAAATATTACATGCTTCTGGAATAACATTTCATCTGCATTCAACCACTGAGTACAGAGATCTGGGAAAATTCTGATGAAAATTCCTGTGTTTCAGAGCATGGGTAGAACAACTTCTTCAAAGCATCCTCTTGCTAGGCCATGGGCTGTTAAACTTATTTGGAAAATGTGAACTGAGTTTGCTTTTTGATGGGATTATTTAACAAGAATGGTGATGAGTGTCATGTGGTGGTGGACAATAGTCTGAGCTCCTGAATTAGCTACACTTTTGAAGTGCAGGAAGGCAGGTTTGGCCTTAATCCTATGAACTCTAAATCCTGTTATAGCTCTAGACTGATAGGGATGCATCCATGATATGTAAGGCATGCTCAGCCTGTCTTGTAAATGTGTATCTTGTGGATGGGAAGCGGGGGAAACGCTCAAGTATCTCCTCAACTTCCCTGGGGGCATCACACCACCTGCTCAGTTCCCAACCTTCGGGGGAACTTCATGGTTGATCAAGGAAGGTCTTCAGGGATTTTTTATTTGCATTCTCTTGAAAGCAAGTAGGACCCTTCATGTGATGGGCCCCCTGGTAGAGTGAGGCGGTTAAGGTGAATGCAAGTATAATTTCCCTGCAATCCATTGCCCACTTACCTAAATGAAAGCCCACTCAATTCAGCAAGGCCTACTTTTGAGTAAACACATGTAGGCTTGCATTGCACAACTGATTCTACTTTGCATAAAGCTGTCAAATTTATTTAAGGATCACATTTGGTATGCAGAGTGGAAACACAGCACAACTACAATTTAAGAACAAACCTGTTCTGGGGAAAAATAATGTTTTCCCAAGCTGACGGTTTGCTTATGGCAAAACTGCTAGCATTTGTTTAGTTTGGCTGCAGTTTGCATTTGCTAAACTATTTTTGACCTTTTCTCTTCACATGTTATATGAAATGGGTATATTTACTTGGACAAAGGAAATAGAGCAAGAGTCATTTAACCATTTGACAATATCTGAAAGCCAAATTAAAGGACAGAGGGATAAGAGGTGACAAAAGGGAAGATTTGCAGAAAGCAGGGTCAGTGGTTAAAGTCAGCATATTTTAATTAGTTGGGCTGGGTAGGACTAAAATGGTATCAATCACGTTTCTTCTGAGAGGCATGTTTACTTTTAAGGAAAAGAAATGTCATTTTTGCTAACTATTTCTGACAGAAGATGCTCAGCTTGACCTAGCTTTGTTAAGAAAGAAAATAACAGCAAATATAGGCATTTGATTGTCCATGAGGAGACATAATTAAATCTGAGAAAATGTGATAAAGAATTCTGAGTTGTATATAAACCATCTTTCTGACTTAGTGGAAGTTTGACTAGAGATACATTACAGACGTGCAACTTAGAGCTTTTTCTACAAAGACTAAAGCTCTCCCTATTAGGGATAAAACCCCATTAAATGCAGTAGGAGCACACCTCCAAGTAAATGTGCATACAATTTCACTGTTAAGTGGACAACTCAACCATCTCTGACCCTACAATTGGCAGGGGAGGGCTTGCTGGTGGCGATGCCTAGTTGCCCAAGTTGTTCAGGGAACTTCATATGTCAATTGCAATACCCTAAAATTGATCTAATAGCATATTAAATACTGGGTGTGTGTGCATTGTCCATAAGATTTCCCTTGCATCTGTATATGCAGCATTTGGGAGAAGCCTGAACTGTTCTGAGACGGTTCTGTGTTCTTCAGATTGGATCTTTTTAATATTAAAAAATGCGTCACTTGCAGAGTCTGTAAGTCACTTTCAGAGTGTTGCAGCACAGGAATAACACATACACAATAAGAATGGTTAGATAACAATGGTTAGAGATGGCCTCATTAGTCTCAAGGTAGAGATTACACATTCCATACGTCCAAAGAGGTACCTGGTAATTTATGTTGCAGCTGGCTGGCATTTGCAAATAAAATAAAGTCCCACTATACAGTATGAAAGGAGTCTGGTTTTGCTATTGGACATGTGTGTGTCTGATTTTGAATGGAGCACTGGTATTATACGAGGGGGTAAACTGTCTCCCCATACAAAATTGCCTGAAGCTGCTGTTAGTGTCACTGGAGATAGCAGAGTTTCCTGAACTGTAGTGGGTTAGAGGCACTGTTCAGATCAAAACTGCACCCTCCTACAGGCTATTTGAAGCACACACACACAAATGAAAAAGAAAAGACAAGAAAAACAGGAGCAACAACATTAGGAGGATGTGATCATATATCTCTGGTGTCACGTCTGTTTTGTCCCTAAGGAACTCATAAGCTTCAGTCTTTAGTGCCTTGCAGAGCTCCTTCCTTTTCTCTATCAGCAACTATTTCCTGTCCTCTATTCTCTATTGCCCATCTGTACCTAATATAGCCATGTGATGTGGCTTTCTAATCCTTCATTTAAGGGAGCTTAAATAAAAGCATTAAAAAACAACAACATTAAATTCGCTTGAAGGATTAGAAAAACAAAGCCTTGGAATTTTTATTACATCATTTATATGTTTTATGTGATTCCCATCCCCTCCAGTTTAACCAAGAACTTGAATTGACATCAGCGGGAACACTTTGTGCTCAGAGGAAATGTTAGTTTTTCACACAGCTGGTGATTTAGTATAAAGGTATATCTGGCAGAATATAACCAGGCTGCACGAGTTCGTTCAAGATCCAGGAAAACACCAGGGGTCCACTCAGAAGAAGAATCAATTTAGGAGCCTTCCTTTTTTATTTGAATTGGCAACCCACCATTTAGAGAGTAAGGAAAGCACTAATTCTGCACTTTAGTTAGTTAGTATCCTTCTGCAAAGGTAGTTTTTGCCCCATTGAATAAATTCTGTCTTTAGAATGCTTTTTGGGGGTCTGAATTTGTTTTCATCCTTAAGGATCATTTTATCTGACAAGCCCTGAGTTAAAGAAGAGATACGCCTTTTGTGATTGAGCATGTCATTGATGTACTAGACAAGGATGGTAATATCTTGCAAGGGATATTTCCCCCCATTGCTGAAATCTAAGCTGGCACAGCCATCTCTCAGGTGGCAGCTCTCAAATTATATCTTGCATCATTACAGTAGAAAATAATAGCTTTGATTTATTTACTTGCAAGTTAAGAAGAAGAAGAAAAGGTTGTTTAGAGGAGAGAAGCATATAGGCTGCAACTCCATTAATAACAACAAATCAGACTTTGAAGCTGAACATGACCAGCTAATGCACAAATGGTGCAGAAATCAGCCAGACAGATATGATCAAGAAGGTGCATGATCTCAAGCTATAACCACACAGGAAACACTGGTTTGGACTGGAGCTTATGCAAAGTGGTGGCAAAAAGGGAGCGTCCTTCACCTCTAACAGCTATCAAATGACTCTCCTTCATTTCTGGGTTTTAAAGCAGAGGTTGGATGGCCATCTGTCATGGATGCTTTAATTCAGATTCCTGCATTGAAGGTGGTTGGACTAGATGACTCTTGGGGGTTCCCCTTCCAATTCTACAATTCTAAGATACTGGAATGGTTGTCTGTACTTGGTGTTGAGCAATAGGGACAGGTTGGGAATTCTCTTGGTCTACCTACCACCTCCCTGCCCAGCAGTCTACTTGACTGAGCAGCTTTTTGCCCTTTGCAGAGACAAGGGACCTATTAGGATAGCCTGTGTTTGGAGGCTGATGGTTTCCAAATGACTCTGCAGATGTTCTGGCTGATCTGTGGCATATACAAAGGACCTGGGATGTTGACAAGATTGCCTTTCCCCACTTGATAGACCTGGCTAGCTCATTGAGATACGCCAGAGCTGAAGGCAATGAAGCAAGATGGGAAACGGCTTGAACACAAGTGGAAAAAACTCCAGATGAATGCAACTGAACATTAGTGAGTGCTCATTATTGAGCCTATTCAAGGAGTCCTTCATGTTGTGAATGTGATACCTTTTATTTCTGCTGCTTTGACTTGTCCCTGCTTTGATGATGCAGATGACAATTGTTTATCTAAAAACCAAGGTAAATACATATGCACAAAGCCCAATAAGAAGGCAAAAAGGACCATTGGCTTACGGCCTACTTCTCTGGGAGTTTTATCCATGTGTCCGGAGCAAACCTCCAAGAAAAAAGGTAAGGTATCCTGACAGAATTGGGGTAATTGGTTTGCAGCAAGCACAAATTGCCAGGCTTGGGTGCAATGAGCTGTGTCTGCTATGTGTGCCTGTGGCAAACCGGTTCATGTGATTGATTTGCCATGTTCACATTCATTCCAAGCCAACAAAAAGCCTTCTAGGAGTGAAAATAAACCTAGTTTGTTGTTCTGTTATTTACGTCTGTGTGTAATGATGCCATGTTAGTGAAGAGGCCACAGGGGCCTGATAGGTTGGACAAATAAGACTTATATCACTTGCAGCAATTCCAGATCTGTGAGTGTTGGTAACTAGTCGGATCCATTCCTCCTAGACCTTCCTTTATTGGTTAATATGTTGTTCAAATCCTAATGGTGACAACTAGGCATCCGCTGAAAGAAATCACCAGATGGTTCACCATGCTGCTGTACTCCAAAATTTCATTTTGCTCTGAAAATGTGACATTGCTGTATCCCTGTTGCCTTGTTTCTGTGTCTCTCTCCAGGACTCTGTGGTCACAGATAGTCCATCCTAGACTCTGATTTAGCTGGTGATTTTCAACACTGCTTTTGATAGCAAGCAGTTTTCTGTGCATGATTTAGTTACAACCTATGAGAAGTGGTTGTATCAGAATTAAGTATGCGTAAAGGAGACCTGGGAGGGATTAAAATCAGAAGCCACAATAAAAAAGATGGGGAGGCAAGCAAAATAAATGAAATGAAATGGTTGTCTAGTGACATAAAGGAATGGCCTGGGGAAAGCCCTTTAGCGCACGAGATTTGAACTTTGCTCAAGGTTTCAGAATGATGCGTTTGTTACACTTTGGTGAGCTTTTCTGTCTGCACTTTATGCTTTAAAGGGAAACAACGTTCTCTTATGAATAACTTCTCAAGGCTGTGCTCCTTAGCATGCAGAAGCTGCCTGACCATAATTGCTTAGGAAACGTGCCCTGTGGCAAACTTCACTGAATTCCCAGGCCCCCCAAAAGGAGAAAGGATAGTTAGAACTTTAAACCAAAGTTATGGCTGAAATGTTAGAAAATTATATAGAGGTTTCTTCCAGCAGTTCCACCTTCCCTTTAACTTTTCTTCTACAGTTGTTAACTTTTTGTAGGGAAAGTAAAGCCCCCCCCCCCATTCTACCTTGTAAACTGAACCACAGGCCTTGGAAATTATGTTATTAATATCTGCAAAAAAAAAAAGTTTCTGGCAAAAGCTTCACACACTAGGCCTCTTGTACATTGCCAGAAGAGAAGTGAAATCTGCCATTAAGTATATAAGCAACATTGCGTCAGCCTTCAACATAGACTGGCAACAGTGTGGTGGGCCTCTGTCCCAAACCGCATTTTGAATCAACTGAATATTCTGAGCACTTTTCAAAGGTAGCCACTCGAATGATGCTTTACAGTAAGCTAGCCTTGACATAACAAGAATATGAATCAATGCAGTTGCCCATGTTCAAGAGGAGCAGTTGGTGCACCAACCACAGAAAGGCACTTCAAGCTACTTGGGAAGACCAGTAAGGAACACTGTACAAATAAGGCCTACATAAGAACCTAGGAAGAGCCTGCTGGCCCATCTAACTCATCATCCTGTTCTCATAGCAGCCAACCAGATGCCTGTGGGAAACCTTCAAGCAGGCTGAGAGCACAAAAGAGCTCTCCTTTTCTGCTGCTTCCAGCAACTGGTTTTCAGAAGCATACAGACTCCAGCCATGGAGAAAGAGCATAGCCATCATGGCTAGCAGCCATTGATAAGCTTATCCTCCATGAATTTGTCTAATCTTCCTTTAAAGCCATCCAAGTTCATGGCCTTCACTGTCTCATATGGGAGAGACTTCCATAGTTTAACTATGCACTGCACGAAGAAGCACCTTTTCCATATGGAGCTTTTGGACCTTTTCATCAATGCTGTAGAATCTGAAGATGTAAGCAGTTATCTTGTTGGTTCTTGGTTCAAATTATTGGTTCACTTTTGCGAGATAAAGATATACATTGCTTTCCCTTTATTGTCATATCATGTCATGCAGGGCATTTATTAGCATAGATTCTGGTGAATTAACATAGAACTAGTTTGATTCCAAGGGACGCAGGTAGCGCTGTGGTCTAAAACACAGAGCCTAGGGCTTGCCGATCAGAAGGTTGGTGGTTTGAATCCCCGCGACGGGGTGAGCTCCCGTTGCTCAGTCCCAGCTCCTGCCAACCTAGCAGTTTGAAAGCACGTCAAAATGCAAGTAGATAAATAGGTACCACTCCAGCGGGAAGGTAAACGGCATTTCCGTGTGCTGCTCTGGTTCGCCAGAAGTGGCTTAGTCATGCTGGCCACATGACCCGGAAGCTGTACGCCAGCCCCCTTGGCCAATAAAGCGAGATGAGCACCGCAACCCCAGAGTTGTCCGCGACTGGATCTAATGATCAGGGGTCCCTTTACCTTTACCTAGTTTGATTCCATGCCGTCTCTACGAGGCAAAGCAAACACATTGCTTTTATATTTGTTCCTAGTTTCTGATGTTCACCTAAAATTAGTCAGATGTGAATTGTGAGATTTGTGTGTGTGTGCACAGTGATGCAGAGGAGATACTTGGATGGAATGACCCTTGCCTCCCACCCAATAAAAAGTCAGAAGAGATTGCATTGGAAATAATGACTGAGAATTCAGACTATAGTCTGATGCTGCGGAAGGGGCAAAGGGTCTATTATTTTAAAATAAAACCAAGTGAGCAGAAACCCTTGCTAAATATTCATTTGGATACCAGATTTTGGAATACTAAAACAACTAGCTTTATATCCACTCTTTGTGATCAGAATATTCATTAAAAAAAATCTCACCTTCAGCCATTTTCTTAGTAAAACTTTCCATATATTGAAATAGTTCAATGTAGGTCAATAAACTCGAACTGCATGTTCTCTTGGCTAATGCCTTACTTGATCCTTGCTAGCCTTAGAGAGGATAATGACTGTTGCTGGGATGAGTCACAACAATAACTTGTACTTAGCTGAACCAGTGTTGCAAAGATCTGTAATATTAGAAAGAGCATGGGATTTTTTTTCCCAAATGATGTGCTTTCTGGTGGCTACAGCATTCTGGTCAGGAATCATTCACAACTGTTTCAACTGCCTTTAAGTGAGAGCTTTAGGCACTCATTTTGGGATGTGTAAAATCAGTAAATGTGAGGCCAAGGTGATGGTTGAATTGTCAGCAAACCCATGCATCTATATCACTCTGTTGTGTCCAGTTTACAAAACAGGTTTTCAGAATGCAAAATGGGAAAGAAAAAGAAAGATTTAAGGTAGCTGATAGAAGTAGGATTCCAGTATCAGAACAACATGTCTCCTCTCAGCCTCCTCTTTTCCAGGCTAAATGTACCCAACTCTCTCAACTGTTCCTGATAAGGTTTCCAGACCCTTGATCATCTTGGTCACAAAAACATGGCATGAAATAAATAGACTAGCCTGATGCTTCAAAGAGCCTATTGTATGTTTGGAATGATTTCCTACTGCTGTCTTTTGCTTTGTAACTTTTAATTTTTTGGAGAAATACTGGAAATCATTGTCACTTATCTGACATTGTATTCGAGGCTTTGAATCTCTTGTGTAGGCTTTTATGATGAGGATCTTAACATGCAATTGAAAACTTGAAGTGAGGTTATAAGCATTCAGGGTTATAAAAAGATACTATTTTACTGTCACAATCCAAATTATTCCCCCGTGTTTATGATATAAATTGATATTGTCTTGCTTCACTATTCATGCCTCCTTGGTAGTTTTAATCCTCTGCAAAGAGGCAACCCATGTAGAGGGGTTGTGGCAAATGGGTTGCTAATATTTTTAATGCAAATAACTGTATCATTTCAATTTGAAGTATAATTTTTAGCTTTGAAATGTATGTCTGCTGCTTCCCTGTGTTGCTGCTTCCCTTTGCCCTACAAGGTAATGATTTATATGCATGGTAGAGAAAGCATAGCACCCATTTTCCACCTCTGTTGAGTATGATGGTCTTATGGCCAGTATGTGTTGTGTACAACTTATTCTCAAGTTGTCTCCCTCTATCCTGTCCTCGTTCTCTATTATTATTACATTGTCCCCTCCCTTCTTCCCCTTAAATCTTGTTGCTTTCACTTCAAACCTCCCCCCCTTTCTCAAGTTGCAGTAGCCCTTGGCAGACTTGTGTGGTGTGGGAAACGTGACAAATGCTGGCATAGAAAACTAATTTGCCCATGGATGATGCATCTTCCTTTAGTCAAAACATTACTCAGATAAATCCAGTGCCATTACTTTCCTGCAATGTCCAATTTAGAAAGTTTAGAACTCATTAGGGAAAAACGAAGCACACAACTGACAGCAAGTTTGTTTTGCTTTCCGCTGTATAAATGACACACAGATAATGCTCAAATGAACCAGCCAACCGAGTTTTGATTAATATTTTTGATATAGGTGCTCAGATGGGGGAAGAGCATTTGTTTTTATTAATTCAGCTCTGTTTCTAATGAGCACAAACACTATGACAGTTGTGATTACATTGGTAGATGCACTAAATGGACAGAAATGCATACAGTAACCTAGACATCAGGGTACTTTGGGAAAAGAGATTTGGCAACTGATGCCCTTCTGGCAGAATCTCAGTAACAAATGCTTCTACAAGTCACCAGTGAATACTATAACTGCCACTGTAATTTCAGTGCTGGCTATATGCTGGCAGGGTCCAGAAGGTAGGTGTAAATGTGTTTCTGTCTCTCTGTGGGTAAATTAGATGTCTCACGTGCACAGTGGTGAAGCAACTACTCAGATGTCTCCTATTCCTTTCAGCCACAAACTAGGTGCTTGGATGTTCGATAGGAAACCATGGATATGGCTATACTGAGCATTACTTGTGTCATGGGGAACTGCAGAAACTGAGGGTTGTGTGAGTATTTGATGTCCTTTATGATGTATCTTAATCAATTGCCCCTATCACAGTATAGCTTCTGCAAAATCTGAATTCCTATGGAAGTAGCTTTAATATTTTCCGTTTTGGTTCCTCATCCACAACTTACCGTATTTTTCGCCCCATAAGGCGCACCGGCCCATAGGACGCACCTAGTTTTTTTGGGGGAGAAATAAAGAAACCTTTTTTTATTCCCCCCCCCCAGGCTGGGGCGGGAAGCTGTCCCCTGAGCTTGTGGGGCTGGCAGCGGGGAGAAGCAGGCTCCTCCCCGCCGCCAGCCTTCAAACCAGGTCAGGGGACAGCGGGAAAGGCGCGCCGCGCCTCTCCCGCTGTACCCCAAGCTTGCGGGGCTGGCGACAGGGAGGAGCAAGCTTCTCCCCACCGCCAGCCTCCAAACCAGGTCGGGGGCCAGCGGGATGGTGGCGTTCCACCTCCCCGCTGTCCCCCGAGCTTGTGGGGCTGGCGGTGGGGCTCTCCTGAATCCTGGAGAGCGAGAGGGGTCGGTGTGCACCGACCCCTCTCACTCTCCAGGCTTCAGCAAAAGCTTGCATTCACCCCATAGGACGCACACACATTTCCCCTTCATTTTTGAAGGGGAAAAAGTGTGTCCTATAAGGCGAAAAATACGGAACCTTGTTTGTCTATTTCCCCCTTACTTTCCCCCTCTTAAAATTAAATGTTAATGCTCTTTCATTGGTTCCCCCCTTAAATAAATGTGTAGATACTCCTTTTTACTTTTGTATATATATCATGTCTTTGTTAAGTATTTTTGTTTTGTTTTTCCCTTTTCTTTCTTTCATTTTTAAAGTAGGAAAAAAGTAGACTTGTCTTGCATCGGCAGAGTTGGGCAAACTCTTGTGTTTTTCCACTCAATTGAACGAAGCTTTAAAAAGCTACAATCCAGTTATATGATGCCCTTGGCAGCGATCGCTGGTCCTCTCACTCTTTTATTTTTATGCTACTTCCATATGTAGAGATTCTTGGATATTATGCATATTTGAATATATGACTGTACCTTATGTTGAGTTAGACCATTGGTCTATCCAGACCTGTACTTTGTTTTCTATACTGTCTGTGAGTGGCATTCCAAAGTCTCATTCAGAGGTCTTTTCCAGCCCTGTTACATGAGATCCTTTTTAAGTGGAGATGTCAGGGACTGAGCCTAGGATTGTCTGCATGTGCAACACATGCTCTTCCACTGAGCTATGGCCCTTATTCAGTGCAACCAATCTCATTAAGTTAGGTGTGGCTAACCTTTTTTTTTTTGGCTCATGGGCTGCATAGACTGTCAGGTACTCCTTGGGAGCCCATAAGCCAGTGGGGTGTGTGTGAGAGTACATGTTCACATGCATGTACACTCACATGCTCACCACACATACACTTCATACAAACCCACACATGCTGGCAGACATATTTCTTCTCTCTCTCTCTCTGTGTCAAGAGCGATCCAGCAATAAACCATGCCAAGCAAGTTGGAGCTAACACTTTATTATCAAAAACAGGACCTGCACAGGAGTGTCAGGCATCATGAGCACAGCAACTCATCTCCGACAGGTCTTTCCCCCATGAAACAGTTGCTGAGACTAAAGGTCCCCACTTCTTCACAGCTCCAGTCCCCTCCTCTCTAGGGTTTCCCCTCAAGCAATCTGAGATTGTGCCTGTGTGAAGCTAATTTCTCCTCTGCCCTCTTCATGCCTCTCCTGGTTCTGGGAGACTAGTAGGGAGGGCAGCTTGTCGCAGCAGGAGGGGGAGACACCTGTGCCTGTTCACCAGCCAGGCTCATCACCGCCTCTTGGCTTCCCTCCTCTCTTGCGTCAGCTTCTGCCCTTGATTCTGGGCTATTCTCTGCCACAGACTCCCCCTGCTCACTAAGGCCTGTTACCTCGTTAGCCTCCAACACCTTCTCCCTCTGACCACTCATTGTCACCCTACCTCTAAACACCGGACTCTAGACCTTCTTTCTTCCCTTCAGGGCTCCCCAGCTGGTTTCTTCCACCATTCATCTGCATCTAACCAGACACACACCCCACTCAGTTAAGCATCATCCCTGAATTCCTTAAACAAATACAGGGATGATGCCTAACTAAGATCTTTGTTAATGTGTGTGTGTGTGTGGGGGGGGACTACTTTTGTAGTCCTGAGTTAATACAAAACCATTCAACCTGCAGTGCAAGATCCGGATAGCCAGATACAATTTGATTTTCTGGATTTCCCAAACATTTTGTTCTAGGCTCATATGCACAGCCCACCCTTCTCCCTCCCCTTTTAATTGTTTGCTTTCTCTGAAGTCAGAACAGAAGTGTTTCCGTGTCCACTCACTTACGCTGTTTCATTAAAGAAAGCCTGAAGCAAAGAAGTTGAGATGCTTGCTTGGATAGTTTAATTAAGTCATGCTTCAGAAATGTTGTTTGGTTTGCTGAACAGACAGCGAGCATGTTATTTAAAATTTAATTTGATAGACCTGCCAAACCATACAATAACAATTCAGGTTGCAGATTGCTTGCTGTGTAAAATATAAATACTTTCCTATTTTTCTTGTATCTGCCTTCCTATGGCCTTTTAAAATATTGAGATCTAGCACTCAGCGATACTTGATTTGACATGCAATAATAATTTAAGAACATGCTCTTGTAAAGAGATCATGTAAAAATAAATTGCAGAATTTCTCTTCCCACTGGCCCCCTCCAGAGGAGGCTGTTGTTTCCACTTGCTTTGATCTGTTCAACTTTATGTCAGGCAAAGCCTTTCTTTTCTTTTCTTGTGGAGTTGGAATTGTGGGCGTGATCCAAAGCCCCAGATGATTAGCTTCTCTTTTATGAAGGCAGATATCCTTGAATGTATCAGAGTTCCTATTGCATGCAAGAAGCACTACTTTGCTCATAAGAGAGAACTGGGAATCATCTCTGCTGGTAGAGTTCCGTGAGCACATTGAACTACTGCAAAGCAGTCTTTGTTTTGTGTACAGATGATTTTAACATACTAGTTTGATGGGTTATGGTTATATCCTAATAGCTGGGGACCATCGAAAGGGGAGAGACTGAAAGACTGTTTATGTAGATTGATTTTGATTGCTACAATTTCCAGAGTGCAAAAGGGGGAAGAGAAGAAATTGAGGAAGGAGGGGGAGGAAAGAGAAGGGCTTTTGCAAACCTGCCTGCTGGCATCCTCCTCAGCGTTTATCATGATGGATAATTATTGCATACAATATCACATGTGATAATTGCGGAATATGATAAATTTAAGAATATTTTTGAATTTGAGCTCTGTAGAGCCATTGGGCCTTGTACAGTATCCTGTATAGTCACCACGACTGGCCACAGGTTTGGGAAGGCTGAAGTAAAATGAATGCATTGCAAACCGTATCTAGCTATTAAAACAAATCTGATAAGGAAAGTCAAATCTCATTCCAATGAAATTGTCTTTCTGGGGAAGAATCTCTACAATAAAGATGAGCGTGCTGCCAAAGATGTTATTCTTATTTCAGACTATACCCATTATAAAGGGTATAGGAATCTTTAAAGAATGGCAAAGAGTGATTTCAAGGTATATCTGGCAGGGGAAGAAGCCAAGAATAAAATTTAAGTTATTGACAGATGCAAAAGAAAGAGATGGCTTCGCCCTGCCAGATATGAAACTATATTATGAAGCAGCTTGCCTATGTTGGCTAAAAGAATGGATTAAACTAGAAAATAAGGAGCTATTAGACCTTGAAGGTTTTGATAACAGATTTGGTTGGCACGCGTATCTATGGTGTGACAAGAAGAAAGTTCATAAAGGATTTGGAAGCCACATTTTCAGGAGTTCTTTAATAGAAATATGGGATAGATACAAAAATATATTGGAACCAAAAATCCCACATTGGCTATCTCCGTTAGAGGTTATGAGTGTTAAGAAAATTAATATGAGAGGTAAATGGAGTACATACGGAGAATTGGTAATTAAAGAAGGAGGAAAATGGAAATTGAAACCATATGAACAAGTTAAAGATCATGTATATGATTGGTTGCATTATTTTCAAGTAAACGAAATGTTTTAAAAATATTTAAAAGAAAGGGGTTATGTAGAAAAAGATTCTAAATTTCAAATAGACATAATAAACAATGATTGTAAAACTTTGTCAAAGATGTACAAGATATTGTTGGAATGGCATATGAAAGATGAAGAGGTTAAATCGGTAATGATACAATGGGCCAAAGATTTTGGGTATAATATACATTTCGATGAGTGGGAAAAACTGTGGAAAGAGAATATAAAATTTACTGCATGTACGGCACTGAAAGAAAATGTTATGAAAATGTTTTACAGATGGTATAATACACCAGTAAATTTAGCAAAGATGTATAAGACGTGCAACAAATGTTGGAAATGTAAAGAAAAAGATGGAACATTCTTTCATGTGTGGTGGGAATGTAAGAAAGTGAAAAGCTTTTGGGGATTGATATACAATGAAATGAAAAAGATGTTAAGATATACTTTTGTAAAAAAACCGGAGGCTTTTCTTTTAGGGATTTTAGGAAAAGAAATAAAAAGAAAAGACTGTAAACTCTTTCAATATGCAGTAACGGCAGCCAGAATATTGTTGGCCCAGAAATGGAAACAAGAGGAAATACCGACGATAGAGGAATGGAGACTGAAACTGATAGATTACGCAGAACTGGACAAATTAACTGGGAAAATTAGATATACCAAAGACCAAAAGTTCATCGAAGACTGGGGAAAGTTTGTAGATTATCTGAAAAATGTATGTGATGTGAACACAACGTTAGTGGGATTTCAAGAGGCACTGTAAAAATTGAGAAGTATTGTTAATATGAAATAGTGGGGGAAGGGAAGTTTAATGGCAATATGAAAGAAGGGAATGTGTAATTAAAGATAAAATATGGATGATTCTCAGAGACGCCGAAGGAAGTTCAAGAAGAGACAATTTGTTGAAATTTGGATAAAAATGTATAATTGTATGGAAAACCAATAAAAATTTATTAAAAAAAAAAAGATAAGGAAAGTCAAATCAGTACCTCTGCAAGGTTCCTTCCTTGTCCCCAAAATGACCACAGCCCCCATGAGCGGTACACCCCCAAGTGCTTCCTGAAAACCCCTGGACCTGGACCAAAAGAGGCTTGTACTGAAATAGAGACCTTTTGTCCTACCTCACAGGGCTTTTGTGCCTGTCCAATAAAGGCACCATTGCCCATTCTGGTTCTCCTTTGACTTTTACACCTTTCCACGAGGTTGCCAGGTGTGTGTGGAGGCGGTGCTGAGTGGCACCTCCTTGCTAAATGGCACTCTACCTCTCAGCACTAGTTCCAGGGAGGACACACAGGAGCTGGGGTTGGGGGGTTGGCAGTGGCTGGGAATGGGGTATTGGGGGAGGGGAGGTGGGCAGCCCAAAGAAAATGTGAAAAGGGCAGATGTCTTGAGAACTTCATTTAGTAGGCAGGGTATAAAGTAAAGGTAAAGGTACCCCTGCCCGTACGGGCCAGTCTTGCCAGACTCTAGGGTTGTGCGCTCATCTCACTCTATAGGCCGGGAGCCAGCGCTGTCCGCAGACACTTCCGGGTCACGTGGCCAGCGTGACAAGCTGCATCTGGCGAGCCAGCGCAGCACACGGAATGCCGTTTACCTTCCCGCTGGTAAGCGGTCCCTATTTATCTACTTGCACCCGGAGGTGCTTTCGAACTGCTAGGTTGGCAGGCGCAGGGACCGAACGACGGGAGCGCACCCCGCTGCGGGGATTTGAGCCGCCGACCATGTGATCGGCAAGTCCTAGGCGCTGAGGTTTTACCCACAGCGCCACCCGCGTCCCTAGGCAGGGTATAAATACTCCCAAATAAATGAATACGCAAATAGATAAATTCAGCAGGTCTTGTGGAAAGAATCTGTTGACTGTGTGTAGGTTAGGGGTGTGGTCAGAAGGTGTGATCTTTGTCTGTACTCCAGCATCCATTCTACATATGTCATGAAAAGGGCTAAGGTACTACAGAGTGCCAAGCTGCCGTCCTGCGTTCCTAGAGCGGTGGACTTTAGATGCACAGTTGCTCTTAAGCTTTGCCTGCAGACCCATTGAAGTCACTTAGTGGCTAAGTCAGCTGCAACTCTTTAATCATTTCCTCATAAGAGTGTAAGAAGAATGATCTAGTTGGTCCAGGCTAAGGTCCATCTAAATCAGTCTTCTCTCAACCCTGGGGCTCTGGATGGTATTGGGTCACAACTCCCCTCATCCCTGACCATTTGTCACAATGGGAGTTGGACTGCAGCAGCAGCAGCTGAGGGCTGAGATTGGGCAGAAGACTGATCTAAGTCTAGAATTCTATTTCCAACAGCAGCTACTCAAATGCATTTATTCTGTGTAAGTTTGTGTGTGAGAGTGAGAGAGAGAGAAAGAAAGAGAGAGATTGTGATGGCTATCCACTGTTCCCCAAGAGGATCTAGTATTACTGTTTAGAGTAAATGGAGATCCCATGTCACTGCCATAGCTAATTGCTGATGATAGACCCACCCTACCCTAGTCCTTTAAAAAAGCTGTCTAAGTTAGTGCTTATAACGGCATCTGTTTCTGGTAGTACTGAATTTTGTAAGTTAATTCTGTATTGCAGGAAGGAAACCCTGCATTAATGTTTCATTAGTCAAGGAAGCAAGCTCTGCGAGTGTGAGCAGCCAGTTACCACAGCTTCAGCCTTCTGTGGAGTAGCAGTAGCTCATTAGTGTTGGGTTGCCCTTGCTCCCGTGAAGTATATCGGTTGCATCCCATAGGAGACTGTGGGTGTTATCAAACTTTCATAAATCCTTTAGTTTAATTTATATATCAAGTATTCAGTAAGCCCGACTTGCTTTTGTGCACTTTCTGAACACAGTAACTCACTTTTATTCGTGGCCAAGCTAAGCTCAGAAACAGAGAATCTTTTTTGCTGTGTGGCTGGCTAATCATAATTGCTGACACTTCATAACTGCATCTAACTCTTTTAGAGGTGCCTATAATTCTTCTCTAGACTTACCATAAAGATGGTATTTTTTCTAAGTAATTTACATACCATAGTAAAGTTCTGTTCCCCCACCCCTATTTATTTCTTCTATTTACTAGTTGCCTGATAAAAGCATTTCTCCAGGTGACATACAAAGTGATATAAACAGAATTAAACAATAATATCACAATTCAGCAAACCAGTAAAACCCGCCCAGCAACAACTCAGTAATAAAATCAACGCAGGATAAACAACACACATCAGTCAACCAAAGCCCCACTAAATATAAACAGCTGTATGTAGGAATTATGCATATTTCTTTAAATATGCTACAGAACATCACTAAGACTGAAAAGAAAAACATCTATATAATATTGGGACATACCTAAGGGAGCGCCATCCTTTAGAGATAAGCTAATAGGCCCTGCTAAAGATGTCATTGGGCATGAGAGACCCAATGATGGAACAATAAACCCCCTGTTGCTTGCACTTTTGGTATAGCTCAGGCCCTTTGCAAACAATGTGCAAAGCCATTCTTGTCAACACCATGCTACTTGAAATTACCTGTTTAGGATGTACAACCCCACAGGTGATGGGGGCATTAGAATGGAATAATCAGTTAATCACAGGTAGCCAGAAAACAGCGGTGAATAAATGTGTTCTTCTTAGATAGTGGCCCACTTACAAAGCATTTAATGAACTTTCCATTTTATTGCTAAGTAGCGAGGTTAATGAAATAATAATGACACTTCAGGAGGTGTGATGGCCATGTTAGTAGCTTTAATGGCTGCTGCACAAGTATTATAGCACAGAGCAGGAAGTTAAAGAATCCCAAATAAGTGCTCTTTATTCAGAGATAACTTTTCAATATGCAGCAAAGAACCATCAATGAAAAGCTAAGAGGTGTCACGCCACCCTTCAACCAATGTTCAGTGTGGCTCACAGAGAGAAAAGGAGAGAAAGTACCTATATAAACCCACATTTCAGCACACTTCCTGGATTGCAAGTTTTATAAGCCATTAGGAGGCATCCGCCTTTGGAGAATCTGCCACACTTGTTTCTACAGATGCTGGGCTATGTGCAAGTTGCAAAGAAGGCAAAAAGCAGATGTCTATAGTGTTAGGTGCTCCACAAATGAAGTATCGCCCTTTTTCATATTAACATTTCACTCCAAAGGTATTCCACAGATATTTTAAAAGTACAGGGGGACAAGATGTAACCTTACGATACTCCATAGATCAAGAGGGGTAGAGTAATCCTCCAGCGCCAACCAGTTACACCCCCTCAGCAGACATAAGACCATAAGAATAACCCTGTTAGATCAGGCTAGTGGCCCACCTAGTCCAGCTTCTTGTTCTCACAGTGTCCAACCAGATGCTCATGGAAAGCCTGCAAGCCGGACCTGAGTGCAGAATCACTTTCCCTTCCTGTGGTTTATAACAAATAGTACGGTAATCAGAAGCATACTACCTCTACCCTTGGAGGCAGATTGTAGTCAGTCATGGCAAGTAGCCACTAATAGCTTTCTCCACCATGTTTAATCCTATTTTAAACCACCTAAGTTGGTGGTTCCTGGATGCCTGAATGCCATAGCTTAACAATGAGCTGTGTGAAGAACTTTCTTTTCTCTGCCCTGAATATTCCTACTTTCAGCTTGATTGAATGTCCACAAATTCTAGTGTTATGAGAAAGGGCGGAAAAAAATCTTTCTCTATCCACTTTCTCCGTGCCATGCATAATTGTGTAACTTTCTTCATGTCACCTCTTATTCACCATTTTTCCAAACTAAAAAAGTCTCAGGCGCAGCAGTCATTCCTCATAGGGGTGTGGCTCCATCCCTATGGACCTTTCACTTGCTCTTTCCTGAACCTTTTCCAACTTTACAATGTCCTTTTTGAGATAAGAGCACAGTATTCCCAATGTAGACACATCATAAATGTGTATATTGGCATTATGATATCAGCAGTTTTATTTTCAAATCATTTCCTAATGATCCCTAGCATGGAATCTGCCTTTCCCTTCAGGTGTTGCACCCTGGATCAGCATCTGCATGGAACTATCCACTATGACCTCAATAGTTGGGATTTGTATTGAATGTCTTAAAACCCATATTAAATTGAGAGGATTTGTATTTAATGTTGCTATGAGATTTAGGAAAATTAGTTAGCATTTCAAGCCTGTTAACTAGGGTGTCAGCCCTCAAGGTAGTCCTGAATTCTGATGAACATGGGTCCTGAAAACCTCTGTCCTCCAAGAGCACCATGAGCTTTTGCAGTAATCTTATACATAACTATTACAGCCAAATTGCTTGCTCCCATTAGTGTTTTGTTTAAGATAGATAAATGGTCAGCACCTGATTTTCCTAAACAAATTGTTATTTTATTCCAGCGACTCTGGCAACCAGGCTAAAATTCCAGCGGTTACCATAAGCCACAACTAAATACAATATGATCTTGGCAGTAACAAGGAAGGTAAAATGGCTTCTTTGTAGTAATAATTAAGATGAACCCTGTTTCACTAACTCGTTTCTGGAATAAAACAGATGTTGTAGAAGGTAAGCTGTCATACGATGTGCTGTCTTTGTGTTTCTATATCCATGATGTGCATACTCAAGCTGTAGATCACCTTTAAATATCCGAATATCATGCAAATAGCTTTCAGGCACAAGAAAACAAACTCTCTTAATTGTATTCCCAGGCAACCATAAGTGCGATAAAGACACACTTTGTATTCTAGATGAAATACACCTTGGGACGTACCGATAATATTGGTTAACAGCTGTGAATGTGTGCACATAAAACAAAGGTCACAATTTAACAGGCAGCACTCTCATCTGAGTGGGAGAATTAACTTTTTTCTCCAGTACAATAATGCTTGGAACCCCCTCCGTATAGCATTGAGAAAGTTAGATATTCAACATATGGGGATATTTTCAATCCTTGTGTGTAATTTCAGCTTGAAGGCACTGTTTAATAATAACTCAAAAGACTGCTTCGGGAAGCCAGAAAGCATGGTCCCCTATCCCTGTATAACTACATCCATGCTTACCTAGCTTTTGGGGGTGGGTGAGCTTTTGAATCATTTAGGTCTTGGCAACCTATCAAATACCAGTAACCACACCAAACAGAACTTGCATAAGGATGATAGATTCCAGGTTTCGGATGGTGGATGGGCAGTGGAAAGCTCGAACAACAAAAATGGGACTTGTGGCTGATTATTGTTTTAATTTTCTCCTCCCAAGGAGCTAGTGTTTTCGTGCTGAACAGAACGGAGAGGTGCCATTTCATCCACAATGCAAACTCAAGGGAGTGGGTTCTCAATGAGTTGTTGCAGCAGGTCTGATGTGCTTAATTGTAGGATATATATGTGCTTGTTTTATTTGCATGCTACATTTTTTTAGGCACGCTCTTAAACACCTTAGGACCAAACTAGATGCACTGTTAATTACATGAATGCAATTAGCATACATGTATTTTCTGAAGCAGATAGTAGTCATGGGGCAAACTCAGCAGCACTGGGTCCATAAGGGAGTTTAACACTGCTCTTTCTCCCATACATCCTACTGTGGTCTTGACAAAAACCATCTCCCTGAAGCTGCTACAGTATTTGCACTGGGAGGGAAGCCTCCAGGTATTACACTGGAGGCTTCTCTGCAGCTGCAATTAGTGGCTTAGGGCACTTTTGGAGTCCATGGCTCCCTTGACCAACTATATTCTTTCTGTGGCACCCCTGTGTGGCTCAGAAGCCCAGTTATGTCACCCCTTGCCTGCCAAGCTGGAAGCCCCTCACCCTTTTTTGAATACCCTCCCTTGTGGAGTGTTCCCTCAACCTCCTCTCCTTTCCTCTCTCCTGAGGAGTCCTCTGGGCAGCCGCTGCTGCCACCTCTGGTCTCTGAGCTGCCCCCCCAGCCCCAAAGACAGGTGCCTCCTCACATTGCCCCACAGAGGCCTGGAACTTGCCTGTCCATTCCCAACAGCAAGGGTTGGCTGGGCTCTCTCACCCACTTGCTTGCTTACTCTGAGACCGCCTCAGCTCCTGGCAACCAGCCCCTGGCCAGCCTTAGAAGCACCATTTGCCTGTGGAGCTTGTAGCCTATGGAGCTTGCACATTTGCCTGTGGAGCTTGGACAGCAAAAAACAGCTGTGCAAGCCTTTGGGAGGCGGAGCTGTGAGAGGGTATCAGAGTGAGGGAAGGAAAGAGGGACAGAAGCCAGTGTTGCCCACAGCACCCCTGACCATCATTCAAAGCACCACAGCACACTGGTTGAAAACCACTGGCTTAGGGAGATGGGATTGCACCTAAAGGCATAGCATGTGACGTAGTACTTGGCACTGCCCTTTAATTCAGTCACTAGTTGGATGAGCTGCTAATAGCTATTAAGGAAATGCTTTGGGGTTTTATATGGACCATCAACCTGGTGGGTTTCCAGGTGCTTTGCACTGCAAAACAGCATGCCCATTGATGATGCAGAGGAACACCACGACCACCATCACAGGTTTCTGTTAAGGTAGATTTGGTTAGGACTGGTCCTGCTCAGCTTCATTGAACATTCAGCATAGGTTTGGAAATTAATTTCTGATTTTACAAAGCTGTCCATCCAATTTATTCTTGTAGGAAGCTTAAAATGAATCTACCCATGTTGTGGGGTTATGTTTGCACAATTAAAAGCATTGTACTTTCATGCCCTTGGCCAGAACTCTGATTTGAAGGGCTGTGATGGGTAGAACTAATTAAACTTTATGGTTGGTTTTCCTAAAGAGACCTTAGGCTAATAGAACAAATGGGATCAAGGCTTTTGGCTATAGGCTTTTTTATTTATTTCTTTCGTTTGTCTGATGAAAGATAAGAGAGACTGTGTATTTTATTGAGAAAAAAGAAAGCATTTATTCTGTGATACACACTCTATCTCTGCAATAAAATTTAGATTACATATTATATTTCTTATCGTGGCATATTGTCCTAGGCTCTCAGGAATTGTGCACAGAAACAGCAGAACAGTTTAATACATGCACACTTACTTTAATATGATTCCAGATGCAAAATCCTCTCCAGTTACACTAGACAGTTAAAAATGGGGTATATTATTTATTCTTGATTTATTTGTTATGGGAATTAGCTAATCTTCAGTGGTAGTTTAGAATTAGAATCCCGCCCCCCATTCTTCAAAGAAATTGTATTTGATAAGGCAGGTGAAAAATCCAGAATAATTCATCCCCTACTTCTAGTTTCATGCCATTTTACATTTACTAGTTCTAAAGGCACAATGATAAGGAGGGTACATCAAAATGTTCCACTGTGTGAGTATGTGGATGGAAAGTTTCACTTGTAAACTGCTTGGTGGAGGATTTTCCTCAAAAAGTGGAGTTTCCACTCAATGCAAATAAGCATCTGCAAGGATGGATTTTCCCCAGGGCCACAGCAGGAAAGGAATGGGTTCCATTCTTATCCCATTCCTACTACAATCCCAATAATTATCAGGTCCTCTAGTCGATGATACATATGTTGGTGGTCAACAAAAGAGGTTTAAAGACTCTCAGGGAAAATCTAAAAAGCTGTAGGATAAACACCAACAAATCCGCTCCACTTCCCAGTGGGGAGGAGTTGTGGTGGACCGCGTGGCCACCCACTCCCCACCGGGGGCGGGGGACTTTGTCCCCCATTGCCTGGGGGATCCTGGCCACGTCAGAGCCTGGCCAGCCAATCCGCTGGCTGGGGAGGGGGGCGTGGCCTGGGCCATTTAAACTGAGGAGCAAGCCAGAGGACTTCCTCTTTGTTAAACCTAATATCTGTGTCCTTGTGTGAGTTATTTCCAATGAGGGGGTGGCTGCAATTGGGAAACACTACCTGCGAGCACTCTAGTTGGAGAACAGCCTTTACCAAAGATGTCATGGACTTTGAAGATGCTCAAACTCAGGACAAAAGAGGAAGGCACATTTGGCAAACCCTCACCATGATCAACTACCACCCAGAAACCTATGTCCCCACTGTCGAAGGACGTGTGGATGCAGAATTAGCCTCCACAGTCACTTGCGGTCTCACTGTTAAGACCATGTTCATGGAAGACAATCTTACTTGGCTATGAGTGATCGCCACAGAAGAAGATAATTAATTATTACTCTGTGTGTATTATAAAGAGAGAGAAGCAAATAGCCCCCAAAACCTTTCTTAAGAACAACACTCTAAAACTATTTATATATTATCATTATGATACCAACATGGTATATAGGGGATAATCCATTTTGTTAAAACACTTTCCCACATTCCGAAGTTTTAAAGGCAATTTCTGTTAGCAAGCATTGCCAATGACAAGCAGTACATTTGTGCAAACAGTGGGCTCAGTTTACTGATCCTTGCCCTGAAGATGCTGGGCTTTTCAAAAGCATTCCACAGGGGACTCTTTTAGTTATTTTTGTAAGTGGGGTCAGGGGTTATGCTTCTTTTAGTCGCTGGAAAAACGTATACGGGGAACCTGTGATAGTGGAATACACTTGGGAAATACTAGCAAGTGGGGGAAATGCTATTATCAGGTGGGAAGAAGGAGACAACATGAAAACAATAAACCCACAAAGCATATTTAGAAATGTTCATTTTGGCTGCCAGGCAGCTGCACCAATACTTAACCTAGTCCACTTACAGAAGTGGAACGGTTATTGCTTGAAATACAGCGTCTTGGGCTCTATAGATCTGCTTTTAAGTTACAGGTTTTTCTAATTCTATGGAAAACGCATCATGGAAATCTTATACAGTGGAAGCCTATATTTACTCTGAAGTAAGCCTCCTGATTTCAATGAGGCTGTACTCCCAGGGACATGTGTATGGAAATGCAGCCACAATAACTCTTCCATAACACAGCATGCATTCAGCACATTTGAGTAATAATGCTGTTACAATAAGGAAAACACAGGTTGCATATATCAAAGAATAGGGATACATAAACACACACATTTGGAATACAATAAACAACTTGCCCTGTGGACTGAGGACATTTTATCCATGTGAGCACAAGCCTTTTCTTTATTTAGGAGGTTGTGATGGCACAGAAAAGAACTGATCCTTATGATAAGCTCTTGTACACGAACAGCTTGCCACTTGGAGACAGCCACCATGGAGAGCTGTTTAAAGTGATCACTGCCTTCTGGCTATTCCATGAGCATCATTTGTTATTTCTAACTTCTGCATAAATCAAGAACTTGAAGCATCTGGATTTCCTGCGCTGAACTTATGCCTTGTCTGCCTTCTCTTCTTTCTTTGCTTGCCCTGAGAGCTCAATACACCACGGATGGAGTGAAAAGGACCATCTCTCTCTCTCTCTCTCTCTCTCTCTCTCTCTCTCTCTCTCTCTCATCTGTTCCTCCTCATTTGGGGGATTGCAATTTAGACTTGAGAAATGGTGCAGCACTGCTCAGCTCCCTGATAAAATTAACAGTTCCACTTGGCTGCCAGGAAGGAAGGAAGGAAGGAAGGAAGGAAGGAAGGAGCCTAATCTTGCGCCTTCGCTTTAAAGTGTGTTCTGGGTCAGAAACAGTGTCCAACATATGGCCCTTCATGCCACATTTCCCCTCTTAGCTTATTTTAAATTATGAAATATGCAGGGTCCCTAGGAGTCAGGAGTTCCAGCCCTTGGACCAATGGAGAGTTGCGCACCTCCCTGGCTTCTGAACTTTCCCCAGGTATTTGCCACACATTTATGCTGCTGTATTGTATGCCAAGGGCATGTCTTTGTTGTTGTGAGTTCAATGGTTCCCTCCATCTGTGGGCGGCATGCGGACATTGCTGCCAGCAGAGGGTCTGATTGGTGGGCACTGGAAGAGTTTCCAGGGGTGTTGGACTTATGTCTGCTATTTTTTCATGTCTTCTATTTTTTTTTAAATTTTTATATATCCCATGTTGTGTGTTTTCCTCTCCCAGACTGAGCAGCCATAGGATATGGCAGCTCTTGTGCAAGTATGGCTGCAGTGTACATCTCTCCATAGTGTAATGGGATTATAGGATGGCTCTGTTATAAATCATATTTTTACATGAGCTTTGATTGGCAATGCTTGATGCCTCTAGGCACTTCATCTTTAATGCTCCATTTTAAATAAAAAAATAAACCAAAACATTTTGCTACAACATGTCCCTTACGCTCCCAATTTAGTATTCTCTTGTCACAGAGACGGCAGAGGGAAAGCATAATTTATTATTTGCCCTTGTGGAATGGCTGTTTAAACATCCTTCAGAGGAACCTTTTTAAGAACCTTGATTTCTCCAGCAATTCCCATCCGAAGCAATTCTACTGGATATAATTTAATTATTACTAACCAGCAATAAATGAGACATACCAAGGATGATGACTAATGCTATATTTTACACCCATAAGATGCATATTTCTTTTAAGAAAGACTGCCCAACTTAAGCCTAAAACAGTTCTGTTTTCCCAATGGGAGTAGTTTATTGTTCCGAAGTCAGGAATAATTTAACTCTTGGGATTTCTGCTTCCATACTACGTTGCTCTCCTGCTTTCCCACTTCTGCTTACCAAGAGATGGAGGGGCAAGACAGCACAAGCTCCCCATGGTGTAGACACAGCAGTGGGAGCATCAGATCAGAGAATCTGACCATTTTGGTTTCTGTGTTTCACATTTTTTCCAGACTTCAGTTCTACTTGCTACATTTTCACATCGGTTTGTGTGTGTGTGTGTGTGTGTTTAAAGTCAACACGAAAATTTATTAGCGTTTATCAGTGTGCATTTCGGACATTTTTATCCCATATTTTTGTTTCAAAATATTCAGTGCAACCAACCACAAGAGAAACAAATGAACAAACAACTAATTTGTCCTTATTCCCTGTTCTATTTGTTAATGGCACAGCCCCAAGAATAAACATGGCTGTGGTTTCTACGCCTTGCTTGGCCACAACTTGCACTGTGGTTATTACTTTATTGTGCAGAATCTAGACATCTTCCTTGAAGCTAGCGCATCTCTTGCAGGGCTATCACGTTTTCATTGCACTCAGTAATATTAGGATGCTGGGAAAATATTGACCCATTCTTTGCATCAATATATTCCCATCTTTAATGTGCAAATTGGATATAATGTTAGTGTCTCTCTGGGAGGACTTGAGGAAGAACTGTATTATGTGTAAAATGTGATCAGGAGATGCACTTTGCATTTTGTGGAAATATTGGATGTAACCTGTATCTACAGTGAATTGTTGACTGAACTCTTGACTTCACTGATGCTAGGGGCGAAACAGCACTAAACTCAATGGAGGAAGAATTTCACCTAGAACAACTTGTTACAATTCCCATTCTGCTAAAGATTTTCTCTCAAGAGAAAACTGGCCAACTGAATAGCTGAGCACTTGCCAGAAAAATACATTGGCTGTGATATAATAAAAACATATACTTTTATTGAACAATTGCATTTTATTAGTTGCAGTGGTGACAAACTTTTAACAAAGCAAAGGGAGAATATTTCACACACACACACACACACACACACCTCCCTTCCCCCTTATATCACTTGTGTTCATGTCAGGTAATTGTCAAATAATAAACTGTCTACCTTTAAATTTAAATGGCAAATGGTGATTTGGCTACTGAATGCTCAAGTTTTTTCAGTGTGTTTTCTCTGCGATTTTGCAGCAGATTGTCTGTAATTGCTCATTGCTCTCCATTAGTGTAACACCCTCCTGGCAACATGCTAATAGTTTACATCTCTTGGGGCTGAAAATTACTATTTTAATTAAAGCAATTTGTTTCAAATGGGTCTTCCAAATCCCAGTATGATGTTTTAAGAGCCTGGGGCAAAGAAATGAAAGGAGGGAGGCAAGGGGAGAACAGCAATTGACATGAAAGCCTATAGCAAGGCTTGAAAACACAAGTTTGAGACAAAATATGAACCCTGATTTAACTGCAATGAGTAAAAATGGGGACATTTTGTTGTTGTTCATAGATATATCAGCTTCAGATAAGTTCTCCTGTTTATATCCTGGCCTTGGTTTTATAGCATTCTATTATTTCAGCGAATATGACACAATTCATTGAGAAGGATAGGTTTTCCAATATGTTCTTTTTGAAAAAAGGGTGTAACTGTGCTGCAAAAATATCATATAATCAACTCATCCTCACCTAGGGTGCCTTTCGTTTTAAAAAGCCCCGCAGCAGAGAGAGAACTGGTTTTCAAGTATTTTCTGTTATGTGATAGTTTGCCTGCTGTTCTTCAGTGTAAGAGATGTTTCAACACAAATGGCTCCCCATATGAAAATGGAATATTTACCAGCTCAGAAATAAGTATGTGAATCAGCCCTCTGAGGTACAAAATGGCCAGTTAAGCACACACATACACACAGGTTGCTGAATCTGTTGAAATTAATTGCTCTGGAACTTGCTGAAAATGGCTCTGTAATAATTTGGCTGAAGAGAAAGGGGAATGGTAGGAGATTGCAGTGTTGGATTCACTGGCATAGCATATCTTTGAAGGCAATGGGTGGATATTGGAAAGAATACAGAAGTGGAACAGAAGATGAACACAAAAGAGAATAGCACAGAAAACACAAAGTCAATGGGACCCATAAACAGTGTAAAATGTAGGTAATATAATTGATTTTCTATCAATTATATTGCAACAAGAGTACATAAAAGCACATGTGGAATAGACTCATGCTATATGTAAAATAGCCTCACATTGTAACCCCAAACCACTAAATAGTCAGAAAACGCAAATTCCTCTGTGAATATGAATCTAAGAATGTATTGCAGAGTTTTTGATGAGACTTCTGAATTATATCTTGTTTCATTACTTCATTGAAAGCAACTTAGCAATGAGGAATTTCTCATGGATGGAAGGTGAAAATAACCCTCTGTCCTCCTGTGTGCCTGTTTTATATAAACAAAAGCATTATCTGGGGTAGATCATCCAAAGTAACTTAACCAGCAGACTTCCCCAAATGAGATTTATTCCCAAAATAAAGAAAGTGGAAGAGAGCTACAAGAGTGGAGCCATAAAATTAGGAGCTGAGGAAGATTGCAGAGAAAGCAGAAATAGTCCTGCCTAGTGCATCATGCTCAGTTGGTACAACTTCCTTCCTCTTCACCAGCCTTCCTCTGTGGCTATGTAAAACCCCGTAGTTGGCTAATAAGCATAAACAGATATGACTGATAACGTCAGTTCCTCCATGTCCTCATATAACCTAATTCCAGGGTTTAATTTGGGTTTGTAAACTGACTTCCAGTGTTTGGTAATTTCCTGACTAGTGATCTACAGTATGATTCCTGGGTAAGGTGCCGCAAATTATGATAAATTATGATTATCAGTTGATAACTGCAATTAACAAATGGATTATATAGCATGCGATCTCAAATTAAGTCATCTCTTTCCATTACAGTTTCTTTCTCCAAATATAAGACTTATATTTTACTGCCCCATATGGCTCATGAGGCTGTGTGGGTGGGGCACAGCTCCCCAACCCAGTGGGCAACTGGTACTGAGAAGGAGAGGGGGGTTGAGCTTGGCTCTGTGCAGGATGTGGTGATGGTGTCAATCAGAAGCTCTTGCTCACACAGATGGCACCAGGCTGAGCTCCCAATGCGTTGTCTTCCCCTCTCCCTCTTGATAAACATCAGCAACCTCACTTTGTTGGAAAGCTGGGAGTTCACGAGTGTCCCATCACCACACCATCAGCCACTGCTGTCCCTGGTCTTCCTGTTTTCATTCTCATTCACCTTTTCTTTCCCATTACTTTTCAAGTGAACATAATTGAATGTGGCCTCATGCTCTCACTTCCTCACTTCAGACACTGATATCATTAAAAAAAATAGTGGACAGTAAGTGTGTCAACAAAAAAGCCCCATCCTGATGTGTGTGGTGGATTTTGCTACAGCTTTTAGAAAGTTAAAAGGTATTGATTATGAACTATTGAAACTGAAATATTTTGTAGGAGTCTGATTTT
The DNA here is from genome assembly GCF_964106645.2 of Podarcis pityusensis. NCBI lineage: Eukaryota > Metazoa > Chordata > Lepidosauria > Squamata > Lacertidae > Podarcis > Podarcis pityusensis. The sequence continues at coordinate 59,627,123 of NC_138032.1, forward strand.
CAGCTAAATTTTGAGACCCTACGCAGAAAAGTTAAACTCTGGAGTAAAAACTGACTTCTTTGTTAAAAGATCGTCTGTTGCTGTGAATTTTGTCTACAGAGCATATCAGGGTTGCGATCTTGCATCCAATTAATAGGTGTTTAAACCCATTAATTTGAGTGTAAAAGGCACATACAATTAAGCACAGGATTACTATCTAACTGTGAACCTTGAATATTTCTAGTTCCTCCTGTTAAGATGTTCACAAGCACTTATTTTGCACATGCCTTAGGTCCTAGGACTTTAGAGCTTTATTACAGTCAGGTATTCAGCAGCCTTAAAATCTAATTAGTTGTTTTGTCACTGTATGCTAATGAGGAAGTGTATTTCCCACCTTCCTGCATTACATTACAGTGTGATATTAGCTTTTGTCATGGACTTTATCTCCTTAGGTAATGTGTCAAGTCTGGCACATTATTATTAAATTGTTGACCATCTGTTATCCCTAGAAAGTTGGTCTTAGCCAACAGATGCCTCTATACTAAAAAGGCTGGTTTCTTTATTAAAATAAACTTATCCTTGCCCACTTTGTGACAAATATCACTCTATGATCTGCTGCTACAAGATTAACAACAATATGTTTTGGTCTTGAAGTACCCTCAAGCCAAAAACTTAGATGCACTGGGAAGAATATGGTCTCTGTTGTAGTAAAAACCAGAACTCTCATTGTCTTTAGCAGAGCCAGAGTTTCATGTCTGTATTTCAACAAAACACACAAAGAAAGCACCTTTCTGATTATGGGTTGCATCTTCAAGACAGCACAAACGTAAGGACAATTGCTCATGGGAATTTTCTGTCCTTTCCTCCTAGCAACTCTAGAAAGTATTTCCTGATGTGATTGGGGATCTTCAGGAAAGGCTTTGGGGGAAATTGTGGGGCCAAAGCTTGTGCATGTACCAAGGAAGTAAAGGTAAAGGCACCCCTGACCATTAGGTCTAGTCATGACCGACTCAGGGGTTGCGGCGCTCATCTCACTTTATTGGCTAAGGGAGCCGGCATACAGCTTCCGGATCATGTGGCCAGCATGACTAAGCCGCTTCTGGTGAACCAGAGCAGCAGTTTACCTTCCTGCCGGAGCAGTACCTATTTATCTACTTGCACTTTGGCGTGCTTTCGAACTGCTAGGTTGGCAGGAGCAGGGACCAAGCAATGGGAGCTCACCCCATTGCGGGGATTTGAACCACCGACCTTCTGATCGGCAAGTCCTAGGCTCTGTGGTTTAACCCACAGCGCCACCCGCTGTGGCATCTTCCGCCAAGGAAGATGGAGCCTTTATCTTGTCTACAGATAGGTAGCCGTGTTGGTCTGCCATAGTCAAAATAAAAAAAATCCTTCCAGTAGCACCTTTAAGACCAACTAAGTTAGTTCTTGGTGCCTGCACACGAAAGCTCATACCAAGAACTAACTTAGTTGGTCTTAAAGGTGCTACTGGAAGGATTTTTTTAAATTTATCTTGTCTGTGTGTCCTTGTGCTCATGCGGCACTGCCGGTATTTCTGACTCTTTTCCTCAAAAGCCTAGTAACAAGCTTTTATCATTTCCCTTTCTTTCCTGATGCTTTTCTGTTCTTTAGATATCCACCATTCAAAGGCACTCATCATTTTAAGTCTTCAGACCTGGAGGTCCAGTCCTCTATATGGTTCACTAGACTTTCAAACAGGGCCAGCCCTGCTGCTAGGCATTGCAAACACAGCTGCCTCAGAAAATCAGAAAGCTGATTTCTGGTGTTATGAAATGGCAGGAAATTGTTGGTTATGTAATTTGTTGTTGTTGTGTGTATGTGCAGTTTACTAGTAGGGAGAGGTGCATGTGGCATTTAATGCTCCAAGTGCCAAATAATTTAGCCAGCCATTGGATATTATGTAGCTTAATTTGGGAATGCGTAGGGGCATCCGCTGTCCTGTCTCAGGCAGCAAAATGTATCGGGCAGATTCCTGTGAACAAGGGGCTAATTAAAAAATAGGCACCAAGGCCCGGAATCATAATCACAAACACCAAAATAAATTAAGCAACCAGCATGACCTTGGATAGTATTAAAAAGTTGAAGGGAATTTACTAGAACTACCTTGTGATTGTGTTATGTTACTATCAAATCCTAAGCATTCTGGGTAGCCTACACTCACTCCCCATTTTCCCAATGTATTCCATTAAAAAGGGGAAGGTTTCCATTTCCTTGTTGCTTCTCAATCAGTGGTTTGTGATTTGTGTCAGAAAATATGTAAGTCATGCTGTTATTTCTAACTGGTGCATTGTAGCTGTGTATCAGTGAGTAAGTGAGAGAGTGAGAGAGAAATAAGAATAATACTTAATATCCTAGAAGATAACCAGACACTGAGAGCCATTCCCCATGGTCCAGGGCAAGTAATTCACTGCTGTCAGGTACAAAAAAATAAGCTCAGCATTGCTGTCTAACAAGTACTAGCTAATGCTATGTCTACTCCAGCTGTTTTAGGTGTGAAATATCCACGAGCCTACTGATTGCATCTGGCACAGTTTGTATATCCTCCTGTGGGTGGCTTTTGTTTCATGCGAGGATCGCACAGTTTGGCACCATTGGAGCTAGTGGCCAAATAAAAAGTCACCACTGTGGATATTGTTCATGAATACCCACACCCATATGGGTCTGGGGGAAGGACTGTAAATCAGTGGTAAAATGCAGGTGTTGCATACAGAACGCCACAGCTTCAATTCCTGGCATCCCTAGACAGGGCTGGGAAAGTTTCCTTTCTGAAACCCTTGAGACCCACAGCAACCTGCAAAATTCTGAGCTAGATTGTCAAGTGTTGTGATTTAGTCTGAGGCAGCTTCCTAGGTTCCATATCATTTGCACCTTCCAAGTCTGAGAGGAATGTTCACTGGGTAGCAACATTACGTTCGATCAGGTGCAGCTGTCAACTGTTCTGTAGACGAGCCCCCTCCCCCATTTCCTCCCTTTAAGTAACTGGATTTGAGACTGATGGATTTTGAAGCCAGAGAGTCTCTTTCATTAGCTTGAGCTCTTGCATTCATGTTATTTTTCTCACTTTCCACAACTGTGCCCAGTGTTTGCTTCTGTACCCCATCTTTAAGTGATTTCAGTTATCTGAGGTAATTGTTTTTGCACTGTAGTACAGGGTTATGATTAAGCACTGGAATCAAATAGGATTTCCCCTCAACTCCAAATTGGATTGGCTTCTTCCATCTTTGCAGATTGCGGAATAGGCCTATTTGCCTTAATTATTTTTCAGTGCAACAATTTATTCTTTCCTTGACACCCTTATGCTGAGTGTCTTTCTATCTCTTTCAATCTCTACTTTTAGCTCCATAATTTGGGGCTTTCTACGAACTGTTTCTGTAATCATGGTTACTTTCATCCTTGTTTGCCTATTTGCATTCTGCACTTCCCCAGTCCTCCCCTCCTTGCCATTCTTCCTTTGTTTAATTTTCTGCTTTAATGTTTTGGCAGGGATCTGTTTTATTTAACCTTCTTGATGTTTCCACATAAAATATGATTTCCGAAACTGCAGCGCTTGCAGTGTCAAGGCCTTTAACAGTTCTTTCCCTTCAGCTTTAAAGCTGTGACAGTGGTGCAGGACTGGCCCCTGTTACATTTGGTCATGGTCTTCAATCACAGCTGTTTAAAGTGAAAGGACAGAAGAAAATTTACTCAAGAATTGGCTGGTAAGCCTACAATACACGAACAGCCCTAGGAGATTGTTAATGTGCAGAGCTTACAAGGTAGCCTAATTGTGTAGAAAGCTGCTTGCTTGGAAGAGTTCCAATTCTGGCCTAGTTTATGTGTTCATTATGTTTGCTGTAGAGAGAGAAACAAATTGAGACGGTGATTTACTGAGAAGCATGCCAGGTGACAATTCCAAAAACAAGAGACTTTACAGTGTCTTCTCTATGGGCCTCAATAATACTAGGAAAAAAGGGCCAAGTATTCTACAAGATTCTAAAATAGGAGGATAGAAAGCTGCCTTCTGTTGAATCAGAACATTGGTCCATTTAGTGCAGAATTGTCTACCCCAGGGCCCTCCAGATGTTTTTGGACCCTATCAGTTCCAATCAGCATGACCAATGGCTAGGGATGTAGTCTAGGGACATCTGGATGACTGCAAGTATCTCACCCCTGCTCTACACTGTAATGTCTCCCCGAGATGTTAGCATGGAACATTTCCAGTCCTGCTCATTGGGGATTGAACGAAACATGGTCTGGCACTGAGCCTATGGCCCTTCCACAGGTCCTGGAACAAGAGGCAAGCTTTCTGTGAGTTGTATCCTATGCTTCCATTCTGCTTGCACAACAGACTTTGCTTGTACAATGGAATTTCCTCCTCCTCTCCCCTGCAGCCCAACAAACACCCTCAAAGTCCGTTCCAGGGGTTGGTGGAACCCCCTGGAGAAGATTTTGGGGGGCATGTGAGAAGAGGAGGGGAGGTTCTGTTGCACCAGTGGAAATCTGCTGTGCAAGTGGAATGGCAGCAAACCCAACCCAAAGTTTCCAAGTAAGGGATGCTCCTTTCATCATAGCAATGAATTACAACAAGGTAGTAAGGTCCATTTCATTGACCCTAATCATAGAAAGGAAATGTGTCAATTTCCAGGTTATTTAATATCCAATAATGCTTACTGAAAAAACATTTTCATGCATAGGTAGCTGTTGCCACCATTCCCCCCACATTCTTAAAATGGGTACCTTATTTGTCCCGTCTTATTTAAAAATAACAGTTGCGCTCTCATAAAAGATAAACAAGTTTTATGAGGAGATCAGTGTGTTTTTATAAAAAGCCCAGTAGCAAATGAATTTATAGCAAAATTCACTCCTACTCTGGGCCAATCATTCTACTATCTTAGCAGAGAATTGCTATTCTAGGCATATAAGCTGCAGCAAACAGAGTTTATTCTGACTGTGCCATTTCCGGTCTACATAGTTTAGCTTCTGCAGGGCCCAACAGCAAAAAGGAATAACTTCTCACATCCCTTATACTAGTTAAATGCTGGCTAGATCATTAAAGATCCCATTAGTGGGTGTTGTTTGAAAGGCATGCTTCGCTGCAATGAACCTTTAGGAAGAAAATAACAAGTGAAGAAATAAAATATTTTGCCTGTTTTGAAATCTCTTGTGTACTTCCTGTGGCAAAACACAAAGAACTGAATTTCAGAAGAATTACATTTCTAGGAAGGTAGAATTCCTGTGGGGATTTTTTTTATTTAAAGAGGCTATTCTGAGTAATTCAAAAGTGTAGATATTTGAACGCTTCATGGTTTTTGTAATAAATAAATCTTGAAGTCAATTTACAGGGAAGTCTGGACATCATCTACCATGGCCATGGTTTTTTTTGACATAGCACCATGAATATGCATGGTTTTTTTAAAGTGTACAAGAGGACATATTTCTGTCTCCAATGAGCTTGCAGTCTAAAATTTGATGCAGTTGCGGAATGGGAAAACAGGGGAAGGGGAGCACAGCAGAGGCAGGAATAAACTAGGAAAGAATGTACAATTATACCTTTTAGCAGCACATGAAGGCAAAGAACTCACATGTTCAAATGCAACCAGGAAGCAGATTGAATCAAAGCTTAAGAGAAATGGCAGAAGTAACTGATGCCCAGAAAGAACAACCTCAAAGTAGTCTCCTGAGACATCCATTGAGAATAATATCATCCATTGAAGATAATGGGTCTTAGATTGGCATAGCTCTTTGGCGACTAGATGCAGAATTTCTTTTAGGTTGTGTAGGTAAGGATTGTCTGTTTCAATCATCTTCTTTTGCTTTTCTTGTTCCCTGAATATCTTTTATCATGTACTGGCATCTAAGTATGAATCCTGGCAGAAGAAATCACTGTATATGACATCTTTAAAATGAATAGATTTCTTGATAGTTTTGGTGATCTAAACCCATCCATTTATTTTGCTTATGATCATTTAGTGAAACAAGATGCCATTAATTACATACCTACTAAAAATAGAAATAATAATAATAATAATAATAATAATAATAATAATAATAATAACATACTGAATCAGTGGCTTTTTGGTTGTAAACAAGAAGCTATATGGGTATTTCTGCAGAGAAAGCTTTTCCCTGTGCACTTCATTTGCTAAATATATTATTAAATATATAACTGTCTTATTTGTAAGTCCTTGCTTGCTTACTTTCCAGCTTTCCCAGACATGATGGGTTGATAGGATCACTCTGAGACTAGACAGAGACTTATGTCAGAGCTGGATCATTTTTCCGGCATGTTTTATGTACCTGACAGTAGTACAGGTCATGGACTCTTGAGTCATGAAAAGAAGTAAACTGAATGTTCTTACAGTTTTCCTCATCTTATATCTTTTCCATATTCTTGCTGACAATTCAGTGCACTACTGTGTTTTGTTGTAACGGAGATTTGACCATATTGGGCAGGGTCCTTCATCTCAGTATAGGAACAGGAAGTATCCTTGCATATACCTTCACTGAGTTTATTCATTTGATACTATACATGGTGGCATCTGTCTGTCTTGAGAAACAACAGAGAGCACCTCTGGGAGTGAAGTCAAACTGCTGCACTAGCAGCACCAAAGTGACCTCCCTGGGATGCAAACCTGGGCGATGCATATAGAGGTCCTGAGCTGCCCAGATAACAAGACCCCACCTCTTGGCCTCTTAGATGTGGTCAAAAGAAAAGCAGAGAAATATGTTGTCACCAGCTTGACTGCAGGAGTTGCCAGAAGGAGACATGCAAGATGCCATCCAGCTGCCTTAGGGACTCCACTCTTAGTTTGTGTAGAGTTTACGCCTTAGGCTTTTCTTCTCCTGAAGATATCCCACAAGGCAGTGGAGGTTTAGGATCAGAGTATTCCTTCTCCTAGATGAGCTATCTACCCAGGCTGATGAGCCCTATCTGCCTATCACTTCCCTCTACAGCACAAGCAGAAACTGCCTTCTTGATTGTTGGACCCACTATTGGTCTTGTCCGCTTAATCCACCGGAGCTTGTCTTCGCATGCAGGGGAAGTGCCTGATACCATACCATACCATACTGAAAAGCTACATTGTTCTTACAACAACAGGGAGCAAAGAAGCTTTGCAGGAACCTTAATTCCTGTTCTGTGTGGGCTAGTTAGAAGGCAAGCATGGCAGGCATGTCAGACATGACTGATAAGGGGTTCTGTCGCCCATTTTCTCTGCATCATTTACCTGCCAAACCCACAATGGAGAGTTCCCACTAAGGAAACTGTTGGAAGAAGACCAAGAAGAGAGGAAGAGAGGCAAACTCATTCGTTCTTCCAGAACTCCATAGAGAACTCCATAAAGAGCTTCCTAACCACATTCATTCAGAGCCAAAGAACAGCCTACTGGAATGTGAGTAAATATCTCTGTATGTGCCTGTGAATTTCAATAAGCTGCATGTTTGAAAGCTTTGTGGAATTTTGTTTATACTATCCAGATTGAGAGAAGTCTCAGGACGGAACAGGGTGGACAATCTGTGTTTCAGGTGATTTTGAAAGAACATTTTAGTATACTTATATTGACTTGGCAGATATTTTATTATGTAATGATGTGCTTTACTTCTCTTGTAAATTGCTTGGAACTCATTTTGGTTGTGTGAAGTGATAAATGTAATTAACCAACTAGTTGAATTTCATTATTACTGGCCAGGGAATAAAAATAAAATGGATGGTATTCAACTGGTGTCCCACCACTAATGAAAAGCTCCTTGATCCAGTAGAGCCTTTCATCAAGGGAATAGGTACCGTATTTTCAGCGATTTCATTTCCCCACTGCAGCCAAGCTCAATCTGTTCCAGAGGGTTGTGGGGCTGCTCCAGAGAGGGTGTCAAAGATTGCCTCAGTCCCTGTTCCTCTCATAGAAGCATCCACTGGCTCAAAAAACAAAAACAACCCCCCCCCCCACGTTCTGTCAGTAGAAGAACACCTATAAATTATAATTAAGAATTTGGTATTTTTCAGGTGCTTACTGCTTTTGAAATATGGTTTGCCTCTTCACATTCAGGAAATAGAAGTATTTAGGGGATCTCAGTAGGTGGCTAATAAATGCAGTTCCACACGTTGCTCCTATCAGCAATGGTAACCAGCTAGCACATCAGGAAATATTATGCTAAAGAACTACCTTCATTGTTTTGCTTGCTGTGGTCTAAGCCACTGAGCCATTTGGGCTTGCCAATCAGAAGGTCGGCAGTTCGAATCCCTGCAACAGGGTGAGCTCCCGTTGCTCGGTCTCTGCTCCTGCCCACCTAGCAGTTCGAAAGCACATCAAAGTGCAAGTAGATAAATAGGTACCGCTCTGGCGGGAAGGTAAACGGCATTTCCGTGCACTGCTCTGGTTCTCCAGAAGCGGCTTAGTCATGCTGGCCACATGACCCGGAAGCTGTACGCCGGCTCCCTTGGCCAATAAAGCGAGATGAGTGCCGCAACCCCAGAGTTGTCCACAACTGGACCTAAAGGTCAGGGGTCCCTTTACCTTTGCCTTTACCTCTGCATGCCATGCTGATCATGGTAGTTTTCATTGAGTGGCACCAACTGGAACAAGGATCTGTTCCTGAAAAGTGATTCATGCAGAAGTAACTGGAACACCAAATAATAGAACAAAAATATATTGTCAGAGTCTGAATCTTTATGAGCCTAAACATATTGTCAAAGAGTGACTATTGTGTGTGTGGGGGGGGGGTATTAAAGGATAACTCCAGGTGGTTCAACAAACCCATGGTTAAGTTGATCATCCAAGCCCAGGCCTACACTTAAGTATGGCTTATTAACTATGGTTAAAGGTCACTTGTTAACCAAGGTTTGTAACTGGTTTACAAAAAATTCAAACCATGCTCAAGGCAAAAAAATCAAACCGTTACCAAGGCTTGGCTGTCCCCACTGTTGCATTTTAGCTCTGCCTGTCAACAGTTGCTTCCACTACCTTCACTTGTCTCGCCGCTAGAAGGGACAACTTCAGAGTTGTTGGCACCATTTGTTCAGGCATCTTTGAAAACACTATAGGACATGACTGCAGTCTCCAAGGCAACGCAAGGGTCATTGGCATTCAAATAGGACTTGGGAGACTTTGCAGAAAAGAAATAAAGAAAAATGCTACCATAACACTAACGCTGGAGAAAAGCCACTAACACAAAACCCAAGCTGGCTTTGGGTTACCAAAGCAACAAAACTGAACACACAATTGATAATGTGCTTAGAACAGTCAACTTCCTTTCAATAAGGCTTAAAGGGTCTCAGTTCCCCTTTCACCTCAGCACCCCTTTCTGAATTGGAAGATGGCTCTGAGTCATGTGAGGAAAAGAAGGATCAAAGTTTGAGAGAAGCTTGAAAAATATGGGTGAAACTAGCATTGCAGTTTGTGAAGAACAGATAATTCCCTTCTTTCCATCCTCCAATGCAATATGCTGCATGTCAGAGGTTAAAACGTTCTGGCAATGGTGAGAGAAACTATTCTGTGATGTAGTAACCTGAAGTCTGAGTAGTCTTCTGTGAGACACATCAACTTTAACTATGGCTTATTAATTATGATTACCATGTTGTGCAAATGAGACCATTGTAGTGGCAACCCATTACACACTAGATTTTAAGTATGGATGCTTTAAGAAACACTTACAAGTTTAGGGACTGATGTAATTTAACATAAGGTGGTTTACTATGTTGACTTCAGAGCAGGCATACACAAACTCAGCCCTCCAGATGATTTGAGACTACAATTCCCATCACCCCGACCACTGGTCCTGTTAGCTAGGGATTATGGGAGTTGTAGTCCCAAAACATCTGGAAGGCCAAGTTTGCCTGTGCCTGCTTCAGAGTAAATGTTCTTTTCTCCAACCAGATACCCTCCAGAAATTTTGGACTACAACTCCCATAAGCTCCAGCAAGCCACCATGGACAATGGTCAGGGTTGATAGGAGTTGTAGTCCAAAATAACTGAAGGCAATGAAATTGTAGGCTTGTGCTTTGGCTAATTTCTCACTTCTGATTAGAATATTCTGAACACTTTCCCCAGAAGCAGGTCAACTAATTATGGTGACAGAGAACTGGAGCTAGATCAAATTAAGCAGATGTTTCAGTCTGCACAGATAATCAATATCGGCAGTGTTCAGGGTGATATGAGTACAAGATCCATATTGAGGAATAAAAGTTAGAGCATTATTCTTGCACTTTTATCATGAATTCCAGGCACATGAGCATGGGATGCCAAAAATAATAGAAGGATTTCAGATATAAATAAATGCCTGACTTACAATGCAGTCCTAAATACATCTACTCAGAAGTAAGTCCCATTGATTCTGCTGAGTGCAATTTAATCTTCTTACACCATGAATCTATATCATTAACTTACTTTATCTCATGAAATTTACAGAATAGCTGGATAATTACTATACTGACTTGTACTGAATACTTCCTATCACTCTAAGCTATATGTGTCTGTCTCTCTGTGTGTGTGTGTTTATCCTGAATCAAGTTAAGAATAAACCTTTTTCAAAATTAACCATGGAAGCACATATCCCATCTTTCCAGGGAGTTCAAGATGGTGTATCAATTTCTTCTTCCCATGTTATCCTCACAACAACCCTGTGAGGTAGGTTAGGCTGAGAGTGAGTGACTGACCCAAGGCCACCCAGTGAGCTTGGGGGCAGAGTGGGGATTTGCACCCTCCTGGGTCCTACTCCAGCACTCTAACCACTGCACCACGCTGTCTCTCTCTTAATTCATTAAGGTACATATGAAAGTTAACAGCTCATGTTTCCACATACCAACATTTGAATGGCAAGTAAGACAATGGGGTCAAGACCATGTGTCCCCTTTTTCCAGGACACACCCTCTTTTCCAGGGGTAAAATTTGAAACAAATTGCATTTATTTGCTTTGAATGACTGTCATAGCGTCCTCTTTTTTGCTCTTCAAAATGTGGCAACCCTAGAAGAGGATATGAAAGACAAAAGCAGAAGGGGCTACATAATTTCATCTGGAAAATAAGATCCTAATTCATTGTAGCCAATTATGTGGCAGCTCAGTTGTAACATGTGCAATCCACAACATGGCATCAGAAGTACAGGGAGCAGGGGGCAAAAAATAAAAGTTGCAAAGCAGAAAATTATTTTTACTAAGCCAAAATCCCAACTAAAAAGGGATATCTACTGAATAGATTTGAATTATTTTTGCAAGGAAATCTAATCTGCAGAGAAGAACTTCAGCTTTAAATCCATTTGCCAAAAGCTGCAGTCAAAACTGCCTTTAGGCAATGCATACTCTTATTTGATTATTTTTTAATATTGTTCAGCTCTAGGTAGCATCATTCCTTCCATTCTGTCCCTTGCAGCTCTGCAGCACAGTGTAATATTGCAGTGACAACAATTCTGTTCCCTTCTGGTGATAGAAAGTGCTTTTTAATACTGGGAACAATTGACTGTTCAGGGCTAGCCAACTTGGTGCTTTTGACCCCAAATCCCATCATTCCTGGCCATGCTAGTTGAGGCTATGGGAGATGGAGTCCAAAACATTTGTGGCAACATCGTGTTGTTTATCCCTGGCTTAGTTAAGAACACAACACTCGTGAGTCCATTCCAAAGGGGCAAACATGGAAAAAGCAACATCTCCTTTGACCATCTTATATGTATTTGCAATACCATTAAAGAGTCCCCTAACTACCTTTATGGGGACGCAGGTGGCACTGTGGTTAAACCACAAAGCCTAGGGCTTGCTGATCAGAAGGTCGGCAGTTCGAATCTCCGCGACAGGGAGAGCTCCCATTTCTTGGTCCCTGCTCTTTTCAACCTAGCAGTTCAAAAGCACGTCAAAGTACAAGTGGATAAATAGGTACTGCTCCGGCGGGAAGGTAAACGCCATTTCTGTGCACTGCTCTGGTTCGCCAGTAGCGGCTTAGTCATGCTGGTCACATGACCTGGAAGCTGTACGCTGGCTCCCTTGGCCAGTAAAGCGACATGAGCACTGCAACCCCAAGAGCCAGCCATGACTGGACCTAATGGTCAGGGGTCCCTTTACCTTTACCTTTAACTACCTTTATTGTTGTATCTTCATAACACAGGTTTCTTCTCCTGGGCTCTGTCACAGCAGTATAGATAATGCTACTATGGCCATCCATACTTCCCTTTCCTTATGGAGATTGCTGGCTAATTGCTCAGAATGGTCTGTTGATGGTTTCTCAATGGTTAAGGGAAGGTCACACCTCCCACCATCCCCAGTTAAAGATCTTAGTGTGGTAACAGAATCATAGATGCGGGATGCATTTATTTAAGAGATTTCTAGTTTATATAGAGGAAGGAACCCAAGTTCTTCATCTCAGGAATGCCAAGTTGTTGGTTTTTCCAAGCCTGAGAGTAATTGTTGTGAACCAGAAGGCTAGATTAGATTAATCAGTGTGGCAATATAAAAATAATAAAAGCTGGCTTAAAAGCATCCTGTTACTTTAACAGGGAACCAATATGAACAACCAGCAATATATTATAATAGCTTCTGTAGGGAAAATACACTTTATGGTCCTCATTGGCTGCAAGCAATAAAGATGACGTCCTCCCAAATAACCGTCTTCTAATAGTCGTGCAAATGTATCTTACTACGGAATAGTAAAATAATGTCCCTGCAGTGTCAGGACAATGTCATATTTTATAGGTTGAATTTTTAAAGAACTTGAAAAATAGCAAGGCTGTGATAGTAACTCCACTTGCTTACTGAAAGCAAGCCCTCCCCCCGAACTCGACTGGACTTGCTTCTGAGGATTGTGCTGCTACTGTTGAAAGAGCTTTTGTTTATATATTTCACAACACTTATATACCGCTTGATTGTAAGAAAGCCTCTAAGCGGTTTACAATTTTTTTAAAAAAATCAAATCTATCCATAAAAAACAGTTATAAATAGGTATTTAAAAACATTAGAATATAATTAAAATCAACAGTAAGCATTTAAAGAGATTAAAATGCATGCCAGCAATATACAAGTCTGGATAGGTTTGCCTAATCAAAAATGTTTTAAGCAGGCACCAAAAAGAGGTTGGTGAAGGCATCTGTCTGATGTCATTTCTACAGTTATTCCAGCCCAATAGGGCTGGAATTTTTTTAGGGGTGGTCTCACCACTGCCTCCTTCATGGAAGAAGCCTCCTTTATGCAAGAAGCACCTCCAAACTCCCAGTTAAGCAATATTTTTATGAGGACTAACCAAAATGTGACAAAAGAGTGTCTGCCTTCTTGCACACAGTTTTGTGATGTTTTGGTTGGCCCCAATACAGGTCTTGCTCAACTGTGAATTTCCCACAGCAAGGATGGGTAACCTGCAGCTCTCCAGATGTGGCTGAACTGCAACATCATCCCTGACGCTTACTGGGGTTGTTGGGAGTTGGAGTCCACCTACATCTCTAGAGCTGCAGATCTGCCACCCCTATAGCTAGAATGGCATCACCAACAGGAACTTGGCAGTGGTGTGTGAAATGGCAGGCTGTGTGCTGCAGAGTGCCTTAGTGCTCATGTGCATGTATTTACCTACATGTGCACAAGAGATTGGATGTACCTATCTCACCCACTCAGAGACCTTGAGGGAGGAATGCTAAGGAATGACACCACCAGCTATCCACACTTACAGCATTTTAATCTGGCATTCGCAAAAGGCACAAATGAGGGCAGAATAGGCACATCAGTTTACCAGGGATAGGTGTCTGGAAATAGGAACCTGTGCTGTTTATGCATTTGTGAAACTGTGCCAGAGGTGGCTTAATAAATTGGCTGCTGTGATGGTGAGGATCTTTATTCTGAAATAAGTTGTACTAAAAATGATGCATTTCTTTGCTTGCCTCAGACCATATAACTGTGAGTTGCAAATATGAGCCACTTTTATAGTTTTGATGTCACCATAATAATGAATGTGGTTTCAAATATACTGTACAGTGGGGGCTTGCTTTCATACTAGATGTTGATCCTGGAATTGTCATTCTTTGTTGACTCACTCTTTATGGGGCCTCTATATGATGGGATCATCATGTTGTCCTCCTCATATTTTCCCTGTGCTTCTCCCATCTTTCATTTCAGACCTCAGGAATGCCACCCCCCCCCCGAAGTAAAACATACCATTCTGATAGGTACAGTTGTAGGTGGTTTATCTACCTTGTACTTCCGGAAGGGGGTGGGAAGAGGAGGCAAGGAAGGAGAGGCAGAGAGATCTCAGCATTGGGATGCTTGGACAGCGGGGTTTTCTCTGGGAGAGAGAGCCTAAATGGGACAGCTGGAGGGTAATATATCTGAAGGTGACTGAGTGAAGTTAATAGTGTGTTGGCAAATCTCTTCTCCTTTACTTTTAGCTTGCTACTGATAGCCTTCAGGAAGTTCCACGGTACATGGCATTTTAAATAGTTCAACATCTTTGTAAGTGACTTGGAGGAAGAAATTGAGAGGATGCTCATCAGATTTGCAGATGACACCAAACTGGGAGGGGTAGTGAATGCCGCGGAAGACAGAATAGGGATTAAAGATGACCTTAACAGATTGGAGAACTGGAGGATTTCAATAGGGACAACTGTAAAATTCTACACTTAGGCAGGAAGAACCAGCTGCACAAATATAAGAAGGGGAACACCTGGCTTGCCAGTAGTACTCGCGAAAAGGATCTAGGGGACTTAGCTTGACATGAGTCCACAGTGAGATGCAGCAGTAAAAAAATGCTAATGCTATTCTAAGCTGCATCAGTATAGTGTCCTGATCAAGGAAAGTTATAGTTGAAAAATGATACTAACTGAAATTGATAGATTCATAAAGATGGTTTTGAAAAGTAGTCCTCAGTTGTAAATAGGGTTGGTTGTGGCAGACTGATCAGGTTGTGCTTAACAAGCTTATGGACTGACTGTGATAACATTGCTTATTTCTGTCCTTCTCTGCCTGCCTGTCTGCCTGCCTGCATTTGTTGTTGTTGTTGTTGTTATCACTGCATAGATTTCTGTCTTATAACTGTGCATGTGGGTCTTCCTCACAGTGTCTTGCTTTTTTCTTTTAGCCCCAGATCTGCATAGCCAGCTTCTGTGAATGTGTGTGTGGTTTCATCAGCTCCAGTATGCATGTAAGGCTTGCTACACATATATTAGATTGGCTTGTTCTTGCTTTATATGATTCAGGCTATATATCTGACCAGAGTTTGATGGTCTACTTTAACATCTTGGGTTTATGTCTCTTCTGTAATTTATGTGTCTAATAAGGTATCCACAGAGGAGAAAAGCGCATAACATATGGTTGGCTATTTGTTCAATAGCCATTTATATTGCAGTGTGCTAAGGGATTTTGTGGGTATGGTGATAGTTGATTGCTGCCAAATGCTTTATCACAGACATTTTCTGATGTCACAAAGGAACTGGAAAAGTACCTTATGTCCCTCTGGCTGCCACTGGATGAGCTGCTCTCATTTCCCAAATGGGGAACAGAATCAAAGGCTAGAAAATCAGTGAGGTATAGCAGTTAGTGTTAGACTAGGGTTTGACACATGTGATATCCACAGAGAAAAGTGCATCAAATCCACATTTTATTGTCTGTTTTACTGCAATCTTGTGTGTGTGTGTGTGTGTGTGTGTGTGTGTGTGTGTAAAAAGAACTGTTCTGTTTGAATTACAACTGGGTTTTTATCTAAGGGGATTCTGTACAGCTTACATTATCTCACCTTGCCTTAGGCCTTTTAGCCAAGCCACAGTAAAATCCTATTGCTCTGTATTCAGTAGGTGGTGGCAGTTAACTATCCACTGGCCTATTCAATTGTGGGTTTAATACCAGTTATCAAAGGTGGGACATTTAGGTTCCCAGGTAAATTGATCTTCTTGGCGACTGCAAATGGGTGCTAGAGTACAGGGGAGGGGGTTAAGGACTCTCTTTAAGACACCACAGTTCAAGAGCAAAGGCAGCCTTTGGACTGAGAAGATTTTCCTGCCTTTGATGTAGGCAGTTAGTTTCCTATCACCTACATTCAAGCTGGAACATTCATAACATTTTTCCAGGTTTAATGGGTTGTTTATATTTTGCAGTGTTTGTCAATATTCTGATTCATTTCTGCAGATGATTCATGATTAAGAAGCAGATTCTAAGCCCCAGTTCTGTCAGGGACAGGAAGGATGCTAATGAGTGGGTACTGGAGGAAGGGGGTCTGGATTCTGACTCAGGAGAGGGGGTCAGTGATTTGTGGGTAACTGTACCAGCCAGGAGGCATGAGTCAGAGGCAGGGGAACCTTCAGAGCTGGAGGGTGAAGCACAGCAAGGGTCAGAAGCAGAGGAGGAAGAAGCAGGTCAGGCAAGCACACTCCTGCACCACTGTCTCCCAGAACCAAGAGGGGATTGAAAAGGGATGAGCAAAGGATGTCACCACATGGTCACAATCACCAGTTGCATGTATGCAGCTCATTGGGGGGAAATACACAAACTGGTAGAGGAAGAGTGGTCCACTGTTGTGGCAACTGCTCCTGGGAACAGCTGCCTAGATGCTAGGTCAGGCATAGGCAAACTCGGCCCTCCAGATGTTTTGGGACTACAGCTCCCATGATCCCTAGCTAATAGGACCAGTGGTCAGGGATGATGGGAAGTGTAGTCCCAAAACATCTGGAGGGCCGAGTTTGCCTATGCCTGTGCTAGGTTGATGTGCGTAGAGATGTGCGTTGATCAAGAGCTGTAGAAGCAACTTGTAGGTATTATCTTTGAGAAGAGTTAACTATCTGCCATGTGCATCCGTTTTAATGGTCAACTGAAGTTCAAGTGCTGCGGGGGGGGGGGGGGTTGTTTGCCGGAGGCAGGGAACCTGTGGCCTTACAAAGCTTGCTGGATACCCGTCATTCCTGCCTGCTGGGTGTGCTGTCTTGGGTTAATGGCACTTGGAGTCTAATAGCATATTGAGGGACACAGGTTCCTTTTCCATGCCCTAGCTAATCCCAAACCACCCCAGCTCTGCATGGCTATTGAAAGGCTGATAGCTTTCATTTTAAGTCCTCCTTGGTTCACACAGGCTCTGGTTTAAACACAAGACCCAAACCAAGAGTTGGCAGCAATAGTAACTGTTATTTCAGCAACTGTCCTTTTAAATATCCATGTTTCCATGTAAAGGATTTTTGAAAAAAGAAAGACTCTAGCCTTCTGCTGACTGGCTTTGGAAAAGGTGCTTTGAGTCAAAATGATTTCTATTGTATTAGACTGCAGCCTACCCTCACTTACCTGGGGGTAAGTCCCACAGAATTCAATGAGAGTTATATCCAAGTTTACACCTATAGAATCTCACTATTTAAGGTTTGCTTCAAAGAATCCATGAGAATTAAATACTTCAGAAATGAGCAAGTCCTAACATATTTTTCCAGCATGATGTGACCCGAGTAATGTAGTATTGAAACCTGTATTCTCCCCAATCCTACTGTTCTTTTCCATATGGACATTGTGGAAATGAATTGCACATCTGCCTGTCTGTCTATTCCATATAATCTGTCTATCTGTCTAGATATATTCTGTTTTCCAATTTAAGAAAAGCTTGAGCAATAGCAATAGCAGTAGCAGCAGTCACAACTTTTCAAATAATTGTTTTCATCTGGCACTGAACAATTCTATATATGAATGATCAGGAGCAGGGAAATAGAAGACAAATTCTTAAAGCAATTATAGCAGGGGTAGCGAGTGACATGGTGCCTGCCAGATGTTGTTGGACTCCAACACCCATCAGCCTCAGCTGGCAGAGCTAATGGTCAGGGGTGATGGGGGTTGGTACCCTCCAGATGTTGGAAGTGGACTCCATGTTGACTAGCCCTGCATTAGAGAAAAGAAAAAAGAAAGGTAGTTGATTCTTCCTTGAACCCTACTCCCCACTTCCCCCCTCTTATATGCACATTATTAATTTTCCTGCTGTGTATTAACACACATACACACAAAACACAGTTGTGTATGTAGTATATAGTCACATATATACTGTGTATGTGTAAAATGCCTTGGAGTAGTCCTAATTTGTGAGGTGTGCTAAATGAAAAAAGAGTGCTAGCTAATTCCATCCTGCTCTGTTTGCTGGGCCCTCCTCATACATGACTTGAAACATAAGCCAGCAAAATGTTCCATACAGGTGATCATTTCCACTCTCTGTAGATGAAATTGGTTACAGTTGATTTCTGCCTCTCACAATTTAGCCAGCTGATTTCAGAAGCTGCCTTCTTTTCCAAGTGTTAATTACTACTGGGACAAAGTAATCAGATTGCTAGGGTTGTCCTCTTGTCAAAAATCATGTTAATCTCATGGAGGCTTTGTCATGTTTTACTCCCTCTTGCAATTTCTCTTCAGCCACCTCGCTCCTCTTAGCAATGATTATTCTAGTTAAAAGGGAGGAAAACATTGCATGATGGTGCTCAATGTGGGGCAGCCCTTTTTTGAAGAGGGGCTCTAAGTAGAATAAATAGCAACTTCAACTGGTTATTGTTCTGTTTGCTGTATCCAGATGGCATCAATTTGTTTGTGAAGGGCACTGTCAGGGGGGAAAGGCCTAATGACTTCAGTGGAGAATGCACACCAGAGCAATGTTTACAACAGTACCATGGAAAGGCATAATTTGCTTCTCAATCATGGGAAAAATTGGGGAAATGGTAGAAGTTCCTTCAACATGGGGTAGAGAATGGGGCTTTGGCCAAGTGTATGTGATTTTGTCCTGTACCATTTTAGGTTGCAGGAGGTAGGGGACTGATTTGTTGAATGTTCCTGCTTTGTTGCGCACACATGCTAGCACATCAAAATGAATAGCTAACTTTCCCCCCAACATGCTAGATTTATTGACTGAAGTGGTTTTATGGGGTAGAGCTGTGGCACAATCCAACAACAGATCCATTACACGACCCCACTGATGGTGTGCATCTGCTCTTCCTCTATATCAAGGGTAGCTAAGCTGTGGAACTCCAGAGGTTTTTGGACTCCAGTTCCCATCAGCCCCAGCCAGGATGGCCAATGGTCAAGGATGATGGGAGCTGGTGAACCACTGATTCCCCATCTTTGTTTTATAGTTATACCATTTCCCCAAGCCCCTTTTGATATGGAGATCATGCCATGTGACTGCTAGGAAAGGAGGCTGAGGGTCAGAGGAACTAGTCATCTGTTCTCTATGAGCTTAAGGCAGGAAGAAATCCCTCATCACACACAATTATAGCTGCTCAAGGACTATGAATAAATGCATCTGTATTTGTTTCCAGCCAGTCTGAAATCTCTCGCTTTAAATTTGCTTAGCCTCCACCTGACCCTTAAAAGTGTAATTTTAGTAATGATGGCAAAATTCAGTTCATCCTGTATATATGGCTATGTAAGCAGCGGCAGGAAGCTACCTCATTGTCATATGGTGCTGAAGCTTTCTACAAAACCCTTCAAAAAAAGAAGCAAAATTTAATATTAAAAATTAATTTCTCATTATACATTTGCCTGGCTTAATTATTCTGCGATTCTGAGCTATGAATGTTTTAGTCCTTGGTAATTGTTAATTTATGAATATATTCTGTATTGATTTTGGAGTCGAGATATTTAAGCATCATCACCTTTCGCTCCATATCTGATACTTTACCGGGCTTAAAATGAGAAACTTAAATTAACTTCCTTTCAATTTTGGTTCAAGGATTTACTCAGTCAGAATAATTTCATTAAAATCTAAAACGATCCTCATAAATGCATAAGGGCAGGCAGATGATTTTTTTATAACGCATAATGCCGTCAGCTCTATGAATTAACCGTTCCCTATTTTTACATGCAAAACTTTGCACAGCCTTAGTTTGTATTCCTGTGGTATATTGTGATGGCTAAGTAAACTGCTGGATTATTTCTCTGAAAATTAATTAGCCAACAATTAAAATTTCAGTGGTTCTTTCAATATTGAAACGCAGCCTCTTCTCTCAAGGGGGATGGGTAGAGAATGAAGAAGCACAAAGCACAGGCAGCTGAAGGAATGTGGGAGATGCACTGAAAAGCAAAGCAAAAGTAATCTATTAAGCCACATGAAGAATAGCAACGAATGTTGTTTTTAATATGTTTTAATTATGTAGTCAGAATTTCTGAGTTCTTCTGGAAAAGAAGGGTGGTGGTGGTGAATATTATACAACTAAATGCAGAAAACAATTGATGTTCCTCAGGATTTTGTTTTTTACTATTGTCCTCCCACACTTACTTTTATTAATCATCCAAGAACTCTAAGCAGGCGTGCAGTAAATAGCTACAAGAAAGCCCTGATAATTAGTTAACACACAAAGTTTGTAATTCTCACCTAAAGAAATAAATCAAATCACAGAGTTCCACTGTCTCTCCTGGACGTATGGAGAACATAGTAGCTTGCAGGTACTTTATATCAAAGGAGGCATTACAGATTTGTGCAAAACCACCATTACTACAATAACCATAGTACACTTTTCTTTCTAAAAAATGGATACTCAGTTATCCATAGAGTCATAGAATCGTAGAGTTGGAAGGGACCTTGTGGATGATCTAGTCCAATACAGGAATCTTTTGCCCAACGTAAGGCTAGAACCCACAACTCTGAGATTAAAAGTCTCATGCTTGACTCTGCTATCAGTCATGATCAGATGGTTCTACGACACATGATACACACAAGGCAGGAGACTTTTATGGAAGCATTTACCACTGGATCAGAAACCGTACAGTAGAAAGACTATTTCCAAGGGCTGTATCTTTGCTGCAGAGTTTTGCCTCCATATTTCTCCAGCACTTTGCCTTCATAGCAGTTTGTAACTTTTGAGAGTATGACCTGCCCCATCTTCTTCTAGGTCTCTGAACAGCTTTCAGTACTTTCAACCACAGCATGCTTCTGGACTGCGTGAGCAGAAACTAGATAAGAAGCATGGCTTTGATTCTGAGAGCCCCCAGTGAGCAAGAAAGTGGCAGATGTCTCTGTGTGTAACACCCACCCACACCCACACACCCCACGCCCCCCCATGAGCATTAGAAGACCTCTGCTGGATCAGACGAAAAGTCAAGCATTCTGTTCTCACAATGTTCAACTTTTTTCCTGCGTAGCTGGGTTCGGGAACCTTTGACCCTCCTGGTGGTGCTGGCTTAGCAAGCATGGCCAATGGCTAGGGATGATGGGAGTTGTAGTTTGGTAATGTCTGGAGGACCAAAGGTTCTCTACCTCTGCACTAAAAAAAAGGTAAATGTAAAGGACCCCTGACAGTTAAGTCCAGTCGCAGACGACTCTGGGGTTGTGGCACTCATCTCGCTTTACAGGCTGAGGGAGCCGGCGTTTGTCCACAGATAGTTTTTCTGGGTCATGTGGCCAGCATGACTAAGCTGCCTCTGGTGCAACGGAACACCAAAACCAGAGCAGTGTCGTTTACCTTCCCGCCGGAGCGGTACCTATTTATCTAACTGCACTTTTGGGCGTGTTTTCGAGCTGCTGGGTTGGCAGGAGCTGGGACCAAGCAACAGGAGCTCACCCCATCACGGAGATTCGAACCGCCGACCTTCTGATCAGCAAGCCCAAGAGGCTCAGTGGTTTAGACCACAGTGCCATGCACGTCCCTTACAAATAAATCAGAAACACCATAACTTCTTCAATGTTGGGGATGGAATGTAACACAGGACATCTGTTTTGCTTGTATGCATTATCACGATTTTATAGAATCTTGGGCATTTGGGGCAATAAAGACTTCTGTTTGAGTCTTTGCAGGGCTGGTGTCCATTGGAGTAGGCAATATTGCATTCACATACCTAGGATAGATATACCAACGGTCCGGCTCACTGTATGACAGCTTTATATGTTTCAATCAGTTATAACCCTTAACTCTTATTATTTATTTTGGCTTCTGTTGCAACTTACTAACTTTGATAAACGTAATTGTATTTGTCATAATGCTGGCAGTGCTCTGCTTACTTAGCAGGAGGCGAGAGGGGTGGAATGTGAACTCTGAAATATTGGCATCAGCCTAGAAATGAGTTTATAAGAGGCAATCACAGCTAGTTATTGATTTGAAACTACCAGCGAGATGTAATAATTTTCTCTTTTTGGCAGAAAAAGATCACGTTATACATAGAATTTCTCGCTAATGTGAATAAAGACCCCTCTCCTCTTACACCTAAGGAAGTCTAAGTGTCACGCTGAATTGTAAATAAGATAAATTCATTGAGCCCCCTAGGTGGATGCATCCACAGTTACCCAAGCACTGTTGCACTGAAATGTAATGGAATGCCTTAGGTTTCCACTGACCTAGAAGCAACCCTAATTTGCATGCATATTTAATGAAATAAGAACAGCATCAGCATACATTGCTTATTTTATATCCAAAATTAGTTCAAATGACATTAACTTTTGGAAGTAAAGCTATAAAAAAACCAAGAGGTAGGATTAGAATCAGGTATTGTGCTACTTTTTGTGTGTCTTAACACCAGTCATGTATTGGTAAATTTTAAAGTGCAAGAGGTCATCATAACAGCTCCCGCAGGGAGAACAGAGCTATTATTATACTTGCTTACTTACTTATACCCTTGTCTCCCAAAAAAGTAGTCACACAAAACATCGTTTCTAATTTTATAGTATCAAGGTGACTACAATCCTTTAAATAGTTTCCCAGGGGTGGTTATTTCTGACTGCATTGGCTCAGCTTGTAAAACATATTGAGCTTTCACAAAATATCTTCAGCCAGCTGAAACGCAACATTTAGCTTGTAATTAAACACACAACGAAGTGTGAGCATTAAACTGCTAGCATGAAGTCGCAACCCTATCAAAGAAAAGGGAAGAAGTATCCCTCCTGTGCTTGATTGTTTCCCTCTTTCTCTGACTTCTTTCATGTGGATGTCTCAGACTTGAAAACCTCTTTATCACCTCATTTTCTTGCCAGAGCAAGGAGGGTCTGTCAATTGTTTTGGTCAGTAGCATCATTGCTCCCTGAATCCCCCCCCCCCCCGTTTCCTTCTCAACTACACCACTAGTTAACATATACCTGAGTGACAGCAGTGGAAATGTTAGGACCATTTAATTCAAAATCTGATAAAAAGGCACAGACCCCAAAAGTCTCCCCCTTCTGGGGATATGTAATCTTGCATATTTACTTGGGAAACAGTGCTTCAAGGGAGTGGCATTTGCATCCTCCCATCTCTTCTCAACTTGCTGCCTCATTAGTTTGGTTTCAACCCACCCCCCTGTATGCTTTATTCTACATGTATACCCTTTTCCAGAACTAATGAAGTCAGCTCTTGCCTCTGAAAGCTCATGACACCAAAAACCATTAAAAACATGAAATCAGTTTAGGTACATGAATATAGAAGCTTTTATCTGCAATTGACCCTGACAGAACGGTTTTTAACGTAAGGTTTATTCATGCCCTTTTCTCTCTACATTAGGTTTCAAGCGACGCTATCAGTATGTACTGGAAAGCTTATCGCAGGGAAAAGAGTATATATAGAAGATGCTTCTTTCCTTTGTGACTATGGGCACTCCTAACATTTATCAAAATCCTTGAAATCACTTCCTCTGGATTCATGGTTCTTCCTTATGGTTAGACCTTTTTTGGGGGGGAGGGGTGACTTGTGCAGAAGACTAAATCATTATTAATTTATTTTTTTTACCTGTGCTCTTTCTGCCCTGGTGCTTGTCCCATTTAATTGTAGTTTTACAGTGGTACCTTGGTTTTCGAACATAATCCATTCCAGAAGACCGTTTGAGTTCCGAAACATTTGAAGACCAAAAACTCAAAACGGAAGCCTCAAAACAGAAAACCCAATATGGAAGCTGCGTTTCATGTTCGACTTCCGAGGCGTGTTCGAAAACTAAAGCATTTACTTCCAGGTTTACGGTGTTTGAGTTCTGAAGTCTGAACGTCAACAGAGACGTTCAAAAACTGAGGCATCATTGTACAGTGGTACCTCAGGTTAAGAACTTAATTCATTCCGGAGGTCTGTTCTTAACCTGAAACTGTTCTTAACCTGAGGTACCACTTTAGCTAATGGGGCCTCCCACTGCCGCCATGCAATTTCTGTTCTCATCCTGAAGCAAAGTTCTTAACCCGAGGTACTATTTCTGGGTTAGTGGAGTCTGTAACCTGAAGCGTCTGTAACCCGAGGTACCACTGTATATTGTTTGCTGCATACTGCCCTGAAGCTAGGAAAAGTGGTGTATAAATATTTTGAACAGGAAGTAATTCCATAACTGAAGGTACAATTCTAATTATACCCTTAACTGGAGACTAAGCTGGTTGTAAGATTTGCTTTTGAGAAAATATGCATAGGATTGTTTCTATACATCATTCCCCACTGGCTTCAATCTTTAGTGCAGGCCAGGTTGAAAGAACTAAGGAGGCCCATGGGCATCTAGGGTTATGGGGCAGACTGTAGCTTGACAATAAGGATTGTTCCCTGGGTGCTTAACCTGTGGTCAGGGGGTGGATTTTGGTAATATTTCATAATATGGCACTCTGTATTAGGTCATCATTTGACCTCTGTATGAGGTCATCAAAGTGGGTCATCTCAATTAGGCATCTTCTAAATTTTGCTCTGAATGCTCAGAGTGTTGCTGCACTTCACAGAAGGCTACAGTATCCACTCTTCTCAGTTCTGTTGACACCAAGGAAATTTCAGCAGGGAAAGGGAGTGTTTGCGGCAACAGGGAAGGTTTGTGCTGGGGCCAGAGCCCAGCTAATTGCAGACCGAACCTAATTTGGGCCCAGCTCCTCATGAGTCTTGAATTTCCAAGCTACCAGTTCTGAACACTGCTGTCATTGCTACAAGGTCCCTTCCACCATTTGGGAAAGGAAGAGGAATATAGTAGTTAAATGTAGCTCAGTGGTCATCATATAGCTTCCCCCATTCCATGTTTAGCATTCATGATTGATTGCAAGATGAAGCCCTTGTAATGGTAGTCCTTTAGAAAACACACACACATATAGAAGCTTAGAATATATGACAAGGTTTCTGCTGATGAAATGATACTATATTAACATCTGTGGGCCTGCTCAGAACTAGTTCTTCATTCATTATTAAAGGTCTTCTCCAACACAGTCAATGTGGTTCTCTTTTTAGATGTTTTGCAATTAGAAGGGCAACTGGCCATACCACAAGAAGGCACAGAGATGTCTTTATGACTAATTTGCCAGTGAGTGAAATGTCCAGAGCGACTTTATTAGCTGGAGATTGCCGGGAACAAATTCTGCATTCTAGTGGTCTTTTGATTCATGTATTATGTTCTGATAACTTTATTGAATTCTGCTTTGATGAAAGTTTAATCAAAGTACTTTACTGTTGAAGGGAAGCATGTAATTAGGAGACAAAAACATTTTTTATATTCCATTCACACACAACTTTCCGATTCTCGGTGTTCGGATTTTGCATTTTTAATGAGCGCTTGTTTTAGTTAATTATTTATCGAGGATGCCATGTATTTTTAAGAGTAGAAAATTAGTCTTCAGATTTTAACGTCAAATCCCATTATTGCCAAGTGATATCAATTAGAGATTGACCTTGATGATAAACAAAAGTTGAGGGGAATAAATTTGTATTTGCTTTTGGGATTTTTATTCACCTTTCAAATATCTGGGACTTAAACATAACAAGTTTTGTGATGCAAGTCTGAATCAAGTTGCACAGCATATGAAAAGAGCTGTCCAATTTAATTTTTAAAGACTAAAGCATTAAATGAAGCTGAACCCTTTGCTTCCTATTAACAAAAGCGTTGATGAATGCATAATTTCAATTACTTGTTTCTTGTCATCATGGAAAGAAAAATAAGAGTAAGCACATGAATATCTTCAAAGTCACCTTTTAAAAAACCCCAAAACTAAACCCGCTGTTGTACTTTAGCTTCAGTACAATGTATAGCTTTTATCCCACCTAAATTTAAATTTCTGAGTGGCATATGAGCAGCCATGTTGTGCTTTAATACTTTTTTTGCTGACTCAGTTCCCTTTAGCAGAGTTGTAACTGATGGTAATAAAGGACTGAAGAGAGCTACTTGCATTTTTATGAAAGAGGTGCTCTCTGACTCCAACTTCTGCCTTATATTTTGTCACAGGCATGGGTATCCATTCATGGGCACTGAATATTGGGGTGGAGGATAACAGAATCAAGCAGTGAGATGGCAACTTGCAGGGCCAAGAAAATCATTACCAGGTACTACTGAAATCCCAGCACACTAAGTGGGATTGTGCTTACTCTACAACTGCCTCATCTGGTCTGCCACCCCTTGGGAATACAACAGGAACTGAGAAGTGGTGAATTTCTCAGCCACGTTGCACCAAGTTGGAGCTGCATATTTAAATTTCTGGTGCAGCTGATTCCAAAGGGCATACTGAAGGATGTCCACATCCAAAAGTTTTTATCAAAATGAAGCTATGCAGTATCAGCAAAATCCATGAGTGTCTGATATATTATATTCAAATACTTAAGCAGGGCTACTCCTTTTTGAGGGTAGGCTTGCAGAACTACCCCAAAATATATGGTAAATGCAAAAAACCATCTCACTCAGTATTGATCTGGGAGCTTTTTGCACTCTTTTTTTAACCCCCAATTTTTTTGTTCAACTTAGCCTTAACCTCAGGTTCCTGGGAACAGCAGAGAGGATGCATCTATATACTTACCATGCCATATCTATGTGTGTGAGAGTTAGAAAATGGTTCCTGAGCAGCATTTACTGTAAGAGAGTTTCAGATTAACAGCTGAGTGATTTGCAGTTGCCCATATGGATAAACTGATTGTCACTCAGGTCATACGATGCCTGGGGTGGAAATTAAATCATTATAACAAAAGGGGGGGGGGAGCTATGTAAAATCACATAGAATAGTTGTCTGCTCTACAGCACCATCTGGTGTTGCATGCTTATAATGCATTCAAAATGCTGAGGTGGTGTTGTTGTTTTTTGTTTGTTTTTTTTACTAATGTAGCTGAGTCCCTGGTCTTGAGGGCAGGGTGTGGCTCAATGGCAAGGAAAAGCTCTACTCAGGCCCCGATGTAATCCATGCCTCAACCCAGGAAAAGTGGTATCATAAGGGCAAAACTGTCCCTTCAAAATCTGGATTGCTCTCTCTTGCTGCAGTGACTGGCCTTCCCAATCCCAGCCCGTAGTTGCTATGGTATAGGAGAATTCCTCCTTGCATATCATTGTTACCAGTCCACAGTTCATATGCTTTGGACAGTGGGCAGTTCAACTGCTGCTCCCACTATCGTTGACAAGTAACTTAGTGGAGAGTAGTTTAATGTATTTGGTACATTTGTATTTCTGGGCATTAGAGACATTTCCTTTGCCCCTTCCTTTCCCCCACATGATTCTTGCCTTCTTGGCTATCTCTATAAGTCACTCAGCCTTGCCAGAAACTCTCTTCCATCCAGGAACTCACAGGTCTGTACAGAGCTGTCCTAAGGAGTAGCTGATTAACTCTCTACTTAGCTGAATCCTGGAAGTCTATGGGGAAATGGCTGCAGTTCTAAGGGGTGTGGATCGTTCTCAGATGCTGGCATCCTGTGTCTGCTTTCTCGTGGGCATTGTGCATCCAGAGACCTCTGGGTCCACGTTTCTCCATTCTCCCAGTCTCCTTTCACTTCTGCTTAGGCTGTGTTGTGGTTCTTTCCAACTTATACATGATCTGTGCTTCTGTTGCCATTTCTTGTAGCTCCCTCGCCCTCTTTAGTCAATCTCACATCCGGCTTCTGGGGAAGGGAACCAGAGATTTGCACTGCCACAACTCCTGCAGTTGAGACCCTCTTGTAGAATTTTTTGGGGGGTTGGGTTGGGTGGGGTGACGATAGAGATTTCATATAGGCAGGCACATAGTGGCTAGGCAAAATAGAATGAAGGTACTATCCTACAGGAATACTGGATCTCTGTCTCCGTGTTAGAAAATCTGCAGCTATTGGCTTTGAATGGTGCTTCATCAGTTGTTTTGGGTCTACCAGGTCCTAATTGCTGGGGCAGTTTCCCATCAGTTTCTTGGAAAACTGCATAAGTGAAGCTGAATGCCTTTGGACTGCTGAATGCCTGGAAATTGTTAAACACTGAAAAAGATGTTCTACACACGCTATTAAGTTTTTATATGCTCTCAGTGCAACTTCATTAAAACAGATGCAAAAAAAAAAAAAAAATGAATCATCAAGCTTTTAGCAACAGGTTCAGAGAGAGATCCTTCTACAAAGAACCTCTTTTAGGAGCGATTAGTGGTCTGATTGAGGTGGTTTGCTTTCACCAAATGACAGTTTAAGAACCCCCTTTTTAGTAAGGAAAGCTTTTAAGGTGTTAGAAAATTGTGGGACTTCAGTAATGCTAAAGCCAAATTGCTTTTGCTTCAAATGAACATCTATATTGCCTTGATTACTGCTATAGAGACTTGCCAACATGCTTCTTTGTACTGCGTTTATGAGGCTTATGACCCTCTTTTGTCTCTCTCACTTTTAAAAGGCAAAACAAAAAAATTCCTTCCAGTAGCACCTTAAAGACCAACTAAGTTAGTTCTTGGTATGAGCTTTCGTGTGCAAGCACACTTCTTCAGATACCAATCTGAAGAAGTGTGCTTGCACACGAAAGCTCATACCAAGAACTAACTTAGTTGGTCTTTAAGGTGCTACTGCAAGGAAATTTTTTGTTTTGACTATGGCAGACCAACACGGCTACCTATCTGTAACTGAATTTTAAAAGGCAAAAAACAAAAATAGAAAACCTTCTGGCCAATGTAGCTGTTAAGGTCACTGCAAGACAACATTAGCACTTGTTCAAGTTTTTTCTTCTTTTTTAAGTCTTAGCTTTTCATTTAATCTATAGAGATTTATTTGTGAACGAAGGCATGGCAAACTTTTAATACAGATACATGTATTCAATGTGTGTTAGAAGTTCTGTGGTTTTGTAATTCACCTTTGCAACAAAGGTTTCTAAGGTCTGGTGAGCAATCAAGCCTACTCAGACATGTAAATTTGACATTTATTTTAATACATAATTCTATCTCATAATATTTTTAACTGCTGGTTTTATTTTGAATTTTTTTAAGGCTAACTTGTTAATATCTGATTTTATTGGTAATCTTTATTATTCATTTAAAAGTTCTACATCCCACCTTTTACCATCTAGCCACTTACAACGATAAAAATATACCATGAACAACATTTAAAACATAAATTAAATTTCAAAAATCAACATGAGCCGTTCTTCTAATCTGTTAATTATTATCATTATCATCAGCGTTATTTATTAAATTTCTATACATATAATAATCAGAGCAACCAATAACCAATAACCCCCCCCCACAAACCCATTTAGAAGGCTATACAATGGTACCTTGGTTTGCAAACAGTCTGGTTTGCATACGTTTTGGATCACAAACATGTGAAACCCAGAAGCGCGTGTCCCAGATTGCAAACTTTTTTTGGATTCCAACCCATTTTTTTTGGAACAATTTTTTTTTGGAAGCCCTATTGGCAAAAGCGCACCTTGGGTTACAATCTCTTTTGGTTTACAAACGGACCTCTGGAACGGATTATGGCTGTAAACCAAGGTACCACTTTAGATTGTTTAATCAGCCAAAGGCCAGGCCACAGAGGACCATTTTTTGCCTGGCCCCTAAAGATATGTAATGAAGGCACTGTTGGAACGACGCCCGCCCGGGAGCAGTGCCAGCCTCCCGAAGCATTCCAAAGGCGAAGGCCGGTGGTCATCCCCTGGCTGCTGTTCAGGAACCTTCCTTCAGTCCAGGGCGACTGATAAAATAGGTAGCTTGATGTAAACAGCTCTCGCTGTTTCCTGCCAGTGTGGCAGCTGGTGGGGGCTGAAATCCCAACAGGCACCAGGCGAGCCTCCCTGGGGAGAGCATTCCACAAACAGGGAGCCACTGCAGAAAAGGCCTGCTCTTGTGTTGCCACCCTCTGGACTACCAGGAGCTCCTTTTTTTTAACCCCCTCAAAAGGATTGTCCATCCCTATTGCCCACCCACTTCAAAAGGATTGTCCATCCCTATTGCCCACCCACTTCAATCCACAGTGCTTATATGGAGACTACCAAATATCTAAATTGGCTTGAAGTGTGCATATTTTTCCTGTAGTGAAACCACACCATCCTGTACCCATATCTCCCCACAGAGGTAATATATGAATTTCCATTTTAGACACTACATAAGATTAATGAAAACAAAGGCATATATATCACTCATACTTCCTCTCCCTACTGCTTCTATGTAACATTCAAAGCACCTCTACAATAGATTTATGTGTCTTTTTTGCTGCAGTAGCAAGGAACATACGATCTGTTGTGGTGTTCTGACAGTATTGTCTGACAAGTATGCAAAAATCCTAAGGGTGGGAAATTCTTCTGGATGACAAATATGGACCCAGTCTTCATGTGATCATGGCTTCACCCTTTAAAGTGACAACTGGATATAGGAAAGATGTGTGATACACCCAGGGAGCCTTAGTCCTTGGATTTTAGATGTTGGCTCTTTACTGTGCTGCCTGGTGCTTATTTATTCAGGCTTCAGAGTGCTCTGCCTATGCAAGCACCAGTGAATTGAATCCTGGCATGGGCAGAACTTTTTGAAGAACGGACTGTGTTACCTCAAGCATGGGAAGTATCTTCACAGATCTCTTTTGAAGCTGCACAGGAGAGAAGGAAATGGCAAAATGAAACCATTTCTCTATCATATAAATGCAAATTCTGGCATTTTCATGTCGTTATAGCTGGGAAGAAAAACTCCTCTTCATAACCTAAGGCACAGCGAGTATTATCTACATATTTTAATACTGGAGCTTTAAACCATAATCTGCCATTGAATTTTTTTTATATATATATAACCTACTACTCTTTTAAGGCTGTTGTGGGACTCGTACTTTTCCTGATACGGTGCATGATCCAGCTAAACTTTAAGCAATGTACATCCCATTGATTTCAATGGATAAGTTAAACTCATGCTTAACTTGACTTTAAAATACCTAGAACTGTTTACATTTGTCATATTAAAATCAATACCATACCATTGAATTTATTTAAAAGTTGTTTTGAATATGTAACTATTACCCTTTAAAATTATTGGTAATTATCTCACATGTTTTTGCAGCATTCTGCGGTTCAGATCAGACAAGGAGGTCAATCTGGCCTCCAAGGAATGTAAATCAGCACCAGCATCCTTGAAGGCCGTTTCTGCCACGCCTGTGGATCCTACTGCCCAAGGTAGTTGCCTCATTTTGCCTCATGAGTGGGATGGTCCTGCATGGTGTACCTGGAAAGTTGCCCAGAGGTGAATGTGGCCCTTATTCTGCAAAGGATTTCTTGCTGCAGGATTATAGCGCAAAAGTGAATGGATTGTGGATTTCAACCAGAAAGCAGAATGAAGTCTTTTCTCATCCAGCAGGAAAGGCTTTATGTTTGTTTGTTTGTTTGTTTGTTTGTTTGTTGTACAGGAAATTTAGGTTTTACATTTTTTTTTCAAAAAATAAAAGTTTTTGATATGAAATAGGGATAATATGGAACTTAAATACTTTTTCCATCTAAGGAGTCTGTGATTAGTGGATATGGGGGCCCACAGATCATGGCTGATCTGCTCAGTGGAAAGTGCCCAAATACTCAAGAAAAAGAGTAGCCAAGAAAAAGAGGCATTGTAGTGTTAGACAGGACAACTTGTTTTTTCTAAATTGCCAGTGGCATACTTTTTAGACTTTAATAAAGGAAAAGCCTTGCTTTAAGTATCTGAGTCAATTCCCATCTCACTTAATACAGAAGATCCTGACCTTTACTAGCCGTTGAGAGGAATGCTGAACTTTATTTGAATATTCATGGCAACCTCTTTTAACTCTGTTACAGATGAGGGAGGGTGGAGGAGAAGCGTTGACAACATTCTTGAAGCACTGCTAATAAGGAGACCTTGTGATCACATTATGTCTGACTTTCCAATAAACAAGCACACAATAATAATAATGACACAGTTTGCTGCTATAATGGTCAGAGGCAGCTCTGTCTTTGAGAAACCACAGGCAGCCCTTGCCACAAGCTACCAGCAGTATTACAGAAACAGGGAGACTGCTCTGTAGCCACAGTTTCTTCCATTCCCTGTTAATTCTATTCCTTATGAAGCTGAAATGGTCTGCGCTATCATCATGGTATTTAGTTTGGTAGGTCTCTTGGGCAAAATATAAATGTTGTGCCCAATCCCTGGAATCCTCTCTCTCTAATTTTACCATTGCACTTACTCTCCTTAATATCTTTTTCATTATTTCACACCCTGTTCTGTCCCCCACCCCAGCCCCAAAATGTAGCTCCATTGTATATGTTCATAGTCATTCATTGGGATATGATGATGATATGCTTCCGTTCCAATTTGGTATTGCTTGATATCCCCCCAGTTTCACTGTTGGGTGTTATCCATGGAGGAAGAGGAGCGGCAAAATGGATTTGTGAGTCTGTATATTGTCTTGGCTGCCTATGCGACCAAACTCTCCTCCACACATGCTTTCAAGTCACTTTTTAAAAGTCATTTTTCTTCTATCATGTATCTTTGACTGGTACCTCCTATGTGGAGAAAAGAGGCTAAGAATGATGGTGGTGGTTGGGAAAGTAGGGAGGTTCCGCTCCTGCTGATCCATACTGTTCTTTAAAGGCAACCCATCTCTTGTTTTTGAAGGAATCATATTGCCATCACGCCTGAGTCCCAAAAACATAACTGACTCCTATCACCAGAGCTTTTTTCTTTCTTTCAGGGGGTACTCAAGGGCATGCAGTAACCAGCACCTCTTTTTTGTTGTTGTTAAAAAGTGTGACACTTACCGTAGCAACTTCATGGTGAGTACCAGCACCTATTTTTCTAGAAAAAGAGCACTGGCTGTCACACAAGAAAATACTGCTAGGCTACCAACATATGTTAACTAGAATGGTGTTTGAGCCATTTAGCTGCTGGTCCTATCTATTGCATTATTGTAACATTTGAAAGCAATAACCAGGGATTTTTTTTCAGCCGGAGCTCAGCTTTGGCACCTCTCTGGTAGGTGCCATTACCATTCTAAGAGAACAAGAGATAAGTTCATGGGGAGCGCTGGCACTTCTTTTTCTAGAAAAAAATAGCACTGGCAATAACTACAGGGGCACAGCTAGCTGGAACAGGTTCTTTCCATGTGATCACCACTTTTTAGTTGGCCAACAGTTACTTGTAGTTCTGTCTCTCAAACATTGCCAAGTGGCAGGAAAAGCAGCTATAGAGAAGTGACTTCTATGCTGCTTTAGTAAAATAAGAGGGAGTTCTGAGTGCAGATGTTCCTGAGGCTCCTAACCCAGTGGCTGTGAGAACCATTTACTCCTCAGTGAACCAGCAAGTATTTAGTGTGACAGCAGACCAATGTACTCTTGCGCAGTTATCATTGGATGTCTCATCATTGTGTGATGACCCTCAGACAAATGTGGGAATGATCTTCCTGAAAAAGTATTGTTTTTGAGTTGGAAGTAGATGATACAAATTTCCTGTTCATAGAAGTAGGTTTGTGATGGCTTATTTAACACACCACTGACAAGGAAGCATGTGTGAACTGGCTCTGAGTGAGAATCAGCCCTAAAAGTTTGTTCCTGTTTGTCACTCAGTGAGTTAACCAGCCATCCATAAAACACTGTGGCAAAGTATTGAAGGTACAAGAAATTCTTTAAAGCTATCGGTATAGCAATGAATGGTTTGTACAGGTCATTGGCTGAATTAACTTAGTGGAACTTAATGTAGTGCAAATGAGTAAAGTGCCATCTATATTACTCTGTCATATCATGTACGGAAAAGCGTATTGCACTTTGAAACACATTTTATTTTCATGAATCTTTAAAAGGATGTCTAGTGGTTGTATTCATTCATGAAGCTGCACAAGCCCAGGGAAACTAAAACTATCGCCTAAGCACTCAGCAATATTTCATAGACTAATCTAAAGCTTAAAAGAGCTGAGAAATTTCTTGATAAGTTTGCTGAACTAAGTGGCATTATGCATATGAAATGCTTGAGAAGAACTTCATATACTATGCATATTGACTTGGATGACCTATAAATGATAGATTTGTTTTACAAAAACACAGGCCGAAATACTTTAGAATGCCGTGGTATGCTTTCTGCTCCAGTAGCTGTGAATTTACATTTACATTTATCATAAGCTTCTCGGGGTATCAGCTATCTGATCCCTAAGGGTGATCTTAATGCACACAGTGTAATGTCTTTTCAGGATATTCCACTTTTTAGGAGTTTGGATAATTATTTCATGCTTGGGTTAAAGCCAATCCTCTGATTAAAAACAAAGCAAAGTAGAAGAGCTGCTGTTTTGGTCTTTTTTGTTGCTGTTTATATATAATAATAGATTTATTGCATTAGCCGTGTGGCCATAGCATGATATACATTGAAATAACAACATAAAATGGGGGTGGGGAGGTAGAGGTAGATATCGTCCTGGGCGAATACTTAAAGAAAGAGAAAAACAAACAAAAACTGCTGAGGCTGGAGGAGGACCGTTGAAGGGTCCTTCAGCTCCTCAGATTAGTCCTAACTCGATTCTCCTTGTACAATAAGGCTACTTGGAACTTCGTTCGGTTGTGCGGCGTATCGACTGCAGCTGTGGTGTTAAGGAAGAAGTTAGTGCCGCTTTCCTCTTCATCACACTAAGCAGGAAGTTAGCTGTCATCCCGGTAATCCAACAATCAGAATCCTGCAAAAAGAGGGACACTATCCAAGGCTGGATTGGGAGATGGAACTTATTCACGAGGGGAGTTAAAAACCGAGATCTTTCATCTGTCCAATTGGGACAGAAGAGCATTACATGTTCCATAGTCTCCAGGGCCGTGTCATTACAGGAGCATGTTCTGTTTGCGATGGGAACTCTGGAATAACGACCCGACAGAACTGCTGTAGGAAAACAGTTGAGACGGGCACAGGTAAAGGCCCTTCGCTTAGCCTCCGAAGAAATTGTGAAGCAGTATAGAGGGATCCCTTCAGGGGGTGGAATAGCTAGGGCTAGGCCTGAACACGGTCCTCTTGCACAAGAAGCTGTGTTAGAGAAGTCAAGTTGCTGTAGTTTCTTTTTAATTGGAGGTAGGGCCACCGGGCTGATACACTCTAAGTTAAGAACAGTTTTACAATTCAAATTGAGAAGAGAGCGAAATTTGAGGTTAATTGTAGTTTTCCAAGGGGAATTATGAATATCTCTTAGGATCAGATTGGAAAAGCCACCTCTAATTCGAGCATCCGATGCTAATAGGTGGAAGGTGTAGGAAATGGCTCGACTCCATGCTCGTCTAACAATTGAAGGCTGGGCGAACTCGAGTCGTAGGGCTGCACCTGAGACACATCTCGGGACGCCGGAAAGAGATCTCAGAAACATATGAAGTGGGCGATCCAAGTTACCTGATATTGCTGTAGTCCATACTTCGCATCCATATAATAATTTAGGGACAACTTTGGCATTAAATATTTGAATTGCTGCTGGAAGGTGTTTGCCGCCCTTCTGGTGGTAAAATCGGACAATGGCGTTAGAGGTCGTGGTTGCAGCGAGAAAGGCAGATTGTAGATGGGTGGTCCAGGAGAGATTATAAGTGAATATTAAGCCTAGATATTTAAAGGCTTTTACCTTTTCTAAGTAGCCACCTGTGATCTTAAGCGGCTCCAACTTGAGTTTGCGGGAACGAGTGAAGTGGAGGACTTTCGATTTTTTATAATTAATATTAAGAGCTTCCGCCTTACAATAGGCGATAAATGCATTAACTGCATTTGCTAGGTCCGCAGCTGTTCTGGATAAGATGACGGCATCATCAGCATAGAAAAGGGAAGCAACGGGGTGGCCTGCTAAGTGAGGAGGATACTTAGATGCTAGCTTCAAAGTGGAAATTGCATCATGAAGATAGAGATTAAACAGTAAAGGGGCCAAGAGACAACCTTGTCGGACGCCCTTGGCCGTTGGAAATGGAGTAGTGAGGGAGCCGTTAGGACCAGTTCGGACGCGAGCTGTGGTGTTTGAATAAAGGGAGATAATTAGGGAGAGGAGGTGCGGATCAATTCCCAGATGGGCAAGTTTCGACCATAATCTCTGCCTAGGAATGGAATCAAAGGCGGCCTCCAGGTCCATGAAAGCGGCAAATAGGTGGCCTTGCCTTGGAGCAGTGTATTTACTGGCAAGGTGATAGAGAGTTAGACAGTGGTCCATGGTTGACGCTGACTTTCGGAAACCAATCTGTTCTAGCGGTAGAATGTTCCTCTCCTGGACCCATGAGAGAAGTTCCTCCAGTAAAACAGCGGCAAATATTTTCCCCGGGATGGATAATAAGCTGATGGGGCGATAGTTCCTAGGGATGTTTGGCTGGCCGCCTTTGAAGATCGGAACTATTATAGCTTCTCTCCAGGAGTCGGGGATGTCTAGGGCGGAGGAGATAGTGGTGAATACAGGAGTCAGGTGTTCGCTCCACCAAAGAGGATCAGTCAGGAAAAGGTCCAACGGGACCATGTCTGGGCCGGGGGCCTTATTCCTTCGCATTGACATTATGATGTTGAAAATGCGAGTTGAGGTAAAGTTTATTGAAGAAGTGGGACTAAGAGAGCAGGAACTGAGGTCCGACGGGGATTGAAGGAGATCTGTAAGATGGTTTGGAGAAGCGAAACTGGTTGAATAATAGGCAATCCATTCATCAGCGGAAATCTGGGTAGCTGGATTGAATGGTGCCGAAGGTCTAACTAGGCGCCAGAAGGAGCGGGAGTCATGCCTCTCTACAGCCGAACGAAGAGTGGACCAAGCCTCAAGGATGTGCTGCTGTTTCTTGCAATGAATCATGTTTCTATATGTCCTTTTAATATCTATGAGCTTTGCACGGGTTTGGGGGTCGTTGGAAAATTTGATGATTCTGACCATTTTCCTAATTCGCCTTCTTAGGGCTTTACATTCCTTGTCAAACCAGGGCGATTCAGAGAAGAGGCGTTGGTAAGTAGGCGAGGTGGTGGTTATGTAAGTTGTTGAGAAAGCATCAAGTAATTTCCGGTATTGGTCAGCGGGCAGGATTGGATCAGAGGGAACTGCAGACATATCAAATGATTTTTGTATGTCCAGGGCAAGAGAGGAGCTGAGGCTTGTCCATTTCTTTGTTTTGAATACAGGGTGGCTTTGTACCATGGTTCTATAGTTTGAGGGGACTGGAAGTGGCTCTATTAGGTTTAACATTAGAGTCAATGGAAGGTGGTCACCACCAAAATATTCAGCCACTTCCATTTTTGTAGAAATTGAGAATAGCTCCGGCGTCAATAAAATGTAGTCGACAACACTGGTTCCCCGGGAAGTGATGCACGTTAATTGCTGCGAGGACAAGGGAGTAATGTTACCATTTGCGATGCAGAGATCGTTTTCCATGGCCAGTTGGGCCATCAGCCTCCCCGACGCATTTGTTATAGGATCAAGAGAGCATCTGTTTCCCCAGGGGGGCTGCAGGGGATTGTCCAGGAGTGCTGTGGGAGATATTATATCATCGTCGTTGGGACCTATTCTTGCATTAAAGTCGCCTAAGAGGATTTGAGGGAGTCCTGGGTTAGTTGTTTGAAGATCATGGAGCCAAGACGAAAGTTCAGACCACCTTTCATTGCGGTCGTTGCTGTTTAGTAATTGTTGCTGCAGATCACAAAGCAGTTGCTTTCCTCAGTGTGCTAGACAAGAAGGCTGCTTGGTTTTCGGCATTCTTAAGTCCTTTCATCTACTGCCCTTCCCTTTGCCAACCCAATTCATTTAATATTATTTCCAGTGCCTTCAGTGGATAGGATGGGAGTGGACAAGCAATAAAGTAATGCAATAAAGAAATGCAGAATTGGAAGAAACCCCACTTGTGTTCTCTGGACATTTTTTCACCTATAACTCCATTGGTTCAACTAATGTTCAAAATGTCTGTAGTTGGAAAGAGATAAGACAGTTGTGTGTCAAGACCCCAAGGCCTCCCCCTATGAAGAATAATGACACATGTACACAGTATACTAGGTTAATGGTTATTGGGCAAAATTTAGACCTTGACTTTATTGGTTACAGAATGTGAGTGGCGTTGGCTTAGGCACTGGAAAAAGAGCAGACTATATCTGACTCCTGCCCGCCATGCAGGGAGTCCTGTAAGGGTAAACCACCAATAGGGGGAACCCCGTTGATGCAAATCAACTCAAGCTCCCCCAGGGTTCTCAAAGGGGCCGTGGCATGGCCTTAGCCCCTCCCTGGGCTTTGGACAAGATCCATACCCCTGGATTTCTTTAATGGAATCCCCTTAATATTGGAGGGGCAGGTGATGGCCATACCTCCCCTCCCCCAAACAGAGTCATACCAATGCCTAACAGACAAAGCTTACAAAGTTGTGACGATTGCTATGAAAACCAAATGGCCAGTGCCAATTTGCCAGATGGAAAAATTCCTACCAGACCCCTCAGTGTCAACCAACCACAGTCCATAGCAAGGCCAAAGCTGAAAAACCTGAAAAGGGGGAGGGAGGGAGGGAGGGAGGGAGGGAGGGAGGGAGATCCGAAGACGAGAGCCACAGGTAGCTCCCTGGCTTGCGCCAGTGATTAAATGCACCCAACCACGCCCCACGGCCAGCCTGATTGGCAGTCGGGCAATGATGTGGTCAGGTCCCCCTGATGACGCAGGACGTTCTCCAGGTCCCGACACCAGCGAGTGGCCATGTGGTCAGACTGCAACCCCGCCCCGCTCAGAAGCGGAGCGGATTTCTTCTCCAGGTGTAGATGTTCAAAAGAAAAATGATATTGTTGCAAAGGTTGGATGCCAACCCGTCACCATTCTCTGGGACCAAGATTCCAGGGTGGTTCCAGGTGCTCACTCAAAGGGTCGGTGTTCCTTTGAGAATCAAGGTTTCGTGGGGATGGTCATAGCTTTAAGAAATATGAATTATTCACATATTTACACCAGAGTTTGGATGGAGGGAGTCCAGATCTTACAGCATGGTCCTCTCAAGAGGGGCTTGTTCCCCACAGCAGTGCAGCACTGGAGCCCAAAGCATCTCTGCCAGCCTGACCAAGATGGATCTCTGTCTCTGTACTCTCCCTTCTTCTTCCCAGCACACCTTGCCAAAGACACACATTTCCTGTCAACACGGTGACCTCTGTCTGCCCAGGCACAAGATTTCTCTTAGATGGGCTATCAACACTGTCCTGCAAATGGCTTGGCTTATCCCTGGCTACCTATGTGAAGCTGCCTGGGCTTGTGAACAGAATGCAATAGCGCTTGGCTTAATTTTAATTAACTGAGCCTTGCTTACTTCCTGAATTTATGAGTTTGCAGAAAATTTAGCTCTTTACTCAGTTTGCTCCTCCTCCAAACTCATAACAATATATATAACGCAGGGGCTGATATTGACCAGGTATAGTTGAATGCTTTCTTGTGTATACCTCATATGGTAAAAACTCTATTTATACCTGGCTGATCAGAACAGGATAGTTTCAGGTATTCTTACATTAGGGTATGATTTGTAATGCACATATCGGATATTGTTACTCGGTGATGCTGATATATTCTGTGTTTGGCAAAATCTTTATCCTATAGTCCTTATATCTGGACTGCAAGGGAAGTTTTAACATTGTTATATGCAGTATCAGTGCACTTCTTCCATATACATAATGCTGACACACCTACACATCTATCATTAGAGTAATATATGTGTGGCTTTCTGAGCAGACAGATATATAATCAAATTCTACCTCGCAGGTTTGCTGTTATTTCCCTTGTCTGATTCACCTACATTTCTGCTTTTAGAGCACGGTGTGAAATGATTTCTCATTTGTATAATAGAAATTACTTTGTGCTCTCCTCCAGAAATTACCATGGATAGACGTTTAACATTTTAATGACTGTTTTCAAACCTGACAACTTAATTGCTTTGGTATATTTTCTGGGTGGCAGTGTTTACTCTCTTGAAATTGGGAAGAAAGAAGTCTTCTTCTCTTTTTCTTCTTTAAATATTCTCCCCTGCTTTTGAAACTTCTATTGTCATTTAACAACCCACACTTAGGCTGCTTAATTGGGCACTATTTCTCTTAAAAGCATTAGAAGCAGGCTCCATGCAATTTAAGTGTCACCGTGCAATTATGCAGCACTTTATCTTTCCTATAAAAAAATTAAAAGAAATGCAGGTGTTCGATTAAAGTGTGATGCCTAGCACTTGGCACCTGGAAATTGTCAATGAAATTTGCCAGGATTTGGCACTTCTGCATGACAGGGTGTTATCACTTGCATGGCCATGATCCAGATGACAGCATGCACCAGCTATACATGTCCCCTGGGTTTTAAAAGTGGTGTGACAGGGGGAAGCAGGTGAAGGGGAAAATGGCACTGGACTTCTGCTAGGTGCCCCAATCCAGCATTTTATTATTATTCTTTACTAGCAATTGAGTACCCAATATGGTCCCTGCTTGTGGGCTTTTTGCATCTGGTGGCCCACTGTGCGAAATTGGACTAGACAGGCCTTTAACCTCATCCTGGTACATTTCCGGGTGCACAAAAGATGCTCCATTCCTTTAAATGGACCACTCCAACATGCTGAGACCAAAAACCAAGATTAATAAAGTAATCTTGAAACAACACTTTCTTCAAGCACCTATGAAGTTCCTCCTTCATAGAGAGCCAGTGTGGTGTAGTGGTTAAGAGCAGTAGTCACGTAATCTGGGTAACCGGGTTCGTGTCTCCGCTCCTCCACATGCAGCTGCTGGGTGACCTTGGGCCAGTCACACTTCTTTGAAGTCTCTCAGCCCCACTCACCTCACAGAGTGTTTGTTGTGGGGGAGGAAGGGAAGGGAGAATGTTAGCCGCTTTGAGACTCCTGAAGGGGAGTGAAAGGCGGGATATCAAATCCAAACTCCTCTTCTTCTTCTTCTTCTTCTTCTTCTTCTTCTTCTTCTTCTTCTTCTTCCTTGCTCACTTTGTTCCATTTAGCCATTCCCAGGCTGGTATCCTTCAGATATTTCGA
Source organism: Podarcis pityusensis (assembly GCF_964106645.2). Taxonomy (NCBI): domain Eukaryota; kingdom Metazoa; phylum Chordata; class Lepidosauria; order Squamata; family Lacertidae; genus Podarcis; species Podarcis pityusensis. Next base: position 59,668,022 of record NC_138032.1, read on the forward strand.
ACTATTGTACAATCTGGACCATACTAGATTGGGCAAAGCAGATAGTGAGTCTGGAATCCCGGGAGTTACTGTTTCATTATTTGAAGGTTATTTTCTAGCTGTCGTCGTTACAGAGATAAGAAGAAACAGGCAACATTTCTACTCCTCTAAACCCCTTTCCCCACACCTTACATATGTTCCTCTCCTAAATGTATCTCCATTTGCCATAAGACAACTGTTGACTCTGTACCCACTGGAGACTTTTACATGCTAGTATAATATAAAACTTAAGTGCTGTGACTTTTGTATGTTCGTAAGGCATTAAAGTGAATTAGAAAGGGAATCTAGCCTTGCACATTTCATTTTTCTTTTAAATAGGAAACTGTAAAATAGCTACAAACTGAACAGATGGTGAAATGCACAAAAAGGGGGACTTAAACAGATACCAAGAGGCAAAACTGAAAGCTCTAAATGCAGGATAGCAGAGACTCATTGCATAAGCACATAACCTTTATGGGAGATTTTTCTAGCTCAAAGTCATATTCTCTTCAGTTAATCTGTACGGAGTGGATTGTTAACACATTCCAAATATGTTAATGCAAGTGCAAGAGGGAACCACTTAGACCATCATGTGCACCAAAGGTTTGAAATAGAACAACATTTTGTTGTTTTCAGCCAGAGAAAGTAGCAAAACACTCCAAACAACCTATTGCTTATGAATAACTAAACTAGGGTCTTGAGGCAAAGACTTTTGTTTGATTGGCCACCTTGGTTCTGCTTTTATTCACTTATTTTACAAAATACCTCAATTTTTCACAATTGAGTAGAGTTATTTCCTACATTTTATTCCTTTTAAGCTATTTTTCTAGAAAAAGAGGTGCCAGAACTCATCACGAATGCTTTCCTTGCTCTCTTACAATGGCAATGGTGCCCATGTGAGGGATTTCAGAACTGAGTTCTGATGAGGTCCAGCTGAAAAACCCCCTGCTTTTAAGAGAGAGTTGGAACCTTGGTCCACTACATTTTAAAAGTTTATGTAACTTGTGCTAGTGTTTGTTCAGGTCTGTGGCCTACTTTATTCATTAATTGGAACAGGTGTACAGTCTCCATTGGATTTCAAATTAATCATGCTCATATATTGGGCTGAAGCTTTTGCTCTTCTTGCAAGGCATCAAGGGATAAGGGTAGTATAGCATCAGCTGCTGCACACTTAAAAAAATATTTCATGCTAGGAAGTTGGAGCCTGAAATAAAGGAACTCTTAAGCCTGTGCAATGCTTACCTAATGAGAAAACGGATGCCACAGTTTGCCTCTACTTGCAGAGTGCATATCCCTCAACTGCCTCTATTAAACTGAGATATCCCGTTTTTTGGGGGGCATGTTCTCAAGAGTATGGCACCCCAAAACGCACATTTTTTGGGTGCCGAGGCATCAAAATATGTTCGGGGTGCAATCTTGCATGTTTTTGGGTGCTGCGATCTTGCACAGGTCATGTGACTCTTGCAGGAGTGCCTACCAGAAGACGTGCATCCCAGTTTCCCACAGCAACATGTGTGGCGCGGGCGGGTATGATAGTGTTCCCTAAAATGTAGTATAATGATTCATGGAACACATTGGCTTTGTGCTTTATGGTACTGTTGCCATAAACTGGGGCAGGGGTCACCAACATGGTATCTGTGGGCATTAGTTTAACCGCCAGTACGTCCAATGGTGCCTGTAAAAGGCCTCAGTCAATAGCCCCCTCAAAAATCCACAACACACCATCTTACAGATGGCTTTATTCCCCAAAATCAAAGAGTTTAGGAGCAGAAGCTAGCTGGCTGGTAATCTCAGCAGAGGAGCAGGCTCATATAGAACATGTAAGGAAAGCAACACAAACCACCATTCTTCCAAAAAATGGAACTATTTAATATTACAGTTCATTGGGAGAGGTCAGGGAAGAAAACGCAGTTTGTGAGGGGCTGTGGGAAGAGACAAATGCAAGGTAGCTGACCCTACTGGTCCAAAGTTTTGTGCCCTAGCCTTTTTCTGAGGTGGTAAGTTTAGACATGGAGTGCAATTGTACCATTTCAAGCAACTGAATGTTTGGATGAGCCTTAAATGCAAATCCTTGGATAACACATATCTGAGCCCTGCCATCTTTCTTTTTCTTTTGAATCCACAGATGATATTTATTCCACTCTGTCAGCTGAGCAGCTGATGTATTTGGTCGTTTAGTAGCAAAGAAGGTATGGTGCACTGTAGAAACGATGATCTGCATGATTAAAAAGGACTTTTGAATTCATAGTTATACAACTGGAATAAATAGGCCATAAGAGATGAGAATTATCTGTGGTAGTCAACACAAAAAGTGTATAATTCACATTTGCGATTACATCCCACATGCGGAGAATAAACCAGAGATACAGACGATAAACGGGAGGGTAGAAAAAGGACCCATAAATGCATATGGTTGTAAAAAAGAAGAAAAAAAGAGCTTACTTTATTCTTCATCATAAAACTGACATATTGCTTAACAATGTGACCTTAGAGTCAGCAGGCAACCCACAGTAATTGCTTATGCTCTTCATTGAAAGACTTGGTGAAAGTCAGGAAGATTGGTAGGCATAATATAATATAGAATATATTGCACTGTATTTTGGACCAATTGTATGTCACATGTCACTGAAACAGCAACATCTACTAAATCTAATTGACAGAGAGCCTGCAACAAACAAAGCACATGGAGCAAACAGCACACATTCGATCAATGTGCATCATCATTAGATATGAGAAATGTTTTTATGAGGAGCTGGAGCTTGGGGAAACCAGCTGTAATCAATCTGACAAGCCATATGCTTTTGAACATCATATTCTCTGCTTACCTAATAGCATAATTATAGGTGCCCCAGACTCTGAGTTTTGCTTTTTGTCTCAGAAATAGGAGGTCTCTTCTTCTTTGTGCTCCTGTTATGCTGAATGACAGAAGTGTGATTACTGTCAACATTCACAGTGCAGAGTTGTCAATCTCCACCTCACACTGTGAATGTGCAAAAAAGAGGTGGCACACTGGGGAATATTAACCATCATCTAATTATTGATGAGACAGAGGCCCCTTCATACATAGCACAGTGGTGCAGGAATTGCTTTTCTGTGACTTCTTCTCATGCCACTATGGTAGGGTTTGCAAACACTGAAAACATGGGGATTATAGGGCTGTGCAAAAGATTTGTAGAAATCCTAATTCAAGAATGGAAGTGGGACCTCTTTGGACAGGTTCAAGGCCTGTCTGAGCTGAAACGGGATATCTCCGTATCTTCCTAGACTGAAATGGGGACCTGTGCAGGGGCACTTCAGAGATCAGGATATTTCAAAAAATGCTTCTGACTGTTTGCAAAAAGTGCAGTGCCAGAGCAGGGAGACAGAGAGCTCTTTTGTGGCTTCTAAACAGTGTGAATGATTTTACCCAGGCTCACCAGTCACAGCACTTTGGAAAAGTGGTGCTGGATTGAGGTATCACCTTGTCCTTGTCTGTTCTGTGCTCTTTGTAAGTTTTGCTAGTGGTTCTTGCTTGGAAAATACTGTGCATTCAAGTCCTTCTGCCTCTGTGCTGCAAGTCCATGCATCAGTTCCTGTAAAATCAACTTAGAACTTCTGTCCCCCTTGGTGCCAACTGAGCAGAACACAAGCCTGAAACTATATATATTTTTATTCAACATAACTTTGTAGCACCTGGCCCAATCCTTTTGAAATTTTGTGGGTTGCTTTCCTAGTGGCATGTCATAAATTTGTTACCCACAAAACCTCACAGGGAGGGATGCAAATCCCTTTTAATTCTCCCCCTCTCTAAATCAACTTCTGCTGAGTACAAAACCTTGTGGATTTATTTGTCTGTAATCTGGCAGATTGCTTACACAGTTAGTACCTCTTTCATGTATGCCATTTTCACACAAATTTCAATAGGGGAGATTAAGCGAACCCTCATTTTTACCACACCACAGCTGTAGACCCCGCTACTGGTTCTTTCTGAAATTTGTCAAGATTCATCCCCTCAGAAAGGGCAGTCCGCAAATTTCATCCAATTCTCTCCTAAATAATAATAATAAAATATTATAGATGATTCCTTTTTTTGGGGGGGGGGGGTTGTGAAATAAATTTTAAAGGTGCCTAGCACAAAACTCATGGTACCCATCTGTAATTTGAAAGACATGTCCACCCAAAAGGAGAAAAGTTACAGCCATTTTTTGACTTCTCCATAACAGTGAATGGGAGGTGCAAAACTATTAGGGTGATGTCTATCCTTGCAGCTGTACCTGAGGAGGGGGAAGTGGGGGTCTGGTTCATGCATGTAACACTAAACTATGGTTTAGTGTTATGCCTGAACCAGGTCATAACGTTGTTAGGGTTCACTTTTCAGCAGTCATGGCTTTTAAAAAGAATGTCAGCATTCTGATTATACAAGAGAAAGATGGTTAGAAAGGCAGGTTGCAACCTGTCAGAAGCATCCCCTACAAACAGAAACAAAAGCAAATAACTACTGACTTCCAGTCACAGCATGTCAAATTACCATATTTTCAGAGTTGAGGTGTCACATCTGCATTTGGATGGGAGACCACCAGGGACGCTTCCTACGGTGCTGCAAAGAGAGCTATTGGAAGGTGATTGAAAAGGCGCTGCAGATCGCTTGAGGCAGGACTCTGGCCTCTCAGTCAAGTAACACCAAAATCTATGTTAAACGACACTCTGTGGTGTGTGTGTGTGTGTAAAACATACCAGAATACTTTTTAAAATATCACAGACACTTGTCCTAGCAAAATCACAAAGAGTGGGATTAATAAATTAGTAAATAGTAAACTGTTGGAACTCATGGTGCTCAGGAGAGTCCATTTTTGCCATTTGAATGAGCTTCATGGGTGCTACATCCCTCTTGTGACTCTCAAAATCCACTTTTTAAAAATATGAGCACCATCTAATTTCAGCATACCTCTAAAAGCCTATGTTGTGTTGCGTTGCAGTGTGTGTGTGTGTGTGTGTGTGTGTGTGTGTGTATCTATTACAAGACTGAATGGCTCGGCAGAGATCACTCTTAAAGTTCAGCCATGGGGAAATCCGGCCCTCTGCAATTAACACAACAGGTGATGTAAAATGCCTTCTGAGCCATATGCATGAAAAGGGCCATAGAAATTGAAGATCGTTATTGCTGTCATTAAAAACCAGGAAGCTTTTAAATTCACTTCCAGAACTATTGAGCTGACACAGACAATGAATTTATTCACTTCAACTCTGCACTGGCCTGAGCTTTATACTGTAATGTTCTCAAGTTTAAGCACTGAACTGTATGGTTTAAGAACTTCCAATGGAAGGGAAAGCTGGGTTTCAAAGCCTGCATTGATTGATTTTTGTAGGTGGGCAAAGGACAAAGGGCAGAATTACAATTCAACAAGAGGTTCAGTGGTACCACTTGTGGACTGAATTAGGATCAAGGCTTTTTGTTAAACTGCATGTGCTTACCAGTGTCAATGTCTGGGTTATCAATGACCGTTGTTTCTGAATGACTGTTGTTATTAATATAATTACCATCACCTGTATTTTTCTGCATTTCATTTCTTTTTGACCTCTTTGCTTACAATCCTGACCTCAACCAAGTGTATATATATATGTGTGTGTGTATGTATGTGTCAAGGTAACACTTGATGTATCTGAAGACATGGACCGCAGTCCATGAAACTGATGCCCTAATAAATGTATTAGTTCAAGACTAGTTGGCGCTGTGGGTTAAACCACAGAGCCTAGGGCTTGCCGACCAGAAGTTCGGCAGTTTGAAAGCAGCTTAGTCATGCTGGCCACATGACCCGGAAGCTGCACGCTGGCTCCCTCAGGCAATAAAGTGAGATGAGCGCTGCAAACCCAGAGTCGTCCACGACTGGACCTAACGGTCAGGGGTCCCTTTACCCTTGCCTATGTATGTGTCAAGGTAACACTTCATGTATCTGAAGACATGGACCGCAGTCCATGAAACTGATGCCCTAATAAATGTATTAGTTCAAGACTAGTTCTTTTTGCTGCAACAGACTAACACATATACCTTTCTGGAAATTTATATTTTGGGTGACAAAAGATGAAGCATTAAGGCAGGGAAATATTGTGCATGTTTCCCCAGAAATTTGTTGTTTCCTTAGTTGTTGTGCCTACTTCCTAATTCAGGGATAGAGAATCTATGGCCCTCAATCTACATTTCCTAGGATTCTTTGTGGGAAGACATGGTTGTTAAAGAGGCATGCTTTAAATGCATGATGTGGATGTGACTCAACAGATTAGATCCAGCATCCAACAGATGGAGCTACATGCACAATTCTGTGATGTTTCCAGAAAGAAACAGAAAGACTGAATGGGCCTCTTTTGACTCATCAGCATACAGTCAAGGACTGCATAAGCCCTTGTTATTTGGAATGAATTTCATTTTCTTCTGGGAAATATTTAGGTTTTACAACCTACATATGTTGTCTCTGGTAGAACAGGAGATAGGGCAGGCAACATTTAGCCCTTATGGTTGCATAGTTTCTGACAGCAAGAGAAAATATTGTTGTGAGTTTGGATGGTGTGTATGTGTGCAGTCTGCCAGCATGATGTTCAAGTTCCTTATAATAAGCCCCTGGAACCCCAGGAATCTCGCACCGCTCAGAGATTGGGGTGATATGGAATATCTATGTATCTAATGATGGTTAAACAAACACACCTCTTCAACACAATGCGGAAAACAATTTCACATATATACGTTTTGCATTGTTATGTCAGGAGTTTATGCATGTAGGCTGTGGTCCAATCTATGCCCAAATTGTTTATTTGTTTACTTACATATTTATAATCCACATTTCAATCAAATATATTGAAGTGGCTTATAACATACAGCATACAATAAAATCAGTGTATACATATCCCTAAAACATAATTAAGAACATGAATAAAACATCAGTAGATACTGATTGGTTAAAAAGGGAGGGAAAAAGAAGAAAGGGAGTGAATCTGAGGTTTACTCCAAAATCTACCATATGTAAGACTCACACACCGAAGTCATGTGTGAACTGACCTCAGCTGAAAAGGAAAGGCCTTTTACACATGATCCAAGCACTCTCTTCTTGTGTACACCACAGATATGACACTGAAGACAGGGTATGGATCTTGCCATTGTGGGTCTGGGCTTCTAATGCTTCTGCCTGGACAGTCTAGGCACAGCAAAATGTAAGGCTGGGAACTGTGAAAAACAACGATTCCCCTGCTCCCGCCCCATCATAAAGCACTTGAAAGATCAGGGAAAGTACATAATCCCCAAGAATCCTGCAATGTTTCCAGCAACAGAGTATAAGGGAGGCTGGCACAGCACACTAATAGAGATACTGGCTTAATATTCAGGTTATAAAGTTTATCTCCACTCTAGAGGTCACCCTAGTTCAGTCCCTGGGGTGGTGATGGGAAGTATCATCACTGCTCTTGTGGCAATTATAAAAGTGTCTTACTAGCTCCACATTGCAGTGCTTAATATGAGTCAGCATGACTGGCACTGAAAATCCGCTCTTCACAAAAAGCCGTGGGATTCCCAGAGTTATTATTTTTCATATTTTCGCTTTCAGCTTATGTGAAGGTGAAGTTTTCAAAGAGCTGCAGAGGTATTTGATCCTTCAAGGTGGAGGCACTTGTGCAGGCTTCCTATGCTTAAGGCATCAGGAGAGCTGGTCAAGTGTTGTGCTGTTTCACACAGCTAAGATTAGTGATATTATTATCACTATTAGAAAAGAAGAAAAAGATGAAGAAAAGAGTTTCCAGAAGCATTTGTAAGTTAGAATTTAAAAGGGCAGATACCAGATAGGAAACCTGAATGTATAAAACTTTTTACAGGTTTCCCTACAGGAAAAAAAATATACATCTAGGTCTGGCATCCTAGACCTATGGACTCCTTAGGGTGTGAGTCTAAGGGCTACATTTCCTTCTGTGCAACTTTCTGGGGGCCATATGCAAGTGGTGTGTGGAACATGTTATCTTTCTCCAGTAAAAGGTAAGGTAAAAAGGTAAAGGACCCCTGGACTGTTAAGTCCAGTCAAAGGTGACTATGGGGTTGCGGCACTCATCTTGCTTTCAGGCTGAGGGAGCTGGCGTTTGTCCGCAGACAGCTTTCTGGGTCATGTGGCCTGCATGTCTAAACCGCTTCTGGTGCAACAGAACACTGTGATGGAAGCCAGAGTGCATGGAAATGCCCTTTACCTTCCCGTCAGAGTGGTACCTATTTATCTACGTGCACTGGTGTGCTTTTGAACTGCTAGGTTGGCAGGAGCTGGGACAGAGCAACGGAAGCTCATTCAGTTGCGGGGATTCAAACTGCTGACCGTCTGATCGGCAAGCCCAAGAGGCTCAGTGGTTTAGACCACAGTGCCACCCGCGTCCCATCTTTCTACAGTAGACTAGTTTCTACATACATTCGCACAACCTTCTTTAGTCTCCATCCAGACAAACAAGAGGCACCATGAGAGTTCAAGGACAATTTTTGCCAGGCAAAAGTATTTGGGGGGCAAAGCAGGGTCAGTGAGGGGTTTGGCCTGGGGAGAGTTCCAAGGGCCACATTTCCCCAGTGCCCACCCAAGCTTGAGGTTCTCCATACTTGCTCTGTGGACCCAAGAGCAAACATGAAAGGAAAGGGCAGCTGTGAAAGGTATTTTTCCATTTTTATTTCATTTCACTTTTAATTTGTATTCTGCCCTTCTATATTACTATATACAAGGTGGTTTACAGCAACAAAATATACAACAAAGAAACCATCCTGATAATAATCTGATTCAATGCAAAAGGCATTAAGACATAAGTTTAAAATTGAATGTCTTATATCAAATGATCAAATGAAGTAATACTCAATAATCTATTAGGATATAATAGTACATGATAAAATTAACTGTCAAATAATAATATGAACAGAAATTCACTCTTAACAATTACAATACATAATTACTAAACTATGATCTGTAAAAACAACTGCAAGTCACATACCACAATACACACAAACCCATCAAAAGGATCACATTGAGAAATAAACACAAAGCTAATCGGAACCTGTCTTATAGTGGGGTAGGAGAGCTGGGGAAAAAAATTGTATCTGGCAATCAATGTGCCCCTTTGGTTTCACATAGCACATGGGTAAAGGTAAAGGGACCCCTGACCATTAGGTCCAGTCGTGGCCAACTCTGGGGTTGCAGCACTCATCTCGCTTTACTGGCTGAGGGAGCCGGTGTACAGCTTCTGGGTCATGTGGCCAGCATGACAAAGCCGCTTCTGGCAAACCAGAGCAATGCACGGAAACGCCGTTTACCTTCCTGCCGGAGCAGTACCTATTTATCTCCTTGCACTTTGACATGCTTTCGAACTGCTTGGTTGGCAGGAGCAGGGACTGAGCAATGGGAGCTCACCCCATCACAGGGATTCGAACCGCGGACCTTCTGATCGGCAAGTCCTAGGCTCTGTGGTTTAACCCACAGCGCCACCCGCGTCCCGCATAGTACATGGGTAGACAACTCTAGAAAGCCCAGGGCGCAAATTTTCATGGCCCTCTAATGGCTATGGTGGCTTATTTAACCAGAAGTAATGTAAATTGCATTAACTCTGGAAGTGTATACTCGATTCTGACCAAACTAAGCCTCCTGATGTATATTTTTCTCTAGGAGGCTTAGTAGTAAGAGATGGCCACAACAGGGACATTTGCTTTGTAAAAGCTGATTGTGGTGGCTTCTGTGTGGCAAACATACCATGAAGACTAACCCTCAGTGTTGAGGGAAATCAACTTTGCACATGCTTAGGAGCACTCGTTTCCTTTGGGAATGTCACTCCCAAGCTGTGAGGTTTAAAAGATGTTCTAGGACTATGTTGGGTGAGTCCTGGCTCAGCTGAAAGCCTGATGTGTTGACTACCAACACAGGATTAAACATAGCAGCATTTCTCAAAGCCATTAAATTTGCAGAGATGAGGCATGGCAGGGACGTGATAGAGGGCAGCTCACTTTTGTGCCTTCCTAAAGAGATATCTCCTTTGTGCCTGATACATAGAGATAACTAGTAATTGGATTGCCACTGAGAGCTGGCAAAGGAAGTTAAGACTTCAGCTAGGTCAAACCAATTTGTGAGTCATTACACCCACAATACTTTCAGGATGGTGTGCCAATTTATTTAAACTAAAACTGTATCCTTTGGTAGCCCTGAAAGAGAGGCATGCACAACAAAATATCTAAAATCTGTTGTTATTATTAGGGCTGTGTCATACATTACGAGTACAGTCCTATATACATGTCTACTCAAAAGTAAGCCCACTGATTTCAGGGAGTACTGGATGAGTTGAGTGAGCAGTGGATTGCAGTCTAAATGGGGGTTAAATCTGAGTGTGTCCTCAAGTGTGTACACCAAACAGGGAGTTTCATCAAAAGACACCTTCCTAGCAAGTGCACTTGTATAATATGCATGTTTGCAAATACTACAAATCTGTTGTATTCAAACTTAAAACATTTTAGGGGTACACCTAAACAGGTAATGTATGAAATGGCTCCATTCTACGTATGGTTTCCTGGAAGTAGGTCCCACTAAACACTGGGATGGTAAAAGAGTCTTATGTGGTATACTGGTTAAAGTGTTTAGACTAGCACATGGGAGACCAAAGTTCAAATGCCCACTCACACTGGGTGATCCTTGACCAGTTACTGCCTCTCAGTTTGACCTACAAGCTTGACCTCAGCTTGTAGATACAGTAGGGAAGAGAAATACCTTGAATGGCACCTTGAGCTACTTGGAGGAAAGCTGGGATATGAAATGTAATGGTTCAATAATTCTGCATGAACATGCATAGGAATTTAGAAACTCTGGCATCTGAAATGGTTTTCTATATTTTTTTTTTTTAAAAAACCTTCATAATATTTTCAAATGTCTGAATTATTTGCTGCAGTTTCTGTAAGGGTTTGACAAAACAGAAACTCCTTAACATATATGTATTGCCAAGATGAACTTGTTTCTTAAGCATTCACCCTCGCAGCCCATAATATCTTATGCTGCTGAACCAATTTATTTTATAGGTATCCATCAAAACATTTGCCTGCAAGAAATCCAGTGATGACTATTGCTTTTGTGGTTCATTTCACAAAGTAATAGAATGCTGTACAAAACAAAAAACTCCCTTTGGTTTAGTCAAACATGTTCCACTTTTCAGCAGTCATTGCAATTCGTTTTTGGCAATTCTTTTTTCTCTTTTTGTGTGGGATTCTGCAATCATGCAAAGCATGGGCTGTGACTTATGGGTGGGCTGGAGAAGGGTTTGCTCTGTCACACTAAGCATTTGTATGGGGAGGCGAGGGAGAAACATTTCAGTTGCCAGCATTTGTTATAACAGGTAGATTGGTAACTATAGTAATGGGTCTACTTATGGAGTAATAAGGATAAAAGGTGAAATTCTAGGAGCTATTTAAATAGGCAAACGTAACACCAAACATGTTTATCATGTCCCTTGGGGGCAGGTTCACAAGACTGCAGTGCCATATAAATATGATGTGGAAGAGTTAATACCTGATTATAATATAAATATAAAAGGTTTTTATAGGAGCTGAGTTGTGGGATCATACAAGCAACCCCTAAAAAAGGTAAATACATGGGGGTACAGTGTGAACAAAGTACAAAAATAGGGTGAGTTTGTCCCATATGTTAGATATCCGAAAGAGAAACTGCAGCTGATTTCAATTTAACACTCCAGTCCTGAATATATTTTCTTGGAAGACTGTTGATTTTGATGAAGGTAACTTCCAAGTCAGCATGCCACCCTTTAATTCCCCCCTCTCCCAGTTTATGATTTAGGTATAATTTCTAGGTGATGTCTAAACTGTCCCCCTGCCTGCGTGGAGTAGTAGAAAATCTATTAATTTGCCCTGCAGAATTGGATGGATTGGAGACATATCTACTTGACTGCTGGGACACTTGCCTCCTTCACCTATTTGGTGCCATTATTATACATGTAAAGCACCTATACCACTTTAACAGTCATGGCTCCCCACCAAGAATTCTGGGAACTATGTAGTTTGTTAAGGGGGTTGTTAGGAGACCCCTCACAGTGTTCAAATTCTACAGCACCCAAAATATTTTGGGGGAAGCCATGACTACTAAAGTGGAATAAAGGTAACGGTAAAGGGACCTCTGACCATTAGGTCCAGTCTTGGCTGATTCTGGGGTTGAGGCACTCATCTCGCTTTATTGGCCGAGGGAGCTGGCGTACAGCTTCCAGGTCTTGTGGCCAGCATGACTAGGCTGCTTTTGGCTAAGCAGAGCAGCACACGGAAATGCCGTTTACCTTCCCGCTAGAGCAGTACCTATTTATCTACTTGCACTTTGACATGCTTTCGAACTGCTAGGTTGGCAGGAGCAGGGACCGAGCAATGGGAGCTCACCCCGTTGCGGGGATTCGAACCGCCAACCTTCTGATCAGCAAGTCCTAGGCTCTGTGGTTTAACCCACAGCGCCACCCGCGTCCCTACTAACGTGGAATAAGAGTGCATTAAACATATGGTGTGTATATGACTCAAGGATTTTTTTTTAATCATTTTCTAAGCAATGGAGGAAAGCCATATTAGAGGTGCCTTACCAACTGAAACCCAGAAGAGACTGCAGCTTCTCCCCCCTCCATTCAATACCATATCATTTTCTCATGCAATAATAATCCAGGAATTCTAATCGTATTCAAAATATACAAGAAGGGGTGAAACAAAGTTTGCACATTCAGTATCTTTTGCATCTCCCTTTGCATTTCCCAAGGAAGACCACTGTTGATCAGTGTATACATGTAGACTGGGACGCGGGTGGAATTGTGGTCTAAACCACGGGGCCTCTTCGGCTTGCCGATCAGAAGGTTGATGGTTCAAATCCCCGTGACGGGGTGAGCTCCCATTCCTCCTGCCAACCTAGCAGTTCGAAAGCATGCCAGTGCAAGTAGATAAATAGGTACCTCTGTGGCATTAAGTAAACAGTGTTTCTGTGCACTCTGTTTTCCGTCATGGTGTCCCGTTGTGCCAGAAGTGGTTTTGTCATGCTGACCACATGACCCAGAAAGCTGTCTGTGGACAAACACTGGCTCCCTCAGCCTGGAAGCAAGATGAGTCCCGCAACCCCATAGTCGCCTTTGCCTGGACTTAACTATCCAGGGGTCCTTTATCTTTACCTTACATTACATGTAGATTAAAGGTTTGCCCATGCTTCATAGTCAAGGGCAAAGGACAGAACAGACTGTATGCTTACAGTTGTCTATTTCATCCAACAAATAGGTATAGATCTACACACTTCCTACCACGATCACAGCAATCTCACCAAGTCAGTGTAGGTCTTTATGACTGAGAATGAAAAACAACTTGATCTTAAGCATTGTGTTTGAAAGCTGTACTTAGTGCTGTCTCACAACCCTGTGTGGGGAACAATAAAGGAACCCGCTGAAGAGAGGTGAAGATATTGATTGCATGGGCAAAATGAGTATTTGATAGCTTTGTGGACAGTACAAAGAGAAAGAAAGGGAGAAAGGGTTGTATGCATCAATCAAGAACAGGTGTGTGAATATAGCCCATAGCAGGAGTGTCAAACTGCTAGCTGGCTTGATATATTTATCTGCCCCCCCCCCCCCGCAGTCAGACTGCACAGAATACAAGCTTTATTTTAAAGAAAAAAAATCTCAATCCAAACCAGAGAGACCCCCACTAGCCTTTATGGCTGGGGTGATGATCACCTCTCTTTGAATTGTTGCCTTGTACAGCCTAAAACAAAAACCTGTAGTGCTAAATTCATCTTCCGCTCATCCTGTGGTCTATAAAGACTTCCTTGCTTGGTTTTTGCTTTTCTGCTTCTTAGTTGTTTAACATCCTTTCCCCCATATCCTGCCACAGTGTTTCCCTCCTTCTCCCAACACTTTTTATCTTCATAGCTTTTACTTAAGCTCAATCTACATTGCAATGGAGTTTTCTAGGTGTGTATTTCAGTTGCCCTCGACAATGACTCCATCAAAATACTTACTCCTTTTTGTCTTTTTAAAAAAGTTTTAGTTGTTCTCAAGAGGCCTGTGTCCATCAAAAGTGCTTCTGTGCATGACCAGAGCAAAGTTGCTGATTTCTCTTCTAGCAGCAGCACCTCAGTATCTCTTGCAATGCCATCCCAGAGAGTTCCCTGACTTTCAAAATCACTTTTTTTGGTGGGATGGGGTGGGAAAATCACCCATGCATATGCAATGCATTCTGTGGTTCTTTGGATCTTGGTCATCAGTCAGAGTTAAATCTCACTTTACCTCTGAAGAATTCAATAATCACTTTGCAAAACGGTTCCTAGTCTACATTCCATTCAGGCATCCCCCTCCCTTGAGATTATACTTCCTACACCTTTTGTCTGTGCACCTGTGTAACATCTGAATGGCACAAAACTGTTTTGATTGTGAAGCTCAGAATGAGAATGGATGCACGAGATATAGAGCATAATATTCAACTTGAGTCTTGGCAAAAAACTATGGAAGGAAAATCTAAAATTCACAACATGCTGTTCGCTGAAGGAAAACTATATGAAAACAATGTATAGATGGTATTTAACACCAGTAAAATTAGCAAAGATGTACAGAACTGCTTCTAATGTATGTTGGAAATGTAAAGAAAAAAAGGCACATTCTACCACATGTGGTGGAGTGCAAGGTAAGGCCTCTCCTCCTTCCGGAGGGGAGGTGTTGTGAGCGGGAAGCGATTCCCGCATCACGCAGGGGGCGTCTGCCCCCTGCCCCATCATCATGGCTGATGCGCCACGCCCCCCGGTTGGGCACCCAACCGGGAGGCTCAGTGCGGGTGTGGTTTGCTGCTCAAATGCAGCCGCGCCAGCCATTCTGCCTCATTGCGCTCACATATTGCCTCGAGTTACCCACCCACCACTCCCTTTAGGGCTTAGCTTTTCCCCTTGACTTTGCTATGGACCTATGGTTGGTTGCCCTGGTTGCCTGGGGGGCCTGGTAGGATTTTTTTCCAATTGGCAAATTGGCACCGGCCTTTTGGTTTTTTTCGCCTACCTTGTAGCAATCGTCACAACTTTCGTGGTATTTGGCAGTTAGGCATTGGAATGTGTTGTTGGTGTTTGGAAGGGCAAGGCGTGGCCATCGCCTAGCCCTTCAAATTTGGGTATTCCATTAAAGGAATCCGGGGTCGTGGATCCTGTCCGATGCCTGTGTGGCAGGGGGCCATGGCATGACCCTCGGTGACATCAGCGGAGAGCTTATAGTTGTATTAGGATCAACAGGCTCCCCCGACTGGTGGTTAACCCCTCTTCAGACTCACCCCTCTCCGAGTGGGTGGAGTCTATTGTCAGTGGTCCAGTGCCTAAGCCAATACCTTCTCACATGCTGTAATCAATAAAGTTGTGGCCTTTTCTTGCCCCAGTCGGAATATGTGGTGGACGTGCAAGGTAACAAAAGTATTCTGAGAAATGATATATAACGAGTTGAAAAAAAAATGTTTAAAATAACTTCTGTGAAAAAAAAGAGGCTTTTTTGTTAGGCATTTTAGGCACAGAGATCCCAAAAGAGTACAGTGGTGCCTCGCAAGATGAAATTAATCCGTTCCGCGAGTATCTTCGTCTAGCGGTTTTTTGGTCTTGCGAAGCAACCCTATTAGCGGCTTAGCGGATTAGCGCTATTAGCGGTTTAGCGGCTATTAAAGGCTTAGCGGCTTAGCGGCTTAGCTGCTAAAAGGCTATTAAAGGCTTAGTGGCTTAGAAAAAGGGGGGGGGGGAAGCGAAAAAAAAAATCTCAAGACTCGCAAGACATTTTCGTCTTGCGAAGCAAGCCCATAGGGAAATTCGTCCTGCGAAGCGCATTGAAAAACGGAAAACCCTTTCGTCTAGCGGGTTTTCCGTCTTGCGAGGCATTCGTCTTGCGGGGCACCACTGTAGAAAAGACTATTTATGTATGCGATGACAGCAGCAAGAATACTACTAGCCCAGAGATGGAAAGAAGACAAAGTTCCAACCAGAGAAGAATGGCTGATGAAGATGATGGACTATGCCGAAATGGCGAAAATGACCGGGAGAATCAGAGACCAGGACGAGAAGAAGTTTGGGAAAGAATGGGAAAAACTTAGTCTATTTAAGAGAACATTGTAAACAACTAAAGACTTTGGCAGGATTAGAGTAATACTTGTAAAAGACAAAAAGCAATAGAAAAGTTAATAAGAGATATAACAAATTGGGGGAAAAGGATAAGCTGAAGAAAAAGGGATTGACAATGAACACCTGAGAAAGGGAGGGGGGGGAGTCAAGGGATTCTGAGAATCCTAAATGTGAAGGTGATTGATACGTTTAAATTGAAATTTGTTATCGAACTTCCGGGTTGGCGCCATCGCCGAATGGCGGACTCCCTCCGAGCTCCGGAGGGAGCCTGCTCGGCAGGGGCTGGGTCCTACCGCACCGGCGATGCGGGGACCCTTAAAAACCACGGCCACGGAGGCCGTGGACATGGAGACTCGGCTGGCACCGCTAGCGCCCTCCCGACTCGTGAAGGAGCCTTTTTAAAGGCTACGGATCGGGTGCCGGGGAGAAGCGTGGTGCTTTGAGTCCTCTGCTATCCCTGCCGAGCGAAGCCGCATGCCATCCGGCGGAGAGCGCTGACTTCTTCCATTGAAAATTCGGACTTCTTAACAATAACCCGTGAGTAATTTGGAAACCGGGTTCAAAAGGAGAAAAAAAAGAATTTTTTTTTGGATTGGACACGAGCGGGGGGGGATCCAAAAAGGAAGTCAGTCCCCCTCCCTACTGTAAACCTTCCAAAACAAGGACGGGGAAACCAAGGTCCAAAAAGATTTGTATTGCTGATAAAAACTAAGAATTCCACGATGGGGAACTACAAGAACGGTGCTGGAGGAAGAATTGAGGGAGAAGGGAAACGTAACCCCCCCCCTAGGGAACCGGGGTGATTGAAGAGAGAGCCTGGTGAAAAGAGTCGGAGATTTTGACAGCTGTCAAAGTAGCTGTCAAAGTCGGAAAGCAGAGAGGATTTTATTATGAGAACTTTGCTGGTTAAATTTGTTACAATTTGCTATAACTCGTTAAAACTTGGATACAAAATGGCGAAAACATGGATAACAATCGGACTTTTGGACTAGAGAAAACAAAGTTACAACAATCCCCCTAGAGGAGTTTCGGGACATTACAAAGATGGTCGTAAGTGGAAAAATACCATTGGAATTTTACAGGACTGGTTATCTTCTGGGAAAGCTGCAAAACGGAAATAATATTTTGTCTACAGGGTGTTCAGCTAAAGGAGACAATAGAATTTTCTATTGAAGAAAGGAAGGGACTGAACGCAAGTTTTTGTTCCTGAATAACAATAATCCCTGCAGAGTTACTAAACTTCTGAATTAGAACGTTTTAGCAGCGGAACAAGAGGAAATTGGACTACAACTTGGAAAGAACAATGGGGGGAGTTTTATTAAAGATCTGAAGTTAAATGTCTTAAAAAATAACTATAAAAAGAAAAAGCCAGCAAGGAGTTGGGGGAAATAGGTGATTTATGGACTTTAAGAATTCCAGGCGGATAACATGGTTTGGTGGTCAGGGGGAAATTAAACCGGGGACAGGGGGGGAGAACTAAAATCCAAAGGCTTGTCAACTTTTTTTTTTCTGAATTGGCTTTTTTTCATCTATTATACTTTTTATTTCTTATTTCTTATATTTTTATTGTGTGGGGTGTCCTTATCATTAAAAAAAGGGAAATTGTGGAATGAAAATGGGGTGGGCCCTGGGGAGAGAACTTTTGTCTTTTATTAAGGGTATTGATGAGGAGTGTATAAATTTTAAATTCGAATAATGGTCTAAACAAATTAAGTTTCAATTAGAACTGAGAGCTTGTGGAGCCAACAATATGAAAGGGGAATATGGTAGGGGTGGGGGAAGGGGGGAGTCCCGGAAAGTGGATGTATGAAAATAAGGCTTTGAATGTACTTTAATCTTTACTTTCTGTATTTTTGAAAATTTTAATAAATATCATTTAAAAAAAAAAATAAATTGAAATTTGTTATGTAAAATCATATATATATATATATATATATATATATATATATATATATATGAGAGAATGGATGTACCTGAAGCAGGAGACGAGATGGCTTTTGTTACAGCATCCTAAGGAAATATGCACACAATAGATCAGCTGCATTAGCACTAAGTCAGCACTCATAAGTTGCAGAGTCATAGAAATGCAGAAGGGATCTCCAAGGGTCATCTAGTCCAACAACATGCAATGCAGGAATCATAACATTCCATGATAGTTACATGGCAGTAACTATATATTCATAGTTTATAATTTTGACGGACAATGAAGTGGGGTAGACCAATGCCCGTTTGCAAAAGAAGCTGCTTAGTTGTACTGCTACAAGTTCATCTCTGTAAAACTCCACATACATGCACATACATACATGCATACAGCATTTTATTTGCATGCTGCCTTTCCAGTTAAAACTATGTTTAAGGCAGCTTGCAACATGTACAAAATCACATATTTACGAGCATAACAAAAGTAGTTATAAACAATAAATAAAACATGAAAAAGTATGCAACCAAATTGAACAATTTCCACAGCAATCATAATATGTAATTTAAAAAAATAATATTAAACACAGCAACAACCCCCCCTAAACAATACCCCAGCCCAAGAGACTGTTCAGCAGCCTCAGCTTTTGTAGCTGGAGACAGTGAGGATGGGGAAAATGTACAAGAGGGATAAGAAACATGGGTGGTGCTGTGGCCTAGGGCTTGCCGATCAGAAGGTTGGTGGTTCAAATCCCCACGACGAGGTGAGCTCCTGTTGCTCGGTCCCTGCTCCTTCCAACCTAGCAGTTCGAAAGCACATCAAGTGCAAGTAGATAAATAAGTACTACTCTGACGGGAAGGTAAATGGCGTTTCTGTGTGCTTCTCTGGTTTGCCAGAAGTGGCTTAGTCATGCTGGCCACATGACCTGGAAGCTGTCTGCAGACAAACGCCGGCTCCCTCGGCTTATAGAGCGAGATGGGTGCCGCAACCCCAGAGTCGTCCGTGACTGGACCTAATGGTCAGGGATACCTTTACCTTTACTTTTACAAGAGGGATAGATTCCTTTCAAATTGGGCCACACTCTATTTGTGTCTCATTTCCCAGCTTCATAACCACACAAACGCCAGGTGCCTTCTGACTGTTACTATTTTGTGGGAGCCATTTAAGAGCACGTTGGAAATTTGGGTATATGCAACTGTGAAGTAAAGTGCCCTGTAGCCCTGGCACAATAAATTCATTTTCTAAGAAAAGAAACTGATGTTTTGCTGTTGGGAAAGTGACAGGAAATGCACTGAAAAGTGTAGAATGAAGGAGTGGTGAATGACAAGTTTTATAAATACCCACAAGCAAACAAGAATGAATTGTTTGTGTAACTGCCCTGCAAACCAATTGGAACTAGTGCTTAATAAATACTTGGTAGAGTCTAACCTCCACATAAGCTTGGTGCAAGCAAATCAGGATTAATGCTCAGTAAATAGGTCATCTGGAGAAGCCCTGTTTGCTAACGGGCCTTGAAATAATTACAGTCATTTATCATGGAAAGATCAGAGTCACAATATGGTCCACCTCCATCGTCTAATCTTGGCTGGGCCACAAAATAGCTGTTTCGGGGAGCTGGAAGAGGCAGCAGGCAGGCCCTGCAGGGCTTGTCTGCACCTGGATCAATATCTGCCACCAAAGCCTAAGAGAAGCTCTGCTGGGCTTGAGGCTTCAGTTGTCAGAAGAAGGAAGCTGTCTTTGCCAGTGCCTGCTGCCCCCTGCTCCAGAAACAGCTCTGGCCCGAGGTGACATTTTATACTACCTGAGCCATAACTCTTTGTAGCATTGTGGGACAGTTTCACATCCACTGAAAAACAAGCGGGGTTGTTTTAGGTTCATCTGAAAAGATGTGGGCTAGGATCCCACTCCAAAATTGATTTAGGCAGCTGCAAGGGAGGGTTATGTGTGTTGAATTTTATCAGTGAAAACATTGACTATAGGTCTCGTGTGTGTCTAACTGGTCCAGGGAGTTTTGAGATTTAAACTTAGAGCAGACTGTACCAGTCAATTTCTCCTCCGCTGGAAAGGATCTCTTGCAAGTCCCCTGAAATGAGCTGTCGCTTCCACCCTTTCTTCTCCTTCCTTCATGTTGGTGTCATGGGAGTTCTGTATATACATAAAAGAACACCCACAAGTGAAGCAACATTTGAGCAGAACTGCCTGAGTGATTTCAAAAAGGCTTTTGATTTATTTTATTTTTTTAGACCATGAATTAATTTTGATCTTGGTTACTTAGATAAAATGCTGTGTTCCTAGTCTCCACTGCCCCTTCATGGTTTACTTTTATTACCAAGCAATGTATAGATCAAAGAGAAACTGATGAAAACGGATAGTTGAAACAAGCAGTCCTTCTTATTAACAACAGAATGTGGGTATTTCGCAGACATGCTCTAAATCAGTATGTTTTATTGTGTAAGAAACTTGTGTTTTGGAGGTGATTGATTACCTCCCACATCTTGTGATCTTTTTGGATCAAACAAACACAACTGTATGATCAATGGCAGGTGGAATCTATCAAATGATTCTGATTGAGATCATAGTATGTGCACAGTCGCTCTCTGCAATTTTGAATCCCTAAGATGTAAACCTGGTTTTGGGGAACCCATGTCCCCTCAGAAGCTGTTAGACTCCAGCTCATATCAGTCCCAGCCAGTGTGGCAAACTGTCAGAGATTAAAAAGGCTTGTTGTCTAACAACAACTGCAGGACCAAGGATTCCCCAGCAATCCAGCAGCTACAGTCTCACTGACAGAGGCTCCAAACTGGGTTTTTGACTTTGAGCCTGATGCTAGTGAACAGGGGTCCACTGACTCCAAAGCTGGTAGGCAAGGAGCCCACTGAATCAGCCCCCCCCCACAGCAGCCCCCTCCACAGACCATAGAACCAGAACTGGGACCCTCACAGGGACCTTCCTCTGGGCCTGAGGAATGAAGTGCCTCTTGGACTACTTCGCCAGTCTAATCATGAAGAGAGGGCTCCAGGAAGAAGGCCATGCGGCCCAGAAATGTCTATTGCCATTTCTCCAAAGAGGGCAGAGCATGGGAGCGATGGACATAAGAAGTCTACTGGATCAGGCCAATGGCCCACCTAGCCATAGAATCATAGAATTGTAGAGTTAGAAGGGACCCAGAGGGTAATCTCAAGCAAGCCCTTGCAGTGCAGGAATCTCAACTACAGCATACAGTGGTACCTCGGGTTACAGACGCTTCAGGTTACAGACTCTGCTAACCCAGAATCCGGTTCTCACATTTATTTCCCCTCTGCCCTTCCCCTTTTCCTTCGAAAATGATGGAACTTTGCTAAAGAATCTAACCAATGAAAACAATTAAACAGAACTAGGGGAATGAAATTAAGAAGCAAGGTTTACCTCCCAAGGTTCTGTTTTCCTGTCCTTGAAATGTAATTAATTCTGAAATAGTTTTGTGAGTAGTCCCACTGAGGCTAATGAGAGAGAGAAAAGTGTGAGTAAATACAATTTAGGATTGCTCATTCAAGTTCATTGATAGAGACCTGAAATCTCTGTGGCAGATGAAATTACTTAAATAGCATTAAATAATTAAAGGCGGTTGGGGGAAAGCATGATGGACTGAACCTGTTATTCATCACCGTCTAGATAGCTAGGAGACATAAGAAATAAGCAGCAGGAGAGAAATAAGCAGCAGTAAGGTGTCTGTTTATGGCAGAGGGATTAATATAACAAAAATGAGGATTCAGCTCAAACAGGCACAAGGCCTTTCTCTGAAGGACAGATGCTCCACATCCAGAATGCAGATGCATCTTGGAATGAACTGTGACAATTTACCTTTGTAATCAGCTCTTTTGGAAACAATAAATGAGGATGCAATTATTTATTTGTTTTATCTGAAAGGTTTTGACCTGCTCTTCAGCTAACAGTGGGGGGGGGGGGGGGAGAAAGCTTTCAGAGCACCTTCCAATAATAATAAAGGCTGACACTGTACAAGTCATGACATGAAAGGAAAGGGGATTGAGAGGCAGACAGAAAAAAGAAAACTCACACTGTAGTACTCAAATTACATTTTCTGTCCATATGAACAATTTTAAGGTGTTTCATAGGCAAGATTTGTATTGACAAATGTGAACAAGCTGATCACGGATACAAGTAGCAGTAGTTCCTCCTAATTTCTGAACCTATAAAAAGCTGTCGCATGGCAAATCACGGCAGTTGTTGCCATCATAACCTGATTCACACATTAGATTTGCGAGCGGCTAATCAAAGCTGGAACTGGGCAGAATACATGCTTTTTGCCTTACTTCTTATAAAACAAGAAAACCTTATTTGATCCTATGAATATTTCATCACACTGATTTTAATTATAGAAGTT
This sequence comes from Podarcis pityusensis, assembly GCF_964106645.2. Classification (NCBI taxonomy): domain Eukaryota; kingdom Metazoa; phylum Chordata; class Lepidosauria; order Squamata; family Lacertidae; genus Podarcis; species Podarcis pityusensis. The sequence goes on from NC_138032.1 coordinate 59,690,460, forward strand.
TAGTTGTGCGTAAGGGGACATATTTTTGTAGTGAGCAGGAGCTCACTCACTGAAGATCCTCCTAGCTTATAGTTGCCCAAATCCTAAAAACCTTGTTATTAGTTCTGCATGTCCAAAGGGCTTCCTGTATTCCTTGAATATCCCACCTTGTTGCTACATGACACACAGATTTTAAAACTGAAGACAGTGTCTGAACAGTAATGACAAATACCCCGCTGAGTGCACACACTGAAGGTCCTGGACACAGCCCAGGTAGCACAGTCAGATCTACTTCGTATAATGTTCTGTTTCTCCTTTAAAAAAAAGTTTCCCCAGTCTAGGGGAAACCTGGGCAAAACTAATGTAAGTTAGCAGCAGTTATAACCTAATGTAATGGTTTTCATAACACAAATGCAAGATAGGGGTAAAGCAATAGACAGAGAATGTAAATGGATGCCATGGAACGGGCATGTCAAGATAGTGCACCTAAAAGTATAATAAGGCTGACAAACATCTTTTCTGTCTAACTGTGATGTTCTAAAAGGTTTCTATTTTGAGTTCTTTTCAAAAGATCATATAGCAGTGATTCTTTTCAAGGACATTGCTCTTTTGAAAGAACAGGCTACAGTAAATGAAGTGTGTATTTATTTATTTTGTTCAATCCTATAATCTCTGATCTCCACCTTCATAACACCCATCCCAACACCTCACTTTGTTTCTATCCTTGACTTTGTCCTATCTCAATAGTGATACTCCATACTATTGCTCTGGTTTCTTTCCCGCTGATTTTCACCCGCCCCCACCACCTGAGACCATTAAGCTAAATGAATTGGGGTGGGGGGAAGCGATGAGAGTACTCTGTAAGAATTTCCTTTGCTCATAACTCTGTGGCAAGCTGCTGTTTTGCTTTTTTGTACATACAGCACATGGACCAGGCAAGCTTAAAAGCAGCAATGTCCCTTTTCTTGGTTTTAAGCCTTTGCATTTCATTATAAGCTCCCTGGCATAATTCATCAAAGTCACAGATAATTATTGACCTTTTGTTTCACTAGATTCCTTGTTAGTATTTACCATGCATTAGCTTTTCTTATGCCATTCTCTCAAAATATTTAGGTATCAAGTTCACAAAAGATAATGAAACTGTATTGACCACAGTGTGGCTGTATGCCTCAGCTTTTATTAACAGCTTCTCCATTTTTTTAAATTTGCTTGCACCAACATAAGTAAGGTCATCATTGTAGAGTATGAATTCATGCGGTTCATTTCAATATCATGCCACCATAATTCCAACTTGGCAACAAACATAGTTGGGTCAAAGCGCTCTGGTTTTGGAAGTAGTTTTGAGCACCCAACCTATTAATCTATTTTAGGATAATGGTTGCAGCAGTCAGTCCATGGAGAAAGGAGGAAAAGTGGAGAGGTTCTCTTGGTGCTCTGCGTTGTGTGCAGCCCTGTGGGGCCCCACTAGTGTGGTATTTCTGTACCCTTTGTCTTTTCTGAAGGTCGTCTCACATCCAAGATGATCACCTTATTGGCAGTTGTATGAAACATTCAAAGCCAGAAGTCTGGAAAGAGTAAGCGGCAAGCACATACAAGACCACCACCTGGAAGCTGATTTAAATCTTCCACTCTGTTGGTTGTCTCCTCTGAGCAAGCCACAGATCTGGGGTGACCACAACTTGAATGAAACAGTTTCTCCCAAAGTCATATACAGTCAAACCTTGGTTGTCGAACATAATCTGTTCCGGAAGACCATTCAACTTCTGAAATGTTCGACAACTGAGGCATGGCTTTTGATTGGTTGCAAGAGCTTCTTGCACTCAAGTGGAAGCCGCATCAGATGCTTAGGTTTCAAAAAACATTTGAAAACCAGTGTATTTACTTCTGGATTTTTGGCGTTCAGGAACCAAGGTTTGACTGTATTGTACTCCATATGGACAAATTTAAAGTTAGTGTTATTGCAACATGGCTGCTTTTTAATGAACCCCATGTTCACTGGACTTAAAGAACAGATTTTTAAAAAAGATTTGCAATGTGGGTTATTAAGCATTGCACACAGTGGCCAAGAAAGTTCCAGGTACTTCAAGTCCTAGGCATCTTTAATTGAACAAAGCTGCCTTAAGGAGGATCATTTCTTGAAAGACCACAAGGAGCCACCTGCTGGAGTAGATGGTAGAGGTCTAAGTGGGCCATGGGTTTGCCTCAGCAGAAGACCTCTCACAATTAATTCTCTAAAAATGTGTGGAGGGAGGAACTGAACTGACAGTCACGATGATTTACAAATGGCGATGCCACCTTAGTTTCTGTACAGATGTTCTTTTTTCAGATCAGAACTAAAATTACCTTAATGTGCCATTAATTTCCCTTGGTGGGTTATAAAACAAATTTGACACACATACAGATACCACACAGTGAAAGTTGTTTTCAGTTAATATGCAGATTTATATCTTAGTAGATTCAAGGTCACATGGAAAAGCAACAGCACAGCATCCCTGGTAAGTACTATTTTCAGCGGCCATGACTGAAACCAAGTAATTATTAGGCTGTGTTTCGATATTGCTCTGCAGTTGGCTGTAAGATTTCCCCTGTTCTTCCTCCCCAATTTCCTTGTGTTTATTTGCTATTTATTTCGCAAAGGAAATCTTTCTACAGACATTTGGTATCATTTGTAATTGTGGGGGCTGTATAAAACACTGTAATTTGCTTTTGCTAGGGAATGTCAGTTTCGTGATAAAAGAGTTTGGATTAAAGTAGCAGCAAAAACAACAATGACCAGAAGCCAGATAAATAAGCTTCCACAAAGTTAGATTATTGGGAAAATTAAGGATCAGTTTAAAACTTGTGCTGTTTTCATGTTGCTACCTCCCAATATGTATGGCTCCTTTTAGTCCCATTGATACACAAATGGTTTGAAGGTTAAGGAAGCAGCTGAAATTGGATGTGAAAAAACCCTCAATGTAGCAAATTTCTGTTGGAATGATGTATGTTGACTATTGCTTCCTATTTGGTGGGATTTTCAACTTGTCCAGTTCTCTTTTAGAGCATTCTAAGTTGGTGGGCATCTCTCCTGTGGGAGAAAAATGCATGATTTAGCTCTGCACTGTGTGAAGAAATACTTTTATTTTTGTCTGTCCCAAATCTTCTTACATTCAGATTCATCAGATCCCCCTGTGTTCTAATATTACGAGAGGTGCTTTCTCTCATAAAGCTTTCCCCCAAAGATTGTGAACCTTTTGTCACAGAGGAGTTGTCCCAAACCCTTCATCATTTTGGTTGCCCTTTCCAGCTCTACAGTATCATTTTTGATGTGAGGTAAACAGAACTGTACATCGTATTCCAAGTGCGGTTGCACAAAAAAAATGTATAATGGCATTATGATAGTGCCAGTTTTTTTCTCAGTCCCTTTTCTAATGGTCCCTAGCATGGATTCGCCCCTTTTCACAGCTGCCTAAGGAAATGTCAAGAGGAAACTGTCAACTCACCTTCCTAATTGCACCATGTCCTCAACCAGGTACCCCCAAATGGTTGCTATTTATTGGTTTAAAAACATGCAACACCCATTCACACCATCTGTAGTTTGACCCAAGTTGTGGGGCAACACATAGCTAATCCCCACCCACCCCACCCCACCCCACCCACTCCTGCTTCCAGCTGTTAATGTCTTGCACCCTTAGAAGCTACTTATTATAATGGATCGATTCGATGGGATTTGAGCAGTCTGCATGCAGCACTTCGGTCGTCGTGTCACTGCCAGTGTTTTCAAAACCATTCTAATACAGAGCTGATAAAACGATAGGATTATAACATAATACTCCATACATTTTCCTCCCTGGCACCCAGAGGTCACATCATGCTGTAAACAATCAATAGCTATCCTGTCTAAACTCTGGATTTTTGAACAATTTTTCATGAGCTGTGAAGGTTAAACGAGATACTTACCAAGATCTGCTGAGAATTGTCCATGCTTTACATATTTTATAGAATGCTTAGTGACATGCTTATTATTGCTATCATTAATGGCTTGCAATTAATCATAAGGATTTGGTTGAGGTCCTGCACATAGAACTCGCCTAATTTATTCATCTCATTTGTTGGGGGTTATTCCGGAGAATATGCTCTGTAAATGATATTATGGTATGCTTCAATTCATGTCACACCGCTGCACAAATGACAAACATGTGCTCAATTACCTGAGGGGTGGTGGTGCTGTAATAAGTCACCGCTGTTTGTAGTTAATAATCCAGCCATAAAAGACACTGGCAGATAAGTCACACTTGATTTTAGTGAAAAGGAGTGGGATATAGGCAGAGTCTTATTTCCCCCTTGTCTAGGACCAAACTGGTTTTGCAGGATCCAAAGCTCTGGAGAGCTCCATCACAGAACTTCTTATATGAAGAGGCTTTGCACTCTCATTCTAACGTTCCGTTTTGACTCTGGCATGTGCAACACAACACATCTCCTGGTTTATATGGGAAAGGAAGGCTTTTTATGCACAAAGAACATTGCATATGCATTCTAAGCCCTGGGTTGTATGTGTACTTTGGATCTGCTAAAGCAAAGGCTACTGTTTCTAAAATGGGATCCAAACTTACATATTAAGGTGAACTATGTCTACTGCCCACCTGCATGTCTTCCCACATTTCCCTAGTAATCTCTGAAACCCTTAATAGCCTTGGACCATGCCACCTGATATTCCACCTTGTCTCATGTGGGAAATGTACCTGAAAATTAAGCTCCACTTTGGAAGCCCTGCCCCAGGAGCCCCTGCAGAATAAATTATATGTGAATTTAATGGGACCTATTCCCTATCTCATAATTATGACGACTTTATCTGTAATAGGGAAAAAATAAAACTTTAATGGCTCATAGGTTAAATATTAGGATTTCAATTGCTTATTTGCAAACCAATGACCTTGGAAGGAGGAGCAATTTGGAGCAGCTTCTGGTGATGTGACACTTATTGTGTAAATTATCATTGCTTTGATTGGGAAAATACTGGAATCATAAATAATCAGACAGGCTTGCAGCTGATTAGAAGAGGAAATGCTTGAGAATGATTGGTGTTGACAACAGATGCCCTTCATTTTAGCATTCCTAGAGACAAAAAGAACAAGGGGGTGATTTGGATTAGTATTAGATAAATGCACGACATGCTTTTCCTGAATTGTATTCATATTCTGCTGCTGTGCTGCAAATATATTGGTGCTTCTACAATTAGTTTACAGTTAGCTACAGATAAAAAATTCCAGATAACTCCCCCATTAATTGAAGCTCTAGGGTTTCCATTATTCTTGAATTGGATTGATACAGGGGTTATATAGCATATTGTCCGGGGAAAGGGGCATGACCCTTTCACGAGTGAAACAGTTATTGCTGTCTCAAATATTGCTATTTATGTTGTGACAGATCCTTTCTCATTCTTGACTTTCTAAGGCCTAGTTTACAGATGTTGTAAACCTGGGCTGCACCACATCAGACTGCAGGTGGTCACTTCACATGACAGAATAATTGCTGCTTGACATACGTATCCAGATGTCAGAGGAAAGGGCTGTGGCCCTGTCTCCTTACCATCATGCCAGTTTTGTTTTGCTTTTTTAATTTTCAGGGATCTATTTATTTTTGTATGGAGGAAAATTTAGTGCTTCTAGCCCCTGTGATATATGGGACTGTATCATTAAGAAATTAACTTCTGTTCCTCCTGTATCTCTGAAGGTTTGTCCCTCATTGTTTAACTCTCTCAGCCAGCCACTTTCTAGGTTTTGGTACATCTACCCAGTTCCTGACTCTGAAAACAATGGGACCTTTTCTTGAGTAAACCTACTTAGGAATGCATCATTAGTTCAACAGCCATCCTTTTTGCTTTATCCAATCTTTTTTCTAAAATCCTTGATGGTTCCCGCCACTCCAGTCTGTCCCTTAGTCTTTCCCTTAGAAGGACAACTTTTATCCTTGTAAAACTTTAGGATTTAAATGTGACCAATCCTGTCATTTGCAAGAAATCCCCTAAGATCCTCTGAGTCAGCCATTTGAGACTCAGAAAGGTACTCAGCTATTTTGTCTTGTGATTCGTGGTTGATGAGACCTTGACTCCGGGGAGGAGTTGCTGAAGGAGCACTGCAACACACCAAAGTTCTATTTAAAAGCTTTATTAAATTCAAATAACAGCAGTTTATCTAAGTTCTTATCCTAATCACAACTTGCAAACAATCTAGGGGTGGAAGGCCCCATTTCACTGCTTGAGGCAAAACTGCTTGCCCAGCCCTGCCACTGCTGCTGCTACTGCCACCATAACTACTGCCGTCAGTGCTGCTTCTCAACCCACCTTGCCGCCTCTGTCGCTGGCAAGAGAATTGGTGAGATGTCACCTGAATTGTGTGAGATATCACTTGATTTCTGCTGAAATTGGTGTTGCTTCTGTGCCACTGGTTGGGCATCCACGGGGCTGCTGCCTTGGGGGCTTTTGCCACCTGAGGCAGCACCTCAGTCTGCCTAATGGCTGAGCTGGCTCTGGTCAGACAAGATTTAGTGAAAGATTCAAGTCCCGGCAAGTGCAAATTGCTGCTTCAGTTATCTGCTGTATTCTCTGATTTGCTAAATGCTCAAATAAGACTCTATACAGTTCTGCAGTTAGGGATTGATACGAAAGGAGGTTGTGTAGGTGCCTTTTAACGAAGCACATTTTGCATTGTCGTAACTTTCTCTCCCCTTGCATGTTCAAACCCAGAAACCTCCCCCCTAAATAAATTCACATTTGACTCAAATTTTGGTTTTTGGCAGAATTTAGGCCACTACTTTACTGATTACAGAAAGTGAATGGTTGCATAGGCTCTGGTTCGACTAGCTCCCTGCCATGCAGGTAGCACTGACTCAGGGTTCCAGCATAGGTCAGCCAAGGGTGAACACCCAGATAAATGGAAAGCTGGGAACAGGCTATCTCCGCTACCCAAATGTCCCCCTGGACTCGGGCACAGGCACAACCCTATCTCAGGGGTTGACCAAACCATCGAGTCCCTGGATTCCTTTAATGGAATACCCTTCACATAGGGATGGCAAGAGCGTTCTCCCATCCCTATCACCTGAACCAGAGTCTATCCGCAACCTTACAAGTTGTGACGATTTGCTGTGCGGCAGGCAAACCCCAAATGGCAACAGCCAATCAGCCAAGTGGGGAAAATTCCTGCCGTGCCTCTGTCCCAACGACAGACGACACACGATGGCATAGCAAGGTCATGCGCAAAGCCCTAAAAGTAGGGAGAGGTGGGCAGGTGTTCCGAATGCATGCGCTGAAAGAGGAAGCTCTGGGTCACATGCATGGGCATAAATAGGTTCCTTGAACCGTTTGGACTGTGTCCCATTGGCCAGATTGCACCCAGCTTCGAGGGACCTACCAATCGGGTGTTGTGGCTAACCAATCTTACCCACCCACAACACAGGGTGTCGGTTTGCCAGGTCTCACTGCAATACGTGCCCTCTTTAAGGGAGGACCCAATTTGTTGTAACTTTCTCTCCCTTTTCCAATGTCACATCATCTGGACAGCCTTGGCAACTAACTTCCTGCTTCCAGTCCACCTCCTCTTCTCTATCTTCGTGCACTAATGCTGTCTTCTTTCTCCCACAGCTTCAGGCCTGCTACCTAGAGAAAAATCATTCACACCCATTCACACTCTGTCTTTAATATCAAGTGTGTCACATTTTAGTTTAAGATGAGCAAGTTACATCTTTTCCTCTGACATCAGCAAAATGCACTATGCATGCAAGTTCTGTGCAGGCATAAGGACTGAGATCTAGTTATTTTATTTAGTTTTTTATTGCATTTACATGCCAGCTTTCTGCCAAGGCATCCAAGGTGGTGTACAGTTTTCAAATACTAAAATAAATAAGTTATACAAAATGTAATGTTGGCCCGGGGGTGGGGGGTGGGGCAGGGTGTAGGCCATTAAACAAGGATAACAAAAGCAATAGTAGTTAAAATAATACAAATTAGTACTAAGGTAAATAAAAATTAGGCAGGACACGGGTGGCGCTGTGGGTAAAACCTCAGCGCCTAGGACTTGCCGATCGCATGGTCGGTGGTTCGAATCCCCGCGATGGGGTGAGCTCCCGTCGTTCGGTCCCAGCTCCTGCCCCCCCAGCAGTTCGAAAGCACCCTTAAGTGCAAGTAGATAAATAGGTACCGCTTTATAGTGGGAAGGTAAACGGCGTTTCCGTGTGCTGCGCTGGTGCCGGCTCGCCAGAGCAGCTTCGTCACGCTGGCCACGTGACCCGGAAGTGTCTGCGGACAGCGCTGGCCCCTGGCCTCTTAAGCGAGATGGGCACGCAACCCCAGAGTCGGTCACGACTGGCCCGTACAGGCAGGGGTACCTTTACCTTTACCTTTAAATAAAAATTGAAATACTGTTTTTGCAGAATTCCCTAACTTTTGAATTATGTTGATTTCTAACAATTGAAGCCTTGCATATTTCTGAGGCAGGCAGCAGAGTAGGATTAATAGGCACAGCAGTCATTAGTCAGTGAGTTTATCCCTATCTTCTCGCAGTCATCTCATCCCAATGGTAAAAAGGCAGTATATATTTAATGCAGCAACACCAGAAGCCAGGTTTTTCCTCACTCAGCTCCTTCAGTTTATCTGGGTGACCTTAGAAGGTCAAGCACCCGGACACATTTTTTGCAATGCAGTCAAATGCAAAATTGCCCACGTTTTTGCTTGGGTAATCGAAAGAGAGTGAAGAAGCTGCTTGTGTATTATTGTGCTACAACTCAGGAAGTGATGCTCTGTAAAATAGCACTTGCTTAATAGCAGGAGTCTACTAATTAGTTGTTGCTGGGGCATCTTTCTGAGGTTGCGGTGGCAGGGCTTGCATGGTCGTTAGTGTAAGAATGTGGGTACCCTAATTATTTCTTAGCTATTGTATTTGACACCTTTTTAAATATATTAAATGGATTATTGGCTTTGAAGTTGGATTGTGAGTACCTTTGAAGAGCATGCATGTTAAGACTCCAAATTTTAGCAAGATGAACTTTATACTAAGTTTGATACCTGGAAAATACGCATATCCAAAAATAAAGGTACAGTTGGACATTTTCATGGAAAAGTTAGCTCTTCTCAACTGAAATGTCATGGCACTGTGCTCCTTTAGGTCAGCCTGTGGGTTCCAGTTCCATTTCAGTTTCTTGGTTTCTAATTTTTCCAGGCTTAATTTCTGTTCCCCTATTTCCATATCCGTTTGTGATTCTGTTTTTTAAAGAAACCTACTGATAATTTCTCCCAATAAACACATTTCTATGCAATTTAGCCTAATGTACAAATTTTTGCATATATTTCCTCCTGAAATGATACATTACAATGCCATTTTCATGAATATGTGCATCTTTATGCACAATTTACCTAAGCTGCTTGTGCCTATTACCCATTACATGGCTGGAGAAATGTATGGCAAAATTCAGAGAAGTGCAGATGAAGTAGGTTTGCCTTTAAATGCAAACGGGATCAAATTTCTACCTCATCCTTACATGCAACCTCCTATCTCTATATACAGAAAACTTGTTGGAGTTTTTTTATAGTGCTGGCCCAAAATAATTTGGTGCCTGAAGCACAGCCCAAATGGCACCAAATGTGGAATTGATGCTTGTGGGGAAAGGTGGTGCTTTGTCAACAGCTCTCGGGTCTTCCTAAAAAAAAGCTCAACAAGTTGTTTTGGGGCGTTGTGGTTTTTACTTTTTCTTGGCAACCCTAGGATCAATGCTTTTGTAAGTCTTTCTGCACCATTTATGCATCAGTTCCTACCTTCATCTGTCCTCCTTTCATTACCCTGGTTGTGCTGCTGACTAAAGCAGGTGGCCTCATCCTGTGCACAGCAGGATCAGCTCCGTTGTTTAATGTGGCAGCTGCTCAGGTGGTGCTTAGGGTTTGGTTGCTGATCCTGGAGAGTGAAATATACTCAGAGTCGCAAAGTGATTTCATGCTCTTTATTCAGCTCATAGTGGTGAGGAGGAATGAATAAATGTCCCCTCACAGTATCTGCTTTATATACATTATTTACACAATGGGCTGCACATGATTGGCTAATTCTGGAATTCTACTGTAAGCCAATCAGGTTGTGGATTCACTTCTATCTGGAGCAGGATTGGGTGGTTCCTGCCAACCAATCATACTGCTGCATTGTTCTAGGACCAATCAGACTGCTGCATTCTGAATCCTATTGTTCTAGGACCAATCAGACTGCTGCCTTTTGGATCCTATTGTTCTAGGACCAATCAGACTGCTACAGTTTGGATCCTATTCAACTCAGTACATAACACCCCTCCCCTCTAAGTTCCAGTCCTGCCCGGGAGGTCGCATTCATAGTCCTCAAGGTATGCCGGCGGCCTACGTGTGCGTTGTGGCCTGGGGTGTTCCCTGGTCCGGGCTCCGGGTTCTGGCTCGTGTTCCAAGGATGCTGGCTGTGATGCGGCTGTTTGGTCTGGTGCAACCGGCTCGCTCAGTCGTGGTTCTGGTTCCGGTGTCCTTTCGGCCTCACGGGTCCTCTCTGTATTTACTGATTCTGCCTCTCCTGCTGGCCCCTCCTGCTCTATGGGCCTCACTGCCCCGCTGTTCCCTTGGGACTCCTCTGACCTGTCCTCCTCCTGGTTTTCTCCCGGGAATCGTCGCCGTATCTGGTCGCAGTGGCGGCGCCAGCATTGCCCCCCATCCGTTAGCACCTCGTACGACACGGGGCCAGTGACCCTGGTGATTGTGGCGGGTACCCATGCTGGGCCTGCCCCAAAATTCTTTGCGTACACTGGGTCCTGGGCCTCGAAGGTCCGGGGGTTCCTGCCTTCCCCCACCACTACCTCATCCTGAGCTCTATCGGGGTGAAGGCGGTCCAATCTGATTGCAAGGCGCCGACCCATTAGTAGTTCAGCGGGGCTCCGGCCAGTCGTTGAGCTGGGGGTGCTGTGCTGTGCTAGAAGGAATGTGGCAAGGCGGTACTCCCAGTCCCCTTGCGTCATGCGGCGAAGGGTGTCCTTGGTGGTCCGCACCATGCGTTCTGCTTGGCCATTGGTGGCAGGGTGGAACGGCGCCGAACGGATGTGGCGGATGGCGTTCTGCGCTGTGAAGGTTTGGAATTCTCCTGACGTAAATGCAGTCCCGTTGTCTGAGACGAGAGTGTCAGGGAGCCCGTGGGTTGCAAACAGCCTGCGTAGTACCCGGATGGCTGCGGACGTGGAAGTGGACGGTACCAGTGCGACTTCCAGCCATTTGGTGTAGGAGTCCACCACTATGAAGAATGTTTTCCCCTGAAAGGGGCCAGCGAAATCCACATGCAGGCGTGACCATGGTGCTCGGGCGGACTCCCAGGACTGGACTGGGGCCCTTGGGGGGTCTGGGCGGGATTCTTGGCAGGCCTGGCAGTGTTTGACCCAGGCCTCTATCTCTCCATCGATCCCCGGCCACCACACATAACTCCTGGCAAGGGCCTTCATTCTTACTACCCCTGGATGTGTCTCGTGTAGGGCTGTGAGGACCCTTTTGCAGAGGGGCTGGGGAACAACGACTCTGCTTCCCCATAACAGGCACCCCTTGTGGGCCGACAGTTCATGTTTGCGGGTTGTGTAGCCGGCGAATTCTGGCCCGGGGCTGCTGCTGGGCCATCCCCTCCACACCCAGTCCAGGACCCGGGAGATGACCCTATCTTTCTTGGAATGGTGTGCAACTTCTTGTGCCTGAATGGGGCGGTCGGGAAGCAGCTCCAGGCTCATAACCTCTTGTGCAGGTGCTGGGTCAGGGCCTGTTTCCGGTAGTGGTAGCCTGCTGAGGGCGTCCGCATGGCCCATCGCCTTCCCAGGTCGGTGAATCAGTGCATACTGGTAGCTGGCAAGGAAAATTGACCACCTGAGGACGCGAGGAGACAGCACTTGGGGGGTCTGCTTTTCGGGGGCAAACAAGCCAAGCAACGGCTTGTGGTCAGTCACCACGGTGAAGGGCCGCCCGTACAAGAAATCATGGAATTTTTTTACTCCCTTTACGATTGCCAGACCCTCCTTGTCGATTTGCGAGTAGTTCCGCTCGGTTGTGTTGAGTGTCTGGGAAAAGTACGCCACCGGTACCTCTCTTCCATCCGGGAGTTGGTGCCCCAGGACAGCTCCAATGCCATAGGGTGAGGCGTCGCATGCTAGCACCACCGGCAGCCTCTCGTCGAAGTGTGCCAAGACCGAGTTTGAGACAAGCAAGTCCTTGACTGCCTGGAATGCGGCCTCCTGGCGCTGGCCCCACACCCAAGGGGCCCGCTTGTCCAGGAGTCTGTGTAGGGGCTCCGCTACCGCCGCCTTGTGGGGAAGGAAGGAATGGTAAAAGTTCAATAGTCCCAAGAAGGCCTGAAGTTCAGTCTTGCTCTTGGGCGCTGGGGCATCACAAATGGCCCGTACCTTGTCCCCAGTCGGGTGGACCCCTTCTGCGTCCACCATAAATCCCAGAAAGTCCACCTGAGGCACTCCTAGTAGACATTTTTCCCGCTTCACCTTGAGACCCGCCGTCTGGAAACGGTGCAGAACGGTGCGGAGGCGGTCCTCAAACTCCTCTGGTGTGGGGCCGGCAATCAACACATCATCGAAGAAGGGGGTGACGCCAGGAATCCCTTTAAGGAGAGAGTCCATTATATTCTGGAATATGCCTGGTGCCACGCTGACACCGAATTGCAGCCGCTTTACCCTGAACGCTCCTCTGTGCGTCACAATCGTCTGTGCCTCTGCTGTGGCCTCATCTACTGGCAGCTGTTGATATGCTTGGGCCAAGTCCAGCTTGCCAAAAATTTTCGACCCAGCCAGGGTGGCAAGGACATGGCTGACCACTGGCACTGGGTATGCGTGGGCCGTGAGGGCCTTGTTTATGGTACATTTGTAGTCTGCGCAGATGCGGACCGAACCATTAGGCTTGACGGGTGTGACGATTGGGGTTTCCCAGGGAGCATTAGGCACCGGCTCCAGCACTCCTTGCTCTACGAGTCGGTCCAATTCCTCGTCTATACGGGGTTTCAAGGCGAACGGGACCCGGCGGGCCTTGAGCCTGACCGGTCGTACTGCGGGGTCAAGCTGTAGCGCAATGGGGGGGCCCGTATACTGTCCCAATTTCCCATCGAAAACCCCTGGAAATTCCTTGCATATGGCGTCCACGTCCACTTGTAAGCTAGTGTGGTTCACCCCGGTGACAGCTAGCCCCAGTGGTCCAAACCATGCCAATCCCAGTAAGCTAATGTAGGGGCCCTTGACCACAAGCAAGTCCAGTTGCCGCGTCCGCCCTCGGTATTGCACCCTGAAGGTCCCCACCCCCATTGTGGGGACCTTACGTTTCTGGAAGTCCCGGAGGGTGAATGGGGCCGGCCTGAGTTTGGGACCCCCAGTGGGACACAGTTTCCTTAAGGTCCTTGCCGAGATTATGGATAGAGTTGAACCCGTGTCAAGCTCCATGCGGCATGGGGCCCCCTCTATCTGTACCTCTACATAAATTTTCTCTACGTTGGGGTGGGGCAACTGGTATACCTGGAAGTCCGTGAGCTCCGTCGAGTTGCCTTGGTGCGTTGGGCCCCGGGACCTGGGGCTCTTGGATTGGTCATCTGATGCCTGGTGTCGGGTGGGCCGAGCCCGACACACCCGGGCGATGTGTCCCGATTTTCTGCACTGCCTGCACTCTGCGTTGCGGAAACGGCAGGTCCTCCTCTCGTGACTCTCCCCGCAGCTTGCGCAGTTCCCTCCTTCTCGTCGAGGCAGCTGTGGTCTGTGCGCTGCTTGAGTGCGCTGCTGTACTCGGTGCACCTCCTCCCTGTCGGATCCTGAGTCGTCGGTGAGGTCTTCATGGTGGACCCTCGGTTGGGATGGCAGGCTCGGCCGTGCCTCTTGGGTCGACCTCTCGGCAGCTTCTGTTGCCAGGGCCTCCTCCAGAGCGACCTGGAACGTTAGGTCCTTCTTAGCGTAGAGGCGTCGTTGCAGCTTCTCATCCTTCAGGCCACCGACGAGGCGGTCACGAAGCATGTTCTCCAGCTCTGAGAAGTTGCAGAACCGGGCGGCTTGGCGGAGAGAGGTCACAAACCCAGTTATGGTTTCCCCAGGGGCTTGCCGCTTTGCGTAGAAGGCATTTCGACGAGCCACCACTGAGGGCTGCGGCGAAAAGTGCCCCTTCAGCTGTTCCATTATTGTTTTGTATGGAACAGTAGCGACGTCTTCAGGCGCAAGGAGAGCCCGGGCGATTTCAAACGTCTCCTCTCCGCAGACGCTGAAGAATATCGCCCTCTTCTTGGCGTCTTCTTCGTCGGTGACCCCTTTGGCTTCTAGGAGGAAGGTGAAACGGGAGGCGTACGCTTCCCAGTCTCCAGATGCTGGGTTGAATGGCGAGAAGCTGCTGTTGGCTGCCATTCTGAGTTCCTTGTGCCCCGGAGCTGAAGCCTGGATACACGGTGCGAGGCAGCGGTGCGGCAGTTGGCGGTGCTGCGGTGCTGTGTGTGGCAGTCAGCTCAGCGGGATCCCATCCTCGTCGCCAGTGAAATATGCTCAGAGTCGCAAAGTGATTTCATGCTCTTTATTCAGCTCATAGTGGTGAGGAGGAATGAATAAATGTCCCCTCACAGTATCTGCTTTATATACATTATTTACACAATGGGCTGCACATGATTGGCTAATTCTGGAATTCTACTGTAAGCCAATCAGGTTGTGGATTCACTTCTATCTGGAGCAGGATTGGGTGGTTCCTGCCAACCAATCATACTGCTGCATTGTTCTAGGACCAATCAGACTGCTGCATTCTGAATCCTATTGTTCTAGGACCAATCAGACTGCTGCCTTTTGGATCCTATTGTTCTAGGACCAATCAGACTGCTACAGTTTGGATCCTATTCAACTCAGTACATAACAGAGAGGCTCTTGAGTTCTACATTGCTAGATTAATGATTGCTTCTGCTTTCTAATTCTGACCCATCCATCAATTATTGGGCTGTGATAAATCTTCTGCATCTTAAGGCACGCCATGCCTTGGAAGTGATGCTGAACTTTTTTATTTCTATTTTATACATTTAGGTTTTATTTATATTTATTTAGTAATTGAATTTCTATACTGCCCTTCTTCGGAGGATCACAGGACAGCTTAAAATATAAAAGCACAAAAATACACAACATAGTAACAAACAAAAACATGTATATCATGTAAAAACATGTCCCTTGTGTATATTTCTGAATATTTGGATATTCAACACAGACAGAATTACTTTTTAATTTGAATGTCCGGGCCTGAAAATCTGACCATGATGTTAAACTGGGCCAATGTTTTGTTTTGTGAGCAGCTGGGATTCATAGATGCTCAGTGTTGGTGGTTGATCATCATTTCTATAGTAGAGAAACAAAATACCCAGACTTTCCTCCCGTGAGTATGGTCTTTGTCTCGTGCAATGATAATGCACAAATGCAATAAGATAAATGTATTCCTTTACACAACAGCAGTGGCCAGAATACTGATTGCAAAGAACTGGAAGCGGGAGAAAATACCATCATTATTAGAATGGCAAAGCAAACTCTGTGTTTGTGGAAATGGCAAAATTGACGGCTATTATTAGAGGCCATTCAAATCAGAGAATAATTAAAGGGTGGGATAGAGTGAAGGAATATATGAAACAATATGGTTCCGGAATTGGAATATTAATAGATAACGTGTAAAACGTGCAGGGGTAAGCAAGGAAATAATAAAGAAATTAACTGAATAATGATTAAATCATAACACAACAAGACGAAAGAAGCAAAAAATTGAGATCACACATGGGTGAAGGGGAGTGGGGGGTATGGGGGAATTTGAAATATTATTTATAATATAAAAGTTTTAATACAAAATTTCTAACTGTGATGTATATGTATACAGCAAAGAGAAGTTTAGAGTAATTAGGTATATTTGATTTAGTTAATCATGTCACAGGTTTATGTTAGGAAACGAATATGGATGCTGAATTTGATGTTTGTAATTTTTCTTTGTGTTGTTGTTGTGGAAATAAATAAAAAAAGATAATGCGTAGATGCAGAAATTCAAAATTCAGAT
The DNA here is from genome assembly GCF_964106645.2 of Podarcis pityusensis. Classification (NCBI taxonomy): domain Eukaryota; kingdom Metazoa; phylum Chordata; class Lepidosauria; order Squamata; family Lacertidae; genus Podarcis; species Podarcis pityusensis. The sequence goes on from NC_138032.1 coordinate 59,706,487, forward strand.
AATGGAGGCATATAATTTGGACAAGAAAATTGGCTTCCAGGTGGAAAAATCAAAATTGGAAACAGAACTGTTAGAACCCAAAACCAAGATTTTGTCAAAGATGTATAACTTGCTGTTGAAATGGAATACTCAGGATGAAACGGTGAAATCTGCTATGATTAAATGGGCACAAGATGTTGGACATAACATATTGATGGCTGACTGGGAACAGTTATGGACCACAGGTATGAAGTTTACGGCATGTAATGCCTTAAGAGAGAATATTATGAAAATGATATACAGGTGGTACATGACACCAGTCAAGCTTGCAAAAATCTATCATTTGCCCGATAATAAATGTTGGAAATGTAAAGAAACTGAAGGCACATTCTTTCACCTTTGGTGGACGTGCCCAAGGATTAAGGCTTTCTGGGAGATCTATAATGAAATGAAAAAGGTATTTAAATATACCTTCCTGAAGAAACCAGAGGCCTTTCTCCTGGGCATGGTTGGCCAATTGGTGCCAAAGAAGGATAGAACTTTTTTTATGTATGCTACAACAGCAGCAAGAATACTTATTGCAAAGTATTGGAAGACACAAGATCTACCCACCCTGGAAGAATGGCAGATGAAGGTGATGGACTATATGGAACTGGCGGAAATGACTGGCAGAATCCGAGACCAGGGAGAAGAGTTGGTGGAAGAAGATTGGAAGAAATTTAAAGACTATTTACAGAAATACTGTAAAATTAATGAATGTTAGAACAATGTCAGAATGAAGTTACGTGGTTTTAGCAGCAATATTACAAAGGAGTATGTAAAAATGGATTGTTAACAGGTGAGAATCTAAAGTTACAATATATTAAGTTAAAGGATTAGGATAAAAACAAAGAGGGAAAGGATTTGCTGAATTAGCTAACTGGATTGGAATACAAAAAAGGGAGGTGTGAGGAGGTCAGGGAAACAAGTAAATGAAAGACAAGACATGGAAAGACTGATTTGTTTTTAAATGCTTTTACTTTTCTGTATTTTGTATTTTTTCTTTCTTTTCTTTTCTTTTTCTTATTTTTGTAACCTTTTTTTGAAACTTCAATAAATATCATTTTCAAAAAAAAAAATAATTCAAAATTCAAGGCGAGCCTCTCTGGAGAAAAGATAATCTCAGTGTTATTCAAGACTAGTAAAATGTGGATTATTATTATGATCTTGAGAGAGAGAGTGTCCTCAGAGACATGCAGCCCTGACCTCGCTGTATGCCAGGGTCAAACATGTTGCTTTTTCCTATATACATAAATGGCAGTGAGACACTTATACGGGAGATAATAAAGTAGTGTAGTGTATTCAGGAGTACCCTTAGAGTTGGGCTAAATATTCCCTTTGTCCGAATGGCACAGGTTTGCCTTCTTCCAACAGTCTTGTTGCCTGAAGCCCATTTACTCTGTCCTGTAGATCGTCATTGAATCCACTGGGAATGGAGCCTATTTCTATATGCAGAGTCTTTCCTGGCTTCTGTCATCATCAGTGCTGGATTTACGTACAAGCTAAACAAGCTATAGCTTAGGGCCCCACTCTCTTAAAAATTAAAGGAAAAAAATCCCTACATACAGCAACAGTGTTTTGTGTTGTGTAGGCTCCTATGATGTAAGTAATGGGCCCCGCTTGCTAGCCTGCTCCCTAAAATATCACTGGTTTGCTCAATTCTATATATAGGGTGCCTACATTCTGCATGGACTGGTTGCATGGCACCATGTAGCATGCAGCTGCAGACTGCAGTGCAGCACAGTTGAATATAGGTCAAGCTGTTGTGTTGTTGTTGTTGTTGTTGTTTAGTCGTTTCAGACTCTTCATGACCCCATGGACCAGAGCACGCCAGGCACTTCTGTCTTCCACTGCCTCCCACAATTTGGTCAAACTCAAGGTGGTAGCTTCCAGAACACTGTCCAAGCATCTCGTCCTCTGTCGTCCCCTTCTCCTTGTGCCATCAATCTTTCACCAATCTTTCCATCATCAGGGTCTTTTCCAGGGAGTCTTCTCTGCTCATGAGGTGGCCAAAGTATTGGAGCCTCAGCTTCAGGATCTGTCCTTCCAGTGAGCACTCAGGGCTGATTTCCTTAAGAATGGATAGGTTTGATCTTCTTGCAGTCCATGGGCCTCTCAAGAGTCTCCTCCAGCACCATAATTCAAAAGCATCAATTCTTTGGTGATTAACTTTCTTTATGGTCCAGCTCTCACTTTCATACATCACTACCAGGAAAACCATAGCTTTAACTATACGGACCTTTGTTGGCAAGGTGATGTCTCTGCTTTTTAAGGTTTGTCCAAGCAGTTGTATCTGTTATCTAATATTAAGGAGTGCTTGTAGACTGATGATCAGGCAGCATAGACTAATGGCATGAGTCTTATGCCTGCTGATTGATTTCATATATTCAACACAAAAAAACAGCGACAATTTGTTGTTGACAAAGGACAGCTGGACATATAAAGAGCCCCATTACCTTCAGTAGCTTAGGGCCTCATCAAACCTAAATCCGGCTCTGGTCATCATGATGCTACAGTATGACACAGAATTGAAACCAAGGCATGTATGTAGATGGATGGATGGAATGAAATTCAAATTCTGGATACAATTTATAAGTGTTTGGACAGAAAGATAAGTTGGACCATGGTCTTATGCACAATTCCCTGGAAGCAAGTCCCATTGAGCTAGGTTTGCACTGTTAGTGGCTGACATTGATTTAATGTGAGCAAATGCCATGAACTTATAAGAAAACTTAAGCAATCCTGTTGTATTTTTAAAAAATACTTGTTTTTTTAAATGTAACCAATTAAAAGTACTGGTGCACTTATACAGTGACTTATTTGGACTGAAAGTTTGCTAGCAATGACCACAGGAGTTCCAGTCCTCCTAACACTGGTTCTTTATCTTGTGTGGAAAATAAGAGCCTGGATATAAATAATGAGAACTATTTATTTAACTTATTACACTTGATGAAATGTGTGCCTCTAAATCGGTTACTTGTTCGTTTTTAATACCCACTGCTGGTGGCTTCATGAAGCAAATTACTGTGCACACCAGAATTTATTAAAACAATTACTGCTGCCTCACAAATGCATCTAAGTAGATGTATAGATTATTATATGATTAATTACCAAGTATGGTGTGTTCTGTGCAGAGAGAGCAAAACTGCAGCTTTAATAATAACAAGCAGCTGCAGCAAGCATTTAAAATGAGATGCAAAGAAGAGGGAGCTTCATTTGATGAATTAACAAAGGATTACAATCAACAGCATTTGTGGAACGGCTCTTGAAGTGTGTTCTGCGTTGTTTAACCATGTACATTTGTGGGTGGGTGAAGAAAGAGATGTGTAAGCACAGCCCGTTTTTTCAGCCAGAGTGTGCCAGAGCGCTACTCTGTCATCTGTCAGGTGGCGGACGCCATCGAGGGATGGCCTCTTGACATCGCCTGGCTCCTTCCACCACTGCTGCCTCCAGTTGCCAGGATGGGAAGGGAGCAGTGGACAGGATGGGGAAGGTGGGGAGAGGTCAGTGCAAGTCTGAGCCTCCAGGACACCAACCCTCAAGCCTGACTGTGTCTCTGCTTCCACCTCCGCTGCCTCCTCCTCCTCCTCTGAGAGGCCATGTGACGGCCTGGCTGTGTGCGCATTGCCTTCAACTGGGAATGTCTCTGGTTTGGGCTCAGGCAGAGGCCAGCAAGGTGCACGTGGGTGTGCACTATTCTACCTGCTTCCCCCCTTCCTTTTCTTTTCCCTCACGGAGAGAGATTTGGGTGCCTCATTCCACTTTGCTGCCGGCCTCCCTCCATCCTTCTAGAAAAAAAAGTGTTGTGTGTAAGGAAGGAACAGTTAGTAAGTTTGGGAAATGAATTGCGAATTATTAATTCTAAGAGAGGACTGAAGATTAAGCTGGGATTTTTTTTTTGTCTTTGCTCATTTACTAGCAGACACAAAGCTTGTGCCGTAGTAAATGTTGTAAGTGCCACAAGGCTCTTTATTATCTCTCTGACAATGGGCTTACGGAGCTACTGTTCTAGAATTTTCTACATGTGTAGACTTCAAATAGAAGTGGGGACAGCAAGACAAATCAAGCTTGTGCAAGTTGTTGCTTCACATTGTATGCTGAGATGAGGCCTTATATTTCTCATTCATGGCACTTCCAGATACTTCTGTCTTAATTTTGGGCTTTTGTGCCATCCCTTAAGGTACCACACATAGGCACAGCTTTAACTCTGTGTCAGAGTGCCAATTCTGGTAAATTAAAAACATCCTTCTTGGAACCTGAGCTGAGCCAGGTGTAACTATCATACGGCTTCTCTGTTTGCTAGGGCTTCTTGGAAATGAGACACTACTTAAGAGCTCTGCTGCCACCTGTTTTTTTCTTTAAAAGATAGATTACTCCTTCTGCATGATGCTGTTGTAAATTCTTAATTGCTAACTGTTACTAATAACATGCATTTATGAGCAGGCTTCACTGTGGCGTTCCTGAAAACCTGGCAAGCGTTTTCAATAAACTGAGCAGGACTTAAAGCTCCTTCCCTTTTTGTTTTATATCAGGCAGAGTAGGAGCATAGGAAGCTGCCTTATACAAAGTTAGACCATTGCCCCATCTCAGTATTGCCCCCACTGACTGGCAGCAGCTCTCTTGGTTTTCAGACAATAGTTTTTTCCAGCCTGAGTGGGAAATGCTGGGGTTTGAAACCGGGACGTTTTGCATTCAAGATGGATGCTCTGCCACTGAGCTATGGCTTGCTGCAGACATTATATCTGCTGGCTTACTTAGGCAAAGAATTTCTCAAGTGGGTGGTCTTGCAGTGCTGGCTCCAGATTTGCAGAAAGTTCAGGAAACTGGGCAGGTCAGCAGGCAGCAGCAGAAAGTAGGAGAAGCAGAATGGCTAGGGCCAGGTTTGATGATCCACACTGTATCCTCTGCCAGGTCTGGGGATCTTGGTGGTTACCCAATGACGCCAATCATTTACCCAGGCCATGTCTCCTCATGTGAGACATACATTGTGGTAGGATAATATATTCTCAGCACCTGTCTAGCTCTTTAGATTTTTCAAAACACTCAGTAATCTGCAGCATATTCTGGTGAACATTATTATCCTCATAGGCATTTGTAGTCAGAGGGTTTTTACTTGGCAAAGACTGGAAGGAAGAGTGTGTCTTGGTGCACTTTGCACATTGAGACATATTTTATAAATATTATTATTCATTTTGTTTCTATGCTGCTTGACACTTGTAAAAATAATAATAATCCCAAAGAGGTTTACAACACATTAAAACATCAAATAAAACAACCCAGAGTAAAACACTACTGAAGAAGTTCAGATATGAAGCATACATTCAAAGCAACATAATTAATAGGAAAATAAATGCTGCCTTAAAGATTTTAAAAATAAAACATTACAGAATGCATAGAATGTGCCTCAAAAGGTTGAAGCCAAACTGCTGTGTTAATAGCAAAGAAGAGAGAAGGGTGCAATTCTGGGCAGTGTCCATGGAGGCCTTCTCAGCCTCACTGATGTGGTCCAAAGGAAAGCAGAGCAATACATTTGGCACCAGCTTGGCTGCAGGAGTTGCTGGAAGGAGGCATACCAGATGCCATCCAACCATCTTAGGGACTCCACTCTGGATTTTGTAGGGTTTACTCCTTGCTCTTCTCCTGAAGATATCCTGCAAGGCAGTCAGGTTTAGGGTCAAGAGTTTTCCATCTAGATGGGCCCCCTTCCCAGGTTGACAAGCCCCATCTGTCCCTCATTCCCCTCTGCAGCATGTGCAGAAACTGCCTTCCAGACAATTGTACCTACTATTGGTCTCATCCGCTCAATCCACATGAGTTTGTCTTCACATGCAGGGGAAGTTCCTAACACACCAAGGGTTTGAGACCCATTGGCTACCCTCACCTGGCTTAGCTGGTCAGTCAAAACCATTTCCTGGGTGTGGCTGCTGTGGCATGATGACAGCTTTTAGGAGCCACAGGTGAGAGCTGAGTGCAGGGTGGGGGCCAAAGGTGGACAAACTTACCTCAGAAGGAGCATAGAGATACTACCCTTCCCCTAACACCCCATAACCCCTGGTGGTAGCCATTGGCAGGCTTATCCTCTATGAATTTGTCTATCCCTTTTTCTGTCCCCCTGTTAAGACTTCTATAGTAGATGGTCTTTCTAATATAGTATTATGGTAAACAATACCATTCGTTCTCTTGATGATGGCAATACAGACAAATAATAGCTTCTTCATAAAAGTGTAAGATGTCTTCTTCAATGGACATTTCAAAATCTGGAGCAACTGAAAATAGTGTTCTTAAGTTTTGTATTGGGTCCTGCTGTGTATTGGTTTCTTGTTGGCAGTGCTTTAGCTTGTCAATAGAAAAAGCAAGACTTCTAAAGTCCCTTTTTTAGTACAAAAAAAGTTTAAGTACTAAAGCAAAGTGCTTATGGAAAAAAATGTCTATTAGCTTTGAGGGTCTGATAAAGACATAAAACTGTGCAGTCTATTGAGCTGAATACTTTAATGATGGTCTGATAATGGTAGAAGAGAACAGATTTTTTTGTCTAAATGTACAAAAGACAGAGAGTAATGGGGTGTAAAAAAGATGAGCCATTTGGACAGCATATTCCAAACTCTTGATTTGGGGAGCTTGAGCTGTACATTTTTTAAAAATGTGATTTTCCTTGGTGACATTTCACTTGATTTAAGAGGCTCGTTTTGCTCGCCTTAATTTTAACCCATGTGATTATAGTTAATTCAGTTTTTAAATAACAGCTGTCCTCACAGATCAGTAATGAGTTGGTTTAGTAGGATAGAGGAAGAAGTAACTGATCGGGGACATTTTTCTGACATCCTCAGAAGGATAGCAAGCTACTGATGGACTGTATTTCTCATGAAACAGCATATGCTAAATCTATAATTTTGTGTGTGTGTGTAAAAGAAATGTGTGCAATACAATGTGGACACAAGCTATCGCACTTGTTCTGAATTGTATCCCTGGAGCGGGTGTGACTGCATGAATTGCCCCCCCCCCCATCTTCTGCATTAAGTGGGAAGGTTTTAAACAGAATTGTAAATGAAATTGTTTGTGTGGGGAATTTGTGAGCATTTGGTTAAATATGTTGCCAGGAAGCTTGTGCAATCAGGGTTTCCAGTTGCAGGGGAAATGTCAATCATGCTTAACCTAAGACACTTACAATTCTGCTTCAGACCGTCCTACTCAGTGCAGGAATATTGGGGGTGAAATGGGATTGTGGGGTTCTAAGTCTCCACCATGGATACAACTTCAGAATATGTGAAGGAGGGCTTCACAGTGTGTTTCACACTGGTTTCAGTATTTGTACATAGATGGTGGAGCAGCCAGTGTGGTTTGGGACAGATGTTGTTGTTTTTAAAAACTGTAGTTTTCAGTGTTCTGTCCCCCAAAAGAAAGCCAAATCTGAGAGCTTTTGTTGTTAAAAACTGTAGTTTTTAACTGTTTGCAGTTTTTTTTTAAAAATATCAGGGGCATCCTTTTCATTTCTTTTCACATATTTCTTCTTTGTGCCACTGCTTTGATGAAAATTGTGTTTTGGTGGTTTCATCATGGAATGCCTTGGAGGAGCATTTCTTTGGACAGTGAATACAGGAAACAGAACTTGTGGCTGATAATGAAAGAGAAGTAGGAATTGAGTATTGGGACTTTGGGGGAATTTAAGTCAAATAGAACTTTTGTTATTGTTATTTGCATTGTGTACTCTTTTACTGGACCCGCTATCCAAATGTTTTATTCATGAATATTATAAATGTTTCTGTTTCTATAATAGTGCCAGCTCCCAACTGGCAGAGCTTCTCTATTGAGATTCCATGGCCAATGTTGAAAAGCCACCAAAATATCAAGTAGTAGCAACAGGATATGCTGAATAGCGCTTGAAGGCCTTCTCTTATACCCTTCTAAGCACAGATTATTTTGTTAACACAGCTTTTGTTAAGATCTACAAAAACATTTTAGTTTGGAAACAGATTTATTTTTTTTACAGTGGGCACATAAAGATGAAGTATCCTTTAAAAAACACAAATAAGTCCACTATTAAAAACAATAACTAGGTTCTGGTATTTCTCTAGTACTGAGTTCTGTTTTACACAAGACTAAGGTGTTTAATTACTGGAAATCAATGACATGATCACAAAACTCTGTGCTTTTCCAGGTCTCCTTACTTGGAAGGAGGCACTGCCATCAATCTATATTAAAATGAAAAGGCCATGACCAATCCATTTGTTTAATCTGTGACAATTACACACCAGTCTCCTAATGTTATTAGCCCAGAGCAGCTCTTCATAGCTTTTAAAAAGGTAACGTCCTCCTTTGAAGAAATAATGAATCTTGCCTTTCTCCATTGAGGAATGCCAAGATAATAAGTGAAGAACAATGAATTCCAAGCCTAGACTTCTATCCATATTTTTGTTTGATTTCATTTTGTTTCAGAGTGTCACCAGAAAATTTCTCATTCTTGACAGTTTGCGTGGAGAAATTATTGTGGATCTGAGCTGTTATACAGATAAAGCCAGCAGACAGCACTGCTGTAGAGAAAACAAAGTGTTGCCACCATTGTAGACATTGCTTTTCGTTAATGCTAACTATCTTGCATGCAGCTTAGTCCACACTGACATTTCTACATGTACGGTAATTCTATTTCTAGGAAAAGATGGGGTGCTGTGAAGGGGGAAGAAAAGAAACCATAACCACTTACCAATGGGAAACAATCCAGAATCAATTTCCTTTCTATATGTCAAGCTCACAATGGGTCCAAACAGTAACCTGAGGAATTTCAAGCAAGGATTTAGCCTAAGCACTAGACCTAGCCAAAGGCAGGGATGTTGGCCAAAGAAGCATCTTTATAGCAATAGAGAAGAGCCGATTGAAAATACTTCCTCACCTACATCAAAGCATGCTAATCTGCTTTTCCTGTAGTCCAGCAGATGGGTGGACCAATCTGGAGTGGACAGAGAGAACACTTTTCTCAGTAAACATGAAACTAAACTAGAGAAGGGAAGAAGAGCAGAGCAGGACTCCTATGTCATAATTGCATGTTATGTAGGGTGTGTCTAGAGTCTTTATTATCTCCCAGCTTCCCTGCCTAACTTAATGAGGGAAGGTAATTCTCATTCCTGGACCCAGTGGCAATCATGCTCTGCCAGTGATTGGCAAAACCCCAACAATCAATGGTTGGCGTTGTAAGCAGCATTACTGAAGCAGGGTCAAGTCCTACCCACAGTTTCCAACTGACACACAAGTAGACAATACAGACACCTAGAGAGACCTTACCCCATGTTTGGCTCCCTGAAATAATTATTTTTACTTCAGAGACCAAGGTGGTCAGAAACTTCAAGCCATTTTATCTCAAAGTAATTACCAACTGGTAGAAGAGACATAGAGTTGACTATAAATATTGAACTATCTTTTGAAATCTAAAGAAACCACAAAAACTTGGTTTGGTACTGTGCTACCCTCTGACTTAACACTCATGCTTTCATTTTCATCACTTGGGGGGGGGGGGTGGAATACAGCGCAATTGAATGGAACAGAGAAACACAGGAAGCTGCCCTGTACTGAGTTCAGATCATGCGTCCATCTAGTTTAGTATTGTCTACTCTGGCCGTGGCTCTCCAGGATTTCAGACAGGAGCTGTTCCCACCCATATCTGGAGGTTGAACCAATGACCTTCTGCATATAATAATAATAATAATAATAATAATAATAATAATAATAAAAAAAAATTATTTCTACCCTGCCCACTCTGGGCAGCTTTCAATAGAACATTAAAAACAGAATAAAACTTCAAACATTAAAAACTTCCCTAAACAGGGCTGCCTTCAGATGTCTTCTAAAAGTCGGATAGTTGTTTATTTCCTTGACATCTGATGGGAGGGCACTCCACAGGGTGGGCACCACTACCGAGAAGGCCCTCTGTCTGGTTCCCTGTAACCTCACTTCTTGCAGTGAGGGAACCACAAAGCAGATACTGTTCCACTGAGCTACAGGAAAGACACGTATCTTTGCTCCAAGGTTTGCTCCAAGTAGCAATGGTTACTTCTCAGGGCATCTGCTGACACTCTCAAGCATTGCCCACATTGGCTGCCTTCAGTGATGTGAGGCTACTGTCAGAGGAGTGGAGCCATTGGTTCATGCCTTATTCTAGCAGGGTTCAACTACTGGTTTGATCAAACAGGCATACATAGGAAGCAGGATGTGGCCACTTCCTTTGCATCTCCACCAGTTCCACACACATTATCTGGTTGTTCAATGTAATGGGATCACTGCAGGGAAAAAAATAGAACCAATTTTGGATACTTAGCATCCAGTAGTTTGATGATTGTGGCTTGCTTCCTTAATTATATAGGTTCTGTCCTCAAAAGCCTGTCCTCCTGTCATTCATATTTAAAACTGCTTTGAATATGAACTGCTTTGAACTTTGTTTTCCTTTTTTAGAAAATTAAGCAGTTCCATTAAGGAAACTGTTTATGTCATCTGGGCTTTTAGCATTGAAACTAAGCAAGCCCAACAATCAGGCATCGTAGTTCTTTAATTTTTAAGCAAGGGCCCACTTAAAACAGTCCTTGTTTGTGTGACCTACATGAACTCTTTTTATTCAGGTAGGAAATTGGTAGTCAGCAGTAGGTGTGCAAGTTTATTTTGTGGGACAAAATTGCTTCTTTCGGAATTGCAGTGCTGAGGAAACAGCATTTTTAGATTTCCATTCAGCTCTAGCTGATGCATTCTGTCAGGCTGGATCTCTCATGTCATGTTACAATCTGATTTCAGCTGTCATAAGCTGGAGCATTAGCGTCCGATTTTAAAAGCCTCATCTCATATGAATGGTTCAGACAGTATGGTTATAAAAGATGCTTTCTTTGCTTTTTGAAACCACCTTTCTAGAGTATTTCACACATAATATTGCCCTGTCAGACCTTTGCGACTGATGTACATTCTTGTATGCATGAAAACCCATACCCAAGTTCCATGGCCCTGATCCAGCTCCATAAAAGCTTGGTTTTTAAAAATGATTCAAATCACAGATTTTATGGGATGTGTAACATGGGTCCTAATCAATTTCTGCTTCAGAGCATGGTGCTGATAATGCCAAGGTTGCAGGATCCAGCGCCATAACATTCCTTAATTTCAGGGGGTTGGACTAGAGATGATCCTCAGGGTCTCTTCCAAGTCTATGATTCTATGACTCTACAGGGAGAAGCGTTATGGCAAGGCAGAGTGAAGTATCTGTTTCTAAAACCTTAGTTTTGATGTCATGAGAGGGCAGCAAAATATGAGTTATTTTATTTCATTGTTGTATTTTTCCATCCAGGGAGCGGGGGAGCTGCTAGTGCAATTTTCTGCATTAGGTTCTGCATGGGTACTACACACCCTGACTTGTTGGGTGGGTGCATTTGTTTCTCTGCCTCAGACAGCAAAATGTTTTGGGCTGGCCCTTTTCATTGAACTGCCATAGTAACCTCCCTACCCACAAGAATTCTGGCAACTGTAGACTGGAGAAGATGCCGAAAAATCTCAGTTGAAGATCCCTATTCTTCTTTCTTCCCTCTCATAGACTCGAGGTCCTCAGCTTCCTGGAGGAGAGAGAATTGCCATTCATTTGTTTCTGCAGAGTAGATAAAACACAATTCTGGAGGTTTCTCTTGTATCACATTGGTACCTAAACAAGGAGTTGGTTTTCTAGTGACATTAAAAGATACAAAAAAACCTTTTAAATCCTGAGTGATGATTCCTTTCAGCTAAGTACTTTTGCATGCTGGACTATTTTGAATGCCAAAAAAGATAAGTATGTTTGAAGTTACTTGTAGCAGCTATTCAGCCTACTGGAGTTAATGTTGTTATAGCACATTTCTTGCACAATTAAATAGAAATGAGAAAGGTAGCGGGCACTGTGTTACTGCAGGTAGGAGACTGTGTTTAGAATTACAGCACCATTAGAATTGCTGCAGACTGGGAGAGAGAGGGAGACGGAGGGAGAAAACTGATTTTAGCAACGGTCCAGTTGGTCATTCTCAGTACAAGGTGTTTCCGAGTGAATCCACCTGTAAAATGCTCCACATGAAAGTGTGCCTTGGTTCCTGGAAGTCTTCTGCTACTTAACTGCTTTCACAATTTTGGCAGGCATCTAGCTTTGTGTATAATATAATCAAACAGCAAAGAGGGAGGTGTGTGTGCTAAGCTCACTTTGAGGACTCTTTTATCATTGCAAGAATTTCCCCCAATGTCTCTTACCCTGCAACTGCAGTAGGGGGGAAAAGTGCAGCATAGATGGCCTAACTACTCACTTTTAAGCTCAGCCCTGCCTCTTTACCATTGGAACACTCATTCCATTGAGTATAATCCAAGGTTATAAATAAATGTGCATCTCAAGGTGGGTATTGCCCAGTTGCAATGTGCTACAGTTGGATAGGAGAAAACATTTCTTCACACAGCATATGATTTGCCCCCACAGGTTGTAGTGATGGCCACCAATGTGGATGCCTTTAAAAGAAAATCAAACAACTTAATGGATGATAAGGCTATCCATAGGTAAAGATAAAAGGTAAAGGACCCCTGGATGGTTAAGTCCAGTCAAATGTGACTATGGGGTTGCGGTGCTCATCTCGCTTTTAGGCCACAGACAGCTTTCCGGGTCATGTGGCCAGCATGACTAAACTGCTTCTGGTGCAACGGAACACCGTGACAGAAACCAAAGCGCACAGAAACACCATTTACCTTCCTGCCACAGCAGTACCTATTTATCTACTTGCATTGGTGTGCTTTTGAACTGTTAGGTTGGCAGGAGCTGGGACAGAGCAACGGGAGCTTCCCCATTGTGGGGATTCAAACCGCTGATCTTCTGATTGGCAAGCCCAAGAGGCTCAGTGGTTTAGACCACAGCGCCACCCGTGTCCCACATGGCTATCCATGATGGCTGTGTTCTACCTCCACTTCGAGCTTGTGGGCTTCTCCTAGGCACCTAGTTAGCTACTTTGAGATCCAGATGCAGGACTAAACGGGCCTGGAGTCTGATCCAGCAGGGCTCTTTTTATGTCCTTGTTCCCTGACACTCCCCCCTGTGAGTACTGTGAGAGCATAGGACAAACCAATGGGTCATATTAATGGGGAGGGGCAAAAATATTCATGAAGCACTCAACCTAGCACTAACACTTGTTTCCACTGCCCCCTCTGTACATCCCTCAGTGCTCCTTTCCACTTCCTTGTGGGAATTACAATTGTCATATTGCACTGTGAAATACCTTTTATGTTTTATTGATGGCTTCTTATAAAATTAAATTGCATCATCCAAAGAGCAATGCAATCTGAATGCTCCAGTCTATTAACATTTTATTGCTGGAGGGGACAGCTCGCTGGTTGTTTGAACTATATGATAGATCCCAAAGGCCAGGAGAGATGCTGAAAATGCTGAAAATGTAGCTTTCAATAAACATATTAAGTTGTTGCAATTTGTTTATGATAGTAGTTCGCTTGTACTATAAAATTATTTTCTCTTTCGTTTTGCAGAACACAGGAATCCCTCCTGCAGTTTTTGTGTTCTGTGCCTGGCAGATGCCAGAACACGAGAGAACAGGGTAGTCATTTAAACCTTCCAAGGTTCCTAGATCAGCAATCTGCAAGATTGTTTTTAGCGAGTATGCAATTCCTGGTCAATGCGTTACTATATTTCAAAATCCCCAAAGGAATGTAAAGGCTTCTTAATCTTACAGAAGGTGTTAGCGTATTTTTATAGCTGAATGTAGAAAGCACTGTTCCTCTTTTCTCCCTCCACAATCCAACCCTCTCACAACACTTGTGTTCCTTATATTCATTCATGCTTGTAGAGGGCATTTTGGAATAAATTAACTTTTATTGGGTCCCCGTCTCTCTTCCCCCACTACAGGGGCTGACTATTTGTTTCTCGCTTCCTTAAAAACCTTTGGAGAAAGCAAGGCAACAGTTTTATTATTACCGTTTTGATAAAATTTAACAGTTCCTCGGTTTCTTGACTGATAGTACAAAAAAATTCATTAGCTGAAACTGAATAATATAAGAACTACTTACTCTGTGGAATAAATAGATGGGCTGCTTAGCCTAATGTTTTCTGACTGGGGCTACATACACAAGGAAGTTCTCAAGTGGGGTATGAATATGATATATATCCCACTCTTCTTAGATGAGGCTATCTATATCTTGTTCTCTAGAATCAGGTGGTCAGAGGCATAATATACCTCTGACTACAGCCAGTAGATATTGAGACATCAAGTTTATGTGTATGCCATGCCAACACAGATAAATGTGTGAAATTTAGTCTTGGGCATTGAATTTGATACCCTGCAACCTGAGCTCAGATCTGTGGTGGATGTGATGGATTTCCAGCTCAGCTGGTAACTTCCTGTTCCAACAAGGTCCAGCCAGGTCACACCAACATAATCCACACCCTGCTCAGTTGGAAACACAGCAGCCTAAGACATGTTTCTCAGCTAGCTGCCAGAAACACTTGCCCTCCTCCGAAGGCTGTACTGGGGGAGTTGCAGGGAAGCAACTGGGTGTTAGAGACTGATGCTGGACGTTAAGCCTGTTTAGCTCAGTCATGTGACCTGACAGCTGGCAAAAAAGAAGGAGTAACTGAAACCACACAATGGAAATCAACCGGGAGGAGCCAATCCTCAGAAATTGGGGTGATTTTCAGTTCTGAAGTTCTTGTGGTACCCTGGAAGGTGGGTGTTTTCTGCCCCAGGGAGACCCACAAACTCCTCCACATCCTCCTCCATGGGTAGTGTGGACATGACTGGCACCCAAGGGCAGCATGCTGATGCATCCATCCTGTACCCCCTCTTCTCTCTTGCAGGATCCCTGGTGCTGTGTTCCTCTCCCACATTTGTGTAGCTGAAGCCTGACGTCCTGAGTACCAGCTGCTTGGAGGGTTTGTGTTGCTTTTTTTTTTTTTTATAATCATATTTATTAAAATTTCCAATAATAACAGAATAAAGAAGATAGAAAAGATAAAGAAAAGAAAGAAAGAAAAGAAACCAATTTTAAACCCTTATTTTCATAACCTTCTTTCTGGGACTCCCTCCTTCCCCTCCCGACTGTATTCCCCTTTCCCTACGTTGGTTCCACAAGTTCTCATTCCCAATTTAACCTAATATGTTATGCCTAATAGCCAATTTAAATTGCAATCTTAACATCACTCCTCACCTTTAACAAAATAGAACAAAGATTTTTTTCCCCAAAATCTTTTTTTTTTTTTAAATGATATTTATTAAGATTTTCAAAGATACAGAAAGTAAAGATTAAAATACATTCAAAGCCTTATTTTCATAGATCCACTTTCCGGGACTCCCCCCTTCCCCCACCCCTACCATATTCCCCTTTCATATTGTTGGCTCCACAAGCTCTCAGTTCTAATTAAAACTTAATTTGTTTAAACCATTATTCGAATTTAAAATTTATACACTCCTCATCAATACCCTTAATAAAAAACAAAAGTTCTCTCCCCAGGGCCCACCCCATTTTCATTCCACAATTTCCCTTTTTTTAAAAAAATAAGGACACCCCACACAATAGAAATATAAGAAATAAGAAATAAAAAGTATAATAGGTGAAAAAGAGCCAGTTCAGAAAAAAAAAAAATTGACAAGCCTTTGGATTTTAGTTCTCCCCCCCCTGTCCCCGGTTTAATTTCCCCCTGACCACCAAACCATGTTATCTGCCTGGAATTCTTAAAGTCCATAAATCACCTATTTCCCCCAACTCCTTGCTGGCTTTTTCTTTTTATAGTTATTTTTTAAAACATTTAACTTCAAATCTTTAATAAAACTCCCCCCATTGTTCTTTCCAAGTTGTAGTCCAATTTCCTCTTGTTCCGCTGCTGAAACGTTCTAATTCAGAAGTTTAGTAACTCTGCAGGGATTATTGTTATTCAGGAACAAAAACTTGCGTTCAGTCCCTTCCTTTCTTCAATAGAAAATTCTATTGTCTCCTTTAGCTGAACACCCTGTAGACAAAATATTATTTCCGTTTTGCAGCTTTCCCAGAAGATAACCAGTCCTGTAAAATTCCAATGGTATTTTTCCACTTACGACCATCTTTGTAATGTCCCGAAACTCCTCTAGGGGGATTGTTGTAACTTTGTTTTCTCTAGTCCAAAAGTCCGATTGTTATCCATGTTTTCGCCATTTTGTATCCAAGTTTTAACGGGTTATAGCAAATTGTAACAAATTTAACCAGCAAAGTTCTCATAATAAGATCCTCTCTGCTTTCCGACTTTGACAGCTACTTTGACAGCTGTCAAAATCTCCGACTCTTTTCACCAGGCTCTCTCTTCAATCACCCCGGTTCCCAGGGGGGGGGGGTCACGTTTCCCTTCTCCCTCAATTCTTCCTCCAGCACCGTTCTTGTAGTTCCCCATCGTGGAATTCTTAGTTTTTATCAGCAATACAAATCTTTTTGGACCTTGGTTTCCACCATCCTTGTTTTGGAAGGTTTACAGTAGGGAGGGGGACTGACTTCCTTTTTGGATCCCCCCCCCGCTCGTGTCCAATCCGAAAAAAAAAATTTTTTTTTTTCTCCTTTTGAACCCGGTTTCCAAATTACTCACGGGTTGTTGTTAAGAAGTCCGAATTTTCAATAGAAGAAGTCAGCGCTCTCCACCAAATGGCATGCGGCTTCGCTCGGCAGGGATAGCAGAGGACTCAAAGCACCACGCTTCTCCCCGGCACCCGATCCGTAGCCTTTAAAAAGGCTCCTTCACGAGTCGGGAGGGCGCTAGCGGTGCCAGCCGAGTCTCCATGTCCACGGCCTCCGTGGCCGTGGTTTTTAAGGGTCCCCGCATCGCCGGTGCGGTAGGACCCAGCCCCTGCCGAGCAGGCTCCCTCCGGAGCTCGGAGGGAGTCCGCCATTCGGCGATGGCGCCAACCCGGAAGTCCTGATTTTTTTTTCTTCCCCAAAATCTACCCCGTTTCCTTCCACGAATTCCCCCTTTTCTTTTTTTTTTTTTTCCAAAACATGTTAAATCAAAATACCGAAGTTATATAAAATAAAAATAAAAATAAAAGATAGAAAATAGAAGAAGGTTCCAGAAGTTGATTACATAGCCTTTGGATTCTAGAATTCCCCCTCCCTTCCCCGGTTTAGATTCCCTATGTCCATCAGTCTGTATGTTGTCGGCCTGGAGGTCTCAAGTTCACAGCCAAATTTTTCTCAATCCATCTTGCCGGTTTTCTTTAGATTTACTTGTTTTAATAATGTTTAATTTCAAAAATCCAGTCTAATCGAGGCCTTTAATTTCCCTTGGTCATTGTTGCTCCTCCCATTGTTCTTGCCGTGGCGTAGTTGGTCCTTTACTCTCTTGTTTCTTACTTTCTCAGGTTTCTGTCTTGTTCAGCTGCAAAACCATTCTTATTCTGAAATCTAGTATCTCTACAGAGGTTTGTTATTCAGGAACTTACTTAAATAGAAAGATTCTATTGTGTTGTCACCTCTGTAGACAAAACAATATTTTCAGTTTTGCTACTTTCCCAGGAGCTAAGACCAGTAGTACACATCCCAGAGTAGTTTTCCACATATGCCGCTTGTAATGTCCCAAAGCCCCTCTAGAGGGATTGCAATAACTTTGTGTCCTCTCATCCAAAAGTCAAGTTGTTGTTTCTTTTTCCACCCGACATTTTGTATCCATATTTATATCCAATTGTATCAAAATTAACCAGCAAAATACTTGTAGCAAAGTCCTCTTTATATTCTCAAGATTTGACAGCTACTTTGACAGCTGTCAAACTCTCCATCTCTCTCCGCCAGGTTCTCTGAATCGCCCCGGTTCCCAGGGGGGGGGTTGCCTTTTCCCTCTCACCCTCGACTCTCCTCCAGCACAATTCTTGTAATGATTCCATCGTGGAATTTGGTATTTTTAGTCAGCAATAAACTTCTGAATTGATCTTGGTTTCTCAGTCCTTGTTTTAGCATGTTTACAATCAGGGAGGGGACTGACTTCCTTTTTAGATCCCCCCCGCTCGTGCCGAATCCGAAAAAAAAAAAATTCCTTTTTTTTTTCTCCTTTTGTACCCGGTTACCCAATTACTCACGGGTTTTTGTTAAATGTCCGAATTTCAAATAGAAGAAGCCAGCGCTCTCCGACGAATGGCATGCGGCTGCACTCGGCAGGGGAAGCGATAGACTCAAAGTACCACGCCACTCCCTGGCACCCGATCCGTAGCCTTTAAAAAGGCTCCTTCACGAGTCGGGAGGGCGCTGACGGTACCAGCCGAGTCCCCATGTCCACGGGCCCCGTGCCCGTGGTTTTTAAGGGTCCCCGCGTCGCCGGCGCGGTAGGACCCAGCCCCTGCCGAGCCGACTCCCTCCGGAGCTCGGAGGGAGTCCGCCATTCGGCGATGGCGCCAACCCGGAAGTCCTGGAGGGTTTGTGTTGCTTTAGCTGGATGTTCTCCTCCTTGTTCCTCCCTGAAGAGCCTGCCATCTTTGATGTGGCTCTCTTCACTTCTCTGGTGCTAATGGAGGCCTCCATATGTAGCTTTTGATCATGCAGGACTCCCTTGCCATAATGGGATGCCCCGGTGTTGTTGAGGAGAAGGGAGGTTGTCAACCTCCTACTGGCCTGAGGTGCTGGGGATGCATTGCGGGGCACTGTTTTGTGCAGCTGTGCAATTGGTGTGGCATGTGCTTTGGGCGTAGATGCGCTGTAAGTGCTGGCTGGCCAAGTGTTGCTGTAGTGGTCATGTGTGTTCTGTCTCTTGTTTGTTGGAATTCTCGTACTGTTGATTATGTGGCATTTCTCATGAGTTATCTCTATATACCTGAAAAGAACACCTGGGAACTCTGCCCTGTGTGTCCACAGGTAGGCAAATTTCCCAGGCTGCTGTTGGCTGAGCTGGCTCTCTGTGTTTTGTGTTTATTTCCACTCTGCTGGACTAAGGCCAGATCAGCTGGCATTTCCCCTTCCACGAGCCTCCTAAACCAGCTCTGGATCTGGCATCCTTTATGCTAGTTTAACTTAAGCCAGCAAAATTTATGCCCATATTCTGCGTTTAGGATGGCCCAGTAAATTGTTATATGCCACACATGACTGGTTTCACAAAACATGACATATACTCCAGTCCTTAAAATGTGTGCACTTCAATAGGCACAGTATTTGAAAGTGTAAGTGATATTGTGGTGAAATTTCCTCGAAATAAAAATACAGTAATGCCAACTCCATTTAGAGTAAAGAGTGCGTGCGACTGGAAAAGTAAAAATAATTTAATTATATTTAATTTGCAATATTGTTTAAAATGAATTTTTCATGTTCCCTGCAAAGCTAGAAAGTGCTAACTGATATTGGTTCTGCCTTTTACCATCTGCTTCTTTTATTACAATGAGAAGGGAGTACTACATTGAGAATAATTCCCTCCAATGCAATAGAATAAAATATGCACAAGGTCTAATTAGGGCACCATCTGCAATAGGTATAACCTTGAAATTCCATTGAACAGTAAATAATTCATAGCAAATCATTTCATTTCTAAACTGCAGACTGAAGGAGCTCAGAGCTGTCTGGATCCAAAAGGAAACAATCCAGAGAAGACATTTTTTTTAAAAGAAAACTTTGAATATTTTTCTTTTCTCACCCCTCTGGAAAAAGAAGGCCACTTTGCAGAATTGTCTCCAAATCTTCTCCACCATTTCCCCCTTTTTTTGTGAGGCAGAGGACAGCCACCATTGTGATTCCATACAATGCTTTAAAATGTTACTAGGATTAGAGCACTATGGAGAATAAAAATGGGAGCTGCTTCTTCCAACAGATTGGGGGTGGGGAGAGAGAAGAAAGGAAAGTCTGGAGAAGGGGGAAAAAGAGAAAGCTTTGATTCTGCTACTGCTAAAGGTACTCCATTCCTGATAAGCTATTGGAGAATTTCTCCATCCCTGGGGAAATTTGGCAACACCCCCTCAATTCACCCACAAATTGTGTGGAGAATTATGAGAGGCCATTTGCAAAAAAGTCTAGGAGCAACATACCTAAGGGTATTTTCTAAACCACTGTGAGACTTCATGTATGTCTAAATTGTGGCCTTAGGAAAGAGATGCTTTAAAAATTCTCCTTGCTGAATTTCACTCTACATTTTGGAGCACCAAATCAACTTGTACCTTTTTCAACATGGAACCAGTGCATTAGGAACTCTTCTACATTACCAACGTGCTGCAAAAAAACAAAAACAAAACAAAACACAAACAAACACCCCCCCCGTAAATAATAAATAAATAAATAAATATGCAGAAAATTAATCTTGTATCTACAGTTGTGCTAAGATTCACTTTTTAAAGAAAAATATTATTGAATGTAAATATTACAAAGAGATTAATATATATTTTAATTACAACAATAGATTTCTGTCAAGCATGATATGCCCACATTGCCAATTTCAGTAGAGGATAACATTTGTTCATTTATCTGCTAGCCTGATTCCCTGTTGTGAATCAGCTTTCTTATTGATTGCATCTGCGAATTTATCCATTGCAGCAACATCTAAGCATTTTAGTCATCATTGCTGAAGATACGGGATCTGAAGATATATCCAGTTTCTGGCTCGTACATTTTAACAGAGATCAACAAGCTCGTTGTCAACCATCTTTGAATAGCAGGGATATTATCCAGAGTTATATTCAGTAATATCAATAAAAGTTGTAACCTACAAGTATGTCCTGTATTATTTGGAATAATAACCAAGATATTCCCTGAATACAACACTACTACCACTACCACCCCACACATATGGAACATATTTAGCTTTGGAGCCATGCATTTTCCATAGTAGCACTGTGGATTCAATGCATTAGAAATTCTCCTACACCACCAATGTGCATGTCATTAGGTGTCCTTTCCACAGTTACCTTTTATAATGGTATAGGTGTTGGGTCCCCCCCCCCCAATTGTTTGGCATGCTTCTGCATGGCGTATTCATTATTCAGCTACTATCCCAAAATAATGTACTCAAAAAGCCGCTTTCACAAATCTGACCTTTGTGAAAGATCTGGAGGAGATCTTCAATGTTTTCATTTGTGTGGAATGCATTGGATACCATCACACTTTCTGTGTGGAGGCAGTAAGGATTGGTGGGCATGGTTTGGGAGGGATCTGCTTCACACCGCTTCCCTTTGCCTGGTGCGAATGATTAGTTTGGGATGGTGGTGTTCTGAGGAGAAAATGGCAGCTAGTAATGGGAGTTCCAGGACAGGCTGTAGTGTAGTTCCCCTCGTCTATACGTCACAAGGTTAGAATGCCAGAATACTAGGTATTTTATTTTATTTTTAAGCCGCAAAAGGCCTATCTGGTATTCATGTATGGAGGAATACATGGGTACAGTGCTTTTTTTTGGAGGGTACGCAGGGGTATGCATACCCCTAAACATTTGTGCATCTAAGTTTGGCCTCATTGAGGGGTAGTATTTCAATATAAGTAGGGAAATGAGAGTCCCCCTAAACATTTTTTTTAAAAGAAAAAAAGCACTGCATGAGTATGTAAAGGAATGTGACTACAGCCATGGAACTTACCTTCAGGCAGAGCCCATCATTAGTGTGGAAGGGAAAAACTATATTCACTAATAACACTGACATGTGACCATAAAGCTCAGTCAGCGCTAAATTCGCTCATGAAAATGTCAGATCAAAGAGAGCCACACCCACACCACTAAGTGTAGAGGGGTCCTCAGGCTGCTCAGGCGATGTAAAAACTCAGCTGAACTTTGGCATTTTTGCATAATAAGGCCTTTTCTACATTAGGTTGATTAGGCTTCGTAACTTACATACACCGTGCACCTTTAAAGAGGCAACAAAGTGTCAATATGTAAAGAGAATCAGGGAGGTCAAATTGTGAGTTCCCTAAAAAAGAAGCCTATTTTGGGGCAAAAAAACACTTTTTGTTGAAGATAGCAATCACTAGAATTAATTTAAAAGTTCCAGAGGCAGCATGTTAAATAATTTTAAGTAGACAGCCATAATGGTTCACAGTTTGCCTCCATACTTGCTCATCAGCCCCCTTGGCTTCAGATATTCCAAACAGTATGCAAGTTGTGATTCAAAAGGAAGCTAATTCTAAGCCTCAACAGAAGAAAAGCAATTTTAATTGAAGACTGAGAGACATTACTCAAAGGAGCAGTATTGCTCAACACTGTACAGTGTGCATAAATCACTACACCGGTTGACATGCATTTGTCTGTATTTCTAAGCCTATAATGAAGTTGAAATGAGTTGAGCATTGAGTGATAAAATGGTTGTTGCTAAAGACTAATGATAAAACAACGTGGGCAGGGGAAGGGAAGTTTAAAAATAGAGATGGGTGATACACAGCTAAATAGCTGCACATATATGCTGTGTTCTAGAGCAAGAATAGTCAGTGATGTTGTGCCAGTTTTGTGATCAGTTGCTAGAGAAACTGGATCTATATCTTTAGGTCCAATGCATTAATTACTTCATAACTGATTTGTTAATTACAGTTTTGAGTTGTATCCAACTAAATCATGTATAACTCAATGTCATTTATTTCAGCAAGTCTACTCTTGAGTACAGTGGTACCTTGGGTTAAGAACTTAATTCGTTCTGGAGGTCCGTTCTTAACCTGAAACTGTTCTTAACCTGAACCACCACTTTATCTAATGGGGCCTCCTGCTGCCGCTGTGCCGCCGCCACACGTTTTCTGTTCTCATCCTGAAGCAAAGTTCTTAACCTGAGGTACTATTTCTGGGTTAGCGTAGTCTGTAACCTGAAGCGTCTGTAACCTGAAACGTCTGTAGCCCGAAGTACCACTGTATGATGACTTAGTTTGCTATAATCTTTTATATTGAGTTCCCAATGCCGCATCTGTGGGCCCCCGGGCACCCTCAGACACAATCCTCGGCACTTGCTGAGCCCCCTTGCCTTCTCATTTTTGTGTGGGGGAGGGGTTGTTTCATTAGGGAGTTCCATGTCTTTTGTTTATGTTTCCTGCCTGTGTTTTCTGGGAATAGGTTTGTTTCCCTCTTCACTTGCTTGGACTATCACAAGTCTCTGTTTTTTAAGATGGATATTTTGTGGCTCACGACTGTTTCTTAGACTTCCCAATGTGCCCCAGGTCCCAAAAGGTAAGGTTTTTAAAAAAGATTTTCTAATGAGATTATAACCTCCCTCTGTACATACTCCAGTGTACAGGTGTAGACTTGAGGCCTATCTCCAGAATCAGACCATGACCACCTTCCAGGACACCTCTGGAAAGGGACACCTCTTCATGGACAATTTCCCTCTTTGATGATTTAGCACCCAACTGGAGCTTACACAAGAAAAGGAATGGTGGTATATAGGAGACTTCAGTGGATGGTATGACAAGTGTAGGCTAGTTGTCCCTGCGTGTCATGCAGATGTGTGTATGGGGTGGAAGAATAGTTCAAGCTTAGCTTAGGAAACTTTTGCCATATCCTGTGGACACACTGCTACTTGGCCTTCAACAGTACTGAAGTCTTTCAAATATACCATGCTTCACTGTTCTTGATAGGACCCAATCAGTTTCAGAATACTTCTGAACAGCAAATTAGTCTGTGTTAATTAACTAAAAAAAACCCCAACCCCTGTTCCAATCCAAATGTAAATTCTACTGGGATAGTATAATATTTAAATTGGTTAGCTAATTGCTTAATTTGTTAAAAATAGGCTTAATTAATTTTTAAAAAGTCATTTGTCAGCTCCAGAATTCATACAGGATTTTCTTTCTTTTTTATGATTGTAATAAAAGAATACCCTTCCAGTTCTGAATGAAGGAGATACCTGAACTGGGTTGTTTTAATTGTGAGCTTTTACATCCAAGACCTCGAAGCTCAACGGTTGAATTCAGGCAGGAGTGCAAATAGGTTACATATATTCTAGATTCTGGTACTAGCTAAAAATGGCAGTTGTTGATCACTCATAATTATATGAGTAGAATGTAGTGCTGTGCCCAAACCTGTTGTCCAATTTCCTGAGAGTTATGAAACTTTTCAACAGTGATAAGGACTGAGCTGGATCCAAAGTCTGTCTGCTTAAGCTACTTGAGGAAAAGTGACAGAGTTGTGATAGTTACATAAAAAGGGAACCAGAATGGAAGCAGATAAGTTGAGTTCATTTTTATTGATAGGTACTTATTGCTAATGCTAGAGTTGACCAGCAAAGGGAGATTGCATGAGTGGCAGGCAAGCTACGGAAGATCAACTCCATCGAAATTCTGTTTAATAAACTTCTCTTTTAGGATAGAGACTGCATTTTGGAGGCTATGGATTTGACCATACAAAATCTTAAGTCATGCACCTAATGATGTCACTGTGGATGTCTCCATCACTTTGCTTCAGTTCCCCATCTATAATAACTGTAAAACAGGAATAACTGGAGATTCATAAGGAAAGCCCTGTAAGCAATTTGCAACCTTAGATGTTATATGAATATCCTAATAAAGTGCTACAGTAACTGGCAAAGGCTTATTCTCTATGCATAGAGGTTTTGGCCTATCTGTTTACCTGTAGCGTTGTCTTTAACATAGTCTTTATTCTCACAGCCCATGCACAAATCCCATTCTTTCTCCTGCACTCTGATAGCCTTTACTTGCTTCCAATTTTGTGCATCAGTGACCCGGGTAAGCCTTTGAGAACAACTTATTCGGAGATACCAGGCAATACGCATCCAGTTGCAGAGGCTGACCATCTTCTCTTAATATTAGCAAAAAAAAAACAACAAAAAAAAAAAACAAAAAACAAAAACAAAACATGATCAGGGAAAGTTATTTGGTGAGTAAATGTCACCAGCCCTATATTGCGGGGACAAGACAAAGCTTATCATCCTAGCAGAAGGCCAAGGAAGAGCAACATGACAAAAGCTGGGGTGAGAAATGTAGGCTACATAATGAACATAATCCCCTGAACAGAACATCTGGCAGCGTGCTGGAGTATTTATAGCTAAAAACTCCAGGTTTATTTACAGCATCTTAAAGAAGGCCAAATTTACTATCCGAAATTGGTGGGTTGGAGTTGTTTCCTTACACCAGTTTCAGATTCTGTACAGTGGTACCTCAGGTTAAGTACTTAATTTGTTCCGGAGGTTCATATTTAACCTGAAACTGTTCTTAACCTGAAGCACCACTTTAGCTAATGGGGCCTCCTGCTGCCACTGCGCCGCCAGAGCACAAATTCTGTTCTCATCCTGAAGCAAAGTTCTTAACCTGAGGTAATATTTTTGGGTTAGCGGAGTCTGTAACCTGAAGCGTATGTAACCTGAGGTACCACTGTATTTGCTACCATAGTGCAGTGGGAAAGAAGAAGTGCTATGTTAAATTCTAAAATGCAATTTGGGGGCAGTATTTTTTCTGGGGTTGTACAACTTCACCCTGGGACAAACATCAAGGGTTGGCAGAGCAAGGCACCTGCCAATGATCCTGGGGCTCAAAAGGCTCATCGCCACTCCTATTGCCCCCACCAGAGCTCTTTCCTGGCTTTGCTGCCACCACCCTCACTGCCCTTCTCAGACCCCCTAGTGCTGCTACAGTTGAGGTGGGTGCTACCACCACCTGTCACTCACCTCCCTCTTTGGAATGAAATCAGTGTGTAGTGACTAGCTGCCATCCTAGATTCCTCAAAATTAAATGCTCAGTGCTGCCACCCACAAGCCAGGGAGATTCTTCTGCCCCTAACGGAAGCAGGGAAATGAATGGCTGGTGTGGTATCACCTACTTTAGCAGCAATACTGTGGGCACCAGCAGTGCTGGGCAAGAGCCCAAGTTGGTGCTGGCAGTGGCACCATGTCAAAGGCTTAATGGAATTTGGTGTCAGTCCTGTCTCACCCCAACATTATTATTTGAGTGCTTGACACCTCTCCCCCTTTCCCCTCCCCATTTCTGCAGTTGTAGACAGGTGGCAGAAACAGGTTTATCATGGTCCTAATGGACCGCAGCAGGTAGCTTGTGAGTTGTGTTCAGCTTGGTTGATTGCGGTTGTTGCAAATACTTGAACATCATTCCTGTCCTTAGCAACAGCAAGTCGTTTTGGACAGGGTCTAGGAGTCAAAGAGTAGAATGGAAAAATGCACAGTGTGCAATAACATTGTAACATAGCCAATTAAGAAACTAAACATATAAAACAGTTTGGAAGCTTCTACTAGGGCAGAAACAGATGTCCTATTTCTTAACTGGGCTAGCAGCACAACATGACAAGTATTTCTGCTCTGGCTTATTGTTGTCTTTTAGGAATAGCTGAATTTCTTAGGCTTAGGTCTAATATAACTCAGAGACCAACTTCCCCCCTCTTCCCCAGGATCTTCTTATAGCATCACCTGAGCATCAGGTTAGAGCTGCATGTAGTATCTGGAAAAATATTCTTAGTGTCTGCCTCACAATCATGGCATTGTCTTCCTTTGGAAATCAAGCAGAGATGTTTGAGCACCTTTCAAAGATGTTGGGTAATTTCATTTATTCAGGAAGATTTGAGGTGGCGCTCACCAAGCTGATTGAGGGTATGCAGTTTGAAATTTGTTCAATATTTTTAGTAGATTTAGCAAATGTGTGTTGCGTAACCATCTGGAAATTTTAACTCTTTTTTTTTTTTATTAAAAAAACCTCACTCCAAGCCTTCAGAAATAACTGGATTGAAATGTAAATAAATTCATGGGATTTTTGAAACTGACTTTTTCATAACTCTGTAATTTGTGCAGCCAAATTTGGCCTCCTTTTCATGTCAGGGTTGTTATACATTGCTCAGACCCTGTATTCAGTCATATCCTCCTCCTCCTGTGATTATTCTTTTTTTTTGCAACCCTCTTTTGCATCATTTCCAAAGTTTTACCATGTTGCAATTGCTTTTGCCTGCACTGAAGGTTAACCTCCAGCAATTTGGATCTCAGCTTGCCATCTTGTCTCCCTAGCACTGTGAGGTCTCTTATCACATAGTCAGCAAGCTCTCCAAAATTACCTGTGCACCTCAATATTCTGATAGCAGCAGCAACTTTCTCAAAAGGCTTGCATCTCCGTTTTTCACATGTAAAAGCAGTGTTCAGAAATCTCACTCTTTTGTGGTATAAAGTCATTTTCATATTCCCTCGAATAAATCAACCTTTTTCAGTAGAATGAAAAAATATTCAGTCTATACGTTTATAGGAGGGAGGGAGGGCAAAACCTCAGTGTAATTGTACAGCTGAAACACCCCCCCCCAACACACATTTTGCCTCCTCATTTCTAGCTGGCAGAAATGGTGGGAACCTTTTGAAACATTTAGAGGAATACACAATAGGGCAAAAGTAGGCTATCGTCAACAGTGGCATCACACCTCTGGGTAACTGGGGTGGCCGACATTCCCCAAAGGTCCCATAGGAATAACACCGCATGCCACATAGCATTTTTTGTATAACATTAATGGGAAAGTAAAGCACTATCTGCCCAAAGGAGCATTGCCACAAAATTCCCATGCTTCTGATTTACAGTAGAATTTCAGCGCAGTACTGAAAATTTATTCCATTTAAAAATCATTCTCCATCAAGGAATGAGGGGGGAAAAGCACACAAAAAAATTATCAAAGGGCAAATTTCAGTGACATTCTCCTGGTTGGCATGTGTTTTTGTTTTGTTATGCTTACTTTACTTCTGAGGTGGCCAAGGAGTGTTTGCAAGTTTCTTTTATTCCATTCCACAACTGATTTCTCCAGGGGTCTTCACTCTGCAGCCTTTGTGGATGCCCAGACTTCTTGAAAACCCCTTGACTTCATCACCTGCATTTTACCGGAAGCGCATGATGGCGTTGAGACTGCCAATTTTCACCTGACAGCGGTTTATTGTTCTTGAACAAACAAAGCATTTTTTACTTTTAAAGTCATGCACAGTAATCTAAGAGGCAAAATACTTAATCTTTAATATTCAGAATTAGCTGGTGGCAAAACAGTTTTAGGGAATCTGATGTGAAATGTTGTGTTCTAGGAGGTTGCTGCATTGTAGGAAGTGCCCCTTTGCATGGGTATTCACAGAAATAATTGTAGGGGCGACTACAGGTTGCTGACTTGCAACTAAACCCCATACACCTTCACATGGTGTTGAAGAGAAGCAACAAGAAACAATGGGGATCTGCTGCATTGTTTTGGATTATACATTTCAGAAGTAACTTATAAGAAATTTCTTTATTTGTCTATTTAACAATAACAAAGTAAAGCATTAGAAAGATTTACAGCTTTAATTTGTCAATTGAACAACAATACTGTAGGACTCTAAACCAAATTTTAAAAGCCCTAAGGCTGGATTTCATATTTTGTACACAGAATCTTCCTTAGCTGTGGTGAATGCCCGACATAATTTATGAAATGAGTCAGGGTTTTTTTTGTTTGTTTTTTGCTAGTGCTTGTCCAGCTATAACATAAAGGAAAATACAAAGTGGATCATTCTTTAAACAAAACCTGGAGTCTTTGAGGGTCTAGGCCAAAATGGTCAATAACGTCTCCTATACATTTATCATTGGGAGAGGTCTTCAACTTTTATCTATGGACACTCAGCAAACACAAGCCAGACAACTGATCTTCACTTATTGTTGAATGTAACCACTCCTTCACCTTGAGCAAAGCGCTGAAGGATAATTCAATTGCACACGTTGTAACTGGGAGGGAAACTGCTGTAAGGATGGATGTTTCAATAGCAGGGAACAGTTTGGTATTGTACAACAGTTCTGCAAAGCTTAAGCTGTGTATGTCACACAATGTGTTCTGTTCTTGGCCAATGTGCCCACCTATCTCTCAAGCAACAGGTCCAGATCCAGCACCCATCTCCCCGGCCCCTGCCTCCACATATCTCCTCCTGATCACAAAAAGGCACCACCATTACTTTATATGTTATTGATGTATTTCTAGGGTTTCTAAATCTGGTAACATCTTCTTTTTTTTGGTATAATCTTTTTTATTGAGTTTTACACTGCACATTTAAATTCAAACATTAAGCATCATCAGCAGCATTTAGGATTCCCTGAATCCTTAGACTCCCCTCCACTCTTCCTATGGTTACCATTTTCAACCATTTTCAAGTGCCTCACATATTTTCTCTATTTTTCTTAAATGGTTCATTTTTACCTTAGTTTTTAGTACATTACAAGCGTTACTCAAATCCTGCCAAAGTTTTTAGCTGTTTACAGTGTTCTCTTAAGCACATTGTAAATTTTTCCCATTCCTTATTAAAGTTCCTCTCTTCCTGGTTTCTGATTTTCCCGATCATTGTCGCCATGTTGTCATAGTCCATCATCTTCATCAGCCATTCGTCTCTGGTTGGGACTTTATCTTCTAGTAACATCTGCAGAAGCAGCATTGTTAGATCAGAACAATCAGCATTCATTTGAGTTTCCTGGTGACCCAGGAAGGCAGACTGTCTGAATCTGGCAGATACAGCCACTAGGAGTGCTCTCACCCTAAACCTCTTGTTGACTAGCTGGATGTGTGTATGTATATTTAAAAAATGCACATGTGGGGACAGTGCCCACATTCCACCCTGTTACAACCCCTGGACACTTTGCCTCTGCTCATGCTTCACTTGTAAATGTGTGAATAAAGCAAATGTTATATTATTATTCTTGTTTCAATTTTTTACCCACTTGCCTTCATAATATCATTCCAGGGCAGGTTACAGCATTTTAAAACTCAGTATTTTAAAAAAAGTTGAAAACAAATTACAGTCACAGGAATAGGGTGGACATTGTTCTTGAGTTGGATCCAATTTCTTCATGTTTTGGATAAAATTAATTGTCTGAAGTCCCTTTCCTCTCTCAAGAAGACTTTCTATTTCATTTTACCATCAGATAGATTTTCACTTTACATTAGGAAGTGTTGATTGGTAATTAGAAGTGGTAATTCAACATTTTCTAATGTTGAATTTGTTCCTTAATGGAAGCAAGCCCAGTGACCACACACAGATGGTTGCCTGATTTGACTCTCTGTTCCTGACAATTATATATCTATGCATGAAGATGCTATAATTTGGCTTCTTTAACCTTGATCCCTGATGCACATAACTCAGGGTTTCAATGAAGTCAAAAACCCAAAACTCCATGCCCAAGAAACTCAGCCTCAGCAAACCTATTTGTGTACCATCCGCTGCTGTAGGACTTCAGCTTTTAATTGTTTTCTTTTGTCGATCACACACCTTCCAGTGAAATAAGATTCCCCACCAGATTGTAGAAAAAGCAGCTAACAAAAGGATAATAAATGAAATTTTGTTTACATGTACTGAGGAAGAGGAGAATATAGAGCACTGCATGATCCTCAAAGGTCATCTCTCATTGATTTCTCAGGTTTCAAGGAATTGCTTGAGTTGTGGAACAGAAGTTGCGTGCTCTCTCTCTCTCTCTCCACCCCCCTCCCAATCCAGAGATTACAGCCAAAAGAATCAAAGATCTCATTTCAAACCACCAAGGACAAGCATCACATTACGAAAATAGGTTTCAAAAATGTTTTCTTGTGATGAGGATCTATTGCTGTTCACCTATGAACAAATGTTGCTGGCCATCAGAATGTCATAGCAGCACCTGGAAGAACAGGATGCGAACGCAAGAGCCATGGCACCACTATATGTATCTTTAACAAAGTTCAAGAACACACTTCCTAGAATGATGTGGAATGTGGGTACAAAAAGTTTGCTCTTTAAGCAATTCATTTTGATCTTTTACAACTTTACAAACAGATCGTTTCCTCAACAGGATAGTTTAGGGGAGAGTAAACTCAAAGTATAAATTCAAGGCTAGAAAGGAAACACACACTTTCTCTCTCTCTCTCTCTCTGTGTGTGTGTGTGTGTGTGTGTGTGTGTGTGTGTGGAGAGAGAGAGAGAGAAAGAAAGAAAGAAAGAAAGAAAGAAAGAGAGAGAGAGAGAGATGAATGTGTTGTTGTATCACTTACTTGTTAGTTTTGTGTTCCAAATAGAAGCACTTTAAAGAAACAACATTTATAGAAAGAATGCTGGCTCTCAGATTTTGACTTTCTGGATTCATTCCTCCACTGTCAAATTCAGCCTTTATAAATTATTTGTGCTGTTAGTGAAGATAAAAGTCTATCTGCTAGGACAAGATGGGAGCCAAGCTAGAACATATTATCAATCCTGCCAAGCTCCCAATTCCCCTCAAAATATATGATGCTTCATCTTCTTTCTCTGTAGTATGCTGTATCACTTCCATGCTTTCTCCCCCTCAGCCGTGAAACATCCATGTTATTGAAAAGCCTAGTATCTGGAAGGTCCAAAGGAGAAAATTCCATATTTACTAGAAGTTCTGCCATTCCTGAATTTAATTTCAAATCCTCAACCATAAGTCTAGTTTCAGAGTTGGATGTGTAGCTTAGGTATTTTAATCATTGGTCCTCAAGACTCTCATCAGCCCCAGCAAGTATGACCAATAGTTGAGGATTATGGAAGTAGTAGCCCAGCAATATCTGAAGGACGACAGATTACATGTTCTGCATACACAATGATGGCTAGGGAAAGGGGCCATAGCTCAGTAGCAGAGGATACTTTTGTGCACAGAAGGTTCTGCAATCAACCCCTTATATCTGAGTCTTGAGATCTCTGTTTATAATTATCTGATAGCAGGAGATCCCAGAACTCTGACCAAGACCCTGGAGACTCACTGTCAGTGAAAGTAGACAAACATGGGCTAGAGGGACAGATAATCTGACACGACATAAGGACACTTCTTTGATGATCACTTCCCTTTTTATGGCAGTCACCCAGAGAGCTTGAGATGGAACACCTTTCTGAGTTAGCAACAGTTTGACAACTGCACAAATTGTATCTGGCAGAGCACATACCCTTTATCTGATGTGTTATGTAGGGCAGGGAGAGAAATGTATATGAGATGTAATGATATGGCCAGATCAATTCCCAGTTAAGTTTATGTGTCTAATGACTATCCAGTTTGGTAGAGGTGGGGGGCCTTTTAGGATGATTCACCCAGGGAGACTGATGGTTCCTGCTGCTTTCCCAGTGATCTGGTGGACATGTTATTTCCTAATCAGAACTCTGCTAATTTCTGCAAGTATTCAGGTCCCAAGCTCTTCAGGCTTTATAGGTGTCTACCAATTTTAAAGTTAGGAGTTCTGTTTTTGTCTTTATATAGATGTTTATGTACTTTTAATGATGTCCTACAGAACATAAAACCTCCTCCAAGCTAAATGCAGCCCACTAAGGGCTTGATAGGCAAAAAAAGGAACAGAGAGTTCAAGTGCTTGGCAGCCTACAATGCAGGTCTAATGAGTTGTAATTGGCTGGGTGGGTCACAAGGTGTAAATATCCGTTTTACTACTATGGTTGTCTTAATATTTTTATTTGTTTGTTCTTTTATTGCTTTGGGGACTTTTCTGTTTGGAAAAGCAAAATAGTTGTACTAATAAATAAATGCTTTACTGTAAGGCCATCCTTACAGCAACCAATTTATCTAAAAGGTGTGGGTGTGAAATCCTCCTCATTCCATACTTCTGATGGCCTACTTTTTATTCATTTATTAAAGTACTATTGTTATCTTTAGATTGTACTGCAATCCTGGGCAATCATTCATTTTCTATTCACCTGGAAAACAATTAGTATATAACCCTGTAGACTGGAGGCAAGCAAAGGTTGTCCCCATCTTCTAAATGTGGAGTGGGGGCAAGACCCAGGTAGCTACCAACCGGTTGGCTTGATGTACAGTAGCTACCAGGAAAAGTCCTAGAACAGATAAATAAATGGTCAGTCTGTGAGCGCTTAGAAAATGATGCTGTAATTACTAAGACCCAGCATGGCTTTCTCAAAAACAAACCATGCCACACGAATTTCACTAACTCCTTTGGATAGAGTTAGAAGCTTGGTGGATCAGGGTAATGCTGTGGACATAGTGTATATTGATTTCAGTAAGGCTTTTGACAAAGCCCCCCATGATTTTCCTGTGGAGAAGATGGTAAAATGTGGGTTGGAGGAGGCTGGATTTATAGCTGGTTGACTGGGAAAACGTGACAAGTGTGGTGTTGCAGGGTTCTGTCCTGAGCTCATTGTTGTTCAACATCTTGATAAACAACTTGGATGAAGGATAAGAGGATGCTTATCTGATTTGCAGATGGCGGCTACTTACACCTGTAGCTGTTGCTTAAGGTACTGTGGCATCTTGGCCACATACCACCTATAGAAGCAACGGTTACATTCAAATAATGTGGTATATTGACCATTACAACCCACTCCTCCACCAATTTCCTAAGTGACTACAGCATTATGGTAATATTGGATTTACCACATGGCTGGAGGCTGCTGCTGACCGAACCTCCATCTGCACTGAATGTCATGTGCTAAGTTTTTTAATAGCCCACCATAGTTAAAAGTCCTTGCAATCCAACCTAAAATGTTCAGTGTTCATGAAATGAGGAAACAGTTGTTTACAGAATGACAGTCTTTCAATAGCTATTTTGCTGAAATGACTTATCACTTGATCAAAACTCAGTTTAGCTCAGTGGAATGCTGCTGCTTCATCTAGAACCAACATTGCAGAAGACCTCATGTCCCCATTTGGATGACTGTACACAAAACAAGAGGCTGTTTGGATATTTTTGCCTTTAAAGGAAGTGATGTGTTATTGTGCCAAAGCACAACTTTTATTCTTTGAATACAATAATGAATAACAGGTTTGAATATATCTCTGAAGTTAAAATGGATGAAAACAGAATTTTTTCTCTCTAGTGGTGAGGCTTGTTTTCTTTTTTGGGGTGGTGGTGGTGGTGAGCTATTTCCCTAAATGGTTTATTCTGAACCTAATTCCAAGCCAAATTTGGACCTTATCATGCTCTAAGCATGTGCACCAGGAGAATGACAGGCTTAACCTCCCACCCCCAGGAAAGCCTAAAACATCTCATTCCTGCCCGCCTGCCTGCTTGCCTCTACAATCCCACTTAATGTTGTTACACCTCTAGCAGTGATGGCAGGAGAACACAGGAAACTCCATTTGCTAGTGCTGTTCAGCCCTGGTATAATGCTGTCACTTTTCGATTCAGGACTTTAATCTTCTTGGATGTATATATGATTCATACAACACTTAAATAAATGGGCTGGATCTGAGGACAGGAGAAAGCAGTGTAACTGGAATCAAGCCCTGGGTATCAGACAGGCAAACATGGGCATGAACTTGTCCACCGTGTTTGATGATTGTACAGTTGTACCTTGGATCTCGAACACCTTGGCTCCTGCAGCCAATCAGAAGCCACGCTTTGGTTTCCAAACGTTTTGGAAGTCAGACAGACTTCCAGAACGGATTCCGTTTGACTTCCAAGGTACGACTGTACTGTTATCAGAAAGAACTCTTCTACTTGCTAATCTTTTAAGGTAGTTTCCCTGGCATTAACTGAAGCTTTCTTAAGCGCACCCCTAGAAGAGAGATTTGGTATGGAGAAACTGTGTGGTAGCCTGAGATAATGCTGCTGAAAGCTGGTGTGAAACTGTTTGCATTTCTGCTGTTGGGAAAAACTAGACAGGCAGTTAGCAGGACTGCTCTGCTGGATCACAAGGCTGTAAAACCAGCAAGTGTTACCCACGAGACCAAAATGCAGCTTATTAAAAGCTTCTTGGTAGATGCATTCATTTGGTCCATGGGCATTCCCTATTGTTTTGTTGATTAGAGAAAACAATATGTATTTACAAATATAGGCAAAAAGTACATTGGGAAGTGGCTATTAAAAATGTATGTAGTCCTTAATGTCCTACAAACTGTGGGGTTTGTTCCAGTTCCTTGTTTTCTAATGAACACTGGTATCCTGGGGCAGCAGTGGAGAAATTAATGACCAGGTAATTTGAATTCACTTTTTTTGCATTGGAATAATAAAACAACAAGGCCCTTTTATGAGGCTAAGTGGCACATTGTTTCTTGATGTGATGATGTACCTGGTTCATTCATAGAAAAGCTGCTTCCAGAGTCGTGTACCCAGAACTTTGAAGACTAGGTCCCTGGCTGGCCTTTCCAAATACAGAGGGAGGATTGCCTTTGTGGAGGCAGTGTAACTCTTCCACCCACTTGCTGGCAGTGTTCTGTGCAAGGAATAGTTCAGGTAGGGATAAAGGAGAATTTCTTACAGTTCCCTTTTTAAAGTAAACTGACCTAATATTTTTGGTGAAAATATTTGTAGAAATGCACACCTTGTGATAAAATACATGTTTATATAAAGCGTTTTGTATTGATCTTTTTCTTTAAAAAAAATCCAAACAAACACAGATTAATGTTGAAGCAAGAAGATATGGACTTACGAATGAACACATGAAGAAGTGGCATGTGTTGGAAAAAGAGAGAATGGTGGTCATTTGGTTGCTGTGATCTTGCACAATTTTGTTGAGTGATTCCCAAGCACTTTTTTCAGGGCTATGATTTCATGTGGTGCCCCAAAATGCACATTTTTCAGTACTGTCCCCCCAAAAGTGCTTTTTTTTGGGGGGGGAGGGGAACCACAGTTCGAAATCATGTGAGATCACAGCAACCAAAATGGCCACTGCTATGATAAAAATTGGGAAAATGGCATGCCAGATTTCGGCTTCACAGTGTTGAAAGGTATGACATAGCTGCCTTCCTTCTGCAACTGGTCCTCTCCGCCCTTGACCCAACCAAGTCTGGAGAGATACAGCCTTAGTACATGCGCAGGGGGTGGGGTGGGGAGCAAGGCAGCTTTTCATGCTGCACCGAACTGCTGCCTCTTGCCTCTCATGCATAAGCTGAAGTCAGCTTGTTGAGCCATGCAGCCACTGATTATCTGGTTAATGCCTAATTCCAGCAGGTTAATTAGAGCAGAAAGAAGCAGAAATGTTTGCAATACATTGTGATACTCACACTCAATAAAACTAGATGGAACGGCTGTTCTACAGCGATTTGCCAAATGCCCTATATTTAATTTGGCTAGCTGATGAACTGCAGTGTTTGGCAAATTGTGAACAAGGCAGACATTTATGCCAATTATATCATCTTGTTTGCTATTGTAATTACTGTCGTATCTGAAAGCCACTCTGTAAATTGAAAGCAAAGCATAACAGTGAACTGAAATATTGTGTTTTATGTAATGAATAACCTTTAGATTCACATTTATTTAATCTTATGTTAGGCTATAAAGAAAAATCTCACAAAAAGGGGCAGGGCTCAGTGCTGAGAGAGAGAGAGAGAGAGAGAGAGTATGGGGTGTTGAGGGGGTGGAAGTTCTAATGTCCTCTTCTCAGAGTTTAAATATGTGGCCATCATTCAGTGTCTCATTCTCTCAACTACAATCAAATGATCACATTTTATAAAGTCACCCATATGCTTAAGCACAACATAACGTACACTTAGTCATGTCAGTCTTGCATGTTATCTTTGTAATGCATTGAAAATGTGTCCATAGGAAAATGTAGCTGCCACATTATACAATGTTTGAAATCTCCCTAGTGGCTGAAACATACAGAAAAATCATGTCACACACAAATCTTCTGACATTCGACCTATTTGCAATGTAGGTGGAGAATCACATTTGACAGCTGTTACATGTAAAACTGCCTATGTATGTAAAGGATAATTGAGGGTGGGGTGGGATTAAGGTAGAACCCTAAAATTCACACATGTGATTTCCTCCCTACATTTTGAAGCAGAACAGTCTGAAGGGGTTTGTATTATGTGCTTTGCTGAATGTTTAAAAGCTCTCAGTGGTGCAGTTACTAAGTTTATGATGTGTCATGGGTTTTTTGTAGAAGGAAATGGGATGGGAATATTTTTATCTGCAGAATAACTTTGCTCTCAGGTCAAAAGCAGACTCACTAATCCACTTGTTTTGAAAGCTTTATATTCCTGTGTGATGACTAAACCCAAACAGTTTCCTTCACAATATTTATCCTGATGAATTATAAGCTTTTTGTACTCTCATGCTGAAAATTGCTGAATAAAGCTTTTGGCAATAAAACTGCAATGCAGTGGGCTCTAGTTCCAAACATTATATTAACATAACAATTTCACAATATGCTTACATCACTATTTAGCCTCTTGCAGATACTTCTAGTATAACAATATTAATAGTAATAAAATCCCTTAGAGTATCCCATGGCGTTTAGATGAGCGAAAGTTACACAGGTTGTTGATATATTTGGCAGAAAGTTGTAGAGGTGATTGCTTTTGTTTCCAAAGTAAAGCAATAGATGGCTTATCTAATTTTTTTAAATATAAAAGCAGGTAATTTTAATGCTATTTAATGCTATCAATATGGCCACACAACGCACAAAAAGATATTGAGATACTGAAACAGGAAATAAAAATTGTTGAGGCTGGAGAAGGAAGGTCTGTAGAAATATGTTTGCATGAGCACAGAAGTTGCAATTTTGTATTGTTAAAGAAAGCTTGAGGGAGTTTTGGACTCTCTTATGAATCACAAGAATCACCAAGCATCGTATCAGATTTGGCTCATATTTCAACCATCTAAAGCAACATTTAGCAGCATGTTTTGGACTACAACTCCTATCAACCCCATCCAGCATGACGAAAGGTCAGGGTGATGGGAGTTGTAGTCCAAAATAACTGGCTTATACTTAGTGGGGAAGGCAGTACAAACGATTACACTATACAGAAAATTCTGGTGGGGATGTTGGTTGATTGACTAGCAGTCTAATCACAATTCTGTCCTTCAACCTGCCTAGTTACGGGTGTGTGGGTTTGGACAAAGTACTGAGATTACACATTTCTTTTTCTATGCAGTGCTACATTATTGAAAGGATTGTATGGATCCCATTAGGGTGGACAGGATGTTGTTGGCTAAATTTGTTATCTGTCCATCCTACCCTTACATTGTTCCATTCTTTGCTCGCATGAACTGAGGAGAACATGGTTCAAATCCCCACTCAGCCACAAAGCTCAAATGGGAGCGTTCTGGCAGTCACTGTCTCTCAGCTTAACCCCAAGGTTGTTGTGAAGATAAAATGAGGAGAGTGGGAATCTTTTGTGGGTGAGCTGACAGTTTGCTTGGACCATGGGTGAGAACCTGGAGTCTGAGAGGGAGGTCTCGGAAGGAAAATGAATTGATATTGATATATTAGTAACTTTGCATTAATATAACATTTTTACATGTGACTGTATTTTTGTAATAGTTTAAGTTGTCTGTGGTTGTTTCCATTTTTTGTACACCACTTGGAGGTGTGTGTGTGTATACAGTGGTACCTCGGGTTACATACGCTTCAGGTTACATACGCTTCAGGTTACAGACTCCGCTAACCCAGAAATAGTGCTTCAGGTTAAGAACTTTGCTTCAGGATAAGAACAGAAATCGGGCTCCGGCGTGGCGGCAGCAGGAGGCCCCATTAGCTAAAGTGGTGCTTCAGGTTAAGAACAGTTTCAGGTTAAGAACGGACCTCCGGAACGAATTAAGTACTTAACCTGCGGTACCACTGTATATATATCGGTATAGAAATTAAATAATCAAAATAATCAAACCTCCTTGGAGGAAAGGTGAGATATTAATCAAATAATAAATAAAATGCTGTTTTACTCTGTTCCACATCTACCATTCCCTCTGAAATGCAGGCAAGATGTGAGGCAGACCAATAAGAACCATGGGTTACAGCTTCCGAATGAAAGCTTCTAGCCCATGAGGAAAACAATTCCTCAATTTTGTGGGTTTGTCCGTTGTGCCCCCCCCCCCATGATAAATGGGCAGTATACATTGGCATAGTTAAATGGGGGAGGGAGTACATAAATTAGAAATCTGTAGTTGGAAGTGAATCTAGTGGCAGTGGCACTGACAAGCTAATTACTTGCCTTGGATTTTTCATTCAAATTAAATCATCAGTTTGTCTAACCAGATCATAACATAATTGGAAAACAAAGATTTAAGAGAGTCAAACGCTTTCACTCTTTCCAAGCTCGTCCAACATAACTTTTTGAACCCACCATAATATTACAATAATTTCCGTACAGGGTGAAAACTTATTCATTTGCCCAGCCCTTTTAATGGTTTAAAGCTGGTTATTGTTTATTTCACCTTGCTTATGCTTAGCTGCAGCTAATTGTTTTTGATTATATTTTATTATTCTACTTTGTTCATATTGTCTTTTCAACATGAATTGTTTTATTCCATGTCTTTTCCATGCCTATTCCATGCCATATTTTTCTGAGATCTGTGCAGATGAAAAGTGGCTTAAAATATTTAATAAGAATAGTACAGTCATACCTCGGGTTGAATGTGCTTCAGGTTGAGCGCTTTCGGGTTGCGCTCCATGCGTTACTTCCGGGTTTCGCCGCTTGCGCATGCACAGACACTCAAAATAATGTCATGCTCATGCGCGGAAGTGGCAAAACGCGACCCGCGCATGCGCAGAGGCGCCATCACATCTTACGTTTCATTCAGGATGCGAATGGGGCTCCAGAATGGATCCTGTTCGCATCCCGAGGTACCACTGTAACAACTATAAGCTATAACAATAACAATAACAACAAAATGCAATAAAACTGTGAAGTGCTATGCAGACATTTTCACCAACTACTGAAATGTAATAAAACATTTGCAATAAAATACACACCTGCAATGCAATAATAATAATAATAATAATAATAATAATAATAATAATAATATTTTATTTATATCCCGCCCTCCCCAGCCAAAGCCGGGCTCAGAGCAGCTAACAACAATAAAAGTAACACGGCATTCTAAAATCAATTCATTTTAAAATCAATTCAAAATCAAATTAAATTAATTGCAGCCATTGGGCTAGAGTTCTGTGAGGATTACAAAAGGAGGGTATAAGAAGAAGCTCAGTTCATCTTATAACTACTTTTGGGACGAGTTTTATTATATTTTTATTTGGTGGCTAGTGTGCAATCATATTGTAGATCATGTAGGGAAAGCCTCAGAACTGGGGTTCAACATATACCCGTCCAAGTCAATTTGACCCTCGGGACTTTCCCCAGGCCTCACCCCTCCCAAGCCACAACCCTTTCCACAAGCCACACCCCTCACTGGCCTTGTTTCACATCCTCCTTGGCTAGAATGTGTCCTTGAACTCTGATAATAACTCTTACTTGCCTGGGTGGAGGATGGGAGGAGGACGCGTAGTTATTAGCCTATCCTATAAAGTAAAAATTATATTCATTGTTTTGCCTATTTTTTCCCTATGTACCAATTCATCACTTGCATGTGGGTCCCAGAAGGTTTCCCATGAGGAAATGGGCCCTCAGGATAAAAAGCATCCCCCAACCCTGTTGTAAGGGGTTGTAAAAACCACATAATTATAAAGTTGAGTAGGACCAAAAGCTCATCAATTCCACCCGCCACCACCACCTTTTTACTAATCAGTGCAGTTCAGTGCTGCTGATTGCTCCATCCCAAGAGCCACCTTAGAATCATGATGGCTCTAAATTCCAAATGCACTTCATAGGAAACTGGCTCCAGTTAAGCCTGAGCAATTATTGGGAGGGACAAACTGCTTCAAGCAGCTGGTCAGGAACTGCTGATGGTTTGACTTCAGATTGTTCTGAGTCCTGCTTAATTCTCTTAGAACCAAAATCTGCAGACGCAAACATGAACTATTTAACTTCTCTCATGTTGAATATACACATTTGAATTTTGCTTTTTAAAATCCCCACCTTAAAAATCAGTGACATCACCATGCATTCTTAAAGCATCGTTGGCTTTTTGCAGCTCTATAAAGCCTTCTCCTTTTTATGCACAAGGATGTAAAGCCTAAAACTTTTAATTTTAGCATGAAACATGTATCATAGGTATGCAAGAGAAGGCTGTATCAAACCCTCTCAGAACAGCCCTAAGCAGTTATTTAGATTTCTTAGGGTAGAGCTCACCCTTAGATAATATAAAACTTCTCAAAATAGCCCAAAACAAAGTCTTAGTTTCTGTAGGGCGGAATCTACCCTGGGTTAGATAATCTAAAATTTATTAAACTCTCAATTTTGAATGTATAAAAGAGGTAATATTAGCTTGTGCAAGCAAATGGGAACAAGTTTCAGAAATCTGCTAAAGATTGATTCTGGTAAGGCAGAGCTGAAGTTAATTTCAGTTGTACTTATAAAGAGTATATTAAAAGAAAAAAACTGTTCCACTTACATTTAAACAAAAACAACCATTGCAATAATAAAAATGCTGAGTTGCTTGCTAAATAATTGTGTGCGTTTTCATCCATTGTTTCAATGCGGCGTTAAACTTAATTCTATATTGTTCAAAATGTTCCCACAGTGAACAACCTCATCTCTTAACAAGATTTTTCCTGTTCAGGGTTCCAGCCAGGCACCCATGCCACTATGCCCTCCTTCAGCAAACTCCATTGCATACAATTACCTACCATTTTTATTTTTCAGCTGATAGTCAACATTTCATAGCTGTTGATGATCATTGTGTGTGTGTTTTGTGAGTGCTGCTTTAGGGTTTTGAAATTGTTTCTCAGTGATATCATTTTAGCTCCAATCCTGTTGGCATTCACTACCAAGTTTGCTTTTAAAGGGTGAGGGAGGATG
Source organism: Podarcis pityusensis (assembly GCF_964106645.2). Lineage (NCBI taxonomy): Eukaryota > Metazoa > Chordata > Lepidosauria > Squamata > Lacertidae > Podarcis > Podarcis pityusensis. The sequence goes on from NC_138032.1 coordinate 59,747,934, forward strand.
ATAAAATCTAGACTGGGCTCCAAAGATTATCTTTCATTATTAAAATATATCCTGAAAAGGGCACTGTTACTGCTGTCACAGATGCTTACCACCTAATGCTTTTCATTGAATAAGATACTCTACTATCTGTTGGATAGTAAAAAATGCTATTCTAACTTTGATAACATCTGAGACTCAGCTATACAGTTACAAATACAGTGGTACCTCGGGTTACAGATGCTTCAGGTTACAGACGCTTCAGGTTACAGACTCCGCTAACTGAGAAATAGTACCTCGGGTTAAGAACTTTGCTTCAGGATGAGAACAGAAATTGTGTGGCGGCGGCGTGCTCAGCAGTGGGAGGCCCCATTAGCTAAAGTGGTACCTCAGGTTAAGAACAGTTTCAGGTTAAGAACGGACTTCCAGAACGAATTCAGTTCTTAACCTGAGGTACCACTGTATAAGGTTTTAAGTGCATTATACGAATGTGACACTAGATGGTGCTGATGAGCTAATGGCAAATGACACACACACACACACACACACACACACACACACACACATATATGACAACATTTTTTAAAAATAGCATTTTTACAGCAGGTTTTTTTAAATACCTAGGTAGATTTAGCCCATTGACCAGAAAATGGAGTAATTACCTCTAAGGAGTGTAAGGCAGGGATATAGGGAGATAATGAAAAGTTTAGCTCTATTTGCTTTAGCTGGGGGTGAAACTATGACAATTTTTTTAGTAAGACAAGTGGGTAGACTCTTTTAATGATGTTGGCTGTTTCCTTCCAGTTTGCCCTATTTTATGAAACAGTTTAATGATATCTGTTACTTTTCTGTGCATTGTTAAGACTTATGTAGGGCTTCCACACTCTTGTTGTTTTTGGTTTGGATTTAATTACATACCAACAAATTCAGGTTGCGCAGTTAAAGCTGGTTTGGAGCTGTTGTGCACATCAGACTCTATCCCTGCGATAAGGAAAGTGATGGGAAATGCAGTGGAAAGTGTAGGGTAATGCTTGCTTCAATGCAACATCAGCTAGCAAACAAATCAGAGGGAATGCCCAGTAAATAGGTCGTATGGAAGCACCTACGGTCTCAATTTTTTTAATTCAATTTTGCTTCCCTTCCTTATTTCAAGAACCCAGACCAGTTATAGCATAGCTTTATCTCATTTTATCCCTTCAGCATCTTGTGAAAGAGCAGTTTCGGCAGTTTGTGAGCTTATCTTTTATACAGAATCTCATTAAAATATGCCCATGTCTGTATCGCTGGTAGTCCTTTGGCTAATGACCTTCATTAATTGCTACCTCTTTGTTCATTCAGAAGTGAAAATTGTAAAAAGCGTCTGTTCTTCTGCTTCACTGACTTTTTTCTTTGAGAAAGGACATTTCACCTTATGTGTCTATACAGCTGTGGTTATTTTGAAGTGAAACGTTTCAGAAAGTGATGTTTTCATCAAATTATAAAAACCCATGGGAGTACATAGGTTTCTCAGAAATGGTGCGATAGAGTTATCTGTAGCTCTGCATCCAAGCCAATAATGCGTTATCACATTTTTGTGACACTTTCCCTAGCGCTTGATATTTGAATATTTACATCAACATTTTGACCCAACAGCAAAATAAATACCAGACCATACCTGGAATTCATTATTTGTTTTCTGTTCTCAATAGACAGCATTTTGCCCTACCTGCAGTTGTCAAAGATTGGACCAGGAACCTTCAGTATGAAACACACATGATCTACTACTGAGCTATGGCCCTTCTCGAAAAAGTTAAGGAAACTAAGCATGTACCCTTTTAGTTAGCGTCAGAGGGGCAACTTGAAAGACTCCTTTCACTGAAGTTAATTGGCTCCACTAGTGCAAACAGTCATGAAAGCAAGTAATCTGGGACTGACAAGTACTATATTCAGTTTAAATGTGGCAATTCAGAAAAGTAACCAAGTATGAGGAGCCTTCTGTTACCCTAGTGCCAACCACCATTCCCAAAATGGTTAAAAATGAAGGAAAGACCAGGATGATTTGCTTCAAGGCATCTTATTACAATAGATTTGTTCATGAAAACATGCAATGTGAAATGGCATGCCCTAAAATCTGTGGCTACTGAGAATTCTAATAGTGTCGCATGAGTGTCAGAGGATGGGAGCAGGGGAAGTAAAAAAAAAAAAAGTGGGGGAACGACGACCTTATAGCTCTCTTATAAAGCAGGTTTCTCTAACAGGGGAACACTGCACAGAAAATGACTGTTTGCCAGTAATTGTTTTTTTCGGTTTTTTAAAGCAATTCTGTCAAACCTCAGTAGGCTTCAAACTACCAGTTATGGGAATTGTATCTCTCTAAATGTAAAATTCAATTCTATGTTCAGTTGTTTAAAATTTAAAATATAAACTTTACAGCATAGTAAAAATTGGACTTGCTGCTACTGCTTATTAGTCCGGAAAGAATTCTATACGATGAAAAAAAAGGCACAGCTCCCGTTGCTTCTATAGAGTTTATTAAGGGCAGGACTTAATAAATAAGCCCAGGAAAAGCTGCACGATTAAACTAATTAGGCCAATCCAAAAGGGTAAACACTGAAACTCTGGAGGTGTGTTTTATTTAATGTAAATGATGAAAGATTGTTTCGTACTGAATTTCATGTGTCAGCATTATTATTACACACTACTTTCACATTCTTATGGGGCCAGATTAATGCTCATGTTTACTAAATAAGTTCTGGCACGGGAATGGAGGAACTTGTGGCCCTGCAGAGGGAGAGAATTAATTTTATATCATTGTCCCCTGCTTTGTGAGAAATTTTATAAAAGTTTGATATAGATTTATTGGCCATGCCTGCTGGGGCTGATGGGATCTGAAGTCCAACAACACCCAGAGGAGCAGTTTCCCCGTCCTAGCTCTAGGGCAAAGCCTCAGCCAACCTAGGACTGCTGATGTAATTCAGAGTGGTCATCTTGATTCATGCCTTGGGCTCCTTCTTTATACTGTAATTGTCCCTCTATTATCACAACACAAGGAAACTATGTTCCCAGCTGCAGGGAAATGTAAAATATGGTTGGCTGGGCCAGAGTCAGAAGTAGACTAATGTTTTATGGATTTGTGGCTGAGTCTGGGTATTGAGTTTCAGGCTAGTTTCAAGCCCAGTCATGGCACTGAAACCGCCATAGTTGTCCTGACTGATGACATTTGTTGGGAGAGAGCTGGGAAGAGCGTGACTCTGCTTTTGCTCTTTGCTCTCTTCATGACTTTTGATACTACTGACCACAGTATAATTCTGGACTGTTTCTGGGAGTTGGAGTTGGGATCGCTGTATTACAGCGGTTCTGCTCCTAATTTTCAGACCATTTCCACAAAGTATCCATTAAGTTTGGGGGTGGGGTAGTTATCTCTTGGGACTATGAGAGTTGTGTTGTGCTGTTCTGCAGAGTTCTATCTTGTCTTCCATGCCATTTGAAGTCTTACAAGCAGATTGCTATGCAGGTGATGTCCAGTGCTATGCCTCCATTCCATCTGAATCAGGAGAGGTGGTTCCAGGGCTAGAACAGTGCTTGGAAGTGGTGATGGACTTTTTATGGGGCATCCTGATAAGAAAAGGGTGTTCTCAGAGGCAAGAGGTGGAGAGATGGTCTGTTCTGGAGAAGGTTAGACTCTTCAGGGATTGTTAGGAGATAAGGCCAACACGAAGAATGGAAGAGAGACTGGGGAAGTGATTTATGTAAGCCAAGCATAAGCTAAGGGTTAATTATCTCATGCACAACCCTTGGCAATTACAGCATAATGATTGATGGTAATTGGACCCAATTCCAAGCAGAGAGGAATGTCACTTTTTCAAGATGTAGTACATTCAAGGAGTAATTTTCCTATCAATACTTAAGTAAATTTGATAGGAAAATCATGGTAGATGCCACTAACATGCAAATGGCAAATGGTGCCATGTTTAAAGCACATTTTACCCAGGTGAGATGTCAGTTTTAACTTTCTCTGTTTAAGCTGCAGAATTCTGTCCCCCAGCTTTTTGGAAAATAAACAGATGGGCTTCTGAGAACTGCCATGTAACATATTTGGTGACAAGTATATACAAGCTGATTAGCAGTGACAGAATTAACTTGAAAGCTAGACCAAGTCTTGCAGTGCACATTGCCAAGAACAGGCCGTATATAAACTTTTATTGCTTCCTTTACAGAACCACAAAAATACTCCTTAATGTCAGGAAAAGCAATCAGCTACACAATGCCTTATATTTGACATGATTTATGAACACTAAGCAGGAGGAGGATAAAATTACATATTTGTAGTAGACGTGGAAACACTTTGGACAGGTGGCAAATACTGCATTAACTTCATGTCTACAGAGAAATGGGCAGAGGAGGAGTGTTTCATGAGTACTGGCTGCATTTGCATCTGTGTTCCACACAGGAACATAAGTTGGCCAGCTACTGAATTTCTAGATTACTGTGCAATTCTAACTGGAAGTAACTCCTGTTAAATTCAGTGGGCCTTACTCACTGGTAAGTGGGAGTAACTGCCTATGTATTGTGAGATGGGGGGGGGTTATGCCTGAGTCCCTTCTAATTCCTGGATTCAGCACAGATTCAATCACTGGAACAGGCAAGCTAGCTTCCTGGTGAAGTATGGGTCATTACAGTAAAAATGAAAGTTTCTCTGTGGTGGAGGACAAATGGGTGGGGCCGCCTCCCTCAACTGGCTGGTAGTTAGAAGGACAAAAGCAAGAGCTGAGTGTGTATGAGCCAGAAGCTAGAAGAAGGCAGCAAGCTGAAGCTTGTGAGGGAGAGACATGCTTGATTTCTGCTGGAATCCAGGGTTGTAGCTATGGGAGAAGCAAGTCCTTATGGGATATTAATCCTGTGAGCCCCTCCATCGTAAGATCAGGTTGTATATAAGGGTAAATAAATCATATATCCTAAAGACACCACAGTCTCCACTGTCCCTCATTCCAAAGGAAACATGAATCCCGAGTAAACGCCTGGAATGCCTCGAATCTCACACTGCTCAGAGATTGGGGTGGTATGCAACAATATATTGTAATATTTTCTCCATCAGTTTTAGAAGGATACTTAGTTGTATCTGTTATGAAACAATGTAACAAATGACTAAAACTGCAAATTTTATTTGGCCCACAGTAGCAGACATTTCTCGGTAAAATATGTAATTAATTAATTAATGGGAGGCTGAGTTCAAAATCTATGCCATATATTCAATTTCATGACATTTAAGTTTAATTACACTTTGTTTTGAACTGTTAGTATAACTAGCATCAGCTTCATAAAACAGGAGAATAAACAAACTTTTGGAATACAGAAATCTCTTACTTTCTCTGGTTAAGATGCACTTTACTTAACTGCTAAGTATAGACCCCACACCAAGTTTAAATACTTTATCTGCCCTTTCCTGGATACTTTGCATCGGATATATCTCTACAAAAATATGGGTCTCGAGAAGAGGAATTCATTTTCCAAAAAAATAATAATGTTAAACTTTGCCTGCGCAAGTTGCTGGAAGGTGTATAAATTATTCCAAAATATCTAGCTGTCAATGAGGAATCTGAGTCTGTGTTACAGCAAAAGAATGGAAGGATTCCTTATTGATGGAGGGTGTATTAAAAGAAAGATGTGTAAAATAACAAAAGCAGACATAGGGTTAATTGATACACTTCTTTCAACCTGTGGCAGCCATTGGATTGGCGGAGGTCATGATTTTAGATCCTCTGCCATAGGATGACCTAGTAATGTGCTTGCAGCTTCCACCTGCTGCTTCCAGACTCTACTGCAATTTGCATACCTTTGTGTTTTTGCAATTGAATGCCAAAGGACCACTGGTGCTTACTAAAGTGTGTGGCACCAGGGTCCATACAATCCAATCTCCTGTAGAAGCATGGCTGAAAGTCCCATGATGCTTTCCATGTGTACATCAGAATGCAACATGGGAGTCTAGATTAGCACAATGGAGTGTGATTTTAAAGTATGTGTAAATTTTGTCTGGCAAAAGGTTCATAATGAATCCAATTTACTTAATATGGGGAACAGGAAATATGAAAGGGGATATTTGGGTTTGTGTCTATGTTGTTATTTTTAATGAAAAGGACAGAAATGCTGAAATTCCACTTCAAAGATTATTGAGCAAGAAAGTTTTTTCTATCCTGTGGGTGACTGCAAAACAGTAAATGCAGTTCTATGTAGACAACTGTACAACAGTCAGTATAGAAGCAATGAGCTTGACTAGGGAGTATTGAATAATCTGCTGACAAGAAAAGAATTTAAGAGCTGTTCAGTTAAAAAAATAAAAATCTTGAAATTGTTAGCAACTGTGTATATTGCTGCTGTAAAATAGGAAGTCATATTGGGATGTAACAAAACACAAGGCCAATACAGATAAACAAAAATGATACCATTATTGTGTTTTCTTACAGTAACAATCTTATTGCTCTATAGAATACAAAGTGCAGAGAGACCAGAGTCGTTTGAAGTAGAAAGGGAAAGAGCTGCTAGCATTGGGCATTTCAAACCATGCACTCACATCAGGAATGATGGTACAGAGAGGTCATGTGAATTGCACGTTAAAACATTTGTTACCTATCCTGAGCCTAAGGGACAAAAAGATAGAGATTCAGGGATGGGGGAAGGACCACAAGATATAAGTCCTCAGTCTATATTCAGGTAGAGTCTATTATGCATTGCGGTTGAAAAGACCAGATGATGGAGAGCTCATCTTGAGATTAAGAAACTAATAAAAAAGAGAGATGAGCCTAAAAAGAGAAATGAACTGGTACCTGCTCGTGGTTATTTATGTACATAATATATCATTTCCAAAGAATCCTAGAATTGTAGAGTTGGAAGGGATCCTGGGGGGTCATCTAGTCCACCCCCTGCAATGCAGGAATCTCAGCTAAAGCAACCATGACAGATGGCCATCCAACCACTGCTTTAAAATCTCCAAAAAGTGTCCCCCACCTTCCATGGTGGAACAGCTCTTACCATCAGAAAGTTTTTCCTGATGTTTAGTCAGAATCTCCTTTCTTGTATCTTGAAGCCATTGGTTCAGGTCCTATCCTCTAGAGTAGGAGAAAACAAGCTTGCTCCAACTTCCATGTGACTGCCGTTAAGATATTTGAAGATGGCGGGTGGCACTGTGGGTTAAACCACAGAGCCTAGGACTTGCTGATCAGAAGGTCGGCGGTTCAAATCCCTGCAACGGGGTGAGCTCCCGTTGCTCGGTCCCTGCTCCTGCCAACCTAGCAGTTCGAAAGCACTTCAAAGTGCAAGTAGATAAATAGGTACCGCTCCGGCAGGAAGGTAAACAGTGTTTCCGTGCGCTGCTCTGGTTCACCAGAAACGGCTTAGTAATGCTGGCCACATGACCCAGAAGCTGTCTCTGGACAAACGCCGACTCCCTCAGCCTATAGAGCGAGATGAGCGCCGCAATCCCAGAGTCGGTCACGACTGGACCTAATGGTTAAGGGGTCCCTTTACCTTTTATCATATCTCCTCTCGGTCTCCTCTTATCCAGGCTAAACACACTCAGCTCCATCAACTGCTCCTTATAAGGCTTGGTTTCCAGACCCTTGTTCATCCTGGTCACTCTCCCCTGCACACATTCCAGCTCATCAATATCCTTCTTCAGTTGTGGCACCCAGAACTGGACACGGTACTCCAGGTGTGGTCTGACCAAGGCAGAATTTCTGCTGTTGTTTTAAAAAAGAAAGAGTCCAGCATGTTTAGAGGGCCATCTTTTCAAATACAGGGGAGGGGAGATGGTGTCCATCTTGGGCTGGTGTGCTCCAGCTGGTGAGGCTTGTGGTGTAGAAAAGCTGACTCATGGATTCTGAGCCATCATGCTCATGATTGTGGACGGAGAAAGGAACAGGGTCTCCACACTTGTGAATCTCAGACCTCCAGCAATGGAAGTATAACATGGCTATGTTCTATTTTGACTATAGTGCTATCATGGCTGGTACTGCAAACTATAATAATTCCTTGAAGGCAATATAATAAGGTGCATGATCACATGACACAATTAGTGCACAAGTGTAACCCTCCAAAAAGGGACAAGAATTTTAAAAACATTTTCAGAGAAAGCTCATAATCATTAAGTCAGTTCTGGACTGAACTGAAGAGAGTTTGCAATAATTAATTTTCAGTAACACCCACCCACCCCACCCCCATTATATAGTTGTGTATTTGGCACATTTCCTTTAATATGTTCTTTATGAATTAGTGAAAACCATTTAATTGAAGATTAACACTTGTGCATGGGTATTATTCAGCTTCACATAAATAATACGGCTGGCATCCAGATTATAAATTTAAGCAGCGCTAGTATTTTAATGTCTTTTTACAGTATTATTTTTAAACATTTCAATACCTTCACTGCACTGCTAATATGTTCTGTCGTAAGATATATGAACAGTAATATGATAATTAAGCTTACTGTCAAACTACCTTAATTAGGTATTAGGTAAACTGTGTGAAGGTAATTAAAGCTCAACCAATTAGGCTTATTACAAGTTACTGAATATAGTTACCTCTCCCACCCCGGTGCAAATTCAGAGTGGATAATATGGTGCTATAACTTTGACAGTACCATACTGGAAATCATAATGGAATTTGAATGAACTCTAAATACTTATTTTAAATGCATAGTTCTTTTAGAGACTGAAAAACAACAAAGCAGAAATCAAATAAATAAATGTTGTTTACAAATACATGTTCAATTTACACTTTAAAAATGGGGGGTTGTTAAGTAGCTTTCTTGATTTTGCCAAACTGGATTTCCCTGAGGGAATTTACACCTGAAAACAGGAAATGGTTGTCCCTACAAATGAAGTTTCAGCTTTGTAGTCTGCTGCAGAACTTGTCTCAGTCTGAAAACCTACATTCAGTTTGTTTGCTTTCTAATTTGGGGGGGGGTGCAGGGAGGGGAGCAACCCCGAATGAGAATCTAGTAGCAACATTGGCACCATAACTGAGCAGGGGAAAAGAATGAGTGTGTCTTACTGAGTTATTTAACAAGATTTATATGCCGCTTAATCAACAAACATCGCTAAGTGGCTTACATAAAACAATATAATGTCCCCACTTGCTTGTCCTGAAGCAGCAGAAGTATTGTAGTTGCCAAACAGCTTACAAGATAAATTCATACAACAGACCTTAAAGATCTGTTTGTCTCTGTGTTGTACACAACTCAATGTGTGTGGGGGGACATGTATTTAAATGTATGCTTAGTACTGCCCTTTGGTCCTGCCCACTTGGTCCTAGGAGATTTGGCCAGATAAGAACCTGACCCTCAGGATGAAAATGGTTCTCCTTACTCTGTCTGAAAGACTCTAGCAGGAAGACTATTGCTTAACCAACTTGAAGCTGGTAGGAAACACTTTGGATAGGACTGGCCGTATTGGTTTATTCTGTTCTGTTTTCCATTATCCTTTTGCCCTTTGTTGAGTGCTTTGTGTACATGTAACCAGTTAGTTGTTAAACCTAAGAATAAGATCTCTCTCTCTCTCTCTCTCTCTCTCTCTCTCTCTCTCTCTCTCGTAAACTTTCAAACTTGTTTTGCAAAGCCTTATGGTCTCTTTTCTTTAACTCATGCTTAAGAGCCAAATTTCACACTAGATAAAAGTGTTCTTGAGAAAAACCATGTGGGTCTTGTGGAGGCAGCCATGGAAAAAATAAGACTTCCATCTGGTGGCAATGGAAGGGGATAGCAAACAGAGGGGGGCAATGTGGCTGATCTGGTAATGAAACTGAAGGTACATTCTTTCACCTTTGGTGGACGTGCCCAAAGATTAAGGCATTCTGGGAGATGATCTATAATGAAATGAAAAAGGTATTTAAATATACCTTTCTAAAGAAACCAGAGGCCTTTCTCCTGGGCATGGTAGGCCAATTGGTGCCAAAGAAGGATAGAGTTTTTTTCATGTATGCCACAACAGCAGCAAGAATACTTATCGCAAAGCACTGGAAGACACAAGATCTACGTACCAGGGAAGAATGGCAGATGAAGCTGATGGATTACATGGAACTGGTGGAAATGACTGGCAGAATCCGAGACCAGGGAGAAGAGTCGGTGGAAGAAGATTGGAAAAAATTTAAAGTATATTTACAGAAATATTGTAAAATTAATGAATGTTAGAAGGATGCTGGAAAGAAGTTATATGACTTTAGCAGAAATGTTATAAAGAATTAGTATGAATAGATTGACAATGGGTAAAGGTGCAAAACTTAAGGTTAAATTGCGTTAAGATAAATTATGGAATTAAATTTGAGAAAGAGGGAAAGGATTTGCTGGAGCAATTAATTGAACTAGAATACAAAAAAGGAGGTGTGAGGAAGTCGAGGAAATAAGCAAATGAAAGATAAGGACATGAAAATACGGGGTCTTTTTTTCTTTTTTTTAAAAGGTTTGTGTGTTTTTTTAAATGTTTCTGTTTTTTTTCTTTTTTAATGTTTTGATGTATTGTTGATGTTTTGTTTTATTGTATTTTCTTTTGTTTTTGAGGTTTTGTAACTGTTCTCTGTTTGTATTTCTTTCTTTTCTGTAATTCTTAAACTCTAATAAATATCTTTAAAAAAAAAAAAAAAGATCTCGTATTCCTTCTTCATATGTGCCAGGCAGGGCTGGGAACCTGTGCCAAGAGGCTTTGAGGGGACTGCAGGGGGATAAAGGAGAAGGTCTGTATTCAGCCTAGTCTGTACCTGTGAGTGTTTTTTGCACAGCCAGAGGAGGCGGGTGTGTGGGTTACAACCAAAGTTATAAGTTAGAAACTGAACTTTGATGGATATTAGACATAAATAAGTAATATGTTGGAAAGCAGATAACTAAAGTAATCAAAAACTAATTCCCTCAATAAATTTGGATAATTGCTTGATGCAGTTTTGCACTGAGAAACACATTCCAAAAAACCAAAAATGGACTTCCTCCATTGGGTCAATGTTAACGGGCTAGTTTTTGTACAACGGGTTGCAATAGCTTTGCTCTTTAGCAAAAACATTATCCCCACCCCGGTAATGCACCTTTGCCAATAAATTAGTTATGTGCATTGTATCCGCATGAAGAATGCAAAGGAAAAGTTGTAATTAAGATATGCTTAAATAAGAGTTAATCTTTTGCATTTTATTTTTGCAGTTACGGGAATGAATGTATTCCAATTATTTTGAAGTTAATATAATTAACTTCTGCTGAATGCGGTACTTACTCATAACTACCTAGCTAACCATACTGATAACAGTCCTTAATGAATAAATTGTTCTCAATACAGAGCCACTAATCCTTTAAATAAATGTTTCCAGTCACAGCACTGATAATGTGAGTATAATTCATAAAAAGGAATGCCCATAGTGAATGTGATGAGGCTGGTGCACAGGAGGTCTCCAAGGTCTCTTACATCTCAGGTTTTGGTAACTGCAGAAATGCGTTTGGGAAATTTCTTGACTGAACAAATGTCATCTTGTTCTGTTTTGGTTTCTGCTGCTTTCTTGTGATTCTGCCACCAGTCTGTGGCTAACAGTGCTGCTCACAGGTGTAAGGAGCATTTCAGATGCTATCTGTTGCCGTAACTTTATCAATGTTTCATTTATCTGAGTGATGTAGTTGGACCTATTCCAAACATCCCAGAACAAGCACCCAGGAGCAGCTGCAGTGATTCTGGGTCTGGTGGCAGAGAACTTGCACTTCTACATTCACTGCAGTGGCAGCCGTGTGGATGCGAGGGTCCCCCTTTCTGCTGCTACAGCTGTGGTCCCCATCCGGAGCGTCCCTGCTCCCTGGGTCAGATTATGGAGTGGACAGCAGCATCTGGATCCCTGCAGCTTCTGCCATGTCTGGCAGATATCGAGAACATTCACTGCAGGGCCTCTGAGCAGCCAGTGGCCGCAGTGACACCTCCATGCACTGAGCCCTGCACACACTCCATGGACATTGTCATTGCCTGCAGCAACACTGCCAACATTCACCCATGCCATCATGTTATGTGTGTATAGTTGCATGGACAAGGCAGTAGAGACATCCTGCCACAGATGTTGAGCTTAATACCTGTTACTCACCTTGAGTGGCACAATTTGTTGCCTGCTAGCAAAATCCCCCTAACAGCGGCAGAGAAATAAACACACACAAGAGAGGATTGTGCCCTCACTGTGACTGAGACACTGAAGAAATGATCCCAAAGAGAAGACTCCCTGACTTCCGGGGGAGGTGCGTCGACTTCCGGGGGAGGCGCCTCCAGCAATGGCAGAATTCCTCTGACCGGGAGGAATCTGCTCTGTGGGAATCTGGGTCTGGCCGCCACGGCGAAGGCGGAGACCCGTTAAAATCACAGGCAGAAGAAGCCTGTGAGCGTGGAATTCGGCGGGCACCTTTTGCGCCTCCCCCACTCGCGGGGAACCCCGGTTTTTGGGGCTCCGGAGCGACGTGGGGTGAGTGGCGCGGTGCACTGAATCGTCTGCTTCTTCCATGGAGCGAAGCCGCATAGCTGTTGCCAGAGAGCGCTGACCTTTTCCTGTGGACAATTTGACTTTAAAGGAATTACCCGTGAGTAGAGCTGAAACAGAAGAATTGGATCTCTAAAAGTTTAATTTGGTATCGTAACGGGGAGGTTCAAAACAGGAAGTCTGCCTTCCCTTTTTGTAAATAGACTGAGGCAATGAAGTTGCAAGCTGGAGTCCTGGAAGGTCTTTTGTAAAAGATCAAATTTCCAACGGTAAAGAACATTAAACCCCCTCTTGGAGGCAGGAGAAGAGAGGGGGAAGTTGTGGATTGAGTATGCCTGCGGGAGAGAGCGAGGAGGCTTAAAACACCGCCACTCTGACCCTGGAAACGGGCTGCTAGTAAGACTGACGTTTTTTCTTTCTTTCTTTCTTTTTTGGAATGTTCATTGACAGCGTTTAGAACGTTCATTGACAGCTAGTTAAATAAGACAAATACATTGTTTCTACTGTTTCCGGTTGTTCTTAATAAAGGAGGAAAGTAACTGAAAATTGAAACTAACTTCGGATTATTGAAACTGTGTTTAAAAGAGGACATATTGACCGATATAAATACAATCTGTTTTCCCCTAGTGGAAGCTTTTGAAATTGGTTACTTTATAGGAGCTGGGCTAGGGGAATTTCCAGCTGCAAGATAAAAAAAGTGTGAGACTTTGGAATTGACCCTGAATCTCTTAAGTGTTATGGCAAATGGAAAGGAAAAAACAGACGGGATGTCGACAGAGGAGGCCTTAGTGGCTGCATTATTGAAAATAAACGATTCACTGGAACAACTCCATAAGAAAACAGATGCGATAAATGTGAAATTGGATTTTGCAAATATTGAAACTGATTTAATTGTAGAAAGTTTAAATAATTTGGGACAAAAGGTGAATACCAATTCAGAAACCACCCAGAAACTGATACAGGAATCTACTCTGAAACGGCAAACTGCAGATGAAGTCAGGGGAAAAACCCTTGCTGCTGAATCTAAAGTAATACAACTGGAGAGGAGAGTCCCATCCATACAAAGACAACTTGATGAACATAAGCTGACATTCGTTATGATTGAACTTAAAGAAGAACAGATGAATTTGAGGACCAGAGCCCTATCTGAATTGGAAAAGGAAAGCCTGACAGAGTTTCAGGAGGCGACAGGACTAACATTGGTTGAGAAAGAAAGGTATTTGGGGGTTAGTATGACCGCCAAAAATGTGAATCTGCTCAAGGACAACTGTGAAGGATGTTGGATTGAAGAGAAGGGGGATTTGGAAATACGGACAAATCAGAAGTTGTTACTGTTGGGCCGAGTTATTGTGGTGGGGATGAGGGCTGCTGTGTTGCTGGGGATGTTGCTTTTGTTTCAAACATTGCAAGCTCTGGATGGGATGGAGGGTCTCAGGAGGTGGCAGAGGGATGCTCCTAGAGTTGTTTGGCAGGGCAGGAAGCCTCGAGTCAAACTTAAGATATTGATGGATGCTAAAGAAGGAGGTGGACCTGCCCTGCCAGACCTTTAAACTTCGTTGTGAACCATCTGCTTTTTGCTGGTTGAGAGAATGGTTGCCTCTTGAAAACACTGAAGTGTTGGACAATGGCAGATGAAGTTAATGGACTATAGGGAATTGGCGGAAATGACTGGCAAGATCCGAGACCAGGGTGAAGAGTTGGTGGAAGAAGACTGGAAAAAGTTTAAAGACTATTTATAGAAATATTGAAAAATTAAGGAATGTTAGAAAAATGTTGGAATGAAATTACATGGCTTTAGTAGAAATGTCATAAGGAATTAAGTATAAATAGATTAATAGAAAATTAAAGGATAAGTATGGTAAGAATGTGTTAATTATAGAACAGAAAACAGAGTAAGATGGAAAGGAATTGCTGAAACAAATAATAGAAGTGGAATACAAAAAGGGAGGTGTGAGGAAGTCGCTGGAAATAAGTGAATGAAATATAAGATATTGAATGAAATTTGATTTATTTTATTGTTGTTGCATTGTTTTGTTAGTTTAATGTATTGTATTGTATGTGTTTTTTCTTTTCTTTTAGTGTTTAAATTTTTTTGGAAAAGTAATAAATATATTTTTTTTTTTTTTTAAAAGAGAAGACTCCCTTTGGAGTCTTTCTTTGGAGCAGACCATCCCACCGAGGCAGCTCTCTTTAAATAGGACAATCTGTAGTTTACAGTGGAGAGCCTTCTCGTTGGAAGGGCTATCAGAGCACAGCCCTGCATTTGAAGGACTACTCTAGTTGACGGATTGTCTGGGCCAAGTCCAATTCAAAGATAAACTATAGTAAGGAAGTGCAAGGTCCTTGAAGATGCCCTTGGAGAGCAGGATGAGCTGGTTACAGGTTTCCCGGTATGGTAATATATAGTGGAATTCTGTTTAAATTTATTAATTATTTCTAAATTTGCATACATGCATATAAATTGGCACATGCAATTTTTTAGGCAGAGCTGTATTCCTTTTAGTTTTCTATTTCAGTAATGTGTTTTCTCTTTTTTTGGATAACTTTTTAGGTCAAACCTACTGTCTTGGTAACATAAGCTCTTAGTCTACACTCTAATTATGTTACAGATTTAAAAACAGCATTGGAAAAACCTATTCCCTCCCCCTCCCTATTTTTTCTATAAAATGGTAGGACAGTAATGGAGCAGAGAGGCTATATCTACTGCTGCTGACAAGTGAGGAAAAATCTGCCATGCATGTGACAGACAAGCTTGTCAGCCTTATAAGCAAGAGACAGTCATAACTATAAATTTCCTATGTCTGCCAAAAGAACTTTGACATGCACTTTTGAGGTAAAATATACCCAAGGGATCTCTCTCTCTCTCTCTCTCTCATAGTCAATCCTTTGTGCACATAAACTTTTTTTGACTGACCTATATTAATATTCCCAAATCCTGAATAATTTATATTTCCAGAGGATGTTGATCTTGGAGAATACAGGTTTCTATAACCAATTTATAATGCAGTCTGAAATCATGGAACAGAAGATTCCCCTTGGACTCTGTGTGTAGGAAATAAACTTAAAGGGCAAGTGTGCCTTCCCTCACATGAGAATTTGCCTTGCCTCACAGTTCACCTACATTCTTCCAGCTTCACTTTTCAGGGCTTCTTCAGACGATTTGTAATCCTGGTTGGAGAACTCACCTCAGTTCTTGATGGTTTATGCTTTCAAGGAATGAGTCACAAATGGAAATCTGTTGGAGATCCAGCAACTGCTGGCAGGACTTATGAAAAGGATACAAGGATGTTTATATCTCTGAAGAAGATATTAAGATATCAACGGCTAAGCACGGTGGCCATCTGTGGATGGGCTCAGCCAGGGCTGTGAAGACTGGAATGTCTCATCCTAGCTCAGCTGGAGATACACTGGTGGAAATCTTCCATCCTGGCTCACCTGAAGCCAGGGTAGCTGTAGCTCCTGAAAATTATTCCAGGAGCATTCCAGGGGTAGGTGGTGGGGAGACTTATTCATATTCCAAAATGTGTTCAGTTCAGTCACTTGACATAGCAACTCTATTTTAAAGACTTATTTTCCATCTGCAAAGTGGAAAATGAATAGGGATATGGGATGAGGAAATTTAAGTCAACTCATATCTGCCTACCCACCTATCTAAATGTCATCCCTAAGCAGTGTACAGGAGACCCAATACAATAATGAAAAGCAAGTTAGAACTATAAGCTCAGAATTCAGTTGAAAAGCCTGCTGAAATTAAAAAAGGTATTTACCAAGCACTGGAAGTTCCATGTGAAGGGGACCTGTCTGACCTGAGCTGGAAGGGAGTCCCACAAAATTGGGCCCATGATCCTGAATGCATGGCTCCTTGTGGATATGAGCTGTGGGCGACCACTAGCAGTGACTTCCTGGAAGACCTCAGTGATTGAAGAGGGACATAAGGCATCATGCAGCCACGGGGGTATCCTGGACTCAGGTTGCTAAGGACCTTGTACCTGGCCCAGGAGTGTATGGGCACCCAGTATCTTTGAGTTCTAGAGATAGTTCATGGCGGTAGTCTGTCCCCATCAACAGTCTAACCACAGTTTTGCACCGGCTGGAGCCTCCAGACCAGGCCCAAGGGTACCTCCACACAGAGCACATTTAAAGGTGAATCTATCACTTTGTCAAACAATATGGGAACTGAAATACAGGCAGTTTTCCAAATTTGCACTTGATCTAAATTTATCCAATGAAACCATGTTTAGACAAATGCGTATATTAGGTGAAAATATGTACAAAATGAAATTATTAGTGAGAATAACATGCAAGTAACATACAAATATATTAGGGGAAATTGCTTGCAAATATTTGTACAACTAGTCAAAACTGCATGTGAAACTGAACAAATACTGGAAAAACGAGAAACAAGAGAACAACTGCAAGAAGAAGAAGAGTTTGGATGTGATATCCCGCCTTTCACTCCCTTTAAGGAGTCTCAAAGCGGCTAACATTCTCCTTTCCCTTCCTCCCCCACAACAAACACTCTGTGAGGTGAGTGGGGCTGAGAGACTTCAAAGAAGTGTGACTGGCCCAAGGTCACCCAGCAGCTGCATGTGGAGGAGCGGAGACGCGAACCCGGTTCCCCAGATTACGAGACTACCGCTCTTAACCACTACACCACACTGGCTCTCTCACAGATCCTTCCATCCCAACTTTGATAAAACAACAAACAGTGGCTGGTTTTGAGCATGAGCCTATGTTGCATCTCTGCATTGCTACATTCGTAACACAATGCTATTTGCATTACAGCATTTCGTTTCCTTATACATCGCAAAGCGCAATGACACAGAGCCAAAGATCCCATGTGGGAGCAGGAAGCACTTCTGTGCATGCAGTGGGAATAGTAGTGTTGTGTTGTTGTTGTTGCCGCCGATTTCAGCCTCCCTTGGATGCACCTCCCTGCAGCGTCAGCTTAATTATACCGTTTCCCACTCTCCTTCCAAAGGGCAGTCAAGCCCTTCAGAAAGTGAACAATATCCTCAATTGTGAGCTGGAGAATTTTAAAACTCCTGTGGATTGGTGGCTTCCTGGAATCACATTATGCTAGAGACTATCAGTCTGTGTTGCTTAGTGGAGCAAGAAAATGCCAAGCTATGCTGAATCTTAAATGTCAAGGAGGAAACTGCTTCAAGTACACAAAGCAGCTCGATGAAAAGTGTTACTTGGAGGTGGCTCCTTTCAGAGAGGGACTGGAGATGGATTGCGCTTGAATTCTCATCATACTGCTAGTCATTTGCTTGTTGATTAAACATGTCACATCATCATGGCTAGACCTCCTGAAGGCAATCATTGGGGCTGATCTGAAAAGCAAAGTAAATTAATGGTCTCTTACAGCCGTGATTAATCTCCTATTTGCTGGGTTTCCTAGCTCCCAAGAACTGCCCTGAGCGCCTACTAAACACTGTATATTGTTGAGGCTGCAACATCCAAGGAGCTGGAAAATTATCATGAGATGTTGGACTAGATAAAAAGACAAGAGGAGGATCCCAGATTATAAGTGCTTTTTAAGAGGGCCCACCATCCCGGAAATACAGAGTTGTTGTGCAAGAAGCCATTTCTGTAAATATCGAACCTCCTGTTCTGATTATGCTTTCTCAGAACTCAAATTGTTTACTTAATTTTGGGAAAATGCAATCTTCCCTTCTTGAGGGCAGTATTGTTGTAGCCCAGAGCACTGAAGGTGGGGGGTTGGGGGCTGGCAGAAAGACAGCCAAAACCTGCTTGCGATGAGAGTGTGTCTCTCGGTGTGTGTCCACTCTGACCACAGGAAATGTTAAAAGCATTGAGCCTGCAAACAAGAAGCTTTTGAATAAAGAGACAATAGCTCTTCATAGCACTTTTGCCTGCTCACGCTGGGCAGACTGGTGATTCAGTTGAGTTCAAATGCTCTTGTGGGGGCACAAATCAAGTCTCATAAAATATAGGAGGACAACATAGAAAAATAGAGTGATTTAGCAATTGTGGATTCACTCAATTTTATGGAAAACAAAGGACAGCATTTCCAGAGAAAAGGGGTAGGGTGGAAGCAATCTTCTTGCTTTGAAACCTGAAGGGAAGGTTGTGACCCTGTCATAATGCTTTATATGACAGGGGGCAAAAAAAAGTGAATAAAAAAGATAAGAAACTGTGGGAGGAAATGAAACAAAAAATGGTTCAATAGTTAGAACCTCTATAATCTCAGCGTTACCAAAGTTTTCAAAATCAGATATGAAATAGCAATGAAATGTTGACTTTCCAAATATGTTATTTTTACCAGAGTTTGCAATGTAATAATTATCTACAGTGCAGAATGAGGATATGCAGATTGCTGCAGATTGTGGGAAGCTGATCCATGCTGAGCTGTTCTGCTAGAGTCTGAAAATGCATAAATCATTATAAAAGTTGCAATTCTATGCAACAGCTGTGGTAAAAGGGGGAAAATAATGTTACTTCTCTGCTCTAACATTGGTCTATAGTGAATAGGATTTTTTCGTTTCTAAAAAAAGAATAATGTCATACATATAATGCAAAACTGTGTGGGCACAATCAACAAAAGCTTTCTTTTCAGATTAAATGAATGGATCTTACATTAAAGCATACCTTGGGAATCTTGTAAGCTATCTGTTCCTTCTTGAAATTGTACATATTGCTGAACAGATATTGGATAAAGGTAGGTAGCTGTGTTGGTCTGACACAGTCGGGGAAAAAAATAAAAATAAAAATAAAAAATTGTCCAGTAGCACCTTATAGACCAACTAAGTTTGTTCTGGTATAAGCTTTCGTGTGCATTGGTATCTGAAGAAGTGTGCATGCACACGAAAGCTTATACCAGAACAAACTTAGTTGGTCTATAAGGTACTACTGAATTTTTTTTTATTTTTAAAAAAGAGATATTGGATAAGTAAATGCTAAGACCTTTTTATTTTTGGGAGGGTGGGCTTTTATTTTATTTATTTATTAAACTTGTTATTCATTTTATCGTGCTCAGGGCAACCGAAATTGACTTCCCACCAACCAACCAACCTCCCCCCCCCCAATAGGTGCATTAAAACCAAGAAATGCATTAAAAACATCCCACCCACTTCTAAACGGCCACAGATAGTTAAAGGCCTGGTTATAGAGAAAAGGTTTTGCCTGGTGCCTAAAGATATGTAATGAAGGTGCCAGGTGAGCCTCTCTGGGGAGAGCATTCCACAAATGGGGAGCCACTGCAGAAAAGGCCCATTCTTGTGTTGCCACCCTCTTAACCTCTTGTGGAGGTAGCACATGAATAAGGGCCTCAGGTGATGACCAAAGCATTTGAGTAGGTTCATATGGAGTTGATGTCTTTATCAAACTATCTGCTACAACCCCAAAGTCTCATTCCTGGTTAGTCACCATCAGTTCAGACCCCATAATCCTATATATGAAAGATTTGTTGTTATTGCTGCCATCATGTATCCCTTTACATTTGTTTTCACTGAATTGCATTCGCTACCTTGCTGCCCATTTGCTCTCTCTGGAGAAGTCTTTGTTTTATCAACACTGAACAATTCAGTATCATCAGTAAAAATAATTTTGCAATTTTTAAAAAAATGTTCAAGGATTCGGATTCAAACCTGGAAGAACTTCAAGTCTTTTGAAATGAAATAATATGCATTTTTTTTTTTTGCTATAAACTTCACATACTGCAGTACATTTATCATTTGAGACTAATGTTCACCCAGTCATTTTTCTTTGCTATATATTTCAAATAATCCATTTTTGCGATTTCATCAACAGTGAGTCAGGTATATGTTAGAGAAAAATGTATCTATGCTTTGATCAGTCTTAAATCTGTGGTAGTTTTTTTCCTTTGGAAGGCTACATATTTCTTTGGCAATTGCTGATTCTCATGAAACCTCTGATAGAGAGAAATGTTCCTGAGGATAAAACTACTTTTCAATGAAAAAAAATCCATAAAAGACAAGCTTTTATTTTAATGGGTTAGTGCTTTTAAGATATATTTATGCCTTTGCCTTATTTCCTTTTCAAATGTTTCTTTTCTACTTGCAACTTTTGAATAATACCTATTGCAATTATTGGATATATAAAACTCATTTGTTATTGAATATATACTGGCAACTTTTAACATTTATAAATACGTTATTTTCCCACTTCTATTTTTACTCCGACATAAGTGATCAGCACTCTACAAAATATACTGAACAAAGAGAGGTTGGAACTATTATCACCCAAACACCTTATTTAACAACTGCAAAATGAAACAGAGCTTGGAAGAAAACTTTATCCTTTCTCTGCAAATGGCAATGACCTGAATGTGAGTATATGTGGTCTCTTGCTGGATATTCATTGCTGAAAAATCTAGTGTCTTGAGGAAGCTACGGTAACTGCTAATCACAGAAAGTTGACCATTCAATTCTATAACTTACACAAGGAAATATTAAATACTTATCTGGATGTAGTGTCCGCCCCCCCCTGCCCTACAAGTGATGTTGTTTACATGTGAAGTCATATATTATAGAGTCTTTTCTTGTTCGCAGACCTAGATAGTTATTGATTTTACTTCCGTGAAGAAGAGCTTGAAAAACAATTACACTGGCCCAACTCTTGGGCTAATCTTACTTCAAATTTGGAGAGAACTCTCACATTTCATATTCTTAAATTCATAAATATTCAGAAAATTTATTCAGTAGAAAATTCCCATCAAAACAATGCTTGAACATATAGAGGGAAAAGTAGAATGGCCCTCAATAAAATCCACAATCTGTTTTAGCAAATAATAGGGGAACCGGGCCATTTTGGAGCCCCTGTAACTAAAGCCCAAGAAGGGACTCAGATATATAACTATCTGAAAATCTTCATTTAGTTGCCACTGTTGATGCATTGGAGGCATGATGGATTTATACAGTACAATTTGCTCAATAATGTAAATTATATTCCCTTGGCTTCCACTACAGGGGTATGCGAGCTTCAGTGCTTTTCTTCATGGGAACTCACAGGAACTCAGTTCCTGCACCTCTCAGGCGGGCACCATTGAGCAGTGGGTTCCCCCCCAGGGGGCACTCGAGCGTATGCAGTACCAGCTCCTCTTTTTGTTGTTGTTAAAAAGACCGCCATGGATAGGCCAATTTGAATGGTGGGCTTGGCGGATGCCCATGCAGCTCTGTAGTGGCCAGGCAGGAGCAGCGATGGTCACTGGAAAATGGGGAGGCTTGACGGGAAGGGGAAGTGCTGTGGCACGCCGCTCACCAAGGAGAGTGGTAAGAAGCCATTGCCAACACAGGGCTAACTAAGGACCATTTCCATGTCGAGACCCCGAGATCACCCCCTCGCTGATGAAAAAGATACAAGGACGCAGATATTAGGTTAATGTTATTGGGCAAATTTAGGCCACAACTTTATTGGTTACAAAATGTGAGTGGTATTGGCTTAGGCATTGGTATTGACCCGACTATATCTGACTCCTGCCCGTCACACAGGGAGTCCAGTAAGGGTCAACCACAGGTAGGAGGAGGCCCGTCGATGCAAACCAACTTGAGCTCTCCCTAGGTTCCCGACGGGGTCGTGGCATGGCCCTAGCCCAGCCCCGGACTTCGGACAAGATCCACACCCCCAGATTCCTTTAACAGAATACCCTTAAGCTTGGAGGGGCAGGTGATGGCCACACGTGGCCACGTGGTCCTCTGCAACTCTTCCCCACTGGGAAGTGGAGCGGATTTACTTTTTCATTATTACATATCTAGTTTATTATTATTATTATTCCTTTGTAGTTTGCCTTTGCTGTTTAAATATTTTGACAGATATTCACCTGACAAATGGTACTCACACACATGCATATCTCCTTAAATAAATAAATAAACAATCCATACAATGCATTCCTTTATTATGGGTCACCTTTTGTGATAAGAGTAAGCGGGTATTTGGAAACTTCATAATCAAGTCATCTCATTTGATGGTTTTTGTAGCACTCCGTTGTATCAAAGAGATTCAGAAACTAATTTTGGCCTGATAAAAGTCTCTTCTTCTTCCCCTCCTTGCAGCTTGCAAAATATAAAAGGCTCCAAGCAAACATCAGCAAGAACTGAATGTCTCTCAGTATGAGCCTCAGCCTCAGGGCCACTAGGAGGTAGCTTAACATTTGGAAAAAATGCCTGAAGACTGTGCCCATGTGATCTAATCCCTGCTGAGTGTTTCCATGACTGTGCCGAAGCAGCAGGAATCTTCTCACAGAAATACATTTGCACATTTTTTTAAATAGAGGTAAGTTTTTGAATATCTGAAAAATTTGAAAAGTATTTTAGTGCATGATTGTCTGCTATATATACTCAGCGAGCAGACCCTCCAAATCTCCCTATTTTCCAGGGACGTCCCTGCTTTAGAGAGCCATCCCAATTTCTGATTTGATCCTGGCAGTGCTTTTTTTTCCTAAAAAAAATATGTTTAGGGGTACTCTCATTTTCCTACTCATATTGAAATACTGCTCCTCAATGAGGCCAAACTTAAATTCACAAAATGTTTAGGGGTATGCGTACCCCTGCATCTCCCCAGAAAAAAAAGCACTGGATCCTAGAATGTTCCACTTTGGAGAAATGTTGGCACATATGGTATTATTCAACCCCCGAGCTGTCTGAATGCAATCCTGCATAGGGATTTTAAAAAAATGTTTAATGTTTTATTATGTTTTTATATATGTTGGAAGCTGCCCAGAGTGCTGGCGCAACCCAATAAGATGTGTGGGGTATAAATAGTAAAATTATCATTATGGAATGGGATGTTGCTATTTTCATCAGAGAAATGTTCGAGGGTATGAGAGAGAAAGCCTGGGAAGCCTAAAAAAGGCCTATACAAATTACCTGACTCAGCTGTTTCACTTTCAAGAATAACAAAAACATGATCATTGCTCAAAAGTGCTGTTTTGGAGGTTAACTGGAAGCTAATAATGGGAAATGTCTCCCATCAACAGCTTCCATGAAATATAGATCTGATCCAGTCATACTATCACAAGCAGATACCACTTTGTTCTTAATGCCTAATGAGAAAATACTTATTTACATTGATTGTGAGGTTGTTTTCTTAGCACTTATATAAGCTCTCAATGAGACTGTATGTAACACAAAACAAAACAAAATGGCTGCCCCTATGGACCCCTGAGAGCAGCAGTGCGTCTTCAGGTTCCAGTGTTCTCCAGCAGAATTTCAGCAGTAATTTCAGTGTGCACAGCGATAGCAGCCCTGTGTGTTAGCCTCTTCAGGCAGCTGCTGACTGTCTAAAAATAATCTAAAAAAGAAACAAAAGAAGAGAGGCAGATATTTTCTAAACTTCTTTTTTTGCAGTTAATAAATCTGTGTGGATTAGTAGAAGGTTTTCTTCTTCTTTAGGATTTCTCTCAAAAAGTCTTAAGGGAAACAAAACATTACAGGAATTGGGGCACATGTGATGGAATAGACATGTGTTGAGATGGAACAGACTTAGACTGAGCCATCCTTGCAATCAAGCAAAAAATCTTGCTCAGCCTGATGTTATGGTTAAAAACCTCCATAGCCTCCTATTATGTTGAGTGAATGGGTGTTTACCAGAGAACTGGAGAGGTTGGATGAGGAGTGGATTGGTCTTACAGAGCCCACATCTCTTGGCTCCACCCCTGTGCAGCTGCAGTGACATTGAAATATACTTACAATGTGTGGGTTTTTTTCTGAAGTGGATGGCCCTGGCTTGATGCTGAAGGCAAGCTTGTATACCTGCTGCCTTAACTGCTTGCAGTGTGGAGCCAGTGTGGTGTAGTGGTTAAGAGTGGTAGTCTCGTAATCTGGTGAACCGGGTTTGCGTCTCCGCTCCTCCACATGCAGCTGCTGGGTGATCTTGGGCTAGTCACACTTTTCTGAAGTCTCTCAGCCCCACTTACCTCACAGAGTGTTTGTTGTGGGGGAGGAAGGGAAAGGAGAATGTTATCCGCTTTGAGACTCCTTCAGGTAGTGAGTGATAAAGCGGGATATCAAATCCAAACTCTTCTTCTTCTTCTTCTTCTTCTTGCAGTTGCAAAGGGTTGCAAAGTTTGGACCCAACTGCCACTTAAGTGGCCCTATCAGATTAGCGCTGTGGGATGGTTCTGAATGAAAAGTTGCTCCCAGAGCGAATCTGCTTGTGTGTGTGTGTATGGGGGGGGGGGGAATGTTCTCCTACAACTACTGTACCAAGGGGATTTCTCCTCCTCCTCCTCCAACACCACCACTACTATGTAGCAGCATTTTTTACCCTGGTAATCCGGTGTCTGCTGCAGAATGCTCTTACCGAATCACGCTAATTGACAAAAACTGGAAAGCAGTAGGTAAGTTGCAGTAATAGTCAGTGTGACCGCATAGGCAGGCTGTCATTGCTCACTTTCCTTCTATTGCTGCTGGTTCCTGAGAGGGAAATGGAGAGGTGTGGGAACTCAGTGCGGTGAAAGGAGCATTGGATTGGCTTCACCATAACACCTGCATGATGGTGAGCTCCCTAGCCAAGCTCCTCCCTCTATCTCACTCAGGAACTGGCAGCAATGTTCAGTATTTGGAAAGCAGGTGAGCAATGATGCCCTGCCTATTACTACTGGTAAGTAGATGGGTTTTGGGAAATAGCATAGTGACCTTCTATAGGACCATCCCACATGTTTGCTTGTTTTTTTAACCATTGCCTAGGATCCAACGAGGCCCATGTGCAGAGAGATTCCAAAGATGGAGGTGATGAATGAGTTGGCAAATGAGTTGCTGATTTTTCTTTATGTTGACAACTTGAGTCCCTTAACATTTGCTGTTGGCTATCAGGGCAGACACTGGGCTGCCACTATAAGAGAAACACTGCAAATCCCCCATCCATGTGGATCTTTGGTCTTGCTTTCTGCCACAAACGGCAGAATAAAACCTTTTCTTTATAACAGGTGAACGGCAGTGTGCAATTTTTCTCACGTTCGTTTTGTTTATATGGATCATGGAACATGATGTGACTCTCAGGCAGTTATACTTCAGATGATCTATTGGGTTAAAATGTAGCGAATGAATTTGATCATCGGTTATTATTTTTTCTTCAGTGAGAAAGCTGAAAAAGGAAAAGGAAAGAAAGGCTGTCCTCACACTTGCTCCCACCAGGAAATCTTATTATTGCCACCAGCACTCCTGATTAATCTCAGATTCATCTTCTGATACAAAAATGCACACGCTTCCTAGACAATGTGCCTTACATCAGAATCAATAATATCTGGTAAGAGGCCTCTGTTTATTATTATTTTTACCTCACATTGCAAGGTGCCTGTTGTGAGCTCTGGGGGGGATGAGTTCTTTCCATTGATTCCTTCTTGAATTGGCAGCATCCAAAGGGTTGAGAGAACCATAGCATATCAGTAATGAAGTACTATGTTTGAAATAGTTCGTACGTTCAGAAAAATGATCCACATGTAACACAAGTTTTCAAAGCACAAAAAGGCTTTAGATCACACATACGGAAAGATGGGGTCAGGGAATGGCTGAAAGCAAAACTACGTAATAGTGACACCAGACTACAGTGCATGTCACCATTACAAAAGCCACATTACACCATACACACCAAATAGTCATACACACCAAATCTTGAGTGGGGAATGTCTTCACCCAATGCACATTACCTGTTTGGTTTTCCCATGAACTCTTCCTCCCTCTATATGCAGCGTGGCCTTTGCCAGTTACTTGCTGAAGGGGCTGAGTAAGATTTTTTTTGGGGGGGGGGAGCCCCTAATTGGCACGGTGCTCTTCTTTTTCACCTGCATCATACTGTCATGAGTTGTTGTTAGAATGGTGTATCTTGTAAAATGCAACTTAAAAGTCTACAACATCAAAATCTAAAACTAGGATTAGAACCTTATATGCAGCAAACAACGTAATAATTCTACAGCAATATGAGGTCCAGCATGGCTTCCATTGTTACTTCCCAAAGCCTGCGTGAATAAATACACCTTCAGCAGGTGTTGGATTATTTCTAACGAGGGGGATCATCAAACTGCCAAATACATGGGGTGCCACAATTGGGGT
Source organism: Podarcis pityusensis (assembly GCF_964106645.2). Lineage (NCBI taxonomy): Eukaryota > Metazoa > Chordata > Lepidosauria > Squamata > Lacertidae > Podarcis > Podarcis pityusensis. The sequence continues at coordinate 59,774,396 of NC_138032.1, forward strand.
GCTACTGTGGAAAAGGCTCTGTGCTGTGTCACTGCCAAATGATGTTCTCTCATTGGTGAGACTACCAACAGAGCCTCCCCCACTGATTGTAAGGCAGGGTCAGCTACATATTGGGGGAAGCACTACTTCAAGTATTTTGGTCTCAAACCAGTTAGGGCTTCATATGCAAGCACCAAAACCCCAAACCTTAACCAAATTAAACAAATTATGTGCAAATCTGGGAAAGCAAACAGAGGAGCATGCCCTAATTTAACTACAGTTGAATCCTATAGTTAGTTGTGTTGGTTTAATAAAATGGTATGCTGTTCACTAGAATCATAAAATGAATCCCAAAATAATCATGTAATGATTAGAATATAGACCTGTTCTTGTTTGATGAGCTCCGCACACAGCATCAAGTTTAGCATAGAGATGCAATGAAAAAGAATGAGACAAATCAGTCTTTGCCATCTTGAATTTGGCAAGTTTCACAGGAGGATAAATATAAGGAAACATTCTAGTTAGTTAGCCAATGTATGAATTGATCTGCAGAGTTGAAAAAGTTTGCAATTCCAAGCACATTTTGTTGGGAGTACGTTGCCTTAAAATCAATCAAATCTATCTTCAGGTAACTATATTTATGCTCAAGCTGTTAAATTCTGATCAAATAGAAATAAGTTTGAACGAATATAACACAACTTGAGATATACATCATTCACTTACAAGTGGTAAGAAAACAGCATTCCTTAGATATCCCTTATGTAATTACTGATGACTTGTCACTGATGTCAATAGTCCTTCCTACGCTTGCTCTACTGACCTGTTTTCCTGGGTGATACCTTTTCACTGTGGTTAAGGATGGGTTTGAAGTGTTTTAATCATTATGAGTACATTTGCTTTCACTGTAACCATTGCTGTGCTTATTCTTCCAGGGCAGATCAAGATTGCTCCCTGTCTAGACACATTCTTTCAAACACAACGTATCTCTGTGACCAAAGTATTCATAGACTACGAGAAGTGTTGAAATAATGTTTCTGCAGGTGAGTCAGCTGAAGGGCAGCCTGCAAAATGCACACGCAAATACACAAAAACCCTCTTCAAGCATTATAAAAAAAATGAGCAAGCAGTGCACCTCAACACTTGTCTGAAGGGGTCTTGTACATGTATTCGCATAACCCCACTTACAAGGCTTTCCAAGAGCAGGAAGCCCAATTGTTCAAGGTTCCCTATCATGGGAGAATTAAGCCTTCAGACTTTGCTGCGCAACAGGACAAGGCTGAAGCCAGTATGCATGGCCCTATAGCACCTACTGAATTTCTCATGCTTTTCAATGTGCATATTCTAGCACATCAGGGATTCTTTCTTGTGTGTAGATGGTGCCATTTTGACTCAATAAGAACCAGCATTCAGAGATAGTAGTTAGTTTGGGTATCCATTTGTATGTATGTACATACACACATTTGGGACATTCATGGCCAATAATATTAAGTTTGGACCTGATCTGGCCTGTCTGATTGGGAAATTTTGGAGAAAGAAGGAGATAAATTGAGACTGCAGAGTTTTGAAAAATTAAAAAATAAAGTGAGAGATTGGCTCCACTACTATCAGATAATGGAGGCATATAATTTGGATAAGAAAATAGGCTTCCAAGTGGAAAAGTCAAAATTAGAAACAGAATTGTTAGAACCCAAAACTAAAAATTTGTCAAGAATGTATAACTTGCTGTTGAAATGGAATACTCAGGATGAAACGGTGAAATCTGCTATGATTAAATGGGCACAAGATGTTGGACATAATATTATGTTCGCTGACTGGGAACAGTTATGGACCACAGGTATGAAGTTTACGGCATGTAATGCCTTAAGAGAGAATATTATGAAAATGATATACAGGTGGTACATGACCCCAGTCAAGCTTGCAAAAATTTATCATTTGCCCGATAATAAATGTTGGAAATGTAAAGAAACTGAAGGTACATTCTTTCACCTTTGGTGGACGTGCCCAAAGATTAAGGCTTTCTGGGAAATGATATATAATGAACTGAAAAAGGTATTTAAATATACCTTTCTGAAGAAACCAGAGGCCTTTCTCTTGGGCATTGTCGGCCAACTGGTGCCAAAGAAGGACAGAACCTTTTTCATGTATGCTACAACAGCAGCAAGAATACTTATCGCAAAGTATTGGAAGACACAAGATCTACCCACTTTGGAAGAATGGCAGATGAAGGTGATTGACTACATGGAATTGGCGGAAATGACTGGCAGAATCCGAGACCAGGGAGAAGAGTCGGTGAAAGAAGACTGGAAAAAATTTAAGGACTATTTACAGAAATATTGTAAAATTAAGGAACTTTAGAAGGATGTTGGATAGAAATTAAGAGGTTTTTAGCTGTAATGCTTTAAGAGACATGGAAAAAAAGGTTAACAATTGGGTAAAAGATTAATGGTAAGGATTTGCTGAACCAACAAACTGAATTGGAATACAAAGAAGGGAGGTATGAGGAGGTCTGGGGAAATAAGAGTAAGGAAGATAGGTTATGGAACATTATTGTGTTTTTAACTGTTTTATTTTGTATGTTTTTTCTTACTTTTTACTTTTTTGTTGTAATTTACACTTTTTTTGTTTTTTGTATTTTTGTGAAACTAATAAATATCATTTAAAAAAAAAAAAAGATCTGGCCTGTCTGAGTCCCGTCCCCCCCCCCAACCGTTATTTACTGAGAAATCAAAATATAGCTATAACCTTTTTGAGAGAAGTGGATGAAATTTGTAGGCAAGGTGAGTAGACAGCTCATGTCTCCTGATGGGGAAAAACACAAGCTCACAAGAGCACAACAATATTCAAAAAGAATGCCCAGGTCACCTATCTATCACTGCTTTTTATCATGTGAAACTAAGGCATGTAACCACAGCATTAGCTCGGACTGGGATATGCTGAGTGGTAACTGTGCAATAAACTGGCAGTATGTGCATGCTGAAGGAACATGGCAGAAGTGATGCTGATAAGGTAAGTGGGAATAGGTACTATTTGGCTTTTAAATTGACCCACAAATTAGAACTAATTTGCTAATGCCTTGCTGCATAATGATTTTAAGCTTCATGATTAAGTTACTTTTTTTCTTCACTCCCACCCTTTTCATCCCAATGACTTATCATTAAAGAAAAATATTAATTGCTGCCCATGAATGCAGTTCCCTGCTGTGATGCCTTTGAATTGGAATGAAGATGGGGGGAGGAGGAGATTCTTTGCTGAAGAACTGTAATCTGTTAACTTTTCACCAGTCACTTCTGATCTTCCCTATGTGTGTTAAGATTTCCATATTACAATAGCATTGCAACTGAATGAATGTCAGAAGGTGTACAGATTAAAGCTTTAGTGTATTACAGGATTGTGGTTGTGACATGATAAAAGGAATAGCTTTACTTAAAGAAATACCATTTGTGCAGCGTTTGGCTTTGAACGGTGATTATACTTGCGAAATCAAATGTGCAGATGAAAGATAAGGAGATTTTAGTGCACACAAAACATTTCTTGTTTGTTTGGTATAGGAGCATCCTTAAATGGGACTTTGGGAGGCTATGGTTATTCATCTATTACTGTAGGAGTGGGGATTGTTTGGGCCTCCAGATGTTGCTGAACTAAAACTCATATCAGCTCCAGCAAGCATGGTCAATGTCCAAGGGCGATGAGATTTGTAGTTTGGCAACATCTGGAGGACCAAAGGTTTGCCACACCTGTATTACCAGTACTGCACAATTACATGTAAGGCATGAAGCCCACTGCCATCTTTCCTCTGACTACAAGGGCAGATTGCTCTTATACCATGTGTGGAGACTTGTGATCCCACATTTGTGATGTGGGATCCTTTTAAGTAGAGATTGGACCCTGGAACTCTATGCAATCAAGTGCTCTCCAACTGGCAGGATCTCTGCTGAGGACCATGCTGATTAAACACCAGGAAAAATTTCTGACAGAAAGACCTGTTCAACAGTGGAACAGACTCCCACAAGAGGTGGTGGACTCTCCTTCCTTGGAAGTTTTTAAGCAGAGGTCAGATGACCACCTGTCATGTGTGATGTAGTTGAGATGCCTGCATTGCAGGGAATTGGACTAGATGATCCTTGGGATCTCTTGCAACTCTACAGTTCTGTGATTCTATGCAATCAAGTGCTCTACGACTGAAGTATGATCCCTCCACAAAAGCTGAGGATTATGCTGAGCAACTTTGACAATCTGCACCTCGCCTCTAAATTAAAAATATGACTTGCAGTCATTCTTTTCAGACTCAGATGCTGCTTTAGGGATGGGGAAACCTGTGAGTCTCTACATGTTTATTTATTGATAAGGGTCCTTACCTGCCCATTATCATAAGGTCCCAAGGCAAGTTACAATAGTATATTTCTATTAAAAGTATATTTATTTAAAAAGTATATTTATAATAATAATATATTTATAACCCCCCCAAACCATTGCAATTATAAAACAACAAACTGTTTGAAATAGAACAGAATGGTACGTTGTTGGACTACAATTCCCATCATCCCTGAACACTGGCTACCTATCCTGGCCAGGACTGATGGGAGTTGGAATCCAACAACACCTCAAGGACTGTAGTTCCCCATCCCTTGTTCTAAGCTATGCCTTGGTTTACATTCTGTCAGAAGTGCTTATTCAGGTCACTGAATAAGTCATATTTTTATTTTAGAGGCATTACAATGGACTCCAGAAGCCACCAGAGTTTCAAACAAAGTGCAAAAGAATAGCAACCCGTGACAAGAAGCAGAAACGAGAAACAGTTTTATGTTGGGACACTCACAACAACCAGGAATGCTTCAGAGGTGTTTTGAACACGTCAGCAAATCTTGTTTTCATGAAAGGGTTTTTCTTTGACCATAATGGTGCTATTTAATTCATTGAGTTAGTAGCCTGATTCAGCAGGAAAGACATTCAACAACAAAATTTGCTCAGACTGAGGTCTGTTTAGATCAGAGACTACAATAACATACGTTAGGCTCATTAGTTTCTAATAAAGTTTTCCTAACCTTTTCATAAGATGGCAGTACAACTTGATCTGTCTACAGGCATTCATTTTGATGGAAGTTTCATTAACAGTGTGGCGATTATTAAAATGCAAAATTTTGGGTCTGTGTCTTCATTCTGCCCGTCAAACAGTAACAGCAGGCAATTTGACTTCATCTCTTCCTAAAGGATACACCTGGATTCATTTGAATAGGTAGTTGAGCACAATAGTACATGAAATGGGAAACATTTGCAAGATAGCCCTGCTTTTAAATTTGATAATATTATAGAATGTACATAGGAAGCGTATATAATAATTATTTAATGCAGACATTAAAAACACCCCATATATTTACAATGCACACTTAAAAAAATAAAGGAATTAGCGCCTAAGATATTTATTTCAAGTCTTTATACACCTAACTGATGAATTATGGAATGACTCTCTTATGAAATTAATTATACAAGAAGAAAGACAGGAGGAAATTAAATACTATAGCAGTTGAAACATTATTAATTGTTCCCCATCTGTCTTTGAAAACTAAGGATTAAGTATTAAGCTTTATCTTATGAAGGATAAAATGAGAACTTGGAATATGGGCAGGTAATATTGGAAATAATCATTTATCTTTTGGATTTCTCTCTTCAAATTGCAGAAGATTTACTAAGAAGTTTATTCAGGCTGGAGTAACTAATAAAATTAGAATTTGCGGAATGAGCTCAGTGATGGGATGTGAATGAGCCAAGTGAATGGAAGGGGAGGGCAGGTAATGTTTTCTTAGGGATGCAAAGAACCCCATCAGTGATAGCCTTCAGGCTTACTTGATCACTCAGATTTGTAGATAAATTGTCTAGGAACTTAGACATCAGAACTTAGAAGAACTTAGAGTTATAGAATTGTAATGTTCGTAAGGGCCCAAAGGATCATCTAGTTCAACCCTTTGCAATCCAGGAATATATTAAACTGTTTCAGAAAAAAACCCACAGGAAACCATCAGTAATGTTGGACAAGTTTCAACAGGTGATCTGTCCCTGCAGTATGTAACTGCATGTAAACATTAGGTATATTTTATGGTATGCACTTTCAGTTTACATGTCACAGACAAAGCCCATGAAATCTGGCCAATGCCTGCATGAAATGTTTGTGTGCATTATAAATCTCTCCTCAATGCTCTGAAATATGTGTGGCTGTTTTTGACATGCAAGCCCACTTTTAAAGCACTTCAGAAAGCAGGCTTTCTCATTCTTGAACTACCAGGAACAAAGTCTTGAATCACAGAACAATGGAATTGTACAATTGGAAGGGACCCAGGGATCATCTAGTCCAGCCTCCTGCAATGCCGGAATCTCAGATCAAGTACACATGGCAGATGGTCACCCACCTCTGCTTAAAAGGCTCCACGGAAGAAGAGTCCACCACCTCTCATGGGAGTCCATTCTACTGTCAAACAGCTCTTTCCTTCAGAACATTCTTCCTGATGTTTAGTTGGAATCTCCTTTGTTGTCTCTTGAAGCTAAGGGTTTGGGTCATGACCTCCAAAGCAGGAGAAAACAAGCTGGCTCCATCTTCCATGTAACAGCCTTTTAGATATTGAAACTAATATTGAGAGCACTGGTAGCAGAACATCAGTGGGACTCTTGTAAGTGACCCCTCCCCTCAGTATCTTTGATCCAGTAGAGCATGCCAAAGAAGTCAAGGGTGCATGCATATAATCTGCTTTTTTAAAATAAAGCAAAAGAAAAGCTGAAATCCACCTAACCAGCTGCTTGGTAGAGAAGGTAGACTAAGGCTGCCTATAGACCAACCCATTTGTGGTGCAAAATGTAGCTTTTCTCAATCCAGAATGATGGGTGCTTGTTCTCATAATGTTGCTTTTGATCTAGATTGATTTTAGATCTTTCTGTCCACAATGGTGGGTGTGGTTACTTGATTCTCATTTGAAAACCCTCCCCTTGATTAGGTTTCCATGCTGTTTCCTCCCAGCACATGCCCCAGGTGAAGAAGGAAGTGGTGATTGTGGTCTTGGCACATGCCCACCCACAATGTCGTTCGACAGGGACCACCTGCATTGCTGGGACCACCTACATCTGTCTTAATCTGCTTTCAAAAGGACACACTGTGGGCCAATGCAGAATCAAACTGCAATGAGCTTTTATTTTTGGAATGAAACCAGCTTCTCAAGAGACACTCTGAGTGTCAAGAAATATATACAATAGATCAGGATTATGTGAGGACTGTATAGGAAAAAAAATAGCCAATCAGTCTTCATTAAGCCCACAATAAAAGGTTTGCACACAGGCTAAACCTAGCCTCTACTCTCCATCCTAAACAGTTTATGTTAAGGATTCCAGTTTTCTTTTTCTTTTAATGGCTTTATTGCTTGCTTCTGCTAGGTGGATTTAGGCATATAGATTATATTGAAAATTGGCTGACCTTGTGATGCTCAAACCACTTCCACTGGATTAGTCTCATTAACATCAAAGCTATTCAAACTGGAGGAAGGAATTTGAATAGTGAAACCTTTCTTCTCAGCATGTATTTATTACACATCACACCAAAACAGTTTTGTGTGGGATCCTTGTGGAGTAACATATTCTAACCATTTCCACTAAACAGAACTTCATGAATTCCTTTATAGGTGCATTTCTCCATTTCCACCACTACAGAGGGAAATGGGATTGTCTTTTCTTAATGTGACTACAGTTGATTTTACAGGAAACTTTGTATCTCTAAAGTAATGTCAGAGGAAAGCTCCAGTCTTCAGAGTTTCTCTACAGTGAGTGAACAGGATTGCCCCCCTCTCCATTTCATACATCATTTACGACTTGCCACAGTGATTCTCCAAAGTTGGCATATATCCCACAGACAAAAGTACCAAAGAAATAGAAATAAAAAGGCTTTTTTAAAAAGAGACGGGAAAGCTCAACTAAGGCATCATGCGGAAAGCATGTTGTGCCAATTTCCTTCAACTACATCACAATGAAACTGCTTGAAATCCTATACAGCACAATTAGCCCAGAAGCAAATTAATTTCATTTCTACAGCCAGGTGCCAATAGAACTTTACAATTCTAATGGTTAGAATCCTTTGTGTGCAAATTGTTTGTTCATGTCTCTCTGAGGTTGCATCAGACCATTCGACGGCTGCTGGCTAATAAGTCTGTAAGAGGGTTCAGTTTCAAAAACATCAAGCATAATGAAAAGGAAAATCGAAGAGATGCTGACCATAATGAGTCCTTCAAATCTCAGGGGCTCATCAAGTTATTTTAGTTCATTGGTCTAAATTCAATACTCAGCTGCCCTTTCCCCCTTTGTTTGAAACAGCACTTCTTTGTAAAACCCTGGAATCTTATTTACAAAGCTGGGTAAAAAGTTTCGTAGATGGACTATAGTTTATTAAGTAAAAACAGACACTAGGCTTGCCCCCAAGTGTTGAAGGTGAAATAGGAGAAGCATCATTATCAATAGCCAACAACAGAAACATTCAACAGTATGTTCAGGATTCAATTTCTACTTACCTTTCCTCATCCCTCTCCCTCAAGCCACATCCACACTATACATTTAAAGCAGTATTATCATAGTATCAGAGAAGCATAAAAATGTAGAATTTAAAGAGACCCTAAAAGTCATTTAGTCCAACCCCCTGCAATGCAGGAATCTCAACTAAAGCATCTATGATAAAGGGCCATCTAACCTCTGCTTAAAAAGCTCAAAGGAAGGAGAGTCTACCACATGGGTAGGCAAACTAAGGTCCACGGGCCGGATCAGGCCCAATTGCCTTCTGGATTTGGCCCACAGATGGTCTGGGAATCGCCGCGTGGATTGCCAGTGTGTGCATTCTTTCCCTCTCCCTCTCTCTCCCTCACGGCAGTGCCGTCTCCTCCCTCCCTCCTCCTGGCTTCTCCCCGCCCTGCCTAGAGGAGGAAGGGGGCTGGGCTTTGTTGGTGCCAGCAGCAGTATTGCTCGAGCGGCCACCATTTTAAGCAGCCCCTCTCTGGAGCCCTTTTGCACGCCGCTCATCGTCCCTCCGCCACCACTGCCGCCAGTCCCAGCTGCTTGCAAGACACAGGTAAGCAGCCACCAGGGCTCGTGGTGTTCTTGCATCATCATTTTTTAAATAATATAGTCCAGCCCCCCCCCACAAGGTCTGAGGGACAGGGGACCGGCCCCCTGCTGAAAAAGTTTGCTGACCCCTGGTCTACCACCTTCCAAGGGAGTTTGTTCCACTGTCAATCAGCTTTTGCCACCAGAAAGTTCCTCCTCATGTTTAGTTGGAATCTACTTTCTTGTAAATTGAAGCCATTGGTTTGGGTCCTGCCCTTCGGAGCAGAGCTTGCTCCATCTTCCATGTGACAGCCCATTAGATATTTGAAGATGGCTATCATCTCTCCTCTCAGCCTCCTCTTCTCCAGGTTAAATATACCCAACTTCCTCAAACTTGTAGCTCTGTCAGAATGGATTCGGCTGACATGACTTGTTTTTGAGAAACCCATGCTGTGTCTTAGTAATGCCAACAACAATTTCAATTCTCTTTAAAAACTGTCATTTGCCTCCAGTGTTAACTTGCCCACAATGATGCAATGGAGATTTTTATGTGTACTTGCACAGTATCTATGATGTGGCCACATTAGAATACTGTGTACAGTTCTGCCCACCTACCCTCTAAAGTGATATTGTAAAGTTGGGAAAAGTCCAGAAAAGGGCAACCAAAATTATCAAGGGGGCAGAGCACCATTTGGGTTGCAGTTAAGGCAGCAAAATGTCATGGGTCAACACTGACCAAAAACACACCCTCACTACTTCTTACATGATGCGCATCCTCGTGGTAGATTTGCTCTATTTTCTAACCACCAACATCATCTTGGATATTGTATTGCAGATGGAAAAAAAATATGAGCATATGCCAGAAGAGAGCTTGGGTGGAAATATAAGGAAAGGTTATACACAGAAACATGTTGGCATTTTTACAAAACCAAGCCTTGAAAACATTCAGTATCATCATTTCTAAATCGTGACATTGTAACAGCCATAAGATGCCATTGTTCATGCTCTATAACCAAAGAAACCACTTGGAAAGCGAGGAGTCAATTTTTGCTTTCATTTACGTCATCATTCATTTGACCAAGCCTAGCTGTTTCCAGACCTTTAAAGTGGTCATCATGCAATTTAGTTTTAATTCTTAATTTTTTTTTTTTTTAAATCTACCAGGCTGTCAGCTGTGTTCCCTACTTCTTCACACTAGGTCTTCTGTGTCATTTTCATGAAAAAACTGCACACTGCCAACCTTCATAAATGAAATACAAAACTGTATTAACTTCCATGGTGTCTCAATTTAGTACTTCTAGATTTTCATGTTTCAAATTAGGCAACTATAATAGGTAAAGCAATTTCCAGTGTTTCTTTTATCAGACTTAATTTGAATTACAGCTTCTTCTTTTTCAAAAGAGTATTATTATTATGGGCTGCCCATTATAAAAAGCAATAATTATTTCACTTTTGCATATGCATGTGACTTGGTGTTTCTCTTGACAGATTTTCAGGAAACTTCTCCAGTTTCACAAATTTAATTAGTACATTGGATTTCAAGTTATGTACAGCAGATGGTGTGCCTTAGATGATGATAGACTACTGATGACCCTACGTAGTGCAAGTGATAATTGATTGAAGGGAGAAAATGTGTGGGTAAGCAAGATAGAAAGTCAAGAAGATTTAATCACACTTTGAAGAAGAAGAAGAATTAAAAATATTGTAATCTAATGGATGAAATTGTCAGTATGATTGGTCTCCTTTTGTGATACAGAGAACTGCAATAAAAACAGGAATATGGTAGAGATAAATGAATCTGCAGTGCCAACTTTCTTGTGGAAGATGTGTATTCCTTGGACAACAAGATAGATTAATGTTTCAGTCTAAGGATAACTTTTACTGAAAGTAATAAATGATAGCTTCAAATGATAGAATGTACTTTGATCAGAATGCTAAGAATGAAGCCAGCAACAGAAAGAGGTGGTAAGAAAGAGGAGTCCCAAAGCATACCCTGCAAGTAGAAAACAAGCATACCTGCTCCACATAGTGCTGAGTCCCCCTTATTAGGATATGGGGTGTAGAATTCATGGGCCTCCAGATGCTGTTGGAGCAGAACTCACATCATGAGTTACCACGGACCATTCTGGGTGAGGCTGATGGCAGGCAGAATCTGACAGCATCTGGAAACTAAAGGTTCCTCACCTCTGATTTAGGTGATCATTTAAAATATGACCCACCATCTTTAATAACAGTAAGTCCTCTTCTGGATCAGACCCGGCGTCCATGTAGTCTGGCATCCTCTTGGCAACAGTAGCTGGTCAGATGCTTCTGGAAATCTTACATGCAGGCCAAATGTCTTCTCCATTCTATCTACATTCTCTTCTCCCCTCTCCACCTCCACCTATTTAGCAACTTGGAATTGCTGAATCTGAAAGAGTGCCTTGTTCAGCTTGAGCCTTACAGTCTTCATCACAGGTGTGCCTGGTGCCTCCTTTGAAATCCCCTTTATTTTGCCCAGCATGTCAGCTTGCTGATTTTAATCATGCATATTTTTTTTAATTGTTCCTGCTGGTTTTTACAGCTTTTGGCTATGTTGTTTTTGTTGTTATTTACTATTCTGCTGCCTTGCTCTTTATGGATGTAATTAGAACTACTCTGAGAACTTAAGTTGCTCCAAAATCCTAAGCTAAAAAATGGCATATAAATGTTCTGAACAAATGTATGCATGAGATAAATATACTCTGGACTGAGGTTCCACTCATCTATTGTGCCTAAAATTCATTGATGGTGCTAGCCTCTATTTACCATATGTACAGTTGCTATTAATACATCTCCTTTAGGTCAAAGTGTGTGATATAAATGAATGAATGAGAAGGGTACAGGGAAACTGAAGAGACATCTCATTCCTGTGAAGCACTAGTGTGATTAAGGCAGCTATTGAGATGTATGCAAGTTAACTATCAAATCACTAGCCAAGCCATCTGAGCTGTGGAGATTTATCTAATATCCAGGCGAGATGCCTATACTTTTCCAACCTGCTGCTGGGATATGACCACTCACCCAAAGCTGTAAAAGGGCAAGTCCTGAGAAAATTTGGTTGGAAATCTACTTAATATGACACCAGAAGGTCCTCAACCCAGAAGTAATCTTTTCATCTCAAAGTTTCCTTTGATTATTTGCTCATATGTTCTTGTGTGTATATGGGGGGGGGGGATGGGCGAGATTGTTTGCCCTTTCTGCTGTGTCTGTTTGCTTCTTACTTCTATGCTTTTTCTCACCCTTGCTGGTTTTTTCTTTTCTTTTAGACCTCAGGTACAAGCTTGGTTTCAGTTCAAGATAACTGTATGTTTCAAAGTTGTGATAGCTCACTGTTGAATTTTTAAAGAGTTCTTGGAAGCCACATCTCTCTGATTTAGACTCCAATGATGTGAAGTCTCCTGTTTTCTAAAAGCTGATAGCAGCCCAGGCAGCTTGTGAGGTGAGGATAGATGGGATAGAGAAGGAGAGAAAGGCTGTGGAAATCCTTTTATCTTTGGTCATTTTCCAGCTCAGAATCATTCTCCCAAAGCTTCTTTCCCCCCTATCTGTTTGGTGACTGTGCTGTTGGTAGAGGAGATATAGAAACTTCTGCAACTGAAAATGCAACCTTGGGAAGGTTGATTTTGAGGTGGAATATAACCAGGATTTGGGGTGGGGACTGGGATGAGCAAGCAGTATACTACTAGTAACATCTTATTTAAATAATCATTTTTCATGCAAAATTTATTGTATTCAAGTTGTCATTTTTAGCTGTTTAATGCACTGCCCATAACATTCCCCCCACTGTATTTTTTCACTTTGTTGATTTCTCTTTTATTTTTGAATACATCTCACCCCACTTAGCTGAGTATATCATGTTAACTTTCTGACTTGCTACCTTTCCCCTCCCACTGGAAATTTACACTGCTGTCAACAGCGTTTTCTCCGTCATGAGATTTATAGGCCTGCATTCACATTCAAATATTTCTTCTTATTTAAATTCCCACTGCTTATTTCCTGGCTGTTACTAATTGTCCCATCTAATCCAATCCTATCTAATTTTATTTGTTTTAGCCCTGGGCAATAGCAAAGTTACAGATAAACATACATGCAAAATAAGGCAAACTGATGCTGGTGGAGAAAATTATATAAATGAGAATTCATGAAGATCTAGAGTAGAGATCCCACTTTCCTTCCTTGCTAAGCAATGTTCCATAGTTAGATTCATTTTATAGCAAAATGAAATAAAATGAACATGATAAAAAGTGAACAACACACCAAACTATACCCCAAATGATGAGAATCCCATACAAATTTGTATAAAGCCTTCAAGACCTTCCCACCAGGTCCCAAGGACCCGAAGAATGCCAAGAGGTCTCTTATCTCCTAGTGAACCCTCATGCTCAGCCCTCTCAGCCTGGGTCTGGAGTTCTTGTCATCATAGGATCCCTTCTTGATTTGAAATTCCTTCCTCTAAAGCAACAATGTCCAACCGGTCAACTGCGATCAACAGATAGATCACCAGGGTTCTCCAGGTCGATTGTGGGAGTTAAAAAAGAGATTGCCCGGTTGCTCCTGAGCAATCGTCATGCCCCCGCCCCCGGTGCTATGTCCCATTGGCGCTGTTGGCGATGCTGTTAAAGCTTTTATTCCCTTCGTCTGCTGGGAAGGAGGGAGGGGTGTGGACTGTTGGGTCAGCAAATTTATGGAACTCTTCCCCAAAAAAGCTCAACAACTGTGGTCACACTCCTGCTATAAGAAGCTCAAAATCTCTTGCCCATCCTTATTAAAAAAAGCTCAACAACTCTAGTCTCTCCCCTAAAAAAAGCTCAGCAACTATGGGCAATGACAACAGGTAGATCACTGCCAGTTTTATTATACTGGGCGTAGATCGCAGTCTCTATAGAGTTGGACGTGCCTGCTCTACAGTATGCAATTCTTATATAACGTACCTCCAGACCAGCTCCTGCTTCTTGTCCATGCTGTAGCTCACTCCTGAGGTGGTTTATGACACTCCACAGAATTCCTTTACAGTATGTGTCCCTTTAAGCAGAAGTCTCTCAGGGACAAATCTTGCCCAATTACTTCAATTTTGCCACCTTCCTCCCATCCTTCAAATATATTGGTGCCAATTCCTTCCTCCCTTCCCTGTCTTCACAGGACCTCTCTTCTCTTTGTTTATCCCTTCACAGCCTTTGTTTACATGTCCTCTTTTGCTTTCAGCCTCCCAGTCCTTTATTTCTATCTGAGTTTATGTCCGGAAACATTCAACTTCATCCAGTCCCTTCTGAGTGTGTCTCAAGTTCTCCTGCTCTCTTTCCTTCTGCTTACTCTCCGAAGGACCTTCTCTAGCTGCTGCTCTGCAGTCTCTGCCTTTATTTAAAGGCCTGTCGAGTCTCTCTTCTTTTTCTGCAGCCTGGCTCTGCCCTGCTCCTTTTGAGTTCCCTTAAATTCCTAGGATTGGCGCAACCTTTGATTTTCTGAACCATGAAGTATGTCAAAGCTTTGCTTGCATTGGTTTAATTCCTTCATCCCAGCCACACACTCTTTTCTGGTGTTTATGTTCCATCCTCACTTGCCATTGTCCATTTTTGGAATCATCCAGCTGTGGATGTAAAGCTTCACCATTTCCCCAATCCTGGGTTTTATTTATCTGTGTGGAACTTGCAGGATGATGGTGATGAGGGGAACCACACACACACCCCTCAAGACTTTCTTGGAAACCTCCAAGGTCTCCACCATGAGTTAGTAACGCATTTCTGTCACCTTTCTAAATCCATGTACATGGCACATCTGCTTTACCAAAAGGTGGAGTGATGAGTGAGGAAAACAAAGAGTAAGCAGTCATGTGCACACTCTCACCTTTCAGTTTGCGCTATTAAAATTTGAACGATAATGATATGCCAGACTTTGCCATCCATCCTGTGAAAGCTTGTCAGATTTCATTTATTCAGCTCATAATAGTCATTAATTCTCTAGCATTACAAGAAAATAACCTGCATGGAATTTCAGGTGATCCTTGGAGTTTGTGTAACAGAAATGCCTCTATGCTCAGTTGCCAGCCATTGGTACAGAAGTTGCTCAATAACAAACTGAATGCCTGTATTCTTATTTAAATTGTGGCAGCACAGTGGGATTTTAATGGTGAATGAAAATTGCATAAAATGCTGGGAAACTTTAAAATAGATCATGCTATCTACTCAAAAAGAAACAAACAACCCCCTCCCCCTTTTTTAAAAAAGCTCCAAGGTGTGCGACTATTCATATACTTAGAATATCCTGACAATGAAACATGCTACTTCTTTTACTTTGGGAAAATATGTTGTTGTTTTTCTGAGGAACAAATGATAATGTAGTTTAAAGGCTGATTGCTGCCACCGGTGTAATTTATTGGTTTCTCTCATAATACCTGCTGGGAAAGCAAGTAAGAATAGACACAATGGAATTTCCTGCAGTAGTCATTACTCCTTGTGTGGTGATAGGATCAGAAGCCAACATGCAATAACAGCAGTTGCGTTTTAATGTTCTTGCTATGATAGAGGACACAGGAGTGGATAAAGTGGCAGGAATTGATTTGCACACAGTAAAACCATGTGAGTCTTCCCCACTTGACTCACACATGGTGCCATGTTGGTATGGCCAGTGTGTGCTGCTATTATTACACATTTACTGAAATGTCCATCATGAATGAGCATGATCTGCAGGCACTAACAATGTATTTGTCACAATAGGCTGTCATGATTTTGAGACATGCAAAAATGTGTTTTTCAGTGCTCCTTGCATTCCAAGCTATGAGCTGACTTACTAGCTTGTGGGACTGTGCCATTAATTAATGTCACATTGATCCAACCTAGATGGTTAATGGGCTGATTCCCAGAATGTTTCGTAAGGTCTTTGGAAGAGCCTTATATCATAGAAGAGCTGTTAGGTTTTGCTTGCTAGGGGACTTCCCTGTTTGTCCAAGCTACTATTAATGGAGAAAGTATTTTTGTTCACAGGCTTGCCTTGAATCTGAGTAGCCTTTGCTCCTTGCATTCAAATCTGTGAGCTGGTTTAGTAGCTCATGGGACTAGGGCATTAATTTATGTCACATTGATTTAACCTAGCACACAAATGGGATCAGAATGGAAATGCACATATTTGCTTTTACAATCCATAATGCATTTTGATTTCTTGCTCCATAAAGTATTGATATTGACAATATGCATGGTATCAAAAAGAAATTCAATTGAAATACTTTCTTCAGAATGCCCAATCGCACATTGCATTGCTTTAATTTACATACCATTGCATGTGCACTAAGCATAACTAAAGTTGATCCCCTGAAATGCAGAGTGTCAGAGAATCAGCAAAAGGATAAATTAGATTGGGTGTTTGTCATCAATTCATATACAGTGCTTGTTCCCTACATAATTTATATTACTTACGCTTTGCATTTACTTGGTAAGAGGAAAATTATAATCATGCAGAAGCCACAGCTCATCTTGCCTGCAAAGATTAATCTAGTAAAAGCATGTCTAAGATGGGCTAAGTGAGAAACAGCTTTCTCCAACATCTGAAACAATGAACAATGCTAGTTTTCCAACTGCTCTACACATCCTCTGTGTTTAAATTAATAACTTTGAATCAGTTGAGAAAGCTAACACAGTGCATCATGAAGCTTGTCTTCCTCTCATGGTATAATAATGTCTCATACTCCGATTGTATTGCACTATGGGATGTGAAATGAACCTTAATTAATATTCTTTCAACTACAATATCTATCACTGTCATATTGGTCTAATATTCATGAGATACCAAGGACTGGATTAATGAATGGAAAACTAAAAGAATACTAGGATCTCTTCAGCCTGTTATTTGATGCGATGTTTGACCCCTTATTTTCCGCTACTCCAAGCAAGTTGCTTGTCTTTATGCATTTTTAGTTTTTCGCTATGGGTATAGGGATTCCTTATTCATTTCAGTCTATCCTTTTGTGCTCTCCCCCAAAAGTAAACAGTTCACATTTTCAGGTGTTCCATGTGGACATGGGAATGCATGACAACATGAGGACCAAGGCAACTATGTTTCAAAACAGGCATCAGAACTTCAAAATTTGTCATGTTCACTTAAAACTTACTTTTGAAGCCATCACAATGAGATAAATGTATGGCACAGCTCATTTTTGTTCTGACCCTTTAGTAGTAGCACACTGAAGTCAGGAGACTCCCTTTTTCTAAAAAGCAATCCTGTTCTTCCCCCACCCCTGCTCATCCTCAGAAGCTGCTTCACCTAGATGGACCAGGGAGATGTTATCAAGACCATCTTTTGGGGGAAGAAACTTGATGGATGGCTTTAGCTTGCAGACTTCACTGTCTAATTTGGGATTGTGAAGGAACACCTGTGCCAGCCTGATCCAGGTCAGTTAGCTGATGGTTTTCCAGGTTGAGGCAGGCATGTATTATCAGTGATTTCTCTTTCAAACTTTATACAGGATAATAAACTATGCAAAAGTTTTGAAACCAATATTTACAAAGAGTAATGGTGACAATCCAGTCCTTCACATATTAATATTTTTTTTTGTTCTTTCTGAAGTATTCAGTGCACAGGAATGGCAGCATTTTTAAGAGCAGGAGCTAATAAACTAGTATGTATGTTTGCACTTTAGTTGGCTCATGGGAGTGAGATGTGTTGCTGATATCATGCCAGAAGGTTGGGTGTGAAGCTGTTAAAAGTTTTCCTTAGGAAGAAATAGCCAAGCATAAATATTGCTCCTGTGTGGGTTTTTAAGGTGGCATGCGTGCAAATGAGAAGGGCTCTAATGTAGTTAGTTGGGGACAATGTTAATATGACAACAGCAGTTATTTGTGCTTAAATATGAATCTGCAGGAAACCTATAGAAAGAAGGCTTGGGAACTCACATAGAAAGTGAGCATGGAGGGAAGGAAAGCAGTTTGGGAGAGGAGCTTGGGAGCAGTATTTAAAAGCTGCCTTCTCTTTTTACACAATTGTGTGGCAGTCCTGTTTTAAAAACGCAGAATGGCCACTGTCTTGTATAGTTTGGCCTTTCCTTTTAACTGTGTGTTAATGTCAGTGAGTTGTATTCAACTGCTGTTTATTTAGAGTTGACCTATTGAAATTATTAGACCTAAGTTTTTCTTGGCCATTAATTTCAATGAATCTACTACAAGTAAACTTTAGCCGAATACAACCCAATGGTTTTCATACTTCTGCTAATGTCTATAGTTCTCATGGAAAATACTTTGATTCCACTAAATTAGGGCTGCCATATATCCGGAATTTCTGAGAGATAGCCATCAGAAACAGCGTCTGGGCGAAAATCGCTGAAACCCATGTCGGCAGTGTCGTTTCCCCTTCAAAATAGCCCAAAAACTTCAAATTTTTGAACCTAAAAAAAGCTCAACAGCTTTTCTGTACGGATTTTGAAATATTCGGTATTGTTTTCTATCATTAAACACTGATTAGCTATCTCGGTCAGAAGGCAGTCAATGAAAGACCATCAATCCACCATCCAAAAGTCGCATCAGGCATTCATTGTTGTGTACCTGCCCTTAGCAACTCTCTGCCATAGTAGACAAGTACCTTCTCTATTGTCTTCTCAGTGCCTGCTAAGGACTTTCCTCTTTCAACAAGCCTTCTAATAACTTTAGCCCAGTTGGTATCTGTGTTGGATTTGGATTGGTTTTCTGTATGGGCTCTTTCTGTTTTAAACTGGTTTTTTAAAAAAAATATTTATAACTTTATAAGAATAGCTTAGATGTGCAAGTGTTTTAACTGTTTTTATATTTGTAACTGTTTTTATAGGTTATTATCTTGTAAATCACTTTAGGATGCTTCATGGGATGTGATTCATAAATGAAATTAATTAATTAGCAAGTCTTCAAGCCCCATATAACCCAAACCACGGCACCATTTGATCAGTTCCCTCTAAACTCTTTATGCTCACATGCATTCTTTTCTTAATTAGAACAAGCAAACACTTGATTTGCATTTTTAATACCTTAAACTTGTGGTCACTTTGGAGCCTAAGAAAGAGGGTATATTACACATAGAAACAAACTGATTAGGGAGATTAATAAACAGATACTTCTTATGAACATGTTTCCAGATTAATATATTTCAGTTGGAAAACCTGTTATAATAAATGTTGTCATGAAGAACAGTGCTTCCTAATAGGGCATGATATAGAAAATCTGACAGTGTGCACTCATAAGTAAAATCAGCTTTTCAAAAATTGGTCTGCTATGTGTAGTAAATAATTGTTGATGCCCATGGTGAATAAATAAAAACTCTTGCTCACAAGGGCTGGAGTTTTGCAATAACAGCTGACAAAGGGAATACACGTTTGCAAATAACGTAAGCTGAAATAAAACACTTTTCAGTTGACCTACTCTAAAAGTCATTAGCTAGCAGTATGCTGACAGCATGGAAAAAATAATATTCTGGAGATTTTTATTAGTTTTTCAAGAGAGTTACATTTAAAGCTAGGGCCAATTTATTCAGTTATCTCCCCAATGATCTAATGGACTCCTAATGATCTCATATTGCAGTGTCTTGATGGTGGTGCCTTGTATATTTCAGCTTCAAGCTCATAAAATTCACTGTTCATACTGGAAATCATGTGCCAAGTTGCTTGTTAATGAAGATAGATGTTTTCTGTCATTTAACATCCAGTCAATTATATGTGTACCTGGGATAAAAGGATTCTTGCTAGTCGCTATAAACATGATGGCATAAATAAATTCTGACTTAGGTTAATGGATAGGTTATCTCATTTAGTCAGGTGTTACTTAAAGTAAGATCTACAAAAACACCCTGGAATAAAGATGGGAGAAAGTATCTGAATTTATGGCAGGCCACAAGTTTATTGAGTACCTACAGGATAGTCAACTCAACTTAACTCTGAACTTTTAGTGGGGTACCATAGAATATAGACTCTAAGTTTTTGCCCTTACCCATAGAAATTCCACCCTAGATGTGTTCTTGGCACAGCTCAATAATTGGGGTTTTCCTTAAAAAAGCTCAACAACTTTCAGGGTCTTCTGGTTTTTAGTTTTTGAAATATGGCAACCCTAGTTATGGGGCACCACTGCTCATACAACCTCTGGTCAGTCACATCATTGCTGTTTATCAGGAGGAAGAGAGTGAAGGGTGAGACAACTGTGAGGTTGACAAGATGCAGATACAGCAGTGGAACCAATCCAGTGCTCCGCCAGTGTGATTGCACCATGCCAATCCTCTCACCCCTTTCCCTCTATTGCCCAATAAGCAGTGGTGATATGACCAATTGGAGGGAAATTTTAGGGAAATCCCAGCAACTCCTCAAGCTGCTCAACATTTAATTACTTTCTTGCCTCTCAGTCTCTAGTCAGGGAGTTGAGGGAGCTATCTGCATTTCCACCACGAGGAAAATCACTTGACTACAAGTGGAAGCTTTTCATTGAAGACCCTTCTGGCCCAGGACTGAATCTGGTGACCCATACTAGACATTTTTATTTATATAAATACTTCCATATTGAAATTTCATTTTTTAAAAAATCAAAGTGCCTTACAAACAATAAAAACAATAAAATAAAGGTCAAAATGAATCATTGGATCCTGTTGGACAGGAAGACACAGAAGAAGGCTTCCTGCTCCAGCTAAGTTTTGCTCAAGCAATAAGGGCATTCTGAGCTCTGAGTAGGTTGACCAGGTTCTCCACCTGAAAGTCAAATTCCAAGTTTATAACTGCAGCCAATAAAAGAAATCGGGGGAGGGGGGGAGGGAGATATTCAAGAATAATTTTACACCGCAGAGTTGATGTTCAGTTTTTCCTTTTCTTTCTGTACTCCTACTTAGCAGTAGTTTGAAGACGTCAAATGAAACTTTTAGAACATGAAAGAAACCATGAAGACTAACCATATGGCAAATCATCTGAGTGTGCCTTCCATTAATAACCTTATTGCAGATTCATAAGAAACTGTGCCAATTAGCTTGTATTCTCAAAACATGCCGAGAATGGACCTCATCGAGTGAATTACTTTGAGCCTCTCTCCTCTTTTGACCTTGGGGGAAAAAAATATTGCACTTTGTGCAAGTATATCATGTCGGTGATATTAAAATTAACTCTCTGGCATCCAATTCTTACATTAGATTACAAAAATTGAGTGCCAGAGAGTAGTAAATCTAGTTTTCAACACACAACCACAATGTTATATGCATGCTTACTCTTACATAAATCAAAATGATTTCAAAGAACCTTACTACTGAATAAATATGCTTTGCATTGCGTCCTAAATCTGAGAATTGAATGACAGAATTGTTAAACTGGATGAAACAGGAATGCAATTTGGCCACACATTGATTGAAGCAAGGTAATCTGCACATACATACATCCCTGACAAATATTCCAATATTGCCCAGATTTTAGTATGCCAGCAAGTGAGATGACAGCATGTGCAATGGATCAACATCTTGCTTTTCCTTCAAATTATTCAAAAAATCTGCTTTCAGTAATTCCACTGTACATTAAACCAGGAGGTACTCTATTTATTTGTTTATAGGCCTTGTTTCAAGAAATGTTTTCAATGCAGTTTACAACATAAACATCCTCACAAGCCTGTGAGAAAGACCTGAGTCCATCAGTGCTTTCCCCACTTGTGATGCCAAACAGCTGGTATTCAGAGGCCTACTGCCTCTGGCAGTGAAGACAGAATTTAGCTATCATGGTTAGTAGTTATTGATAGCCTTATCTTCCATAAAGATGTCTAATTCCCATTCAATTCCCATTCAAAATGGTGGCATCACGACACTGTAAGCTGCCCATTCCTTCCTTTCCCACATTTCTCCACATTTCTCCAAATTCCCAACTTGTGAAATGAGGGTGACAGAGTGAAGGTAAAACAGCAGCTGAAAAGAAGCTGTCGGTTACCTCTAGGTTTCAGACTCTGCCTCGAAAGCTTTTGAGCATGCCTACAGCCTGCATTGCTGATGGGAATTCTGCCTTGCATCCGTCATGTCCCAGATTCAATCCCTGGTGTGTCCAAGTAGGGCTGGGGAAAGACTCTTGCCTGAAACCCTGGAGAACTGTTGCCAGTCACTGTACACAATACTGACTTAGGTGGCCTGGCTCAGTACAAGACAACATCTTATGTTTGTAACTGCATTTCCCCCCCCCCCCCATGTTCTTCCTTATCAATGAGCATACCACACTTTCCAAACATACCATAGTATGTTTGCATTAATGCAGTAGCTCCATGAACAGCCATAGTCTTCTAGATGTAAATACTATCCTGAGAAGTTATTTCCACATCTTATCCACCTAGCTGCAGATATCTGACCGTAACCACCAGTGATACACAGGATCTACAGAAGCATGTAATATGAATAGACTGGGGAAAAGACACACAGTCATAGCATGAATATACTGCTTTAGTTCATTCTAAAGCTACCCTGGTTTCTACAGTGGAGTGTTCTCACCCAATAGTGATTTCTGGATATGTTCATGAGATGTTCCTATCTAACTGCAGTTCTAAGCTAACAGTTTTTGAGGTTTAGTTGGGGTAGGGAACCTTTCTGGCTCCATGGGCCAGATCCTTATCAGGATCAGCCTCACAGGTCAAATTTGGCAGGTGGGTGAGGCATCAGACCCATTCTAGACCTGAATGTTTCACCAACCTGAAGCCGGCATAAGGATCAGGTTTGCTTACCCTGCTCTGCTACATTCTACCACACCAACTGTGAACATTTTTTGGCTGCAGATGCAATGATGGTTCCACCACTCTATGAAGCCCTGCTAGCAGTGGATGTGGGTTTGGCTTGCACCCTAATACACCACATATTTTCTTAACAGAGGTCCAAAGTTTAAATAGTGCTAACTTGGAATTGCCACAAAATCTGAGGACCGGTTGTATTCATCATTATCATTTGTAGGCCCCCCAAACCTGTATACCAATAAAAGATGCAACTTCTGAAATAATATCTAGTTCTTTCTTTCGGCATGAATATCTAGTTCTTTCTTTTGGCATAAATATCTAGTTCTTTTGGCATAATATCTAGTTCTTTCTTTTGGCATAAAGTCATCCACAACAGCAACAAAGCAGAACAGATTTCACACTTATGCATTCTGCTGTTTGCATTACTGCAAGTTATCTTCTATTGTCCACAATGGAAGTTAAACCACGGAGATCCACTACATCGTTTGACATACCTATTGGCATTATACAATTACAGTACACAGTGCTTTCTAAGGAGATTGTGTTAAACTCTTGACTTTTTTGTGGTCTGTGATATTCTTTGAGATGTGCAGCCCTTCAGATTTATCATTAAAACCAAGCAATATACAAATCATTTGCCAATGTAATCATTCATCCTTTAACGGTAAGTCAGATAACCAATGCATCCTGGATAAGCTTCGGCTTGCATCTGTGTGACAGATAAGAAATTCCATTGGACAGGTTTGCATCTATGATAGACAGAAGTAATATCTCCAGCAACAGGAGTACTCAACCATTTAAGTCTCTATAAAGTTAACACCTTCCAAGTAAACAGGTTTTATGCAACAAAGGGCTTATGAGAAAAATCACACAAAATGTTGTATAGCCTATATGAATGATAGGCATATCTTACAGTGATTCACAAAAACTCAGGAAATATGAGAATATTGTGCAGAGTAATGGCTAAACTGCTGGCCATGTTATATGTCAGGATTGGCCTTTAACAAATAAAAACCCCAACCTCTTCCCCAGCCTTATTTAAATCATGGGCAGATGTCATGGTGGAACAGTACCATCACTCACCTGAGTTCTGGTCAGTAGAGGCAGGTAGAGGCAGAGAGGTGAGGTGGCAGGGAGGTCTGTGTGGTGCAAATGCACCAGCAGGAGACCAAATGGCGCTTACTTTGCTGCCACCTCACCCTTCCTAGTAAGCATGATTGACCAGTGGTCAGGTGAGAAGTGTGACCGCACCATTACCAGCTTAAATGGAAGTTTTGAAATGACCTATTATATACTATAGAGTTGGGAAAGGTTCAGAAGAGGACAGCCAAAATGATCAAGGGGGTGGAGTGACTCTTCCTTGAAGAAAGGTTGCAGTGCTTGGGAGGAAGAGTTGTGCTGATGTGGTATGTCATTTCTAGAAACCAGACGTATAGAGATAGCTTTTTTTGTGATAGCAGTCACTGGTGTGGAGTACCCGCATCCCATTTTTTAAAACCAAAAAAGTACTGGATATAGAAATAATAATAATAATAATAATAATAATAATAATAATAATAATAATTTATTTATACCCCGCCCATCTGGCTGGGCTTCTCCAGCCACTCTGGGCGACTTCCAACAAAATATTAAAATACAGTAATGCATCAAACATTAAAAGTTTCCCTAAACAGGGCTGCCTTCAGATGTCTTCGAAAAGTCTGGTAGTTGTTGTTTTCTTTGACATCTGGTGGGAGGGTGTTCCACAGGGCGGGTGCCACTACCGAGAAGGCCCTCTGCCTGGTTCTCTGTAACTTGGCTTCTCGCAGTGAGGGAACCGCCAGAAGGCCCAGGCACTGGACCTCTGTGTCCGGATAGAACGATGGGGGTGGAGACCTTCAGATATACTGGACCAAGGCCGTTTAGGGCTTTAAAGGTCAGCACCAACACTTTGAATTGTGCTCGGAAACACACAAGATAGCATTTATATAACCAACCTGAAAAAGCAACAATTAGATCAATATCAGGGACAGTCTAGTTGTGTGTAGGAGACCTTTTGGAAGAATTCCCGCGTGTTTCAGCAGTCTTTCAAAAAAGTGTTTCTTTAACTCTGATTACTCCCTCTCACACACTCATTTTGCTCATTCATTGAGACTTGTCAATGGCTTGTCTTCACCTTGCTTATGAGTTTCCTTCCTTCCTTCCTTCCTTCCTTCCTTCCTTCCTTCCTTCCGTTTTGTGAAGCGCTTAGTAGTTCGAATTTATGTTGGCATTTTTTCTTTACCTTTCAGTTTTTTAAAAATATGGCTTATCCCCCCCCCAACTGAACTTTAACACATCATTAACTTTTGCTGCTTTGTGCATTTTTCTACAGCTTTTTGCATTTATTACACTGACACTAATACAGTTGTTGCTATCCAATAGTCTGGAACACAAAGGACCAGGCAGTGTCTGGGCTAATAGTCAAAATATTTGTACAAGCAGTCTCCCAATATGAAAGAATGCATAATTTAAAGCAATACTGCCGGGGGGAAACATTTTCAACTTGCAGTCAAGCAACGTGGTCTAACAAAATATGCTCTCAAATCTGGAATGTTGCAGAAATAATCTATTGGTTCCCCACTCAAAAGATGGTGGTGGGATGTTTTATGGTAAAAGGGTATTTATAGAGCATTAATTTACCATATAGTAATGGTAACCAAAAGGGGCGCGGGTAGCACGGTGGGTTAAACCACAGAGCCTAGGACTTGCCGATCAGAAGGTGATGGGGTGAGCTCCCGTTGCTCGGTCCCTGCTCCTGCCAACCTAGCAGTTTGAAAGCACGTCAAAGTGCAAGTAGATAAATAGGTACCGCTCCGGCGGGAAGGTAAACGGCGTTTCCGTGCACTGTTCTGGTTCACCAGAAGCGGCTTAGTCATGCTGGCCACATGACCCGGAAGCTGTACACCGGTTCCCTTGGCCAATAAAGCGAGATGAGCGCCACAACCCCAGAGTCGGTCACGACTGGACCTAATGGTCTTGGGCTCCCTTTACCTAATGGTAATCAAATATTAAGAGGAATCATTATGAATAAGTTAACTAATGTATTTTTGTGTGGTGTAGAGGTTAGGGGGTCAAACCAGCATCTGGAAGACCAGAGTTCAAATCACCACTCAGCTATGGAGCTCACTGGGTGACCTTGGGCCGGTCACTGCCTCTCAGCCTAACACTCCTTTACTGCATAAAGTATCTGTAGCAGTTACAGAGGCATAAACCTTTCTCAGTTACTACAGCCTGATATTTAAGGCAATGGACACTGAGAATTTGAAACAGTAGTTTGCAAAGTCTTGACTCAGTCGATTGAGCTGAGAGATGTAGCACCTGTGCTTTTCAGTACATGGGGTTTCCACCACCACCCTTGGCAGCTCTTGTACTGTTGCCCCCCAACTTTGCAAGATTAGGGAAAAGTTGGCAGAGATATGGGTTCCACTCATAATGTTTCCCTGGATGGGTGATATGTGACCAGTTCCATGTATTCCAAATATTAGCACCATCACTATTGCTTGTGACAGTGTTTTATTTTCAATGCCATAATACTAGCCAAGTCAGTTTGTAGAAATACTGAATTTACTTTCTTAGCTACTTAATAACCCAGTACAGAATCAAGGAAACTTAAATGTGCATAACTAAGCATTGGATGGTGGCCTAATCCTGGAACTGCTTTTATATTTAGTTTTCTTTAAAAAAAAATAAAAAAAATTATTGAAGATTTTAAAATTACAAAAAAACAAAGAGAAAAGTAGACAAAAAAAGAAATTAAACAATACAAGTCAATAAAAACAGAAATCAAAAAGAAAAACAAATCACACAAATACATCAAAATCAAAAAGCAAAAATAAACAAAAAGTTTAAAAACAAATCCAATATTCCCAAATCTTTATCTTTCATTAACTTGTTTCATGGACCTCCTCACACCTCCCTTTTTTGTATTCTTAGTTATTGATTATCACAGCAAATCCTTCCCCTTTTTCATAATATTCTGTCATTAAATTACCTTAATCTATTTTAACCTTATCTTACTACAAAAAACCCTGAAACTTAAAGCTTGAATCTTATCTATACCAATTTCTCATAACCAGGACATATTCTTGCATAGTTCTTTTTAACATTTCTGCTAAAGCCAAATAAATTCATTCCAACATCTTTTTTAATACTCATTAATTTTAGAAAACATTCCTAGATAGAATTTTTGAAGCTTTCTCCAATCTTCATCCAACGTCTCTTCCTCCTGGTCACGGGTTTTGTCAGTCCTTTCTATCCCATCCATCTAGATCATTAACCTGGTAACCTTATGTCTGAGGCCCTTAAGTCTCTTCCATGTCCCTTCCGCAGATCTTCTTCATATTTATACCCGTACTTTACTTTGTCTTCTGCACCTTTCACACGTGAAGACTCCAGCTTGACAGTATTTTTATCCCTTCTCGACAGATCAGCCCGTTTTCCATAGTCCACACTGAACTCCATGTGGTATTTAAAAACATTTTTCAAGATCCCTCCAAAATTGAGGACCCCCACAACTCCAAACTCCTCCCGACCCAACGCCAGCCTTGAAAAGTCAAAACATCCCTGCATAGGGGGGGTCTATCCAACCCCCCATCTCCAAACCAAACAGGACTCTATCTCTCCAAGTCTGGCTTTTTCCAAGTTCATTTGTCAAATCCAACAACTCATGTTCCTGCTGGGCCACAGCTCCCTCCATCTCTGCCACCCGAGGTCCAACACCGATCTCCTCCTTCATCTGATCTGTCAGAGCACATTCCTGATTTGATTCCTGAGTGGGTTCTATATAGGTACCCACTGCCTGTCCAAAATTTCTGATCGCAACAGTCATCAAGTCCGTCTTCTCATGTAACTGTTCCAATAGAGCATTTGTTTTACAAAAAGCACGCACCAGAGCCTCTGAGCACATTGTTATACAAGGTCAAAAGTCTATTCCCACGATCTTAATCTGTTGCAGCTGCTCCCCAGTTCAAGTTTAGTAACAGTTTCACAAGCTCCCTCTAGGGGAAGAACATCTCTTTGTATCCAACTCTTTTCTTTTCTTTTTTTTTAACAGCAGATCTAACAACAAAGTTTCTTTTTTCAGATATTTTGTCAATATTTGTTCCTTTAAATTGCGAAAGAGCACAATGGAATCACTATGTTTCTCTTCTTTTAACTGTCTGTCAAAAACCTTTGTCTATAGTCAATGAACTTTCCCAAAAACGTCTGTCCTGACACCCCGCTCCCAGGTTCAAGACGGTGGAAAATTACTTTTCTTACACTCTCTTCTGCAGGTTTAAGCAATCCGGAAAAAAATCCCCCCTCTTCTCCTGCTTCCGAAGGGGGTTCAGTAGTTTTAGATGATGAAAGTTGATCCTTTACAAATGATTTTCTGAACTCTAGTTTGCCATGTCTTTGCTTTAATCTATCTACAAGAAACGGAAGGCTGACTTCCTGTTTAGACCTTCCCACTTCAGTGCCAAATTAAGAAGAATTTCTAATCCAATTTTCCCTTCTACTCACAGATCGTTGTTTAAAGTCCAATTGTCCACATTTGATCTGCTCATGGGTAGTTGTTTTGTAACTGAATTGTCTCAGGAAAAAGGTAGCGCTCTCCGGCAACGGCTGTGCGGCTTTGCTCCACGGAAGAAGCAGTTGACTCTCAGCACCGCGCCACTAACCCCTCTTTGCTCCGGAGCCCGTAGTTGGGTTCCTTTACGGATTGGGGGGGCACAAAAGGTGCCCGCCGAGTCCCATGGTCACAGGCTTCCTCCGCCTGTGATTTTTTGAATGGTCCCCGCTTTGTGGAGTCCCTGTTTTCCGTGGAGCCAGTCCCTCCAGATCAGAGGGAGTCCGCCATTACCGATGGCGCCACCCCGGAAGTCCGTATATTTAGTTTTCTTTTTAAAGAACCAAATCAACAAAAGATCCACTTGCAAGAAAAGTCTGGATTTCCCTCCTCCCTCTAAGGATGGTGACCGACAAGAGAGTTAAAAACGAAGGTTAACTGAAGCTGATGAACAGGGATCCATGAAGGCAGGTCAAAATGAGATTCTGCTGAAAAGCAGCAATATGGGCGGCTTTCATAGGATGTTTCTTTTGTCTGTTGAAAGGGAGAAGAAAGTAGGTGGATTTGTCTCCCATTTTTAAAATGCAGCTGTTTCTACAATCTTTGTATTACTTTTAACAATGTGCCCTTTTGCATCTACCACACATTTGCCCAAGCAGAGACACAAAGCATCCTCAAAGAGCTTGCTGCTACCGAATTATTTCTGTTTGCTACTTCCCTTAAATATTTGTACAGCCCTACCTGATGCCATTGTTTTCCCTAGCTTATGCAAAGTCTGCTTCCAAGGTCAGGCTGGAGTTTCTCCTGGGTTTGAATTCTTGCCTGTTTCCCCTGGTTGTGCCACAGAGAGGTTTGAAGACGAGCACAGACATCTGTCTTCTTTTGGAAAAGAAGCTCTTAGGTAGTGCGTCAAAGGAAATTTGAAATCCTGCCAGTGGATCAGATGCACCTATTATTTCAGATGGCGGAGGTTTATTGCAGTATAGTACTTTGACTGCTCTTTCTAAAGTTGTCTCCCACACATTCGCAAATTTTTGCTCTAATTGTGGCAGACAGTTCTGGATACTTGTGTTTCAAGATATGCTAAGCAAATCAAATATCATTTCACTATGTAAATAACATTATCACAATGAATTATTCATCTTGTACTCTGATGCACTTTCCTGCCTCTTCAGAAATAGAAATGTACACTTATATAAAATATCTCTCTGAAGACACATTGGAATATTTATGAAAACAATTCATAAAATTAAATCCTGTTAGTTTGAGATTAGTGCTTGACGTTTGTCAGACTAATAACTTTTCATTGCTGGAGGGGACACCCTGACTTTCAATAACGGTAATGAATTCTGTTTGTAAAACATTTTAGACATTCACCATTTTTACTTCTAGAGCTGATAGCAATTCATTGAAAGTTTGCCCAAAATGCTATTTATATATAATCTGTGAATCACACACATTGCCCACTACACCCAACATAATCTCTCCTCTTTCTTTTGCATCCGACTGGAAGAATCTGTTGTTTCTATTCTTTAGGTAAAGGTAAAGGGACCCCTGACCATTAGGTCCAGTCGTGGCCGACTCTGGGGTTGTGGCGCTCATCTCGCTTTATTGGCCGAGGGAGCTGGTGTTTGTCCGCAGACAGCTTGCAGGTCATGTGGCCAGCATAACTAAGCTGCTTCTGGCGAACCAGAGCAGCGCACGGAAACGCTGTTTACCTTCCCGCCGGAGCGGTACCTATTTATCTACTTGCACTTTGACGTGCTTTCGAACTGCTAGGTCGGCAGTCATTCTTTATGTAAATCCAAAATAAACAACATAGCAATGTCAGTCCATCACCTTTTGACATGAATTGCTTGATTATTTGATATTTGAAATATTGATATATTTCCTTATAGCCGTGGGCCAGTGGGACGAAGCCCCCAAGCTCACCCTTGATTGGCTGCAACCACAGTCAAGTCGCAGCAGCCAGTGTGACCCCCAGCTGTGACAAGGCTGGAACATCGCCCCACCCCCACAGCTGGACCAGACTGTAACCACCCTCAAGCCAGCAAGTAAGTGGCTAATAGTGCATATCTGCCATGAATATGGCAGGAGATACAGAAATGTGGGGGGAAAGTATAGTGTTCTGTAGCAGAAGTAACAGTTTCAGACTTCAAAATAAATCATTGTTTGCAATTACAATTACCCCAGAGTGTAATTGTTCTCTCTCTCTCTCTCTCTCTCTCTCTCTCTCTCTCTCACACACACACACACACACACTTGAGCATATATAGACTAAGAAGATAGGAAAAGATTAGACTTTTGTGTTTTGGTGGCCGACTAGCCAATACATCAATCCCAGATTATTTGCAGAAATAGGCATGATTTAATTTTGCTGTCCTCTCTATTTAGAAGACCAGATATTTTATCTGTTTCCAATAACATTAAGAATTAGCCAGATCTTAGGGAAAAGATCCAAGGGTCATGACAGGTAGCTCAATGAATATTGTATGCCTGTTCTATTTACTCTTGCAGTAATTAACACTAAGACAGTCCTCACGGGTATAGATCAGGGAATCCCATAAAGAAGTGAAATTAGATATTGCAAACATTCTTTGCCCCCAGTCATTCAACCATCTAATGTGCTCATTGTGGAAGAGTGGGCCCTCATTTAGGTAAGCACGAATAGGGCCTGCAGCAATGTGGAGTGTGTCTTTTCAAGGTTCCAGGCAGCCATACCTTAGTTTCAGATGTTCCACTTATCATTTCCTTGTTTTACATCCCTCCCACCCTGAAGACACTCATCATTCTGCGGCTGCTGAGGATGCTCAGTCCTCATTGGGCTGTGTTGGGAGATAATTTATTTGCTGAGGTTTTTATTTGGAAATTGCTTCAATATATTTTATGGTAAGCCATTCATAAATGGCAATTAATTAATTAATAATTTGTCCCCTTAAACATCCTGCCACCCTTTTAAATATCTTTTTCTGCTCTTGCAAACCTTGTGGTTCCATCATGCAACTTGATACTATCCTCTTGTTTTTGTTTCCTGATAGCCTTGTTTTGGCTACATAACTACCTACCATAAATGATGTACTTGAACTAGTTCCTTTTTAAAATGAACTTTCCAAGCTCTGGTTTCCAGTAGCCTTGAGTCTTGAAAAGGGTAGTGCACATTGACAATTTGAATTTTGCTAATTGTCACTTACATGAAATGTGGGATCTTAAGTTGATTTAATAATAAAGAAATTGGTTTTCTGGTTCATGTGATGAGCACAACTGAGCATTAACATAATTGGTTTACCAAGCCGCAAGCCTCTTTTATCCAAAGATGTGCCTTTATCGGCCATATGCTTGCATAGAGTCTTAAAAAAACCAGTGGAAACAATTTTATAGCTTCTCTAGGTAAGTTGATCAGTTGTGTATTTGTTTTTATTAGAAAACAGCTATTCCTAATTTCTTAGAGACCACAGATGGCTCTTAAATAGTAAAATGTTTACTCCTGAGTAAAACTTCACTGAAATAAACGAATAAGTAAATTTAGGATCACATCCCCATAGGCAACAAATAGCAGCATGTTATAAGAACAGCTAATTGAACTGGCAGCTGTAGTAAACAAATGAACTAAAAAACAGACACAATACATAAAGAGTTGATCAGGTATTTACTCGGGCTGCTGCTAGGTAAACTTGGCCTAAAGCATAGTCTTACTACATTTCTGATTTCTTTCCTGGTGGGTGCAAGATCCAAACAATTATTGCCAATGGGGACTCCCCTCCCAAAATGAATATTTCTTTTGTGTTTGGTGCTTGATATCCTGCAGGTGTTGCTATTAAAACGATATTAAATATTGTTTGCATTTTTTTTTTAGTAAGCCATCTGGAGCCAGATTTTTGTTGTCATTTAAGTATATGCTTGTGAGATTAATTTGTCTATTGTTCTATGTAGCTCATATTTAACTAATTATCTTTTTCAGCAGCATTGTGCACTTTCTCCTGGGATTAAAAAGTTGGTTCAGTGTTTCTTACTTTCAGCACAAGCTATGGCAGGAATTCATAATGTGCTTACAACTAAATCAAGGAGCCATTAGCTTGAAACTGACCATACTAAAATCAGAGGGTCAATTTCACAGCAAGTTTAATATATAAGGTCAGTGAAGCATTTTGTTCTTTTACTGACACTCTGTTGGCCAGGGCCGGGAGAGACCCAACCCTGTAAATGGAGAAGCCCCTCAAACTGAAAATGGAATGACAGAGATTAGGGTGGGGGATGAATCTCCATTAATAGACAACAGCTGTAACAATATTTTTTAAAAGCTTTTATTGAACAGTGTTGGAGACAGAGTGACATCACAAGTCATGTGTTTGCAGACCCACCAAGTGTCCCTATTTTCCAGGGACAGTCCCGGATTTACAGAAGCTGCCCAGGTTTCTGATTTGATACTGGAATGTCCCGCTTTTCCTGAGGACACCCCTCTTTTCATCACAGAAATGTTGGAGGATATGGAGTTATCTGCCCAAGCCACCTAAGTTTTTTAATGCTTAATGCTTTATTATTATTTTATATACAATGTATGTTGGAAGTTTCCCAGAGTGGCTGGGGCAACCCAGTCAGATGGATGGGGTAGAAATAGTAACATTACTACTACTACTACTACTGAATAGGAGGTCCCTATTTTCAATGGAGAAATGTTGGAGGCTATGTGTTTAGGCTTGCCAACATTTCTGTCCCAGCAGGATTCCTGGGGCTTTGAAACCTGCATGAGTAACAACAGAGAAACAGGAGGAGTTTCCCTCCATCAGTCTGTCCCTGAACTGATCTATAACTGCCTGTCAAACAGCTTGCAGAGATACAGGAGACTGCTAGAACAATAAAAAGGATATTAACTTCCATGGAGGAGTAACTGGATGTGTACTGGTCAGCATTGCTTCTGGTTTTGCTTTAGTCCTCCTCACATGGCACTGATTGCAGGGAAGGGTACTTTCTGCTTCTGCACCTATTTAAGAGCTGCTTTAAAAACTTTATACACATGAAAGAGCCAATAGACACAGGGCAACAGAAATAATGGCCAGATGATAAAACGAAAAGTATCTCTGGCCAGAGATGCAGGAACTGGTCAGTGTGAGACAGGAAGATGCTGCCCAGATGCCTTTATGGTGCTTTTGTCTCAGCCTCTTTCCCCACATGGGTACGAGAGAAGACACACCTTTGGTGGGTCTTTGGTGGTTGTTGTTGTTCCAAAGGTCAAAGGATTGTTCTCATATAGTGGCTTCACTGCCCTGAACCCTTCCCAGGGAACACTGTGCATTGTAGCTCTGTGCTGGTTGGCCAAGGATGTATAAAGCTGCAATTCAGCCATTACCATCCCATGTTGATGACTGGGAGGAGGATGAAGTGCAGCTTCTAAGTGGGCTGCAAATAGAGAGGATCCACTGTGGGTCTTCTGCCATCAGTAGCCAGCATAGAGTCCCATTCTGGGATATAGGTGGGCTGACCATGGATCTAGATAGGCTGGCACAGCAACTCCTTCCCCCACCAAAAACCCACCCACACCTTGACCAGCAGGAGCCAGTAGGGCTATAGATGCAACAGCAGCTCTGGCACTTCAGCCATACCCGGAATCTGTCTCTTAGAATGCGTCACATTTCTTTCAGAGTACCCAAGACGATTAAATTGCTTTGAAACTGATATATTTTAAGCATAGGCAGGGCCTTTGTCAATGTTCCTTTGAAGAATGATTTCTGAGCATCAGGCAATTAAAGGGAGGAAAAGTATATATTATTAAATTGTGTTTTACACTGGTAGCAACGTGTAAATAACAAGTCTGTGGCTGCCAGCCTGATCGCTGAAAATAAAAAAACTCCAGGAACTATTTTTATTTTAAAAAGGAAAGAAAAGTCTGTCCTGTGGTTTGTATATTATGTATATGGATGTTGTATATTAATGAAAGCCTCTACAACAACAACACTTTAACTTTCAGTTTACTTGGAAACTACAAGAAAAATCACCAGTCTAGCATAATAGTAAGCTTCCTATAATAAGTCCTGGGCATTGTGGTAGGCTAGTCTGCCCATGGGGTAAATCTGGCTGAGCGAAAAACAAATACCAGCACAAAAGCACCATGTGAAATGCTCACATTCCATCTGTGAACAAACACCACCCTGCCTCATGCTCCTGGCATACTTTTATTGGCTTCCTGCTTATGGAAATTTTCATCCTGGAGTATTATTAAAAACCAAACAAAGGGATCTTATTCTTCAGCACATCAAGTGAAACCCCAGTGGATTTATGGAAGGCAAATAAACAAAGCCTGCTTCTTTGAGGAATTGTCTTGGAAGAATGTGACATATGGCCGTTCTGCTCTTTGCAACAGCCATCTCTAGAGCAAATACTTTAACATTTGCAATAACAGGAGCACAGAATAATCAAAAGTAAAGCTAAGGAAGAAGAAGACCAAAAGTAATGGGATTCGGTGCAAGTTCATTGTATCTGCAACAAATATATCTGTATTCATATTTAAGTACATTCGAAGCAAGTAAAACCAGCGTTCCCCAATTCAGAAGTAGCAACAAAACAAGAATGCATTCAGGGATGGTTCAGACATAATACTCCAGATTCCTTGTGATGATTGAAAGATTAGGAGTGGATGACTGTGCTCACCACCCTTCCCCAACCTGGTATCCACCAGTTGTTGTTCTCATATTTCCATCATTCCTATCCCTTGGCCATGCTGGCTGAGACCAATAGGAGCCAAAGTCTAACAATATCTGGGGGGCACCAGGTTGGGAAATGTTAGAATGCCCTCTCAACTCAAATAGAGGCACACAGCGCTCAGACACTTAACTGTAGTTAAGACTGTAATGGTAAGGGTAACAGAAATTGCCTTGGAGAGGCTGAATTGAAGGAAAGTAAAGGTAAAGGTAAAGGTAAAGGTAAAGGTACCCCTGACTGTTAGGTCCAGTCGCAGATGACTCTGGGGTTGTGGCGCTCATCTCGTATAGGCCAAGGGAGCTGACGTTTCCGCAGACAGCTTCTGGGTCATGTGGCCAGCATGACTAAGCCGCTTCTGGCGAACCAGAGCAGCACATGGAAATGCCGTTTACCTTCCCGCCAGAGCGGTACCTGTTTATCTACTTGTGCTTTTGAACTGCTAGGTTGGCAAGAGCTGGGACTGAGCAACAGGAGCTTACCCCGTCGCGGGGATTCGAACCGCCGACCTTCTGATTGGCAAGCCCTAGGCTCTGTGGTTTAGACCACAGCACCACTCGCGTCCCTTGAAGGAAAGTACCAATCTCATAATTAGGGATAAATATCCACAGCACTATATCTTCCCTGATGTCAGTAAGACAAATATATATGGACTGGCATGGCCCAGGGAATGCGGTGTAATAGACACGCAAGCTATTTTCTTTGAGGTTGCTTGCTTTTAAAATTGAGCTTCCCTAACTTTCTTACCTGTTTTCAGAGGATTAGCCCTGTTAGCCTTTAATTTGCCATATTAACTCTTTGATTGTGCTGGAAGGAATTTAATATAGCAGAAGCTTTTGTGGACCACAGTTCACTTTAACTAAAATATTCCTCAATTGCTTATGTTGATGGACTGTAAAATATTCCTCAATGCAATCTAGAGGGGTGTAATTTTGTGCAAAGAAAATATGCAGTTTACCAGTTGGCTTTATTTTTTGTGTGCTCTTTCTTACATCTAGTTTGTATTCTCAGGAACATACCCTAATAGAATGCATTTCTGGATTTCAGGGCAGAAGCTAATTGAAGTTGCTTTTCAAAGCAGATTCCTGATTTATCTATTTTCTTTCAAGCTGTTTGTTTATCTGTCAGCTATCTGAAGATCTGCATTATCATGAAGGGTGCTCAGTGGCATTTATTGTCTTGTTGATATCTACTGCCCTACAGGGAAATGAAAGCTGAAATGCAAGCTTGGATAACCGTTTAGCTATTCAGCCATTTTGTCAGTTGTGAACCAGGAAGGCCCCAATTTAGACTGTGCCCCTCCTGTGAACTCACTACACAGTTTTAGTCAAGTCTCAATCTTAACCCTTCTCTTCCCCTCACCCCCCAGTATTGAGATACCAATACAGACAAGGTTGCTCTAAGGTTTCCTGAGGCAAGAAATTGAAGTTTGTAAAGTTTTGTTTATTTAGAAGGCACTTTCCCACAGTAGACTGTGCTTCAAGCAACTAACAATATTATTATTATTATTAGTAGTAGTAGTAGTAGTAGCAGTAGTAGTTTTTCTTATTTGTTATTCACCATGAGGTCCCAAGGCAGATTAGGGTTAAAACAAGTAATCAAGTTTTTAAGGCATTTTCATATATTTAATCATTAAGATTATTATTTTTTTGACAGCAATGAAAACATTTTTGTATTTCCTTACTGCATTTATGCTCACAGCAACTTGTATGTCAAGAAGCAACTTAGACCAAAAGACTGTTGTCCTGAAGCCAGATATTGACAAGAATAGGGTCACACGCTACCCAAATCTCTGAACACTGCACAATTACAGGGGTTCCAGACCCTTACCCAGGGATTGTGTTTCCTTAGGAATGAGGCACAGTGGAGACTGTGGTGCCTTTATGATATATGGTTTATTTACACATATATACAACTTGAGCCCACAATGGAGGGATTCACAGCATTAAGAGCCCAACAGGGCCTTGCATTCTGAGTTAAATACAGAATGCCCCCTAGGTAAATAGAAGGAATAGACTGAGATTCAACTGACACCTTCTAGAGGAAGGGGTGGAAGAGGCCATTTTTACCCACATCCCACACATCAACTTTTCAGGGAGTTGCAAGGAAAAGAAGAATAAGCAAAAATCACCTCATTTCTCCAGTGGGAATATCCCATGAGTGGAGTTCTGTTTCTGGGAAGTATTATTCCCACAGTATTATTTTATGCCTATAAAGAGCTTGGAGGAATCAGTGAAGATTTATGTCCTAATGCATTGTTTTACGACTGAAGCTCATTGGATCAGAGTCCCAGTTTATTAAAAACCAATGGATTAGTGCCCCAGTAATAGTGGGTGGGCACAATGCCAGTCTCTGCACCTGTAACAATTCACAATGTAATTGTACAGGAAGAGATGGTAGAGAAAGGGATTATTAGCAATCATGTTCAGATAATCTGTTGTTAAAGGCTGAGCTGTTAAAGGGGTTTGGGCTCCGTCCTTGGGTTTATAGAAGTGGTACTTGGGGAAAACGTGCTCTTTTGTGTTCCATTTGTAATGGCCAGGCTAGGATTTCAATAGCTAGTTCTGACAACCCCCTGCATTCTTAAAGCCGAACTGCATAAAATCCTCTAGAGCAGTGATATTGTATGCCAAATGAGCCCATAATAGATCATGGTCATATCTAACCATTACACAAAATTATGTGCTCGGAGCACTCTTCTCCAATATTGACAACAGAAGTAGAAATCCCAAACATACTGCAATATATTTCTCCAAGGGGGGAGGGAAGCAATCCATTATTTATTGCCATCATAACATGAGGAGATGTTGACAGCTACAGACCAATGCATTGTATAATCCTGGGAGAAGTAATAAAGGCAGACACATTTGCATTCAATAAATGCAACAGCAGCGCACTCCAATAATGATATTACCTTATAAATAATTTAAAATGAATGAAAATGCAGTGTAAAAATTTCACAGATAACGGGGTCAGAGCCATTTCTTTTGATTACTTGCGATCACAGCAAAGCAATTCATCTCCAGGCAGTTGTCCTGTTAACGATTTTGAAAGAGTAATTATCTAATTCAAGTTTGTTGCGGTGCACATTTAATCTCAGGATCTCCAACAGGAAAGCAAGAAGCTTAACCCCGCCTCACCAAAAAAAACCCAACAGCAGCCACCAAACAGCAGCTGTAGCAACAACTCTTTAGCCCACTAGTACAAGGATGGGGTCTCCATACTTCTCTACATGACCCTTAGAACTCTCACAAGGCCACACTCTCACAAAGCACACCCGTCACCAGCCATGCCTTAGAATAATAGAAGGGATCCCTGAATAAATAAATAATAAATATAGTAAATTAATATTGTACAGGTCTTTCAATGGCTATAAACATTTTGGAACATGATATTGGTACTGCACAGATGCATAGGCAAACACATACATAAAAATAATATTTAATAATATCTAGCAATCATATATTTAAGTCATATGTTTCTTTTTAGGCCACTTGAGATCTTGAACAAATATCAGATTCCTCCCAGTATATCCAATTTTGCAGCCATTAAAGCAGTCAGTTTATAACCAATAAAGTTTGATATTTCCATATTTATTGTCTACTGTTTATATTTCCGACTTCAGAGACGACAAGATTTTTAAACACTCATTTCCCCTGACTTTGGCTTCTCTGCCTGCTTCTTTATCTTTTCTTTCCACATGGGCAGGAGATAGAAAGCACGCTGGGCGCTCAGATAATTTATTTC
This sequence comes from Podarcis pityusensis, assembly GCF_964106645.2. NCBI lineage: Eukaryota > Metazoa > Chordata > Lepidosauria > Squamata > Lacertidae > Podarcis > Podarcis pityusensis. Next base: position 59,813,138 of record NC_138032.1, read on the forward strand.
CCCCGCCCTTGAGCTTAATTTTTTTAAAAAATTCGCTTTGTAAGGATTTTTTCCCTTTGATATTTCATGTTAAAGTGGCCTTATAAAAAATAAAAAAAGGAAACCTAGCTTTCTTTGTGAGAGAAGACTGAATGTATTAAAAGGTATACACAATTGCATTCTTTTGTAACTATTCCCATTGGGAGAATGGCTTTCAGGAGACACAGAGTGTTGTCTGGATTATAACGAAAGTTCCCCTTGTATTGCTAGCCTTCTTTTCCTTCTACGTATCTCTCCTCCCACCTCTCTTTTTGGAAAAGCTCTGTTTGGTATAAGCAAGATTTTCTGAGTGCAACTTTAAGTACACCTATTCTGCTGTAACAATGCTTTGCAAAGGCACGCCTGTGGCGCTACCTTGAGATACATCCATTCAAAGTGCATTCCAAGGGAGGCAAAGAAGCTTGAAAACACATTGCTGTGGATATTTACAAATGTTAATTCTTAACTGATGGCACATCTCTGCCTTTTTTCAAGATACTGTAGGAGAGGGACTCTGATTTAGGAAGGAAGCATAAAAAGAATAGAGGGCGATTTATTGTAAATGGAAATAAGTGGAATACAGTCGTTGTTTTGTTACATGCCACCCAATTCTCAAAGCAGTGACAGAATCCAGGGTCAGGTTTCCCTGGAATAAAGGTCAGCAGAGACTGTGGTGGCTTTAGAATATATGGTTTTAATTACACATATAGACAACCTGAGCATAGCAATGGAGGGGCTCACAGCACCAGCACCCCAACAGATATTGATTCCCTATTAGGTTTCTGGGAGCTACGCAAAGCCCAGCACAGAGCAAACATGTTTCTCTCCCCAGCTTCCAGCCTTCTTTCACTTCACACACATGTACAACTCTGGCTATTGTACCAGCATCTCTTAAAGTTTATGCAGCTAGCGTGTTTATGCTTGTCTTGTGCCATGAGACAATAAACGCTTCGTATTCTAAACTGAATTGAATAGGAAAGGAGTTTTCTTATCTCTGGAAAAGGCTGACTACTGGAAAGCAGGAAAACTGGTGTTCTGCTGAAAGACTTGGCTGGAGCTGTGCATTCTCTGCTGACCACACTGGCTGAAGTGCGGTGTAGTACCAACAACAGATGATGGGCCCAGGTCTAACAAGTTATGGGCCAACTGACTTCTGCACAGTGCTATTTTTCTAGAAAAAGAAGTGTCAGTGCTCACCATGAACTTCTCCCTTGTTCTCTTAGAATAGCGATGGTTGCCCACCTGAGAGGCACTGGAGCTGAGGTCTTGTGAGCTCTGACTGAAAAAAGCCCTGCTACTACAAATCATAACAAGGATTTGATGAGGAACAGACCTAGCATGCTCCTCGCCACTTGCCTTCATTGCTGGAAAGATCAGAACACCTGAATGGGGCTTAAATACTAGAGATATATGGGAAATAGTTTGAAAGGATGGATGGTCTCAAGGTGTGTTATCAAAATGGAAGCAACCACTGGCACTGGTCAGAAATTAGCAACCTGGTGTTTGAGACTTCCCTCTGATGGCTACAGTAGCATTAGCCCCAGTCTTGCTTCAGTAGCTTGATAAAAGAACATAAGAAATGGAAGAATAGCAGAAATGATTGGCATTATTTCAGGAGATAGACTAGCCTTCCACTATGTTGTACAAGCTCTAAAATAATCAGTTTTCAGAAATTGGGAAGTTAGTAAATAAAGCATAGTGAGGCATCAGTAGATACAATCCTTATTATACACCTAGGCAATCAAAATGGAACCTTCCAATATAGTCCCAGGTGAAAACAGTACAGGCTCTCAACACTGAAAGAAAAGCTAAGGTAGATCTAATGGTAAAGAAAGATTTCCTTTTGTGTCATTACAACAGATGTAAACAAGAAATATATTCTATTCACTTACCACTTAGAGCTGGGAACACATTTATTTTCTCCAAGAAATGCATTACTTTAACATGTGTTTTTATTTTATTGGAAAAAGAAAAGAGTAAAACTCCAAGCTTGTTTTTGTTGGTCCTCCTGATGGTTTATCTGCTGAAAGCTCTCAAGTTGCTAACAGCATCACCAGTGACCACAAGATTCCAAACTTCTCGAACAATATATAAAAATCAAAATGCAGCTATGCTTCAAAATTCACACACTTCTGAAGTTTGCAGCACAGCTCTCCAGCGCTCCCTCCGAAAGGCATACAAAAACGCATATACTGGAAGCAAATGAACAAAAAATATTATTTATATTAAAAAATGGAGGAGAGACATAAGACTTCCTATGCATGTTTAATATTTGTCACTGGTTATTCCCATTTCAACACATGCCAAACACCCGGGTAGAAAAGCGTAAATGACAGGCTTGTGGGAACAAATCAAATCAAACTTCAAATTCATGTTCTATCATAACGGTGAAGGGAAAACAAATTGTCCAGATGCCAAATTAGTTTTGGCAGCCTCATTCTTGCAGCATTCTTCCTATTGATTGTATTTATCAGTTCAGAGGAAACAAATAGCTGGCTATGGATGAAAATAATTAACAGCAAGAGAAAAGGAATGGCGAGGCTCAGCCGTCAAGGAGAGCAGCGTCTTAACGGAGATATTGATGTTCTTTCGCAGAAGTGTCAAGAAGAAATGGAAAGATAGCAGGGCAATTTCCTTTGCAGTTATAACTACAAAATATCTTTAAACTCTAACAGTCATATATACCAGGATGTAATTCCGTTTCCAGCAGACTGGTTTATCTTGGCTTTCCTCTGATAGGAAAAGAAGAAAAATGGGTTCCAAGAGAGTTTTTGTTTATTTGTCTTCCCGGGACCATTGGCTGTTGTCTCTGTGTTCCTTGCCCTAATGTGTCACTGTGATGGGGAAAAGCAAGAACAATGCACACATATAGGGGATATTACAGTGAGGCCCAGTGGGGCCATTAGACTTCTTTAAGGAGTCTTGCAGCCATTTCATCCAATGACTTCCTTTTCAGCTGTTAATAACTTGACTGAGAAATACACTCTGCGTGAAGTTTGGCGTGCAGGCTCTCCTTGAAGCACATTTATACTTTATAAGAATGAATTCTATTTTACTTCTGACTTGAAAAGGGCATGGAGTATGGTGTTGAATGGCTAAGTGTCTATGGGGAACAAAATCAGCCCTAACCTCTTCTCACTTGGATGTAGAAAGGCACTGATGTGGAAGGAATCGGCCCAATATAGGGATCCCTAGTCAGAACTGGGGAATTTGAGCTGACACCTCCTGCATGAGCAGAGAAGAGGGATAACTCACGCCCCCCACTCTCTAGGACCCAGCAGCAGAGGGCAGAGTTGCAGCAAGTGATGGCACCTCATCCCTGCCAGCCTTTACCCTGAACAACGTTTAGCCCTTACTAAAGCCAAGCTTTGTGCCTGTAGGCCAAAAAATGGGGAGGGTGATTTTGTGTCCAGAACCTGTTGAGTGAACAGGGGTTAGTAGGATGCTGTAGCAGTTTGTGGGGTGGCACTGCTCACCTGATTTCCCATACCTGTGGTTGCTGTGGTGTACCAGGAGGTTGAGAGGGAAGTGGTGGTGAAGTCAGTGATGCACAAATGCACTGATGGAGCCAACATGATGCTCCAGCTGCTGCATTTGTATCGCAATAGCCTTGCCACTGCCTCACCCCTCCTGCTTGCCCTGTCAGAATGGCGCAACTGTGAATGGCTGCATGTATTTCTTTATGAAGAACAACCACCTATTTCAAGGATCCCTCCAAATCTGAAGGGCTATCTACTACAAAACTGGTTTAAAGATAAAGAGCCTTAAGAAAGAAGAACAGGGAACTCTGGGGACCGGGGGTGTGCAGGGGAATCTCCTACAACTCTCAGAAAGCTTAACAAACTAAAGTTCCCAGAATCCTTTGGGGGAAGCCATGGCTGTCCAAAGTGATATTATAGTGGCTTAAATGAATGGTGTCAATGTAGCCTAAGATGGAGGAGGCCCAGGTTTAGATACTTGTTCAGCCATGAAATTTAGTGGGCGGCCTTGGCCCAGTCATTATCTGCAGAGGGAAAACCATGCATGGCGCCTTTAGCTCCATGGGATCTAATTATACCATAATATATAAAATAGTAGTCGGTCTAGTGTACAGTGGTACCTCTGGTTACGTAGTTAAGTCATTCCGGAGGTCCGTACTTAACCTGAAACTGTTCTTAACCTGAAGCACCACTTTAGCTAATGGGGCCTCCCACTGCTGCCGCGCTGCCGCCACACGATTTCTGTTCTCATCCTGAAGCAAAGTTCTTAACCCGAGGTACTATTTCTGGGTTAGTGGAGTCTGTAACCTGAAGCGTATGTAACCCGAGGTACCACTGTATAGGATTAAACTGGAAAATGGGGGCAGAGTGCCTGTGCATTTAATTATTCTTTTTTTGCTTGGTGTGACTGGGTGTTTTGCATCCATTACCCACTCTGACCCTTCAAGACACATTTTAGAAAGTTGCAACATTAAATTCTGCCAGAGGTACAACTTCCTCATGGATGGGTGGACTGTAAAGTATTATCAGAACTGGACATCCTCTTTGTATTGCCACAAACTGGGTGAACAGTGAATTACGGAAACTCAAGTTTGTTGTTATGCAGCTGTCAGTCTCTAATTAAATGAAATATTTGGAACTACTGAAAAAGTTGCCCATGTCAGTGACAGATGCTAGGCATTATTTAACAGAACTGAGGAATATGCGATCATTGCTAAAGCTGTCACACTTTATATATATCTCGTAAAATAATTGTGCAGCCTCAAAGGGCTTGGTTAACACTTAACACAACAAATTTCTAGGTCACAATATAAAACATGACATTAATTTACTGCTACTGAACTTCATAATGCCTGAACACAAAGCAGTGTTGCCTATTGGGTGGTAGCGGGAAGGGATTTATTACTGTCATTGTGAGTTAGAATTTCAGGTTTTAATTTCAAAGACGCTTCCTTGCTTTCAGATGGGAAAGACAGGAGACATTTGTTAGATTGCTTTGCAATACCACCTTTGGCTTTTGCAAAGAGAAAAATGACAGACATCAGAAGTAGCTTTGCATTAAGGTAAGGCAAGGAATAATTTCAGCTAATGGATGATTACATTCCATTTACATATATTTTTCCTCCAATTATTTTGTGCACAAAAATCATTGCCCTGCTAAATGATGTGAAGCCTTTTCTACAGTGAAGCGCTAACAATTTGCCTGGCTCATGTGTGTAATTAGTTTAATTAGCACTGTAATTTTAATGGGAGTAACAATGTCTACTGTGTGTGCTTTCTTCCTTGCCGGACACAGCTGAAAGCTGTATTTCTCATTTCAGCAGATTCTTTAAGTGTTGTAGCAATTACATTTTATTTGTGTGAAATCTGAATAGAACAAAAGCGTTCTACCTTGTTCGTAATGCTCAGGTTTGTTCCTTTCAGATTAATTATACATGCTCACTTATCTGTATTTAGGGAAAGAGATAAAGTGCTGTGAATATCCACCATCATAGGCACAGCAGTAACTTTTTAAGACATGTTGCTCAAGAAGGAGAACTCCTTAAACATGCATTAAGGCACATCAGAATTTGTCTGCTGCAACATCACCTTAAAGCATGTGATGATCATCTGCCCTGCAGCAGATAAATGGAAATGTGCTTATTTAGTATTAAACATTCTGGTTCTTGTGATGTGACTTGCTGCAAGAAAGCTTTATGCTACAATACTTCAGAATGTTCCTCCAGGATTTTTTTGGTAACTTTTTCTTATTGCTAATACAGCTAACCCTTTTAGAAGTAATCTTTTGTCTTTCTGACGTAAGGAGTCCCAAAATGGGCTGGGAAGATGGTCAGAACTAATCCAAAGCATTTTGCTGCTCAAGTTGAAGTACAAAATGGAGCCTCCCCTCATTCCATACACTAAAGCCAACTCAACTGGAAGCTTAATTTTACCACACCTGAAGGCAGCACCTCTGTTCTTCAGTATTTCATTGCTGCTGCCCAAGCCCCAGCATCGGCCACCAGAGGCAGCTGTCTCACTCTGCCTGTTGGTATGGGTGATACAGATACAACTATAGATACTTATCACACCTGCTGCCTTTCGTATTGATAGGGTGGTGGGGATGGTCCATGATTTCCCTAGCCAATGGGCTTAAATTGCAGCAAAACAGTCCTGTTCCTGGGACCATATTTCCACGTGCCACTATAGTAACAGCTATGGACCATAAATGCGTTCCCAACTCAGGAGTGACACAAATGTGCAGAAAAAAACAAGTCATTTGGCAACTGGGGAAAAAGCACTGCAGCAGTTGTGCAAATAGCAGAGCAGGCGGGAGCTGTGCTAGGCATAGCTGTAAACATACAGATTGAAAATAAGGGACCAGCAGCCTCAAAAATAAGGGATCAGCAGCCAAAATAAGGGATTTTCCGGGCACAGGTATGTTTAACTTCTGAGCCCCTTTGAGCCAAAGGCAGAAAGCCCAGCCAGCAGCCAAACAAAGCCTCAAGGAAAATCACCGTCACCTCTCCGCTGGGAAGCGCTGAGCAAAGGTGAGTCCCCAGGCAACGCAGCTGATTTGATCAGCACAAGGCATGCAAGCTCCACCCCCGAGTCGTTCTTAGACTTCTTATTGGGTGAGCAATGCAGCCAAGCAACACAGCTGGAGCCTCCCTCCTCCCTGGCCAGCAGGGAGGGAGGGAGAGGAGCTGCTTCCTTTGAAACCCGGGAAATTTAAGGGACATCATCAATAAGGGACAGCAGCGGGACATGGCACTGGGATAAGGGACGCTTGAGAGCTATGGTGCTAGGCTATGTGTGCTGAACCATCTCATGCCAAAGTGCCTACTGGAGAGATCCCTACATTCTGACCTTTGCTTTGTACAGGGGAAAACACCAAGCAATAGCATAGACTACATCATTGCTCCAGCGATGACGGGTCTCACAGGCAAAGCTTATACTTGCAAGTTTCTAATGCATCCATGAAGGCCCAAATCCTGGCACAGGTCATATGCGCACCATACTTCTGGAGTACATTTCACATACTTGGCTCCCGCCCCCCCCGGCCAAAGAATCCTGAGAGTTCCTGGAAGCTACACAGAGCTACATTTCCCAGCACCAACAACAATCCACAGTTCCCAGGATTCTTGGGGGAGGCGATGCATTTTGAATTTGCATTGTATGTGTTTTAAATGTATGGTGCAAATGTCTTCCTCCCTGCCGGAGCACACACATTCATTTCCTTGTCCTTGCCGTGTTGTGTGAATGGCATTAGGTAGGGTTTTCTGCAACTCAGAAAGTCTTGCATACCTTGTTAATCAGATATTGGTTGAACTAATTATATTTGTGTACAAAAGAGAGAGGCCAGCCTTTCCCGCTCCAAAGAGAAGAAACTAGTATTTGTAAACTGCACAATAAAATGTACATGCCAGCGTCCTTATTCAGACACTATCAACTCCTTCTACCATACAGCAAAATCCAAAATAAGGCATTACTTGAATAGATACAGAGAACTGAAATGCGCGCACACTTTAGGCTACTTTTATTTTCACGGCATCCAAAGAATCCGCAAGATAGCACAGCTGATCTCCTTCATTAGGACCTAAAGACCATTTCATTTTGCAAGGTTAAATCTGACCTGCAGGTATTTGTTGTAAATAAAATAGCCGCCTTGTTGTTTTGTTTATGTCTTGGCTGCGATAAAAGTCATATTGTGCTTAATGTTACACTCCTGTTGAGTGGAGAGATAATGGTATCAATTCAGAGACTGCAGAAATGGAAGATTTTATTTCTGGAATCACTGACATTAATAGCTGTTTTATGTTGCGTACAAACAAATTGAATCATAGCTTTGTGAAGATAGTGTTATGTTCCCCTGGCCCATGCCGATTCCTACATGCTGTGCTGAAGAACACTTCTGATGCAGTAACAACTGAATATATTTGGGTTTGTTCCCCAGAAGGTTGGACGCAAACCAACAGATTCAAACTGCAAGACAAATGATTTGGAATAAATATTGCGAAGAACCCCTTTGATGGAACAGTGGAACAGAAGACTTCTGAAGGTGGTACATTCTCCATCGTTACAAGTTTTTAAGCAGAAACTGAATGATGACCTACAGGGATGTTGTGGTAGTAGTTTTCTTGTCCGGGGGGGCGGGGGGGGGCAGTTGCCAGCTGAATTTTGAGGTTGCTTCAATGATTCTCTATAATTATAATGGATTGCTTTTTAAATGGAAACCGGCCAGGTTTTATCTAGTAAGGGAGTAAAACGGGTATCTGTTCATTTCACAAAGTGGCTTGAGTCAATGGAGTAAAAATAAGGATGCACCAATCAATCTATTTCTAGTCTGTGTCACTTTTACTTGTGTACTTACAGGTCTGATTTGTCCTGTTTCTATATTAATTTGCATTTTTTTAAAAATCGGTGTGAAAATTCAAGTTAAAAATTCAAGTTAAGCCAGCCTTGTAAATAAGTTTGCAGAAGATACTAGCCTGAAAATGTGTTTACTAGGTTGGGCGGGAGAGAGTGCCACCTCACTTGCAGCAACCAACTGCATTTCTATGCAGGGCATGGAGCCAGGGGTAACCAAGTTCCATTTCACACATTAAGTCCTGAAGGTGCAAAGAATGGACTTAGCCATCATCCCTAAGTAAAATGGATGCAGTGTAGCATCACAGTGGCAGGCTATGCTTTGACCTTTTGAGCATTCATTAAATTGTCTACAGGGAGCCCCTGCACTTATGCAAAGGATATAGATGTTCCAGTGGATGGGTCAAGTACACATTACTGCTTACTTCACACACACATACACTCCAACACAGTTTTACCCTTAATGAATTTTTAAAAGGGCTTTGGTTTGAAAAAAATGTGAAGGAGTTGGGTGAAACTCAACTGTTCTAGCTTAAACAGTTTACGGAGCACAGGTGAAAATGGACTTGGAAAAAAAAGTATAGTGGTACTTCGGTCTATGAACAGTCCTGTTAATGAACTCCGCAAAACCGAAAGTAGGTGATCTGGCTTGCGAACGTTGCCTCGAAAACCGAATGGTGGAAGGGCACCGGTGGTGGGAGGCCTCAGTAGGGAAAGCGCGCCTTGGGTTGAGAACACTTTGGTTTAAGAACGGACCTCCGGAACGGGTTAAGTTTGTAAACCGAGGTACCACTGTAGTAGCTACCTTTTGAATATACAAAAACTGTGATATCTACTCATGTCCAGAACAGGTAGAATGGTGGCTTTAATACTCAGTTTATTATGTGCACAGCAACTACAAATCCCTACTTCCATTTGCATGCCTCCCAGTCATCTTCTTCTGCTTGTGGATAACCTTAATTACTTCGCTTCATTTCTCTTGCTTTCTAAAAACGTTACAGAACTTCACAGTTAGCACTGCTACTGCCATGGCATTCACTGTTCCATGTCAGTTTGGATGATGTTTTCCTGTCAGTACCTGACTGCTTCTTCATCTTGAGGAACTGGAGGCATGATGAGGAGCGTCTTGTTCAGCGATGTGATATCCTCCTTGGCACCTCCAGTTCCCTGACAGCAATGCCTACCGAACACCTGACATCATGCCAGACTGACGCGGTCCCAACAAGGCATGACAGCAGGCGGCAGGACAACTGTTCCTCTTGACGATAAGTAAAAATCTGGGTTCACTTTGAAGTTTCAATTGCCCACAATTCTTCTCTTCCATGTTTTCTTGCTGATCCCCACCATTACACTGAACAAGAACAGAACATCTGCAATGGAAGGGCCTGATGGACAATTTATGGGTCCAACAAATCACTATACAGGAGAGACAATATTATGGAAATATGCAGGAGACACCAAGAAAACCCAAACTCTCTTTTTTGTGCAATATTATTTCTTAGATTCCCCACCCCCTGCTAAGTAAGTAATATTTTACTTTGTAGATGATCGTACCTGTTTGATATATCAGTTGCACTGGTGCAGTCATGCTAAATGTGACACTAAGTGGGCTAGTTTTTTTACAGCAGGGTTTCATAATCCAGTGGATATTGCACAGGCATGCTCAAAACACACACTGTGGTTACGGCCAATTTCAATATGAAAGCAGCTACGTGGGATATTCTGTATGGGGAAGCAGTTTCAATGCACCTGAACATCATGTTTAAATAAGGTCTGGGATGTGAATGACTGAGGACTGTATAAAACATTATTATTGAGATGGGATTCCTGAGAAGAGATGTGGGTGCTGGAACTACAAGGATGTGTTGATAAAAGTGCCTTCACTTGGGAATGTTGGCAGGCATTTCTTGGTATAGAACTAGTCCCATAGTGACATTTTTTCACTGGAGTCTCATCCATGGAAGGCTGTGGGAACAATGTTCTCACATAGGGAAAGAATTAATGAGGCCTAATAAAGATAATTTTCTCTGAGGGGGGGAAAACACAATTCTGTTAATTATAGATAGATGGGGGGGGGGACACCACACCAATTGTTTCATTTATTTCTCATAATTTTATTTATTTCATTTATTTCTCAGAAACAAATTCCACTGAATTCTACTCCCAGCTAACCATGAATAGGACTGCAGCCTAAGTCTGTTTTTGTGTTTATCATGCAGCAGCATACCTGTTTACAAGTGTTTATTGGATTAAACAATTAGGAAATATTTATCCCTTTAGTGTTGTTGGTTTTTTTTTTTTTTGCAGGATTAATATGTTTGCTACATAGAGATCATTTTAATCCTATCCCAAGCCCATTAGCAATTATCAGGAAGCTGGTGGATTTTGTTTAACTAGCCCAGCTTAGTTTAGAAACCATGTTTTCCATTCTAAGTCTTATCATTAATAACTCTGTCAAATAAATTAGCACTTAACCCGCTACTCCCCCCCTGGCTAATCCTGAAACATTCAGAGTATGTGACCTTTCGAAACGTACACATGGAACCTATAAGCAGCAACACTGGTACAGCACTTCATTAAATCAGTCTAAAGGGCCTCAGTTTCGTTTTGCACTAATCAGAGTGTGTTGGAGGCAATAAGCCTCTGAGAATACCAGTTGTTGGAAATCACACGTGAGAAAGTACTGCACTCACGTCCTGCTTGAGGGCTTCCCATAGGCATCTGGTTGGTCACTATGAGAACAGGATGCTGGATTAGATGGTCCAATGGCCTGATCCAGTCACTGAAAATCTTGGGAACTATGATTTGTTTAAAAAGCTGGGGATTTTAGTTCTGTGAGGTAAGCACCATTAACTAACTATGGTTCTCAGGTTGTTTCTTTTTGAGGAAGCTATAATTGGTATAAAGTGGTAGAAGAGTGCTTTAAATCTATGGTGTGGCTAGGACCTAATTTTGCTTCCTGCTTGGTCATTGATTAAAGGCTGTTATTTGTTCTGTGATGGCTCATTTATTCATAAATGTAAGGGACTACTTGTGGCTGCGGTGGATGAGTGATGGACGCAAGTTAACCACAAAGACTGCTTGTCATCCCCAAGTATGCATGGCAATTTTTTTTTTAAAAAATCCATCTGTTCCTTCATACCTCGCTCACCTTTAACTGCAGATTCATTTGCAGTGTCTTGAGTGCTGTTTAAAACAACAGCACTACGTGCATGCACACACACACACCTACTACACAAACACACACTTGCCAGGCTAGATATCATGCAAGGCTCTTTGAAAATTTCAGTGGAAATCAATGCACAAACAAGTAGAAAAGGAATATTGAACTAGAGATATCCTAAGGGAACCATTTGTTGTGACTTCACAGGTACTTTAGCAGTCTAGGATGGCATATGTCAACCCCCATGCTTTGTTGGAGCGATGAACACAGGAATATCAGCTACTCTTTGCACATGGCAAGGGTACAAACCAATTTTAATAGCATATCTAGACATTCCTAGAGGATCCTTTTGTTAACAGCATTATATGCTATAAATAATAGATGCATTAACAATAATTTCTGCCCGCCAGGTAAGCCTAAAAGAACTGAAACCCAGCAGAATCATTTACCTGGTGGAAAATAAACTGACAAAATATCAAACAACTTGTGGCTTCTTTTTAAAAACACACACACGCACAAAATTAAACTCATCACCAGCTAGAATTGGTGTATCACAAGCTACTGCTATCCATTTTCAGTTCTTATAGTGGTATATGCCCTTTCTTGACCTTGGAGCATCAGCACGGTAGCCTTGAAGATGGATTCAATTAACAAAAGTGATAGATTCTGACCTTTTGGCGACTGTTGTTCTATCCTTGATTCAACTGTTGTTCTATCCTTGATTTGTTGAATCAATACGAACCAAAAATATAAGCAACCCAACCATTGTAGCTAGAAAAAAACACAAGGAAACAACTCCTGGAAGAACTGTATGTTACCTTTATAGCGTGAACCCATATCATACTGAACCATGTGATTGTATTGTTCTTTGCAGCTCAGCTCCAAGCCAACAGCATTCAAGGCTTTGCCTGTCAAGGTCTACTGTAATACCAGAACAGAGCAACAACTACGGTACTTCCTGCAGACAACGCTTGGAGCCTGGAGGCTGGATAGGTGGCTGTTCACCATTCTGTTCCTTTATTGTTTCAGAATTTGATCTAGCTGCATTCTGTTACTCTGCTAATCCTTAATTCTCTTTTAAGTAGAATAATACCGTATTTTTCGCTCTATAAGACGCAGCAGACCACAAGACGCACCTAGTTTTTGAATGACGAAATCAGGAAAAAAAATATTCTGAATCTCAGAAGCCAGAACAGCAAAAGGGATCGCTGCGCAGTGAAAGCAGCAATCCCTCTTGCTGTTCTGGCTTCTGGGATAGCTGCGCAGCCTGCATTCACTCCATAAGACGCACACACATCCCCCCTTACTTTTTAGAAGGGAAAAAGTGAGTCTTATAGAGCAAAAAATACGGTACTTTTCACCATCAGATAATTCACACCTTTATCTTTGTACAGGACTAATGTGCACAAGCATATTGAGAAAAACACAGCAAAAAATGCAGTTGGTCTAATTATACATAATATAATTGCACTGAGATTCTTTGGTGTTGTGTTTTACAAAAAACCTACAGTGTGCACACATCAATGTATAGAAGGGCTAAATATGTGAGGGGTCATGCTAAGCCCCAAGATTCTCCTTGTATCTGCAGTAGCTTTTTAAAAAAAATAAAAATAAAAATATTCCAGTCTGTTTCTGAGTCCATCTATGCTCCCTCCACTTTGATCTATAATTCAGATTCTGAGCTGTTCTATGTAAAATAAAGCTGTGGTTCCCATTCACCATAATGGGGAATCTAAAAAATGACTATAATTCCTCCCCCCACTTTTGGCCAAAGTGAATGAAAAGAATAGGCACAGGAGGTCCTCCAGAGTAGATTTAAGACTTCTAAATTGCAGACAAATATGTTCAGGGTCTTTTTGAAGGCGAAGTAAAAGGAATTCAATTTCATAATCCCTCAGGAGGAAGAGGGTGGGGCTTTATCTTTTGCTTTTTCTTATCTTACAATAATGAACAGGGGCTCAGTGGTGTGAGTTGTTCCTTGCACATTTATTTATTTAAGCTTTACATTGACCCTTTCCTTCCAGTGCCTGTATGTGTCTTCCAATATGCTTTACAATGTGAGGCTGTCTAGAATGCTGTCTGCAGAGTTCTGAAGATCTCTGATGGGTTTCTTAGTTAAAGCAGAGCTTGTAGGATTTATTTAGCAAATTTAAATGCTGTTGACTGGTTGTTTTTTTAATATAAAAAACCCACATCTGCTGCTGTGCTTTAACCCTCACCCCCAAATCTTCAGTACCTTGTGGGCATCATTTTGGAAAGGTTCTCCAGGGCTCATGGACCTAAATAAAAATGAGATAAATGGAAACAAACAATCAATCATATATTGAAGAAAAGGACAGAAGTTTCTTGGGAGGTGGGAAAGACCCCCAAATCACTCAAATTTGCCTTGTTATTGCCCCCACCCAGAGCTGATGATGCACCCTTAAAATATATGAAAGGACTGAATGTTGAGGCAAACAGCTCATGTACAATGTTCCTTACAAACTTTCAGAAATATTAAAAAATAAATGAAACTATGTAAGAATCCTAATACATGTTCCAGTTAAAACACTGTAATTCGGCGAGTAGAATTTTTGACTCACCCCTAGCTAAGAACATGAATCCTGCGATTACATGGTTTCTGGGTGTGACAGACTGTAAGTGACATTGTAGATTTAATTTGAAGTGCTGGGGAAATTGTGTCATTTATTTAATGTCTGTAAGTGCTGAAGGGCTTCGGGACACTTGTGTATTTTCTCCCTTACTTGCTCCATGGAAACATGAGTGTGGAGCTGGAGCAGGCCTACAAATATTCTACAAAAATGCAGAACTACATATTTTACCTGTTCCCATTCTTGACTTCACTGAGTAATGTGAATAGTGTATATATGTGTGCGCGCACACACACACACACACTTACCACTTGCACACGACCATGTTTGTGCGCTGTGAAATCAATCAATCAATCAATCAATCAATCAATTGGCCTTGTCTCGCCAGGGGCTGCTGCCCAAGCAAGGGAAGGCAGCCTTTGATTGAGGCATGGGGGAAGGAGTTGTCCTATCTCCACCTCCACCATATATCTGCGCCTCCATCTTGACATCAGTTCACCCTTCTTAGCCATCGCCCTTTGTGGCCAGCCACCGCTGCATGCACTGGCTCCTCTAGGGCAGACAGGGAGGCAGGCAGGCTTGGGAAAGGCCAGGCAGCAGCCCCAAGCGATTTCCAGTGTGAGCCTCTCTCTCTCTTCCCCATGCACCCTCACTTATTCACACAGGGCCCCAGAATGTAACTCCCCACTTAAGTGGAGGGACACCTGTATTTCATAAGCCTTCCTGCACAGGGACATTTATCTTTCCACAGATCTCATTCTTTTGTACCCAACGGGGGGGGGGGGGGGGGTCTAATCAATTGAAATGGAGAGGGCGATAACAACAACAACAACAACAACTACATTAATAATAATTTAATTTATATCCCACCCATCTGGCTGGGTTTACCCAGCCACTCTGGGCTGCTTACAATATATATGAAAACATGACAAAACATCAAACATTAAAAAACAAAATATCCTATACAAGAAACAAACAAACAAACAAACAAACAAACAAACCAACCAATAAATCAATAGAAAGCAATAATAACAAACAGTTTACAGTTATACCCAAATTAAAACAACTGCCAACCCCAAGTAAACATTTAACCAACACCAGCCCGACAAAAACAAAACAGAGGAATCAAAGCTAGAAACATTTTAAACATTTTAAACCATTTTAGCCAGTTTTCCCAACCCAAGAGTTGTTCCAGAAATGTCCCTCCGGTATCCCAGGAGCCTTTTAGCTCAGGCATAGGCAAACTTGGCCCTCCAGATATTTTGGGACTACAACCCCCATCATCCTTAGCTAACTGAACCAGTGGTCAGGGATGATGGGAGTTGTAGTCCAAAAACATCTGGAGGGCCGAGTTTGCCTATGCCTGTTTTAGCTGTTCAGGATGAGTCTGGGCCCTGCCTCCTAGACCAGGTGGAAATGGGCCTTGCAGCAGGGGGCAGCCTTCTGTCCAGCACTTAGGCAGCAGCAATGTCCCTCCTGCCTTCCAGGATTGTCAGGGAAGGCCAATGAACAGTGGGGAGGGTTTAGCGGCGCATCCCTTCCAATCATTTCTTCTCTTTCGCAAGCATCCTCATCTGTGCCACCCACTCTATATTTTTGCTTTAAAAAGAATATATGTGATTGGGAATACTGTGTATTCTTTGCAACGCTCTACCCTCATGGGGAGAATGAAGTGGGCAGACTGCAGGAGAAAGACTCTCAGCAGCCTCCAGCTCTGACACTATGTTTTGTTGCCTTTATTGAATTCCATCTCTTGCTATATATTTGTTCGCATGCTTCTGGGCAAAATGAAAAGGTGAGTAATCAAGGCCCCTGGTGATTTTAAAGTGGCTTAAAGCCCTTCCTTAGCCATTCTATCAGAACTTTTGCTTTTGATCACCCGTCCATGCCATGCGCCTATATCTATATTTACACTATGTCTTTATTCAACACCCAATACTGGGAATACCGAACTATCTCCTGGGAAGACTGTTTGGTACACTACTAAATCAGCTTTTCTAAACAACAGCAACTTTTTTAAAAAAAGAGTAATCCCCAAGCCAAGCTGTCTCATAAAAATTGTTAAATCACACATTCGCTTCGTACCTGTGCTATTAAGTTGGTCCTGAAATGAATGCTTGGCTGAACAACAAACACATAAACAGGGGAAATCCAACACAAATGAGTTGAGAAATAAGCCATGTGTTAAACTATCTGCATACCAGTGTCTGTCTCCACACACCCACACCCACACACACCAAGGAGATGTTCAAGATCAGATATTTGTGTGTTCAGACCCAGAGACCTCCCCTCTAAATAAAGACACATTTGACTCAAATTTTAGTTTTGGTTTTTGGCAGAATTTAGCCCACAACTTTACTGATTACAGAAAAGTGAGTGGTTGCACAAGCTCTGGTTCGACTAGCTCCCTACAATCTTGCAGGTAGCGCTGTCCCAGAGCTCTATCATGTCAGCCAAAGGTGAACACCTGAGGTAGCTGAAAAGCCCAGGAACAGACTCTGTTCACTCCCCAGATGCTCCCCTGGACTCAGGCACGGGCACAACCCCCTCACGGGGGTTGACCAAACCAAGTTGAGTCCCTGGATTCCTTTAACATAATACCCTTCACATAGGGATGGCGAGACCATTCTCCCATCCCTATCACCTGAACCAATACCTAGCCGCAACCTTACAAGTTGTGACGAATTGCTATGCGGCAGGCGAAACCCAAATGGCCACAGCCAATCAGCCAAGTGGGGAAATTCCTGCTGTGCCCCTGTCCCAATGACAGACAACACATGACGGCATAGCAAGGTCAATCGCAAAAATACCCTAAATATAGGGAGAGGTGGGCGGGTGTTCCGATGCACGAACTGAAAGAGAAAGCTCTGGGACACGTGCAAGGGATTATACAGGTCCCTTGATCCATTTAAACTGCATTCATTTGCCAGATTACACCCAGCAATGAGGGACCTACTAATCGGGCGTTGTGGCTATCCAATAGACCCACCCACAACCAGGAGGTCAGTCTCCAGGTCTTACCACAGCACGTGCCCTCTTTTAGGGAGGACACAATCTCCAACTTTTTCAGACCAAGGACCCATCTTTCGGGGACCCAATTCTTAATCTTTTACCATATATTTGCATGGTGGTAGTGCTTCTGTTGTAACCCACCTTGGATCAGACTGCAACTCACTAGCGGTTCCTGACCGACCAGCTAAAGACCAGTGTTCAAGAGAACCTAAATAATGGTTTAGATCAGTGGTGGGGAATGTCAGCCCTGGGAGCTCAATAAGTCCTCTACCTGGCCCTTGGGGCTCTTTCCAGGCCACAGACCCCATTGCCCCTGCTCCCTGCTCACCTCAGGTGCAGTTGCCTACATGGAATATTTCCTTGACCTGTGCTAATACCTCTTGCTTTCCTGGATAGAGGATGGAGAGATATGTGGGAGGATGGGTGCATATAATTTTTTTACTCAGCTAGAAAATAAGCCACGGGACAAGGACAAGGGCCACCTACTTTCTCCCTTTGCCTTACCCCAGCACATGCCCTCCTCCAAGCTTCCACATGATGAAATATGGGAAAAAAGGATTCCCCACCCCAGTTCAGATGATTTGCGCTATTGATTCCAAATGGTGGATTAGGTCCTACTAGTTAATGTGACATCTCCTACAATGTGTTTTAGTTAAGTCGTGGAGCATCTGCTTTGTAGGTTCCCAAGTTCAATCCCCAGTATCTCCAGGTAGGATTGGAAATGTTCCCTGTCAGAAACCCTAGGAAACCTTTGCCAGTCTGTGTGGACAATGCTGAGCTAGGAAGACCAATGGTCAGACTTTTGTTTCTAACAAGGGTGGAAACTAGACTTGAGATAGTTAAATCCAAATTTGGATCATTCCCCTGCTGCATATTTATTGCCACTGCCACATGCTAAGACCTGTGGGTTGAGACCCCTGTGCAATCTTCAGAAAACCCTTAAGTTGGCTGTTCTAGCCTGGGACAACTAAGAGAATCCTATATAATAATGCAAACTCATTTTGTTTGTGCTGATCCTAATTTAGCCAAAATTCAGCGTCCACACAGAAGAGGGAAATACCATTGGTGTTGGAGGAATACCAAGGATTGCAGAAGTAAAAACAACAACAAGAAGAACAACCAACTTTGGGTAACCCTAAGGGATGAAAAAAGTTAAAATAAGGGGAAATAGCCCTAAGGGCCAACACTCCCTACAATGCAGACTAAGTGTGCTTAGTTTAAGGAGGACTGAGAAACTATGATGATGGTGGAATGGAAGTTTGGAACTCCCTGTCCCTTGAAATTAAACAATTTCAATATGGATTTTTTTTAATGTCTATTAAAGGCACATTTATTCACTTGGGCTGTTGGGGCATCCTAATTTACGTGCTTATGTGGATGTGTTAACAGCTGCAGTCTTGGTTACTGTAATTTGAAAATTGCTTGGTATTAATGATTTGGTGCATGGTGATTTTATTGTATGGTATTGTATGGTATCTTCAGCTTTTAAAAAAACATATTATACTCCCATGTGGTCTTTGATGAAGGGTGGTGTATAAATGATGTTGATGATTAAACAATAATAAGACATATTTGGCTGACACTCTGAACCAGGCCAATCCAAACTGCAACATGTTTCAGTGCCCACTTTTTGGGGGTCCTAAATTAAAATTTTCATTTTCAGCCTTAACTACTAATCATCCAGATCATTTTCAGAACAAACCTCATGATGGAACCTTTGCTGATATGATTTCAAAAAGTGATCTATTTTTTGTTTTGACAGAAACTCCAGGCTTTTCTGCATAACTTATTAAAGTATAGATTAAAAGTGACATGTTGATTTGCTGCAGACTTTGAGGATTTCTTTTTATACTTTCTGCCTCCAGCATTATACAGTCCACTGAACAAATAGCTTGTATATGAATCCACTTTCCCCCTTCCCTTCTCCCCTTTTTAATCTTGGGACTCAGTGTTTCTCATTCTAATATTATGCATTCCGAATACATCCAACAAAAAGGAAAACAGAATGACTGAACTAATGCCAGCTAGACTTGACACACACTTCACAGGGAAAAAAATAATTCAATGGCTCTAAAACTGGTCATTGAGCTTCCCTGCAATATATTGTTTTGGCACCTTTTTTCTTTAATTAGTTGATACACCTGATAGGGTTTATGTTTTGGCTCAGCCTTCACTTCAGAGCCTCAAAGCTAGACCATTATCCTTTGCATGCTAACATCACTTTCCATTGTAGGAACACAGGAATGCATCTTACACCGAGCTGGACCATTAGTCCATTTCGCTCATGACTGTCCACTCTCCCTGGCAGTGGCTCTCCGGAGTTTCAGACACAGGTCTCTCCCAGCCCAACCTGGAAATACCAGGGACTGAATCTGGGACAGATGCTCCACCAACAGACGCTCTGTTGTGATCTCAGTTGCAGTCACATAGCAGTGAAAGTCAGGGGAAGGGTAGAGAACATGCAGATTATGGCAGAGAACATGCAGAAAGTATCATGTCCTGTCACTGACATGTCCAGTGAAACAAAGATTTTGATAGCAAGTGCTGGTATCTAAGACCTTGGAGAGAGTAGACAAGAATATGTTCCATGAGAAAATAGTTTAACCGTGGGTATCTATATAGAACCCACTCAGGAATCAAATCAGGAATGTGCTCTGACAGATCAGATGAAGGAGGAGATCGTTGTTGGACCTCGGGTGGCAGAGATGGAGGGAGCTGTGGCCCAGCAGGAACATGAGTTGTTGGATTTGACAAATGAACTTGGAAAAAGCCAGATTTGGAGAGATAGAGTCTTGTTTGGTTTGGAGATGGGGGGCTGGATAGATCCCCCTATGCAGGGATGTTTTGACTTTTCAAGTCAGGCGTTGGGTCGGGAGGAGTTTGGAGTGAGGAGGGAGGGGTGAGGAGGTCGATGAAATAAGGTAATGACAGTTAAGGATTTGGAAATATTGGATCTGTCTTTAAACTTTTGTGGTTTATTTTTGTTTTTTTGATTTTGATTTTGATGTGTTATGTGTTTTGTTTTTTGCTTTTTGCTTTTGCTTTTTATTGACTTGTATTGTTTGACTGTGGTTTGTTTTTTCCTTGCTTTTTTCTTTTTTTTTCTTTCTGACTTTTTTGTAATCTTAAAATTCTTAATAAATATCATTTTTTTTAAAAAAGAGAAAATAGTTTAACCTGGCAGAATCCTATGTTCCTAAGTGACCTCAGATTTTCTCGGCAAACCATATCACCCAAATTGCACCCTGTTCTGCACCAGTTCCCAGCACAGGACTCCCAATTGCCTATTCAGATATCCCTTAAAATATCCCTCACACTCCTTTAGTAGATCTGAGCAGCTTCCTCCAATTTGAAGGTCTTATTTCTTCATATGTCAGGATCAGGCCACCTGATCCAGGCATATGATCTCTATTTTTTTACATTGGCATATGCTAGCAATGGAGGACCTTTTGCATACCAAACACATGCTTCTGCGCATGATTACATATTACATATTGCTAGATTACATGTTACATATTGCTAGACACATATTTCCTAAGGCCCTGTTTTGGTTCTCACCATGCATACCCTCCAAGTGTCCCTCTGATCCAGGAACAGTCCTGGAATTACAAAAGTAATCCCAGTTTCTGATTTAATCTTGGAATGTCCCTATTTTGCCTGCCAGCACGGGGAGGAGGATGAACCAGCACTTACCCTGAGTGACAGCAGTGGTGGCAGTAGTAGTTGCAAGGAAGCATCCTGTTGCCTCTCCATGGCCTCTCCATGGCTGCCGCTGCTGGCCAACCTGTCCTGGGCAGCTTGTAGTGGTTGCTGGAGAGAGGGTGAGGAGAGGCTACCACCACTGAGGCCCAGCCCTGTGTGACACGGTGGCTCTGAGGGGCAGGCAGAGGGCAGAGAAGAAAGGAGGAGCAGAGCGAAGGACAAGGAGTCTTGAATTGAAAGAAAAACAAAAACAATACTTTGTGTATCCATGTCTAATCTTGCCCTTTTCTAATATTTATTTATTGATATGTGGTTGTTGTTGTTGTTGTTTTGTAAATCTGAAATTAAATAGGGGTTAAGGGGTTTTCTTGGTATGGTGGAGGATTGGTTTAGTGGTGATGGAAATGCTCTGTGGGGTGGGAAGAAAAAATGGGGGAGGTTGAGGAGGGTGAGTTAGGAGGGGGAGTGAGAAATGTCCCTGTTTTCATCTGTGGAATGTGAATAATGTGACCACAGGACCAAAATGTTTGAACTAGACCCATGCTTGGTTAATAATATTTTAGTCATGACTAACTAGAAAGAGACTCACAAGAATCCAGCTCATTATCTAATTTGTTTGCGTTTTCTGCATGACAACATTGCTCTAATAATAAGGCTTGTGCAACTTGCATGCTGGTCTACATAAAGATTAAGAGTTTCCATACTACAGTCAAACAACCACAACCCTCAATGGTGCTTTAAAATGTTTTTAGTGCTATCCCTCATTATTATTTCTGCATTGATGCTACAATAATAGTCACTTGAGAGGGCTTGATAGATAATCTAATTTAGATTCAGTGCACACCCAAGAATTTTCCATGCTTGTTCTTCTTATTAAAGTGTGAGCCATTTTTTAAAGCACTAGTCATGCATTCAGCCCAATATTTGCTTAGTACCGCTGATATTTGCTTTTCACCCATCTATTTCAACTAAGACAACTATTTTTGTTCCTGTAGTTAAGTCAATAAACATCTGATCATGCCCTTCCATTCTAAACTGATACCAGACATAGTTGGATTTATTATTAACGTTTGTGAATCCAATGAACACTGAAATACCACAGAGAAGAAACCTGGAATTAATATTGCTAATTTTATTAGGCTAAATTGGATCTTTAATTAATGCACAGCTATTATTCTGATTTTTTTTTACCCTTTACCTCCAAGCGTTTAAAGGGCATTTGAAAAGGAAATAAGCTGTAGAAGATGACAGATAGAAGCATAGTCAGAAAAACGGGAATGAATATTTCTTAAGCATTAAAGCTTTCCAGCAAAATTCCTGCTTATATTTATCAGTCTGTTGATAAATTAAGGAAGAGAAGAATTGCCCTGTTCTATTCTAGACATCTTTAGGTAGAGCTAGAAATAGACAAATCTATCAATTTTAGTTTCTAATTTTTCTAGCTATAAATTCAGTTCACCAAATTTCTATATTAGTTTGCATTTTTGTGTGTGAAAGTCATTGTGAAAAGTCATCAGCATTTTTCTACACATTTCTCCTCATAAACACATTTTCATATGCATCTTTGCTTAATATATATACATTTTTGCTAGCAATTTTCTGTAATATTATCTACCTTTATATTAATTTCACCAATATATTCATTTTTGTGCACACATTCCATACTGGAAAACTGCACCTAAAAATTCAGAGAACTGTGAATTTTGAATGCTAGTTTCGTTTCTTCTCACATATCGTTTCAGGAAGTGTGAATTAGGTAGGTTCAATGCAAATTCTGCCCTCCCATCCCTAGACAGCCTCAGATCCCCTCCCCTAAAATGTACCAAAAACTTCAGTTTGGACTCCAAAAATGGATCCCAGAATGGCTACAAGACCTAACTGCATATGCACAGAGGCTTCAGATATACCACAAGATAATGATGCCCATGACCCATTAGTGTAGTAGATGACTCTGCATGTATTGTGATTGAGCCCAGGATGACCAAGAGACACCACAGGTTTGAGTAGACGTTTCCAAACATGCACAGAGGTCTCAAGAGCACCCCAAATTAATCCAATTTGACTATAGGCATGTCAGCATGTTACATTTAATGAGTGGACACTCTGTGCACCTATGTACACAGTAGCTGAGGCATATACTTGTACAGTTCTTCACATATAATGTTCAACAAATGTAGAGTCTGTAGAGCACAACACTTGTAGAAGAGCTATACAAATAATCAAGTGCTGATTTGCATATGTCTGCACTTGTATTTGTGTAGTAGAGACCTGCATTCATTGTAAAGTATGAACAAGCCTGTTGTCATAGACTTGCATGGCATTCTCATGGATGCTGGTAACAACATCTCTCTTATGTGATGCTGTCATCCCACACTGACTTTTTTCATGTTGAAAGAGAATAATGCTCTCTCCCACCTTTATATTATGTATCTTTTGAGAGCATGAAAAGGACATACAGTGTGCTTATAATACATATTTTCATGGCCCTCCAATAATCACATAACACAGCTTTGGAAGTTTAAGATTCCCCATCATTTGCATCAAAGACACACAGAATACAAATCACAAGCTTTCTAAATCAGGGGTCAGCAAACTTTTTCAGCAGGGGGCCAGTCCACTGTCCCTTAGAACTTGTGGGGGGCCAGACAATATTTTGGAAAAAAATTAATACAAACGAATTCCTATGCCCCACAAATAACTCACAGATGTATTTTAAATAAAAGCACACATTCTGCTCATGTAAAGTGTGTTCTCCTTCATGGAGAGCACGGGTTGCGGTGGGGGCTGACAAGACACTCCAAAAAATTGGAGTGTCGGGCTAATTGATTATTGGCCACTATTGTGATTGGGCTTCCCTTGCTGTTGGGAAGAAGTTAATGTTGCCATTTTGTGATTGACAGCTAGAAACATTAAAACTCCCTGCACGAAGCGTAGAGCTTCCTCTTTTCGCTCCGTGCATCGGATTGCCCGTCCCCCCCTACCTACCGTATTTTTCGCTCTATAGGACGCACTTTTTCCCCTCCAAAAATGAAGGGGAAATGTGTGTGCGTCCTATGGAGCGAATGCAGGCTTTCCCGGGCTTCCTGCAGCTCCGCGCCACCCTCCGGATCCCGGCGCGAAGCCGTGCGGGGCTCCGGAGGGTGGCGCGGAGCTGCCTGAGCTCCAGGGCTTCCTGCAGCTCCGCGCCACCCTCCGGATCCCGGCGCGAAGCCACGCGGGGCTCCGGAGGGTAGCGCGGAGCTGCCTGAGCTCCAGGGCTTCTTGCAGCTCCGCGCCACCCTCCCGATCCCGGCGCGAAGCCGCGCGGGGCTCCGGAGGGTAGCGCGGAGCTGCCTGGGCTCCAGGGCTTCTTGCAGCTCCGCGCCACCCTCCAGATCCCGGCACGAAGCCGCGCGGGGCTCCGGAGGGTGGCGCGGAGCTGCCTGCGCTCCAGGGCTTCTTGCAGCTCCGCGCCACCCTCCCGATCCCGGCGCGAAGCCGCGCGGGGCTCCGGAGGGTGGCGCGGAGCTGCCTGCGCTCCAGGGCTTCCTGCAGCTCCGCGCCACCCTCCCGATCCCGGCGCGAAGCCGCGCGGGGCTCCGGAGAGTAGCGCAGAGCTGCCTGCATTCCGAAGCCTGGTGCGCACTGAAGAGCGCGCCCAGGCTTCGCGCACCTCTCCACAAGCCTGGGGAGACCGGCTCAGTTCCCTAGGCTTGCGGATAGCAGGCTGTTCTGGGGGCTGGGGCCGGGGAAGCTCGGGCTTCCCCCATGCCTGCCCCGTGCCTGGGGAGGGAATTTTTTTTTCTTTATCCCCCCCCCCAAAAAAATTAGGTACCTTGAACGCACCTTGTTTTAGAGGGAGAGAACAAGAAAAAAATTTTTTTCCCTGTTCTCCCCCTCCTATGATCCGGTGCGTCCTATGGTCCGGTGCGTCCAATGGAGCGAAAAATACGGTATATTTAGGGCTGTTCGCATTGACCTTGTTATGCCTGTCATGGGGTTGTCTGCTCTTGGGGCAGGGGCCCGGTAGGAATTTTGTCCATTTGGCTGATTGGCTGGTGCCATTTGGTTTTTGCCTACTGCGTAGCAAATCGTCACAACTTGTAAGGTTGCAGTTAGGCATTGGTTTTTGGTTTGGTTGGTTGAGGGGCATGGATTGGCTGTGCCTGCCTCTCTAATGCTGCTGCTGCAAAGGTAGTCCATTAAAGGAATACAGGGGCTCACCATTGCTTTTGTCCGAACCTTGTCAAGGGGCTAGGGCCACGCAAGAGCCCCTGGTTGCATTTGGGGAGGGCAGGTTCCCTGCTCTGTCGCTATCCCCAAAATGTATTCCCCTTTTCTGACTTTTGCAGACTTGCGAAATGTCAGTCTGTCCCCACCAGGGGCAGATAGTCGCAAACCATTGCCTAAGCAACCACTCACATTTTTGTATTTTAATAAAGTTGTGGCCAAAATTATGCCAAAAACCTTAAGCAAAAATTCTGTGTGATGTGTGAGTTATTTGGGGTGGCTTGGGGACCTCGACATGCAAAAACACTAGGCAGGCCCCACAAATATCCCGGAGAATACATATTTTCATAGCCCTCCAATAATCACATAACACAGCTTTGGAAATTTAAGATTCCCCATCATTTGCGTCAAACACACACACACACACACACACACACACACACACACACACACACTACAAATCACAAGCTGTCTAAATTATGCAATCAGTTCATTCAGGCCTCTACAGCTGAGGCACACTAGAAAGTCTTCCATGGCACAGAAACAATACTCCCCACGTATAAACACAAGGCTTTAATACTATGTTCCAGAGGCACTAAATTATTCTTCCCAGATGAAAGTACAGTGAAGATCTGTAAATTCTATTAATTCATTACTTCCAGCCCAGCCTTATTATTTACTATGTACCTATCTGAGCTATAATTTAAGAACACAAAAACTACCTCCAGGAGCTGAGCATTGCCCATGACGACCCTGTATATGCCCTCTACACTCATTACCAGTGTGAAGACAAAGTTATTTATAGCTGATGTCAAAGAAATGATGAAGGGTCTTTTTAATATCACACTCAGCCTAGCACCAAAATCACAGCCGGATAAGTACAACACTGCGGCAGTTTTATGTGTGCTTCTGTATACTTATTTTTTTCCCCTGTTAGCAAAGGAATACATAAAAGCTAAGCAGAAGCACACATCACCTATTTCATTTAGTTATTTCGGTTTATAGCTTGGCCAATTCTGAAGACTTAAGGCTGCCTTGTACATTGACTTTCCCATCCATTTCATCTTCATGGACTTGTAGCGCCAACTCTGAAAGAGGAACCATTTTCCATACAAGACACTTTCCTAATCATCGCTTTCTGTATGTTCCCTTAGAACATGGCTGGGAAACATTTTTTGACAAAGGATGCATTCCCTCTGGGGTCCACTTGCAAGTGTTGGTCAAGGCCACAGGCAGAAGTAGAAAGAGAAATGAATGCAATCCACCCCCTTTTGGACAATAGGTTAGCTTCTACACACACCTCTCTCTATTCTTCACCAAGGAAACTGGGAGCCATCATCAAAATTCAAGGACACATTCCAGTCATGCCAGTGAAGTATGTGGACTGTGGAGAGGAGGTGTTGCCTGTGGACAATTCTGAGGGTCAGATAGGCCTGGGTTGAGGTCCGCACCCAGGGCAGGATTAAATCCTGTGAAGGCTTCTAGGCAGCCAAAATCTTGGTGGGGGACCCCCTCACATTGAACTAAGAAAGCTTAATTGTAATTTTCTTTAAAGATCAAATCAATATTGTTTTGATCCATTGTCACAGGGCCCCTGAAAGGCATTGGGTCCATAGGCCAGTGACTGCTCTGCCTATCTGGTAACCTGGCATTGTCCACACCCTTACCATGGAAGAAAATAACAATACTAACTTTCTCCCTTCCACTTTTTCCTCAAGGTGGTAGAATAGTAACAATTATAAGGTAAATATAAAACTGGAGAAGACACCTAGGAGCTCAAGGCTTGGAAGTAAATGCCACTATATTCTGTGGACCTTACTGCCATTTAAGTGTCCATAGGACTGCAGTCTAAGTGAGTTTATTCAGAGGTCAGTTCTTGGTCAACTATTGTTCAATACCTTCATTAATGCTTTTGAGGCTGGAACAATGAAAAAAAGACTGGAAGACAACGCAAAGGTGCTAGAGCAAAGGTTAAACACTTAAAATGAAAATAAACTGTAGAACAGAGGTGAAAAAACTAAAAACATCAACTGGAGAATTACAAAGTTTAATGGCTGGTCTGGGAAGACAAAATGCCCGAGAAAATAAGTAGCACCTACTGAGTATAAACTTTTACAAAGTGCAGTACTAAAGCATCAAAAAGTTTTTGCTAAGTTGGTCCACTGAAGGTTATTGCAATGGCAGAATGACATCATATAATACTTACTGTTGTAGTGGCAGAGGGTCAGTTAATTCTGGAATCACAACAAAGGGAAAACTGCATCAATTCATTTTAAAGCCTATACTTTCTGATGCGATAAACATATAACTACAGTACCACAGTTAAACAGGGGAATGGACATATTCAAAGCAAGCAATTGACATTCTGAACATTTTTTGTAACTGCAATTTCATATACTTCCCGATGAGTGAATACAGATAAGACAAGAAATAATAGTTTTTGGAGACCCCAGTCATACAAAGTTCATTTTAAAGATCTGCCACTTACTTCTACCAAGCAGAATACGTTTTCTGTGTCTTAAAATGTGTGTGTGTGCATTTGTATATGTGTGTGTATTTGTGTGAGAGATCAGAGACTTTAATAGCCTGTTCATCTCTTACAAAAAAGCCTTTGCTCTAAAAGGCATAGTGAACTGGTATATCATTAACAGTGCAAGCCTATGAATGTCTACTCAGATGTAAACATTATTTATCTTAAAGGGACTTACTCCCAGGGATGTGTGTATTTCTTAAACAGACCTACTTAAGTAACCTTTTCTTTCTGTCGGTCTTTGTGCCTCCTGGGTTTCTCTCCTACAGCCTTTCCCTCTATCACTGGTCACATCTTTTTGGCACAGTACTAGCAACAACACACAACCTCTGTGTTTATCTGTGTTTTACCTGGTTAAGGGCTCACATTTAATGGCCAATACCCAAACATTTCTTCTTTCCATGTGATCAGGTGGAATATTCTTGCATAACCAAATGTAATGCATGGATATGTTGGCAGAAGTGGAGGATATCCATTGACAAAAAGTACAAGAAGTAAAGATTGTTCTTCTTTTGCATTCCTCTTTTCCTTTGGTTTGCATGGTTCTGCCAAACATGATGCCCGGTGAAAAGTAGATGGTGGTGATTATGATAATTTACACCCTCTCCAACCATTCACTTGGCCACACTTCCAACATCTTTATTCTCATCAACCAAGATCACTGCCCCAGTCCAGCCCTCCATTGCACATTGCTGATGACTCTGCACCACTTCCTGTGTGTTGTTTTCCTTTCCTCTACACCAGTGTTGGCCAAACTTGGGTCTCCAGCTGTTTTGGGACTACAGTTCCCATCATCCCTGACCACTGGTCCTGTTAGCTAGGGATGATGGGAGTTGTAGTCCAAAAACAGCTGGAGACCCAAGTTTGGCCAACGCTGCTCTACACCATCAGGTCTTCCACTGATCTAAAAGCCAGGAGGGTGTTTTCCTGAAAAACTAGAAACATAATTGCCCAATGACCTGTTATCAATAATTCAAAATGGCTGTAGCATATGAACTGCATGTGCTCCCAGTGTTCATGTCTGTACAGGACTGGCCCAAGGCACTTAGCTGCCAGATGTGACTGCCTAATGGAAGGGTGGTGGAACTTGTTAGTCATGAGGGTCATATTCTTTTGTGGGCCAGAGACTCTCCTCCCAGTGGCAGACTGGAGCAGAGGGAAAAGTGGACAGAGCAATGAATGTCAGTTTTATCTTCATGTAACAGACCACCGTATTTTTCGCTCCATAGGGCGCACCGGACCATAGGGTGCACCTAGTTTTTAGGGGGGGAAATAAAGGGGGGGGGAATTATTCCCCCCCCCAGCCACGGGGCTGGGGCAGGGGAAGCCCGAGCTTCCCCCGACCCCAGCCCCCAGCCCCCAGAACAGGCTGCTATCCGCAAGCCTTTGGAGCCCAAAGGCTTGCGGATAGCTGCCTGAAGCCCGGGGAACGCAGCAGGAGTTGGCGCTGCGCTCCCCGGGCTTCAGGCTGCTTTCCGCAAGCCTTCGGAGCCCGGTGGGAGTTCCCGCCGCACTCAGAAGGCTTGCGGATAGCTGCCTGAAGCCTGGACAGTGAGAGGAGTCGGTGCGCACTGACCCCTCTCACTCTCCAGGCTTCTGCAAAAGCCTGCATTCGCTCCATAGGACACACACACATTTCCCCTTCATTTTTGGAGGGGAAAAAGTGTGCCCTATAGAGAGAAAATAACGGTAGTTTCTACACACCCTCTCACATCCTTCACCAACCAGGCAAGCCAGGGGCATTGCC
Organism: Podarcis pityusensis; assembly: GCF_964106645.2. Taxonomy (NCBI): domain Eukaryota; kingdom Metazoa; phylum Chordata; class Lepidosauria; order Squamata; family Lacertidae; genus Podarcis; species Podarcis pityusensis. The sequence continues at coordinate 59,842,437 of NC_138032.1, forward strand.
AGAGTTCGTGGATGCATTCCAGCCAGGCAAAAACGCAACTGGAAAGTGCAAAGCTGGTCTGGTGAGGGGAATAGACTGGGGAGAGGGGTGTGTGACCTGGGAAGGGAGTGTGTTGCAGGAAGTGACAGATAGAGAAGCTTGGAGGGTGCCTGGCTTGAGGTTCCCGAACCCTGGCCTAATGGTACTGCCAGCCCTTATTGTGTCTGACAGAAACAAATGCATCCCCCTCTCCCTCCTAACCTGCCGGAGACTCAGGGTATGAAGTGTAAAGGAAGACAACTTGAAGAACAACTTTATTTCTAATAAGGTGTCACCAAATGACAAAAATAGGGACAGCAATTTACCTGGGACGGGGACAAGAAAATAAAACAGGGATGCCTCACTCTAAAGAGAGACAGCTGGAGCATATGTTTATGTAAATCTTTGCACAACTGTCAAAGCACTGTCTCCAAAGCCTCCCAGCACACCAAGTCGGAATCAATAAACAAGAAGCCATAGACATCCCAGCACGGCTTTGTTATTGTTGTTTTTTCATCCCTCTAGAACTTAAATAATTTCATTTACTGTGGCTGTCAATATATACAGAGGAAGGTAACTAAGAAGGGATGAAATTTCTGTCTTCAAATCAGCATCTGTTTGCTCCCCGCGCCCAAGCAATGCAGCGCAGCTTAGCTTACTTTCTTAACACTCCAGCTTCTCTTATAAACATGCAAAATCATGTTGTTTTCTGTGCATCTCAAGGGAATTCAGTCATGAACAATCATGCAGGCCTCTCCCCTGGGACCCGCAGAAAAGAACATAATCAATCTAGTCAGGAATAATTTTCTTCCGTTGTTCTTCCATGTGCAAGTAGAATTTTGTTTCTTCCAGCACAGTGTTAGGTGGTACATCGATAGGTAGTACATCAATCTACAATCTACAATGATGCTGAGTCCCACCAACATGCACCCCACCCCACATTTTAAAAATGTGGTTTTCAGAATGCCAAATCTTAGACCTCTTTCATATGTGCTTTGAGCCTTCTGCTCTTTGCCACATGTTTTCTCATTTAAAAGTGGTTCTGGCACCTCTTTAAAGGTAAAGGGACCCGTGACCGTTAGGTCCAGTTGCGGACGACTCTGGTGTTGCAGCGCTCATCTCGCTTTATTGGCCAAGGGAGCCAGCATACAGCTTCCGAGTCATGTGGCCAGCATGACTAAGCTGCTTCTGGCAAACCAGAGCAGCGCACGGAAACACCGTTCGCCTTCCCGCCGGAGCGGTATCTATTTATCTACTTGCACTTTGATGTGCTTTTGAACTGCTAGGTTGGCAGGAGCAGGGACCGAGCAATGGGAGCTCACCCTGTCACAGGGATTCAAACCACCGACCTTCTGATCGGCAAGCCCTAGGCTCTGTGGTTTAGACCACAGTGCCACCCGCGTCCCTTGGCACCTCTTTAGAGCAGCAGAAAACAAGAGACTCCAGAAGATCTCGCCTGAAAATGGAACTGAGGCATTTCACTTAAGGGGGAAAGCATGACCTCCATCACATCTGAAGATGCATCCAATTGTATCCTGCCCAGATTGGGGTTGTGAAAGCTCCAAATACCTGCTTTCTAATAAAAATTGTGCCAGGCTTTTATATTTAATTTTACTTCCTTTTATAACACAGTATCCACTCCCTGATGTTATTCTCATTTTATTTCTGTTTGCAGTCGTGATTCCCAATTTCAGACTCATATAATCTGTTCAGGAGTTTAATAAATGGTGGCATTTACATTGTGGGCTGTAAACTTTAGATCTTTGGGATGAGGTAACACTCAGTATGTAGTAGAAGATTTATTATGAACATTGTGAGTCATGAAAAGATCTGAACATTATCCAGTGTACAAGATTTGCCCCTTTGTTATTTACAGTGCAGAGCTCACTGGGTATAAGTATTGGAGCTATGTTTTTTGCTCTTTTCAAAAAATGACCTTATGCGTGTTTGGATATATTTCTTGTATGAACAATCACATATGCATGAAAAGACCTGGTTGAGCACAATAACATTAAAAGGGAGAGAAACTCTGTGCAGGCCAGCAGGTAATTGCTTTTTTCACCTGCCTTGCTCCACCCTCAAGCCCTGTTACTAAAGGCATTTCAAATATGGTTAGTGCTCTTGTTAACAATATTTGCAATTGAAACAGATTAATTGCTTTGCTCTCAAAGGTACAGAATGATGGATTGTACTACATGTCAGTCTACAAATACATATAAAACCCATTTTGTCCTTTTGGAGAACATGGAAAGGGTATATTACCATTTACAATTTGGATTCTACTTGCTCCAGTCACACATATGATGCTTTTTAATGTCAGAATTCTTATAAATCACCAATTGTAATCCACAGCTGTGAATAATCAAATATCTGGCTCATTTAAACAAACTTGGCTTCACAGATCTTCGTACGCATTGAGCAATATTTGTGCCTGAGAATTTATTTTGGCAAGCAATGCTTTTTTTTCTTTTTTCTTTTTACAAAACTGTCCATATATTCACAAGGTCCAGTTCATTGAGAATTCACATTGATCTGCTAAATTGTAAAGCCCTAAATAAGTCCTGTGCATATCAATTCGCTCTCTAATTCACCAACATGATCCTAGGGCCAGCAATTAATTTCAGAGGAAAAGACAAGCTTGGCTGAGAAACTTTGCAACAGTCTGCTATTGTAGTTGATCTCCATTGGGACTCCCCTCCTTTTTTATATAAAACAAGGAATTTCACAATAAAGCAATGGAATTGAAATTTAAATCACAATGAAAGCTACAGCATTTTGGCCTTTCCTTTCCTTCCCTTCCATTTGATCTCAAAGGGCTCTAAAATGTGAAGCCAGTTGTGGTAGTCTTCAACCAAGCCACATGGCACAAGTTGTAGAAAACTGAGACAGCCATTACTAAGGCCTCCTTGGCACAAGGGTTACAGTTCTGGGCATGAAACAGCACTTACATCAATGGGAAGGTCCCTTTGGAGATGGATGGCATGGGAGAACACATGCTTTGCATGCTGACCATCCCAGGTTCAAAGATTGCAGGTGGTGGGAATCAACTGAAGACCTTGGAGAACCAGTAGACAATATTGTTACAGATATGGAGTAGCAGAGTTTGAGGGTGCAAGGACACCCATAACTGCTAGAGTTAGTGTGTGTTAGAAGGGGTTTCTGGGAAGGTGAAGCAGGAGGTGGGGAGAGCATGTGGGGCGCTGAATGGCAGGTGCCATGAGGACTGGATGGAGACAAGCTGCAGCAGAGGCACAGAGATGGTGCTTAGAAAGCCTCTGAATGCAATGCTGAGCTGGTGTGGAGGACAAGCCCCTCTTGAGATGCGAATGCAGAAACTCTGGGCTGCCTCCACCTGCACACAGGTTGTAAATGTGTGTTAATAAGCCATATTTCTTAAAGACACAATGGTCTCTGCCATGTCTTGATTCCCAATGGAAGCACAATCCTGGAGTAGCACCTGGAAATCCCTGGAATTTTGCTACTGCTTGGCAGAGATTCAGGGTAGCACGCCACCTTCGTAACACTACTGTGCTTGAAGGATGCGAATTTTGGAGCTGGTATAGCGGCCTCCTATGTTCCCTACGAATTGATTCTGAAAGCATCATTCAGATGATCCAGTGTACAGAAATGAATGACAACCACCATTGGAATGGTGCCAGAATTTCAGCAAGGTGATAGGAAGAGAACGGATTTGTTTGGTGTAAATTTAGGTATTTGCAGAGCCTCTCATGACAAAGAGCTAAAAACCCTACATAATCTGAAGCTCCTTGCCTCATAAGACTGGCTGACACATACATACTCTCTCCTATTAGTGAAAGCAGAGATGAACACATTATGAAATATACTGTTCCTGGCATACTGTGCATTATTCACTGGGACGAGGGGTAGGATAGGCATTTAAGAAATATCTAAATGTTTAAGGCCTCAAAGGGCGGGGGAGCACTTTAAGAGGAGGATATGCTTAGTCAAAGTATGATGGAGAATGCCATCATACCTCTTAGTTTAAGACCATATGCAAGCTTTGAGGTGCATACATTTGAACCACAGTGCATATTCCTAGATTCAGGTAGGTAGCCGTGTTGGTCTGACACAGTCAAAATAAATTTAAAAATTGTCCAGTTGCACGTTAGAGACCAACTAAGTTTGTTCTGGGTCTAAGCTTTTGTGTGCATGTACACTTCTTCAGATATCTGAAGAAGTGTGCATACACACAAAAGCTTATACCCAGTGCATATCCCGCAAGTGTCCTGGAAAAACCTGGGACATCCCGTTTCTTCTTGCCAGAGGACAATGGCCATTTTGGGTGTGTGATATTGTGCAATTATGCATTGTGATTTCCCCCCAAGAAGCTCCCCCCCCCCCAGGGCTGCAATCTTGTGCAGCACCCGAAAACCCACATTTGTGGGTGCTATGCCCGAAAAAGTGCTTTTTTCAAGGGAAAATTGCGATGTGAAATTTCATTAGATCACAGTGCCCAAAACGGCTGGTGTTCTCTGGCAAGAAAAACTGGAAGATGGTGTCCCAGGAAATGGTGTCCTGGTTTCAGCAGCGGAGCAAGCTGATTGGGCACTTGGGGTGGCGCAAGTGCCCTGCGCCCAGGGGCTGGGCTAGCCACCTGTGGGGCGGGGCCAACTGGGGAAGGACACTCCAGGGGCCTCTGAGGAGTCTGCCTGCCTCCTCCCACTCAGCCGCCCTACAGCTGAGGGGGAGGTGGCGGGCGGACCGTTTGGGGCAGTGCAGAACCTGCAGGCACCCAAGCCACCGTGTCACTCCCAGGAGAAACGAAAGGCTGGAGCATGCTGCAGGCCCCGCAGTGAGTGCCGCCCAGCATTTTGTCACCCCTCTCATTGGTGACACCTGCGGCGGCCCGCCCCCCCTTCCTCCACCCCTGCCTGGTTTAACCTTCAATATGCTGGAGGGTATGTACAGTATACCTAGCAGGAACAGCAAGGGACTGGAGCAAACATCCTCCATTATTTGGTCTGCTTATGGATGAGATTCAGCTTTAGTTTTTATTTATTTATTTGCAAACTTTATTGAAAAATTTAAAAACTACAGTGGTACCTCGGGTTACATACGCTTCAGGTTACATACGCTTCAGGTTACAGACTCCGCTAACCCAGAAATAATGCTTCAGGTTAAGAACTTTGCTTCAGGATGAGAAGAGAAATCGTGCTCCGATGGCATGGCAGCAGCAGGAGGCCCCATTAACTAAAGTGGTGCTTCAGGTTAAGAACAGTTTCAGGTTAAGAACGGCCCTCCGGAACGAATTAAGTACTTAACCCGAGGTACCACTGTATTACCAAACACAATATATTGTTTTCCAAGCCAAATACATGTACAGATGTTAAGTCTTACATGTTGTCATCCACATGGCATCAAAACAAACTTAGAAAATCTTTTATATTACATAATCAGCTCACATCCACAGAGTATACTTCAATCAAACGCATTAAGATAATTTCTCCATAGTGGCTGCTGAGACTGAGATGGAAGAGAGATTTCGGTATAATTGTTAATACACAATATAAATTGAGACTATATGGAGACAAATGCCTCGTTCTTTGTTATTCCTCTTATCACTCTCTGATGGTGAGTATTTGTCCCATAAGTGCTATATTCCATACATATTGAGTCCAGTTGGAAGGAATTTGAAATCCATAGACTTCCTGACTTAGCTGGTTGAGATAATTCAGGACTCCAACCTTAGTGTTGGCTGGATTATGCTCATTGTTTTTGTAAATATGTGTTTACAGTGGTACCTCAGGTTAAGTACTTAATTCGTTCCGGAGGTCCGTACTTAACCTGAAACTGTTCTTAACCTGAAGCACCACTTTAGCTAATGGGGCCTCCTGCTGCCGCTGCACCACCGGAGCACGATTTCTCTTCTCATCCTGAAGCAAAGTTCTTAACCTGAAGCACTATTTCTGGGTTAGCGGAGTCTGTAACCTGAAGCGTATGGAACCTGAGGTACCACTGTATTTGTCTTTTCGCTACAATATGTACAATGAAATGCACATGAATAAAATCCACAACCAAACCATAGAAAATGAGGTGTCTGGTGTGATCCATTAAATGGAGAACAATGTAGTCCTTTAAGAAGCAAGACATAGAGGCTCACTGTTTTAACAGTTGCTGTATCTCTGCTTGAAGCTGCCCTGAAGTTAAGTGACTTGCTAAATCAAGAATTAATGAGGATTGCTTTTCTCACCCTTAGCTTAATTTATGTTTTGCTCTGATATTCACCAAACTGGTATCTATCCAAGTGTCTTCTTTGCAACAGTACAATGCTATTTGGCACTAGAAATTGCAGGGTTGTGTCATGGTGCATATGTATTATATAGAAGTATTTCCTTCCTCTGCTGTGTAATCAAGACATTTAAAAAATGCACCTAGGAAGCCTTGGCCAATATGCAGGCCATATATATTTCTTTCTTACCAAAAACAGTCTATATTGAACAAGTTAGAACTAATGTAAGAAAGGCGTTTTCTCCTCACATATTGTATACATGCTGACAGATCAATAGTCCCAAACTGTAATCAACATTATAAAATATTTCCTAGATTCATTAGTTCACACCTCAGCTAGGAAGACATGTGGGGGATTAAGTTTACATGAACACCTCTCAACCAAACAATCTAAAAGGAAATATTTAAGTGAAGATACAAATGCAATATAGAATCAAAACATTTTTTTAACATCTTGTGCCAAACAGATTTTATAAACAGCTCAAGAAATGAGCAATGCTCTGAAGTCAGTATAAGTACTCCTTTCTCTGAACACAAATAGAGAAAAATGGGAATAGCTTGCCAAATATTGTGTTTGTTCATCTGCAGACATCTCAAGAGAACTGCAGGCACTTCTGTCGGGTTTTTCATTTTCAGTGGAAAGTTAGCTGGCATATAATGTACATTAAAGACTGTTTTTTGCCTTGCTCTTCTAAAAGCACAGATTAAAAGAAATCAGTTACAATATTTGTTATGGACCAAGCAGCCCTGATAAGCACACAAAGTAAGTCCACATACAACAGCATTTCCTGAACACCTTTGATAATGTTGTAGAATACAGTGGTACCTCGGACTAAGTATTTAATTTGTTCTGGAGGTCTGTTCTTAACCTGAAACTGTTCTTAACCTGAAGCACCACTTTAGCTAATGGGGCCTCCTGCTGCCGCTGCGCCGCCACTGCACGATTTCTGTTCTCATCCTGAAGCAAAGTTCTTAACCTGAGGTACTATTTCTGGGTTAGCGGAGTCTGTAACCTGAAGCGTATGTAACCTGAAGCGTATGTAACCTGAAGCACCACTGTATATCATTTGCCACTTATTGTTTATTTAAGGGATATATTATACACCTCTCTTCGTAATAGTTTCCCAGGGCAGTTTACAATATTAGGCAAAACAATTAGGTATACAGTAATTAAAGCAAAACAAAAAGGTATACAATAAAGCAGTTAATAGGTAACAGAATTAACTACTTATATGATTAAAATAGCAATTACAGCAGCAGAATGGGAATAAATACATTTTTACTAGAACTCTATGTCTATACCAACAGACATCAAGCACTAGTTTCTCTTTTAACACTTTAAACCATCAAGGCAACTGATATTATAGATTTAAAGTTCTTCCCCTCTCACCATCGTAATGGATTTCCGCATCTATCAAGAGTGATCTTTTGTCATTTAGTGACTGTCCAACACAACCTTTACTCAGGTTTTCAAGTGTGACATCCAGAAAATTTATGTTTCAGCATTTTCTCTGCAGAGTCTCAGAATGATGTTTTGCTCTTGCAGCTATCACAAAACAGGGCATTTTAGATGGGAAACGAAAGCATTTTACCTTCCAACTACAGCTCATCCTTATCAGGCGGAGTGTTGTATTTGCTCAGTGTCAAGAAGCACTCACTTCCTACTAACCAAATCCCCAAACTCTCTGTAACCACTTTAAAATCAACGTCACATAACTGCCCTGTCAATCCAACGTTGGGGATAAGGAAAAGGCTACTGCGACCAGGCCTGTATTTTATGGATTTTCCTTTTGGAGGCGGGGGGGGGGGGGGCTCCATATAGACTGTATACCAGATACATCCAGCACAGGATTCTTTTCTGGAGCCCAGTTTAGATTTACCTGGAACCCAGTGTATTCCCACACTTTGATTAGGAGTATGTTTGCTATTGTTGGAGCACCAGAGCAGGGCAGCACTATGAAATCGCTTTGTTGCAGAGACCAGTCAGTTGCACTGGTTGGCACCTGGTGTTGGAGCCAGTGAGGGTCTGAGGGAGAACCTTCTCCTTCTGGTTCACACCTGGGGGGTAAACATGGACCATCAACATAGCTGCTGCAGTTTCATTGCTAACTTCCTGATCCACCCCTATATATATATTTATATATATATTTATATTTATTTTCCTGTGGGTGAATATATTTATTTTCCTGTGGGTGAAGATTGGCCACCAACTGACAGACTTTGGAATGAATTTACCAGTATCACCCCCACCTTCCGTAGCAAATAATTTGATTTATTTCTTGCTTTACCATGTATCCAACTTATTTCTGGAAGCGTTGGGCTGCATCCATGAGAATGATGAACACAAGGTGGGCACCCTGCTGTTCCTCTGAGGGGGTCCCCTTGGACCCTAAAGGGCCTTGAGGTGTTGCAAAAGGCAGGCATGGCTGCTACATCTCAGACTAGATACTGGCACATGCTGTTTTCATGCTGTGGTGGGCCTACCATTCATGCCACTCTTGGTGAGATGTCCCCAGCACTTGGGTGAGCCCAATGTCGTTGGTGAACAGTTGGGCTGCCCACAAAGAGAATCATGGCCTAACCCACACCAGACTTGGTAACTGATAAAGGCGTGGCCATTACAAAGCAATGACAGTATGTGAATAGTTCTGCACTCTTGCTCACTGCACCACACTTCATGCTAAGTGTACAGAGGATTATGCTAGAATCTATATTAGCCAAACCTTGATGCCTTGTGTTTCTTTGGTTATCTGAAAAACTTTTTGTCCTTCATATATCCTGCTGCGTAACCCATATGCAAATGCCTCTGTTCTATTTGAAATTTTGATTTATCCAAACATTTTAGTTGTCAGACAAGTCCATTATGTGAATTAGGCTGTGCTTTTGCTTCTAAACAATATGCTGTATCTGTAATCGTTAAGAGGCTCCTAAATGTATTCACCTCTTTTATGTCACCTTGTCTTTCTGAAAATGTTTGCCTTGTGATCCCAATGCAAATAATGTACACTACTAGTTGCAAATGAAAGAAATGATGTACACAGTGAAAAGGAAATGTTGAAATGAAGTAAGTGTTCCGGAATTTTGACTCATGTACAATTGGGATGCCTCAGAAGTTTGACCAGTTAATGTGAACAGTTACTTCCTGTTTCACTTTTAACTTTATACCACATTTAACAAGCAAAGAGCTCAACTTCGCTTCAGTTCATGGTGCAGAATTTAAATATGCAGTCGTGTGTTTGACCATGTCAGGTGTGCCAACTCTAGGGGGCCGAGGTGTCTTTGGCCCCCTCAATTTCTCTTACTTGAAAGTTTAAGTTCTCTTACTTCCAAATGCTACTCTGATTATTTCTGTGGTCAACGAGTTGCCATGCACTAGAAACCCTTTGTTATTTTTGTGCTGGTTTTTAGTGGTAGATGTGCTGGTTTTTAGTGGTAGTGGTAGATTTAGTGGTAAATATGTATTTTGTAATGCCACTTTGTGAAGAATGTCTCTTGAAAAGTGGGTTATAAATCTGTTAAATAAATCCATAAGAATTACTTTTAAATTATGCTCATATGAACAACCATTACATATTATCATGACATCTGCAATGCTTCAGTATTTTATCCTGTTTACATCAACCAATCTGCATTATTGTGATTTTATGGACCCTGTTTGTCAAACCATTTCCATTCATTTGATCAAGACATGCTTGCCTAACATGACTGTTCAGGTAGCCATAAGATGTATGTTGCAATCTGACTGCAAGTAAAGTATGCATGCCTGAAAAGTCCTGAGCCTTTAGTGAAATAGCTTTCTTATGGGCAACAATTGTAGATCCACACTGCATTATTGTGCTCTGACAATAATGCTGTTTTCTGGCAGTTCTCCTCATGATCAATCATGACACCTTAATTCTATAGAGAGAGAGAGAGAGAGAGAGAGAGAGAGAGAGGGAGGGAGGGAGGGAGAGAGGGAGGCATCAGTGAAAGTGAAAATAAAATGCATGACATAAAATGGTAGCAAATGGAAGACGGTCTCTCATGATACTAATAGCATTGACCACAGGAGAACATCATTCATGCCACGCACAAGTCATTGCCATAAACAGCTGGAAACCTGACAGCAGTGACAGCAGGATCCAAAGGAGAACAGCTGGTCAAGTCCCCACTGAGATACTTTCAAAGAAAGAATGTGTCTTTCTTCATGGAAACACTTTCCCCCTCCTGCATAATTTACTTCAAGTTGGATTTCTGCAAGAATTGAATGATTTCTAGTCCAAGCCTAAACACACCTACTCAGAAGTAATCCCCATTCCATTCCATGGGGCTTTCCCTAAGTAACGGTACATAGGATTGCAACCTTAGGCAAGGGCTAACATGGTCATGAAAATGGCACTGGAACAGTGTATGGGTGAATGGGAATAAGGAGGAGTAGAGAGGAACTAGGAGTCTTGATGAAATACACAGAGATGAAAGAACATGCAAGCACTATTATAGACCACTTCAGGCATTTGCCTGAATCTTTCCTCCCTGGGAGGTAAGGTCTGAAAGGAGATTCTAATCACGTTTAACAGAAAGCTTTTGGAACAGTAGAGGTTGGGGGGGCAAGGCAGGGCTCTTTCCCTTGACCTCCAGTCACCGCTGTCACTGCCTTACTGCAAAGGGTGAGGTAGTGGTGAGGTTGGTACAGTGCAAATGCACCAGCAGAGCCAATCCAGCAATACTGCTGGTGTGTTTCCACCACTCTGACCTGACCACTGCTTTGTCTCTTCTGACCTGGGTACACCACAGTCAGGGCTGTCTTAAGCATACGCAGCACCAGGGTGCAAACATCCATCCAGTGGCCCCTCCCCAGATTGCCCAGGCCAGGCGTGGAAGAGGGCGGAGCCGGCCGGTCGCCTCAGCATCTCGCTGGCTCGGTCGCCCCCGAACTCATGGTGCAGAGCTGCCCGCAGCAGAAGAGCCCGCCGTGGCGCTCCAACAAACGGATGGGCTGTTCCCCGGACTCAACTCTTGGGCCCCGGACTCTCAGCCTGGTGCCCCTGAGAGCCCAGAGCTCGGGTGCCCTGCACACCTAGCACCTATGGGTAAGATGGCCCTGACCACAGTAACAGCAGTGATGAGATGTCAGGGAAGCAGCTCTGTCCCACAAACCACCACTGTTTGGAATCCTTCCTGTGGTCTGTCCTGCTTTATCAGGGTTCTCAACTGTGAGGAGGTTCTCCCCACTTTAAGCCCATATGCATTCACCCTGAATACCTGAAGAGTGTTGTCATATTGACCCACAGTTAGTTCTTCCCAAATATGCTATTTGAATTTCTCTACACCAAGAGGAAATTCCCTGTCAGGCAACTCTACATTAGAGCCTCATAATGCCAACTGGCAATGTAGATTCAAATGTAACACTTAACATCTCAATTAGTTCAGTCTCTCATATTAACAAGCATTATTTTCCATGATTTGTCATTCCTTCAGAAATGGCATTTGGATTTTGAGTGTTATATGAAATACAGAGAAATTCTGATCACAATAACATCTATAATGATTTCGGTCAGCACCTACACCTGATCCATTTTTAAATTTGTTCATTAGGAGTACTATCTTAGCTATCACTTAGCGCAGGTCATCAAGCCTGAGTTTCCGCTGCAATGAACAATGAATGGTGGTCATGAACCACTATTGGCACAATTGGCAGCAACAGCAACAGATATGTTCTATGCTTATGATAATATTTTATTCTCTTGCTAATTGTGCTGTTTTAAATGTGCATTTTCTTTTGAAACGTTTAAGCTTTTTATAAACTTAGTCACATTAAATGTGCATTATGTAGTTGACCTCCTTTGTAATGTTTAATTTGGAAATTGTTAAGATATTTTAGTTTTCTGTTAATTATGTTGCTTTGAATGTATGCTTTATGTTTGACTTCAGTGATGTTTTATTCTAGATTGTTTTATTTGATGTTTTAATGTAGATTGTAAACTGCTTTGATATTTTTTTCTTTAAAATATAAAGTGGTATAGAAATGAAATTAACAGCAGCAGCAACAACAGCAAAAACAACAATGCTTATTGTCTGCCCTTCATCCAGACAGCGAATGAGCAATTGAAACAAAAGCCATTCCAATGCTATTAACAAAGCAGGTAAAAACAAAACAAAAAATCTTAAAATTACAATCCATTAAAGTCCCCCACGTATACCTAACAGTTATGAACAGAACAGAAACGTTTCTACACATTTTAAGACTTTCCTTGTTATTATGATTATTCCTTATTATTATGTTATTATTTATCCCTCTAAATATATCCCTGAGTTTTCAGTTTTGGTATATTTCAGAGTCTGTGCTTGCATGTGATCAAAAAGAGCACGCTGAGACTTGGGCAGAGTGCTAGCAGCTTTGTCATTCTACATGGATGGCACTGGTTGATAGCCGGGTATTTGTAACATGGAATAGTAGCTTCAGATGCATCAACTCCATTTGTGTATTCCAGGGAAGAGACGAATTTGGGTCTAACCCTCTGCCACTGATAGCTATTCTGCTCTACGGCGAAGCTGGAACTAACCACAAGCTAGGATACTATCCCATATCAATGTTGTGTAAATATATGTGGCTGATAAGGGCATGATCCATAACAGCTGTAATTTTCCAGCATTTTGGAGCATGAGTGTTCTTTTGAGAAGGCTATACTTACAAACCTCTCCCCAGACAAACCTGAATTTGAAAAGGAGAAATGAAATGGAAAGAAAAGGGAAGAAACATTCTCATTGCTCCTACACCTAGAAAGAAGACTCAAGATAACTTATTAGATGGTAAAAAGGCTATGTTTATCTTGTTATTTGGTCATCTGCCAAGTAATCAAACAAATAAGTGCAAGCAAGTGAAAACAAAGAATGCATACAAGAGCAGGATGCCTCCATGTCCTGGGCATGAAGTTGATAGCTCCCCAGTCTAGAGATGAGAGGAGATTCTCCCACCTTGCTAAGTGAAGCCCAACCTGCACACAGGGCACTTCTGTCCTGTGTTTACCATGGTGCACAAGCCAGATCCTAAGAGTACCGCCCAAGTACCGCCAAGCCTCAGACTATAGGTTATAACCCAAGAGTGCCCCATACCCTCATGATGCAGTGCCATAAGGTCTTCCCTTCCTTGCCTGCACTGAATGTGAATAGCAAAATTAATTACATCAACACACGATGCCCTACAGTGTGAAGTAGAAGAAATGCAAGGGGGTGGGGAAGAGGCTACCTTCATGCTCTGCCTATTTACCAGCTAGATGGATACAAGATAATCTTTAGAAGGATCACCTGCTTTGTTCCCCCCTCCCCACCAGCTTGATATCTTGATGCACACTTGCTGTCAACAGCAGATGATATAAAATGAATGGCTCTTCTTTCCTCTCCTCTCCTCTCCACAGTCGGTGGGTTACAGTGATGAATGGCTAATAAATCCAATGCAATGTATACTTAACTCCTGAGAAAACATTGCATGGATATGGAGTAATACTGTGGACAAGATATCACTCCTGTTTTGGGTAGAAGACATTACCAAACAATATGAATAAAAATATATCTTTGTTCTAGATGGATGATGCCGTCTTGTAATCAAGATAGTAGCTCTGACTACCAGCCTTTGAAATCTATGCATTCTTTTAGACTTTATTCCAGAATGTAAAACAAGTGATCTGGAGTTGTAATGCTTACAGTGTAAAACCTCCCTGGGATCCACCAGCCACTCTGTGCTGCCAAAAGCCTGGGGCAATTGAGCCTCCACTACTCAGAGGAATAGAACATAAGAAAAAGGCTGGGCAAGTTCACTTTTTCATGCAGTCTGGTCAACAGCAGAGGCACATGAAACAGGCAGGTTGACAGTGGTGCTCTTCTGTCGGTGGTGTTCCCATACTCACCAGGATAGGGATGAATGGTGATGAGGTCAGGGGAGTTCTGCGTCTGCATTGGGTGTGTGTGTCCTGTAGATGCATGCATGCACACTCATGTGTTACCACCAGTCCAGAGCACCATAGGCCCATGTCTCTGGATAATTTCCCACATAGACTTCAGATACATATGAAACAGCACAGGACATGTGGTGGAACACACATGATCCCCAAAGGTCAAAGGGGAAGAGCAACAATTCTCCAGCACCACTGTCTGGGCCATATTTCTAAGGAATGGGTGGAGCCATTTCAAAATTGTGCCCCTAGTTCTCATCCATTCAAGATGCCTCAGAAAGATACTGAAGATGATGGCATCAAATGCCAGGGTCACACTTTCCCACTATAAATCTCCCAGTGCAGATCTCCCAGTACATCTCCCACTGCAGTTCATCCATTAATGTGACTGGATGAACTGCATCAGGAGATGTACTGGGAGATCTGCACTGGGACATTTGTAGTGGGAAAATGTGACCCTGGCATTTTTCCATGTAAAAATCAGGCTGAATCACCCTGGGAACTGCACCATGGGACTCATTGGGTGAAGTCCTTTCATGTTTTAGGATATGTGATGGGTAAGGCTGACACTGCTCTTGTTTAATTTGGTATGAGGTTTGAATGGTTCTGAATGGTTTGAATGTCCACTGTAAGCTGCTTGAGCTAAACCGCTTGGGTTTATTTTGCGGGGTGGGGTGGGTGTAGTTATTTGTAATAAAAATAAATGTGACACATATATTACTGTAATAATCATAAAGTCAACAAAAGAGACAAGCAGCACTGGGGACAATCTGATGTTCTGAACGGGTGACCTGCTACTTTAAGGATTTTAGGGAGCAGATTGTTGACCTAAAATGGGGCAACCACCCCAACCCTACAAATTCCCAGTGAAGAACAATTATAGTGATTTCATAGTAACATTAAGAACTTGGGAGATGGTGGTGGTGAATTGGGATGTGAAACCAGAGAACTACAGGTCGGATGTTAGCAAAGCCAATTAGGTTCTTGTACTGCACACCTCTAGAGCTGTTATGGTATTCCAGTTCTCAGCATGATGTGTAGCTTTATTGGCATTTTGGAAGCAGCTGGTGAACTGCAGTGATGAATGGCAAATCAAAGCAATGCAGACTACAGTACGCTTAACTATTGGGCAAACATCACACATTTTTACAGAAATGTGTCATTTAAACTGAGTGTACTAAAAAGAAGAATTCTTTTTCCTGCACCATATTTAGTTTATCCTCATGCATAAATATTTTCAGTACTAAAGGTGTGCAATAGGATATGGAGGCAGAGCAAAAGCAATCCTAAAAGACTTATTTCTCCTGCCAAAATATAATGTCTGGTTCCTTCCTGGCAATAGTTTCTCCTGCTTTAATGACTTGGTATTAACTAAGCATAATCCACAAAAGTGCATGCTAAAGGCAGGACTTCCATTGAAGTTTTTTTCTCCACTGTGGTCTTTACTATTTTAGGCTTTTAGGTAGTAAGTGTGTGTGTGAGAGAGGGAGAGAGAGAGAGGGGGAGACAGACTGTGTTTTCTATATAAACACATGCAAGCAGTCATTATATTGTATTGGTATAAAACAACTCAAACTTCCAGCCATTATTTAGATGCACAATAATTAATGAAGACATGTCTATGTAGATTTTAGGCCAATGGAGAAGATGAGGGGAGAGATAAGCAAAATTATTTAGTAAATCAGTCTACAAAACATTGCCTCCCCTCCCCCCCATACAAATTGAACTATCTTGTAATGCCAAACAAATACAATTTTCTCCTGAGTTGCTGGCGTTCATAGATCAGAGTCCAGTTTTTAATGTTTGGACTAGGATCATTGGAAAGCTGTTATTTGCATTTTCACAACTGCCAGAGGAGGAATAACCACTGGAAAGAGTGCAGAGAGAGAAAAAAACACCATAATGCATCTGCAGCAGCACACAATGTTCCGGTAATCTGACGTTTTGTCGCTAAAGAACTTAGTCATTGAGCTGTCAAAATCAGTTGCAACAGAATTGCACTGAATTAGCAAGTAGAATAATTAAAAATACATTGAGAATGCATAATTAAGACATACCTTTGTAGTAAATAATATATAAGAGAAGACTGTATGTCAACGACTTAAAGCTGCAACACAACATGCCTCTCCTATACTGGTCCCTACAGCCACAGCCGGTGCTGTAACTCTCAGATGTTTTGACTTCACCCGCAAAGGCACATTGCTTCCCAAGAAAGACAGGTGCCAAACAACTGATGTATGTCCAATGGGGCAAATACCATATGACTATTTGGATTAAATTCTTAATGTGTTAGCTATTACTTGATACTTGACAGCAGTACTGCTTGATAATGACCAGACTTTTTTCATAGGGATATTAGGGCTATTAAGCTGGTAAGTGACTATATGTATGATCACTAAGGTTTCGCCCATTGAGGAGTGGTCTCTTAGCTTCAAGATTTCTCCAAAGCATACCTTACAAAATGGGAAAAAATAAAAAATAAAAGCCAGAATATATATCTGGTAGTACTGTCTTTACTACCAGCGAGTAAAGAAATAAAGAATTTCAGCCTAAATGCCACCCACCCACCGAACACAGTTTAAGCAGAATGGGTTCCATATCCATTTCTTGACTTGAAGAGTCTAAGCCTATCATTTGGAATTTAGAGAAGAACACTCATTTCCATCTCATTAGAGGAGAGTTTCCGGAGAGGGATGATTGCTCTGATCTGTGGAAATGGGCTCCTTTTTCATTCTGTAGCTTTCACATGGACCTGAACTGATTTCAGAATAGGAAAACTAACATAGATCCAGAATATAAAGAGACCCATGCTTAATGATAATGGAGTGCACTAGAAAGCTTCTTAAACTGATGTATTCCATTATCTCGCTTATTATTCTTAAAAATAGAGAGAGCTGTTTGAATGTTTGAGTGCATTCAATGAAAGGAGCACAAGATTTTGTATCCCAGTCTTACAAAAAGAAGGGCTACCTCTTTCAGTGACTCAGATGATCAAACTCCATCCTCTATTAAGCTCTGTTCGGTCCCTCCACCTGGCTGGCTGGCTGCTGGTTTCCCTGCTCATATTGTGGAAACTCTGGCATGGCAATGGCTGTGCAACGACTATAGATATATAAATATCTCATGTGGAGACAGTCAAATATTAATTGCTTCACTTGTACCATGTGTGGAATTTCTCTTGGGTCCCTCTTAGAGAGGACAGGATTGGAAAGTAACAAAAGTGAGCTTTATGCCAGAGATGGTAGATCTGTGGCCCCAATAGCAGATGGCATGGTGGTACTCCACTGCTCACATGGCTTCCAGTTTGTTGTGTTACTGCTGCTTATCAGGAGGTACAGAGGGACAGCTAAGGTAGCAACAAGATTGGCATGGTTCAAACACAGTGGCAGGCATGCCAGATTGGATAGTAGTGCCATCTGCCCTCCAGATGTTGTTGGACTGAGCCCCAGCCAGTTTACCCAATGGCCGGTGATTATGGCAGTTGTAGTTCGACATCATCTGGAGGGCCACAGATTCCCCACACTCCCTTAATGTTATCTGGTGGTCAAATATACACCTCAGTGGATTTGCTTTGCTACTTCTACTTACCTTGATTATTTGGGAGGAATAAATATATGTTGCTACCACTTGGTCATCACTGTGGTCACTGCTATGAGTAAGAAGACTCATTTTAGAGGAGGCAGCAGGCAGCATTTAGCCACTAGCAGCTCCTCTGCCAGAACCTGTAGGGGAGATCAGCTTGTTAGTTTCAGAGACTGGGGAGGGATATGCTTGAGAATCTTTCAGAAATAAATTGCAGAAGTGTTTTGGTGCTTGTTACTGTGGAAGAACAAGCTCAACCACTAGTATTGAGGTATTCCATTGAAGGAACAGGTTACCCAAACCAGGTTCCAACACCCTCTGCTGCTCATGGAGGTAGGGGTGGACAAATGTCTTAATTTCCCTTTCAAACCATTTGTCATTTTTCCAAGCCCAACTTTGGTTCTGGAAACTTCCATATAAGTTTATTATTCTTATTTTAAAAAAGAAGTCCTGATGAAAAATCATCATCATGTTAGTGCAGCTTTCTTGTAATACACACATTTTTGCAAATCAATTTTACCTCCTATAATTAATTTTTGTGTATTTTGTGTGCACTTTACCTCAGTACATGCATTTTTGTACATGACACATGTCTGAAGAACTGCATTGCAAAATTTGGAGAAGTACAAATTTCAAAGGATGGCTGTTTCAATTCATGTACTGTTTTGGAAGATGTGAATTAGGATCAACCCAATCCCTGTGTGCCTACAAGCAGATATTCTGGGCCTCCACAGAACATGATCTGGAGTCACTTTGAACTAGCAGAGCATCCCAGATCCAGTTCTCCTTCTGGATACCTCTTGGAATTGCTGCAAGGCTGGGCTTCAGTTTTTTAACAAACCCAAATTAGTTCTTTTTTTAGCTTATGAAAGCTCCAGGTGCTATTAATTTTCTGTCAGCATGAACAGTAGGTTAAAAAAATCAAAAGGGGGAAAGGGAAAAAGTGAGGGAGGGGGAAACCAATGAAGAGGAAGGATTAAATGCTGTTAATAGAAGGCTCAATTTGCAATGTCTTCCTGTTGGCACTCCTCTCTTCAGACTTCCTCTTTGCCTCATTTATAATAAATATACCCTTTGCCCACTGCTGCATCAACTTGTAAGTAAGAATTAGAAAAATCACATATTTCAGAAAAACAATGAGGATTTTTTTCTTCTTATTGGATGCAAGAGAAGCAAAATCAGCACTCACTGCTTCCTTCCTGAAGTTGCATCTATATTTGCAGTATCCCAGAGTGAGCACACGAGGAGGCTAATTATGTACTACCCTTGCAGGACTGCAGTTGTTTCAGTAATTGCAATTTTGACACTTTTTTCAATGTTTAAAGCAGCAAGATGCACAAGTAATATTGAAATACAAATCGATGAAGAAGACACTGGAGTTGTGAAATAAAGATATTGACCTTCATCGACTTTCACACCAATTTCAAGAGGTTTATTGCAGGTAGGATTGATCCCAATGATGTAGGACTTTGTAGAAAATTTTCTGAGTTTTCTCAGAACGTATTTGTGTATGTGTGTAAGTTCTGGCAGTTTGCTTTCCAAATTCCTCTTGAATGGTCAGAGAATAGTAGTTGAAATGACCTCTCCAGTTTTGCCATCCATCAATTTTGGATACAGCTGTGAATACCAGCTTAATACTATTTTAATAGTCAATTATATGAAAACCTGCTGGTTTAGTATTAGAGTTAAACCTATGTCACTTTGGCAAAAACTACACAAACATAGGGAATTTGGAGCTAAGGTTGATGCAATGATGTTGTCAGCAATGATGTTGTGCAATGTCCATAACCCAGGATTATCATGCATAAATGTCACATCCAGGATCATCACCCATTCACCCACCCCTTTTATCTCTGGCAGCTGGGGCAATGTTTTCATGTGAAACTCATGCAATGTGTTTAAACAGTCCAGTAATTAAACACAACACCACACCGCCAGTCCACTTTGCAGAGGAGCATGGTGATGTTAGAAATGGCTCTCAGGGTGAGGAGGAACTGCTACGCTATCTTCCAGGCAGGTAGGTTGCTGTTGCTCACTGGGAGGGATGAGGTGACGGGGGAGGGCAGCTAATCCAGTGCTCCTACTGGTGCATTTGCATTGTGGCAACCTCCCAAACCGCCTTGCCCCTCCACCCCTCCCAGTAAGCAACAGTGACCTGCCAGCAAGCTAATGTAGCAGCTATGCAGCCTAGGACCCACGTACCTACGGGACCGCCTCTCCTGGTATGCCCCACAGAGGACCTTAAGGTCCACAAATGACAACATTTTGGAGATCCCAGGTCGCAGGGTGGTTAGATTAGTCTCAACTAGGGCCAGGGCTTTTTCAGTACTGGCCCCGACTTGGTGGAACACTCTGTCATAAGAGACTAGGGCCTTGTGGGACTTGACATCTTTCCGCAGGGCCTGCAAGACAGAGCTGTTCCGCCTGGCCTTTGGTTTGGACTCAGTCTGACCCTTCTGTTTCCCTCCCCTTATGGTCTTGATTTATCGGCTACTTTTAAAACGAGGCTGCATTTTAAATTGCATTTTAATCTGTATTTTAAATTTCCCCCCTTTTCTTTCCCCCCTATTATGTTTTTACTGTGATTTTATTGGTGTTAGCTGCCCTGAGCCCGGCTCTGGCCGGGGAGGGTGGGGTATAAATAAAATTATTATTATTATTATTATTATTATTATTATTATCTGACAAGCCACTTCTGTTTGGTGCTGTAGCAAATTGTGCCAGCCGCCAGGCTTGTAAGACTGCTTCTTAATCTGCTTTCTGATTGCACAGTATCTGGAAGCACGCTATTACACAATACCAGAGATTTAAATCTAATATGACTCTGCTGTGGGGAGACAGGGGGTGGAGGAGAATACACAGCCAGAGACATAACCTTGTTGTGAGAAAGAATCACCCGTATGAATTGCATGACAAAAATCTCCTTCCCTGCTCCCTTTAATGTGCTTCATCGTAAGCTCATTTTGCCTTATCTTCCTTTGATTCTTTTCTTTTATTCAGAGCAGCACCGGTAATGTCTTAAACCAATTATAATCCTAATAACTCTCACCTGTGCCGGCAGTGTCATAAACTCATTTTGCTAAATCCGCTGTCAAGGAGAACTAGCGTGTGCTAGCTTTAATTCTGCTTTGGCTAAATTCTCTCGTCTGTCTCTTGCTGGGTTATTAGGTGAGTTATAATTCATTTTAGTAATTGTTCTAAGGGGAGGAAGAATCACCAAGAAACTAAAGGGTGATATTTAATATTCATTGGATTAGAGCACACCATCAATGCCGTGGTTATATGATAATAAAAGAGGGAGGAAAGTTTATGCTGAGGCTAGAGCAATATTTTTTAGGACTATGGCATAATGCTCCTGTCATCTACTTAGCAGCCAATCCATCTGGCTGCGGCAGAAGGAGAAATGGGGAAACAGGGCCTTTTCCATTGGCTCAACTGAGAGGCCAGCTGCCTTTGGACACCTCCCTCCCCAAACTGTTTCCATTGAAGCTGGTCATTATATAAAAAAAAAACTTTTGTCATTGTAAAAGCTAGTGTCTGAATTTGTTTTTCTCTTTCATCCTCTCCCTTTGCAGAGCTACAATTCCCAGAGTTCACTAGGAAGCGGTGTTAGACCGCTCTGGGAACTGTAGCTCTGTGGGGGGAATAGGGGTCTCTTAACAACTCTCAGCACCCTTAACAATTCCCAGAATTCTTTGGGGGAGGCCATGAGTATTTAGAGCGGTACAGTATTGCTTTCAATGTATAATGCAGTCGGGGCCACAGTCAACCTAAGGATGACATTCAGAGTATCCTTACTAGGAAACAAATCCTTTTGAACTCAGCAGGTAAACATCTAGAGAATTTTGCTGTATTTGCTAGGTTCCTGTCTTTTGGAGCTACAAAGGTCTGATATTTATGACAGAATAAATGTGACCTATTGGATTAATAGTCCAACCATTTCATGCACTGCCTAATTCATGTGCTGCCACGTAATGAATGTGAACCCCCTGCAACGACTTAACTACATTCAGTGAGGCATCCTCTTTTAACAGGGCTCTAGCACTTGCATCAACAGGACTGGAAGCTTCCCCACTGTGTAGGCTGAAGAGAAAAATAAGATAGTACCAATGTATCAAATGTAGCCTGAAGAATAAAAGTCTGGTAAAAGAAACTGCAAATCATTTCTACACTGTTTGCTATATAACATATGGAAACACCCACAGACGACTTTTCACTGATGTGACAGGATAAGAGCAATGTATGTGAGCAGTTGCCTGTTCTGACCTTTATACGTCCACCATTGCATGCCATTTTTCATAGTGCCAATAATTCACTCTGCCAACCTTGACAAGTCTGTTTGACTTTGATTATTCTTTGTCTATATTCTGAGGCATGATGCACAAATTAGAACTGAAATCCTGTTAGGAAATTTCAAAGTCAGGAATGATAGGTTGTGACAGAGGGCACTTTGTGCAATGACTGCTTGTATGCAAGACCCCAATGAGTGTATTGATATGGTGCTGGAGGTGTGTCTTGAAGTGGGACCTCTAGTCTTTAGTGCCTTATCTTGCGCAAGAAAAGTAGGGTTGGAGGAGAAATTTGAT
The DNA here is from genome assembly GCF_964106645.2 of Podarcis pityusensis. Classification (NCBI taxonomy): domain Eukaryota; kingdom Metazoa; phylum Chordata; class Lepidosauria; order Squamata; family Lacertidae; genus Podarcis; species Podarcis pityusensis. The sequence goes on from NC_138032.1 coordinate 59,864,800, forward strand.
TCAGTTCTCATTCTAATGAGAACCTACTTAGTGTAGACCTTCTGAAACAATGTGCAGCTATCTTTCCAATTTTGTCATGCCACAATCCAACCAAAACTGTGTACAATAATGCATAAATTAGGGGAAAGCAATTTCCCTTCATATAATACGTCTATGAATGTTATATTCACTAATCTATGCATCTGTATGTACACTTCACTGTATGCATTTTTTTTTTGTAGTTGGCTGGAGAACTTTGAACAATTTGGAGAAGTGTGGATTTCAAAGAATAGCTGTGTTTTAGTTCATGTATTATTTGGGGATATTCAGATTAGATAGGTTCACCTTCAAATGTGAACTGGATTGAATGTCTCCCCTCTCCCTAACTGCTGCTGCTGCTAAGATATATATTGAGGAGAGTCTCCTAGCAAATAGTGAAACACCTATTAAAAATAAATCCAATATGTGAAGTAACATATTCACTCATTCTTTAGGTACAACTTTTAAATAAGTAAAAAAAGAAGAAGATTATTTTGGATAGTGCAAAATATTACTTCTATTTGATATACATGGCTGCAAATACTTTTTGTTCTTCAGAACATACCCACCAACAATGAAAAAAAGTCTACCCTGGGTGTTCCACATTTCCAACTGTTACTATTTACCTTGAGATTTAATATTTAATGTACCATGTCTGAAGAAAAGTGAATATACTCTGAAATTGTCTGAATCTAAACCTTTTCAGAAAGCCCAGCACTGTTATGGGGCAGGGCTGGGTTATGAGGAGATACCATGCTGTGATGGTAGGTCAACAGTAAAGTATCATCCATTCACTCCCAACAGGAAAGAACCACTATTTGTGACTTTGTTGCCAATTTTGATCAGAAGAAGAAGAAGAAGAAGAAGAAGAAGAAGAAGAAGAAGAGGAAGAAGAAGAAGCCTCAAGCTCTTTTTCATTCATCATAACTTCCTAGCCCCTGCACCTATTCTCAAAACAACATGGAGAGAAAGAGATCTTTAGAATGTAGTAACAGACAGACTTTAAAACTTGTGGTAAAGCTTCTCCGGCACCAAGTACTCTGAATCTGTCTGTCATCAGACAAGTATCATTTCCATGGAAAGGGATGTCATTCAATTCTGACAAAATGTCTAATGGGGAGCTGTTAGAACCTTTGGGTTTTTGGAAGTGAGATTCTGCCTTGGGTCTGAGGTAAAGCAAGTGTTGCCCAAGGCATACCAGTCTCCTATCCATAGCCCCAAAGAGGAATCCAAAGAAAAAACAATCCCACCCCAAGTACATCATTCCATTGCAATCTAAAATCTGCTAATTAGATACAAAGAAAAAAAGGGTTTTAAAAAATACAATCTTTGATTGTAGTACGTAGAAAGAGTTATAGAGCAGGTTGCTGGCTCTATATATTCTGGTTTGTACAAAAAAAATGTACTTAAGCGTATAGCAAAAGTTAAATTTATCCATTTTAGCCACTTGTTCTTTGGGGTCATCGGGGAGTTTTCCTAGTACTAAAAATATATCTTTTCCTAATAAGCCAGGAGATCTTGGGATTTTTAAGCCACCCAGCCACATTTCACCATCTTAGCAGTTCGCTCTCCTCTGCAACTTTGGAGAATCGCACCAGAATGCTAAATGAAAGATCTTAAGAGTCCGGGACTGTCCTTTCTCATTGGTATTCACTTCTTACCTTGGAAGACTTAAGGAAAAAAAACTCGCAAGAATCATGCAAGGCTATGTGGGAAATACTGTGAGAACACCTGCTTTGGCAATAGCAGATGTTAGATGCATACAAGATTAGTTGCTAAGCAGTTACAGGGGATTTTTAGATCTCCCTCCCAATATCTTTCTAGAATAATGTTGCTGCCTTCCAGGCACATTACAACAAGGTGTTATCATCTCACCTGTTATATGCCTAAGTAGTTTCGAAGGGCCTGATATCTACCATTACACAAACGGCCTTGATGCAGTCCTGCAGGCAGCGTAAGGAGGTAGTCATCTATATTTGGAAGTATATTGCTTTAACACACACACACACACACATACACACACACGCTACCAGAATCATGAAACTGAAAAATACAGTTCAGTTAAGCGTAGATGTAGAATAAAGAAGAATTTGAAATCTACAAACATATGAAGTAATATTGCTTAGCATTTACACAGCTCATTTTAAGTGTTTACCTGCTTCTTGAAGATGCGCTTTCCCTGCTGGGCACTGTGCTCTGCTGCTGGCCTGGCACGCCCTGGTCACCTTGCTAGCAGCACTTGTGATGGGTGGGGTGGGGTGTAAAGGCACTGGATGTAGCTACCCCCCTTTTGTCAAACTATCAAGCATTTGTGCTTCGAGACCCCCAACCACTCCCAAAAATGAAGACACAGCGACACGGGATTTTAGTTTAAGTTATTGGGCAAAATGTAGGTCACATATTTATTGAATACAGAATGTGAGTGGAATTGGCTTAGGCATTGGAATCATCCAAACTATATCAGACTCCCACCCGCATTGTGGGGAATCTGATAAAAGGGTGAAACACTGCCAGAGGGAGCCCTGCCAATGCGAACCGACTCGAGCTCCCCCCGGTGCCCCCATGGGGTCCTGGTATGGCCCTAGCCCATATCATGGGGTTTTGGACAAGACCCAGGCCAACCCCTGACCCCTCCCCACACATTGCTGATCCAATGTCTAACTGCCAAACCTTACAAAGTTGTGACAATTGCTACGCAGTAGGTGAAAACCAAATGGCTCTGCCAATCTGCCAGATGGAAAAATTTCTACCAGGCCCCCATTGCAAAACAGGTGACCAACAACGTCCATAACAAGGCCAACGCACCAGATAAAGGGGGGTGGGTGGGCGGGTGATCCGCTGTATGAAGGCAGAGAGGTCCAGCAAACATCGCACAGGGATTAAATAATGTTTTGTGGCTACCCCCCATGCCAAGCCATTGGCTTTAGGGACCAAGTGACTGCGAAACAATCAACCAGAGTGGAGCAGGGCATAGCTCCGCCCACACCAGGAGGTGGGAGATGCCTGGGGGCCTGAGCACAATGCGTACCCTCCTTGAAGAGAATCCGATTTGTTTCACATTTGTGAACCTTGGCTAAGTTTAACAAGGCACAAAGGCAGAACAGAGTGCCTGCTGCATTAAAAGAGGACATTTTGTTTTGTATTAAGCATAGAACAAGGGCAACAGCAAATAAAGCCTCAAGGTATTGCCTTGCTTACTGTGTGCGTATCTATGAAGAGAGCTTTCTTTCCTGCTTCTAGCAGCAGAGTGTCAAACAAAAACGAAGTGAGAAGTGACACAATGAATCTTAGATCTCGCAGTCTGTTCCCCGTTGTGCACATAGTTGCTCTCTGCATTTTGCACTCCCAACCGCTTAGCAAGGCTTTTTGAGGCACATGCTTCCTAGGTTCTTTAGGTTTTTATTTTTATTTTGTTTCTGCATTTGCTGTTAGTTGAAGAGAATGTTTTGTTTGCCACTAGGAGCAGGGAAAGACCAAAATTAAGATGGCTGCTCTCTCTTAGGCTTTGTTGGGAAAGGTATGCTGCAGACTGTGGTCTGTCTCTGATATGCTTGAGGAATAATGTTCATCAAATGCCTAAGAGGATGTCATAGTTCAAATTGGGCTCTTTGTTAGGGGCTGAATCTGAGAGGTTTGCTAGCCAGGATAGGTACAGGATTTTGGGAATAGGGAGAGTCAATTTAAGATCAGTAAGTCTGAATGAGACAGATGTGAGCTAAGTTCAAAGTCAAGTTTGGTCAGGCCAGAACAGAACCCCAAATCTACAAACAGGTTCATACTGATGTCAGGCAACAGTCTAAATTCAGCCTGATGTCTCCAGAAGTTGGCTTCATGTTAAAAAATTAAAAATAAAGAATTTTGCTTGCTAAGTAAATCAAATTTTGGTTTAAAATTATTAGTAGCCCCAGTGAACCTTAAATGCCTGGCAGCTAGAAATCAGAAAGAGATTAATGCAATGCGGGTCTGTCTTGTTTTCTATAATAAGCCCCAAGAAAGGTTCACAATCCCAAGATAATTATAAAGACCTATTTGAGAAAATAGATAATAGGTTATTGCATTAATAATTTTGCTTTCATATATATTGAACTTACAAAACAAGTTAGGAACAAAATCAGATGAGTTGACGACAATAACCTAAGGTTGGCTGAGTGTGTTACATTGTTAACAAAAACATATGAAAGGAAAAATCAACATGATTTAATTTTATTTCCTTCTTTGGAATTTTTAGCATTAACAAAATGTGCTGAGATGCTACCTGAAATGTATTCTACATGTTACTTTTCTTGAAGCGTGCAGAAGCCTCTACCAGCTTCCCTTCAGATGCTTCAAAGAGGCAGGTCCATCCTGATTGGCTCTTGCTAGCTAGGCTGAATAAATAGATGCATTCATTTGAGCAGAGTGGCGAAAACTTTTGGCTCCATAGGCCAAGTCTGACAGATAGGTGTGGTTGCTCACTTATCAAAATTCCTTCTGTTTCCATCGGTGCAACACTGGGCTTAAGACCCAATTTACTGCCATCTTAAAGCAGGAAGGGGAGACTCCCAAAGGGTTTTGTGAATCTTTGTGACTCTTCCCCCTTTGAGATCACAGCAAGTTCATACTTAACAGGGAGGGGAAGATTCTTCTCCCATCTTATTTTTTACAGCTGAGTTCGGGTGTGGCTTGGAGCTCCTTGTGCCCAAACTCAGCAGGATCATTCTCCCTTCGTATCAGCTGATGTGAAGGAAATGCAATCCTAGTTACTGCTATTTCTCCACTTTGTGCAGACTCCTTACAACCAGCTGGCTGATGGGTGCTTTGGGAACTGTGCAAAGCAGTTTTAAGCAAGCTCCATCCTTCCAGTGAAGCCATCATGCCCTCACCTGTGTGACGTCAGGTTAGAATACGTGGATATTGCTTCCTAAAAACAGCCTCACAGGCCAAATGGGGAACCCTGGTGGACTGATCTTACCGGTCAAATCTTGATTTCCTTTAGGGCCAAACTAAACGAGTTTTCAGCAATGGTGGGAATTTCTTTTTAAAAAGTAAATAGTGGACATGGAACCCTCAAGCCAAATTAGGACCCGGGGGTGGGGTTTAGGGAATTTAACAGTTAGCTCCCTGGTGTGGTTCCAATCTGGATCAAAGGCCTTGTGTTTGCTTTTCACACCAGCATGAATGGGGGCTTTAGTTCCAATGTGAATGGCAGGGTAGAAGAGTGGTTCATTCAAACTCATGAAGGAAAAGGGTTAAATACTTGCATTCTACCCATCATGGCCCCCACACCCACTATTTACCACACAATTTCTAATTGCATGAAGAACATTCTTGTACAGCTTGGCCCTAACCTTCAGTGATACAGTAATCTCACAGAAAGCTGCTTGTGTTTCTTTAAGCTTATGGGGCATTGCAGGCCAACTTAGTGTTGTATAAAAGGTAGCATAGCCTCCTATCTATTAGTCACCCTCCACTGAAATAATAAACCATTCTAAAACCATATTGATTATGGCACCCTGCAGTGACATCTTCCGATGAACTACATACTGCAAGGAGTTTTCTTTACACTTGTCGTCACACTGAGCTCAACGCTTGACTTCTCGGGGAATAAAGGTTTGCTAGGCTGTGTATGCCCTAAGAAAAGCGATAAGGAACAAACTTAAAGGTCATCCTCAAAGCTTTCCTCTTGTCTGACACAGGAAGAGGACACAAATTACAAGGGTTATGTTGCTCTTGTTCCTCGAAGGCATTTTCTTCGCATGTTCTACATTCTGAACATCATCGTAGAATGATCTCCTTAGATGCAAAGGTCCTTCTCATACACACACACGGCAGGGAGGGAGGGGAGGAGCAATCCCCTAAAATAATACAACAAAGCTTCTTATGGATTTCTGATATTTTCTGGCAGAACATTTTGACTGTAGCCGATGGGCATTTTCCAAAGCAGTGCTGTGTTTTCCTGCATGCCAGACACATCCACAGCTTTGCTGAATTGAAACCCTTGATGTAGCAGAACAGCCTTTTTTAAGTCAGAGCTACCTGATGTGGGTAAACAAATCTGCAACATGCTTAAACTTTACCGCTAAACAAACTGGCAGAGAAACATGGGGAAGCTATCAGTGCTGCAGAAGCCTTGCCTTTTACCTGAGTGTACACGAGCATGAGAAACAGAAACATTTTCTTTTTTTTTTGCAAAACAACAATAGGAAAGATGTCAGCCTAAAAACTTGCAATATATACCCAGCATACAATGTTAATAGAGCCTTCTGCATGCAGCTTGACCCTGTTCGCATGAGACTGATCTTGGAATAAAAACCAAAATAACAATCTAAGAACCCCATTAAAACTCCCTAACAGAAGCTAAACTGACAGAATAATAATTTGGAAGGGAAGAAAGAGATAATGTAGTCAGTGGAGAGGGACAAAGAGAGAGGGAGGGAGTTCACACATTGCTCTAAATGAATTTCACTCTGAAGGTGAACAAATAAGCTTTTCAGGTACCATTTGCCAAATACCTTTTAGAGTTTACAAGCAAAAACTGTTAGCTTGTACATTTCAAAGCCATCGACTGAAAAGAGAGAGATAAAGAGAGCAGCATTTGAAAGGGGGAAGAATGGTAAAGTAATATAGACTAGTACCTCAGAGCCTCTTCAGGAGAACAGGTGAGTTAATGCACAGTTCCTACAGTGATTCCCAATGATAAATATTCATTTGGTAAAAAAAAATGTAAAATAAAAATAAGAATCAACACACTTGTGAATATATTTAAAAGCTTCAAATCATACATTTTAGTTAACTTTGCAGGAAGTGGTCTGTATTCATAGGAAGTTTATATGTACAGGAAGTCTGTATTCACATAGACAAAAAGTCTGAGGTATACAGCAAGGTAAAAGGTAAAGGTAAAGGACCCCTGGACAGTTAAGTCCAGTCAAAGCCAACAATGGGGTGTGGCACTCATCTTGCTTTCAGGCCGAAGGAGCCGGCATTTGTCCACAGACAGCTTTCTGGGTGTCATATGGCCAGGATGACTAAACCACTTCTGGCGCAACAAAACACCATGATGGAAACCAGAGCGCACTGAAGCACCATTTACCTTCCTGCCACAGTGGTACCTCTTTATCTACTTGCACTGGCATGCTTCGAACTGCTAGGTTGGCAGAAGCTGGGGTAGAGGAGCAGGAGCTCACTCTGTCATGCAGATTCGAACTGCCAACCTTCTGATCGGCAAGCCCAAGAGGCTCAGTGGTTTAGACCACAGTGCCACCTGTGTATACAGTACTTGACTGCTGTATGTACTCTGAGAATTCCTGGAAAACTACACACCCACACCAGCAGGAGTATATCAGACAAAATTCTGAAACAGATTTTTAAATGGTTGGTCAGTACCTAGAAAATAATGTATTGATTACTAGATGCCATCATGGGTTTATCAGGAATAAGGTATGCCACACCAACCTTATATCTATCTATCATCTATCTATCATCTATAACATTACTAGTCTGTGCGGTTCAACTTTTTCATAAATGAGTACAGTGGCTGCTTTTCAGATTTGCAGATGACACAGTACTGGCTGGTGCAGCTAACACTACAGAAGATTCAAAATGATGTAGATAGTCTGGAACACAGGTAAATGTGGAAATCGGACAGAATGGATTTGTGAGAGAACACATAAGAAAATGGCACCGAGTAGAAATGGAATGACATCCATCCTTCTCTATTATCAGTGTGATCCTGTCCATAAAGGAATCAGGAAGTGACAATAGCATGGGGCTTCAATCGGTTCTGTAACATTCGAACATAGTAGTTCTTGATACAGTTACTGCTGGAAAATGCATCTTTTTTCTTTTTTTTTTACAATGCTACTAAAATAGTTCCCTGCCTATCTTTGTTCACCAAACAAAATTCTATGGAATGATGGCAAAATATATAAGCAAAACACACTCAAAGATATGCCATTACCTGGTGCACAAGGGAGTTTCACAGGATTTGTAATTGCTCCGGCAGGTTAAGTATATAAATCAGAATCCTTGTTGCTTATTCTTATCTGCACTGAAAAGTGCCATGTTTAATGCATGATGATAACCTTCAGTGTTACTGCATTTAAACTTTTAACTGGATTATATAGGTTAAGGCAGCCAGAAAGGAGGCCTCTCAAGGATTGCTGTCCTTGTGACACTTGTTCATTCACTTGTTACTTCTTGTTGCCTTGTGTACTTATGGGCTAATGGCCTGTTACAAGTAACTATGTCTAATTGAGCCCTGGGGCCATTTTGTCAAAATGAAAAGCAGCTATGGGAGAAGGAAATGTAGAGGCATATAAAAGGTGAAACATACCCCCCCCCCAACATTTATTGGTTCCAAACCAACCCGCTGGTGTTTCCACCCCCAGGAGATTCCAGAAGTGTGTTTTCAAAACACATTTTTAGAACATTGGGGATGGGCAGGGAGTGAGCAGCTGGACAGTGGGATTTGGAGAGAAAGAGTGGGCAGGCAAAGGGTTAACACCTCTTCCATACTGATTCTTCACTCAAACTTACCTGCATGTTATTTTTCTTTTAGAAAAAATATGTCAGGTTTGTGTTAACATATATTTGTGCATTATTGCAGTTGGCTCCTTAGAATGCTTCCGAGGGATCGGTTCATGCAAAATTAGAAAGATGTTCTGCTGAAATTACCTTACAAAACCTGTGGGAAATGTCTGTCTTCTGAAAGCTCCTTTCTTATGGAATTGTCTAAAATGTGTGTAATTCAAGTGTTGGAGAAGCTTTTCCTTTCCTGTATGAATCATGCCAGTCACTCTGGTTATCAGCTGGTTACTTGGCAACCCTGGAAAACAGGGAATTCTTGGAGGCATCTGGTGTGGGGATAAGTGACGGGGAGGAAGAAATGACTTCGTTGGAGCTAATAATGGAAAATGGAAAAGAAAAGGACTGTGAGCTTGGGGGCTATAATAGCTGTAGTAAACTGTAAAACCAGCAGAATGGATGTAGGATGGAAGATGCCACCATCTAACATAAGGTTACCAGACGTCCCTGTTTCCTGGGGACAGTCTCTGGATTTACACATCAGTCCCCATACAAAATCCATTGAAGTCGAAAAGTATCCCTGGATTCATTGAAAAAAATCTGGTAACCTTAATCTAACACCCGACAAAATCTTGCAGCATCAGCTGTTTTCTTATCCTCATTACATTAACCTGGTGATCAGGTAAGCCTATGAACCATGGTTAGCAACTCCTATGCTCGATATATTGATTAGGCACATACATTCCTCATCCTAGTGAAAGACTAGCCTAAGATTTTTTTAAAAGCCATGGATTTACAATTTATCCAAGAATGCTCAAAGAAGAATCATAGGAGCTCTCTACAAGCATTACTAATAAGAGACAGTACACTAGCTGCACCCCATTGTCATTTTCATCACCTTCCAATCTGAGGAAAGTGACTGTCTGAACAGGGAACCTGCTGTATCTGTGAAGGCTCATTGTGCATTTGTGCACCCAGATTTTCAACTATATCATAATGATTTTCTAGATATCTACTTCACCCAAGTATATTTGATGCACTATTGTTACTGCTCTGTATTAGTGCAGAAAAAGAGAACAAGTTGAGGATGAACCTGAATTTGGCCGTAACCATTGAAACTTGCAGGCTTCACTGGCCTAATCAAAGATGGCGGGTCAAACACCAGTGGCTACTCAAATTTTCTTCACAGAATGTTCAGTGAGACAAATTGCTTCATCCTCGTTTTCTCAGCTAATTTTTCCAGCATCCTCCATCAAAAGGAAAATACAGAATGGGCTGAAATGATATATTGGTGAACAGATGTGGAGTGGTTGAACCGACAGCTCATACAATTTGATTTCTGTTCTGCATATATGACAGTCAAAAGCCATAATTTGGGGGCTGATTTAATAAGAAACACAACTGCAAGTGTTTTCTGTAAACACACAAATATCATTTTCACAGCTTCCTCTGCACTGGATTTTATAGTGCAGATGCTGTGTGTGTGTGTGTGTGTGTGTGTATATATATATATATATATATATATATATATATATATCCCTTAGTAAATAAAGAACCTGACATTTCAGGTGTGAAACCTTGCTGTGCATTATACGTGAAATAGGATGTAATTACTTGCTTTCCTGGTTCTTACTACAGTGCATGACAAATCAGTTCTATTCTGCTTTTTTAATACAATGCAGAGTAGTAATTAGCATTTGCAAACTATTCGATGAAAAAGCAATGCAAAGCTGTGATATTAAAAGAAGTGTTGGCATGGGGCAAAATTCTGAATAATACACTAAAGTTGCCGTGATGAGAAAGAAACAGAAATAAAATGAATTTTAAGATATTGATTCACACGCATAATATATATGTCAAAAGAATGGAGTCTTTTGCTATTGTTTATGTAGGAATGAGTTGCCAATGTTGTTGCTGGCAGTGGTGATGATGGCAGGGAGCTGGCACTGCATGGCTTGAAGCCTGAGTGCTTTCATGAGCTGTTGCTATGATTCAGCAGCCCATCCTGATGTTCAGGAGTTTGCTGCACAAGTTTTGATTCCATATTGTGCAGTAGCTTGACCCTGTTGCCTATAGAGACGATAGAATCTGTCAGTTTTTGTTACCTTCGGTTTCTCGTTTTTTCCAATTTTCACATTTCTGCAGCAATTTGCATTAAAAATCTGAGTATGATAAACATGGAGGTGGAGGAGAGCCTTATTTGCAGAAAGGTGAACAGTTCCATTACAAATGCCATCTCTCTTTCACGCTTTCCCCACAAGGCCCCACTATCTGGCAGAGGTGATATATATATGTGTGTGTTTGGATTGAATGCAGCAGCAGCCCTAGATAAGACATGGGGCAAGCACCTGGAGCCTTCCTTCACCCCTCATATTGTCTCAGTAGTCATAACATCTCAAAGCCTTTTCCCTACTTGGAAGAAAAAAACCAGATTATTTTGCTATGCCAGCATCCTCCAAAATAGATATTTGAATAGTGGTCTTGTGGTGGCAAATTCTGAGCATCCGATTTATAGAGCTTTGCTTGTTATAAATAGTAACAAAGACTGCCTATTTCTTTCTTTCCAGGACTGTATTTTTCCCCCTTTAACAAAAAGGGTCTGCTGCCATTTCTCTCCTTTGCATCGCCATTAATCATTCTCCTTTTATTGTGATATAGCTTTGCGAGCAGATGCGGCTTTATAATCAATGCGCTTTTGAGGGGTGTTGTTCTGGATGTGGTTTATGTGTCGGAATGCCAGAGTTATTTAGTTTTTTTATTTATTTAGATTTGAGGAAGGGCTGTAGCTCAGTGGTAGAGCATGTGCTTTGCATAAAAAAGCAAGGGTCCCAGGTTAATCCCTGGTGTCTCCGGGTTAGGGATGGGGGGCAAATCTGATACAGTTCAAATTAAAGGTGAACTTACTGATTCACATTTTTTCAAAACAGTGCTTAACCTGGTGATAACAGAATAAATGAGGTAGGGAGAGAGTTGCAGCCTAGGAAAAGAAGTGGTAAGGGAACACCTAGCTACTGCCTTTAGCACTTTGGGGCGCCGCTCAATTAAGCTCTCTGGGACCTGATGAATGGCACCCCAAAGTGCTAAAGGCAGGGGCAGACTTTGGTAATATGGTGCCCTGGGTGAGGCCAAAATCAGGTGTCCCTTCCCCTCTCACCTTCCATTCTGCACATGCTCTCATGTGCACTGCACCATAGTTTTGCACTCCCTCAGCACCCCTCCTTTCTGTTAATGGACGGCTGCATACACATCCTACATTCAAAACGCATGACTTTCCCCAAAGATTGATGGGAGCTGTAGATTAAGGGTGCTAGGAATCAGGGGCACAGCAGGGGGCGGGGGAGGCTGTTGGGCTGATCACCCTGGGCACATTTTTTGGGAAGGGGGCACTGCTCCTGCCGCCCTTCCCAAGCCATCCCTGCACCGCTTTGCGAGACCTCTCAGGGAGGGCGGTGCAAGAGAATTGTGGCAGCCATGCACCCTTCAGTTCCAGCCTTGCCTTTGCTGGCAAGGCTGGGATCAAAGGGTGTGTGGCTGTTGTGCCTTTCTCATGCTGCCCTCCCCAGATTTGAGCCTTGCAAGGCCACTTGGGGAGGGCAGTGTGGGGGCGCGGCTTCGAACCCACCCTCGTGCAAAGGTGCAATAGCCATGCTGTTCAGATTCTGTTTTTCTAGTTTGTCAAAACCAAAGCAATTTTTCATAGTGTGTATATGGTAATAATTTCTTGGAGAAAGCACTCCGATTGCTTGACTAGTTGCTCGAGATTTCTGTTTGCTTTGATAATTGCTTCTTAATTATTTCCTAGTTGTTGAAACCATGGCTCCCAGACTTTATTAAAAAGCACTTTTGAAAGCATTATCCTTAGGCTCCGTCAACATTTCATTACTACCACAATGCCAACCAGCACCAACGGATAAGAGAGCCAAAGCAAAGTGTTGTTCTACAAAGTCTGTCATATTGTAAACATCAAACAGATGTGTCAACACACAATCCTCTGGTTTCTTCTATGTGGAAGGCCTGTAATGCACATATATAATTGTCTTGATCCGCAGGCCCAAAGGAGCTCCTGTGTGAGTGCCTGGCTTGGTGCAGGCATACCAAAGACGGATGTCAAGAACGCCAGAAGTGGCCTGTTCAAGTGCTTTGCAACTCACCCTGTTCTCTTCACAGACTTGGGATGGACGCCGAAGCAGCAAGCAGTTGTCATGACTTGCCTGCATTTAGACACTACTTATACGAAAGCAGCTACATAAGCTGGCATTAGTAGCCCAATTGACTCACCCCTGGCTTGGAGGTCTCTTCCCAACGCCCATTCATCTCCCAGATAAGAGAATAGCTGACAGGTAGCCATCGCGAGAAGCTTCCCATCTCTCGGCTATCCAAGCATCCCAAGCCCACAGATACACATAGCATCATAGCAAGTCAATTAACATATCTTAAAGCAAGTGAATAAACATATGTGAGATCATTCTTGCAGCAACTAATCCTGAAATTATCTTGGCTACCAAGATGGTATTTATAGGCCTTCTGGGAGGCGTTTTCATGTTTTGCTCTACACAAGAATGTGTGTGTGTGTAAAGAAAGAGACAACACTTTTCCTTTTATTAGTGTGACGTTAACATATATGAGAGAGTGCTGGAGTGGAAATAGTTAAACAGGTTGCACAGTCAGGACCCAGGGGGGTGGAGTCAGTGGGACTATAAAACCAGTTCTGGGAGGAGTTCGGGGGGGAAGAGTTCGTTGAGAGTTGTTGGTGGGTAGTTGGTTGGTTTGAGTGGGTTGGCTGGTTGGGAAAGGCAGTTGGTAATAGAGAGACAGGGCAGTGGGTTCTTGAGTGTGGGGAGGTAGAAGAGATAGAGAGAGGAAAATAAGACTAAGAAAGTAAAGAGCAACAACGTTTGGAATGCCGTAAAAGTTTGTGTCTGAAATAAAATAAAATAAAATAAAAATATTAATTGAGAACCTGACTGAGACTGAAGTGATTTTACCAGGGAGGACCTGGTTGGTGGCAGCGGATTAGTGGTGTACGGGTCAATAGTCCGTGAGATGACCGGGGGCTCCGTACGAATGCCACAATTAGTAATTTATTTTATCTACATATTTATGATTACATTTATATACCACCTTTTCTCCAAGGAACTCACCATGGCATACATGGTTTCTGTCCTCCCTATCTTGTCCTCTTCACAAGGAAGGTTCAGGTTCACCCAGTGTACTTCATTTCTCCAGAGTGATGAAATAAAATTAACCAAAGATAAATGTGAACTTGTTAACTTAGACTGCAATCATATGCACAGTTACCTGAGAGTAAAACTCATTGTACTCAGTGGTGCTTACTTCTGGGTCACTATGCATACAATTGTGCTGTAAAGGTCTCAAAAGGGAAGTTGAATATTGAGAAGGAGATCTGAATTTTGAAATACAATTAATACACTGAAAGAATCCCCATTAATTTCAATCTATTGCCACAATCTATTTCTGATTCAGCAATACACAACTCATATATATATATCTGCCAAAACAGGAATTACATGGAATTATTTTAAGCATTACCCAAAAAAGAAGCTGGAAAATAAAGAGTGACTTAATTAACTTATCCTGAGAGTATGCCATGGGCTATTTGTATTTTGTGCCAGCCTTTCAAATATATCTTTTTGTTCTTTTTCATGAATATTAAACACCTAACTATTTTAAAACTCAATTAATCTAATACTTAATTTTTTAAATAAAAAAAATCCTCTCTAAATTGCTCACAAGTCCCACATGCTGAGATTGATACTTCTGTATTCCCATGACTCTGTGGAAGCTTCAATTCTAAGAAACAGGACAATGCTGTGGGGAGAAAACATTTAAACAAAATGTAAAAGATGCATTTTGGTAGCTTGTTTGTTCAGGGTTGGGGTGGGTTTTTTTTTTACGCTCGAGTGGCTTCAAGTGTTTTCCTAATGCTGTCTTCCTAATGTTTACATCTGCAACTCTCTGATAAACCATAAGGCAATGGTCTCATTTTGCAAATGTTCTGTTTGTCATATTCAGAAGGCAGCAGACTGCTCAGACTGGAAGCAATGGAGCAAACTCAAATGAATTTGAGGACTTTCAATATTGTAGAGGAATGTGCAGTTTTAAAGTCTGGAAGACTAAACTGTGGGTTTGCGACATCCCTAGAATTTCCTACCTGCTCTGAAATGTCCTATTTGATTTTGATTTCTGCAAGGTTTGAACTGGAAAATCAAGCAATTTGCCATCAAAGCTGTATTTAAAATATTTGGGCAGAACATGGTGGGTGCTAAGTTTGAATGCAGAAATATTATTTTCTTTCTTCTTTTTTTAAACACAAGAAGGAAAACAGTTGAGAAGCTCCAAGACAGAAACAAGCAGATCCAAATCCAAAACGTGTGGAATTCTGTATCTCTTTTGATGAAATGGCTAAAGAGGATGTGTGTTTCTGCATGCAAGAGGATGCAGATAAAATGTAACAATATTTATGCAAAAAAAAATGCAATTGAGAAATTGGAATTAATGTTGAATTTCCATTTAGTATTCACTTCAAAATTTCCACCCCATCCGAGCTACTTTGCTAACACCATCCAGTTATGTATATATAGCACCAACTCTTGCCAGACCACACTGGCTCACAATCTGTTTCCTGCTCCCATTTTCCCAGTTGCTGGTTTCAACCTTTAAAGGCTTATATGGTTCAGGACTCTCAAATGAACCTGCTTGGAAGATTATGAGACCCTAACTAAGAGACTAGACAAGGTAATCTAGGAGAGGTCCTCCACACAATGCTGTCCATCCTATCCTTTGCTATGAGGCCTCTGCTGTATCTCCTTGCTGGACGATTTTAGTCACTTAACAAAAGATGTCTGTTGATCTGTGTTTGCAGGTTTGCCCTCTGGGCACAGCTTCATTTTGGATCCATGGCAGCATGCTGGCAGAAAACAGGGCGAATGTTAAGCCTCATGCTGTGAAAGCTGGTCTCAGGTTAGGAATGGCTGCATATATGGGAAGATGCTATGTTCTGATGCTAGAAAAACGAAATGGCTTCCCCCATCAGCCAGTCACTCATTTTGATATGAATTTATATCTTAAAAGCCTATTCAGTATAAACTGGGGTTGGGGGAGAGAGTACCCATTCTCAGATATTTGATGAACTCGGCCCATTCCAAACAAAAATAACATTTGGGGGAAAAATGTTTTCCTCTAGTAAATCCTAGAATGATGCTGATACAACTCATTGTATTTCTAACCAAAGAGCACCGCATATCAAGTATAGCTTTTCTCCCTCTCTTGATACTCTCATGGTGATATTTCTTTGTCAAGGTTTTCAGTGATGCAATAATTTTGGCTGTTGTGGTTATTGGTTAGTTTCAGCTTCCCATTCCTCAGTCTAATTGATCTTAATGGATTACACTGTAGAATTTTATAACTGGTGTGAAGAAGCCGCTTTAAGGCTGAAACCACTGCAGTTTAGAGTGCCTGTATGTTAGCTAATATGTTTGGTGTATCAGTATTAGTGTATTGGTGTATTAGTATTACTCTCTTCTCTTGAAGGATTCCTTTCTAACCAGCCTTTCCACTTTATGGTTTGCAATTTATATATTAACTGAGCCAAGGTCTCATTTCCAAATATGTCATCACTGGCAACAATACCTTGATTTATCTCTGCTCAAGTTTAATATCAGTTTATCTGCCTCTGTGCTGGACATTTTCAAGGCATAAAGCTCAGTACTACAATAAAATTTTCTCTAGAAAGAAAGAGTGGGTTCTGCTAGAGACACTCAGAAAATGCCTATCAATTTGCTTTCTTTTACTTTTAAGAACTGAGATCTGATAAGTGAAAGTGGAAAACTTCTTACTAGCAAATTGACCATCATTATTATGACGAGTAGGGTGTAGGCAGAGAAAGCTTCCATGCAGTGTGATTACCATAGGCAGAAACACCAACGTACCTCTGGTATTCCCTGCTCAGATAAAGATTTTCCACAGGGTTCCTGCCAGTGGACCATTCGCTGAAGGGTTGTAAATTGCTTTCTATGTTTTAGAGTTCTCAAGCATCTAGTGTTATTTTCAGAATAGAAATGAGGGGTGTGTTATTGTTGTTGTTTACCCCTCCTTCACCAGGGTGACAATAGTGTAAAATATTTTTTTATTGTTTATTTTATTATTTATTAAATTTGTAAACCTGCCTTCCTCCCCAGTTCTCAGGGCAGTTCACAACATACCATATTTTTCCGTGTGTAAGACGATGCTTTTTGCTAAAAAAGAAATATTAGGCAAAAATTGGGTGTCGTCTTATACACTGATAGTGAATTAATGCTGCAATTAATGGCAGCAGCAAGCAGGAAATTGGCAGCGGCTATTGGGTGGGTGACTGGTGGCTGCGGCAAGGCTTGCTGGTGATTGGCTGTGGCTGCGGCAATTGGGCAGGTGATCGGCAGCTGTGGCGAGGCAGGCAGGCGATTGGAAGCTGCAGCAAGTGGGTGGGTGGGCTGTTGGTGGTAGCAAGTGGGCAGACAATTGGCGGTTGTGGCGAGGTGTGCAATTGGCGGTTGCTGTGGCAAGCGATCGGCAGTGGTCGGCAGGCAGGTGAGCGATTGGTGGAAGTGATCTCCCCCACCCCCCAAAAAAGCTAAACAACTTAATTTCTTAATTTTGGATTTTAAAAAATAGGGGTCATCTTATACATGGGGGCGTCTTGTACACAGAAAAACATGGTGTATGATAACAATTCAGAATCAAAACGTAAATTATAACAATTTAGAATAAAAAGAATAGGGTGGGTCTATTATCTCTATCTCTATATAAACATGTCAAATGTATCATTTTTACATCATTTATTTCTAGCTGCTTCATCCTGAAGGGTCCCCCACAGTGTGCTTTAAAATTAAGTCAAACCTATTTTTAAAAAACCAAAATGACTAAGGGATAACTAAGGAATTTCATCCTTGTAAATTCTTATCCAAATCAATGTGATCTGCCCTTTCTGGGCTACTGTGCCGTTGGGAACTAAAGTTATCCAGCAACTCCCACACTTCCCAAGGTGGCAAAGCCATGAAGCCACCATAATTCATATGGCATATTAAAAATATTTCCTTACAACAAAACAAATACATTAAAATGGCTCCAGCGCTGGAATGGAAGATTTGTATCTGCGTGAGATTCATTGGTGTCAATATGCACTCCGAATCGGGGACTGATGCAGGCAAAATGCTGATGCGCAGAGAATCTCATTTGCAAAGACTTGCTTTCAATTAGAACAAGCAATATGCGGTCGAGTGAACCACATGCCTCTCCTTACCTTCAAGGAGACTTTATCAAACAAAGAGCTTATTTATGGATGGCAGACTTGTCTGTGGCGTGTAGATAAAAGAACAGAGCCAGCGTCACACCATCCATTCAAACGTATCTTGTTAGCGCTTGTTATTCATCACCTCAGCTTTCAAAAAAACAAAAAACAAGAAACCACCCACAAAGTCATTCTGACTCTTAGCTGTTTATGGCTGTGTATAGAACAAAAATATAGCAGAAAGGCTGGAAAACATTTTCAACACATTTTGAAGCCCAATGTAATGGTGGGCAGTCTATTGACATGAATTAAATATCTCATGTAAGGTGGGACATTTACCACAGAGCATTTGGAGCTGAATCTTTGTAATATGCTGGAATGATCACAGAGGCTATATTCAAAGACAGGATTTATTGCTTTAGTTTTGCTTGTTAGAATGCTAGTGGTTCTGATTTCTAATGTCCTTTTACACTGCAGTACCTGTGGCATTGTGGACCTGTGGCTTTCTGATTGATAAATTTTAAATGGCAGGAAAGAACTGTAAACTGGGATCAGGGGTGCCAACTTGAATAAAATATTGTGGGGAGCAGGTAAGCCCCACCCCACATAATCTATTACAGGACACATGCCTGCACATCATCTGAATGGCAATGGTTATCAACTTGGGGGGGGGCAGACCCCTCATATATTTTATTGGGGAGGCCTAAGGGACCTTGGCCCCTCGGAGTTGGCTCCTATGACTGGGGACTCAGCTACATTGGCAAAGAAAAAGCACTTTATATGTGTTGTTTATGCATTCTAACACTGTGACACCAGATGGCACTGTGGAGTTGCTTTTTTGCCAACCCAATTTCTCATACAAAGTTTATAACGCGTTTAACTGAAACGCTTCTTTGATGTCTCTAGTTCCATCCTGGGATACTACCCCAAATTTTGCCACATGGAATTGCATTGTAAAACTCCTGCAATTTTCTGAGTTAATGGGATTAGAAACTGACACACACAGCCCCAGGACACAATTAACATGGAAATGAGCACTAAACTTGCACTGGATTTCCAGAAGTGGAAAGAGCACATAAAATCCAGAAATTATCAGGTAAGAAAGCATCAGGAGAACAGCAGCCCTACAGGTTTTGTTAATATTGTTTTATTTATTTATTTGATTTTGTCTGTGAATTGCTTTGCATAAAGTATCTTGAAGAGATTTCACCACAAAACATCAACAATTAAAACATTTCCATATGTAAAATCAACTGCAAATTCAAGACAGTTACAGAATGGAATAAAGATTTCCACTTCAAAGGCTAGCTGGAAAAGGTAGGTCTTTCATAAGCACCAAAAGACAAGAGAGGCAGCATTCACATATTAGTTTGTACCATTTCCCGAATATTTCCCTAGCTGTTAATTTCCATGTTATAGTTGAGTTTTCACATGATGTAAAAGCCACTTTTCCCATAAGCAAAGATTTCACTGGCTGCATTTTGCATTAGCAGAACTAGACTAATGTACACTATACCTTAGAATAATAGAACTGCAGACTTGGAAGGTATCGTGAGGGTCATCTAATCCAATCCCCTGCGATGAAGGAATCGTTTGCCCAATGTGGGACTCAAACCCACAACCCTGAGATTAAGAGTCTCGTGCTCTACTGACTGAGCTATAATGTGTGATATACATCATGTGGATATGCATTTAAAAACAGTCTTGGTGTTCTATATGCAAATGATAATATTAATCTGGTTGTATCTTAACAGACATTGTTGCAACACAAACCAAAGCAATCTGATCATATGTCTGAATTCTAAAATGCTTAATTAATTTACTATACAGTAATGTTTCCTTTAATGCAGAAATGCATTTGCATTAATCATCCTTATTTGTAAAAAGCCTAACTCCTATTGCTCTTCATGTTAAACCAGGGAAAGAGGAACCAGGGAAAGGCTCTTCAGATGGTGTTGGACCATAATTCCCATCCTTCTCAGCTGGTTTGGACTAATGGGAGCTGGAGTCCAACAAGATCTAGAGGTCACCACTTTCCCAGTCCTGCTTTAAACAAACAAGACAACAGAACCATAGACTTGATGTGTTTTTTTGGTATTTAATACAAAACAAATCCTAGCTACACTTCTGCCCATATGTTCCGATGTTTACCATGCTTGGTTACCTTTATTAACTGCATCTGTCAAGTTTTCTACAGAACGGGATTACTTTGAGCTTATATTCATAGTGGTTTACAGCAGCAAAGCACTTTAGATACATTAGTTAATTATAGCTCATAATGTTCCTGTGATGTAGAAGGAATTGAACGTAATTCTTTCACATTGTTAATAAATCACGTTGCGTTTGTCTTGACTTTGATTATTCATCTACAAAGAATTTAAATATATTTATTTCTGTGTATTATCTCCAAATGTATAAGGCACCTCTGAATGATGTATGTCCTTGGCAAACCCCTTTGGTGCTATTGTCTGTTATTTATTCTGTTTCAGGAAAGCATATTTTATTTATTTATCAGCTGCTGAGGAATGCATGCCACAAAGAAAGCAAGTCCATAAAACATAGGGTGATTATGTTAAGAAGAGGTGATTATGTGAAGAAAACGATAAACATAGGAAGTAGCCTTAAACTGAGCCAGACCGTTAGCTAAGTTAGCTCAGTATTGCCTACAGCAGTGTCCTTCAACCTTGAGTTTCTAGATATTGGCTTACATTTCCCATCATCCCTGACTCTTGACTAAGCTGGCAGGGGATGGTTAAATCCTAACCACAGTTGTCCAAGACAACTAGGAATGCTTAAACTTGCACAATATAAATACCTTGGAGACGGCTAAGCTACTTGGGGTCCTCCACATATTTTGGACCATGCTGACTGGAGCTGATGGGATGTGCGGGCACCATAATGGCTAATCCTGAGCTATACAGACTGAAATAGACAGGTCTGTGTCACAAAACCATGCCTATTTTATTGCTTATTGCTGTGCTATAGTTGTTCTATTATCTCAAAGGAGATGATAGATGATAGATAGATAGATAGATAGATAGATGATGATAGATGATAGATAGATGATAGATATAGATAGATAGATAGATAGACAGATAGATAGATAGATAGATATGGTTCATCAGCAGATTATTGCAACCTCAAGTGACAACTGGCATGGCATCAGTGAGTCATCACAGATAACACCACTGGACAAATTGTGATATTAGCCTCTACCACCTCAAACACAATGTCTTCCATTGGAAGTCAAGATCATACTCAGCTATAAATCATGAAGTGTGTGAATTGGCTCTTAACCTTTGTAAGATATGGGAATTGTCCTGGAATGGTTATTAATACGCTTGAATTACAAGACCATTGAAAATTCTTGTATGAAAATAACCTGATCTGCACCTGATGGATGTTCTGATTGAAATTTACTACCCACCAATTTTTGCATGTCTTTGAATATTGTGACACATTTCTTAGCAATTTAAATGCATAAGAATATGCATCTCTCTCTCTCTCTCTCTCGTGTGTGTATATATATATGTATAAAAGAGAGAAAAAACATATTTTAATATGTATTGATAGAGGGATTGACGTACATTTTGAAGGGAACTTTATTAAAATGAACTGCAAACTAATGTGGGAAATGGAACAGAAGGATAGTAAAAACCTGTCAAATGAAGTGACCCATTCAAACCCTTCAGTGCATCATACAACAATTATGAAGGACATGAGGAAGACCCAAAAGTGTGGATTCCTTCTGTGTGGGCTCTGACTTCTCACATTATTTGCATGGGTAGGGTAAATGCTGATACTTCCATGCTGCTGTGGTAGTGTAAGAACTGTGTTTAAATTTTCGAAATCTTGTACAATCCTTGACACAGCCAAGGTTGCACAATGGTTGCACGTTTATAAATGTTACCATTTAAAAAGGAAATGGTGGTAGGTTTAAACAAATTATTCACACTGCACTGGGCAAAAGTGGCTAACTTTAGTTAAAGGAGGCGAAAAAAATAGTAAAATAAATTAGAATTTAAAATTACTCTGGGGATATAGCCTCTGTCCTTTCATACAAACTGCGCTGCTCCTATAACCTCACACTCAAAACCACGCAGAATAGAAAGGTCTCAATAGCACCAAGACCTATCTGTTATGCATAATAGCAGCTGGCTGAGGTAATGCCAATGTTAAATACAAAGGTGTCCTAATTGGCACTATGTTACTATTTATAATTGTCACATACACATAATGAATATATTATTATTCAAGAAATATATAGATGGCTTCACAGCTTAAAGTCATTGATGCAGTGTACCTGATAAAAACAGACTAAAACGCGGAAACAGGCTGTAGAAACAATAAAGTCACTTAAACAAACTCAAAATTGTAAAACCTAAAAACAACCAAATAAGAAACCAGATATAAACCAGATATAAAGTGAGTTTGTTACACTGCAGGAAAAGTGGTACCTAAATGTAATCCTGAAAAGTGCTGGTCTGATTTTGGTTGGTAATGGATTCCAGAGAGCTAGAGCTGGAGCTGTGATACTAAAAGTCTAGTTTCTACTACAGGCTAAGAGCACCTATTGCACATATAATACTCTCAGCTGTGCCCATCTGAGGAGTACAGTTGCCTGTCAGGGAGAGTGGTCAAGGTGGCTCCCTGTCCCAAGTTGTTTAGGGCTTTCAATTCTAACCACAAAATTTCCATCTGCACTTGGTAGCCTATGGACTTCAGCAGAGGTGTTACATGGATAAAATGCTGTCTGAATGCAGCCTAATTTGGGGTTTGCACCCAACTTCCTCCTTGCTGAGTTCCACAAAGGCAGCACTGAGAAAGGAGGAGGAAACTGACAGCCAATGCTATCTCCCTGAGTAGTTGCAAGTCGGAAGGCAGGAGCCATGAACCAATTGCCTTAAGACTGCTGTGATCAGCGGCAGAGTGTAGGGCAATGGGAGATAATGAAGAGCCTTCCCTTTTCGCCCTAGTGCTGTTATGGTGGTGAGCAATGCCAGGCAGGAGGAGGAAGTGTGGCAGAAGGGAGAAGGTTTCATCCCTTCCTCAGCTGAATCCCTTCCACAGAGCTGGATCATCAGCCCAATAGGGAGATGAAACTTGGGAGACAAGCCAGGTGGGAACTGAGGAGTTGAATTCTGCTCTGGAAATCTAAGAAAGGTAGGGAAGCTTTTTCAGGGTGTTAGAGTCATGCAACAGAATTCCTGATCTGGACTCTGGTGCAGAAATGAGTTTTAAAGCTTTGCTGCAGAAACAGTCTGAAATATGAAGTACAAAAATACAAACGTTACAAAACAAGAAAGCAACACATTGCAAGCCCCGAGTTTCAATTCTTAAATGTTCCTCTCTCTCTGGTCCCAGAGCGGGATACTCAGCATCTTTACTCAACTGTAGTTTCAGTGCTAAAATCACATTGCCTCTGCCTCCCTCCTCTGCATGTCAGCATCTCACACATAGACAAGCACGTAGGTCTTAAATAAACGCACACAGCTCCTCAAATTACAACAGCATGAGCTCAGTGGGGAGAGAAAGCAACTTGTGACAAAATCACAAGGTGAGTCATGAGGCTGCTTATCTCATGGAAAAATACCAGCCTTTGGAAAAGGCTTCTTAGTCTATTCAAATATAACATTTTATTTTCATTAAACTTATAACTTTAACACAGTGGTGGTGGGGGCGGCAGAGGCAAAAATGCATGGAGCATCCAATGTAAAATTTACCATTTTACAGTAGGATAGTTTCTTCTCACATTCACACATCCCTCTCTTTCCTCCAGCCAGGCAACCATAAGGCATTTCATACCCTCCAACATGTCTCCGAAGAAAATAGGGATGGCCCATTCCATTATGATAATTTTACTATTTATACCCCACCCATCTTACTGGGTTGCCCCAGCCACTCTGGGCAACTCTAAAAACATAACAAGACATTAAACATTTTTTTAAAAAAAACCTTCCCTATACAGGATTGCTTTCAGATGGGGCATACCCTCCAACATTTCTCCAGTGAAAATAGGGACATCCTAAGGAAAAGCGGGACATTCCAGGATCAAATCAGAAACCAGGATGGCTCCTCTAAATCAGGGACATCCCTGGAAAACATGGACGCTTTGGAGGGTCTGGCATTTTCAGACTTCAAGGACACAGCATATGAACAATATAATATTTCTTCCACAATATGAATGTCAAGCAGTTTTGACTTCCATGATAATAAGGCACTGGATGGCTTCAGCTTCAAAACTATTATCCAAACATTTGACCAGCTAAGTTGCAAATATAGTATTTCCTTTACTAGGCCTCTCTTTTTTTAAGTATTCACTATTTCTGCTGTTTGACACTTACTGATGACTCTTGTCAGCTTATAATAAGCATTTTGCTCTTCTCGGATGGTCTTCATTTGCATAAATCCCGCTTAACTATTTTCTGTCATTTATTATCAAGTAATGTCAGTCCTTTCATTGTTATATGCTACTGAAAAGGTTTCCCCCTCCTGTTTGTTCACATAAATCTTTGAGATAAAACAAACTCCCTGACATAGATAGGAATAACAAAGAAGAGATATGGAGGTGAGATAAATACATTACAGGCATCCACTTCTCAGGTGATTTTTTATTTTTTGCCAAGACAAGAAAATGTGAAATGCAATACTATTTTGTTCTAGTGGTGCTTGAATGCTATGATGAAATTAGTGATGTAACAGGGACATGACTGAATTAGAACTCTAAATAACTTTATTATTATATATAAATAACTTTACTATTATCTGAACTTTATTATTATTATTATTATTATTATTATTATTATTAAATTGCAATTTTTATTTTTATTTGGTGTGCGTTGGAAGACGGGTAGTCTTATACAGCGAGTATATCCCAAACTCTATATTTTAACTGGAAAAGTCTTATACGCCCAGCTGTCTTATACACCGGAAAATACAGTATTTTATCTATTTGCTTACTGGTGCCTTCAACTGTTTTCAGCATGGTCTGCATGATACTGTTGTGGCTGAGTAGGTCCTGACCAGCATTAGCTGAATCAGGTCTGTGGTGCACTATGGTTGAAGCATTAAGATATGATTAGTGGCAAAGATGTGGCCAGTCAGCAAACCCAATATGGAAGAAAGAACCAATAGAAGGCAACAGCAGTGGTGGACCTTGGGGCCTCAAATTTCAGTGGTGCCCTGTGTGACCAAGAAGCTCTTGGTTCTCTCACATCCACAGCCTTGGATTCCAGCAGAAATCAGGCATGGCTCTGTCTCTCAGCTGCCCAGCCTGCCAGTGGCGTAGCGTGGGTTGTCAGCACCCGGGGCAAGGCAAGTAATTTGCGCCCCCTAACCCGTGGATTTGCGCCCCCTAACCCTAACCCCCAGATGTTGCGCCCGGTGTGGCCGGCCCCCCCTGCACCCCCCACGCTACGCCACTGCAGCCTGCTTTCTCCTTCTAGTTCAGACACCTCAACTCTGACTTTTGTCTTTCTAACTATTAGACAGTGGAAGGAGGGGGCTGCTTCCTTTGTTGCCTTAGCTTAGAGGGCCATTACCAAGAAACTCATCTGGCTATTCCAGCAATTGGATCATTGGATCCAGGAATTAGAAGGAAGTCAGGCATACAGCCTACCTCCCGCTTCCCCAACTCACAACAGTATGCTGAACAAGCTGTTAGAATAATTTCCTGAGTAGAAAGCTTAAATGTAACTCAACTGGCTTGGAAACACAAAGACAGCAGCAACCATCCCAGTCGGGACACTGGTAAAGGGGGTCACAATGGCCAAGCGGTCTCAAGCTTCATCCAGACATCATGGTCTATATATGGAACCAACTGCCTTATCATCAAACTCCTTTCTGCCGTCTGACCTTTGTGTTAAGCACATTGACACGACACAAGACACTGCCCCAAACACTGGTCTGCTTTCCTTGTTAGCTCTTTGGGATCATAGTGATCAAATGAAAGCTGACAGTGCTCAGTAACCTTCTGCTCCTTTGTGTCTATTTCAGCTATGCTGAAACAAATTGAATATACTTTAAGAGTATATCACAAACAAAACAAAGACCTTGCTTTGCTTGCTAAGCCACAAAAGAAACAATTTCCAAATATTTCAGTGATTGCCATGAGAAGACACGTGAAGTTGGAGGCTGTGTTGTGGAAATGCCTTGCCACCATGTTGCAGGAGGGATATGTTGGGCAGAATTTGATGCTGTTGTTTCGTTTTTTCCATGTGCAGAAGCCAGACAGTACTGGTTTTTGTTTGATTTTATGAAAGTGATTTTTGATGTGAACTACCCTGAGACCTTTGGGTATAGGGTGGTATAGAAATAAAATAAATAATAATACTGCATAGTGATATCAAAAATACAGCTGCTTGTCATTTGTGAACACATAGAGACCCTAAACATATTTGCATTACAGAAAGGCCACAGATTAGCCATCCCTGTTTTATATATTCTATTCATATAATTTATATAGACTGCTAGATTAAAAATAACAATAATCTCCAAGCAGTGTACAGATAAACTTTTAGATAAAGCATGGCTAAAACTATTTACATGCTATTAACATGCCCATTTTTTATTTAGTTGATTAAATATTTTATATTATTTTAGAAATCATGAGCCTCTGATTTTTTTCTTTTTACCTGAGATTTTCTCCCCTGCCGCCACCACCATCTCATTGAGATTTTAATATATGTTGTAATGACGTCCCTTCAACCATGAGGCAATGGCGGACGAAGGGGGGTGGTCCATGCCGGGTGCCATGGGGGGGCGCCATCGCGGGCGCCCCTGCCCCCCGGGACGCTCGTTGCGTATCCCCGGGATGCACCACCTAGTGCGGGAGCAGGTAGCTTCGCCACTGCCATGAAGGCAACAGTATTGCTTTGTATATAAAAAATAAGCATGAAGTCCAACATTTATCCTGAAAAACACATGTAATCCTCTTGCTGCAAGAAGGACACACACATCTATCCTCCTGGCCCTTTTATTGTTCAAGTGGTGTTCAGCAGAAAGGCGCTTATTGCTGCAAGTAACACTTTCTCAAGTCTCTGCCTGTAACTTTGGGACTGTGGCTGATATGGAAACAGCTGGTATTTGAGCATCAGGAAGAGGAACAATATAAGCAAACCATATGGAGATCATTATTTCTATACTCATTACCCGTCGTGAAAATCCACTCCTTCGATACTTTGGGAAATTCTCCATGCACTCAGCTTCCTTTAATTCACAATAGCCCAAGTGCCTATGATCTAGTTCTTGCGAATTTGTTGAACAACAAAGAGCTGTTTATGTAAGTAAGATTCAAAAATGTTGTCTTTCAGCACTCACGGAATACAGCAACAATGGGGCAGGGGTGTACAAAAAGACAAAATACAAAAATGAAGGGTATCCTCCTTTCCATTTCTTCATAGGGTGCATTCAGAAGTGGAGATTATACTGTTCATTTTCCAGGTTGTAACGCTAGCACTTCTGCCCCCGTTTTTAATGTTCTGTTTACACTGCATTATGGAACTGTGGCCTTTTTTTATCAATACACTACCATATCAGGCTAAATGTCATTCACACCAGTGGGCCTGGAGTGATACATCATCAAACCTGTTGCTATCCTGCACCCTTTATGGGCATGTGTGCATCTGTTCCCTCATGATTTATCAATCAAAACAGTGGGAAAGACCTGCATGTTAGCATATCACCCCCAATTTCATCCTGTGATCTTCTGGGTTAACAGGGTTGCAAACAGATTTTTTTTGGGGGAGGGGGAGCAATTAACATAGAAATGCGTGCTAAACTTCCACAAGATTCCTCTGGATTTCCAGAAGCAGCTTTTATGTCATCTGAACTTGAAAATTATCACATAAAGGAACATTGGGAAAACAGAATAAAGTACTCTCAGAATGCAACCATAGCCTGGAGGGTTTTCTCTGCTGTTGAATTCTGGTTTAACTTGGAGAATTTCTCAAATTAACATCAGAATTGGAGCATGCACATTTTCCGGGACCTTTTTGTTCCTTTGCCATTTCCCCCCTTTCCTTGTTACCATTGCTAAAAAGACAAAAGCAGAGCCATATTGATTTAATTGTACCTAAAACTGCATTAAGTTTATTTTTGTATTATGTATAAATGTTGCACTCATGCTTTCCTGAGTATTAGTAAAACACCACATAATAAATGAAACATGGACATTTTGAAGGAAATCATAAAATAACTCAAAAACACCACTCTTTTCTGACCATCAACAAAAGGATACAGAAAGAGCCCACAGCTGCAAGAAGACAGTGGAAAGAAGAGTACAATTTAAGAGGAAATCGACTTTCTGAATGTTTGTCACCTACAAGTAGTGGGATCACACACTACAGAACCACATTCATCAGAAGAAGATAATAAAACCCTTGCTATTTTCCAAGCTACCTCTCTGTTGGCATTCCGTCCACTATACTGCTGACCCTTTAGGGTGACATCCAAGATTGACTTGTCTATGCAGCTGAACTTGTGGTCTCAGCATCCAACACTTCACATACCTGGTACTTTAATAGCAGCAGTAGATTCTTAAATGGAATGGCTATTCCACAACATGCCATTAACATATAACCATCACAATGTTAATATAATGTTATGAATGTAATTGCTATGAATATTTTTATTCATTTTATTTCATAAAAGTTATATACCGCTGGATTGTTTAAAAAATGAATGAATAAAACAGTAAGATTATAGCTTAAAACAGTTAAAAGCAACTATTTAAAACGTTCAAAAGATTTAAATCAGCAACAAATAAGAACATTAATCAATATTCTATATATCTGGGTAAAGGTAAAGGTAAAGGGACCCCAGACCATTAGGTCCAGTCATGACCGACTCTGGGGTTGTGGCGCTCATCTCGCTTTATTGGCCGAGGGAGCCAGCGTACAGCTTCCGGGTCATGTGGCCAGCATGACTAAGCCACTTCTGGCGAACCAAAGCAGTGCACGGAAACACCGTTTACCTTTCTGCCGGAGCGGTACCTATTTATCTACTTGGACTTTGATGTGCATTTGAACTGCTAGGTTGGCAGGAGCAGGGACCGAGCAACGGGAGCTCACCCCATCGCGGGGATTCGAACCGCTGACCTTCTGATCGGGAAGTCCTAAACAAAAATGTTTTTATCAAGCTCCAAAAAGAATACAGTGATGCCAGTTTCAAAGTGTAGACACTGACACACTAAAAAATAGACTTCTTACAATTGTGGAACAGGTATTATGTGGCACCTGTAACAACACCCGCTCTGCAAGTCAAAGTGGTTAAGTGGGCATTTATAGGGTAAGGTGATCTCTCAGATAAAGTGGTCCCAGGTTCTTAAGGGCTTTATATACTAACAACTTGGCCTTGGCCCAGTAGCAAATCAGCACCCAGTACAGATCTTTGAGCAGGTATTATATGCTGGCAAGGTCTCACTCCCATTAACAATTGCCGTAACTGTCCCTTTCTTCTCACCTCCATCAAATCAGCAATGAAAAATTATCTCCCTCTGTCTCCTTCTTGCTGACACTCCATGAACAGATCAACTGCTCATTCCCAAAGTCTGCCCATTTACCAATATAATATTGCCACGTTCTTGAGATTTGTAGGTCATCCCCATATGGATAAATTTAAATGCTAATATTATAGAAAGATCTAATTAAATGTCACAATATATTTGCTTGGATCATTATTTTAGAAGGTTGCTAGTATCCCCACAGCCACAGTTTTCAAACAAATGCTTTCTGTGCCCAAGAACTCACTCTATTGATAAGAAAAGGCTCCTGCTGAGATAGGCTGCAAAATAGTTTTAATTTATGCCTGAATAGAGACTTAAAAAAAGTTATATTCATGGAAAATTAGCAGTCATGGGTAGGGCTGAATGACCCCTGATTAAATCTTCCAGTCTCCAAAAGCTCACATAGGTTGGCTAGTCAAGCGAATCTTCCATTCAAGTGTTTTCTTATCCAAATGTATAGCTTTTTTCAGTGATTGCATAAACGGTAGTTGGTAACTAAGTAGTAGAGCACATGCTGCAGTATTTCATTGTTTCCCCAGGTAGAATGATATCAGGAAATAGGGCTGAAAAAACCTCTGTCTGAGACCCTGGAGAGTCATTGCCAGCCAGACAAAACAGTACTGAGCTAGTTGTGTTAATACCCATACTCAGTATAAGACACCTTTGTAAAGTTAGTTGCACAATGTTTTGAATTTCTATGACTTATTACTTGTGCATTGACTCTGTGATGAGGGCCGAATAATGAGGAGAATTGGGGTAATTTAGTGGGCTGCACAGTGTCAAGGCACTACTCAGCCACCGCTTGATTATTTCAAGGGATTATAGAGAAAAGTAAATCCCTTCGATTTCCCCGCACAAAATACTCTAGACCTATTTGTCTGCAATTTGGCCTGTTTAATCAACTCTAGAGGAGCTCCCGTGCCTGCAAATTTCATCCACTTGGGCCAACATTTACAAGGTCAATCTTGGAATCTGCACAAAACTCTAATCCTTGTCTGGGTTGCAATGAACCTGTTCTCATTAAATGTGTGTTCTCTGAAGATTAAAATACACATGCACTGTTATCTCACCCTTTGAATGAAACTCAAGTATGCTCTGTATTTATTTATTTAAATAATTTATATACCACTTAACACTGTCATTTCTAAGTTGTTTATGATGAAGTTGCAAAGGACATAAAATGGATAAAATGAGTTAAAAGTAAATCAGAAAAGCCATCTAAAATGCCTGCTGAAATAAGCAGGCACATGAAGTTCAGTAGAGAGGGGCCTGTCAGATCTCAGCCAGAAGGTAGTTCTACAGAACTGAAGTGTTTGTATGTTACCATGGTGCTGGCTGCACAGTTAACAGCACTGTAGCATCAAATACTGACTGAAATTTTCTTGTACAGCAAAACAGAAACCCCCATGAAACCAATATGCTATTGACCATCCTTCCCATCCTATGGAAGGAAATTCCACCAATTACATGACATTTTAAAGTTCTTTTTCATATAAAAATGGGGGGGGGGGGGTACTACTGCAGAAACAGGAGTCACTGAAAGGCACTACTCCAAATTCAGCACATAACTGAGACTACATGGAGATTTTTTAACACCACCCAAAACACATCCCTAATTTCCCTAGTAAGTGCATTTCTGTACTTCCACTGAAGGCATTAAATTTAAAATGTCTTTGGTGGTGGCGGGAGGGGGGGAGAAGTATAACTTTGTGGACAGTTTGCAAAAGTTAAAACTAAGAATTTAATCCTCAGAAACATATTAAGCACAACCCTACTATATTTCTACTTGTCATGTGTTTTTTCAGCATATTACATAAAGCTCAAACAGCAAAAGCGAAAGACAGTGGGGAAAGTGTAGGAGGAAATCCCAGTGTAGATAAGGTGTTTGATCTTCATGCTTTGTAGTCACAAACAAGCTGAGAACATGTTAGTTCCCTGCTTTTCTCCTCACATTTCCACTGGAGTAGTGATTTTTTTTATTCAAACGTATAGCACTGAAGATTTTGTCGCATCTCACATTAGATCAAAAGATTTTTAAAAATCTCATTTCCATTCCATTGCCATTTTAATTGTTAACACTTGCAGACAAGCAACCCAGCAAGCGCTACTATGCTCTCTCACACACAGAAGTGCCAAGCCGAAAATAAAATAAAAGAGATCATTATTCTTTCAGTTTCATTCCTTTCCCCCCATTGTATTAAAAATACTTCGAATCCACACAAATACTTTGAACAACGGCACCGATACACCGGCAGGTTTTGGTTCATCTCAAACTGCATTATCAGTAATTATAGGGCTTACATTCTGGCTTGATCTTTTCTGACCGGCAGTGAATTTGTTATGAAATAAAGCACCAGCTATGACTTGCTATTGCACTGTGCTGAAAGTGCAGCAAATGAAAATACTGCCATTTGAGTGGGACACATTCTGAATTACAAAATGTAACTGTGCTTCAGACTGCTACTGAGGGGGAAGCAGATGAGGCTAAAATTAATGATCCAGGGGGCATAGATGAGGCAGAGTGAAAGCTTAAAAAAAAAATTAACTGCACTACCACAAGTTGTATCTGTAACAAATGAAAGCGAAAGAGAACATTATTCACCAGCAAGCGAGTCAAATAAACCTGAACCATTTCTGTAACACACTGCATATATAGTTTTTGAGACAGAATCCTCATATTTCTGCCAGGAATATGTGGATTCTGTCTCAGAACTGGGCACTGACAAAGTAAAAAAAAAGTTTTTACTAAAGGAAGTAAGAAGGAATGATAGATACCTCTCTGAATGGAACCATGCTATCGTGGCTTAGCAGGTGTGGCCTGTGAATTATTGTCTACAAAAAGTAATTTTTGTTCAAGAAAATCCACTCATGCACAAAATATATATATAGTGGTCATTAGGGGACTTGAGCTGCTTTCATCAATTTGAACTTACGATTTGGGTGGTGGTGGTAGTGGTGGAAATCACAATTTTATTGTCTTTGGAAAAGCTGACAGAGAGTGGCAGATGGTGGTGAAAAGGGAATGGTAGAGGCAATATGATTTGGGGCAAGGTGGTGAATAAAATGCTCCAAATGGAAGGTGCAGTGAATAATATTATTACAATAGCCACCAGAACAGACTAGGACACAAGAGGCTGAGCATCAGCACCCATCATATTGGGCCATTTGCTGGTGCCCCTGTATCGTGGCAGGGCCTTCTGGAACTACTGTAACACCTAGGCTGCCCCCAGCAGCCCCAGTTGACTTGGCACCTGCAACAGTAGTGCTGCAAATGCTCCTCACCTCCTGCAAATGGCAGTGTAGTCCTGTAGCCGGGAGCCAAGGAGCAACTGCTTGATAAGCTCCCTTGCAAGCACATGAGGGGAGGTCAACACTGGTTGCTATAGTAGTACTTCCACACAGTCCCCCAAGTTATGATGGGTGCTGGGAAGGCCCAGTCAGCATTAAGGGCAAGTACACTGCAGGCTTCCTGTCCAAGCCCACCCCCAAAATCCTGGTGGCACAGTAATGGAGTAAACTAAAGCCACAGTTTTGTCAAGAAATGCGTGTAAGAGGCATTGGCTTTAAACTGGTGGCCCTAATAGGATCATTAATCCTTGCTTAATCCAGGAAATATAAAAATATAGGAACTAGAGGCCTGAGAAAGGGATTTCTAGCTTTCTACCCTCAGAGAAACTGGACAGAACTCTAGTCTATTTTTTGTTTTGTTAGGGCCCTTCTAGAGTCTTGGGCACCAAAGTCTGGCCTCATCTGCACTATATATTTAAAGCAGTTTCATATCGCTTTAAACAGTCACAGCTCCCCCACCCCAAGAATCCTGGTAGCTGTGATCTATTAAGGGTGCCGAGAGCTATTAGGAGACCCCTGTTTCCATCACACAGCTACAGTGCTCCCACAGTGGCCAACCAGATGCCCATGTGGAACCCACATGCAAGGTCAGAGCCCGAGAACACTCTCCCCAAAGCAGGGGCATAGCTAGCTGCTCTGGCACCTGGAGTGGCGGGGACAGGGCGAGCCGCCCACAGGGGCACCGCACAGGGGTGCTGTGGCAATCCGCCCAGGGGGGTGGTGCAACAAGCTGCCTACAGAGTCTACCTGGCGGACGCAAGCCCCATGCTGCTGTTTTGGGCAGCAGGGGGCCCCGAGCCACCGAGCCACTCCCAGGAGAGACACATGGCTCAGGCGTACTGCAGGCCAGGCCCTGCAGTAAGTGCCAACCCCCGTAGTGTGCCATTTTGTCACCATCCTCAAGGATGACACCCAGGGCAGCCCGCACCCCCCCATCCCTCTTCCTACGCCCCTGCCCCAAAGGCACTTATATGTCTTGGTGCATTCAAATATGCATGAGGGCAAAATACAAATTAGGTGGCGCAGGAGTCAAATGCATTAATGAATTATGCATCATGCTCCCAATCTATTTATAGTGGTATACATAGCATGAAATTAGCCTCTGGGTGAGTGTATGAGGAGCAGAAGGACCACCTATATACCAATTTGATCTCCTTGCAGGAAAGTTGGGATCTAAGTGTAATAAAAAATAAAATAGACCCAAAATGTGGGCAGTATTGACTATGAAAATGCTCTTAATAGTGCCTCATGATCTTGAAAGAGCTTGTCAGTAGCTGCTCCTTTTCTTGATCTCTCTCTCTTTTTTCTTCCCTTCCCTGGCTGCGTTGATGGAAGTAGCGCAAACTCCACCTGGAATCTCATATCTAAATTTTTATTAATGTTTTACAACCAACAATTCATTTTAGAACAGTCAATAACTATATACAGTTGTAACCCCAGCGGTCCCTTCAGGCTCATATTGATTTATTGATACTGTAGTCCTAGCAGTGCCACCTACTGGTAAATTCTCAACAGCAGTCATTCTCAGCAAATGAGCAAAAGCTCTCTAGGGTGATGCCACATTATGCTTTAATGAACAAAAAGAGTCTCTGCATATTAGCCTTTGAACATAGACGTGCTTTCATTGCAGTGCTCTTATTACATTTCCTTTTTTTCTTTCTGCTTTCTGACCTGTGGTGTCAGTATAATAAGTATAACTGCGATGCAATCCCAAGAGGAAGTAAAAGGCATGGTATGGATTTATTTGTAGGGGCTGTTATGTGGGTAGACTTTACCTCCCCCCCCCCGACTCATAGATGGTTGGGTGGGGTGGGTTTGACTTGCTATGTGCAAAGCCGGATGAATTCCATTTGCAATTCCAATTCCTGATGTTGAGTAGAAGAGTTCTATGGAAGATATCCAGCTGCCCATTTGAATTCAGTTGGGGTTAATTTTTAGTATCAACACTGGAGTGAGAAAGGCTTAAGAAGTTAATTCCTTCCATATTAGTATTTTGATGCAATGTCCATTTTGCAACTTGCCTTCCACCAAAAACAAGACAAAATTAGGGGCACTAGGGACATGGCTGAGCATCACATGTCCTACAAATCTTGACCAAATTATTCTTATTTAGATAAAAACTATTAAATAAAAGGTTGTATCCTTCTTACTCTAGGTAGACCCATTGAAATTAATGGACTTAAATTAACTTACATATGACTGACAATCAATATCACCCAGTACAGTATGTCTGGTATTGAGTCAAGCATAGAATGTTTAGTGCTTCTAACCCCTACTGATTTCAGTGAGAAATTGTTAAATATATTGTATGCGTAACAGTGCAATACTATGCATATTTACTCAGTTCAATGGGCCTTATTCGAAGGTAAGTATGTCAAACCCCTGCTCACTCCACTTGTCAACCCTCTCACCTCACAACTAGCTAAACCCTCCTCCCTTTACACCTAACCTATTCTCTTGCCTATCTACTCACAGCTTATGGATAGCCACTCCCCTCACAGCTCACCCTAACCCCTTTTAAAGGAGCAGGAGGTGCTTCACAGAGTGGTTTGCTGAAGCACCCCCTCCATTAAACCTCAATGCTTCAGTCTGTAAAGCCCCCCATCCATTAAACAACTTGCATGGGTTGCCTGCCACCCTGTCACCATGCTGGAGTTTGTGTGCCACCTGTTAGCAGCCACACAAACTGCAGGGTGACAACCGCCTTACATTTTTATGTATATGGGAAGAAATTGTAACCTAACTCTCCCACTGAAGTCAATGGGACACAAAGGGGCTTAATTTTGCCTGAGTCATGCCCCTTAATCTCTTCCTCACTTTTCAAGTATTACCAGCAAATCCATGAATGCCGTGCTGGTGCAAGGTCAGAATAAGAATAAGGCCCACTGCACAGCATTAAGAATCCTTTAAACAGGAGATGAGACCTTTGCTGATGAGGACATGCACAGCATGCAGGAGCATTAAGTGATTAGTATTGATTGTCATCATGCCTCAGTTGTCTCACCCTGCTGTTCAAAAACAAAATAATGAAGCAAAAATGATGAAGCAACTCAGTGTTCATGAGCTTCCTCAGACTAATTCCCCTTGTCTTTAAAGCAAACTATATTTAGATGAGAAAGAGAGAGACCCTATAAACAAACAATTGTTGATATATTTGTTTGATATATTGTAGGAAGGAAAATAAAATGATACAGTAACAACTAGCTCCATCATTTGAGAGTTGATTGTACAAATCTAACCAGCTTCAAATTTCTGCCTAAAATTTCAAATGAACTATTGGCCTGGAATGGTCACATTGGGTTTCTATATTTCATTTTATTATTTCATTTATGAAGTGCTTCCTATAAAACATCTCATAAAAGTGATTTAACAAATTAAATGTCAGTTAAAAACAATGTCAAATTTGATTGAGATACACACTAGGGGGGAAAAACCCACCTCGCTTTTTGAAAAAGGAAGATTTTCAGCATGAACCAAAAAGAACAATAGAGAGTGTTTCATGTGGATCACTGGTGACGGGTATAAGCCCCTTAGTTTGGAAGTCAGCAATTGTAAGTACTGATCAGCTCATAGTTACAATGCAAAAAAAAATTGGCTTGAAATTGGTGTGTTTTTCAGGAGGCAAGGAATTTTCATGCCAACATTTGGATACCTCATGCCGGTAACAGCACTTTTATCTACACCATACGTTTAAAACACTAGAGCCAGGGCTTTTTCGGCTGTGGCTCCGATCTGGTGGAACGCTCTGTCACAAGAGACTAGGGCCCTGCGGGACTTGACATCTTTCCGCAGGGCCTGCGAGACAGAGCTGTTCCACCAGGGCTTTGGCCAGACCACAGCCTGATTCCCTCCTTTGGCAATCCTCACAGAACACTAGCCCAATGGTTGCCATTAATCTGATTGGAATTAATTTTATAATGAAATGGTTTTATAATGTTTTATCATTTTACTTTTGTTAGCCGTTCTGAGCCTGGCTTCGG
Organism: Podarcis pityusensis; assembly: GCF_964106645.2. Lineage (NCBI taxonomy): Eukaryota > Metazoa > Chordata > Lepidosauria > Squamata > Lacertidae > Podarcis > Podarcis pityusensis. Next base: position 59,901,437 of record NC_138032.1, read on the forward strand.
CTGGGGAGGACGGGATATAAATAAAATTTATTATTATTATTATTATTATTATTATTATTATTATAGCATGTGACTTCTCCCAAAGAATGCTGGGAACTGTAACTTGATAAGGGTGTTGGGAATTGTAGCTCTGTGAAGGGTAAACTACAGTGCCCATGATTTTTTTTGGGGGGGGGGGAGTGACTGCCAAAGTGTTTTCACTCTTACAGTTTCTGCCTTTTCCAAATTTTCCAGCTGTCTCCTCCAAAAGTATTGGGGATCTGGTAGGCAACCAACCATTCACTAATCTAACCCAGAAATGGGATTTTGCTACTGGTCTAAAATTAATAAGATATTCTGAGTGCAGAGAAGGCTCTGTCAGGCAGTCTGAGGCTACTCCTTATAGGAGGAACGCATTAATTACCTCCCTAGTCTATCCCTTTTGAATTATGGTGCTGGAGGAGACTCTTGAGAGTCCCATGGACTGCAAGAAGATCAAACCTATCCATTCTTAAGGAAATCAGCCCTGAGTGCTCACTGGAAGGACAGATCGTGAAATTGAGGCTCCAACACTTTGGCCACCTCATCAGAAGAGAAGACTCCCTGGAAAAGACCCTGATGCTGGGAAAGATTGAGGGCACAAGGAGAAGGGGACGAAAGAGGACGAGATGGTTGGATAGTGTTCTCGAAGCTACCAGCATGAGTTTGACCAAACTGTGGGAGGCAGTGGAAGACAGGAGTGCCTGGCGTGCTCTGGTCCATGGGGTCACGAAGAGTTGGACACGACTAAACAACAACAAGTCTATCCCTACGCTCCCTCTCTGGCAGATTTTGCAAGCCATGAGGGGCAACGGTCCAAGAAACAAGTGGTTGTGCCTGAGATTCACCCAACAACATCAGGCAAGAACACTGGGCAAGAAGCTCAGACACCTCACTAGGATCGTCAGCACCAGTGTTGGAATATAAATCCTGATGGATGCAAGTGATTTTCCTCTCAAAAAACTTAGCAGACGTGTCACAGATGTCTTTAATGTCTGTAACATGGCAACAATTGTTCCCCAGTAATTGTTGTTATCTGGAACCAGCACTAACTTCATTGCCATCATCAGTGAGGTATCAGAAAGGATTTCAGTAAAAATGGATTGGGGGCTGGGTGAGAGAGAGAGATGCACATTTGACATGAAATACTCTGACTTTTGTCATGAAAAGGAAAAATATATTTCAGTATACAGGAAATTTGGGGAAATAACAACCCCCCCACACCTTCAGCAAACACTTAGTAGATGGCCTAATTAAAGTGTGCATTCTCATATCTTTAAGACCCAACAATAAATATGCCATTCTGTAACAATTCAGCTATAATACTGCAGCAGTGGCTCTTATTAAACCATTAGGTATAAATTCTGGGACAAACACATTTTCCCTTCATGAATATCAAGTAGCAGTTGATTATCTTCTAGAATCTATATAATCATACCAACATATGCAGGAAACAGCAGCAGAGGGGGGGTGGGGGAAACCCCACTGCCAGGAGTTTTGAAGGTTACTCCCCTTTCCACTCCCAGAATGCTGAATGGGCCTTCTCTCCAGGTGCTTGATGCAAAATTTATTACTAATGCAAAAAACAGAGTTCACATGAGGATAGCAGCTGGGACCAATTGAAATGTTGATTCCAGTGATACTGTACATTAAGGCACCCCCCCCCCTTTATAGCACTCTAATTTAGGAACTGTGGCGAGTTAAGGGCAGTGGTTCTAAGTTTTCAAACACACACAGAAGCCTTAGATAATTATTTGATTAAAATAACAGCACTTTTCTATGACTTTTTGCTTTTGTCGATGAACTGGCAGCTCGTTTCACCCTGCTCGTGCCCAATTAAATAGCTTAAAAATGAATATAAACCTGCCCCCAAACCTCTCATCCTATGATGGAATAGGTATATATCAGGGATACCATGTCAAAGTCTGCTAGTGAGTTTGCCACATAAATTTTTTTAGGTTGAGGGCGGAGCCTCAGGCTTACTGCTAACAAACGCAGCAAAATATAATAAATATAATCCCTGTTATAATATATAGTAATGAGGTTATAGAATCCTGAGAAGGTAGACTGTAGGTAGGGAATTCATTTTTCATGTCACATTGATTCTAATTTTTGGACCAAATGCTGGACAAATGGCTATGGTGAAAACACCCACAAAATGGGGCAACAACAGCCATATGGGGCACAGGGCTTCCTACAGCAACCTTTTCCTTCTTCTCTCAGTCAGGAATGGATAATCTGATCGCTTTGCTGCTACAAGTGTTTTAACTCTTTTTAATTCGTGTGAGTTTATTGTTGTTTGATTGTTTTTATTGAGGGAGGGGAGATGTTCTTGGGAGGGGAGAAGCCCCCCATTGCAGTGATTCTTCTGAAGAAGGTATGCTTCTTACAGAGTTTTTTTTTGCTCCAAAAGTACAGACCTGCTATCATCCTTGATTGCTACAGATTTTTGTGACATCAGAGCCCTCTTTGATGGATACAGGGGTTTATCTAAGTATCAGTAGTACACCTAAACACCCTGCTCTCCTTATAATATGTTTAATAGCCTCCATGGGGACCCATATATCAATTAAGGCACCTTTTCAATTTATTAGCTGCCAACTTATGCATATGATAAGTTTCAGTCTGCCACTTATCTAGGAATTTCTCACATACTGTGTTAATTATGCAGGGTTAATTAAGATAAGTGTTGACTGCAAATGAGTATTGACTCACTAGAAGTAACCTGGATTTGGCAGGTTTTCTAACAGGTGCAGGGCTGCTTCCTCAATTATGAAAGAGCTGCTTCAACATTACACATTTGGAGTATCAATAAAACCGAATTACGATTATGGTATTTTGAGAAACCCTCTGTATACAGCAGATCAGCAGTCCCTAGGGGCCCTGCATGGAATTTGATTGTGTGTAATGGGCCTCATGGGTTTCTCATGCCTGGCTGTATCTCCACTCAATGCCACTCAAAATGCTGCTCCCAAAGATGGCAGAGTCCTCTTGGCAGTTTTCTGAGGTATGAACTGTCACATGGTGCAGTGATAACTACAAGCTTAGATGGCTTTAAAAGGAGAACAGAAGAATACCACAAACTGACTTACTCCAAGTCAAATCCTTGGTTCATATAGTTCAGTACTGGCTGCAGTGCCCACAAGACATTCCCACCCAGCTCTACTTGGGATGCTGAGCTTCGATCTGGGACCCTTTGCATGCAAATAAGATGCTCTGCTACTGAGCTGTGACCCTTCATCTGAAGCAAGATTAGACACATTTACAGAGGGTAAATATCTCAATAGCTATCAGTCATGATAGCTATATGAAGCCTCCAGATTCAAAAGCAGCATGTTGCTAGGGAACAACAGAACACCTGTCCCTTTAGCCCTGCTTGTGGACTTGCCAGAGACATCTAGTTGGCCACTGTAGGAAGCAAGATGCTGAACTAGCATGACTTTTGATCTCATCCAGTAGGATCAGTATGTACTGATTTTTCAACTTGTCCTAGGAGTTTGATATTTCCTGTGAAAAGAAAAGAAGGAACCATATTGCAGTCCAATACAAAATTCAGAAAAGATCAGATTAAAGAAAGTGTGATGACTATTTGCTAGGGAGGAAAAAGATAGTAATTTTAAAGACTTGCTGTTCTTACCATGGTTTAGAAGCTACCTGAATCGATTTCTCTATATTTCACTGTACAAGAGATAACTGATAATTAAAAGCTGCTACAATGTGGGGAACGGTTTGCATTTTCCATTCATGAAGTTGCCAGTTTGCGCTGTCTTAGTAATTGCATACCATCAGAGCATCTATATTCCGATGACATTCTTTACTTACATTATCAGGGTAGCACTGATCATAGCTGACATTCAATTGATTATCAGCATTGGAGCTCTACAGGACCATCGCTTTCCCAGGTGTAATAGCATCTATCTCATAATCCTGCCACTTCTTTGTTAAGATAGATATCCAATAATGCAATCCCGCTAGGAACCTCACAGTAATGCTGTGCCAGAAAGGTTCTATTTTGAGCCCAAAATTGGAATTTAAATAATGGACAGAAATGGGCTTTTTCTTTTCTTTTCTGAAGACAAAATTGATGCTTTTAATATAAATGATCATTTCAATAATCTTCCATTTTCATTTTTTTTTTTAAAAAAAGAGGAGCCCTTATGGATGAGATTGCAAGCCTATCTAGTCCAGCATTCCATTTTCCACCATAGCCAATCAGAGTGGAAATGCAAACCTACAAGCAGAGTATGGGGGCTTGAGCCCCTTTCCATAGCCATTTCCCAGCAATTCGCATCTAGAAGGATTTTACAAAAAGAAAGTGGGAAAAGATCAAAGGGAGAGGTGGGGCGTGGGGAACATGCTTGTGAAGCATATTACAAATGCTATCCATGTGTGTGTGTGTACACAGTGCTTTTCTTCTAGAAATCTCTCTCTCTCTCTGTACACACACACACACACACACACACACACACACACACACAAAGTCACCATGTTTGATGCATCCATGAATCTATGCCCCCTTGTATAGGAAGCCCATGTGTATCAGAGCTCACTCCACCTTTGTGTGCAGAAGTTCTCCAGCAGCAAAGGATACATTAGGATTTCCTGCCGCAACTAGTACAGCACTGGACACAGGCACAGAGAATCCTTGAAGTAATTGCCCTGGAAACTTTATCACAAGGTAGAGGGAGGGATGCTGTGTGTGGGCGCAATGTTAGCTGGGCTATCTCCAGTGCAATTTTTCTAGAAAAAGAGGTGCTGGAACTCACCATGAACGACCCCCTCTTTCTCTTAGAAGGGCAATGGCACCCACCTGAGAGCTGCTGGAACTCACCTGAGAGGTGCTGGAGCTGAGTTCCATTGAGTCCCCCCTGAAAGAAAAAGTCCTGGCTATCTCTCAGTTGCAACTTCGGGATGCAATGAGTGAGCGATGACCACCAACTTGGGTGGATCAGGCAAATTCATGAAGGAAAAGGCTATCAGTGGCAAGTAGACATGATGGCCATGTTCTGTCTTCACTGTTGGTAGCGGCATACCTTTGTAGCCCTATTGCTGGGAGTCATGGGGGATGGTGAGTGCTCTTGCAATCGCATCCTGCTTGCAGCTTCCCATAGTCATCTGGTTAGTCACTATGAGAACTAGATGCTGGACTAGATGGGCCTTTAACCTAATGTTCTTAACTTCACTTTCTGTTCTGGAACATACTGACCATTGCTGTGGCTAATAATTTCTCAATTAATTCTATATTAGTTGAGCGTGACGAAGTCTTTTAATATCCATTAGAAAAAAGATAATAAACTGAAGTTACGTGGGAGACATCACAGTCAATTATCTTAGATATAAGATAATTGCATCTAACTTGTTCCAAAAACACTTTTAACTTTTCGGCATCCCCACTGAGAAGGAGTTATATCAGCTCTGAGACTTAAAATGTCAGCAGCAATCAGCAATGGCTTTATATGTTTTCTTGCGTTCTGATGGTCAACAAGACAATGATTTAAAGAGCCTGGCACAGATACAGATACTCATGTCAGAAAAGATGGCCACACAGTCATCTGACACAATGTTGACTCTCCCTCCGCTGCCACCTCCTGGTGTGGAAAAGGAAGCTACCTCCTCTCAGCCACTGGTAGATTTGCCTAGTGAATTACCTCTGTGACCACCATCTGACCACTTCTGGGAAGGGCTTGTTTCTTTCTTGCCTCTTGCCTTCATCTCGGCATTGGCTGACAGTTGTTCCTGCCCCATTGCCCACCTATTCCTCCTCAAAGCATAACCCAGCTATCCTAAATGCTGTGGAAAGGGAGCTCTGTGGGGTTCCTTTTGCCCATCAAAAAGGATGGGAGTGCCTTGTTCACTTATTGGGAATTGTGGGTGCATAGATGGGTCTGAGTAACCTATCTTGCAGGGCCCCAGCAACCAGCCCAGCTACACTGACATAATGAGGTGGTCCTAGTTGCAGCAGACACCGCAGACCAACCTACCTAGTCTCTCATTCATTTTGTAGCTTTTGGTAACTGATCAAGCCTTACTCATCTTTCGTCATCATCAGTCAGTGACTTGGTGTCTGCCATCTCCCCTACCTGGCAGTTGTACACCCTAAAATTATGGAAGAGCAGGCTGTGGGAAGCAACTTTGCTAATGTTCTATCATGCTCCACTTTTGCATTATGTAGGCTAAATACAAATTATTACCATGGTTTAGGAGAATTTCAGAAGGATCTTCTTCTTCTAAAAAATCCTCACTGTACTGACACTGACTCAGAGTGCTAGTTTGCAAAGGGTGGAGGTGTCTCATATCATAGCAGGTTACACAATTAAGATTAATGAGAACATTATAAATAGCAATTTTTCTACTAACTATTGCATAATTTAAAGGTGAGGTTAACCTTGACATTTTACTAGCATGCATGATACATTTCAATAAAACTTTTCGTAAAGAGGCACACTCAGATTTGTTCTGGAATCATTAAAAAGAAATATCTCCGTACAACATCTGTCTTGGATACTAAAAGTCTTTAAAAGTCCATTCACCATCCTGACAAACTTTTCTTATCTTTCGTTTAGGAATCCCTATAAATCATGCGATACCCAGAGTTTCAAAGGGTGGTTTCAAAGTGGGTCTTGTCACCTGGGCAGCCCAGGACCTCCACACCTACTGCCCAGGCTTACATCCTGGAAAGGTCATTACGGTGCTTCTAATGCAGCTGTTTGACCCTAGAGATGCACTCCATTGTTTCTTGAGACAAATGGATGCCAAGGAGGTGCAAACTACAGTTTCCAGGATTCTTTGGGTATATATGCTTTAAGTGTGCTGTAAATTTATGATGTGTACACAGCCTATGAATTAATTGGATATCACCTGATATGTGCTGATGGAAGCAGTTCAGGTGCTCATTTGTTAATCATTCATTTGTTAATCATTTGTTAATCGGCTCCTGCAAGGGAGATATGTGCATGGAAACATTCTTTTGCATGTGCGGCTAACGTGTCCAACTGCATTATGACGTTGATCTGAGTCCCACTGAGTTGGATGGATGTGGCTTTTGATGCAACTCGTGTGATTTATTCCCATCGTGGGCTGCTAGTGGTCCTACATACAACTAGCTGCCTGCATCTAGAGCTGGATTTGGGTCACTTAGTGGTGCAGTCATACAGATTAATGCATTTGTGAATCTGTTCCATCTTAAAGCTGCCTTGGATTTTCGAAATGAATAACAATGATTGTAGCTTGTGTATGTTTCAAACACAGAGGTGTCTCATACAATCTATATGCAGATTGCAGTGATGGTTATTATGTGTTAAAAGGCAACAGTCATTTTCTTTCTCCATGAAATAGAATAGAGTGTCAACCTTTATAAAGACATACTTTCATCATGCATATTTTGTCTGAGTTTGCTGACAGCCTTATGAAATATTAGAAGTTCAAACTCATTAACAGGTCACTTCATCAGTCACATTATTTTATGCTGCAAAGGGGACTGATATTTATCCATCCATCTTCAACTTCTAGATAGGATAACAGAGAATACAGGTGCTCGGATTGTGCAAAGGAGAAGGCGTAAATAATGGAGGAAAAACCCCATAAAATAAATGAGTACTTGATGAACTGTAAAATAAGAGCAGCCAAGGACAGGTGTAGGATATAGTCACTTACTATGCCCTTCTGTATTTCCTATGAGTCAGTGCAGCCTGGTGTTTTGTGTGCTATGGAACTGGGCAATTGGCCATAACAACAGAATTGCCCTGACATTGGACAGATGAAAGCTTACGCCTCAGAAATGCATTAGGCTTGATATCCAAATTAGGGATTTTTAAAAACTCTATGTGAATTAAATTGTCAATGAAATAGGAAAAAGGTTGAGGCTCTGTGCCACCAGACTCAACATTTGATACTGTCTTTGCACAGCCTGTGTGGCCAGTGACCTACTTAATTCAAAGACACAGGCAAAAGAAGGATGTTAGATGACAGATAGCAAAGTGTTAATTAGATGAGAGCATGATCACACTACAAAGAGTGCCATGCATGTGCTGGGTCATTAGTCAGCAGAAATTAGAACTTCACTTTGGGCACTTTATCTTTTGGGTTGTGGTTTTTTTTCTAAGTTGCCAATTATCAAATGTTTCTGGGATGTTATTCAAACAGATAAGTATTAAGCCCATATACGAAAGAAAAATGTTAAATGTACCAGCCATTGATTATAATTCAGATCATGGCTACAATGCTTTGACTCCATGTGCAGAGGCAGGAATGCTTCTGAATACCAGTTGCTGGAAAACATAAGAGGGGAGAGGGCTCTTGTGCTCGAATCCTGCTTATGGGCTTCCCAACAGGCATGTGGTTGGCCATTATGAGGACAGGATGCTGGACTAGGTGGCCATTGGCCTGATCCAGCTGGCTCTTCTTATGTTCCTATGTTAATGAAATTGACTGCAATGCTATTTCCCATACATACTCTGCAGTGGTAGGTTTGGTTCATGGTATCAAGCAGAAGATGATGCAACTCATTCCAAAATAATAAAAAAGCTAGGAGAAGAGGCTATAAACGGTGTCCATCTGCAGATGCTGTGCTTTGACAATGGCAATAAGACTTACTATGGTAATTATGATATGGTAAGTCTCCTAATGGATTTCTAAAGTGGGCAGGATTAAATAGCACAGTATCATCTCTGAGCTGAGCTAGATAATGGACCTCTGAGTGCCTAAAACAAGTAATTGGGGCTGGGATCTGCCCCCCAAAGGAAAGAGGTACACATTCCTGTAAGTAAAGAAGTGAATGCTATAGCAGCCTGGGAGTCATTTTAGACTCACAGCTGTCCATGGAAGAACAGGTCAATTCTGTGTCCAGGGCAGTTACCAGCTCCATCTGATATGCATGCTCTGGTTATCTCCCGCTTGGACTACTGTAATGCACTTTATGTGGAGGTACTTTTAAAGGTGACTTGGAAGCTACAACTAATACAGAATGTGGCAGCTAGACTGGTGATTCGGGAGCCACTGGGACCATATAATACCTGTCCTAAAGCATCTTCACTGGCTCCCACTATGTTTCTGAGCACATTTCAAAGTGCTGGTGCTGACTTTTAAAGCCCTATATGGTGCTGGCCCAGTATACCTGAAGGATCGTCTCCACCCCCATCGTTCAGCCCAGACACTGAGGTCCAGCTCCGAGGGCCTTCTGGTGGTTCTCTCACTGCGATAAGTGAAGCCGTGTACTGGGGATTTTGTTTTACTATGTTTTTATATGTGCTGTAAGCCACCCAAATGATGATGATGATGATGATTACATGGTGAAAATAGTGGGATATAATCTAGGTGCCATTATTATTAAAATTTGTATACCACCCTTCATCTGAAGATGATAGGGCAGTTAACAACATAAAAAGGTCAGGTACACACTAGGTCAACCTTACAAAGAAGCTCTATTTTTTCTTGCTTTATTGCAGAAGTGTCAGCCAATCACCTTTTAAGACCACTAGCAAATATATTGAAGCAGTTTACAATGTGGAATGAAAATCTCTAATGAATACAAAACAGTCCACAAATGAGACTTCCGGGGGCGGCGCGAACGGCAATGGCGGTCCTCTTCTAACCGGGAGAGGAGGCTCCGCAGACATCGGGTCGTCCGCTACGGCGAAGCGGAGACCCACTTTGGAAAACCACAGGCGGCAAGAGCCTGTGGCCTTGAGGCTCGGTGGGCGCCAAAAGCGACCCTCCAAACGTCAAAGGAACCCCGTAAGGGGCTCCGGAGCGTGGAGGGGGGTGGCGGCGCTGTGAGCCGTTTCGCAATCTGCGGAGCGAAGCCGCGCTGCTGCTGCCGGTGAGCGCTGATCCCTTTTCCTGTGAAATTTGGATCCGGAATTAAAACCAACCAATTCGTGAGTAAAGACTGAATCACTTTAAATTAGAGACTAAAAGCTGAATCAAAAGATTTGAACTTGGCCGAGAGCGGAGAGACGTGGAAACAGGAAGTCCGTCTTCCGCTGCCATTGAACTTGAAAAAGCAAAGAGCTGGAGGAGTGGAGGCTGGAAAAAAGAACCTTTAAACTTTACTGATCTAAGCATCCACTGAACCTGCAATCTAAAGTAAAGACTTTAAGTTAATGATTTGGAATTACCATTTGTATTTGACTTTCCTTCTTTTATTGGATTATAATTAAAAGGTGAAACCCAGGGTCCGGAGCTGCCTGAGCTTTGAGAGACTGAGCTGTCAGTACCGCAGATTTGGATACTGTATATTGGAATTTGCAACAATCTGAGGGTATTTAGACCTTCTAACTTGAAACATTTTTTTGGAGACCAGTAAGCACTGTTTGTAACAAAGTGACTATTAATATCAACTCTGCTAAATATTTGTACTTGAAGGTTCTTGGACATTAAATTAGACCCTGAAAGACATTTTAAGCTCCCTCTAGAGGATTGGATTAAAACAGTGACTGTACATTTACTTTCGATTCCCTGGCTGTTTGCTTTCTCTGGGCCTTTCTATTCCCATGGGAATAACTCAGTGTGACCTTGACTGATAGATAACGTTGGAATGAGTGGCACAAGAAGAAGAGGAAGAGTTAGACAAACAACTTTGACAACTCTAACCTCAGCCCCACAGACACGCAGATCATCTGTGCCTACTTTGCCTTCAGAAGTAGAAGAAGTTGCCTCGTCACAGGCAAAAGAGGGAGAAATAGAGCAGTTACTTTTTTTTTTTTTTTTTGCTTTTATGATTTTATTGAATTCCAACTCATTATACATTTTATCCATTATACAACAAATCATATCCGTTTTAGACTTCCTTCAACGTCACTGACATTCTTTCATAGTTATCCTTTTGGTACACATTCCATTCTTCCATATTGCCATTTACACCTCCCTTCCCTCATTATTTCTATTAAACAATATTCATAAATTCTTTACAGAGCCTCTTTAAAACCCGCCAGCGTTGTATTTACACCATAGTTATTTTCCAGATAACACACAAATTTCTCCCAGTCCTTTATAAATTTTTGGTCTTTAGTATATCTGATTTTCCCTGTTAATTTATCCAGTTCTGCATATTCTATTAATTTTGCTCTCCACTCTTCTACCCTTGGAATTTCCTCCTGCTTCCACCTCTGAGCCAATACGATTCTGGCAGCTGTTACAGCATACTGGAAAAGTTTGCAATCTTTTCTTCTAATGTCCTTCCCTACAACACCTAATAAAAAAGCCTCTGGCCTTTTCACAAAGGTATACCTTAACATCTTCTTCATCTCATTATAGATCTCATCCCAGAAGCTTTTTACTTTCTTACATTCCCACCACTGGTGGAAGAATGTCCCTTCTTTGCATTTACATTTCCAGCATTTGTTATCTACCTTATACATCTTTGCCAATCTTACAGGTGACAGGTACCATCTGTAGAGCATTTTCATCATATTTTCCTTCAATAACGTGCAGGCCGTAAATTTTATGTTCTCTTTCCACAACCTTTCCGAATCCTCCAGTTGAATATTATATCCTAAGTCCCTTGCCCACTGTACCATCACTGACTTCACCTCCTCATCTTTCGTGTGCCACTCTAACATTATTTTATACATCTTTGATAGATTTTTAAATTCATTATTTATTATTTCCTTTTGGAAGGTTGATTCTTTTTCTGCATACCCCCTTTCCTTCAACTCTTTTTTAAACATTTCGTTTATCTGAAAGTAGTGTAGCCAATCATATGTTAATGCTTTAACTTGGTCGTATGATTTCATTTTCCACTTCTCTCCTTCATTGGTAACCATTTCTCCATATGTTCCCCACTTTCCTCTCATGTTAGTTTTCTTAACACACATTATTTCTAACGGGGATAACCAATGTGGGACTTTTGGTTCTAATATATTTTTATATCTATCCCAAACCTCTATTAGTGCTCCTCTAAAAATGTGATTTCCAAATCCCTTATGTACCCTCTTTTTATCACACCATAGGTACGCGTGCCACCCAAATTTGTTATTAAACCCTTCCAAATCTAATAATTCTTTGTTTTCCAATTTTACCCATTCTTTTAACCAGCACAGGCATGCTGCCTCATAATACAATCTCATGTCTGGTAGTGCGAAGCCTCCTCTCTCCTTTGCATCTGTCAATAACTTAAATTTAATTCTAGGCTTCTTTCCTTCCCAGACATATCTTGAAATCGCCTTTTGCCATTCCCCGAAAATTTTTGTACCTTTTAGTATGGGTAAAGTTTGAAATAAAAATAACAACTTAGGAAGCACCATCATTTTTACCATTGATATTCTTCCCCATAGTGATAGTTTCAATCTGTTCCAAACCTCTAAATCCCTCTTTATTCCTTTCCACATAGGAATATAATTATATTGGTATAAATCTATATTCTTATCCGAGAGCCAAATTCCCAAGTATTTAACCTTTTTGACTACCTCTATCTCCGTTTGTTGTTTTAATAATTCAATTTTATCTTGGTCCATATTTTTAACTATCATTTTGGTCTTCCTCTTATTCAATCTAAATCCTGCTAATTTTCCAAATTGTTCCATCTCATCCAAAATTTCTTTTGTACTTTCTATAGGTTCTTCCAGAGTCACAACCACGTCGTCCGCGAAGGCCTTAACTTTATATTCATTTATACCTAATGTCACCCCTTTGATTTGCTTATTTTGTCTTATTGCATTTAATAAAACTTCCAGGACCACTATAAATAGCAATGGCGAAAGCGGACAACCCTGCCTTGTTCCTTTAGATATTTTAATATCTTCCGTGATGATGTTATTTATAATCAACCTAGCTTTCTGTTCTGTATAGATTGCTTCGATACCATTAAAAAATTCATGACCCACTTCCATAGCCTCCAAATTTTTCAACATAAATTCCCAGATCACATTATCGAAGGCTTTCTCTGCATCTACGAATATTTTTTTTTTTTTTTTTAAATAATATTTATTAAAATTTTCAAAAAAAAAAGAAAATACAGAAAGCAAGAGTTTACATATTTTCATATATCCTTATTTTCATATATCCGCTTTCTGGGACTCCCCCCTTCCCCCACCCCTACCATATTCCTTTTTCATATTGTTGGCTCCACAAGCTCTCAATTCTAATTAAAAACTTAATTTGTTAAACCATTATTCGAATTTAAAATTTCTGCACTCCACATCAATACCCTTAATAAAACACAAAAACTTTCTTTCCCAAGGCCCACCCCATTTTCATTCCACAATTTCCCTTTTTTTAATAATAAAAACTCCCCACATAATAAAAGTATCAGAAATAAGAAATAAAGAGTATAATAGGTAAGACAAAGCTAATTCAAAAAAAAAGAAATTAACAAGCCTTTGGATTATAGTTCTCCCCCCCTGTCCCCGGTTTAATTTCCCCCTGACCACCAAACCATGTTATCCGCCTGGGATTCTTACAATCCATAAATCACCTATTTCCCCCAACTCCTTGCTGGTTTTTTCTTTTCTTTATTTTTTTTTTTTTTTCCCTTTCATAAACATTTTTAGAACACTTAACTTCAGATCTGTAATAAAACTCCCCCCATTGTTCTTTCCAAATTGTAGTCCAGTTTTCTCTTGTTCCGCTGCTGAAACGTTCTAATTCAGAAGCTTAGTAAGTCTGCAGGGATTATTATTATTCAGGAACAAAAACTTGCGTTCAGTCCCTTCCTTTCTTCAATAGAAAATTCTATTGTCTCCTTTAGCTGAACACCCTGTAGACAAAATATTGTTTCCGTTTCGCAGCTTTCCCAGAAGATAACCAGTCCTGTAAAATTCCAATGGTGTTTTTTTCACTTACGACCATCTTTGTAATGACCCGAAACTCCTCTAGGGGGATTGTTGTAACTTTGTCTTCTCTAGTCCAAAAGTCCGATTGTTATCCATATTTTCGCCATTTTGTATCCAAGTTTTAACAAATTGTAGCAAATTGTAACAAATTTAGCCAGCAAAGTTCTCATAATAAAATCCTCTCTGCTTTCCGACTTTGACAGCTACTTTGACAGCTGTCAAAATCTCCGATTCTTTTCACCAGGCTCTCTCTTCAATCACCCCGGTTCCCAGGGGGGGGGGGGGTTACGTTTCTTCTCCCTCAGTTCATCCTCCAGCACAGTTCTTATAATTCCCCATCGTGAAATTCTTAGTTTTTATCAGCAAACAAATCTTTTTGGACCTTGGTTACCCCGTCCTTGTCTTGAAAGGTTTACAATAGGGGGGGGGACTGACTTCCTTTTTGGATCCCCCCCCGCTCGTATCCAATTCAAAAAGAAATTCTTTTTTTCCTCCTTTTAAACCCAGTTTCCAAATTACTCACGGGTTGTTGTCTAATAAGTCCGAATTTTCAATAGAAGAAGTCAGCGCTCTCCGCCGGATGGCATGCGGCTGCGCTCGGCAGGGATAGCAGAGGACTCAAAGCACCACGCTTCTCCCCGGCACCCGATCCTTAGCCTTTAAAAAGGCTCCTTCACGAGTCGGGAGGGCGCTAGCGGTGCCAGCCGAGTCTCCATGTCCACGACCCTCGTGGCCGTGGTTTTTAAGGGTCCCCGCATCGCCGGTGCGGTAGGACCCAGCCCCTGCCGAGCAGACTCCCTCCGGAGCTCGGAGGGAGTCCGCCATTCGGCGATGGCGCCAACCCGGAAGTCTGCATCTACGAATATTAAGCTTGCTGGTTTATCACACCTATCGGACAAATATTCAATAACATTGACTATATTTCTTATATTGTTCCTTAATTGTCTGCCCGGTAGGAAACCTTCTTGGTCTTTATGTATGATTTTTACTAATATCTTTTTTAATCTCTTAGCTAGAATTCCTGTAAAGATCTTATAATCTGTGTTCAGTAACGAGATAGGTCTATAATTCTTAATTTGGGTTAAGTCCGAATCTTGTTTTGGTATTATTGTAATAAATGCCTCTTTCCATGTTCCTGGAATATCCTTTTCTTTTAAAATGTTGTTCATTACTTCTACCAACGGGGCCATCAACGTATCTCTCATCTCTTTATAATAGCTAGATGTAAGTCCATCCGGACCTGGTGTTTTCCCTCTTTTTAATTCTTTTATGACTTCTTCTACTTCCTCTTTACATATTGGGGCATTCAGTTGTTCCCTTTGATCTGTTGGGATCTTTCTCACCATCTTCTCTTTCAAATATCTTTCTATTTTCTTCTTGTTATTCTTTTCTTTATTCTTATATAGTTGTCTATAAAAATCTAAGAATCTTTTCCTAATTTCTTTCGGGTCTGTTATTTCTTCTCCATTTACCTCAATTTTATTAATTGTACTTTGTTCTTTCCTTTTCTTAGCCTGCCAGGCCAACCATTTTCCTGATTTATTGGCAAACTCAAAGTTTTTTTGTCTTAGCCTTTTGATATTCCATTCAACCTCTTTATTTATTAACATCGCAAATTGGGTTTGGAGAATCTTTATTTCCTGTAGTATCTTCTCATTGTTAGGTTTTTTATCAATTTTTGTTCCTTATTCTTAATCTGTTCTAAGATCTCTTTTGTCTTTTTTTCTTTATTGTTTCTTTTCCATACATTCTGCTGAATAAAGAGGCCCCTCATCACTGCCTTACTTGCATCCCACACCACACTCGTTTTTGTCCCTTTATCCATATTATCCCTGAAGTAATTATCTAGATTTTTTTGTGCTTTTTCGATGAACTTTTGGTCGTCCCATATGTTATCATTCAACCTCCACCTAAAAGTTCGCTCTTCAAAACCTTTTAGCTCCATTTCTATTGGGTTATGGTCCGAAATCACCTTGGCCTGTATTTCAATTTTTTGAATTCTTGGAATTAACTCATTTGATACCCATATTTGATCTATTCTTGACATTGATTGGTTCGACTCTGAGTGGTATGTGAATTGCTTCTCTAGAGGATGTCTGAGCCTCCAAATATCTACTAAGTTACAGTTCTTTGTCATCGAAAAGAATGTTTTAGGTAATTTCCCTTCTTTATTCTTCGTTCTTCTCAATCTGTCCATTTCTATTGAAACCACACCGTTCATATCCCCCATTATTATGATTTTTTGGTCCATGTATTCAAATAATTTCTCCTCTAATAATCTGAAGAATTCCGTCTTGTTCCCGTTTGGTGAGTAGATCCCAACAATTATCAATTTTTCACCTTGCCACTTAATTTGAACCATTATGATTCTGCCTTCTTCATCCTTAAATAATTGGTGAGATTCAATTTTATTTTTAATATATAATACAACACCTCTTTTTTTCTCTTTATTCGAGGATATAAATTCATTCCCTAACCTTTTATTTATCAAAATTTTCCTGTGCTTTTTAATCACGTGCGTTTCTTGTAAACATATGATGTCTAAATTTTTCTTTTTTAACATATGTTCGATCTTGTTCCGTTTTTTCTTATCGTTCATCCCATTCACGTTCCAGTTCCATAGTTTTAACGTCATTCTTCTTATCACTATTTAGATTTGAGTTTTACCTTATAGTCTTTCTGTCTCTTCTCCTTCTTCGTCTTCTTCCTCTTCTTCTGATTCTCTCCCAACGTGTTCTTCTTCTTCTTCTTCTCTTAATTCGAATTCCTCCCTTAAGTTTAATCCTCCTTCTGCCCCTTTAGCCTCTTCCTCTCCCCCTTGGAGCTCTTTATATCTCCTTGTAAATTTTCCAATTTCCTCCGGACTAGTTAATCTTCTTTTTACCCCTTTATAAAAAAACGAGACTCCTTCCGGAAATTCCCATCTAAAATCGATCTTATTTTTCTTAAGCAGTTGCACCAGTGGTTTATAAGCTTCTCTTCGTTTCAACAACCTTATTGGAATATCTTTAAAGATAATTATATAATTCCCATCAATATATAATCTCTTCTCTCTATTCCTTTGCAAAATCTGATTCCTCATCTCTCTATCTTTAAATGTTATTAAGCAATCACCTGGGAATTTCTTTACTGTTCTTGATCTTATTTTCATTCTGAATGCATTTTGTACTGTTTTTGCCACTTCTTCCTCCGATAACTCCATCCACTGCGCAATTTCTTTTACCAATCTTTCTTTTATATTTTCATTTTGTATTTCCGGTACTTGCCTCAATCTCAAATTCACTTCTCTCTGTTTTAATTCATTCATTGCGATAGAGTCTTTTATTTCTTCCTGTATTTTGTTTAAATCTGCAATCTCCTTTTTCATCTTCTCTTCTTCCCGTTTCATCTCTCTCATTTCATGTTTTGTCTTTTTAAGTCCCTCGTCCACTCTCTTTGAGACCTCTTTAATCTGCCCTTTTAATTCACTAACTGTCTCCTCAATCTTTTTATCCATTTTCCCAATTTTATTATCAACCTGTTCTAATTTTGTCTCCAAATTTTTTTCGCTCTGTTTAATTTCTGCAAACATCTTCAATATTTCTGTTCTGAAATCTGTTTCCTGTTTTGAAGCTCTTCTATCTGTTGGGGTCCCCCCCTCTACCCCCTTTTTTTGTGTATGCGACATTTCCTCAACTGTCAAATATCAGATATCAAAAAAATTAAACTATATAGTTTCTAGACAGTTCCCAACTAGTAACAATTACTATTATCATTAAATATCAATGAAATGTCCATCAAAAACTGACAATACTAACTTAAAAGAAAAAAGGGTTATGATTTACAGATTTTTTTAACAGTTCGCCTTCAAAATCATATATTTAGATTTTGTCTCGTCCTCCACAGGTTGAAAAAACTTAGTTGTTAATCTGTATTCTTCTTGCCCCCGTTCGGGCTAATCCAATCAGAACATTTATTAAACTACTCTGATTTGAGGATCTATAAGAGCTCCAAAAACAGTTGTCTTTAGATTGGTAGTCCAAAAATACTCCAGAGGACAAATGTAAAGAATATAAAGTCCAAACTCCAGAAGACAAAGATAGTGAATATAAAGTCAAATTGTAATTTCCAATATGTTCAAGTTCCACATTCCAAATTCCAAACTATCTGTAATTATCTATATTTATTTTATTTATCCCTTAGAAGCAAATTTGTCCCTTAGAAATGGGTTCCTATAGTAAATAATTCCTGGAGGATTTTCCGTTAGGAGTTGAAGAGATTTCTTAAAGACGATTTTTCTTTCTTTCACAGTCTTAGATTACCTCTACGGAGGTTTCTTACTTTAAATAATAATGCTTAATTTGAACCACTAGAGGGAGTCCAACTCTACCAAATTTTAAAGTAGTTCTTAGATGGCTTCCCTACTCCAACAGTTCTCTTTAAAGTCCAATTTTCACTAATTTAAAGTTCCTAACAAAGATAGAGAACAGATGTAAAAGATGTTAAACAAACCACCAAAAACCACCTTCTTCAAGAAAAAAAAGGTAAAACCGAATATCTTATAAAGTCACTTATTATAACATCAGGAGTCCTTCTTAGCCCAATATGGCGTCAGAGGTTTTCTTAGCGTGGAAATGCACTCACAGAGCCACAGAGATGTAATAGAATAGTCCTCTTTGTCTTTCCACTGCTTCACTGACGCTGAGATCACACTTCATTCGCAAAAATTTTCTGCTCCCCTTTTTAAAGTCCTCCCTTCTCTTCTTTCTTATGGAGAAAGTTAAATTGTTACAGGGGAGACGATAATAGTAGCCGCTAGCGGCAACTTACTTTCACTTTAGGCTCTGCATACAACCTGTGTCTTTAAATGAAGCCAGACGTCCGCTGAACTCGAGCTCTTCTCTTTTTAATTCGGAGACTTCCTTGCTCTTACTGCTCGTCAATTCCAGCAATTTTAGATGTTCTGCATCCGAATTTCTTTATTTTGAGAGCGGAGCGCTATCTCCCACAGGCTCGGGGCTTCGCTTATTAGCCGCTGCTATGGCCGCCCGATCGCCTGCTGCTCGTTCCGCCGCACTCTTCACCTCTTTTTACGGAGGCTACCTGGCGGCCGAACGGGCAGCTTTTTAGGCACCGCCGGGAACCTGAATCCCTGGACACCCTCCAGAGGTACAACCAGAGGTTTTTGCGCCCTAAAAACCTCCTTTTTCGGCTAAAAAAGCCAGGGCTTTCCCACCGGAAAAAACCCTCGCCTGTAGCGGGTTCCGCGCTCCACCGGAAGTCATCGAAATAGAGCAGTTACAATTGGAAGATATGGCCTCAGGAGCATCTGCTTCTATTTTAGATAAATTTTTTGAAAAATTGGAAGCCTTGGATAAGAAAGCAGATGAGCAAACAGCAAAGATTGACCAAAACACAGAATGCCTAAATAAATTAACTGTACAAGTGGCACAGAACACACAGGCAATTGGACAGTTGACGGAGGCCACAGCAGAAAATCGGAAATTGGCCGAGGACACTAGACAAAAATTAGAAAATTTAGAACAAGAGGTAAGACCACTCACTAAACAAGTTGGGGAACATCAGATTTATCTTTCTATGATAGAACTGCGAAATCGTGAGAATAATTTGAGGATTAGGTCACTACAAGAGGCAGAAGAAGGAAATCTAGAGTTCTTAACCAAAGAATTCTCCAAGTTCTGGAATTTGGAGGAAAAGGACTTTAAAATTGTGTCAGCTTTCAGACTTGGAAGATTTATAAAGAAGGAGAGGCCCAGAGACTGTTTGATAACATTGAGATCAAAGGAGGAAAGGGACAAGATTTTGGGCCTACACTACGGAAAGTCACTGGATATTTTGGACAGAAGAATTGAAATTTACAAAGATATTCCTAGACAACTGTTGGACCTTAGAGCCGCCTATTCTGAACTTGCCAAATTATTAAGGAGCAACGCAATTGCATTTAGGTGGGAATTCCCCCAAGGAATATCCTTTACCTTTAGAGGGAGAAAGGTCAAAATTAGAACACCGGAAGAGAGAGACAAATTTCTGTCTTCATACGGAGAGGACCTTCAAAAAGGAACTGAACTACCGCCTGAGCTTGGGGCAACGCCAGTACCAGTACCAGCACCTGTGGAACCTGAAGATCCTGTGAACAAGATACCACCCCTTGAAAAATAATCAGATTAATTCAGGATGTCTCTGCAACTGTTGAGCTGGAATATAAATGGCTGTAACATTCCGGAAAAAAGGAAGAAAATATTTCATATATTAAAAAAAGAACAATTGGACATTATATGCCTACAGGAAACACACGTGACAAGGCTCCACAGAAAAGTGTTAATAAATAAAAGATTGGGCCAGGAATTTATATCTTCGGACAAAGTTAAGAAGAGAGGTGTGGTGATATATGCGAAAGAGAGCCTGTCACCCAAATTCTTATTTAAAGATGAACATGGAAGAATTTTGGCAATTGAGATACAACACCAAGGAGAGAAATTGTTGATATTAGGAATCTATGCACCTAACGAAGGGAAATCGGAATTTTACAAGAAGCTGCATGAGACTATGCTGGATTATCTGGACTACAACAACATCATAATGATGGGAGATATGAATGGGGTCGTATCAACTAACATGGACAAGTCACAAAGTCAAAATGTCACAAAAGACGGCAGACTACCTAAAACTTTTTTTGAAATGACAGACAATATGGACTTGATTGATATCTGGAGGACAAAGAACCCACTAGGAAGAGAGGGAACATTCTTTTCTGAAGCCCAACTGACCTGGACAAGAATCGACCAAATATGGATATCTAGAGGCCTGGCACCTAAGGCCAGAAAAGTGGAAATCTGCCCAAAGACCTGCTCTGACCATAATGCAGTAAAGATGGATATGACACTACTACCAACCGGATCCTTTAGATGGAAGATGAATGACAATTTGTTTAGAGATCAGGAAATTACCAAGAAGGCCCAAAAAGTTTTGAAGGACTATTTTGAGATAAATATGAACACTACGGTGGAAAAAAGAATCATCTGGGATGCAAGTAAAGCTGTAATGAGGGGATTCTTGATACAACAGAATGCCGTAAAGAAAAGGATACAAAATGAGAAAAAAGATAAGATTCTGGATAAAATAAAAGAATTAGAGAAGAAGTTAAGATCAAATCCGAAGTCACAGCCAACTCTGAGAGAAATTAAACTTTATCAAACACAATATTCTAAATTGATAAATCAGGAAATAGAATGGAAGGTTAAATCAATGAAACAAAAAACGTTTGAGTCGGCGAATAAATGTGGAAAACTGCTAGCTTGGCAGTTGAAGAGAAGACAAAGATTAAATACGGTTACAAACTTAGAGGTTGAAGGAAAAAACATTCAGAATCCTGCGGATATTAGAAAGTGTTTTCAGAGATACTTTAAAAAATTATACACCCAAGGGCCGCAAGATGAGGTTGAGATTAAACAATTTTTGGCAAAAAATGGACTATCCAAACTGTCACAAGAAAATAGGACAATCCTGAATTCTAAAATAACACGACAGGAGATTGAACAAGCCATTCAGAACATGCAACTGGGCAAATCTCCAGGGCCAGATGGGCTGACCTCCAAGTACTATAAGACATTAAAAGACTACTTGATACAACCTTTGATGGAGGTCAGCAATGAAATTTTGGAGGGGAAGAGGGCACCGGAGTCGTGGAAGGAAGCGTTTATCACATTAATACCAAAGACGGAAGCTGAAAAGACACAACTCAAGAACTACCGTCCCATTTCCCTTTTAAATGTGGATTACAAAATATTTGCAGACATTTTGGCAAGTAGACTTAAAAAAGTTTTAAATGAAGTAATCCATAAGGACCAGGCAGGCTTTCTCCCAGGTAGACATTTGTTTGCTAATACAAGGAACATTATTGACATTTTGGAACTTTTGCAAACAGATATAAACACAAAAGCAGTTTTAATCTTTATAGACGCGGAGAAGGCCTTTGACAACATCTCCTGGAAATTTATGATGGGAAACTTGAAAGAAATGGGAGTGGGACGGGGTTTTGAGAACGGGATTGAGGCGATATACTCAGAGCAGAAAGCTAAACTGATAGTTAACAATGTGGTTACAGAGGAATTTAAAATTGAAAAAGGAACACGACAAGGTTGCCCTATTTCCCCTTTGTTATTTATCTCGGTTCTGGAAGTGCTCCTGAACATGATCAGAGGGGACCGGTTGGTGGAAGGAATCCAGGTCGGACAGAAACAATACAAATTAAAAGCTTTTGCAGATGACCTGGTTTTGACCTTGCAGGAGCCAGAGTCTAGTACGAAAAGAGTATTACAACTGATTAATGATTTTGGTCGGGTGGCTGGATTTAAACTGAATAAACAGAAAACTAAAGTTTTGGGGAAAAACTTAACAGATACAGAGTCAGAACGGTTTCAGAAAGAGACAGAACTTAATGTGGTTAAAAAAGTAAAATACCTAGGGGTAAACATAACATCAAAAAATCTAAGTCTATTTAAGGATAACTATGAAAAATGCTGGGCAGAAATTAAGAGAGACTTAGATAGTTGGTCAAAATTGAAACTTTCTTTGTTAGGCCGAATTGCTGCCATTAAGATGAATGTATTGCCAAAGATGTTGTTTTTGTTTCAAACACTTCAGGTTTTGGACAAGACGGAGTGCTTTCAGAAGTGGCAAAGAGATATTTCTAAGTTTGTCTGGCAGGGCAAAAAGCCCAGAATCAAGTTTAAGATATTAACCGATGCGAAAGAAAGAGGGGGCTTTGCCCTGCCAGATTTAAAGTTGTATTATGAGGCCGCAGCGTTCTGCTGGCTAAAAGACTGGCTACTTCTTGAAGACACTGACCTGTTGGATTTGGAAGGGTTTAACAATGCTTTTGGATGGCATGCATATTTATGGTATGACAAGGTTAAAGCAAATAAGGCCTTTAAGAACCATATTGTCAGAAAATCACTGTTTAATGTCTGGACAAAATATAAAGACTTGCTGGAAAATAAAACTCCAAGGTGGCTTTCACCTTTGGAAGCTAAGGCCCGAAAAAGACCCAATATGGAGGCTAAATGGCCTAAATATTGGGAAATACTAGAAAAAGATGGAGACAATTGGAAATTGCAGAGTTTGGAGAAAATGAAGGATAAAGTGCGAGACTGGTTACATTACGCTCAGATTAAAGAAGTTTTTAAAAATGACAAGAAATTAGGGTTCCAGGTGGAGAAATCGAAACTAGAAACAGAATTGTTAGAACCAAAGACTAAGGTACTTTCAAGGATGTATAACCTGCTGTTAAAATGGAATACACAAGATGAAATGGTCAAATCGGCTATGATAAGGTGGGCACAGGACATTGGGCATAACATTATGTTTGAGGACTGGGAAAAGTTGTGGAGTACTGGATTGAAATTTACTGCATGCAATGCTTTGAAAGAAAATGTAATGAAAATGATATATAGATGGTATATGACCCCAGTCAAACTTGCAAAAATTTACCACCTGTCTGATAATAAGTGTTGGAAATGTAAAGAGTGTGAAGGAACATTTTTCCACCTCTGGTGGACCTGCCCTAAAGTGAAGGCGTTCTGGGAAATGATTTATAATGAGCTGAAAAAGGTATTTAAATATACCTTCACTAAGAAACCAGAGGCCTTTCTTTTGGGTATTGTCGGCCAAGGGGTGGTAAAGAAGGACCGGACATTTTTTATGTATGCAACAACAGCAGCAAGGATATTACTTGCAAAGCATTGGAAAGCTCAAGATCTACCCACGCTGGAAGAATGGCAGATGCAACTGATAGACTACATGGAACTGGCTGAGATGACCGGCAGAATTCGTGACCTGGGAGAAGAGAGGACTGAGGAGGATTGGAAGAAATTTAAGAATTATTTACAAAAACATTGCAACTTGAGTGAATGCTAAACAGGATGCTAGATCAAAATAATTGAGCACCACTAATTTAGATGATTTAAGAAAATAAGTGAGATTGAGAAAATATAATTTTTTTTTGAGAACTAGAAGATTATGAAAAATAGAAGGGATATAAGAATGCAAATAAGATAATAAATTGCTGACAAAATGTTATAACGATGAAAGTGGGTGCGGGAGATGTGAGGAAGTCCAAAGAAAATGTGAAACTATGTTAAGATATATGTTACATTGTTTATTATGTTTATTTCTATTGTAAAACCCAATAAATATTTATAAAAAAAACAAAACAAAACAGTCCACAAATACAAATACTATAAATAATCACCAAATCAAATACTGAGACTATAAAATTATAAAAACAATAAGTAGCATTTTCAGTGAGCATCTGAAACATGTCACTGATGAGCGAGGGTGGTGAGACTATTGGTAAAATCTATTGGTGTTTTGCAACTTTTTGACTAGTTGCAGGACCTTAACCAGACCTAGCAGAGTAAACGCAGAATCCATGGAAGCAATTGGCGACTTGGCTGCAGACAGGATGGACGAAGCAGGAACCAGGAACTTGTAGTAAGGTGTTTATTATATACAGTGGACTATTTACAGGAACAGAACACGGATCTTTAGCTAGCTCTCTCATACATGACTCACAACTCCTACACTGACACACAGAACTCTGAACTCCTGAACTAACACATTCCAGTTAGTAGGCCATTAATTATCACTCCCTTGAGAGAGCTTGACCAATCAGGGGGCCGACTTGTTGAAAAGGGTCAAAAACATTACCAAGCTGGAGTTCCCATGAGTGAAAGGAAACTATGAAGAAGAGCTGCGGAAGGGACATGGAAGTGACTTGAGGGCCTCGGATATAAGATTACCAGGTTAATGTGCTAGATCAATAGGATAAAAAGGACTGACAAACCTGGGACCAGGAGGAAGGGACGCTGGATGAAGACTGGATTTTTTTATTTCTCTTTTTATCATTAGGATTGTCTTATAAAATTGATGAATATTAGAAAAATGTTGAAATTGCAAAAATGTTTAAAGAATTAGGTAAAAATGTTATGATTATGAGAAGTTGGTAAAAATAAGATTTAAGTTTTAAGCGTTAAGGTTTTCTATAAGATAAGATGAAAATAGATTAAGGTAATGTAAAACGTTATGGTTATGAGAAGTTGGTAAAAATAAGATTTAAAATTTTAAGCTTTAAGGGTTTCTATAAGATAAGATGAAAATAGATTAAGGTAATGTAATGACAGAATACTATGAATTATGGAAAGGATTTGCTGTGATAACTATTAATCAAGATACAAGAAAAGGGAGGAGGAGGAGGTCAAAGAAAGAAGGTAAAGAAAGTGGAGAATTTGAGAATGATGGTCTTATTTTTTCTTTTTCTTTTTCTGTATTGTCTTTTTTTATTGTAATTTTTTTTAAAAAAAATTTCAATAAATATTATTTTTTTTAAAAAAAGAGAGAGCTTGACCAATCAGGGAGCTGTTTCCATGCTTCTGTTATCACCAGGCAGACTTACTCCTTCACATGACCTTCTGGCTGTCTGCCAAACCTTAATTGACTCTATGTGAGTAGCTGCACGTACACAGTTTCCCAACAGAGACCATTTCAGAGAAAACCCCACCATGGACAAGGTCCACCTATACTGGTTTCACTAGATTGCAGTCTTCAGATTGTGGCATGGTCAGTCTCCTCTGATGAGCTCATTAATTGTACAGGTATACAGCAGGGAAGGTGATTTGTTAGATAACATCCTGGGACTGACAGGTGTCCTGACATTTTAACAGCTCATTTGGATTGGTGCCTTATATTATCCTCCCGCCCCTTGGTTGATGAGAGCTTTCTTTTGGCTACTTTTTAATCTCCATGTTTCGAGTGGTGTTTCATCCTTAGAGGCAAGCAAGCAATATACCTTTACTTTACTATAGATCTCCCTTCCTATTAGAACTTTTACTTAGGCCAGCATCCAATCCGTTCCATGTGAAAATGAGAGCAGTACATGTGAAAAGGATCTAGGAGTCTTGGTTGACCACAAACTTGACATGAGCCAACAGTGTGACACGGCAGCTAAAAAAGCCAATGCAATTCTGGGCTGCATCAATAGGAGTATAGCATCTAGATCAAGGGAAGTAATAGTGCCACTGTATTCTGCTCTGGTCATACCTCACCTGGAGTACTGTGTCCAGTTCTGGGCACCACAGTTCAAGAAGGACACTGACAAACTGGAACGTGTCCAGGAGAGGGCAACCAAAATGGTCAAAGGCCTGGAAACGATGCCTTATGAGGAACGGCTAAGGGAGCTGGGCATGTTTAGCCTGGAGAAGAGGAGGTTAAGGGGTGATATGATAGCCATGTTCAAATATAGAAAAGGATGTCACATAGAGGAGGGAGAAGGGTTGTTTTCTGCTGCTCCAGAGAAGCGGACACGGAGCAACGGATCCAAACTACAAGAAAGAAGATTCCACCTAAATATTAGGAAGAACTTCCTGACAGTAAGAGCTGTTTGACAGTGGAATTTGCTGCCAAGGAGTGTGGTGGAGTCTCCTTCTTTGGAGGTCTTTAAGCAGAGGCTTGACAACCATATGTCAGGAGTGCTCTGATGGTGTTTCCTGCTTGGCAGGGGGTTGGACTCGATGGTCCTTGTGGTCTCTTCCAACTCTATGATTCTATGATTCTATGAAAATAATAGGAAGCAAATAAAATATAGGAATAAAATAAAATATCAAGGCATCATTAGCATTCTCTGATCCAATGCTAAACAACCCCATAGCAATGCATCTCGAGGCTCTAGATTGTGCTGTGTGAAAGATATCTTTGCTCTCTAAAGCCCTGCATCTTGCACAGTTTCCTAACACTAAAAGGAGTGATCTGGCATAAGTTTCTTATTTGAACTAAAAATATAAAGGCGGAACACTGCAGGACAAAAAATAACTGCTCAGGCTGACCAGAAAAAAGGAACATATAAAAGAGGTGAACTATTTAATATAGTGTCTAGTTCTAAATTACTGAAATGCTGGACACTGATGGGGTTCCCAACCATCTTCCAATATATATAAGTCTCTGAGTGCCTGTAGCAGCTAATAGTACTAACAGCTACTACAGAAACCCCTGGCTGGAGAGTTCTCCTTCAGCTTTCTACTTGCCCCATGCCCCAGGCAAGGAGAGACCCACAGCACTTGTCTCTTCACCATCTGTCAATGCTTCACTTTTCCTGGCAGAAAAGAACAAGGCACTTGCTTCTGGCTGTTTCTCTTCCTTGTTCTCTCACTCGCCGACTGCTTTTCTTTACTGCGTTCCATCTGCAAGCAAGTGTGCATGGTGGCAAGTTAATTATATATTAGCAAGATATCCTCATCAGTTGTCCCAAATCATTGCTTTAAACAACAATTGTTGATAATTTGGTTAACAATGACTCTGCTGACGGAGTACAGCAGGTTAGAGGGAGCAGTAGAGAATGCCATTACTTTAATGCTTGGTGGAGCTGCAGCACATCTTTCCCAAGCAGAAGACCCAAGGCTCAATCCGTAGTTAAAATGGTGGCGACATCTGGGTAGGTATTTGGGGCACCACTCAGCAAAATAAGCAGGAGGGCTTCTAACTGAACCAGGACTGGCTTACTGCATGTTGAAGTAAGTGAAGAAATAGACAGTGCCATGTCAAGAGCTCTCTCCCCAACACACACACACCCAGTAAGATCATAAGTCCAGGACCTAAAATTGTCTAAGAGCAATACTGGGTGAAAAGGATGCCAGAGGGGAGGACTGGGGCCATGGAGAGCTGCTGCCAGTCTCCAAGGCAGCAGGATCCATCTCAGGTAGTAGGACACATACCCAAAGCCTCAAAGAGCTGCCGCCAATCAGTAGGTAACACTAGACTTGATGGACCAATGCTCCATATAAGGAAACTTCATGGATTTGATATAAAAACAAGTCAGCAGATAAGTGAGTCTTTTCCACAACAGATGATTTGCCTTCTAGCTGTGGGATGGGGAGCCTGAGGCTCTGCAGACCGCCAATTTGTTGTTGGACAACCAACTCCCATAAGTACCAACCAGCATAGCCAATGATCTGGGATCATGGAAGTTGCAGTCCCTCAGCAACTAGTTCTCCCATCTTTGTTCTGACTGAAGGATTGGGGGATGGAGATTATGATTCTTCCCTTAGGACAAATTGTGTGAACTTTGTAATTTCATTTTATTTATAATGCAATGCGGTTAAAAACAAAGAATAACATTTTACCTTTGATGTCACCTTTCAACACAGTCTTCTTCAGGCACACTCCCCTTAACAGAGTAAATTATAGTTTGTGTGTGTGTGTGTGAAAGTGAGAAGGGTTCCATTATGCTATGAAATATTTTAATTTTTCAGGCCAATATTCACCAGCTTATAAAAATGGAATCCAGTTTCTATGCCAGCAGCTGTATGTTTTACTAATCCAGAGGATGTGTGCTACACATTTACAATAGCTGATTATGGACCCACCCTTGCAATTTAATATCTAACCGGGACTGCTCTGGCAAGCCATTCATGTGCCGTTTCATAAAGGCAGCCAAAATGATATATGGAATGGAAAGGATTGTAGATGGGGAGGGATGATAGTTAAGTGATGACGAGCTGAAAGTGTTTAAGCCAACTATGGGTTATTATTATCAAATTAAACTGATAATCCTTTGGCGGTCATTAGACAGCCCTGAACTGGAAGATATATGCTCACTCTTAGCTAGAACTATCTGAGTTCAATTTGCAGAGATATACATCACAGAGGCAGTGCAGGTGCATATTCTGGGAACTGTTAAATCTGATCTAGTAGGCTATGAGAGCAGTCATCAAATGCAGCAGAATTCAGAGAGATGACTGTGGTGCAATCCCTTCACCAGCCATTTCTTCCTTAGAATTTGGGGTTGCCTGTTTCACAGTGCCCTCATTTCAGAACCTACTTGCAGGCAGAGAGCTAACTTAGCATAGTTAAGTCTAGGCTACATACCTAGTTCTCCATTTTCAGAGAGAGTTTGGTTTAAGGGCTGCTTTCAAAGAAGCATCTCCCCAGCAGAATTCCACTTGCTTGTGTAATACTTTAAATTAGACTAAAAAGTTGAATTCTGCCATCTGTTTAAGCTGGGTGGGGGGGTGGGGGGTCGAGAACCCTGAAAAAAATCACATTGCAGGGCATAAGCTTGAATTGGATTGGTCACAATAAACAGAGCTACTTCCCCCCACCCCCCAAATATATTGGGAAATATCTCCGCTTAACTAATCCAATCCGATTCCCTTCTCCACCAAGTCCCACCCCCCACCCCAAGTTCTCAGTGTGTAAAATGCAGGCCTGATTTCTGCAGTTGATTCATCCTCCAGACTTGATGAAGAAGGATTAAATTATTCACTGGGTTTCACAATATTCAGTCGTATGTCTTGGAGCACAAGCTCTCAATTTAGAGATATGATTGAAATGATTTATGGTTCTCGGCTGCTGAATAGGCAGATACTTTTCATGTTGAATAGGGACCCTCTCATCAAGCACCATTCTATTAAATACAAATGCTCTCGGGGATCATCATTTTTATCAATGTTTCATGCACTTATCCATTAATTTAGATGTTTTCATTTTGAGCAAGTGTTTCTGACTCCCCATAGCTTTTTTTTTGTCTTCAGAGTGAAGCCTGCTACTTTGACAATGTCAGATAAATTTCTCTCTCTTCTGTTTTATCACACAGTTCACTTAATCGACAACATTTTAGCAAAGGGAAGGCATAAATTGCTTTCCCCCCCTCCCCATGCCAGAACTGCATGCGTAGTTTGAAATCAGGGCTGATACACAAAATCCATTGTTTCTTTTAACCCCTCCCCTGGGGCCCTGGTTATATAAGTTGTACGAAATTACAGCAGCACAGTTAAATCACAGTATGCCATCTTGTTCAAGACAAATTCAAATAATGCACCTCAACCCAATACGAATATCAAGCGAATCCGAGCAGCATTATCTCCAAATTCCCTCTCGCCCACATATTACACAAGCATAGCTTACATTTGAAGGAGTGGAGAGATTAAAGGAGAGAAAGATGAAAAGGGAAAGGAAAGAGAGGGAAGAAGGAGGAGGAGGAGGAGGAGGGAGGAGGAGGAATAAGCACCAGGTCATGCTCTACAATTATCAGGCACAGCAATTACAATACTGTTGCTCCAGCATTATGATGAGGGTGTATTTAACCCCAATACACTTTGCACCCACCTCTCCAATGCAGAAAGTTACATCACTTAGATTTCTTAAACATTCAATGTTTCTGTATTATCTTCTGTATTCAGTTTCCTCAGTTTGGCTTCTAGTCCCTAGGAAACCTAGTTTGCTTGACCATCCCACCACAACACAAGAACCTCCTTGCAGGCAGAGAGCTAACTTGTCATAGTGAAGTCTAGGCTACATACCTACTGTAGTTCTCCATTTTCAGAGAGTGTTTAGTTTATGGGGTGCTTTTATGTGTTTGCTTTACACATAAAATCATTCATTCTACTACAAAAACTTCAGCCGCTGACAACACTCTCTAACCTTTCTCTAACATTGATTGTGTAACTTCCCAAAAGAAAATAAATAAAAAGAAGTCAGTATTCTAGCAATTATTCTCCAGAATGTGATGTCTTGTCCCATAAGCACCTAAATAATTGTGGGCAATGAATTGCTTTTACAATATTTTGCCAACAGATTTCTGGCTACAACAAATGCATTTCCCACCAGGGCTCTCGGTTCCTTTATTTATAATATTGAAATGTCTAAAATCATATTAATGGCCTTGATGTCACTACAGAGCCACTAATCTCCTTCAATTTTCCCAGCAGTGTTTTCCCCTTTTCCCAATATATTACTGCGTGCTTGCAATTCCTTCATCAGCCTAACAGAAACGTAGAGCAGGTCCACTGCTCTCCTCAAATTGTCATGGAGGGTTTGGAACTTGATTTCAGCATAATAAATGCACATATCTGGGGAGATCAACTAAACGAGTTGGGAAGTCCATGTAATTAGATGGTATTTTGACGAAGAAGAAAAAGTCGGCATTGATCTTGAAGCATTTGCCTGACTCCTCAGTACTTTGGTGTCTTTTACAAACATAGCATGCATTGCATGCATTTCAGAAAGCAATTTCTTGCTCTTTCAAGGCTCTGACATCTACACTAGGCTTCCCAAGATTCACATCAAAAAGAAACCTAGGGAGCCGCAGCTAAGATGTAAAAGAACACAGCTAAGTTGGAACAAAATCATCAAGTCAAAAGAAATCTACTGAAAAGAAAAAAAGAAAGAAAAAGAAATCAGTTCATTAACATTTAATTTCCAGATTGCCATGCGGTGAGTGTTTCATCCAAGATGCAAGCCATTTTCAGATGCTATCTTTTATATCAAATAAACAAGCTGAGTTATATTTGCCTTTTATTGTCATCTTAGTAGACAGTACCTTCACTTTTTCTATCTTTATGCAAATGCATTTTAATAAAAGAGAAGCGGGAACTGCCGGGCTCAAACATCATGACTGCCTAGCAGATTACAGTTGGCCTGGTTTCCGTTTTGAACAGGGATAGAAATTTTGGGGAAGGGAACCATTTAAAAATTAAGAAATCTGGAACTGCCTGACCATCAAGTTTCATGAGGGTACACCATTTTGCCATTGCGTCAGAAATTCCACAGATGTGTCTGAGTGAAGACCAAACCAGACAAAATGACATTCACACAATTTGCAGTTCATGCTCCCATTGAGGTCCCAATCCAGATCATGTCCCCACCCCCAATGCCTGCTATTTGATCTGGATCAAAACCTCCTATTTAACTCAACCCAGAAAATGTCAGCAAATCAGAATCCATCAGCAACCTAGAGTCAAGCGGAACAGGTAGATGATAGGATCACATTGGATTTAGCCTTATGTTCTAAATCCATTGACCTATCTACCTATGGGTAGATAGGTCAATGGCTAACAGCATTCTCAAAATACTTTGTAAACCCTACGGCTCACCCACCACTCTCAAAACTCCCATACAGTGGTACCTCAGGTTACAAACACCTCAGGTTACAAACACTTCGGGTTACAAACTGTGCTAACCTGGAAGTAGTACCTCAGGTTAAGAACTTTGCTCCAGGATGAGAACAGAAATTGCGCAGCGGCGGCGTGGCAGCAGCGGGAGGCCCCATTAGCTAAAGTGGTACCTCAGGTTAAGAACAGTTTTGGGTTAAGAACAGACCTCCGGAACAAATTAAGTTTGTAACCTGAGGTACCACTGTATCTGCATTGCTCCAACACCTACACCAGTTCCTATTGCTAAATAGCTAACCAAATAACATTCATTGACCCAGTTCACACATCATGCTAAGACAAACAATGGTTGAGCATGAATGGGCAGGTTCCCAGAGAAAATATCATGGCTGCTTTGCTTTTCCTATGGTCCTCCTGCTGCTGCTGCACTGCTAAGCAAAGCTTTGACTTAGACAAACCAGACTTGTGGTTTGTCTTGTTCCATGAGCTGTAACCAAGATTTGTTCTTGATTTACAGCTCATTATTGTTTGGAGTGAGACTAACCACAGACCTAGATTTGGATGACAGGCTAAGTCAACCCATGGTTTACCGCAAAGCATCTCAGGAAGAGTAAGGCAGCGAAGATTTTCTCTGGAAAGCTACACTTACTTTGTGTTATTATTTGTGCTATTGGTATTGGGAGGAATCCTATTGTGCACATGCCCTGCTTGGCTTGGTCCCTGTGAGAACATAACGCTGGATTAGATGGGCTTTTCATCTGATCTAGTAAGGCTCTTCATAAATTATGTTCATTTTTGTTATCTGTCCTTATTTGGGTAGATCTTGCCAACTTTCTGCAAAGTCCACCTTTCTTAAAACTGTTGGAATATTAATTAGGTCCATAATAATTTGATTTGGTTAGCTATAAGCCACAGGAAAACAAGAAAATAATCAGAACTGAGTTACACATTTCACTCTTAATTTAAATTAGGACAGAGGGATCCCACAGAGATGGACGTGGGAGAACTGGTATGTGTGCTTTCAGTGGCAAGGTGATTATATTTATATAGTTTTACAGTTGTACACATTTGAGCATATGTTCCACTGAAAAAGCATATAGGGAAAAGGCTAGGGGTGTGCAGGGATTCCCTGATTTGACATGTATAGAGGCGGTTTTAGGGTGGCACAACTGGCGTGGTCATACTGGGTGCCATGCTGCAGGGAGTGCCAATACAGTGCTGGAGAACGGAGCATGAGAGGCGGAGTGTGTGTGTGCATGCTGAATTTTAGCACTGCACAGGATGCTGCTGAAATTTGAGAGCCTGAAGTCCACCACTGCTTGTGGTCACAACCTGTAGCCCTCACAAGAGGGCAATCTGCCCTGCGCCAACCAAGGGGCCACCCACTCCTTTGTGGATCTGCTCCCAAAAAAATTTAGAGGGCATAGCTAAGGGCTTTTAAAAGAGTTTTAAAATCCTTAAAAACCCCTTTTAAAAGGCCAAGGGATGAACGGAGTCAGAATCTCCGCTCAGCCTAGCTGATAAAGCCTCATCTTCCTCCGAGCTGAGCCTTCAGAATCACTTCCCGACGTGTTTAACGACCTGAGCCTTTGATGAGGCTTCAGGCACATTCTTCAGCAGAGTTTCCAGCACAGGAAAGAGACGAGAGGTTTGGGCTACATTGCTATGCTTTTTATTTCTAAGCTACGCAGACAGAAAAGACATCCTCTCTCTATGAAAGCAGAGAGCAACTGAACAAAGGAACAAAGGAAACAGGAAACCACTAACGTCACATCCCGTCTCCCTTCCCGTGAGACTTCCAACAGCCTGGAGATCTCTGGAATGTAAACAGAGTCCTGTGACTCCAAGCAGCTGCACAGTGATAAGAACAGAAACTAACAAATGGCACTGTGCAGGATCAAATCTGCTGCTCCATCACATGGAAGCACCATGCAGGATTTGATCCTTCCACTTAACAGTTAAGTAGGAGAATTCACTCTGGTGCAGTGCTGCTTTGTAAGCTTGCAAAGGAGCATCCACACCCCACAGGTTCCATACCTCCACTAAACAGGCAGGAAGTAAAGCCACAGCACTTCTGCCAGGTTGATCTCTGACTCAGACTTTTTCACTGACCTGCCTGCCTCTCCTTCCTTCTTGACATGCCCTGCATCCTGGCAGCCACAGATTGCTCTGGACCACTCTAACTCGGCTCACAGCTATCCATGTCTATCTGTACCTGACTCATCCAAGGCCCATTGAATATGTCTGACTCATCTTGGGCCTCATCCAAATTCAGTGCACTACAGATATGAATGATGAAAGCCACTCATATAGATACTTTATATTCATTGTCCAATGGCTCCTAAATGGTGGTTGTGGAAAAGGGATTACTTCTCATATCTGAATTCTGAAGAAAAGTCAAAAACACATCTGAGATATAAAGAAAGAAAATAAAAACATGTTGGATTTATATTATCCTGAAGATCAGGATGTAATTCACATAAACTTTTGGAACTATGCAAGTACACACACAAAACAGTTTAGTAGTGTAAATAATACCAATACATGCAGCCTAAAAGAATCTTTTTTAACCAATGTGTAAGAATGTTTAAGAAATTTAACAGCAAAATGGCTTCCCAACTTGCATGTTAGAGATTGTCCTTACTTTGTCAAACACCTTCATATATCATGGGTACACTTACGTAATTTAAGGCATGGAATTCAATATTTATGTTCACACAGATGCCCTCCTATTAACCCAGCAGCTGGAGCTACAAATCCTCATCTGAATTCACCCTCTGAAGCAGAAATGACTGTGCCCTGCAGATTGATAAATAAGCTACTACTGTTGCACTCCATGCCAATACGTTAAAGTTAATATCTCATTATTTCAGATACAAAAAAAGCTGAACCCAACAGGAGAGAGATGGCGTAAGATTTTTATGGTTCAAGGGCAGCAAAGTATAATGTGGCATATAGGTGCTCAAAAAGATGATCATACAGACATCCCAGGTTTAATCTCCCACGTCAAGTCAAAATGTTTAACTTAATTAGTTCAAGAGCAAATCCAGTGAGATGATATCCCGGTGGTCCTCAATGAAGAAAATTGGGCCACGTGGTCTGGTTCTTGCATAATTCCTTTGCATGGATCTCATCCATATTTTTATTGCTTTCCTTGACAGCTGTTCTTCAACCACACAAAGAAGAACATATTCAGATCAGAAATAAAGATGCTCTAAAATGCTTCCAGGTTTCAAGGGGTCATAAAGTATGAGGAACTCTAAACCTCAGCTAAACTTCATGCAGACTGTAGGGGATGATATAAAAATTTTTTCCTTCCTGTAGCACCTTAAAGACCAACTAAGTTAGTTCTTGGTATAAGCTTTCGTGTGCATGCACACTTCTTCAGATACTATGGCAGACCAACACGGCTACCCATCTGTAGGGGATGATATCAGTGATGCTTCCACAGGGCAGAATGAGAATTGTTAAATGGGTTGGCTATGCTATCAGCAGGTGAAGCTTTTTATGATCCACTTCCACAGCATAATAGCAGACCTGAAGACTCTGAAATATTTAGAGTGTCTGGAAATATATTGAGTCAAACTAGGCACCTTTCTAATTCCAGCCCAGCCCTGCTATTTCCTCTGTTAGTAAAAAAGAACAAGCGACAAGGAAGTTTTATTTCATTTTATTTTTCTGTTCCCACAATTCTGTGTGTACCATCATGTTTAAATAAACCTGCAGTGTAGCTAGTTATTAGCAGTCCTCTTAGCAAAGTTGCACACGTTTTCATTATAAAGCTAACAATATCATGCTGAGGAGTTTGCTTTATGAAAAGCATAAATATTAAGTGAAAAGCATTCTAGTAAAATTTGCATTGTATTTTCTTCTACTAAAACAGAACGGCAAATTGTCACTAGTTGCTAAGTAACCCACAGGAACTCATTTCTCTTCAAAGGAAAGCAATTAGGCCTTTTAACCTATTTTAATGGGGGGAGAGAAAATCTATACAATTCAAGCTTCCTTGCTGTCTTTCTGTCTTTGCAGTACATTTCAATATGGGAAGTGCTGATATTAATTTCAGATGCTCTGGAAAAAGACAATATGTCCAAGTTCCCTGTTTTGTAACCTAAGAACCTACCACTATCTTATCATATCATGTATTTATTTAGGAGAGGTATCATTACATTTCAACACCCCTGAAATCACACTGAACTTTGGCTTGATTACATGGTTGCAGGGGCAGCCTTTCTGGAAGAAAAAAGATAAGATGGGGAAATGCCTAAATACATGAAGATTTTACTGAAACTAAAAGATAGTTTACAACAGTTTCTCCCAACCCAGTGCCCTCTAGATGTTGCTGGACTGTAATTTCCATCACCCTTGATCATTGGCCATGATAGTTGGGACTGATGGGAGCTGAGGTCCAACCATATCTTTTACTTCTTCTTCTTTATTCAAAAGTTTATTCAAAAGTTACAATACAGCTTTGTCCACTGCCATAATATCACAAAATGGTCACTCCAACCATATCTTGAATGCACCAACTTGAGAAAGGTTGATCTATCAAACACCAAACACTCAGATTTCTTAAGACCCTGACACCTTATAATTACACAGAATAATTTTATGAGGCACCTTGTGGGTAACTCTGCATCTAAAACCATTTCCAATTTCTCTCTTTTACTTCCAATCCTTGATTTTTTCCCTGGGCATCACACCTTATGGATTCAGCTCACCGTCGTACTATCCTTGGCTGTTCATATATGAGTAATAGCCATACAGCTGGGTATAATTATCCTAGGGAGGAGACAAGTGAATGCAAGATTCCTCCTGGAAAACTGGACTGTGCCATTTACAATTCCTGTAGCACAAGCCACCACAAACCCCGAGACATTTAATCGTAAGATTTTAATAGTTGTTTTTTGTTTTTAGCATCAAGTATCATAATATAAGAGCGAAAGAGTGTGAGAACATGTGCTTACTTATTTATCGTGGTAGTTCATCTGAAAAAAACATATAACAATATAATAGCTAGAAATATCTATCAAACACACTGTTCAGTCAAGAATATATATCAAATACACTGTCCAATGTTCAGTCTCAAGGTTTAAAATCTTTTGCTCCGCATGACTGCAAACGTATTTTCCACAGATTAGGGGGCAAAAAACTCTCACTACATGATATGATTGCTGATCGTCAGATTGATTCTTGACAGGGCCCTGAAGCATCACACTGATCCTCACACTATAATTCCTGATGCCATAAAAAGTGAATTTGTTCTCTTGTGGGTCAACAGAGTGCAGCTGAACTGTGTTTGCTATACCATTTCCCCACCTCTCAGAAAATCAGCTGGACAAACAACCACTTTGTTTAATTTGTAAATGGCTTCCTAAGCTGGAGAGCCAATTTCAGGCTAACAAAATCATCATAATAAGTATAAATAAATAAATAAAGCTGCTACCAAAATGGAAAAGTGATTGCCCATCTGTGTTGTTACGAGAAGTGAGAACAAGCATCCTTTTCA
Organism: Podarcis pityusensis; assembly: GCF_964106645.2. Classification (NCBI taxonomy): domain Eukaryota; kingdom Metazoa; phylum Chordata; class Lepidosauria; order Squamata; family Lacertidae; genus Podarcis; species Podarcis pityusensis. The sequence continues at coordinate 59,938,672 of NC_138032.1, forward strand.
GGAGTCGTGAAAGCAGACCGAAAGCATAAGCCCTCTCTGCTTGTTTGGCATGATCGACATGTGGAGCAGCAACCATGCGGAGGGACACCCCACAGCAACCAGTCATTGAAGTGGAGATGAAGGCCATATGAGGATGCGGCTGCTGAGCTAGGACTGACGAATAAGGCTCTCCAGTGCCTTTACTGGTGGGTATCAGAAGGCAGCAATGGACAACATAACAGCCCTGCTGGATAAAGCTAAGAGGCTATCTAATCCAGCATGCTGCTCTCATGGTGGCCAACCAGAGGCCCATGGGAAGCCCACAAGCAATAGCCATCACCCAACTGTTGTTCCCCACCAACTGGTATTCAGAGGCATACTGCCAACCAGGTGGAAAGAAGGGGATACCTGACCCTGCACAATCAACCCAGAAAGGGCCACTGTCGCCACCAGCCTGTGCCTATACTAGGAGCTACTGGTCAGTCAGACACAGTGCCCCTGCGTGACACTAAACAAGTGCCTGAAAGAAAAGAGCACTTTCCGGCTTCCATTTGTTCTCGGTGACTATAACGATGGGGGTGAATTTGTCAGTGTTGGTTTCTCTCCCTTTGTAATTTTTCCAGTCTTAAGTTTCATTCTCTATAGATCCACATCCGTTTGAGATTTGTCATTGTGGACTTGCGGGTTGGCGCCTCTGGCAAAGGCGGATTTCCTCCGATCGGGAGGAACCCGCTCCGCGAAAAACAGGGTCTGAACCGCCACGGCGAGGCGGAGACCCATTAAAAACCACAGGCGGGAGAAGCCTGTGGACGTGGGATTCAGCTGGCACCTTTGCGCCTCCCCTACTCGCGGGGAAAGCCTGTTTTGGGGATCCGGAGCGACGTGGGGTGAGTGGCGCGGTGCTTTAAATCGACTGCTTTTTTCACGGAGTGAAGCCGCATTGCTGTTGCCGGAGAGCGCTGACTTTTTCCTGTGGACAATTGGATTTCAAACAACTACTCGTGAGTAAATCGGAAAATTGGATTTTTAAATACTTTAATTCGGCACTGAAGCGGGAGGTCACAAACAGGAAGTCCGCCTTCCGTTTTTGTAAATAGACTGAAGCAAAGACGTTACAAGTAAAGCCTTTGAAAGCTTTTGGCAAAGGATTAAATTTCCACCGGTTTAAAGTTACAAAACCCCCTTGGGAAGCAGGAGAAGAGGGGGAAATTTTGGATCTAGTGAGCCTGCAGGAGAGAGTGAAAAAATCAGATTACCACTGCTCTGAACCTGGGAACGGGCTGCCAGATGACGTTTGGAGAGAGTGCTTTTGACAGAACGGATTTGACAGCTAGCTAAACAAGAGTAAGATACTGTTTCCATTGTCCCTTTCTGCGTTTAAAAATTAAAAAGAGGAAAAGTAACTGAAATTTTATCTTTAATGTTTGAAATTGCGCTTGAAAGAACTGATACAAGTGGAGACTGTTTCCCTCTAGAGGGAGCTTTTGAAACTGTAACAGGACTGTAACTGGGGAATCTCCAGCTGCAGAAAAGGAGTTTGGGAACCAGAGAGCGACCTTGGGCTATTTAAAAATGTTGATAGGAGAGGCCATTGTGACTGTTTTATGTAAGATAAGCTGTTCGCTGGGACAGCTTCACAAGAAGATGGATGATATGACTCTCAAAGTTGATAATTTGGAACAGAAAGTGACCAACTTGAGTCAAAAAGCGAACACTAACACAGAAATAATTCAGGACTTGGTACAGGAACCCATTTTGGCAGGACAAATGGTGGAGGAGAAGAAGGAGAAGGAGAATGCAGCTGTTGTTCAACATAAAATAATACAAGTGAGATCTGTGGATTTACAGAAGCAAATTGGAGATTATAAATTGAGGCCTTCTATGATTGAATCCAGGAAAAGTCAGACTCCGAGGAAAATAAAACTTGGAATTGGAGGAATTTTGAAATATACCCGGAAATACTTTATGGACTGTAGTTTTAACTATGGAAACTCAGCTGATTTGTTCAGAAGGAAGAAAAGGATTGACAGGTTGGAATTTCCCCGAGATTGGCTCTTTAGCATTAAAGAAAATGAAGAAGACCTGCAGAAGGGACTTGGAAAAGAGTTAAGAGCCTCGGACATAAGATCACCAGGTTGATGGACTTTATGGAATTGACAGAAAGGACTGGCAGAATCCGAAACCTGGGAGAAGAGATGGTGGAAGAAGATTGGAAAATTTAAAGTTTTTATATAGACTTATGGTAAAACTAATGAGTGATAGAAAAATGGTGGAATGATTTTTTATTTTTTATGGGCTTAACAGAAATGTTATAAGGAGTTAAGCACATATAAGTAATTTAGTTTTAATGGAAAATAAGGTTAAAATAATACGTTATTTATAATATCACAGAAAATGGAGAAAGATGGAAAGGATTTGCTGAAACAATTAATAGAAGCGGAACACAAAAAGGGAGGTGTGAGGAGGTCGAGGAAACAAGGGAACGAAAGATAGAGTATGGAAAAGAGAGGATGTATGTTTTTAAATTGTTTTTGTTTTGGGGAGTGGGGTTTGTTTAGTTTAGCTTAATGTGTTTAGTTTTGAGTTTAGGTTGTGTTTTGTATTGTTTATTGTATGGTGTTTTTTTTTCTCCTTCTCTTTGTTTTTCTCTCTGTTTTTTCTTCTGTCTTCTGTTTTCTCTCTTTTGCTTTCTCTCTCTCTTTTTGTAATCTATAAAAGTAATAAATATATTTTTTTTTTAAAGAGATTTGTCATTGTGAAAATTCATCAGCATCTCAGTGCGAATTTCCCCTAAGCTATTCATCCTGGCAAAGCAAAGGCGCCAAATATAATTTTTGTATGTTATTTTCAATGGTGTAGGCACCCTTCTGACCCTTTCCCCAATTATATAGGCATTTTTGGTACACATTATCAGACTGAAGAGCTGCACTGCCGAATCTGAAGAAGCGAGACTTTGGGATGACTGTGTTTAGGTTCATGTGTTGTTTTGGAAAGTGTGAATTCCCCCCGCCCCCATCCTTATCCCAGAGTACCAGCACTTTTATTGCCCTGGGTGTATCTTGCTAATGCCTTGCCTAAGTCCCCACCTGCTTCTCAAGATGTTCAAGCCTTAAACAGTTGGTGTATTAGCATGTGTGGGTCACTACAGTATTGCAGCGAGAGCAACACAGCAGGAAGGTCTATAAATAAAATACACGAAATATCTGACCCCTGATATTCAGAAAGGGTCAAGTGACTGGCATGACTGTGGATTCTGGCTCCTCATTTATATCAAGTACCCCCCCCCCGGTCCCCTGGTAGCTGCAAGTCAACACAGCGGGAGTTCTGAGTAGAATGTCTCTACCCTGCCATTATTGTCTGTATACAGTTAGAACCTACATCCATATTTTTTTTTACTCTGTTAAGCAGAAGAGGGATCTGCACGCACAGTGCGTTGTATAAATAATAGATAAGAATAGTCTTGACTAACCCAAATCATTTTGCACCATCAGCATATTTCAGCATCCCTCACACCTTTCGTTTGCAGACAGCGAGCCAATACGTTTCATTTATTTATCTGGGTTTTTGTTTTGAGGCAGTAAAATAGTTCATTTTTTTAAAACAACAACAACAACAATGCCCCCTCTGAGGTCTCATTTGATAATACACTAAGCCTGAGCATCAACTGTGAGCTTTTGTACCTTCTAGTTGTGACAGTATCAGAGCAACATCATAAGCTATCTTCCAGTGTCCTGGGGGGTAGCCCTGTTAGTCACTTGCAGCCCAAGCAAGAGTCTTGTGCCACCTAACAGACAAACAAATTTATTTTGACATAAGCCTTTGTGGACTACAGTCCATTTCATCAGGTGCATGAAGTTTTATCCTGAGCTGCAGGTACAAGATTGGATCATTTATTTATCATAACATTTAAGGGCTAATCAAACCCTAGAGTGGGGGTGGGGAGGCGGTGGCCCAGCGGCAGATCTGATGGTCCCAGTCTCCTGTTTGGTCTGCTGTGGGGCATAAAAGTCGGCTGTGCTGTGAATGGGGCAGCACAGTTAGAACCAGTCATCCCACCCACCCCCTGCATGTGTGGCTCTGTCCGTTGGTAAATGGGCAGAGCATGTGCCTGGCCTTGCTGCAGATTTACTCAGTCACCATATTCCAGGTGAGGGAGGAATTTGCCTGCAAATGAATTGGGCCAGTTTGAGGGATTTTCCTTCCTCATAGTACCTGTCACAATTTGGGGGGGGGGGGAGGCATTGGGTTGGATCCTTAGTCAAAAGCGAGATGGGGTTGGTGTCCCACTCCCAGATCCAGAACCAAAATTCAGGGTATCTGGTATAGGGGGCCAAGAGTAGGGTTCTGTCTGAAAGCCGAGATGGGGGGTTGATGGACCTGGTGGAATCTCCCAATTTGATTGCTTCATGGAGGGACCGTTAACCCCAGGATCGACCCTGATGGAGATGTCAGCCAACAGTCATGTTAGCTGATTCAGGAAACATACCCAATGCCTAAGCCAAAGCCAAATTACATTTATAATCAATAAAGTTGTGGCCATTTCAATCCCAAGCCAGTGTCTTGTCTTTCTTTACTGCTTTTATAGTTCCAACCCCCTTCTCCTCGGCGGCCTCTGCCCCACTGCACATGGCTCCGCAAAATGGTCTCCGCATCTCTTAAATCCTTGACATTAAGCAGATGTTAATGTCTTTGCCTAAAGTGTAATTTGAAGCAACACTGAGGATTCCTCCTTAGGAGAAAGTTGGAATTTCCAACGCAGACAAAAGAGTTTCAATATATGACAAGTGAAGTTTCTCAGGAGGGTTCCGCATGTCCCTTGTGGAAAACCTTAAAACACATTTCTTTGGAATGAAACCCATTGATTTCAGTGGGAAATATGTCCAAGTCAGAGTGTTTTGGATCACAGCCCAAGGCATGATAAACCTTCAAAATGAAAGTATGTACTGGTGTGTTTACTGGAGCCTGTGTGCTACTGGTTTGTAGCAAATGCTCTAGTTTAATATGAAAGCCCCCAAGGCATGACTTTTCAGTAAGGCCATTCGATCACAGCAAATGCCTTTAGCAGAGATGCTGTGAATTTATACCGTGCTCTAAATTAGGAAAGAATCAATCTTCTGTGTTCCATTATGCCAATTGACAATTTAGAACAATAGAACTTGCCTCGGTTTGGTCAAAGCCTGAACTAAACTTTCAAATGTGAGAATTCATTTGTTGTTTTTATTTTCACAAGCAAGTTGTGTCAGAAATTTCTTAGCATGTTTTCAGACCCTATCTATAGAACGGGGGTTAATTTTCCAAATTTTACTGGGACTTATGAAGATAGCTGTTCAAAAAGGAATCATCCAATGATTCCCAGATATTTCAAATGTTACATGTTTGATATTTAGACATGGGGTGTCACATGCAAATTGCTGGGATTCATGTAGTAGAAAAGCACTGATTGAATCAATGATTCATTTTGCCTTTCTAAATAAAGTCTCTTACTGCAATTAAACCCTCATTATAAGGAATGGCGGCAAATTGAATGCACTGCTGCAATCATAACTCAGAAAGAAAAAGGCAGGCAACATATAGGACACAGAGGAGCCACTTGGTAGAATTTAAAGTTTTTATTGGCCATATGTAGATATTGTTATGAGCCAGACTGTTCTGCTTTAGTGGCTCAGCCGTCAACAATGAATGCTGATGGAGGGATAATCAAAGTCATCTAGAAAGGCAGTTTTTACCTACATGCCAGGGTGGGGGCCTGAAACCAATGTGTGAGCTGGGAAGGAATGGACCAGGAAAAGAAAAATGAGGTTGGAAGAAGAGAATTTGTATTCAACTGGTGAAAAGCAAAATTGTAGCTTTGTGTATCTGACTGGCAAAATATAATACAGGGTGGGGGAAGGCTGCTTGTGTGAGTTGATGCTATTTTAGAAATCAGCACGTTGCATGCTTGATAGTTTCCCTTCTGTTCAACATGTACACTTGTAAAAAACAAACAAACAGGGATGGTTGCGGGAGTTAGATACGTTTAGCTTGGAGAAGAGAAGACTGAGAGGGGATACAATAGCCATCTTCAAATACAGTCAAACCTCGGGGACTCCCTGACAAGGAAGGGGCTTAGCCCAGCCCCCGCAGGGTGCGGAGGCTACACGGCCTGCTCACAACACCACACCACCTGGAAGTGGATAGGCCTTTCTATCAACAGGTAGACTGGGCAGGGATATATGGGATTATGAGGTCCTTCAAATTTACCCAAATCCCTTGGAAAAGTGAACTGAAGCACTCACATGCTCTATCTTTCTGTCTCTTAGGGAAGAGGGGCTGATTTGGGGCGGGGTGAGAAGTGACCAGTGAGGGTGGTGCACACAGCACTACCTCAAAAACTGCAATGTGCCCATGAGCTTAGGGTTGGCAGCCCCTGTGCTAGAAGAAAAGTAATTGTAGATCCAAGCCACTGCAGTCTCTTCAGACTAATAAACTAACTTGCAACAATATGCTGGATTATTATAGCTAGACTACTTCATCCAGAGAAAATAATTCCAGCCGTTGTGGCACATTCCCCCTTCTCTTTTATTCAAAGCCAATTAAAATCAATGGGAAACTTTTCTCTGACAAATGAAATTCCATTATCCAAGGCCATTCTCCCTAATTAGAGCAAAACTCTGCTTTCATATAGACTCGATGGACTGCTGTGAAGGCAGCAATAGTTGTTAGCATACATCAGAAGATGGAATTAAGTCATTAGAGCACATAAATGAAGATAATGTAAAGGAACAATGCTCTGTTTTAGCAAAGTAACTGCTAACTTAAGTATTGGTGGAGTACCAGGTAACTCTAAGAAGATAAGAGCTTCCTGGATCAAGCAGATGGCCCATCTATTCTAGCATCCTGTTCTCACAGTGGCCAGCCGGATAGCTGAGGGAAACCCTCAAGGAGGCCCCGAGCACAAGGGCACTCTCTCCTCATTTGATTTCTAGCTCTTGGTATTCACAAGCATTACTGTCTCTGACTGGAAAAGGACTAGTGTAAACCAGGAAGAATACTGGAAGCCAAGTCAGACTAACAGCCATCCGTCTCGGTGAGGTATGCTTTGCTGATGTTTGACTAGAGATCCTGAAGAATATTTTCAGCTGCAGATGAAGGAGTGTGGCTGGTGTGTGTGCTCTGGGAGAATTCAGAAGGCCAACTAGAGAGGTGTGAAGGGTGGTATGCAGCCTCGGGGCTAGGGCTTCCCAATCCCTGCTGTGTTGTCAAGTCTCTATCCCACCCCACCAAAAGGACCTGTATCTAAACAATGCATCTACAATGATCACTCCTCACATCAAATGGGGGGGGGCACCTTTTGCGTAGACACGCACAGCCCCCCCGATCCCAGTGCGGCTCCTGGTAGTACGGGCTGGCTTCGCTCTCCCCAGGCTGGATACCTGGAGGTCTCCGCCTCCCTCAGTCAATCGCCCAATCCTGCCTGAGGAGACATTGCCAGGGGATTGGCCAGGTAGGGGGAGGGACCACCCTGCGCACACAACAGAAGGTGAATCTTACCTGCAAAGTGTCAGTTGGCTCCAGAGCTTCTCCCACCCAGCCCTCCCTCAGTTAAGCCTTCTTTTGCAGGTTAACCTCTTCTCCACAGGCATGCGGGTGCTTCTACATCATGGTTGCTGTTGAAGGGCCGGAAAGGAATTTTCCTGCCTTGGCAGGTTTTGCCTTCCCCATAGCAAAACATCACAACTTTGGCGGTTTCAGGCCTTGGGCGGAATCCTTTAGTCTATTTTCCTAAATATGTGTGTTTGTGTGTGTGAAGCAGTGACCCACGCCCCCCCTTGCCGCAGTGATCCTAGGATTCCCTGTTAAAGGGGTCTTGAGGGGAGGCATTGGCCATATGCCGAGAGGTTATCATTGCTCTCCCCTGCGATGGTGGCAAAACGGGGGACGGGCTCTCTGCTTGAACATATGTTCTCCAGAGCCAGCCCAATCCCCACACATTCTGGATAACCCTGATGTCTCCCAGATCTGGGACTGGGAAGGATAAACACCCAATGCCTGAGCTAAGGTTTCCCTACATCTGAAACTTAATAAAGTTGTGGCCAATTTTAATCCCATAGCACATTGTCTTGAGTCATTATTCCGCTCGGAGGTCACCTGGGGTTGGGGGGACTGCCTGTCCACACAAAGAATGGACATGTGAAGTTCTTGACCAACCAAATGCTCTATTTTGATCACAGGTGCTGCATGACAACCAGAGCATCTGTGGTTAATTCATGAAAGGTGTGTACTTTGCAGCACAATCCCTTTTAAACTTGTGTCTCCTCCCGCCCCAAACCTTCTTCCCTGGCATCTTGCTGTTAAGAATGAAAAACTTAAAACACTGCCAATATTTATAGATCTGCACTTGCTTTTGTTCAATAACGGCTCCTCATAATGTGTCTGTGAACCTAGAGCTAATCATGCGATTAGGTATTTTACATTAGTTCCAGTATCCTTATAATTCTTGTCATGGTCGCTAATATGGAGAACTCACTAATGTGGCACATTTTTCTAAGCTTTCTTAATTAAAATGTTTGTAAACACACCGATAGTTGTCAGGAAAGATTATGAAGATGTAGGGAGCGGATGCTGTTTTCTTCAAAAAACAAGCAACTTTATCTTTTGATTTTTACCAGTCAGGATACAGCTGGGCTAGAGACTGTGTTTACTTTGGGGGATCAGTATCTTCGTAAAACATTTCCTATCTCATTTAGTTGAACTACTATATGAGTTGGAGCTATTATGTGCCAAGTTTCTGCATTTCTGCTTGCAGCCATGAAGAGGAACTTACTGCTATGGACAAGCAAATCTTGCCGTTTCGGTTTCTCTTTGTTTCTTATTTTTCCGATCTTCAGTTCAATTCTCTGCATTTTCAGCTCAGTTTTCCTTTTTTAAAAAAAGAAAAAGAAAAATCCTCATATATGAGCATTTTAGTATGAAATTCTCCTAATATATACATCTTTGTATTAATTTTCCCTAATTAACTTCTGCATGTATTTTATGCTAATATATGCATATATTAGCACACTTTACCCCAATATATGCATTTTTGTATATATTACTTGGTTGAAGAAGTAATGCAAAACACAGAAAATTGCAAGTTTTGAATGACGGCTGTGTTTTGGTTACTGTGTTGTTTCAGAAAGTGTGAATTAGGTAGGTTCATGTTTACATGCAAACTGGATCAAATTTCTCCCCCTTCCCACAATTCCTTAAACTAATGCCTCTTCAGAACATTGTGCAAAATTTAAATGGTTGCTTCTTTAGAGGTCTGATGTTGCCACCTCCAAGTAAACCAGACCAGGGAGCCACTGAGATGGGAGGGAGCCCATCAGAGGCCATTTTGCCAAGGCCTCCTTTAGCCCTTGCACCAACCTTCCAACAGAACTCATTTGTTGGTTGTTGTGGGGACCCCATTGGTACTATATATTTATGGCACTACCATACCACTTTAAACAGTCATGTCTTCCCCAAAGAATCCTAGGAAGTTTTGTTTGTTAAAGGTGCTGAGTGTTGTTAGGAGACTTGTATCCCCCTCACAGAGCTACAATTTCCAGAGTGGTTTAAATATCAGTTCTTCTTCCCAGTGAGTTGTAGCTCTGTGAGGGGAATACAAGTCTCCTAACAACACAACACCCTGAACAAACTGCTCTCCCCAGGAATCTTTGGGAGAAAACACGACTGCTGAAAGTGATATGATAATATTTTAGATATATAATGTAGATGGAGCCCATATTTTAGATATATAATGTAGATGGAGCCCAACCCTAATTCAGCATATATGGGCTTATTCCATTTCATGCCTACATCAACTTTTCAGACAAGTTAGCCTGCGAACCAGCAACTGAACCTTATTAGATTCATGGTGGAATGTGGATTTGAAAATCTACCCAGTCTGATCTACAGTTAGCAGTGGCAGACTTTGGGCTTTAAAATATCCCCTGCAATGCCAAAATTTGGCACCCCCCTACTCCTGCCTTCTGTTATTTGTCGCTGTTGCAGCACCCCTCTCATCTTGGCACTCAATGCAGGCAAACTGGTTGCGTTCCCTTAAATCAGCCTATGCGATTAGATATCTATTGTATTGTGCCCTGGAATGCAGGGACAGCCTTGCCAAGTTTCCCCATAAACTTTATGTCTTACTTGGAGTTCATGTTTCATCCCTTTTTGTAAGCTTCAGAGCAGCTCTGAAGAACACCTGATGCATTATCAATGAATGCAAAGGAAGATGGAAACAAGTTAGCCTGAATTCTCCTGACTTTTACAGCATCCAACAAGGCCTCAGCGTGCCAGCATATATTGAAGCCAATTTATTCTGGACACATCGAAAATGTAAATATCAGCCAACAACCTGTTTTCTGGTGACAGATTTGTGCCATTTCTATTGATATATAAAAAGGACATAAATACATCTCTCTCTTCCTCCAAAGCACCAGAGTAGGCCAGCTCATTATACATCTTTTCCAACTTTATCCAGAGACCAGCTGTTCAGGCAATACAGCCGGAGCTAAGCAATGGCTGCAGCTTCCTAACTGCTGCCAACTGGGGTGGCAGCAAGTGAACCTTTGCTGCTCAGTGCCCAAACACATTGAGATAGGCTGTAGTTGTAACCACTTGCTCTAGAGTGCTCACAGAACCAGCGACTCTAATGCAAAGAAAGTGTTTGAAGAGCATAGCACTTAACACACTGTTGCACGCCATCCCTCTCTGAGCGATGTGAGATTCCAGGGATCCCAAGTGTTTGCACAGGGTTCGTGTTTCTTTTGGAATGAGGTGCAGCAGAGACTGTGGTGTTTTTATGATATATGGCTTATTTGCACATATAGAACCCGAGCCTAAAATGGAAGGGTTCACAGCATTAGCACTCCAAGACGTTTTGCTTCTCCCACAGCTGTAGCCTTGGATTCCAACAGAAATCAGGCATGGTTCTGTCTCCCAGCTGCCCAGCCTGCAGCCTTGCCTGCTTCCAGCTTCTAGCTTGCAAACACCTCAGCTCCCAACGCTGCAGAAATGAAAGGATGTGCGTGCTGAAGCTATTTCTCAGCAGCTGACTGCCTTTCAATCTTGGGCCATTTAATCTTGGGGTTTTGCACAGGAGCTGATCGACAGGAAGTAGAACAAAAAGCTCTAGCATGTGTTTTGTTTGCATTTTAATGAGAAACTACCTAATCCATGCTTCCTGAACCCAGTATGGAAACCGAAACACAGCTATTGTCCAAAATTCAAAGATTTCCAAGTTTTGCAATGCATTTCTCCAACCATATAATGTGTTTTAAAAATTCACATATTGGGGGAAAGTGTGTATAAAGTTGTGAAAATAGCATCCATTAGGGGAAATTTCTCACAGAAATGTGTGCATTAATCACAATTACATACAAAAATGTTACAGATAGGTAGCCGTGTTGGTCTGCCATAGTCAAAAAAATTCCTTCCAGTAGCACCTTAAAGACCAACTAAGTTAGTTCTTGGTATGAGCTTTCGTGTGCAAGCACACTTCTTCAGATACCTATCTGAAGTATCTGAAGAAGTGTGCTTGCACACGAAAGCTCATACCAAGAACTAACTTAGTTGGTCTTTAAGGTGCTACTGGAAGGAATTTTTTTGAATACAAAAATGTGTTTATCTTGTTTGAAATGTGTTTTTGCTGATGAATTTTTATGAGGGTTGGGGGGGAACCACAAATTTCTGGGGAGAACTGAATTTAAGATGGGGGGGGGAATTGGAGTGCACAGATTCATACATCCCTCGGGAGTAAAGGTAAAGGTAAAGGGACCCCTGACCGTTAGGTCCAGTCGCAGACGACTCTGGGGTTGCGGCACTCATCTTGCTTTACTGGCCGAGGGAGCCAGCGTACAGCTTCCGGGTCATGTAGCCAGCATGACTAAGCCGCTTCTAAAGAACCAGAGCAGTGTACAGAAACGCTGTTTACCTTCCCGCCGGAGTGGTTCCTATTTATCTACTTGTACTTTGACGTGCTTTCGGACTGCTAGGTGGGCAGGAGCTGGGACCAAGTAACGGGAGCTCACCCCGTTGCGGGGATTCGAACCGCCGACCTTCTGATCGGCAAGCCCTAGGCGCCCCCAGTGCCACCCGCATCCCTTTCCCTCAGGAGTATCCATGGCTTATTGTCTCATCTCTAGTTTGCCAGAGATAAAAATGAGAAAACCCTTCTTGCAGAAATACAGGAGACTTACCATTTCAGCAAACCAGAGGGATCCTGAAAAGCCACATGAAAAGGAAATGTAAAGAAGTTCAAGCTACTATTCATGTTCTTTTATACATCCAATGGAAGTGGTGTGTGTGTGTGTGTGTGTGTTCCTTTTCAAAAGTAGATGAATCTCTATTAAAGGTTTACCTGAAGGCATAACAATCTCTGTCATCTGGATACAGATGAATACTTGAAGCATCAATGACACTTATGGTTTCACCTACAACTCTGGAAGACAAAATAGTAATTCTAACATGGATCACAATAATAAAAATAGCAATAACAACAGTTGGTCTAGAAATTTGATCACGATCACTGGAGAATGGGCTTCCATTATATCAAGATAATAAAATAATGCCCTGGACATTGTTAAGTTGCTAAATTGAAAAACTTCCAGCCTGTAAAAAATTGCACTGCGAAGATATCTTAAGTGTCACTTGATATCATTGAGTTCATTTAAAAGCCGCTGTATGTGCTGAGGTATCAAAGGGAAAATGGATCAGTGTGAAGTATGTGAGGCACACTTTTTGCCTAAATTTACATAACTCGTGCCTGGAGTCAGTAGTGGACTGGATGAGGATCAAGAAATGGAACCTTAATCCCAGCAAAATAGATGTTCTGTTGGTAGGTTCATCCCCTTCTACACAGGGTTCCAGTCATGGTGCATAAGTCTGGGCAAAACTGCTGTATCCTCCTCCTGGCTATAGTGGTGCTACTACTCATTGGGACCAGCAGTAACAGCCATTGTTTGTGGTGGGTCCTTGCACAGACAGATGCAGTTTGCTGCTCGTGGGTGCAGTAGAAATAATACACAGGGCACAGGTGTTGGATAAACTCAGGCTACAACTTCATCAATGAGCAGTTGGTAAGCGAGGGTGGCATGGCAGTAGGGTGAGGGTCAATTTCTATTCCAGCAGCCCTTGCTGTTGGAATGGCATCTATGCTCTGGGGTGGGAAACACCCAACCTCCGTATGGGACTCAGGCAGTGTATAGACTAGGACTGCCATCTTTGAAACAGTTATTGACCTTTTTTAAGTTTTGCCCAAAGTTATTGAGCTTTTCTTTGCAAAATCACATTAAAAATGACTTTTTTGAGCTATTTTAATGGAAAAGCGGTGAAAACAACACTGCCAACATGGGTTATCATACATCCAGATTTTTCCAGAGATTTTTTACCAAATTCCTCCCAGACACTGCTACCAATGACAGTATTCCGGATATGTCCAGGAAATTCCGGGTTCATGGCAACTCTAGGCTACCCAGGCATACCTGCAGTCGAAGCATCCAGGATCCCATTGGCCGTGCTGGCTGGGGATGGTGGGAGTTCTCTGTAGAGAAATTTGATTAGGGTACTGTTCCTTGCAGCTTTATCCAATGAATGCATCCCTAGAAGAAAAGCTAACTGAATTTAGGAAACTTACTCTGCCCCAAGTAAGTGTGCACAGGTTCTCAGTCCTAGTCTGATTGTGTTCTCTCACAAATCATGTTCTCTGGAAGATGAGTCTGCTTAGACACTTTATTTATTTATTTATACATTTATTTGGATATTTGGATGCTGCTACTTCATTTCGCTGTCTGCAAAGTGGCCCACACCAATAAAAGTCAAACACGTCCAAAATCTAACAGCCACAGCAAATAATTCAGCCCCTCAGAGCCTAAAAGAAGGCAGTTTTGAGCTGGTGCCTCAATAGTGCCTCCCTTACAGTCACAAAGGTAACAGAAGTGATGATGTCTCAAATATGGAACACTTGCCTCACACCTGTGAGGGGACACCATCACTTCAGTTACCTTTGAAGGGAAAGGCCCCCAGAGGAGGTCATTTGTTGCAGATTGGTTCAAGCTGATGTGGAAGAATGTGGTATTTCAGAGACTCACCTCAGATCTAAAACAGAACTAAAGTTTTAAACCATCCACATTTTGTATTATACCTGGGAGAAACCTGGTGAGCACATAGCCATGCATCTACTCCTGTTCAATCAGTTTTGCACATAGTTCTTGTCATTTCTGGTGCCAGTTAAGCAGAACAGAACCCTGAAGCTGTTTGTCCATCCATCCATCCATCCATCCATCCATCCATCCATCCATCATAAGCCCAAGCCCCTATACCCATATTTCTGAGATTATTCAGATTGCTTTCCTATGGGCACTTCTATTATGTATGCAATTTCCATAATAAAACCCTTGCCCATAAAACTAGAGAGGAGGAAGCAGATCTTTTTTTACTTCTCCCCAAATCAACTTTAAAGGTCCCTACCAGGCTCAAGCAGTATATGGACTGAGAACTCCCAGAAGTGCAAGCTGGATTTAGAAGAGGCAGAGGAACCAGAGACCAAATTGCAAACATGTGCTGGATTATGGAGAAAGCTAGAGAGTTCCAGAAAGACATCTACTTTTGCTTCATTGACTATGCAAAAGCCTTTGACTGTGTCGACCACAGCAAACTATGGCAAGTTCTTAAAGAAATGGGAGTGCCTGATCACCTCATCTGTCTCCTGAGAAATCTCTATGTGGGACAAGAAGCTACAGTTAGAACTGGATATGGAACAACTGATTGGTTCAAAATTGGGAAAGGAGTACGGCAAGGCTGTATATTGTCTCCCTGCTTATTTAACTTACATGCAGAATTCATCATGCGAAAGGCTGGGCTGGATGAATCCCAAGCCGGAATTAAGGTTGCCAGAAGAAATATCAACAACCTCAGATATGCAGATGACACAACCTTGATGGCAGAAAGTGAGGAGAAATTAAAGAACCTTTTAATGAGAGTGAAAGAGGAGAGCGCAAAATATGGTCTGAAGCTCAACATCAAAAAAACGAAGATCATGGCCACTGGGCTCATCACCTCCTGGCAAATAGAAGGGGAAGAAATGGAGGCAGTGAGAGATTTTACTTTCTTGGGCTCCATGATCACTGCAGATGGTGACAGCAGTCATGAAATTAAAAGACGCCTGCTCCTTGGGAGAAAGGCGATGGCAAACCTAGACAGCATCCTAAAAAGCAGAGACATCACCTTGCCAACAAAGGTTCGTATAGTTAAAGCCATGGTTTTCCCAGTAGTGATGTATGGAAGTGAGAGCTGGACCATAAAGAAGGCTGATCGCCGAAGAATTGATGCTTTTGAATTATGGTGCTGGAGGAGACTCTTGAGAGTCCCATGGACTGCAAGAAGATCAAACGCATCCATTCTTAAGGAAATTAGCCCTGAGTGCTCACTGGAAGGAAAGATCGTGAAGCTGAGGCTCCAATACTTCGGCCACCTCATGAGAAGAGAAGACTCCCTGGAAAAGACCCTGATGTTGAGAAAGATTGAGGGCACAAGGAGAAAGGGACGACAGAGGACGAGATGGTTGGACAGTGTTCTCGAAGCTACAAACATGAGTCTGACCAAACTGCGGGAGACAGTGGAAGACAGAAGTGCCTGGCGTGCTCTGGTCCATGGGGTCACGAAGAGTTGGACACGACTAAACGATTAAACAACAACAACAACCAGAATAATCCCTGCACCTCTGTGTCTGTAATTTGACAGGTTTAATACCTCTATGTCATTGTTTATTATTATTTATTAATTGCCTTCCACATATATATCTCAAGGCGACATACACAACATAATAAAATTGTTAAAAACAACACAGAAAATAACTGCAAATAAATTGAAAAACAATACCAGAGACCTATTCACCCCACTGGGAATATTGTGTGTTATTTGTACACAAATTCCCCATAAAACAATGGAGAAGACCCTTCCTTAATCATACCAAAATGGTAAAGGCTACCCTTGTAGGTAAATCCTTCATAAATGTGTAAGGATTCCTTACATCAGAAAGGATGACTATGTCTGTAAATTTCATCAATTTCTGCCAACCAGGCTGTAGCTTAGTGGTAAAGCAACCGCTTTGCATGCAGAACATTATAGGTTCTATTCCAGGCATCTCCAGGTAGGGAAAGGCCTCTTTCTGAAGCCCTGAGGAGATGCTGACAGCTGGTGTTGAGAATATTGAGCTAGATGGAACCATGGTCCACCTCAGCGTGAGTCGCATATAACTTGATTGTGAGTCGCTTTGGATTGCCTTGGGCAAGATAAAGCAACTGACAAATTGAATACGGTAAATGAAACATAAATAAGGCAGTTTCCTATGTTCCTAGGTTTTTTAAAAAAGGAGATTCAGAAAGAAGAACTTTTTGGTGGTAAGGGTTGTTCAACTCCCTGGGAGGTGATGGATTGATTCCTTGGAGGTTTTTAAGCAGAGGTTGGATGCCTTTCTGTCATGGATGCTTTAGCTGAGATTCCTCCACTGGAGGGGGTTGGACTAGATGACCCTTGGGGCCCTTTCAAACTCTACAATCCTATGATTCTATGAAAAAGTTATAGATCGTTCCTCTTTTATTTTTTTAAAATGTACCCACTTCAAAAGTTCATACACTTATTTCTCTATAATTTGGCTGATGTTAACCACTCAGGAGGGGCCTGAAAATGCTTGATTTTATTTTGTCTAACAAAATTTATATACAACTTGATTGTAAAACAACAACAGAAAACCAAATATATAAAATCCATCATAAACAATATTAATAAAAATGATTAAAAACAGATATTTAAAAGTATTCAAAGGATCATTAAAATCTTTTGTACCTAACAAGAAATAAAATTAAAAAATTCCTTCCTGTAGCACCTTAAAGACCAACTAAGTTAGTTCTTGGTATAAGCTTTCGTGTGCATGCACACTTCTTCAGATACACTGAAACAGAAGTTACCAGATCCTTCTATATATTGAGAAGGTGGGGAGGGGTATTACTTAGAAGGGTGGTGGGAATCGGAGATTGGCAGATAGCTGAGATGAGCCTGTTGACGACTCTTAACGACTGTAATAGGTCTTACAGGAAAAGGCAAGGGGTGAGAAGGTGAGAAATGGCTTAGTCATGTATAATGAGATAAGAATCCGATGTCTCTGTTCAGGCCAGGTTTCTCCATTGTTTTAAGTTTGGTAATGAGTTGTAATTCAGCAGCTTCTCTTTCCAGTCTATTTCTGAAATTCCTTTGTAGTAAAACAGCTACTTTGAGATCTTGTATAGAATGTCCTGGGAGATTGAAGTGTTCTCCTACTGGTTTCTCTGTTTTGTGATTCTTGATGTCAGATTTATGTCCGTTTATTCTTTGGCGTAAGGTTTGGCCTGTTTGTCCAATATAGAGAGCTGAAGGACACTGTTGGCATTTGATGGCATACACAATGTTAGACGATGAGCAATTAAATAGTCCCGAGATGGTATGTGTGGTGTTGTTGGGGCCAGTAATGGTGTTGTCCGGGTGTATGTGGCAGCAAAGTTGGCATCTGGGTTTATTGCAGGCTCTGGTGCCAGTGTCCGTGTTAAGTCTGGTTGTAGTATTATTGTGGGTTAGGAGTTGTTTAAGATTGGGTGGCTGTCTGTAGGCAATGAAAGGTCTTCCTCCCAGAGCTTGAGAAAGAGAACTGTCATTGTCCAGGAGAGGTTGTAGATCTCTGATGATGCGTTGAACTGTTTTAACTTGGGAGCTGTATGTGATGACTAGTGGAGTTCTGTTATTTTCTTTTTTGGGTCTGTCTTGCAGCAAGTTCTCTCTGGGTATCAGTCTGGCTCTGTTGATCTGTTGTCTAACTTCATCTGCTGGGTATTTTAGTTCTGAGAAGGTTTGCTGTAGATCTCTTAGGTGAGAGTCTCTGTCTGTAGAATTGGAACAGATGCGGCTGTAACGTAGTGCCTAGAAATAAAATGTATGTAACTTCTACATGTGCCAAAAAATGGACGGTGAAGGCACTCACCTGATTTCAATATCCAGTTCTGGCAAAAAGGGGGGATTTTTTTTTAATTTGCCCACAATAGTGAATGGGGGATGTCAAACATTTTCAAATCAGGATTTGGATTCAAACCCCAAAGCAAACTGGAGAGTCTTGTAAACACTTCATCCTGAATCATGCTCTTTCCCAAAGCACCAAATTATGGTGCAAACCAACACACATCCCTAATACCAAAGGTTACTTTCAATAAATCTGTACAGTGAGAAGGATATGTAGCATGGGATTATCTGTGAAAGAACATGTAAAGAAAGTTTTAAGAGTATTTTTTTAAAAATAAAAAATAAAAAATGTCAATGTCCCAGCAGTGACAACAATATGATTCATGGCTGTTCTGCTGCACAAGGCCAAGGTCCTCTTTTAGAAAAGAAGAATATAAATCTTCATATAAGACATTGCATTGCTTTATGATTTATTCTTTGTTACTCTGGATTTTAATGGCAATGGATGGAAGGCAAGAAAGAGTGTCCCACAGGCGGAGAACTGAGAACAAGGAAACTTTACAAGGTTAATCTCATTGTTCTATCATTGTTTTTCTTGAATTCCTCTAAGAAAGAGGAATGTTGGTATTTCCCAAAAGGGATTATCGTTAAGGCTAGAAAATTTAAAATCTCAGCTATAACTTCATCCATACTTGTTTAAAGGAGTCCATCTTCATTTCAAAAAGCCATTCTTGCTGCAAAATTCACACATATTTTTAGAAGAGAGTATGTTCAGTAGTGACTGAGGTCCTAAATGCCCCAGGCTTTGCACACATAAGATGGACCTTTCTTTAAAAAAAAATAAAATTCTTAGTTATTGATGGAAGAAAGCCAGTTCAAACTCCACCCAAATTGTGGGATGAAATGGGTAGATATCACTCGTTCTACCCTTTCTCCAAAATTGACTGTCAGGTGACATTCATCTCAAGCTTGCTCTGACAAATAGTTAAAAAATGCTATAATTTCATTTATTTATGCATTTATAACACCCTACAGTTGTATTTAATTGGCTCAAATATTAATTTGATTCTACATTCATATTGATGGATTTGGAGGCTTTATGTGGATGCTATTGTAATCCACTTGGAACTTAATTAATTAGCACTATCTATCTTGCCTTTAAGTCTCAAGAGAATTACAATAAAATCTCAAAAACCATGACAGTAAGAGAACAATAACCTTTGATATTTCAATGTCTTTATTCCATGATAGTAAAGGATGTGAACTTAGTTTTGGATCCGAGAGACGACCTCTGCCGACTTCACTATAACAGTCAAGGGACTGATTCAAACAACAACAACAATTTTATTATTTGTAAGCTGTCCATCTGACTGTGTTGCCCCAGCCACTTTGGGTGACTCAACAGAATCATAAACTGATCATGATATCAGCTAATGGATATTCCCATTGTGTATTTTATGAATATTTGTTTATGAGATTGTACGCTTCTACTCACTGTGCTGATTTCATTATCTTCTCAACCTTCCAACCTGCAATTACTAACATTAACCTATGAGAGTCCCATGGACTGCAAGAAGATCAAACCTATCCATTCTTAAGGAAATCAGCCCTGAGTGCTCACTGGAAGGACAGATCCTGAAGCTGAGACTCCAATACTTTGGCCACCTCATCAGAAGAAAAGACTCCCTGGAAAAGACCCTGATGTTGGGAAAGATGGAGGGCATAAGGAGAAGGGGATGACAGAGGACAAGATGGTTGGATAGTGGTCTTGAAGCTACCGTCATGAGTTTGACTAAACTGCCTGGCGTGCTCTGGTCCATGGGGTCCTGAAGAGTTGGACATGACTAAACGACTAAACAACAAAATGGAGGAAGAAAGTGGTTCAAAGGACTGAATTTATCATATTCAACACCAGAGATCAGAGATGGGGATTCTGCAGCTCTATGTACCACTGATCTAACTGAGTGTAACAAGTGGAAATTCCTAATTGTGGGCTTTTGAAGAAAGATCAATGTACAGTTCCAAAACGTAAAAAATCAAAGCTGACTCATCAAGTGACTGATGAAGAATTCACTACAATAACATTAAAATCTCCAATCCTACTTTAACCACACTTTGACGTGATCATCCTCAAACTCCAAGAGTTCAAGGACCAATTCATGAAACCTGCTTATCATAGTGTGATGTGTGTCACTCCAGACGTATAGAGGCACAGAATGTGGCAGCATGTGTTGGGAGCGGTCTGGCAAAAAAAGGCTACATATCACCAACCCTACACAAACTGCACTGGCTGCCTTCAGAGCTCAATATAAGATATATGTGGGGGTAGAGAACAGAGCCTTTTTGATGGTGGCTTCTCATTCATAAAGCTCCTTACCTGGGGAGATTTAACTGTCTCTCTTACTGATGATGTTTAGATGTAAGCTGAAGATGCATCTCTTCCCAAAGGTCTTTGAAAGAGGTGTGATGAATTAATATCATATTAGGATTATGCTGCAGCTGGATTTTTTTGCAGTATTTTCTTCTGCAAAAATTGGATACACCATATTGTTTAAATTGTAACTGTTGAGTGGATATTTCTGTATTTAGAACATTTGCTGTGTTTTGGAATATTAGTATAATTAGTAATCTGTAAATTGATTGAATGAATATCAGCACTAGATCTGCACCACAGTACTTATTCAGTGCTTTCAATTGCCTGCAATTTCCTTCCAGCTCATTACAAGCAGATCAATTATTAGGTAAGTGTCTCAGCTGTTAATGAATCATCCTTCAGTTGAAGGGTTGTTGCTCAGTGGTAGAAAACATGCTTTGGATGCCAAAGATCTTGGCTTTGATCTTCAGGTGGGGCTGGGGAGAAATAACCTTGGGGCTACATCTAGCCAATGTAAACCTGCAGGCCTAGGACCATGTGTGGCCCTGGCCTCAATTGTATGTGGCCCTCAGCTTCATTTTAAAAGCTCCCTACAAGTGGTCAGCGCAGATATCTGGCAAGAGTGATCCTTCCATCCTCTGCAGTGTGCTAGGCAGGACAAAGTAAGAGAGAGAGAGGGAGGAGGTCAGGAAGTGAGTGGGAGAAAAGTAGTGCCCTTGCTCACCACTGACTTTGACTCTGCCAACAATTGAGCATTCTGCCTCTGAAAGATTACCCCCATGGCAATCTGTTGCCCACCCCTGGAATAGACAATACACTGGTACCTCTAGTTGCGAATGGGATCTGTTCCGGAGGCCCATTCGCAACATGAAAAGAGCGCAACCCGCAGCGGCGTGTCTGCGTAAGAGCGGGTTGTGATTCGCCGCTTCTGTGCATGCATGTGACGCCATTTTGCACTTCTGTGCATGCGCGAGTGGCGAAACCCGGAAGTAACCCTTTCCGGTACTTCTGGGTCACGGCGGGACGTAACCTGAAAGAACGTAACATGAAGCGGACGTAACATGAGGTATGACTGTACTGAGAAAGATGGATTAATAGTTTAACTCAGTGGGTGATATTCGATGCTAGTCCTACTCGGAGCAGACCCATTTAAATTAAAGCACATGACTAGTTTAAGTTAATTAATTTCAATAAGTTCACCCTGAGTGTGCATCATATCACCTTTTGCTTACGATTGGTGGCAGTGGGGGAATAACTACCATCAACACACAATGTTTGAGGTGATTTGTTTTTTGCTATCACATTACAACATATTTGCATCCTTGCTGTCACTCTGAAAATGGGTGTCAGGCTCAAACTGATGTTTGTGCAAATAATTGATTGAACACTGCTAAGCATAAATGCCCAGTTTTCTCAAGATTCCCCAGCTCCAAATAGATATTTTGTCTTACTTTTCCCTGCTCTCTATGAAAACTGGAGAAGTCATTGTGCTGGTGTACAAACCTGAAATTTAGAATTGTATCCTGAAAATGTACCGTATTTTTCGCTCTATAACACGCAGATTTTTTCTCCTGAAAAGGAAGGGGAAATGTCTGTGCGTGTTATGGAGCGAATGTGTGGTCCCTGGAGCCGAAAAATCAGACAAAAATCAAATCGGGCTTCACGATTGCTGAAACGGAACAAAGAGCAGGGAAAGCCCCTCCCCTCCAGGCAAGCAGAGGGGAAAAGAGGAAGCAGCTGCTTTCCTGCATTCTGCCTCAGGGTCTTACTGCCCACCCGCTCTGTTTCGTTGCTGTGTTTGCTGAAACGGAACAAAGAGCAGGGAAAGCCCCTCCCCTCCAGGCAAGCAGAGGGGAAAGCAGAGTGTCTGCTTTCCTCTCTGTGCTTCGGAGGGAACAATGTTTGTGAAGGGAAGAGAGATTACAGGTTCAGCTTAAAATTCTGATTTGACTTCCTGCTTTTTGTTTTTTGGGACACACAGCATTCAAATATGCTTTCTTCAATTTAAAAGGATGAAATCCTTAAACAGTGTTTTGCCTGTAAATTCATGCGATCTGGAAGATTACAGTGTCTGTACCTCTTAAGGGATGGCAAAGCTTAGGTTTCGCTGCTAAATAGTTCTTAATGCAGTTAAAATGCTTTCTTCTGTCAAGGCAATTAAAAAAAAAAAATATCAGGCAGCCGGAAAACATGCAGATGGGAGAGAGAGAGAGAGAGAGAGAGAGAGAGAGCGCTGGCTGGCTTGTGTGGGTGGGTGGGGGGGAACTTTTGCCTTCCTTTCCTCACGTTATAGCCCTCTCCTGCATTCTTAGCCTTCTGTGTTTTTCCTTCCCTCCCCACTTAAAATGTGGTTACAAAGCATGGATCCACATGGATCCTCAGGATCTTTGCATTGGGTCACCCCAAATTCACCATCAGAGCACACAGCATGTCCATGGCTACAGCCTGCCCCCCCAAAATCACGCACCCACTGTTGCCTGGGGCTGCAATGGTGCAAAAACGTGGTTACAAAGCATGGATCCACATGGATCCTCAGGATCTTTGCATTGGGTCAGCCAAAATTCACCATCAGAGCACATAGCATGTCCATGGCTACAGCCTGCCCCCCCAAAATCACGCACCCACTGTTGCCTGGGGCTGCAATGGTGCAAAAACGTGGTTACAAAGCATGGATCCACAGGGATTCTCAGGATTTTTGCATTGGGTCACCCCAAATTCACCATCAGATCACATGTCTGTGGCCACAGCATGAAGCACAAAAATGATACGTCCACTGTTTCATTCAGAATATTTTTTCCCTTGTTTTCCTCCTCTAAAAACGATGTGCGTGTTATGGTCAGGTGCGTGTTATAGAGCGAAAAATACGGTATATGAGAAGTTGTGCATGTAGCAATTCACATCCATGGGAGACAGGGACACTGGCAATTTAAACTAAAAGCCTCACTTCATTTGACTAACATTAATGTTCAAAGTGTGCTAGGTAGTGCACATTTCATCGCAATTAAAAAGATTCCACAACAACTTGATGGAGCTTGATTCTGATTCTTCCCTCCCCTATCCATTTTTTCCTTTTGTGTCATGTCTGTTAGATGGTAACTCTGAGGCCAAGGGCTGTTGTTGTTGTTACTATGCTATAAGCCACTCTGGGAGCTTTTTTATTGATTATGATGGGCGTAAAAATACCTAAATAAATAAATATTAACATGCTGGTTAAAAGACAAGGAGCTGAGGCAGACAATGCTGCCTCTTTCCTCACAGATACAAAAAGACCATAGAGAAGAAGAAATTGGTCCCAAGTGTTAAAACAGGCAATGATGCAGATCCTTTGATGTTCCATTGATATACCATAGTATCTCAAAGAAGATCTGACCAGTCTGAGGTTTTCTTCAATCCTGAAAAATGGGTAGAACAACTCAATTTTTTGAAATGCTGTTCATCATAAGGCATCTGCTTGTGAACATTGCTAAAAGGAAATTCCTTTAAAGGGAGTGGGGGATCATGTGTCTATTTTTTTTTTGTCAGTATCTGTCTAACTCTGGAGCATACATACTGGGACCTTATGAAACGCTTCACAATTTTGTCTTTCATCATTCGCACAAGTCTACTAGGATTTTCCCTAATTTCAATTTCAATACATCTGGAAAACTGTCTTTTCATTCTTTGTGAATCGACAATGAAAAAAAATCAAGGTAGGACTTTTGAGTCTGATGTTCAGAACAGAGTCTAATAGACGATGATTAAAGATTCTGTAGCAGCTGTTACGTATATCGTATATCGTCAGCAAATCGACTGCTCCATTTTAATGAGGCTTAGAGTCTGCAAGTTCATTAGAAAGTATGGCAGGCGTTATGGATCTATTTTACAGGACAGTTTGTCTCTAGCTCAATCACAAGGCTACCTTGCCTAGGAAGGTACTTTGTGTAAGGCATCACTACTACTGCAAAGCAAAATTGAAGAGTGGTAGATCAAGGGTAGAGGACATGCCTGCCAAGCAGATGGTTTGAGATTCCAACCACGGTATCTTCAGTTTTAAAAAGGGGTGGTGGGAATGAGCTCAGTCTGAGACCTTGCAGAGCCAGTACTAGATGGGTCAAACTAGATGGATCAGTAGTTAATTCAGTATACCACAGCTTTGGAATATTTAGAAAGATCTCCCTCTTCCCATTGGAATCACATTCTTAAAACTTATTTATTCATTGTCTTCACATTCTACCTTTTTCTCCAAGGAGCTCAATGTGGCATGTGTGGCTCTTCTCTCCTCATTTGATCCCAACAACCACCCTGTGAGGTAGGTTAGGTTGAGAGGCAGTGACTGATTCAAGGTTATCTAGGGTGCTTCACGGCTGAGTGGGGATTTGAACCCTTGTCTCCCAGGGCCTAGCCTGACACTCTAACCACTATGCCACACTGGCTCAGTAGCAAAAGAGAGCCTGGTGCTATGGGGAAGGAATTCACATGGATATCCAGTAGTGAAAGGAATCAAAGGTAAAGGACCCCTGACAGTGAACTCCAGTCGCGAACGACTCTGGGGTTGCGGCGCTCATCTCACTTTACAGGCTGAGGAAGCCGACGTTTGTCCGCAGACAGTTTTTCCGGGTCATGTGGCCAGCATGACTAAGCCGTTTCTGGCGAAACCAGAGCAATGCACGGAAACACCATTTACCTTCCTGCCAGAGCGGTACCTATTTATCTACTTGCACTTCGACATACTTTCGAACTGCTAGGTTGGCAGGAGCTGGGACAGAGCAATGGGAGTTCACCCCGTCATGGGGATTTGAACCGCTGACCTTCCTCGGCAAGCCCAAGGCTCAGTGGTTTACACCAAAGCACCACCCGTGTCCCCCAAAAAGGAATCAAAAGGAACCCCCAACTGAAAAAAGGTGGGCATGAAGGTTGGGCACCTTTGTTTGGGCATACTTATTGATAACCATGCTTCACTGTTGTATTGGAATTGGAACTTCCAAAGGCCTACACCACATTATTATTCTGGATGTGAGGCTCATCTCTATATCCATGTGTTTAGATTTCATAGATAAAAGTTTACTGTGGACCCAAGGACTATGTCTGTATATACTTTCTTGTTGGCTTGTAAGAAGAAGCCCATGTGCTATGTGCATCCACAGAGCTCTGCAGAAGCAGGCTTCCACACATATTTCAAATGAACAGACATCCCGATACACAGAAAATGATGTCTCTTCATTTGAAATATGTATGGAAGCCTACTTCTGCAGAGCTCTGTGGATGCACAGTCTTCTTCTTCTTCTTCTTCTTCTTCTTCTTCTTCTTCTTCTTCGATCACTCGTAGCCGAGTAAGATTGTCTTCCATAAACACGGTTTTAACAATGAGTCCATAAGTGACTGTGGAGGCCAATTCTGGATCCACATGTCCTTCCACAGTGGGGACACTGGTTTCCGGGCGGGAGTTGATCACGGTGTGGATTTGCCCAGCGTGCCTTCCTCTTAGCACATTTCTCCCTTGCGTCCTGGGTTCGAGTGTCTTCAAAGCCCATGACACCTTTAGTAAAGGCTGTTCTCCAAATGGAGCGCTCACAGGCCAGTGTTTCCCAGTTGTCACTTTTTATGCTATAATTTTTAAGATTTGCCTTGAGACAGTCTTTTGTTGACCACCAGCATTACACTTTCCATTTTTAAGTTCAGAAGAGAGTAGTTGCATTGGAAGACGATCATCAGGCACCCGCACAACATGACCAGTCCAATGAAGTTGATGTTAAAGAATCATTGCTTCAACACTGGGATCTTTGCTTCTTCCAGTACACTGATATTAGTTCGCCTGTCTTCCCAAGTAATATGTAATCTTTTCTCCCTCGAAAGATTCCATCAACGGTGTCTCTGAAAAATTTTACACACCACTTGGATGCACAGTAGAATGTGTGAGGTGGTGGTAGGGCACTTCTTCAGCCTGATCAGGTCCCCAGCCCTTCCCCATAATTTCAGCAAAGGAAAGACTAAAGGGGCTTGTTATACAGGAGATGAAATGTAATTCAGACAGGCAGCTTTGTTAGGACAACATGCTTGAAGTTAAATGTGGCACCTCTCCATTCTAAGGTTGCAGTGCAGTGTTTCTTTTCTTCGTCTGTACGAAAAGAAATGGCCAGGAAAGTCACTCCCTGGTCAACTTAAAATGTGCACTCTGACTCAAATTTGGAAAAGAAACTGCATCTAAATGTACACAACTTGCCTTATTATTCTGGAGACCTCTGAAGCCAGAATAGGATAGTCAAGTTAAAAACCTGGACAGGTGATACAGAGTTTCAGAGGCACAGAGCACAGGAAGCTCATTTAGCAGCACGGTGGCGATTCAATTTCCCATCACGGAAGAAAGGAAATTGGATGGAATGATCTGCACAAACACCACTTGCCTATGCCAATTCTTAGGAGAGGTCAACCAAGCTCCCTCATTATCTGCCTCAGCTCTCCCTGGGATTGGCGAGCAGTGTTTCCAACTGGGTTAAACATTTGGAACTTGAACATTGGAGCTCGATATGCAAAGACTAAACAGGAAATGAAATAAAACAAATCCACTGGTGGGGCAAAATAGAAACACAGACTGGCACTAAATAGATACAGGACTATCCTTCCTGAATAGAAATGGTTAGTGCATTACCTGTTATTGATGTTCCATGTTTGGCATGGGGATTTTTAAAACCCAGTGCCAGCTCAACAAATGTTGCTGTCTGAAACAGAGCCCAAATGCCCACATGCTTCAGTGCACTCAATGGAGACACTCAATTTCTCTCCCCCACCCTCACTTCTTGGTGCTTCCTGAAGCAGACTGCTTTGTTTATTTCTTCATTTAGAATATGTATATTCCATGTATTTGCATCAATCAGGGTGGCTTAAAACAATTGAGAACAAAACAATCCCACCAAGGAGCATGCTAAAAGCAGCAAAAGGCTTAGCAGACAAGAACATTCTAAAAGGAGGGTCTACCATGAAGTGAAGGCCCAAGACAGGTGTTGATCATGATGTGAGCTGCGCACAGGTGGTCTGAAGCGAGCTGCTGCCATTCCTGTGGAGCCTCCTTTTATTGTGACAAATATGCAAGCTAGGCAGATACATTTTGGACTGTGACCTTTACACATCTTCCGTCCCAATATCGTGGGGTGGTAAAAAGCTATTTTGGCACCTGTTCCACAGCGTCATTTTCCCCTTGCACAGTGTATGATGAATGGAGACGAAGGTCTCATGGAAAAGGGTTACAGACAGGACACCGCTGACTGCTGAGACCGCAAAAGGTCAGACTTAGGAAACAATGTGCCAGACAGCCATGGCTTGTCGGGGGGGAGGGATTTTCCCTGCACCCCAGGATCACGCGTGTAGGCAGGCTGTGGCTGCCTGCTGGTGGAGAGTGTGCTCCCTCCGGACCTCACTATCCACTCCGCGATATCCCTACACTACCACATTAAAAAATAAAAATAAAGTAAATCTTCCGGCCAGAAATATAAATGGTTGCCAGAACAGAAATGTTTCAACCATTTGGCAAAAGAAAAAGGAAAGAAGAAGAGAAAAACAGTAATGGAGAGAGCCAAACAAATCTCATAGGGCAAGATTGAATAAAAACAGTCAACAATTTGAGGAGAAAGTAACTGACAGGTGCTGTCTTTCTTAAGTCAGGCTTGTACACAGAAGGCAGATATTCAATGAAAGATGCAGAGGAAAACTCCCTCAGAACTACACAGCCATTCAGAGTGTGTGCTACCTCACTGAAGACCATGCCATTCTCCTTGGTTGCAAAACAACACCTCTATTCATTTCATCTCTTGGCTAGTTGACTTTAACACTAACTGATTTAGCCCTTAAGCTGCAGACTGAATATCCCTTACACTTCCAGCACTGCAAAATCTGGGTATGACCACAAAGATGGCTCTTTGTCTTTTGCCAGACCATGCTCACTTGACCTGTGGTCAGCCACATCACTGCTGCTTACTGAGAAGTTGAGGGGGAAAGATGAGGCATTGGTGAGGTCAGCATGGTGCAAATGCTCTAGTGGGAGCACCCAGTTGGTTCTACTAATGCATCTGCACTGCACTGACCTTGCTTTATCTTGCTTCTTCCCCTCTAGTCCTTGGTAAGCAGCACTGAAGTGACTGACCAGTGGTCAAGAGAGCACTGCCTCTCAAGAACATCACCCAATACTTTCAAATCATGCAGTTTAAACTAAGAGACCAAATGACAGCATGGGGCATAAGTAGCATAAATACGTAAGAGTTAATTTGTGACTTATGGGTAGAGGCTGAAGGGGAAAAGATCATGCGGATTCCTTTTTTTTTAAATCAGCAAAAGGAAGAATGGCATATAAACTAAAGATGTAAAAGAGTCATTTCTGCAGTGCTGATTACAGTATAGGCGAAACCAGTAACAATTGCACATAGACTAATTTCAATGTCTATATTCCAGTACTGGTGCTTTTGGTGGGGCAGAGACTACACTAGCATTCCTGCTACTGCCCACTCCTAAATCCTGGGGGGGGGGGGAGAGGATATTTTTAAAAGGAGAGCCAAATCAGTCATAATATGCAGAAGCCATAACCATTCCCATTTATTTGGGAGTTTGAAGATTTAACAAGTGTGCATGCCGTAGTTTACTGGAACAGGGATATGCAATTGCTGCACCAGTCTAAAAAAAAAAAGTTCATATGCTGTCCTCTCAGGGGTTTTGGTCTATCAATTCATTTCAAATTCATTGTCACTAATGTACATAATGCATAGCATATTGGAAGACCTGGAACAGGACCAGATAAAGCATTAAGCTATTAAAAAGAATCATTATCTTGTGTGTTTAAAAGCTAAACATCCTCGAACAATGTAGCAGGGCTTATTTTACTTCTAGCGTTGCTTTTAAAAATCTATTACTGCTCCAGGAATAGATGAGTTAATTTCTGCAGACTGCCACTGTAGATAAGCGATAGCTCTTGGCCGTGATACAGTCTGTACGGTAATCGGCACAGTTGCTGCCTCTGCCATTATTAATTATATACATCTGTTTTGCGTTGTCGTTTGTGATTACCCATTTTACAGGGGGAAGATTGCTGTGAAAGAAGAGCAAAGTCTGCGAGGGCATTTCGGGAGCAAGCCCTTGATCACAGGTGAAACATAGTTTGCTAATAAAAGGCCAAGTTGATTCACACTTGCTGATACTTTGAGCTTTAGGAATCAATTATGTGGAGTGCTTGCACCCTCCTAGGAGAGGCCATTCACTTTTAAAACAATGCAAGGAGGCAATAACGGACTAAATGAAATTTGGGAAAAAAGAAGAGGCACTGTAGGCCTCCAACCAGAACTGGAGAATGGGGGGGGGGGGAGAACGATTCCATTTTAATTAAATCCTAGCAACAAAAAGAACTCTTGTTCAGCTTTATAACTGAGCACCATGACCACGCAATAAGTACTGCTGGATTTCACAAAATGTCTTTCCATTTAAGGAAATTTAAAAGTTCATTGAACCACCCTAATGTGGTTCAATTTCAGGTGCCCATTGTTGTTTTTTCTTAAAAAATATATTATCTGTATAAGTTGTGTGTGTGGATTTTGTGGTGAGTCAATAGGTGCTCATGTCTAGCCATTATCAGCAATAGCTATACATGGAGAACTGAGGAAACTGAACAACATCTGGGTCCAGATAGGGATGCTGCATGCATCTGGAGGTGAGCAAGACCCTGCCTACAACCTCCAAGCAGTGTCCACATGGCTCGTGCTCATCTTCATCCTGTTAGTTCCATGACCACTGCCTTCTCTTTCCCCAAGACTCACAGGTGAGCCATGAATAGAATGAGGAGGATGTAGCAGGTTTCCTTTCCCCTGGCGATCCTTTCTGGGCTCATAAGAAATAGCACACACAGGTAGGGATTCTGGGACTAAAAGCCCCAGACACATCCTCACTGGGAAAAGATTTTCCACCAGGATTTTGTATTTGCAGCCAGCACCTCTGCTCTTCCCTGAGAGAATCAACTGGGCTTTCAGGAAGTGGGAGATGGTTGAAGGTGCTATGTTTATCCTGGTTTTAATTACTGAAAAACTACTTTGTGTTCTACATCCACAGCATATCCTAAATGTTCCCTTTGCAACTGTATCAGCGGCATATTTCTTTCCTTGGCTTGAACACAGACTTCTCAGTCTATCCCCTACATCCTATAAAGAACAGACTCCAGCAAAAAGGAAGCAAAGCCAACTTCCTTCAGGATTAGGGGCCCTTTACTGCAGGAGATGCAACTAGTCGGAGCTGATCAAAAAGGCTGCCAGGCATTTGCGAGATGTCATTCAGCGGGCTGAGCACAAAATAGCCACCTGATGCCACGGAAAGCATGCCAGAGCCATAATTACCTGAGAAGCACAAATTAAACATTCCTAGCCAAGGAGAGGTACTTGCGGGGGGAGAAAGGAACCACATGAATATTCATCTCCTAAAGTGGAAGAACAAAAGTAGGCTCATCAGGAGGATCTGACTTCAACAACTAAAATGGTGACTGAGATAGAAACTGCTGTAATCAGTATAAAATGGGGGGGGGGGGTTAGCTTTAGGCACGTAGAGCTAGAGGAAAGGTAAATACTACTACTAATAATAATTTATACCCCATCCATGTGGCTGGGTTTCCCCAGCCACTCTGGGCGACTCCCAGCAGAATAAAAAAGTGATAAAATATCAAACATTAAAAACTTCCCTAAACAGGGCTGCCTTCAGATGGCTTCTAAAAGTCAGATAGTTGTTTATTTCCTTGACATCTGATGGGAGGGCATTCCAGAGGGCCACTACCAAGAAGGCCCTCTGCCTGGTTCCCTGTAGCTTCACTTCTCGCAGTGAGGGAACCGCCAGAAGGCCCTCAGAGGAGTGTCCAGGCTGAACAATGGGGGTGGAGACACTCTTTCAGGTATACTGGGCTATAAATTGGTATCTCTCCTGCCACAACACTCAACACAGTCCAATTGACTTCAGTGTGCTGGATTATGGCTTTCGTCTGCAGATCTGAATTGGTTTCAAATGATCAGCTTTGTTCATCACCACAAATATTTACAACACAGTACTGTGCACATCCACTAGGAAGATGTACATTGAGGCCAGTGTGATTTGCTCCAGGTATGTGGGCAGTAGTGTAGTGGCAAATTCATAAGTCCCTTCATGATAGTCACAACCACACCCCCACATCGCAGAAGCACCTCATTTTTCTAGCGTTCCTAAATGCTTAGCTTTGGAGCATAAACAACAATGCCTCGGTGTTCTTCCCATGCACCTTCTCCTGAGGAACCTTAGGAGCCTGTCCTTAGTGGCTGACTCGCCTTCCTTCCCTCTGACTGGCTCCAATCAGCAGATAGGGTGAGAAGACTTCTCAGTTACTAACAACCTCCCTTTTCATGCCAATTGGGTTGCTCTTAGGACTCTGATAACTGGGACCCCGCTGCAGAAATAGTAATGGGTCTTTGGACCTGCACCACTCCAGCTCTGCATAGGATTGCAGTTGTAATTTCGATCAACATTTTACCTTGCCATTCCAAAAGCATTTCTCAATGCACAGGAAATTGGTTTATGCATTATTAGCCTGCAGAAGAGAAGATTAAGGGGATACGAGATAGCTGTCTTCAAGAATCTGAAGGGCTGTCATGCGGAGTAGAAGATTGTACTTTGTTGCTCCGGAGGGAAGAATTAGAACCAGCGCATGGAAATTGCAGAGAAGCAGATTGTGGCTAACCATTAGGGCGGAGGATGTTTAAATGGTACAAGGTGGAACAGACTGCCTTGAGAGATGGTGAACTTTGCTTTTGCAACAGACGATGAGCAGAGAAGCTCCATTCTTTGTCCTCCATTCTGTTAAGTCCACTATCAGCACAAATGGTGGGAAAAGGAATGTGTCTGAAGGTACCTTGAGATTAACTTTTTAGGTGCAGTTTAAAATAAAAATGGCACAAGCTGTTCATTGGTGACAACTTACTGATGAAGTACACCATCACCTGCAGTAGCTTATGCCATTTTAATGTAAAAAAAAGGGTTCTAAAAAGTTAGTCTCAAGGTACCACCTGCCACATTTATTTCTCGCTATTATAGAAGATTCACAAGGCTTTTTGAATAATATCTAATGCACAGCAGGGAAAGACAGGATGATAGGATGACCCTGGCAGCAGTGGGTAGGAAGAAAGCAAAATTCACATCATGGCTGAGGAAGAGGAAGGGCAGCATTAAGAAGGTGGCAGTGGGCTCTCAGCAACTGCCCCACTGTGCCAATTGCTGCCACTGGAGAAAAAGAAAGCTGTAGAAGATAGCTGGCGCTCATCCAGAGAGGCCACGGCAAAAGGGCTTGGTTAGAGATTGGGAGAGAATTTGCAGGACTCAGATTCCAATTCTGGATTTCTCTGAATAGATACAAGACACATGTGTTGGTTCTAAGCCATAAAGTAATTATGCACATTTCAGTTTAGTGAAATCAGTGGGTGGGATCCAATTAGTGCGCTGGCAGAAGGGCTTTTGATCTACAGACACCTACACAAATGGAAGAGGAGTGAGGACAATTCAGTGGGTCCAATTTGTTATTTCATCCAAATGTTACTGGTTTGTAACTCCCCCCTTCTTTATTTTTCAGTTTCCAAAAATACATATAACAAATGCTCCCCATATACCTCCACCCCACAAGAAACATTCCATTCATATACAATGTAAATAATGCAATCAAATATTCAGTAAGCTTGTAAATAGTTTAGAACTGATTGCATCATTTAGGTGTTTTGTACTCTTAGCAGATTGTCCTCGAGTGAGTCATGGTGAGGGGACAATTCAGCTTTCCAGTGTAATGAATAAACATGTTTCAAAATCACATGTAGTCTTTGTTCCCTGAGCACTCTAAGATGCATTGTAAGTTTCAACCAGTTTCTACCTTGAAGTACAGGTTCTGACTATAGTATATATGCATGCTTTATTTTTGCCAACACAGCATCAATTGCTGTGAGTTTTGTTTTTAGTCTATTGTTATTTTAACTTGTGGATGTTTTAAATTATTGTTGTTAATCTCAGTGATAATTTCATTGTTTCATCTTTTTCTGTAAACCGTGTTGAGGCTTTTAACAATAAGGCGGTGTATACATTTAATAAAATAAATAATACAAAAGAATATAAACTTTGTCATGTTACATTTTGTGAAAACAGGTACAGCATGAGCATAAATGTATTTATTCAAAAGTCTCCAATGAGTTGCAAGGTTACATCCTGAGGCCATAGTGAGTATGCATAAGAATGCGGCCTTAGTTGTTCACCCAGTGACATAATGTCACCAAAGGCTTCAGTGATATGACAACTTAGCAAAGCACATTACATTCTAAGGAGTCCTATTGAGATAAACAAAGTTTTGTATGAACAGCCTAAGTGCCATCACTTGTGAAAGACATTGGGCCAGAAAAAATTGCTGTCTGAGATTTCCACATTTTTTAGGAGAGAATACCATTATAATACACTATTTTGCAAAAAGCAGGCAGCTGAGATCTGATAAAATATAGCACACCCTGTATTCTTGATGAATGAGCATCTTGTCATACGTTATTACTTCTGGTCCAAATCCGAGTCTCTGCACACAGTCAGAATAAATGGGCTGTACACAGGGATTTTTTGTAACATATCGATGCTGATGGAATTCTTTCCCTCAGGCTGCAGAGCAGGAGTGAAAATCTATACCAGCACCATAGTTCCTTCTAGAGAAGAGCTATATCACGGCAAATCTGCCCCAGAGAACTCCTTCAGAGGCCTCAATCCTAAGTGCGACGTTCCATTTCACTGCAGAAGACTCAGTGTTCCAACACATGCAAAAATAATATATTCCTAAAATTGTTGCTGACCCTGGTTTTGCACAGCTTGGACCTTAGGCTTGCAAGGCTGAGAGTGTGACAGACTGGGATGCATTTTACAATTAAAAATTAAAAGTGCAATTATGTTGTCTTTATAGGATAATTAACAACCCGGTGTGGGATAATTTCATGAGACATATTTTGGAGAGAAAGGGTCACAGATGTCCATGAGATTATTTTACTGTGGAACATAAGCTTTCTAAAGGTTGCCTTTCCAGCAAGTATATGCTTGCTGCAGTCCACCAAAAATGTGCTCATCCTCTCCTGCAGCCAAGATATAAGATTATTTTCCAATGAAATGTGAGAAACTTATGCATAAAAGCAAGGTGCACGCACTTACAAGGCAGTGTTCCTGGCTTCTGTTGTTCTGATATATTATATTCTCAAATTACAATTGAAGCACAGCTATAAAACAAACCACAGATAGTACATATTTACTTTCATCATGGGAGAATTTTTTCTTGCAGAACATGAGATCAACACAAGCCACTTGCATCTTTCTAAAGGGTGAGAGAATGAGAACAGCCTCTTCACTGGTTATTGACAGTGGTGGTAACATTAGGAGACAAACCTTGACTTCACTCTCTGCGGAGAAAATGAGCATGGATTCCCGACACCATTTTGCACCTAATGACATCATGCAGGGATGGAGATCCTGGCCAAACCTGAGTTTTCTACTTCGGCTCATAGGCCCATGAAACATTTGCAAATGTTCGAATTTATGACCATACCTTCTTTGCATGCAGAAAGTCTCATGCTTAGTTCCTGGCATCTGGAATACTGTTCTTCACTGACTGAAACATAGTTTCTTCTTCTTCTTCTTCTTCTTCTTCTTCTTCTTCTTCTTCTTCTTCTTCTTCTTTGTATACTGTCCTCAATCCTAAGGGCACTTAGTGTCAGTATAAACTTGTCAAACCATTCCATTCTCATTGAGTCTGAAATTGTCCAAATCTTCCCTTTAATCGCTACTTTTTGCCTACTCCCCACATAAAATCCACCATTCCAAGGGAGCACAACTGACCTATATCCCCTTTTAAATTTTAACTCACTGAAGTCTGGTGCAAGCCAGTAGCTGATTCACACACTCTGATTCATATACAACTATTTTAAAAGGGGCAACCATGTGGAAAGGTTACATTATTTAGTGTTTTGTGTGGTGTGTTTTTTTTAAAAAAAGAGAGAGTAAATGACATGCAGATCCATTGAATTGCACGTGGTGTGGACAGAAAGATGCTTCTCTCTTCATAACGCTAGAACCTGGAATAAAATAAAGCTGAATGCTGGGAGATGCAGGTGGGCATCAGGGCAATGGCCCATCTAGTCCAACATCCTGTTCTCACAATCTCAGCCAAATGCATGTGGGAAACCTGAAAGCAGGACCTTCCAGCAAATGGTACTGAGAAGCATGTCTTGATAAAGCTATCAATGGCTATCAGTCATAAGGTCAATACACTACCTCCAGGATAAGACACGACATGCCTCTAAATAGGAAAACAGGGCCACTCCATCACTGACCAGCTGTCCTTGGCTCTTCCTCTTATTCAGTTGTCACAGCCCATCAGACTGCAGCAGAGGGCAGCAGGGCTACTCCATCAGCTCTGCTGAGAGACCGACTGCCTTTGGCTCTCTCTCTCCTCGCAGCAGATAGTCCATCAAGCTGCAGCAGAGGAGAGATGCAAAGGAAGCCTGCTGGGAAACAAGCTCCTTTTGGCTCTTTCCCTCCCTGAACTGTTTTCCCCACAAGTGGTCATTATGTAGCTTTATAAACTAGCTTGCTTGCTTCCCTCCTCTCCCCCCATCCCCTTTGTGCTGTGTCTTTTAGATGGTAGGCCTGAGGACTGATGCTTCCTTGTGCTTTATTAACCTGTAAGCTGATCAGGGAAACTTTTCAGCTGCAGAGTGGGGTAGAAAGCCTTCAAATCAAATCAATACAAGGATGCTGTTTTCCAGTAGCTGAGAAACAGCAGTGGGAGAGCCTTATTGCCTGCTTTGCTCAGTCACTGTGGGAAAAAGAATGCTGGAAAAATAGGGGCCCTTGGTCTGGTTCAGTAGGACTCTTCTTACTTTTTTATAATGGCACACCTACCTCCAGATTGTGCTTGTTCTTAGTGAGGAGACCATAAGGGTAACAGTCAGAGCCAGGCTGCTGCAGGATGCTTTAGTATACCACTTGTTGGAAATCTCAAGTGGGGAGAGTGTGTTCGTGCTCAAGTTCTGCTTGTGGGCTTCCCATAGGCAACTAGTTGACCACTTTGAGCATACTTGCCAATTGTCCCGTTTTAAGCAGGACAGCCCAGCTTTCTTTGAAGGCACCCTGGCCTCGGCCCTGGTTTCGCGTAGCGGATGAGTGAAAGAGTGGAGCTCAAGCTGGTGCACAGGCAAAAGAATGAGGAGAGCAGGGTGGGAGAAAGAGCGCAGGGATCGGGCAGGTGGGTGGGAGAAGAAGCGCAGAGATTGGGTGGGCAGGATATGGAGTGTAATGCTTTGCCCTCCTGAAATGTTGGAGGGTATGCTTTGAGTACAGGGTGCTGGGGCTGTGGCATGATGTAGCAGGACATTTCTTATGTTCTTATGTGCCAATGTCACCAACTCTGTGATGTGGTCCATGAGTATAGCATTCACCAATGTAGACATCTCATCCCGTTGATAGTGTAGAGTATGCGTGGGGGAGCCCTTTTTTGGGGCGGCAGCAATCTGGCGTGGTGCCCCAAAATGTGTGTTTCGGGGCCCCATGCCAGAAAAAAGTGCAGCCTGAAATCATGCGACATTGTGCTGACCACTTGGGCCGCTGTCTTCTCGCAAGAAAAAAACAGGTTGTCCCATTTTCCCTCGGGGCAGTTCATGGGTATGGAACTGTGATAATGGAACTCCTTGCCTGCCTGAATGGAAAATGGAGAGATGCATGGTGTGTGTGTGTGTATGTGTGTGTGTGTGATCCTCTGGCTTTTGTGGTGCTGAAACATAACCTCCCATACAAAAGTGAGAACCACATTCATTGCTGTGCCTGCTTCTGCATCTGGCTTTGCTCACTACTGGGATATGGCCCCTGGAAGGTTGCCAACTAGGGAATGTGGCCTCAGGCTCAGAAAGATTCACCTCCTTTGATGTAGGGGTTCATTTTGGAGGCCTTTCAGTAACCTTAATACTTCCTCTATGACACGTAAATTATCACTAAAGGATGCAACATCCTTCACGAGGGATCTTTCGGACATGATGTTGTCTCTTCTTGTGTTACCACTACGATTACACAGAGCATGGCAAGATCCTTGACATTTAGATACACTTCAAGTACTAGCTTTAGACACTTTTATTTTATCTGAATAAAAGGCCTGCACCACAAAGCCACTTTATATATATGTCAAGCTCATCATTCCAAATATTTTGGTGTTTATATTTCTGTTTAGAATCACATATGCTCTGCACCATTCTTTTCCTGCAATTTGTGGGGATTTTCTTTTTATTGCTATATTTTCTGCATTTTTAAATCAAACAAGCCACTAGGGAGGGATACTGGCTTTGAGCCTGGGTAGAAGCTCTTTTTTCTCCACCTACTGTGAAATTACCTCCCTCTTTGCCTTTTGTTTCTAGGGGTTCCTGGCGCACTGGTCTCTTTCCCAAAAGGCATTGAAATCTCTGTATATTATTCACGTAGCTACTCACTGAGCGGATACAAAAGCAGCTTAGCATATCAGACTGTACAAACTGTTGCACAAATGCTGTGGGATAGACTTGTTCAATGGCAGAAAACAGGTAATGAAATTCCCATGTCAGACCAATTTTTCTTGGTGAGGGCATTAGAGCAACCCAGAATTTTGCAGACCTCTTCAAACAGAATGAGAAAGTTGGAAAATAACTTTCTGAGCGCTTTCGTGTACAGACAAATAAGGTCCGGTAGCAAAGCAATCAAAGATGAAGATCCTTTAGGAATTCCTTAGCACACAATACAGCTCTTAGCAAGAGAAGATTAACCGGCAAAAGGTCACCGACCCGTTCTGACCCAAGTGATCTTTGTTCAACTTCTCTAGTTTTTAGTTCTCAGGTACACCTTTTAAAAAAAGTTGTCAGATTTTTCTTCTCCAAAAGGAACTGAGAAGATAAAGATATGAGCTGCAAAGGAGTCAGCAAAGAGTTAAGGCTGTGGCTCTGTAAGGTTCTTTGTGTAATAAGTTTTCATGCCAACATGGCATCATCCACCAAAAGATTTACCTGCATTTGCCTCTGAACAGGAGTTGTGCAAGAGCATAACAGAGCCTGTGTACACTTCTTGTTAAGGCTTGTGCAATAAAGTTCCTGAAAGGTTGTGCTTCAAGTGGGGTTGAAAACCAATAAAACAGCAGCATAAAAGCAGATAAAAAGCAGGTTCAGCGGATTCACAAACACATAAAACAGGATCAGCTCTTATCATCTTCTTGCTAAAGACCCAATAACTCTCATCTGAATGTGTGGATTTGCTTTGTAAGGACTGAGGTGGTGCGGGATGATGGAATTTCTGTTTGCAGTGATGGTTTTTCCCACACATGAATACCACCATTTGAAGGCTGTACAGTGGTACCTCGGGTTAAGTACTTAATTCGTTCTGGAGGTCCGTTCTTAACCTGAAACTGTTCTTAACCTGAAGCACCACTTTAGCTAATGGGGCCTCCTGCTGCTGCCGCGCCGCCGGAGCACGATTTCTGTTCTCATCCTGAAGCAAAGTTCTTAACCCGAGGTAATATTTCTGGGTTAGCAGAGTCTGTAACCTGAAGCGTATGTAACCTGAGGTACCACTGTACTACTTTTCTTTGGTTGCCCTTTCTTCAGAGACATATGGAATGGTTGCAACATCAAAGGATTGCACTCATGCCAATGCACAAAGGAACGGGAATGCACATTCTAGCACTTACTGGCCCCTGTTTGGGGCAAGATTTGGGAAAGAGTCTAAACCAGATAAACTCTGCACAGTCTGTGTAGCTGGGCATCCTAAATAAATTTGGTTCTCATAGGTTTATAACATCTTATGCTCTTGTTTTGAAGCTGCTTCTGAGGATATTATGCACATCTACAAGTAATGAGTTGATTCAATTAGTTCTAAATATACTATATTAAGGTTTGATAATTCAAGAGGGAAAAGATCTATGTTCCTTCTTTAATGGTGAACTGTTCAAAATAAGAGCAATCTGGTCAACAAGTCCGCTCAGTCTCTTGGATTTCAGGATTTGTGTTAAGGTGGCTATAGCCTAACCAGATCAGCAACAGCCGACGGAGGTAACACAATCTTGCTCCCTGATCCTCATGACAAATATTTAAGCCCACAAGCGGCCTCATAAGATTAAGAAAATTACTTACATCAAGCATAATCTGTTACTCTGTCTGGAATTTAGCCTCGTCAGACAGGCTAGTCGGAAAAGCATTTTTCTTTGCTGTTAAGAAGAAATTTATGAGGATAGTTCATTGTGAGAGGGAAAATAAAAAAATATATAAGATAGCAAAATCCAATTTTCTTTGACTTGGTTTCTTTCTGCAGGTTAGCTACCAGAGAAAATTAAAGTAAATAGCATGTCTTGATGTCAAAACCCACTTCTCAGAATTCCCAAATTCTATGATATGAAGAAAATTAGCCATGTGAATAAATCATTCCTGTGCTGAATTTCAACGCAACCCCTTCTGTTCTCCTTATCTATTCCTTGCCATCATTTTTATTAGAAAAAAATATTTATTTTTTTAAACTTGGTCTTTGGTCGCAAGGTGTAAATGGAGACACAAAACACAGTAATTATACATTTATTAGTCAAGATCCAATAATTATTTAAGCAGCTAAATCATGCTACCCTCTTAATGAGCCTTATGATTTGCAACTCAGCTAAATATATAGGACTTGACCCCAAGTCTTATTCACTTACCAGTCAACAACTTTGCTCTGTCTGAGGATGTATTACTACGGAAAAGGGCCAAAAGAGATTCAATGGGTAATTTTAATTCAGTATTTTAACTTTTGCATGTTTTGAAGTATGGTAGTGGGATTATTTCTCTTTATTTCCTTGTTTTAGCTTTTGCAAACCGCTTTTGAGGGGTTTTTTCTCCATCAAGCAGCGTATGAATTTTATGAAATAAATAAATGAAATCAAATTTGCGTGTTGAGTTCCGCAGTGCCACCCCCCAAAAATTCACACAGCACACGTTCATTTTTGTTTAAGGTTTTTGGCATAATTTTGGCCACAACTTTATTAAAATACAGAAATGTGAGTGGTTGCTTAGGCATTGGTTATGACTATCTGTCCTTGCCCCCGAGGACAGAGCTGAAACTTCCGGGCACCACCGGAAGCCAGCGTGGGAAACAAATGTTGGGGAGAAATGAGGCTGGGAATTCAGTCCAACACCTCTCACCCTCATGTTCCGGTGGGGTTTGCACGGCCCAAGCCCGGCACCACGGACAAGGACGAAAGAATGGCAAGCCCCTGGATTCCTTTAACGGAATTCCCATTCGCATCATTTGGAGGGATAGGCACCTTACCCCTCCAAGCACCAATTTAACCAATGCCTAACCGCCAACCGTACAAGTTGTGACGATTTGCTACGCAGTAGGCAAAAACCAAATGGCAACAGCCAATCAGCCAAATGGCAAAATTCCTACCAGGCCCCCGCTCAAAGGCGAACGACCCCATGACAGGCATAGCAAGGTCAAATGAACCCAAGAACCACCCTATAAAGGGAGGGGGGGCGGGTGATCCGATGCAAAACGGCCAAGAGGACGTCCCCTAGTCTAACTCCTCAATTTATAGACTCTGACTCCTCCTCCAAATTAGCAACACCGAAAAATCCCCAGCAACCCAATTTAACCCCCTACCGGCTTGGGTTCTCCAAATTTGCCTAATCATGATGGTGGCCTGCTCCCCAACCGCAACACGTGCTCTCTGCTAGTGAGAACACGCTTTATTGCTAACTTCATTTAATGTACAACCCTGTCCTAATGATGGTAGCCTCTGTACTGACCTATGATTATGTTCCCGAAATGATAAGTCCTCAGTTCCTCACTATTTCTTGTTAAATAGCTGGTGAACAATATCCTCGAAAAGCTCCAGGCAGAATCTGCGCCTTTGCTCTGACTCTCCAGATCTATCGGTGCATCTCTGTCTCACCTTAAGAATAACAAGAACCTTCAGCAATACCAAAATATTCATTGAAAGAGGGATAAGACTGATATTATCATCTTCTGATTGCATGACTATGCAGTCCTCCTTGTGTCTCACGACCACAGCGTAATGAACTAATGTTGGCAGACTACAACTTCCATCATCCTTGACTGCTGGCTAGGGCTGATGGGAGTTGGAGTGCAATGACAGCTAGAGACACACAAGTTTCCATCCCTGCTATATATCCTCCTCCTGCAAAATCTCATGTATTTAGGTAGCTGTCAAATTTTTAAAACTGATTTTCATAAGGTATGGGGAGGGTGTGTATATATAATGTAACAAAGAAATCAACATTAAAATAAATTATCTCTCAAAAGCTCAGCAACCTCCATGCCCGCCCAGTTTTTATTTAGTATTCCAATGGTCACTGGCTGGTTTTGATTTCAGATCCAAGCAGAGCTGTAAAAATATGACTGCCACAAAAGTTGCATAGGCTGAAGAATAATGTCTGCATTACAAAAGCAAGGAGGCAAGATCTGCTGTGAGGAGAGGTGAGTGTTGCTTAACACTCCATTATCCTTGATTGATTGGTCCACCCAGTCCTTGCTATGCTCCATAAAATAGCCTTGATTATTGGTTTGTCATTTTGAAAATAACAGGAAATGGGGACAATATTTATAGCGCAAGGACTCATCTGTTCTCTCCACTATGATGCTGAGCTTTAGAACATAGGTTACAGCTCTAAAATGTTTGGTGTCCCTTTATTGTTGAAAGAAAAAACAGCTTAACAACAACAACAACAGCATCCTAAATTCTCCCCCAAATTGTTCCAAAATATGCTGTACTTAGTGTGCCAGGTAAATATAGGAATTGTGGACCGATTTCACTTCATCATCAGAATATTTCACTAACAGACAAGCTATCCATACATTGATAAGAAGTCACTGATATATGATTTTCACAAATGTATTTGGTCATTTGGATCAATTTAATTAGAACATAGGACCTGTCTAGACATCGTTTCTATTGTGCAGTCATGGGGTGAATATATGTGATCTCACTTTCAGTACTGTTTATGCCTGCAAAAGTTTTGGGGTGGATATACTAATTCATACATACGGTCAGTGTAAGTGCCAATAACTTCCTCCTGTAACACAGCAGGCCTGGACTATATCACATTTTCAAGTAAGTGAAATCCCATCTAAAGAGGGGACTCTCGTAAGGCCATTTGAAGTCAGAAGCAGCCTGCATTGCCATAAAAAGATTGGGTCCTTGAAAAATTGCTACGTATACCAACCATGAAGGGGAAAAGACTATGAAGTCCAGAATTTAAAATGGCTGCAGTGTTTATCAGCAAGTGTTTATCAGCAATTTGTCTATGAATCTGCTAATCATTTCTGCTATTAGCAATTTCAGGGATAAATAAACCAATAATAATAATAATAATAATAATAATAATATCTGAAGAAGTGTCGTATCTGAAGAAGTGTGTATGCACATGAAAGCTTATACCAAGAACAAAGAACAAACTTAGTTGGTCTAAGGTGCTACTGGACAATTTTTTTATATATTTTGAATAATAATTTATTTATTTATAACCTGCCCATCTGGCAGGGTGTCATTCTACATTACTACAATCTTTGAGTAGTGCGAGGTTCCAGGGTTTCCAGGCACCCAAGTTTTCGAATGAGGAAAAGAGGAACCTGTGGAGTCTTTAGGATATAATGTTTCTTTACACAAATATACAACCTGAGCCTGTGATGGAAGGGCTCTCACATCCCAAGGAGGTCTTGCAGGACTCTGACTCACACACTTCATCATGCTGCCTCCTTCTAGCTTCTATCTCTCACATACCTCAGCTTGGGCTGGGGTCTTTCTAACTTACAGCCCATTGAGGGAGAGGGGCCCCCACCCATTTGCCCTCTGGTGCAGGGCCGCTTCCTTTCTTGCCTAAGGACACACAAGCTGAGGCCATTAT
This sequence comes from Podarcis pityusensis, assembly GCF_964106645.2. Classification (NCBI taxonomy): domain Eukaryota; kingdom Metazoa; phylum Chordata; class Lepidosauria; order Squamata; family Lacertidae; genus Podarcis; species Podarcis pityusensis. The sequence goes on from NC_138032.1 coordinate 59,981,941, forward strand.
CAAGAAGCTGACCTGGCTATTCCAGCAATTGAATCCTCCACTGGATTTTAACCCTTTCCAGATCTAGGAATTAGAAAGGTCTCAGGCATACAGCCTAACCCCCGTCCCCAATCACAACAATACTAATAATGCTAATGCTAATAATAAAAATAATAATAGATGCAGGAAATTCCAATTATGCAGCTCAAAGATACACTGAAATAGCATGTCATTTGAATCAAAGAATTACCTCACTATATAATTGGGATAGTGGGTCCCACTCCCTTTCCAGGTTGCAGTTCTTAAACAATACGGTGCGCTTAACTTGGTCAATACTTTCTCCTAAGATAATTCAGAAAATCTTTATGTAGGAACATCATCATCAAGCCTTTTCCCCCCAAACAGGAATCTGTTCTACTTCATTAACTGCCTTGTACAATAGAAACCACATATTAATCAACTTATCTGAATCAGTTGCTCTAATGAGTGCTGAATTTCACCTTCTGGTGACAAGAAAGCTTTTAGTGAAAAACGAGAATCCCGATAAAATCTCCCCTCCCCCACCCAACTGCCAAGTGATCCCAATGAACAAAAGCACTTATTTGAAAAGGCCAAGTGCATGTTAAGACACTTGCTGTTGGTTTTTTGTATCTTTATTATAGATTTGGTTGTGAATTATGTGGCAATTTTTCAGTTTGGTTGTGTATTTTTTAATGTATTTTTTATTATTTATGATTACTTTTGTTATGTTGTAACTATGCTTTTTTTCCCCTTTCAAGTTGCAATCCATCTTGAGCATGGTTTGAACTGTGGAAAGGTGGCATACAAATACAATTATGTATGAACCTGAACCTCAGGTGACAAAGATGGATCCGGGAGCACCCCAAACCTTTGTATCGCTTCTTTCAGAGAAAAAGTTACCTCATCCAGGACAGGCAAATGGCCCTTGTGTTTTAATATTTGGTTGGGAGCCGCCCAGAGTGGCTGAGGAGGCTGGGGGTATAAATAATAAATTATTATTATTATTCTCCCAGCCTGGACTGCACCTTCACATATGCAGTTCCTTCTTTCTGGATCCGAATATTATTTATTTGGAATATCCATACTGAATGAAGTCAATCTAGTGAATGTTTTCACAACATTCACAATAAAAAGCAGCATGAAGTCTGCCAAACAAGTTGGAACTCTCTACTTTGAAATGTAATTTATTCTTATATTCTGGATTTGTCTTGACAGGATTGCAATATTTATGCAAATCATCAGACAGATAAAAACCAAGACTATGTGGTGAGAATTCTCAGGGCTTGTTCCTAGTGTGAGAGACCCCTCTGATTTACCTCATGGATAGTAAATACTAATAATAGTAATAGAAGGTTTATTACTGATAGAATAATGGCTTTAAAGTTAAAGCTGCTAATATATGTCACAATTTTATCCATGAAATTAAGGTAATTTGTAACACTTTTATTCTACTAAATGATTTGTTTGGGCACACTGTGGTAAGAATAAATATTCATCCTTAGTTGAAGTAAAGAGATACCAGTAATTACAACTTGTATTTGTATTTAATGTAAACTAACAATTGACATAGAAAAGGTGGGTTAGATCCGATGTTGCTGAAGCTGGAGCCTGGGTTTGAAAAATAAAAAGGAATTTTTGGATTTTGCAAAACAATGCTGTTTTAGTGTGGGGGTGAATTTGCCACACCCCACTCCCCTCCTAATAAGATTCAGATGGTATCGCCCATGGGAGGAGCATTTTGGGGTGATGAGGCAAGAGTTGTAGGATCTTGGGGAGGAGCAGAAGGATGCCAGGGACTGCAAATGCTGCTTATATTTGCTTATGTAATTTCCATTCCTGACCTCTGACAAACATGCAAATTGCAGGAGTTTCCACTCTCATTTCTGCCACTCTCATTCCTCTTTCTAATTGAATTCTCTGACAACCCCTTACCCAAGTAATTTTCTATCTAGGCAAGCAACAGGCATTATCATAGATCAAGAACCTATTCCAGTCAGCAAAATCATTTTAATAGAGTGCAAAGTAGAACAGATGAGCCAAAAGAAGGTATGGCCTAGCTAGAGCCCTGTAGGGTTGTGTGCCCCTCATCTGCCTATCTATGTGTTTGTGGCACATGAAAAATGGGTGGATGGTTGGATTAATAGAGTAATTGGTAAAAGTGTGCTTTCCCCTTTCTGTCTCTTCTTATAACCTTGAACACAGACAGAAGCTAAGGGATGAGTATTTTCAAAAGCTCTATAGATGGCGAACTGCCACATTTTCATAGCTCTACTCTATGTTTCTCTCCGAGAACATACACATTGTCAAGGTAAATTAAACACACATTATGAAGAGTATCTAGTTTTTGCACAAATTGCTTGAGAGACTGTAGCTGGGTAGCCATATAAGCAGGGCAAACAGCAAGTTCATTAATACACACTTTTAAAAGCACGGCTAAGGGAGATAAGCATCCATTTGGCAAAATTAATTCCAAAATAAAAGGCTCCGGAGAGTAGGCTGAATCGGAGAAAAGAACATTTGACTGGAGACATATAGCCATTAATGAAATGATTGAGTTACTCAGTGGCATGATGTCAATAAAAGGGGATATTAGACCAGATTGATCAGGAATTCTGAAAAAGGCTGCAGAGTATGTGTCAGTCCTGGGAGTACATTTCCCCATCTGCCATTGTGGAATACGGTTGCATTTCTTATTGACATTGTTTACTTAATTCTTTATTTAAAGGAATAATAGTTCACTTTACTGGTGTTAAGGCAGTTTTTGTGTTTTCCCCCTTTTATTCAAGCACTGATACAGTTAAGTTTGGGTTCTGAACATTTTCAGCATATCAAAGTAAAGTGATGCAACATTCAATCCTAGTCTATTTAGGGCCAGTTTTTATTTTATTTTGTTTATATACTGCTTACTAGAACAAAATAATTTTAATCAGTTTGCATTGTGACCTGTCATGCGATGAAAGGCCGAAAACAAAGTAATGTACAATAAATCATTCATTCTCACCAATGTGATTTGGTAATCAGATAAGGTTTTGAAGTTAAAAGTCATACAACCAAAAGTATCACATAGAAAGGATAAATGTCCCACAGACATTATTTTATAGTCATTTTATTATTTACCAAATTCAAATGCTTCCTTTTTTCCATAACAGAACTCAAAGTAGTAAACATGGAGTTCCCGGGCCTGTCTAGACACTGCTTGAACTCAGCTTGTCTGTTTTGGCAAAGACAACAGCTGCATCATAATGTTACAGGCCTTTTCAAACCACACAGATATACACTGGAGGAGCATGTCAGTACACATGCACACAAGTATCCATGCATGCATATACGGGGGGGGGGGGGGGAATAAGCACACAAAAATCAGCTGGGGAGAAAAACAGTATATATCAAGAAAGTAGGGCTTCAGTCAAATGACAGTATCATTGAACTTACTGGGGTGCACTTTATCCAGGCAGGCTGAGGCTTATCCGACAGTGACCCATCTGCCCCAACAGAGCAGCCTCCATTACTTTTCAGTAAACCTGTATGGAATTGTGCTGTAAATAATTGTATCCTAGGCTGAAAAATGATATTTTGTGTTTCATAAATTATGTCCTATTTCTAGCATAACTGAATAAGGAGAAAGGTTACGATAACCCTGTAATATAAGCAGTTTTTAAAACAACATATAGCTTTGAACAAGAGATTATAAACGGCTTCTTGCTTGTTTTTCACATTGAAGTTAATTTCATAAGCCTTCATCGTAGGTTGCAATCCAAGGCCATGTTCATGCCCACAGTTCAACACTGTTAATGTAATGATGATGGCAAAATATATTTATATTTTAGTTTCTATACAAGCTTTTTTCTCACTACAGTTTTTTGCACTTGATTTTCTTTCTTTGAATGGAATTTCTTTCATTCTTTCATTCTTTGAATGAATTTTCTTTCTTTCCATGAGTGGGGGGGGGGCTGGGGTGTGGAGAATTGAAAGGAAATTTGTTTCAGAAAATCCTTCTGACACCTAAAATTCTGTATAAACACAGTTTGCACGGAAAGAGCATACAGCATGACCTATGCTCCCTTGTTTGCTTGTTTTATTTGATTTCTAACTCACCTTTCCACCAAGAGGCTCAAGCCAGAGTGCATGGTTCTCTTCCCTCCGCATTTCATTTTTACACTAACCCTGTGAAGCAGGTTAGACTGAGCAATTTTAACTGGCCCAATTCAAGTGTCACACACTTAAATGGCCAGTTGAACCTTGGTCTCACGGTCCTAGACCAACACCCTAACCACTACACTGTCAAAGAAGAACACAATTCTGGGAGTTGCTAAAACCAATAAAACCACAATTAATGCCAAAAGTGCTTATCTGCAGTGATCGGCTAACAAGGGAAATACCCTTCCCCTCACAACCAAAAGAATGACAAGGACAAAGTGCAGAAAATCAAATCATATCGAGGCCCAATATATCTGGGAGAATTAAGAATGTCCTCACCAGAAGTCTAAAAGCTGACAATGTTGGAGCAGGCTGATGGTGAACCGATCTGGGGTGAGGGGGTACAACAATTGAAAAGTCCGGTTCTCTTGTTGCCATCCTTCAAGCTTGCCTCATAGGAGGCACATGGATAAGGACCTCCAATAACTCTTGTAGGGTTCAGACATGGGGAAAGGCAAAGACCCCAGCCCTATTAAGTTTTATCCATTAAAACCAGCACTTTGAACTGAGCCCAGGAACCCAGAGGATTGATGGACTCTCCTTGACTGGATTTTCTTCTGAGCAGGGGTGGTGCTGGAATAAATGGCCTAAATTCAATTCATTTTATGTTTCGGTGTCCCCTCTTTCCTTATTTGAGCTATCATTGTTGCTGTACTCATTGTAGCTAGTCAAATAATCTACTGCCAAGTTTTGGGAACTATTCTTAAGAGAGTAGTTATAATTCTGGCTTTTTCTGGCAGCTGTTCATTTTGCTAGTGTTACCTGTGGATCAATAGCAGGACTCTAGCAGTAATATATTCTCTGGGGCAGCTTGTTCTTTGACTTACAGCCAATTCCAATATGGTGTGTGTGTGTGTGTGTGTGTGTGTGTGTGTGTGACAAAGAGAGAGTGAGAGAGAGTGGGGATCCCTTTTGTAGAGGTACAAGAAGGGGGAAAGTTGTACCATAACTGAAAATCTTTGAAGAGTCTGCAAAAAAAAAGAAAAGAAAAGAAAAGAAACTTACAAGAATTTAGTATTGTATTCTTTTCTCTCCACCCCTTCCAGTAAAAAGAAAAAATGAATGCATAAGGATTTTCCTATCTAATATAAGGTTATTCTTCATGGGAATCCATCCCAAATTATTCCCATGGAGGAATATGTTACATTGAAATTGCCCCCCAGACAAGACTTTTAATTTCAGCTTGACTAATTTGTCTACTCTACCGTAAATTGCCAGAAAATAACTTCCTTCACAAAATCTGTGCTCATTTAATTAGACCATGAAAAAAGCATTGCCATCTTAGTAAATATCTCATTTCACCAAACATCAAACAGTTCAGCATTAGCTTATTTTCTTTTTCTTGATTTGAGGTGTTTCATAAAATGTCAAAAATGGTATTTGTCTTATGCACTTGGCTTCAGAATTCAGTTTCTGAGCTTTGGCATTTCCTGCCCATAAATTTCCTGGACACAGGACAAGTATATTAAAAAATGTTTTGGGAAATATATAAAGGGGGACATCATTGTAGTCAATATGAAAGTGTGTGTGTGTGTGTGTGTGTGTGAGAGAGAGAGAGAGAGAGAGAGAGAGAAGAATCATTGCTTCAACACTGGTGATCTTTGCATCTTCCCGTACACTGATTAGTTCGCCTGTCTTCCCAAGTGATGTGTAAAATTTTTCGGAGACACCGTTGATGGAGTCTTTCGAGGAGCTGGAGATGGCGCTTAGAAGTGGTCCATGTTTCATAAGCATATAATAAGGTTGGTAGTACAATAGCTTTGTAAACAAGCATTTTGGTTTCCCTGCAAATGTTCCGGTCCTAATAATAATAATAATAATAATAATAATAATAATAATAATTTATTATTTATACCCTGCCCATCTGGCTGAGTTTCCCCAGCCACTCTGAGTGGCTGCCAATCAAGTGTTAAAAACAGTACAGCGTTACATATTAAAAACTTCCCTGAACAGGGCTGCCTTAAGATGTCTTCTGAATGTCAGATAGTTGTTTATCTCTTTGACATCTGATGGGAGGGCATTCCACAGGGTGGGTGCCACTACCGAGAAGGCCCTCTGTCTGGTTCCCTGTAGCCTCACTTCTCGCAATGAGGGAACTGCCAGAAGGCCCTCGGCGCTGGATCTCAGTGTCCGGGCTGAATGATGGGGGTGGAGACGCTCTTTCAGGTATACAGGACCTCAAACACTCTGCACTTCAATCAGGAGACAGCCACACTCGCAGAGCTCAGGCAATGCTGGATTTCGGCATCAGTGTTGGCCCTTGTGGAAAGATAACTGCCTAGGTAGGAGAAGTGATCAACATTTTCCAACGTTACATCATTGAGTTGGATTTGTGGCACTGCAGAGGCGTTATTTTGTACTTGTTGGTGCAGCACTTTGGTTTTTTTGGATGTTGAGTGATAGGCCAAGCTTTTCGTAAGCTTCTGAAAAGATATTTAGGATGGTTTGGAGGTCATCCTCTGAGTCTGCATGCACTATGTTGTCATCAGCATACTGAAACTCAATGACAGAAGTTACGGTAACCTTACTCTTTGTTTCCAGCCTGATCAGATTGAAGAGCTTTCCATCTGTTCGATATATGATTTCCCTTTGACAAAGCATAGGATCATGGCCATGAACATAATGAATAGAGTTGGGGCAATAACACAACCCTATTTAACCCTTGATCCCACTGTGAATGGTTCACTTTGAGAGCCATTGTTATCTGCGATTGTTGCTGTCATATTATCATGGAGGAGTCAAATGATGTTTACAAATTTATCTGGGCAGCCAATTTTCAGAAGGACAGTCCACAGGGCATTACAATTTACAGTATCAAAAGCCTTAGTTATGTCAATAAACGCCATATACAGGGGTTGGTTTTGCTCTCTGCATTTTTCTTGAAGCTGTCGAGCGGTGAAAATCATGTCCACTGTCCCCCTAGAAGGCCAAAAACCATTTAGGGATTCAGGAAGGGTCACCTTGGATATTGTTAATAGACGGTTTGCTAAGATCCTTGCAAGAATTTTGCCGGCCGCAGTTAATAGACAGATGCCTCAATAGTTTCCACAATCGGTTCTATCACCTTTTTTTAAAGAGATTGATAATTTTGGCATTCCTAAAGTCTGCTGGGATTTCTTCTCTTTCCCAGATTTTTTCGATGAGCTTGTGAAGTTGTTGTGTAAATTCAATTCTGCCCACTTTGAAGATTTCGGCAGGTATGCCATCAGGTCCACTGGCTTTGTTGTTTTTCATTTGGTTAATAGCTGTACACAACTCTCCCTGATTTGGAGATACTGCAAGCTCATCTCTAACTTGTTTTTATGGAATTTGTGAGAGGACCTCAGCAGCTACGGGGGAGTTGCGGTTAAAGAGATGTTGGTAATGTCCTTTTCAGCTCAGTGCAATAGTTTCTTTATCTTTTAGAAGTGTGGTACCATCTGTTGAGCATAGGGGGCATACACCATGATTTATTGGCCCATAGATGCTCTTTGTGGCTTTAAAGAAACTGTGCATCATGAGTGTCGGCTATGTGTCGGATCTCTTAAGCTTTTTTTATGCACCAGGTTTTTTTTTTAGTTCTCTGGTTCTTCTTTGAACCTCAGCCTTAGCATTGGCATAGGTTTTTTTTCTTAGTGGCACAGTTTCTATCTCTTTGCCAGATCTGAAAGGCCTTCCCTTTCTTGTCAATCATGCTTTCAATCCCACTGTCAATCTCATCAAACCAGTCCTGGTGTTCCTTGGTTTGGTATCCAATAGTTTGTTCACAGGCTGCAATAATGGATTTTTTAGCTTGGTCCAGTGTTCCTCGATGTTATCAGGGAATACTGAAAGCAGATGGTCCTTAAGAGTCATTTGGAAGCAATCCCGCTTAATGGGATCTTGAAGGGCTTGAGTGTTCATTTTGTGCCTTGGTTTCCCTCCTTGAAGCCTATGTTGAGGTATAATCTTGATAGCCATTATGGAGCTTATTAGTTGGTGATCTGTTCAGCAGTCGTCGATGCTCGTCATAGCTCTGGTAAGAAGCACATCATGACGATCTTTAGCACGGCAATAACATAGTCTAAGAGGTGCCAGTGGTTTGACTGAGGATGCCTCCATGAAGTTTTAAATTTATTTTTCTATCAAAAGAGTGTGTTGATAATAACAAGGTTGTGCACTGCACGTATTGTCAAAAGTAAGATTCTGTTCTGGTAGCTGTTGCCAATTCCTTCTTTCCCAATAGCCCCAGGCCACAGATCGAAATCTCACCCAACTCTTGCATTAAAATCACCCAGGAGGATAATTTTATCTTCCTTATGCATCTCTGATAGGACGGTATCCAGCTGAGAGTAAAATTTTTCTTTAATGTCTTCATCGGCATCCAGTGTTGGTGCATAAGCGCTTATATTAGTAGCCTGTTGGTTTTTGGTGAGCTTTATTCGAAGGGTTGAGAGTCACTCATTAATGCCAGTAAGGACTTCTGACAGGAGCTTCGCAAGATCGTTTTTGATAGCGAAGCCTACCCAATGTATTTGATGTTCTTGTTCAGATATACCTTTCCAGAGGAAAGTGTAGCCTCCTTTTTCTTCCTTAAGTTGTCCCTCACCTGCTCTTCAAGTCTCTTGAAGCACTGCAATATCAATGTTAAAATGTCACAGCTTTCTTGCAATGATGGCAGTTCTGCGTTCAGGACACTCACTGCCTGTTATCTGACAAAGTCCATATATCCCATGTTCCAAAGTTCAATTGTCTTTTACGACCGCTAGGTGGTGACCCCACTGGGCGCGGTAATCCAGAGGGGAAAAGGGAGGCAGACTATGTTTAGAGCACCTTTTCTAGCCCCTTTCCCTTTTCGGGGTGAGGAGAGTGGATCCTAAAAAGGGCTGCTCAGTCATGGATACAGCTGCTGAGCTGCTCAACTGCCTCATTCCTTGAGTCAGAACGACTGAATCTGTATCCACCTCCCATGTGCCGGTTCATGACTAGGGGCTTCCAGACTTTTGGGGTTTGGGTTGGATTTTTGGAAGATGCCTGCTTGTGAATTTGTTTTATGTGTGTAGATCAGTGCACACTGACCAACGCACAGTCTTCACAGTAGGGCTCTGTTCCGATAGCATGAAGTAGTCACAATAAACTGGTAGATTCCTATCTGCTGCAGCCTTCATCTGCCTTCACAGCCGTTGTAACATACCGCTTGTTATCACCCGCCTGTTCTGCCATTGAGGACTTCTTGGATCATTTTTTGTCTAGCTCCTTCCCTTTGACCTTTCCGCCTTGAGTGACCCTGCTGGGAGTACGACATTCCCGATGGCTTCACTCACAAGGGTCATAGGAGCATGCAAGCCCACTCACCACAACACGGTAATGATCCAGCGAGTGGGAGGACTCAATCCAGACGTATCTGAAAATGGGTGCTAGTCAAGATAAATGCCATGTGTAGTATTCTGATGCAGAATAGCATTACAATGCAGGTGCAAAATCCAGAAAGACAGCTTGTTATTCCTACCACCATTGTACTGTATCTGTGTCTGCATGTGCAACTGATACTGATTTGTTACCTGCACACCATTTGATATTGTATGGGTTTTGGTACATAATACCTGAAGTACATGATTTTTCCTTTGCAGTGGCATCCTAACAAGACCAGCTGTTTTGCAAATGGAAATGTCCCTAGGTATGCAGAAAAGGATTAATAGGCTGGAGCAACTGAAAGCCAGGAGACTTTGTTCAGTTATTGGTTGTATTTTTGCTTTTTCAACTTTTAAATTACTTTGAGGCTCAGTCTCACTGCAGGTATGTTGCTTCATCCGGACCTTACCCCATGTACCCCATTGCCACTTACAGTGGCTGAGGTTGCCAAGCTGGGAAATACTTTTCCATCTGTGCTCAGGGGCGCTCCCCCTGTCAGAGCACCCTACCCGAGCGTTTTGGCTTGGCTAGAATGCACCATTGAATTTTGATATCTCTTGTTTCCCTGGATGTAGGATAGAGGTATGTATATGCACGTGTAGAAACTAGGCTACCATACAAAGGTAAGTTTTTGCATGCATGGTTCCACTCACTTTTGCTTTTGGCCCATCAATACTGGCATGTGGCCGCCAAAAGGTTACCCAGAAGGGAATGTGGACCTTGGAGTGAAACATGTTCTCACCCCCTGTCATAACTGTTTGGAGCCATGAACATTGGGGTAGCAAATATTTTAAAGCATTTCTTTACTTATATGGATTCATCTTATCCTTCTGGTGCACAGCTCAGAACTTGCAACTGTTCAGAATTAGAATATCTTGATCCTGTGGTTAATTTATGTACTGCTTAATGTCAAAATAGGCTTCTAAGCAGTTTACTGAGTATAAAAACCTGTTACATGGCCATTAAAATCTAAACATCTATAATTAAAATGCACAATAAAACAATCCCATTAAAACAACACAGCAATATGGTGTAAATGCAAAGATCCAAACTGACTACTTCTTATGATTTTATTAATCTCCAATGTGTTTTGAACTGTAGCTCTTCCTTCGAGGAGCTCACACTTTTTAAGCAAGGCCTTTTTAAATAAATAAATAAAAACCTCTTATCAAGATGCCATTCCTCAACTTGCTATGGTAGGTTTTTGGGGGGTATAATTTGGATCTTGGGCACAAATATCAACAATATCATATAAAAAGGTTATTCCCAAAAGCCTGGGAAAGTAACAACAACAAAAGCCCTGGTACCTAACAGTGCGATCCCATACATTATTTACTCAGAAGCAAGCCCCACAGAGTTCAATGGAGCTTACACCCAGATTAAGCAGGCAGAAACGACTTACCAAGTGGGGTGGAGCCATGATGTTTGCTGCCCAGTTGGTTGGTCACTATTGCTTACCATGAAGGAGAGGTGGAAGGGCAAGGAGGCTGGCACAGTGCCAATGCACCATCAGACGAACCAGATTGGCTCCGCGGCTTTCTTTGCACTGTACTGTCATGAATTGGCAGGACTTCAGGGAGGAGGAAAATGAGGAAGAGCATCCCAGTGAGGGGTACAGCTTGGAGTGAGTCACACAGGAGCCAGCTGGGGATGGGGAAGGAGAGGTTGGTGTAGGTAGTACGCATGGGGTGACAAAGGACGAGGAGCGGACAAGGGACAGTGCACAGGAAGGCAAGTAGTGGGACCCCTCACTAGAGGCAGAGAGGCCCCCATCCTCACAAACATGGCAGGTCCTGAGACATAGGGAACAACAGGCTTGTCATTCCAGGGAGCAGAGGTAGGCCAGGGCCTGCAGCCTAATTCACTAGCTGCCCAGGTGGGAAAGGAGGCATGTGATTCCTCAGCTGAGGCAAACTGAGAGCAGGTGAGGGTTACATGCCTCATCAAGCCCAGATGCTGCAATCAGCAGACACAGTAGAAGAAGGCAACAGAGCTGAGGTGCTATGTCTGCTCAACTACCCACGCTGAGGGACCTTGCTTTGGATTCTCCTTGGACCATCAAGGGTTTCTACTTTGGGATTGACTCTGGACTGTATCCTAACTGCTTAACTTCTGTCTTGGCTTACTTGGACAGACCCTAGACTGTGTTTCCTGATATTTGGACTTTGCTTGTGTGGATTGATCTCTGAACTTGGAACTTTGTATTGGCCCACTGTCTGTCTGCCAGGTAGGTCAGGGGATCAGGACATGCACTAGCCTCCAGAATGCCTCTTGCTCTCACTCCCAATTAGCAACAGCAACCCACCTGCTGGGAAGCTAGCATACTGGTCCAACTCCACTCACTAAGCTGCTTGTGATGGCAAATCTCAGCCTAGGGTCTGAATGGTCTTTGGGGCTCTCTCCAGACCACATCTCCCACTGGCTTGCTGGACATTATCCTCCAAGTTATTTTGCCTGGCTGAATACATCCATTAACTGTGATGATGTGTCCTTCTTGCACGTGGTGGGAGGATGGAAAGGTTTGTAGAAATCTCTTGTTTTTAATTTTATTTTGTAGATTGAGTATTGCCTACTATAGAAAGTAAGTCACATCTACTGTCCCACCCACTGTTTGCCTCTGGCCCCACTCACATTGTCTCAGGCTGAAAAAGGTTTCCTTCCCTCCAGTGTATTAGATTTCAGCCTTAAGTTTGTCACACCAGCCACTAAGAGAGCAGCTTTCAAGTGTTGGGGTGCCACCACAGAACAGGCCCTTTCAGTGGCCACTTCCAAACCTGCTTCTGAGAGGCAGAGGCACTTAGCATTTGCGGCAGCCTTCTGAATCCATTCAGGGAAACCCAGAAGCAGGTTTCTGCTCTTGAGCCCTCTGCTGTTGGGTGTGCAAAAGGCGACTCCAGTATCTGCACACAGTGCTCCTGCTAACTGCAAGGCAAATTGCCAAGCAGATGATTAGTGCTGTCAGGCTCTGACAGTGCTGATCATTTCAGGGACGGGACCTTTGGCCTATGCTTAAACTCCATCCCCCCACAACAGTGACTCACACTGTCGCAGCAGACAGCAAGAGCACTAATTGTAGAGTACAGTGGGGGATATTGTACTGTGCAGATCTGACTACGGCAGAAGGTGTGCAGCCATCTGCTGTGCTAAAACGTACCAGGATCAGGGTTATGACATCTTTCTATGCATTCTGCCACATGTTTCTACCCACTGAGTGTGTGATCTTTTGAAACATTCTGTGCTACAAGGAGTTTTGTTTCGCAAACACTTTTTTTTAATGCACCAGGGCTGTTTGGTTTGCTGAGCACCCACAGCTACTTTTCTTTTCTTTTGCTTCTTTGCTCTTCAAATTAGTGGACAAATGCATCAAAATGTAATCTCTGAAAGCCTTTGTGTCACTTTTCTTTCTCCCTATAGTGGGGCTGAAAGGCTAGGCTTTCGCCCGGTAATAAATTTGCCATACCAGCAGAGGGAAACAATCCATCCTTCTTTCAGCTAAAGAGACTGAAGGTGGAATTGCGAGCTAGGAGAAACCACAGTCATATTGTTATGATTCAAGATAGGGGGATGCCCAACCAATGCAGGGATGGGAAGAACATGCAGAGGAAAATTGGAAGGTGGGAGGGAGTGCTTCACCCTTTCGCCAACCACTCCTTTTCCCCAGCAAGTGCGCTCTAGGCAATTTTATTTCCCCAGATAGCCTCCAAACCCCGGCTATAACAAACAAAAACATTGAGAAGCATTTGTGGGAGGAGAATCAGAAGTTATGGGAGGAGTGAAGTATCCTACCCACCTACCTGTTCTCCCTTGCATATGCTCCAGTCCCCTTCAGTCCTTGCATCCCATTGGGGTGAAGAGGGAGTCAGGACAAAGTTCCTTAGCCAGGTCTGTTCTTGTATTAACACTGAGAGGTATGGATGGGGGAGAAATCCAACCTAAGGCGAATCCAACCTAATCCACGCTTTCTTAAACACAAACTTAAAACACAGTCGATGCAGTTCTCCAGCCAAGTAATGCAAAAATGCAAATGCAAAGTTTCATCAACATGCATACGTTAGTGAAAACAACGTGGAAAAAGGCTTTATATTATAGAAAACTGCCTAGCAAAAATGTGTGTATTCAGCAAAATTGCCTACAAAATTGGGTCGAAGATAGTTGCTGAAATGCTGATGGGTTTCCACGAGGACTTTAAAAAAGGAACCTGATGTGCAGAACTGTATTTAAGACTGGAGAAATGGACATAAACCAAAACTGACAGATTCACTCAAGCTTATTATCAAGTTTGTTTAAGCCAACCTTAGTTGTCACTTTGGGGGATTCCACACATAGTTTATCTGAGAAAAGGTCATGGGGAGAGCTGGGCTTTGGGGGATCAACTGCTGTCTGTCCTCCTGAAGGCTTTCTGTTCTGCTCTTCTTAAAACCACAGGGATGCTACCTGCTACCCCATTTTATGGGTTAGTATTAGGGAATTGTATTTGTATAGCCTCTAGAGGGGAGGAAGAAGGGCTTGGGATTTGCTGCTTCTCCTTTTAGTTGCAGAATCAGCAAGTATCTGTAAGACTCAAAATCTAAACAAATCGTATAGGGAAACAGAGAAGGGGGCAGAATAAGAAAGGAAGAAATGAAAAAGAAGAGGGGGAATGAAAATGTCCTCTAGATATCAAGAATATCTACCAAGATATGTATCAAGAATAACTAGGAATAAAACATCTGACAATGCTGTACATTATTTTGAATTCCAGTGATTTATAAATACTATTTTTAGATGAATTTATTAAGGGCACCACCTTTCTCTTTTTAAATAAATAAATTTTGTCATTAGAGCTGTCTCTCAAACCTTCTCCTATCATTGCTTTTTAAATATAAATGTTGAGGAAATTGCCAGTTGATAGCAATTACTTCTCTGATGACTGGAGGGAGTTGTAAATTCCTATTTTTTTCAGGGACAATTCCATTTTAAAATGGCAAAAGAGCTCTTTGAGGAGGCAGGGGGATGTTACGGGCAATTAAACCTTGTTTTATAGCATCATAGATTTAGAGTTGGAAAGAAACGCAAGGGTCATCTTGTCCAATCTCCTGCAATGCAGGAATCTCAAAGCAACCACGATAGGTGGCCACTCAACTTCTGCTTTAAAACCTCCAGTGAAGGAGAGTCCACTGCCTTACAAGGAAGTCTGTTCCACTATCTAACAGCTCTTACTATCAGAAAGTTCCTCCTGATCTCTTTTCTTGTATCTTGAAGCCATTGCTCCATCTTCCATGTGTGACAGCCCTTTAGATCTTTGAAGATGCTACCATAGCTCCTGTCAGTGTCCTCTTATCTAGGCTAAACATACCCAACTCCTTCAACTGTTCCTTGGTTTCTAGACCCTTGATCATCTTGATCACCCTTCTCTGCTCACGTTCCAGCCTGTCAATATCCTTCTTGAATTGTGGTGCTAAAAATAAATAAAACACCTCTGTCTTCTACATGTCTGGATAAGCTTGCCTAAATGAAAACGTGTCAAAATGTTCTGAAGAGTACAGCAAAGGCAATTGCCTGAATTCCATAAGCAGGGCATTCCAAAACGTAGGTGCTGCCATACTAAAAAAATAAAATAAATCAAATTTTTTTCTTTGCTGTGGAGCAAGTATTATGTGGCACCTCTAGCAGTGCCAGGTCTATGGATCAAAGCTGTCAAGTGGGCATATATGGGGTAACGTGATCCTGCAATAAACTGGTCCCAAGCTGTTAATGGAATTAGATGCTAATAGTATCACCTTGAACTTGGTCAACCAGTACAGATCTCTGAGAAGGGGGGGGGGGGGTTAAATGCTAACAGGGTCTCACTCCCACCAGCAACTGTGCTGCAGTATTGTATCTGAACATTGTTGTATTGCCAGTGCTATTTACATGACCACACTACCTGCCAGTTGGTACCAGTTCATAAACAGCAGCTAGGCAGCTAATTCAGAATCACTCTCTTTAGCTAGATATTATGGACCAAGAAATAATAACAAAAGAGGTTTTATGCAACTTATTGCAGGATCCACCCCCAGCAAATCCTACTCAAGTTCATAACAGTTGACTAGTTAATCCAAGGATGGTGAATGTGGTCTTCTTGAGCATCATCTTCTGTTGTTTATTATTTGGTCCTAACTTGCTCCTTGGCTCTGCCTCTTGTTTTTCCTTGGATCCTAACTTGCTCTTTGGTCCTGATATCTACCTTGCTCCTTTGTCCTACCCTCCTGGCTGATGCCATAGAATCTGGTGTTAAGCTCCTTGGCTTGGTGCAGACAAATGCCTATATCCTCCCACTCCAGATCTTTCCTCTAGCACTAAGTAAATTGTAGAAGCATACTTTGGAATTCTGTTTGGTTTATTATCCTGAAGAATGAGGTAATTTCCAAAGATGGTCAGAAAAATGTAAAGTTTGGCTTCTCTGGGTGTGTGTATTATAAAATAAACAGAACACCATGCATTTTCTTTTAAACATATGCTGTGCCAGTGTAGTTATAATTTATTGCCCAATTTAGAATAATTTTCTTGGAGAAATGCAATGTAATTTCCCACCTCCTCTAGATAAAACCAGATTATCTCCAGTTTATCAGTGCTCATTTTCAGTTTTAATTTAGACAAATGTGAATTCTAACATATTGCAAATGATGTGATAGGATTTGAGATCAGCATACCACTGTGCATATATCTCTGCTGTGACTGGAAGATTTTAATCCACCCTTCTGGAATACAGAATCACTGATATTTGGGAATATTTGTTTTCCCATGGTAGTTTTGCCCAACATCTGAGTTGCTGATTAATGATGCTGAATCTGACTATAGATTTCACCTTTCTGGGTGGGTTTGTAGCATCTTAATTGGATACAGGTGGATGTAGCCTCTCAAAAGGCATACCTGACTCTTCAACAGCTGCAGTCCTTACAAGACACTTGAATTTCATAAGTAGGATGTAATCTAGCTGCTGCTACCTGAAGAGCAAAACAAATAGTCATTTGCAAGTTTATTTGGCATTTGAGAGTTTTGTACTCTTTTAGAAGAAGAAACAACATATTTTGAGCTGCAAATCATTTCAGCTCATTTAGCTGAGAGAGCCTAGTTGATTACCTGTAACATATCCACCATGTGCCCAGAAATATATAGGTCACAATTCAACACAGAATTAGGTGATTAGGTGCACGCAGTTCACTAAAATCAATGGGCTTAATCAGACCTTACTATTTGCTGTGTTGTGGCTATTATCCTCTCATTTTACCTCTACATTGTATTTTAATTAATTAAGAAAAGGAGGAATACTCAAGCCAATGCACAATATATCCTCACCAAAGTGAGTGGGACAAAAATAGCTACTGTGAATTATATTGCAGTTTAGGATGGAATGAAACCGGTGCTTATCTTTATCATAATTCAGCGGCAATATTAATTGGCAGTAAGCACATATTAGATTGCAGCCACTTCATTGTCTCACACATTTGGCACTTAACAGATGTACAAGACCAGTTAAATACGTATATTCTGATGTTATCAGATGTTAACATTTACTCAGGTTTATTCAGATTGGCAGGGAACACCAGATTTGAAAGGTTGTAGGAGAATCTAATTCAAACAAAGTGTTTTCAAGTGACAACCAGAATCCGAGATCTTAATTTTTATGGAAGGAGAGAACCTTATATGCAAAGAGGTTGTTACTAAAGTAAACACATATAGGCTGCAATCCTATATCTCTTGGACAGTAATCCTGCGCATGGTACTGTTGACAGTACAGATAAAAACATGCATATGATCACACTGTTATTGACTCTTATGTGGAGTATAAGCCTTCTACAGCAGAAACACAGCCATGAACATCAATGACACATCAACTTATGGCAAATTGCATGGATTGTTTGTCAACAAGGGCAGTCTGTGACCCTCCCCAAAAAGAAAGTCCACTTGCTAGGGGGAAAAAAGCTTACTATACAGGCATGTGGCGCTTTCCCTTTCATCCCTTTGCCTTTTGGACCATTCTTTTCACTCTTTTGATACAGCCGTTCTGAATAGTATCCCTATGCAGCACTGAGTCTTGTGGATTCAAAGCTTCTACTGTGCCAGCACTGGCACGAGGGCAATTGAAGCTGCCGTAAGTGTGGTGGCAATGAAATACCAGATCTACAAATGTGCATTGTTTTGGAATTGCTACATTGAGCCACTTGACCAAGTAATATCTTTTGTGTCTGACAGCTTGATTCCATGGAGTTTGTTCTTGACCTGCTATGCTGGGACTTTTTAACTTCAGACATTTAAGATTGAAACTGAGTTTTGATGCAAGAAAAACATATGATCTGTATTACTTTACTGGCCCTCCTGTGTAGTGATGGGGGATAACTTTGATTCGGTTTTCATTTAAAGGGAAATTTACCAAATTCACGCTTTCTGAAATTTGTCTGTCTTTGAATTTTTCAATACAGTTCTCCAGCAGAGTCACATGTGTAAAAATGCATATATTAATGAAAACCACATACAAAGAAAATCATTATATTATGGAAAATGGCTTGGCAAATATATGTATATTAGGATGGACGGTCTAATCCTTTCACTCTGCACAATTTTCCCAATGAAAACCACCCTCCTCAAAATATCCTCTTCTTTTGCCCAAGGAAGGGATGTTGTTCTCTCTGCCTATAACAGCTTGCATTCCAGGGTAGAATTCTGCTTTTCATGCCTTAAACTACTTATCCCAGGGCAAATAGAAGTTAAGGATGAAGAGGAGTTTTTCACTGGGACATGAAGTGCAGGAGAAACAGTTAACCCCATGCAAATATTGTGGCTGGAGTTTTTTTAAAATAATAATAAAAAAGTCTGCACATTTAATGACTACCTTGTTTAATCCTAATTTTGGGTATCTGGATGTACGTATAAGATGAGAGAGCAGTAGTCCGTTTTTTCATGCCTTAAGAACTTACTTATTTTTCCCCACCTTTCCTTGGCCTCTCAGCCTGAGGTAATTCCCTGCCTTTCATGGTTCAATAAATTCTATGCAAGTTGAGCAATGAAGGTGGAGAGGCTTGATTCGCCTTCATGCTCCTCAACCTAAATAAATAAATAAGCAAGCCAGCCTCAGCTTTTGCAAACATTTGAGACAGTTTTGCGTGTATCCTCACTCTCAGCACAGAGAAAGGAAGGCAGGAGATCCATTCAAAGTTCCTAGTCTTTGTAATTGCTAGTATCTTCATCACTGCTAATATCTCATCGTTGATCCAGAACCTATCAAAACAGCTTCCTTGGTTTTGGAAGAATTGCTTCCCTAAACATCCATTCTTGTAGCCTTGCGAGGATCGCTTCCTTCCTTCACATCCCCCATTGCTCTTTCTTTCCTGCCCCCAACCACCTCTGCCCAGCAGCTTGCTTAGGTTGGTAGTGACAAGCAGGTCATTACATTGGCTACAAGCTAGGAGACAATCAGAAACTGATTCGGAGTCATGGAAGGCAATAGATGATGCCCCCTCTTGATCTCTGAGCAGATGCTGCTAATAAAAATGACCCCTGGAAGCAGTGCGGGCAGTTCTTGCAATGCGTGTTTGTAAGCAGAAAAATAAAGGGTTTCCTTTTTTGGTAGAACTGCATTGGAAAAGCAATGTACTGGAAAGAGAACAGCCTTCGAGAGTGGCTAATAGGTAGGAGCAATGGGAGAGCAGATAATTGAGAATTGAAACAACACAGAACTACTCTTTAACAAGGAATTATTTCTTTGCAACCTGAATCGGTTCTGCTAACACCACATTCATAGTTCCTGATAACATTTCCTTAAGGTTTATCCTGAAGTTAAAGCCTTTAATTATGAAATAATAAGGAAATGGTTGTCTGCTTTGACATAATTCGTTTGCTTGAAACAACTGCCCCAAAATGAATATATCTTAAAGGTAGAGTGAAACATACCAGAACTGAAAAACTCCCCCTCTGGTTGAGCTGGTTTATGGAAAAAATAATAATATGAAATAATAATATGAAATAATATTCTTAATTTAGAATATTCTTATTGATTTCCCTAATTCTGAGGAGCCTTCTAACTGATGGGTCCTCTGATCATGCGATGGAAGGTGGAACTGAAGATAAACTAACAAAAAAGCAGAAGTGAAGGTAATCATGATTGTTGTGTGAATGCATTGGAAACAGTTAAGCAATTTAAACCACAGTTAAGAAATTAATCAAAATCTTACTTAAGAGCATAAGGGATCAATCCTAAAATTATAACATTCAGCACAGTCAATGACAGTAGCTCAATGCAGATAAGGCACACCACATGCTAGGTGAACTGGGCTAATATATCCAGATTTCAATAGGTTTTTTAATATTAAAAATGTCATCGAACAAATTCAGTACAGGGCTAGAGCGCCTACATATTTTATACTGAATACCCTTGAAGGTATTTTAACAAGGCTGTTAAGTCCCCCTCATAAATGATTCTCGTTTGGAAATGTTAGCACAGTGAAGGACTTCAAGCAGGAGCAACTCTTCTCTCTCTAAAATTTTGATGCAAAAGCATGATTTTCATATATGCACTACTATATCATCAAAGCTCGTTGTGATGGCACATGTTGAAGCAAAACCTTGATAGGATTGTTCAGTGCCTGGATGGAAGATTACCCAGCATGCTGTGTATGCAGCCTCCAGTTCCACATTGGGGGACAAGAGGGATATAAATGAAACACATCCATGGAGGATGGTTGGGGTTTTGCCAGATGGCCCAGATAGCCACACATTCAAAGGCATCTTGTGACTCTTACATATCTGTGTTATTGGGCAGATTGGGCAAGTAACTTTGTGTATAAAGGGGCTCAGGTTAGAGCATACTGTGTGGGTCATGGTAGGAGATTGCAGGAATTTTATTTTTTTAAAAAACGTTTATATTAAATGATTTTCTTAGGTGATAAAAGTACACACAGCGTTCTGTTTTCAATTCATAAAGTCCTTTCTACAGGTCAGTTCCATTCAGTGTGAGACACTGCTTTTGTGTCAAGCAAATAGGTTATTTATTTATTGTTGGCAGTGCAAGGGATTGGAGGCCCCATGGTTTGTTGCAGTGTGTTTTATTTGTAAATACGGAGGGTCCACTTAGCCATATTGATTCGTATGCTGTCGTGGGGGAAATAGCTCATTATCCTGTTGGGCTGTATGTGTCATAAAGGTGAGTCACATTGGGGTGAAGGCATCCTTTTGTTTCTCCCAGTGCTAGTTTAAATTTGTTAGTTAACTTTTCTAGTAGGGTGGTTTCCCATTCAGTTTGGTACACTGGTACCAAGTGGTCTATGTTCACTCCTGATAGGGCCCTCCAATGTCTCGTTTGATGATGAAAATTAATTTATATACCACAATTGTCAAGAAGGCTTCTAAGCGGCTTACAAGTATAAAATCAATCTTAAAAGAATAAACATTAGCAATGTGCACTGAATCTAGCTGCAGCCCAGCTCACAAACCAATCTGGGGCAATTTGGGTGGCTCTGGGCTTCGGCTGGATCGGGTTGAGACAGCCCTGGATCACCCCAGCCTGACCAATCGGGCTGTCAAAAGGTGTGGCAGCCAGGGGACCGGAGTGGGGGAAGCCGCAGACAGCCTCTGCAGGGTCTGTTTCACCAGGATATTCCTTGCAGAGAATTGAACCTAGAAGGATAGAACTCTCCATTCACTAAATTTAGTTCGGGCTCAGGTTGCCTGTGGATCAGATCAGAGGATGGTGTTTCGCTGGTTGTGCAGTTGAGTCATATGCATGTTTACTCAGCCCCACCCTGGCCAGACAGATTTACTGGGGGTTTCAGCCCCTTGGCTTGTAGTGGAAAAGGTATAATTTGTTTCTTACTGTAATATGATTCCTTTCTTGCAATTTTTGGTCACACACCAGAATAATCATAGAGGAAAAAACCAAAGCAAAGGGCTTTGTCAATCATCCATTTTAGGTATGACTGCCAATACAGGTTTGAGTGACCTGTGGGTGTTTTTTTGGAACTTGAGTCTTTCTGCTTTCATTTTTTTTAAAAAAACACGAAATCAGTACTTTTCTAGCTCAACCTAATACGCTTGCAACATCAGACAGAAATGGGAAAACAAATTAAACCATTAAAGTGCTTGTTTTTATTATCATTGTTCCAAAGTGAATTTCAATAATGTTAGAACTAGTTTTAGACTTTTGAATATTTTGCACTGCCTCAGCTGGCTGAAATACTTGTTGATGCAAGAGAAATACACACCAACCATTATTCAAGGTCCACATGGCTTTACATATAGTACATACCCTCCAACATTTCTCCGATGAAAATAGGGACGCCTAGACATGACTAAATGACAACAACAACAAAATTATTTGCGTGTGTGTGTGTGTATATATATATATGTGTGTGTGTGTGTGTGTGTGTGTGTATAATAACAACAACAACAAAAAGGGAAAGTAAGACATTCTGGGATCAAATCAGAAACTGGGATGGCTTCTCTAAATCAGGGATGTCCCTGGAAAATAAGGACACTTGGAGGGTCTGACAGTACAACTGTGAGTACATAATGTGGCTTGGCACACATGTCTGTGATATACATAGAAATAAGAGCACAATACAGGCACAGCTAAACACATTAAAGTGCCATCATCCTCAGTGGGTGAATCCTCGTGCACTTAAATTACTCCCATTCACATAAATTGCACTTAAAAGTGTTTTACTTTTGGTTGGATCATCACCTATCTGCAGCCAAAGTTTGTAAGATAGCTGTCTGACTTTTCAGTACGCATATTTAACAGTGAAAATTTTCCATCACTATCATAACTCAGCTAAACACATCAACAGGATGCAAGTACTAAAAAAAAAAAAAAAAAAAAAAAAAAAAATACAGCATCTGTGGCCCAGTGTAAGTACATAAAAGGATCATGCCGGAAAGTGGTTTCAGTTCTCATTCCTAATAATTTTACTCAGAGCAACAAGCGCCTTCAGATATTGAACCACTTATGGAAGCAATATTGATGGGCTTTGCATTGTACCCATACACCTAATAGAAAATGTCCACCTACTCAAAAAGATTTGCATTTCAGTGTGAAGGAAGAAATCAGCAGCCATTAGAAATGAAATAACAGCAGACTGATAGGGCAAATAATCTACTATAGATGGTGGATGAATTGAAAACAAGAATACTAATGTTCCCAGAGCTTTTGCACATGCACGATCTAATTAATACTCACTAATTGTTATTAGTGTTGTTATTTCTATATGGCATGTGCAGGTCTGAGGTTCAGGAGATAGCTGAGGTTTGAATGAGGGATTCAACCTTGAGCCACCCTGATAAAAAAACAAAGTCTTGAAGGAACAATAGTGGTCACGAAGCTTGGGATCCCAGCCGAGGCTGCAGTCCTATGCACCGTTACCTAGGAGTAATATTTATTGAACACAATTGGACTTACTTCTAGGTAAAGACAGATGGGGTTGTGTTATAAATGCAGATGAGGGACCTGCCCCTCTGGCATTTTTCCTCCTAATATTTTTCTTTAATCAGCCAATTTCATCTATGGAAAAAATGGATTTTCCTTTCTCTTTTATTAATGAGATCAGCAGTTCCTCGCAGTCATGCTGCAACAGTGCTACCAAAAAGATAAAGCTTCTATAAGAATGTGTGCCTGCCAGCAATTACCATAGCTAGTAAAAATCTATATTTCAAGTACAATTGAGGACTGACAGGAACATGCCTAGGATTTTCTTTTTTGGAGGAAAGAGTTCTTTAGCTCAGAAGAAAACACACACACACACACAGCCTTTCCACAGCAACATAAACATGCACAAGAGCTACACAGATTTTGATGTTCAGCCTCCAGCGGCTTTATAATGTTCACCCACCATTATTAAATCAATACCCCCTTCTTTGGGGAGGAAAGGAACAGTTTATGGGAAATTTTGATAAAAACAAAACACCACCTGAAACGCCAGTCTTTACAGTCGGATCTTCCTTGGATGTACAACCTCCTTTTCTGCTAATGCTCTTTAAAGCTAAGTATATTCTCGCTCCTCATGTGGTGCTTGTTTTGAGCAGAGAAAACAGCTCCGTCCTTTTGTGACAGAGAAAAGCTTATTTCTTCAAAGAAAGAGGAAGAAACAACTACAGAAGCTGTTTTGCTTTAGCTGGTGAAACGAGATCTAAGCACATGGTTACAGAAGGATGCTTCAGTTCACAGGGACAAGATTGCTTTCTTCACAATATGCTATGGAGCTCATTAGTATATTATTTACCCACAATACTTACAAGCTATCCTTCTCCTTCCTATTTGGGAATGTTTACAGCAGTGAAACTTGAAAAGGCTCCATCTTGTTTGCAATTCATTTGTACTGCAAACTTGTGACTGGTACGTAGATAAAACAAAGTCACCCGGTAGTCTTAAAATATTTATTAATTAAAAAAAAGTTAAAATATTTGTTTATACAAAGATGAGACTAATCTCATGCAAACTCTTCGCATACAGTAAAAATAACTCAAATATTAGTAGGATGGATTTACAAAATAACTTCTTTATAGTAGCTTTTTAATAGAGAAGTGCTGCGCTGTTCAGTGTGCTTGGAGCACCATCCAGAATAATTTACTTACAAAGCCATTTCTTTTCTTTTTTTAAAAAAAGATTTATACATTGTTCTATGGGGAAAGGTGCCAAGATTTTCACACTCTTCACTATGGTTAACAATTAATACCTTATTACTACTACTACCCATAAAACTAGACTTAGACCTATGAACATTGAGTAATGATATCCTCAATACCACTGAACCTTGGGACCATTGATGTTTAATGTACAAAGCTGCCCAAACACTGCTGTGCAGCAGATTCCTAAGCGCCTTTACTAGGAAGTAAGGTCCAGGGAGCTCAAGGGTTCCATACTTCCAAGTAAGGATGCATAGGAGTACAGCCATAGATATTTTTTCTTAAATGGTTAAAGAAAAAAAAGTATTGAGATCATTATGGATGGCATCTGCTTCTGCTTAATTACAAATCACATCGGATTTAGAATTTGTGTATATTACAAGTAATTTGCATAATTAAAACAATTAAGGGACTGACATATCATGGTAATTAGAAATGCATCAAACTTGAATGTTGTACAAAAGAGAGCTTCAATATGAAACATTAAGTCTCTGAGAATGAAGTATCCTACAGATTCCTGCACAACAGTCTTGGACATACTTGCACTGAACCTTCCTCTGTGCACAGATGGCAATTTGGGTTGTCTGGCTTTCCTCTAAATTGCTGGGATCCAAAACTCAAAACGGTGACACAAAATGCATGCCATTCATTTCTTCCGCTGTAGATGCCACAGTATTTGACTTGCGTTCTTTTCTGCGTGTCTCCTTTTTATCTCATTTTCCGTAGCCGTATCCTGTTCTCTTTGTCTCTCTTTTTAAGGATAAGTATGAATTGGTTGAAAAAATGCTCCTGGTCTTTCTTCTTCTGAACAAGCCGAAACCGCTGATCTGTGCCATATTTCTCTGCAAATTCCTTAAATGTTGTCCTGGGGAGCAGGTGAGGGAAACCAACATAAGCTACATTTTCGCAAAGCTCTTTGTTTGTCAATATATATATTCTAATTCTTTGGCCCTTCATTATATGTTCACCTTTCTGCATTGAACTCATTCTTAATGTGTCTTGTCATTGTCAGTAATGCTGGAAGTAGAAATGTGAAAGCCAAAATGTTGAAGTCTCATTGATCTACCCAACTTCTCATCCCAAGCCATTATTTTCATTCTGCAGAATGTAGACATACTTATCGATTGCAGGAAGCTTGATTAATAATTAGTTCACTGTGGACCATCCACAGTAATTGGATAGGATTCTCAAAAATTAAGAATGTAAATTCTTCTTTAGCTTCAGCCTGCCAATCGAAAGGATGTGACCCACATAATTTTAGCTGGAGTTAACAACACTATAAAAATTTACAAGGCGAACACTTTTGTCAGACTCCATTTAATGAAATGCCTTTTGACTCCAAACTGAGAAATGGGGATTGGATCTATTTATTTTATTTTATTGCCATGCACCCTTAGAAGGAACAAATCAGAGGCATAAATCTAGCATAGATGAATGGGGAATAGTGTGATTTTAACATATGGAAACTGAAATATTCGTTTATATTTGTGTTCCAAAAGGTTTAATTTTGTATTAATGTATTTCCTGTGATCTGTTCCCTGGCTATGAAAGCTAGCCACTCCTGAGCTTCAGTCTCAGTTCTCTTTGGATTCCCCACCCTCCTTTATTTTATGTTTCTGTGTGTTGCCTGAGGGAGTGTAAGTGGGCAGACCTGTATGGGAGACCTTGCTATGGAAGTTCTTTGGCTGCCATATTTGGAGCCAGGGAGGAATTTGCCAGCAGATTAATTGGGTCTGTTTGAAGGCTTTGCCTCCTTCATGGCAATTATCACAACTTACTGGCGGATAAGGCATTGGGTTGGCTCACTGGACAGGGAGTGGCCCTACCCTGCTCCACACTATCAGAGTATCCCCTTAGTGAAATCCTGGGGAAGGGCTCCTTGTCCTTGTTGGGGGCTGATGGGCCGTAGCACATCAAACAGTGACCGTGGGAGGTTGCGCTGGTTTGATGCATGTGGGACAGCCCTTAACCTTGGTCAACCATCAACCAGCAGTCGGACTGGTTGATTTCAGGATACATTCCCAACGCCTACACCAAAACCTGTTCACATCTGTAATCAATAAAACTGTGGCCTGTTTACGCCCCAATACTGCTGTCCTGTTTTACTGCCATTGCTGTTATGTTCAGCCTCCACCTGCTCGTGGCTTCACTGTGCCTGGGGCTGCAAAACCTGTGCTATATAGGACTGAAGCTAATTGCTTCAGGCTCAGGGCAGAATGGGTTCAGGGCACACAGAGACAGAACCCACAGAGGTGATTGTGTTTGTGCAGAACCCCTATGTTGCTTTTCATGAAGTTGAGGCCCTAGTTAACTCTTATCACTTTAATCCTGGGGTAGGTGCAGTGACCATAAATACTGCAGCAGCTCCCAGAGAGTTTTGTTCTTATAAAATGAACACAAATCTGCCCCTGCCATTCTTGTCTAGCTATCACATTATTCTGGAATGTTTTCTGTTAGATTGCCAAAGGAATACTTTTACTCATACTATCAACAGAAGCTGCAACTATATTGTTTATATTGGTATCTGACGGCATGCACAATTCTTTAAAATGCTAGTTAAGAGACAACCTTCATGTTTTATTCTTTATATTTGTAATATGAAGCTTCATTATCATAAAGAATCTATCTTGATGATTTGCAAATTCCGTTAAGAGAATCACATTTTTTCACGAAGGGATTCTCAACAGCTTTTATGGAAAACAGCTTAGGAGAAGCAAGTAAGCAACCATTCAAAATCTTACATTTATTGTACAGTACTGACGATAAATTCTTATGTGGAAATAATTTGGGTTTTCTCAAAAGGCCGGCAAAGGAAACGCTTTACTGATTTTGCATTATAAACACACTCTTGTACTTATACACACTGCAAGCACTAATCACATCTGCAATTGGGTTCCTTAGTCAAAAGCATAATGAACTACTGCAATGGATTTTTAACAAGTTGTTTAGTATGATATGGGAAAAGCTACAGATCAAATCATCAAATTTAACATATGACTATGAAGATCTCAATCAGCACATTGGCTCTGATACTTAGTGCACCAATATATGAACATTTTGTGACTATGGACATCAAACACTACATCTAATATAAAATATACACCTTATGTACATAATCTATAGAGATGCTACTGGCTATAAAGTTTAGATCTTCCTGCATGGTTGAGTTGAGAACTGAAGGAAAGGAGAGTTGGTGAAGACTAGCACTGAACTGACATTTCAAGATTGTCAAAAGTTCAGCCTTAATTGAGGGAGAGGTACAGCTTGCTGGAACACCCACACTCTTCCAGTTGGCGGGTGAACATCTGAGAGGTATTCTGGTGGGGGAAGATGGCTACCACAAAAGGCACCCATCGGCAGAATTTAATGGCCTATGAATGGAGTCGTGGGAAGGAACACAGGAAGCTGTCTGAGACTGAGTCAGGCTCATTGGTCCATTTAGTTTGTTTTCACTGTCTGGAAGTAGCTCTCCAGGGTCTCAGACAGGTCTCCCCACTCCTACCTGGAGATGTTGGGGATTGAACTTGGGACATTCTGCATGCAAGACAGATGCTCTACCACTGAGCTATGGCCCTTCCTTATGAAATGGCTCAGGACATGTGACCTAGTCCAGAGGGGCTATAGTGGGCACCATATAACAGGATTTTGAGGTTTCATATGCAGTTTGCCATAAAAGTTTTGAAGTTTGCCTATAAATGTGAATTGAATCAAATTTCTCCTCATCCTTAACCACACCTTAGCTTCTAGTTCAACGTGCACTAAGCACAGCTACTGTGCAAAAGCTTTAAACTATAATGGGGCTTCCTCAGATCTGCCTGGAGTTACAGGGCTTGCTGCATTGTATCTAGTGCTTCAAATTTGAAACAACAATATTCACATTCAGCACTGCATAGATTTCTAGGCCAAACAAGCATAACCCAATTCTAGTCAGTGTCTAAGATTCTTAAATAAGATCAATGCCAGAAAATAGTTCCATACCGTGGTGATAATTTAGATTCCTCCAGAAGCTTCTTAAATTCTTCTTTGGCTAGCAATAACTTATTTTTCTTTTCCTTGTATTCTTCTCTTATTCTGGTCTTGACAAACTGTTCAAATATCTTAGGTGGATAAGACAAAAAAAAAGGACATACATTATTAAATTTGCTAAATTGGTTGGTGGAGTTCATATTGGCTTCTAGAGCAAGGGTGGTGAACCTGTGGTCCTTCAGATGTTGCAGGACAACAACTCCTGTAACTGCTGACCACTAGCTTGATAGACGTCAGAGTACACAGCTTAACCATCCCTGTTCTACAAACAAAGCATGGTTCTGAAGCACATCTCCTTTCAATCATTGGAGAATGGGGACTGACATGAAAGCGTTTCAAAGAACAACCATTGCATGAGAACCTCATTCAATGTTGTCTATGGAGAGTTGTTTTAATCTACACCCACACCAAAAAGCAGCAGTATATAGTATAATAACCAATGTATTGTTATTAGCATGACTACAGTCCTATGCAGTGTCCTGGGAGTGAGCTGGCCTCAGTGCAGCTTACTTTTGACTTCATTAGCTCAACCAGCAACTCACATTAAGCTCTAACAAAACATCTTCATCTAGTTCAGGTACCCCCAACCTTTGGCCCTCCAGATGTTTTGGACTACAATTTCCGTCATTCCTGACCACTGGTCCTGTTAGCTAGGGATCATGGGAGTTGTAGGCCAAAACATCTAGAGGGCCGCAGGTTGGGGGTGTCTGATCTAGTTGCCTGAAACACAACCTTTAACTTTTTATTAGAAATGCAAACAATCTTGCAAGGCACTAGCTGTTGGTGTGATGTAGGAACCCCAGATGTTATCTTTCCCTTTGCTCTGGAAAATGTCCCAGAGCTGCACACATTTACATTCCCCCTCCACTACACCATTGATCAGCAACATCTGAATCAGCTCTTGAAATTGTTTGTTCTAACTCCAGGGATTTCACAACTGCTTCTGGGAGTTTAATCAGGGAAGGTTTCGAGACAAAGCTTGTGGTTCAGCAGTTGAATTCAGGTTGGACAAGGTCCTGAGTTCGGTTTAGGGTGTGTATTTGGAACAAGTTTGTTTCTTAAATGGATGAATGAGATCTTTTTAGTCCATTTGTTACAAACTGAACCCAAATGTACAAGCAACTCAAAATGTGAAGCTATGGATTTTGGTGCAATTTGGTGTCATCTTTGCTATTTTCTTCTTGTTTCAATGGATGGAGTGCTAGGGCAAAGCAGGGGATGGGGAACTGACTTATTCTGTAGCCATCATAAGAACACTTGAACATATGAAGATTTTGCTGGATCAGGTCAGTGGCTCATCTAGCCTGGCGTCCTGTTCCCAACATGCCTAATTAGTTGCCTATGGGAAGCCCGCAAGCAGGACCTGAATGCAACAACATGCTCCCCTCATTACACTCTGATAATCTGATGTTATTTACTTAGCTTGTGTTTTGGGGCATAATAATGATATAAAATATGGAAGTTATTGACAGTGGAAGAGAATTTGGTTCTCTCATTGGAATCAACAGAAATTGGAATGTCAAAAAAGAACCAACACCATGAGAAAGCAAAAGGAAGGAAGTTTTCAATCATGAAAATGAATAGAGCAACAAAACTGTTGCTGACATCACACACCCCTAGTTCAGTTCCCAGTTCTAATCAAGAGGATCTAGGTGCCAGACTTTAGGGGGACAACTCTGCAGGAGGCCTTAAATAACTGTTGCTGGTTGGATCATACAGCACTGGGCTCAATGAACTAATGTTTGGTTCTGTTTCATAAGTTCATAAAGGGACTTTGGCAAATTGCTGGTAGGCATGTAAATGAAGCAATGCTATACTTTTTGATGGCACCTAATAGTAATTGATTTGACAGGTAAAATCTGCCTGCAAAGGGAAATTGCTTCACAAAGACAATTTTACTTCTGTGTGCCTTAGTACTCCTAGTGTATGTTCCCCAAGGCTCACAATATCATTTCTTTTACATCTGTGGAGTAATCATTGTTAATCTGCTGTGACCTTTTCACAGTAATTGATCTGTGAGATGAGATGAAATACCAATAAAACAAGAGAAAGTTCAATCCACAATCCAATTCTGATCCACTTAGTTCCAGGGTAACTGGCTTTCTGCGGAAAGATTGGAGAGGAAGTAGCTTGATGGTTGTTCTAACAAATGTAAACCCGAGGCTCTTTGGGCAGGACTGGAGTCACCATCTATGTATGGTATGGCATGTAGCTGAATGTTGTAGCTAATTAGATGTTAAATAACACTAGACTGTTGGGCCTGAACCACGGACCGAAGGCTAACGAAGCAGTTTTCTGGTTAATTGCAGCACCATGATTCATGACTTGCTTGATTCATGCACTGGCATAACAAATTGAAAAAACCATTGGTCTAGAAGGCTCATTGCAAGATTCATTGAAGTGACTCAAGTGAGCACATTTGCAAGTGGAGTAATTTGAGGGCTGGCACTTAGATTCTAACTTGACTGGGAAGGTACCACAGATGAGCAGCAGAGCTCATATTTTCCATGCAGAAGGTCCCAGGTTCAGTCCCAAGCATCCAGGTAAAACTGAGAAAGGTTTCTGCCTGAAAAGTTGGAAACCTGCTGCCAACCACTGTAGACAATGTTGAGCTGCATGGACCAGTGATCTGACTTGGTATAAAGCAGGCACATGTGCTCATCATATGATGCATATTTTAGGGAGAAAAGAGCATGTGCTGAATGGGAATTACAGAAATGTAGTGCAACTCAACTGATTTAGAATAGACTATTTTTATATTTCATGCCAACAAATGAGGTCCTCTCCCCCCATCCAACTAGTGGCAATGGGCACATGGAAGCAGGCTTCCGTCCAAGTAATCCCTATCTGCACATGGAAACACGTATGTGATTTCCCAATCCAGCAGCTATGATGCACATTTAGCCTTGCAAATAAATTGCACCTGTACTGATTAACACTTTAGGAATAGGGTGGTGGTAAAGTGTGGATTTTCGCCAGTCAGCTCTCCCTGCAAACTGCCTTATTGGCATATCTATGCTTCTTCGCTGGGGCCATGCATACACAGCTGGATCACAGCCATTCTCTTCTGAGAACAGCAATAAACGAACTATTGGCTGTTAGTAGAGCAAGGATGTATTTTAATTATTTTTACTGAACCCATCTCAGGTTCTTTTTTTAAAAACAACACCACATCAATGTACTTTCCTTTCGACTGTTCTTGAGACTGCCAAAGAATAATATGACAAGGGGCCCACTTTAATAGTTACAGGAAAGAGCTTTCCATGAGGTCAAAAATAGATGACCACATTAAGTTAAAATTGATAAGTGGCTCATTATCCCAGCACCCGAGCCCCTAAATGCAATGCTATTTCTAGGCCCCAAATCCACTCATTTGTTGAATATTTTGCTGTCGGGAATGTAGCTTCATTGTGGGCAGAGAGGAAAGCCATCTGTTGGGACATAACGATCAATAAATAATTGCAAAACGGCAATGCAGCATGGCGATTTGAATTTAATCAAAAGAAGCCCATTCCTCAGATAGTCTCAAGGGAGCTGCGCCTAGTTATTTGCTCCGTTAGCAAACAAATTCTTGCGAAAGTTCAACATCTGACTCGCTGGCCTTTCATACAACGGAGAGATAATATGAGAACAGACCTTTCTCTGTTCATCGACAGGCCCTTCCAATAGACGAAGTGATAAATCTGCCCTTTTCAAAGCCCTTATCTACTTAGGGGAAGAGGCCACATCAATAATACAACACATAATTTGCCAAATAGTCTTTCATTTTTAAATATAATCGGTTTAATCAAGTATTATTGAGCTAAGTGGGAGCCTGGATGTAGCAGGGTTTAGTCCTGTCCCCAAGGTTATTTAGTCCCATGCTGAGGTTGCACACATTCTCTAGGCCCCTCCCATGTGGTAAGATGGTGAACTGCATCAACAGGGAGTCTGTTCTATCTGTGGAGACTCCTTGCATGATTTGGAGCCCTGATACAAAAGGCTCCCACTGCAGAGATTCACTTTCATCAGATAAGGGACCCAGAGAATCACCATAACATCAAAGGTAGCGGGCGAAGCAAAAATATCTTAAGCTACAAGGGAACACAGAGCTGCAGCTGCAGTTATGTTTGAAAAAGACTCTCTTCTACCTGCAATCCAGAGCATCAATTAGAATGTCAGAATTCTAATGCATAATGTACATGGCTCTGAACAACCCACAAATATTTTGCATCCTAATTCAGGCATGAAGGTTTAGCCACAAAATCTAGTGTTCTAGCTTTCACCTGTCTCTAATTTTAACTTGTGTAGTGCTTATTTGTACGAGGAGTTGCTAAAGGTGAGATGATCAATCCTGCAATAAATGTTAATCTTTCCAGTTGACCAAAAGGAGGACATTTTTAACACTTCATAAAATTTCCTTCTCTGCAATTTGATTACCCTCTTTTACTAGTAGGAACACAATTTTAATCTTCTATATAAAGAAGAACTGAAAATTGCTTTTCATAGTCATTTTCCTTGAGTACGTAATATATTCCACAAATGAGACCCATGTCACCAATGTTTCAAAGCTAATATCTATAGTATAAGCTTTATCGACTGTTCATTAAGCAATTTTACTATATCATGTACATGCTTGATAAATGAAAGGTGCAATAAAGCTTGATTGACTAGGCACGGTCTAGACTGTGCCCTTGCTTAAATCACTGAAACAGAATACAGTGTTCCCCTTGCTGTATAAAACCGTCTTCTAAGTGCATTGTTAGGTTACAGTTTCAAATTCCCAATTATAATTTTACCCTAAAAATGGTAGCCATTCTTTGCTAAAAGCAAACACATTTTAGATATGGTTCGCCCCTATGCAAGGTGCTCAGTCTCCTCATGAGTTTGAGGGCAAAGGTCTGAAGCAGGAAGCCTCCTAAATTCATGGGGTTCCTTTTAGGATTTTGAACTTCTGCACCATCAATTTTTAATTACACTGGGAGCTTCAAAGGTAGACAGGGGTCTCCACTCAGTGGCATAGCATGGGTTACCAGCATGCATGGGAAGGAAATGGATGGAGTACGCATGCACATTCAACTGCCTAATGGTGTCTGCATCACCCAGGAGATCGCAGCCACACAGATAAGAAAAGAAGAGTCGTTCTGTTGCCTGGAAAGGTCACTTCCTGGTTCTCATGGAGAAGCCATTTTCAATGGAGCCCAGCAACAGAAATGCACAGCTTTATTGAGGCAGCACCAAATGGTACCGCCCTTCATCCACAAATCTCAGGGCAGTTCACATCATTTGTAAACTAGAGATTCTGATCACCAAGAGGTGATAAAATTTAAAGAACTGCTTATCTATTTGTTTGGGCTATAATAGTGACCTAAAGTACAAAATGTGGCTGCTTTGCTATCATTAAACATTGCAATAGTCCTTTGGATCATAAGGAAATAGTGTGATGCCCTCATTATTTTTCTTGCTGGCTCAGAATAAGGCCTATAAAGGCTTGGACTTATAGAAGCTAGCGTGAATCAGAATTTATTTAGTAGAAAAGACTAGAATGCATACCCAAGTTGAACAACCAGGAGACTGTCTTCCAGCACCACATTCTCGCATGAGTCATGTGACCCATGCGAGATTGTGCCCCCCCAAAAAAGTGTTTTTTCGGTGCAAGATTGCAGCACCCAAAATGGCTGCCATGCTGTCACATAAAAAAAGGGATGCCCCAGTTTTCCAGGGACAGTTGAAGGATATGTAGAATGTCCATGGCTGGTAAAGTATGAGGAATGATGCACTAATTCAGTAGATCAAAGATTGAAACTAACCAACTGTTTATCTTTTGTCCACCATGAATTCCACAGAAATGGATGGACTTCCCTGTTTCAACTTTCCTTTGCATATCTGCTTATATTTTCAGTTTGCCTCTTTCTGAAAGATATTCATCGCCCATTTCCCTCAGTTTATGTTTACAGCATGGAAGCAAGGACCCATTTGTTTTCTGATGCCCATTTTTATACCATAGTTATTTCAGGTATGTCATGTTCTTTAAAAGAGTAACGTGAATTGGCTCAAGCACTCTGAACTGTCGGGGGAGGCATGCATTGTTATAAAACTTTAAACTCACCTGTTTACGTTCTTCTGAGTTGAGTAGGAGATAACGTGGATCAAATACTATTTTGTGTAACTCTTTTTCCCATGTGGAAAATGCAGAGACCTGAAGGAAGATATGAATTGAAGATATATAAACAATTTTCTGAAGGTTTTGGAACTAACCTGGCTGTAAATTCAATTTCTGAGTGAGAAAACAGAACATTGCAAGAATGCCACAAGCTACAGTGTTTGCCATGACCTAACTTATTCAAGAAACAGAATAAATCTTAATCAAGGGAACTGGGATTAAGAGGAGAACTGGCTGTGAGAACAGAATGGAAAATGTATGATGCAGGGATGAAGAACAGCAAAAAAACCCAACATGTTTGAAGGAATGATCAATACCATAGGAAACAGATCAGAAATCAATATGACACAACTATAACTGTTTCATGGTGTCCCTCACCCACGCTTTTAACCAGGAATTTTATTCAGAAATTATCTTATTCCTCAAATTCATTTCATTCAGCTTTCACGTTTTCTTCTTTTGTAATGGTCCTCTAAATATTTGTTACCGATAGGTTTTGTAAGTTGCTTTGGGCCAGT
The DNA here is from genome assembly GCF_964106645.2 of Podarcis pityusensis. Lineage (NCBI taxonomy): Eukaryota > Metazoa > Chordata > Lepidosauria > Squamata > Lacertidae > Podarcis > Podarcis pityusensis. The sequence goes on from NC_138032.1 coordinate 60,016,825, forward strand.
TTTCCAGAAGTGACTAATAAAAGCAGATGCAAATCATGATGATAATAATAATAGATCCATTTGAATCAGCTTTCAGATCAGGCTTAGGCTGAGTAGAAACTGGGATGGGCTAGCTCACTATTTTTATTTAACAGGATTTATAGACTGATTAATCATCCAAAACTTATTGGTTCACATAAACTTGTATAAAATTACTATAGAAAGTAATTGTTCCTCATTAGGTAATTCATGCATGTAATCCATCCTGCTTTGCTTATTCTTTAGCAGTTGGGGTCCATAAAAACAAAACACAAACCAAATCTACAGTAGGGCAAATTCTTAATGAAATGAAAGTGTCATAAAACAGTGAATAAGCTTTAGAGTTCTCCAGAACTCTTCATTGGGCTAGATGCTTCACTGGATCTTGCTTGCATAGTTATGAGACACATGTAGCTCTTTCATGGCTGGGTCCTTCTGGTCTCTGTAATAATGGTCCCCTTTTGTCTGTCTCCATATCTGTACCTATCTGCCAACATCCGAATACAATGCGAGCCAGTACAACATACAACAGGTACTGGGGCAGTCTTAGGGAAGCCAAATAGACTATGCTGATATTGAATCTTGCTCTAATTAGCCTTCTCACCAGGGGAGAAACTTAGGTCAAACATGTTGGGAATCTCCTACAGGAGATCATTGCTCTTTAGGCTGAAGGCTTGTGTGAAAAATTTACTCAAAGGGTAAGATCCATGATTGTGCCAGCAAATACAACAATACTCCCTTTCCTCCCCTCCCCTTGTGTCCCCAATTTCTGTCCAGGGGGTTCCCCAGCCCTGTAGAGAAAGGAAATGTTGTTTAGATAAGCATAAGTCTGTTGCATAGGCAAGACACCATGATTTAACACCCAAAGTGTTAAACCTAACAAAACTTTATTATTTCCACGGAAATACAAAAGTTGGTAGAAATAAGAACAATTTTCAGATATTTATGCCCCGTAATGGATTGGATTATTCTGTTCTAACCTGTCCTATTCAATGCGCTTCATAATGAATAGCACATGCTCTTAGAATCATTAAAAAATTGTCCAGTAGCACCTTAGAGACCAACTAAGTTCTGGGTATAAGCTTTCGTGTGCATGCACACTTCTTCTGATACACTGAAACAGAAGTCACCAGACCCTTATATATAGTGGGACAGTGGGGTTTTTCTCAGGAGGGTAGTAGGAGATCACCCTGACTCAGTGGGTATGGAAAAGCTGTTGACGACTGTAATTAATCCTACTTAGTTGGTCTCTAAGGTGCTAGTGGAGATTTTTTTTATCTTTTTATTTATTTATTTCGACTGCGTCAGACCAACATGGCTACCTACCTGAATCTTAGAATCATATCATTAGAAACATGTCAACCATGGGATGTGGAATTAGTTAGATCAAGTCTAAGTTAGAGACGGTTTTGTGTGTAATGGAATGTAATTAAACATGTTTCCACTGGGTACCTGAACTGTTATTCAAAGACAGAGAACATGCCTAAAACCAGGCAATAAGAAAGATTATAAGTTCTCTGGGCACAGATTACATTTATATCGTGTCCTTTACATCACCTAGCCTTTTGTACAACAAATGGAAGCAACATAACATCATTCAACAGTGATAAATGTTGATAGGAAAGCAATATTAAAAAGCATTTATAGAATGTAGGAATCATGAGATGGTTGCAACATACTGTTACAAATCTTGAGTTTATATCGTGTTCTCATAAACTGCTGGAATCAAGCCAGTCCAACCTTATTTCTTACCCCTCTTTCCAGAAGCATATCTCTGAAATGGGTAATACGTTCTTCCAATGGAAGTATAATCTGATCTTCTGAAGCTTTCACATTTTTCTCTTCGACCTTGTCTAGCCCAGCGTTCTCAGGATCTTCCAGTCTTAAATAATGCAAGTAATATGCAGGATGGAATAAATTTTTAACGCTCAATTATCTTTAAAAACTCAGCAGGAACTAGAAAAATAAAAGCAGCAACTTGTTGCACAGAGTGTTCTTGTATTAACTTATTTTTGTCTAAGTTTAAAGATATGCAGCTAGTGTGTTCTTAACCTCATTCTTTAGAGGCATTAAAAACAGACTTTCCCAACCTGGTGCCCTCCAAACATTTTGAGCTACAGTTCTCATCAACCATGCTGGAAGGGGCTGAGTGAAGTTATAGTTCAAAACATCTTGAGGGCACAAGGCTGAGAGAGGCTCCATAAAGGATGCCTTTATTGGAGCTGAGAGTTCAGATGGCACACTGTTAGGACTGTTTTACTGGGGGATAGTCCTTACTTGGATGTTCAGCTTTATTTGGAGAAAAACTCCTACCTTGCTCCATTTAGGATAGAGTGTGTTCTCAACTTCTAGACTGGGGGAAAGCTCTGAAGTGATGTGGCACCAGATTTTGATTTGTGGGAAAGCCACTTCCGCCCCACGGAGGAGGTGAGGTTGAGGGCTTCACGGCTCCAACAAGGGCGCGGTGGCTGGAGCCCAGCACCTGCGCAATTGGGGGGATTCCCGGCCATGTCATCCCCTGGTCAGTCAATCGGCTGGCTCAGGGGACATGGCCTGCCCTATTTAAGGCAGGACAAGGCCGGGGATCTCCCTCTTTGCCGCCAGTCAGCTGTTCCTGCTTTCCCCACCCTACTGCCCTATAAGGTTTTTGTTCCTTGACCTTGCTATGGACCTTGGTTGGTCACTGTTGAGGGGTCTGGTAGGAATTTTTCCACTTGGAAAATTGGCACCAGCCACTTGGTTTTCACCTACCTCGTAGCAAATCATCACAACTTTCTTGGTATTGGCAGTTAGACATTGGTATTGTTCTGTAGATGGAAGAGGGGAGGTAGCGCCATCACCTGTCCCACATATTGAAGAGTAGTCCGATAAAGGATTCTGGGGGGCGTAGCCCTGTCCAAAGCCTGGGGAGGTGAGGGCCTAAGCGGCCCTAGCGGTCACCCCGAGGGAGTTCCTAGTTGATGTGCGTCAGCAGGACTCCCCCTACTGGTGGTTAACCCTTCCCGGACTTCAAGCGGACGGGCTGAAGTCGGATATAGTCGGTTAGGACCAATGCCTAAGCCAATACTGCTCATCACCTGTAACCAATAAATTTGTGGCCTTATTTAGCCCATTAACCTTAATAATTGTGTCATGTGTCATTATTTCCACTGGGGGGGTGGGAACTCACCACGCAAAGATATCTTATTCTGAGCGCTTTTTTGAATGATGCATCTTCTCAAGATATTTACATTTATACAGTTCCTACTTAGATGTGATAGGGCTTTAAAGTCAGTGAAGTGATAAATATTTGTTATCTCTTTTTACAGTTTCCTCTATTACCCACTGCGCTTACTATAAGCTTAGTCAGGAAAGAAAACAGGAAACAGTGTTTTAACACTTGTTAATTGCTTGCCTATGTATTCCCACCAAGCCATTAGAAGCAAGAACCTCTAACTTTCCCTGCTAAAATACTTTCTATCTGTCACTTCCTACACAGCAGTAGATTAACAAAAGGGCTAACAGGACCTGGCTTGTTCAGTGCTAACCAGTGACAACGGGCAACCCATTGTATTTCATGCCATCTGCAATGTGCAAGATTTGTTTGCAGGGTGACTAAAATGGTTGCTAGTTTTATTATATGTGTGCTATGTAAATTATAAGGGCTAGTTCCTTGGGCAGATTGGAACTCTGCCATCTCAGCACTGAAGAAGCCCCTACAGAAGTTCCTTCAGTGAAATAAATGGAGATGCTCACATGCTCAAGAGATACATTATTCACCTGATGCGGGTGGAGCTGTGGTCTAAACCACCGAGCCTCTTGGGCTTGCTGATCATAAGGTCAGCAGTTCAAATCCGCACGATGGGGTGAGCTCCTGTTGCTTTGTCCCAGCTTCTTCCAACCTAGCAGTTTGAAAGCACGCCAGTGCAAGTAGATAAATAGGAACTGCTGTGGCGGGAAGGTAAACCGTGTTTCCGTGTGCTCTGGTTTCCATCACAGTGTTCCATGTGCCAGAAGCGGTTTAGTCATGCCGGCCACATGACCTGGAAAACCTGTCTATGGACAAACGCCGGCTCCCTCGCCCTAAAAGTGGAGATGAGCGCTGCACCTCATTGTCAAATTCAACTGGACTTAACTGTCCAGGGGTCCTTTACCTTACTTTTACCTATTCACCTGACTGCATCTTAGTCTCTAGCATGGGGAACAAAACTATAAGGGACATGGGTTAACATTATTCTGGCATTCTTGCTACACAATCAGTGGTTTAAATATATTGTAGTTCCAGTAATATCTGTTGTAGAAACTTTCAGAAAAGAGATTATTCTCTCTAACAAAACCAAGCTGAAGTCAACTAACTACATTTGCACCTGATTAGAAACTTTTAGCCATTGGACATAAGCATGATTTTATTCTCAAAAGGTTCTAAATGGTTCAGCTGAAATGGGAAATGTTAAAATCTTTCAGCTAATAAATTCCATTACCCAGTAAAGCAATATGTGTCCTAACATTATTTTCCTTGCCATCAATAATTGCATTATACAAATTCACTCTTAAATTATACTAAAATGGGTATTGCATGATGTTAGTAGCTCCATAGGCATCAAATTGTCACTCTTCATATAATAGTGACTTCAGTATTATATTAGCCATTCTCATTCTCCCGAAATTATCCTATTCTGTAATATGATCTATAAAGCTTCCAGTCCAATTTCTGGTAACCAAAAATAATTTTTATTTCCAGAGAAATGGGTGGAAACCCAGAAAGCTATTTCATTAACGAAGATGCTCTCTGGCTGCCTCTTTTTTAGTACAGTTAATTAAAAATGACGCAAATAATGGTGAGCATTACTGTTCCCAACCCTAATCCTGTGGCAAACCATCGAATTATATTTTAATTTGATCCTGGCTTGTTTTTAGGAGGTAATTTAATTATTGTTTGATTTTATACCAATGTTATATATTTGATGTTAGCCGCCCTGAGCCCAGTTTTGGTTGGGGAGGGCGGGATACAAATAAAGGTTTATTATTAAGAGACTAGGGCCCTGCGGGACTTGACATCTTTCCGCAGGGCCTGCAAGACAGAGCTGTTCCACCAGACCTTTGGCCAGGGTTCAGCCTGACTCATTTCTCTTCGTATAAGAACAAGCACAAAGGAGGTTCCCAGCCTGCTCATAGGTCCTTATAATATCAGTGGAAACAGCTGGTCTTGGAGAGTATTAACCGCTTCCAGTTTTAAAGTGAAGATTGCCACTTGTCCAGTTTTAATTTTAATTGGTTGAATTAATTGTGGGCTGTATCTTAATTCATTGATCGCTTGTATTATTGCATATCGTCTTATTTATATGATGTTAGCCGCTCTGAGCTCGGCTTTGGCCAGGGAGGGCGGGATACAAATAAATATTACTATTTCTGGGTTAGCAGAGTCTGTAACTTGAAGCGTATGTAACCCAAGGTACCACTCTATATCAAAATGTAGTATGATTCACACAGCTATTATTTTTCTCAAAAACGTATTACCCCCAAATAACAAGTTCTATTCCTGATTTGGCCAGGATACTGTTTCAACAAATTGCTTTTATATTGTAAACTGCCTTGGATGAAGGGTGGCATAAAAATTTAATAAGCAAACAAATAAAATACAAAAGCCCATTAAAAAATTTACTAGTCAGATATTCTGTGGGCACAGTTTACAAACTAAGCTGCAGAGGAAAGTTTAGGATGGCTTTCAATTAAGTTCTTTGCAGAGTAAGCCCACTGAAATTAATAAACATGACTAAGTTAGCTCTAATAATTTCAACAGCTCTACTCTGAGTAAAACTTTGTTGAATTCCTCCCTTAATCCATGCAGATAAAAACTTCTGCTATGGTTGGGTTTAATTTTAATTAAAATAATTTAAATTTAAAATAAGGACTTGAAATTCTTCATATAGTCAAAGTCCATTTTGACATCTTCAGCAAAGGTTACTTCATGAATCTCATGTCAGAAAAAATATTACTTACTTATTTCTCTTTGTTTTAGTAGTGTGATCATCATTTAAATCTTCTGCATAAGAGCCATCACTTTTATCTGCTAAAAGTTAAAAAAAATAAGCAGTTAGACAAATTACAAACTTTACATTAGATTAATCAGCTAATAATTGTTTAGCTTTAGCTTTTCCTAAAGTCTATTCAGTTTCTAAAGATGTGCCCATTTATCTGGCAGTTTGGAGGTACCTTAGAACACTAGAGTTCCTGATAGATTTAGAATGATTTTAGAACAACAACATATGGCAATTTCTTGATTTGATCTTCACACATTTTATTTAATACTATTTTAAAATGAAAGGTTGTCATTTTACATTTGGATAATAAATAAAAAGAAAAATATGTTCATTTTATTGCTGACAAGTTGAAAAATTTGATAGAAGCTCCTTTCTGCCAGAAGTATCGGTGGTATTCTTACTCAAATGTAGGGGAACTATAAAGCTTCTCTGTCATTAAACTTGACACACTGTATTGCAATCAAAAACATGCAGACATTACTGTCTCTCAAATTTAGAGGATAGCCCAAAGAAATGATCGATTCCTGTTTTGGCATAGATATTGTCTAACAAATTACAGTGGGATGTGGCTGTTTTTCAGAAGAAGTGTGATGTTTATGATCCCATTATCTATTTCTGCAATTCTGAAGCACTTTATCTTTTCTGCATATAGAGTACCACACTCTGAATAAAAATGAACTGGAGACAAACTCCAGCTCAGTTCAGTGTGGCTTGCAATTTCTAGTGTCTCTTCTAAAGTCAACATGATTTCTGATAAGCAGCACAACACTTTTATTGAGGGGAAGGCTGAAATACTCCTGTATGCCCTCCATTTTGAATATTTAAATATGAGGCTGGTCTATGATGAGAGAGGGAGTCATGGAGTTATTACAATTAAGTGTGTAAGAGGACTTTAAAAGTGTTCTCCCCAATCCAACTAGGGATGGTATCTATAGGCGCAAGGGCCCTCAAAGGTCATCTACCCTTTGTGGACACATGGAATACATTGTGATGCTGTCCCTAAAAGGTGGACACTCCAGCTGCTTCTTAAAAACCTCTAACAAATAATAGCCTACCATCTTTAGAGGCAGACAGTTCTACCATCCAACAGATAGTACCACCAGGAAGTTCTTCTTCATTGTTTCAACATAAAGTCCAATTTCTTGCAATTCTGAACCCAAATGTTTTCAACTCTCTGGAGCAGCAGAAAAGGTTGTTGGTCAGGTTGTTGAGTGAAACACCCAGGCATCGCATATCCCAACTGTGCTGGTTCAATATCAGGCCATGTTCAAGGTCTTGTTACTCTAAAGCCTGGAGCAACTTGGGACCAGGTTAGCTGAAAGACTGTCTGTCCCTGAATAGAGTTTAGAACACTTACGGTGAATTTTTATTCGTGGCACCACACCCTATACAATACCACAGGGTGGTGACTCAAAATTGAGCGTTTTCCAACATTGCCCCTGTATTATAGAATGCCCTTCCCCCTGTCAAACATGAAGCATCAGCCAACAGTTACTTCTCTCATCTTGAGGAGACATCTTTTTGCCTAAGTTTTTCCTGAGCTATAATATTGGACCCTGTTTTTACTAAATTCCCATTTTTACCTGGTTTTATGATACTAGTTTTTAGGTTGCATCTCTCTTTATGGTAGTGCTTCCCTCTTTTCATGTTGCATTTCTGTACACTGCTGAGAGATTTTTAAATACAAAATATTTCAGAAATGCTTTTAAATAAATGATGAATTTGCACCATCATCTACATGGCAGCCATTCAAGTATTTGAAGATTGCTATCATATCACCTCTTAGTAATCTCTTTTATAGGCAAGAAAACAGGCTTCCCTATGACTATTCCTGCTTAGACTGCAATAATTCCCTGACCTGATCTAGCAGTCAAGTCCATGCATACACACAAGTCTCCTTTAAACATTGAAATACTGGCAATCAGCTGTTTGGGTGGAATATTCAGCTGACTGGCAGAACTCCAAGTTTGTTTGTTTTTTACCCTCAGCCCCAGCTGCTACACATGTGATCTATTATATCAGAGTCAGGAAATGTGACTTTAAGGTCTATGCTCACACTTTATTTCAGTCATTTTGTCCTTAATGCTGTATTCTGTACTATGCTAAACTCACTCTTACAGGTTCAACCCGTTCTGTCAGAAAATAGGAAGTGAATTGTTCTATTTTAGTTCAGAGTCTTGGTCACATCGTATATCAATTTTTCAAAGCAGGCTGCTAAAGAAATGAATCAAGGAACACACATGCCCACATAAAACCAAACTGAACAAAATTACATTTCTTACTACCCCAGGACAATTTGCTATAATACTGCAATGGCTGAAGACCAAGGGTGCTTCCAGATGTAACCGTAACATCGCAAATGGGTCATTCGGGTATTGCAAACAGGACACTGGCAAAATGATTGGGGGGGGGGAGTTTTATTTATTGAATTTTCCCTGGAAAGGGGAAAACCTGATTGAATGAGAAAAGAAATACAGGCTGGCATTTTCATGTGGGTGTGGCAAAAATCTGACATGCATGAGTAGCACTGCAGTTATATCCACTCTGCTTGACAACATAGTAATTTGTGAGGAATCAGATATGAATGCTGTATAACAAGGCACACATAAATGCATAGTAAAACTGGGTACTATTAGTACCCAGTAGGGACTGGTGAGACAGCATATGGGTTGGATCACTAGGGGGGGGGGGAGTGTGGGCAACTTGGCACTGTGAAAGGCAGCATCAATCTGATGCTCCTGCTGTGACACACCACACCTCTGAGCGCCCCGTGACTTTCCTCCCACCTGTCCCTCTCGGCAACTGCCAACGACCCACAATATTGTGAAGCCAGGAGAACAACAGGGTCCCCACCTGCACAGCTTCACTGGCTGGTGCTCACAATACCAATCATAAGATAACATGCAACCTGTTCTGTTGAGGGAGGTCCTTGCATGCAAGAGACTGAATGTGGCCCAGGTGTGGAACCATGGACACTCCTTAAGAGTGCACACTTCACTGAAGTTATCTGCAGACATTCTGTCTGGGATTATTTTAGCAGCAATTTCCCAGTAGCTGAAAAACTAGGTAAAATTAATCCCTGCAGCCTTCTAACAGAGATCGTTCTAGTTCTGATGATACTCCTCTCCCTCTCTGAACTGGGCCAGCATGTTTAAGGGAGCAGCTGCATACCCTTCCCACAGCCACCCAGCATGTCCCATACTGTATAGGTAGTCCGGTTGAAAGCACGACCAAAAAGCCAGCATTCTGTTCTTACAGTGGCTAGCCAGGTGTCTATGGGAAGCCCGTATTCATGACATGAGCGCAATAGCCTTCTCCCACTTGCAATCCTTAGCAACTGGCATTGAGAGGCTTAGAGCATCTGATACCAGAGGTTATGTGCAACCATCATAACAAGTAACCATTGATAGCCTTATCTTCTACAAATTTGTTTAAGCATTCTGCTGATGGACTTTCAACCTTCTTGAAACAAAAATAGACCTAACCTATAATAAAATATGTAATACCATACTTGATGCTTATCAAAAGAGTAGATATGTAACCATTAGGAATCAGTCGTGCAAACAAAGTATTATCTTTCTCTTAAAGAAGACACAAGTTCTTTAAGTGATTTTAAGCCACAGAAGAACCTGTTAGGAAGACGTATTTGAGTTAAGCTGTCACAAGTTAGCAGGCATCTGAGATGGAACATCTCGAAAACCTTTTATCACCCCATAGGCCTCTCTGAGCTGACTAGAAAAATCGACGCAGGGATAGACTTTAAAGTTATTTGTCTCTGTGTGAGAATAGATAGCTTGGATAAAGAACATATGGAAAGCAAGCAGTTTCAAAAAAGGCACCAAAACCACCCACTTTCTGGAAGTAAACAGAGCTGGAAAACACAATGACTAACAACAATACAAGAAATATACACAAGGGTCAGCTCTATACTTTATTCAAAACCAAACACAAGCTCTATTCCCGAAAAGGATAGGGCAAGACTGTATTGTTAAATTGGCCATAAATGTGTTTATTAATGCTGAAGCTGACTTGGTGCCAGATCAAACTATTAGATTCTACTGAGTTCACATAAAAGTGAAACTGATAAAGAAGAATGACAAAGGGAAACGAAAAGCATCTGAAACTTTAGGTTAGGATACAAGTCCACTTTAACCCCAGATCCTGTTTTAACAGTTGAGTTCTAGGGACGCTGAATGAGAATTTGTACAAGAGGAAAACCATTTCATTAATTCCTAAGTTTCTAGCTCTCTCCAGAGCACAATCCACTGGGGAGTTCTCCTGTGTGAGCCCCAATGAGTGAATGGGAGCTCCATCTGAAATATACGTTTAAACCAGTATTCTACAACTGTAAACAGTCATGGCTTCCCACAAAGAATCTTGGCACCTATAGTTTGCTAAGGCTGCTGAGAGATGTTAGGAGACTCCTGTTCCCTGCACAGAGCTACAATTACATGAATGATTGAACAACCAAGCCCTCTTCCCAGGGAATTCTGGGAATTGTAGCTCTGTGAATGGAATAGGGGTCTCCTAACAACTCTTGGCACCCTTAAAAAGCTATAGTTCCCAGGATGCTTAGAGGGAGAGGTGCCATCTTCTCCAGTTGATTGAGGGGGCCCAATGCGCCATCCTGATGTCATGCACGTGACATCATGCAACATCCTGATGTCATGTTTGCATCATCTTGAGGAGCCAGGGGGTGTTGCTGAACACCCTCTGAACATTGAGGGAGCCAGGTCTCTTCAAAAACAATATGGGGGTGAAACTGTGTCAGCCCCTAGGAACTGGCACATATGCTTTGATGGAGACTATGGCTTTTACAGTGATATCATAGTGCTTTCAATGTATAGTGCAGATGCGGTCAAGTGTTCAGCACATTTGGCATCAATTGCACTTCAACATCCAAGTAAAAATGCTTCAGATGTGGTGTTAAGGTAAAAGGTCAATTTGACCATGAGGATAATTGCCTCAGCACACTGATTCCTCCTTACCCCGTATTCTATCAATGGCATTATTATACCATTTCTACTTGTTTCTGCTGTTAAATTCCCAGGAACAAATCACTCAGCCCAAGCCCAATCAGCTTTTTAATCTGTTAGCAAAGGCTCTTTCTCAACAGCTGCCACCTGTCTATCTTTAATTCTGTCAGGGATATATAGGCAGCCTTGGACAGAGAGTTCCAAAAAAAGTGGAGCCTTTTCAGAAAAGCATGTAAGCAAGCAATCTCAAGAAGCCTCTTTCCTAAAACGTGGGTGAAATACTGATGTCTGATTAGGCACAGCATTTCTTTAAAAAGGTGGCTTCTTATTATGGAGACAGAGTCAACAATTTACAAGGAAAACTCTGCAACAAAAGACAAGATTGCTTAGCCAGTTAACTTACTTTCTTACACTTGCATCTTTCCCCCCATCATGGAATTCACAGAACATGCACATGTTCTGCTTAACATAAGCAAAGTGGTAGCCTCATATGCTGTCAGACCATGTCCAGTTTGGAAAACATCTAGTGCAAAAACTACACAGAATTCAAAAGAGCTTTTGTTCAAGCCCATTTCACAAAGTTCCCCATGGCTGTGGCTGCATGGTCAGTAGGCTTCCCAATTCTGGAGAGACCACTCCTATTGTCCCTATTCAACCAATAGGTAAAAAGTATTAAAGGCACTTCCTAGGCCTGCCTCTTAAAGGGTGGCGGCAGGGGAGGGACAATAAAAATCCATCATGATTGGGAAAGGGTGTCCGCCTAACCCTAGAGACATGAACCAAGCAAAATCTGAGATGGACCAGCAAAGGCAAGACTTTGAAAAGTCAATTATAGAAGGTTATGCTAGTATGAGGTCACCACTCCTTAGCCAATGAAGGTGAACCATCAGGTAGACCAGGAAGTTGAGAGTTTCCACTGGATGCTACTTAAGAGTAATCTTATTATCAGGAATTAAGACTCATAAAAGTCGACCTTTTTGTTTTGGCAGCCAAAAAGATCAGAAAGACAACCCTGGACAATATAGCAGTGAACTGTAAGACCATCATTTGTGGTGTGACACCCCTTTTGCTTGTATTTATTGTTGATTCAGATTTGTCATGGCTAATGGCTAGTACAATAAAGTTATATGGACTGGATTGGATTATTGGGAATTAGGGAATTCTTGAGGGGAATTAGAGGATCTAGCAGGGCCTAGGGATCTCTAGCTCTGAATCTCCTTAATCAGAGGGTTGAACTAGATGGCTTACATGGCCCCATCCAACACTACAATTCTATGAATGAGTAGCACATAAGCAGCAGGAAAACAAGTCTAAAGTGGACTCCCCCCCCCCACCTTCCCCAGTATTGTCTGTTTTGACTGGCAGCAGTTCTTCAGGATCTCAGGCAGAGGTCTTGCATTTCATTTCTGATCCTTAACCCTTCTTTTTAGAAGGAACAGAATGCGAGATGCATTGCATTGAAAAGCATAATGCACACCCATGAAATGAGCTTATGACACCTTCATGAATATCAGTGAGCATAAATTGTTACACAAATGTGCAATCTTTTTAATTATTTTCATTCATGCATTCATTTCAAGCACATTTGATTTCATGCAGGAAGAGATGCTATTAACCTATAATGTTCTGATAACTATGGTTAGTCTCACTTTTGTCCACTGCGGCAGTCTAATTAAAGTTGTAATAACACCACAATCCAGTTCAATGGGACACTTAAAATGTAGTTTATTTGGGCTGTTTATCTTGTGAGTTAAAGGGTGCACTGACCATTTTTCTAGCCTTATCTTTGTTATGAAATATACTAATAAGAACTCTAGCTGCAGTTGGCATGGGAAAATGGCCTGGTTATATTCTCTCCCCCCCCCCCCCCCATTTCAAGAAGAACATAGGACAGAGCCATTTCTTTCCCCAACCAACTATGCCTATTTATTTATATATTGCTATACATACACCTTCAGTTCTGGACCCACTTGGTTCTGCTCTGAACCATCCATTCCCAGTTGATCTTCATCTCTTGCTTCCATCCATGACCAGCACCAAGCCCCAAGATCTTAACTCCAAGCCCTATTGTCACTGGAGCAGGTCGTGGGCTCCTGTCAGTGCCCTCCCTGCTAGAATGTGGTCCCCTTGGCAATTCCATGCCAAGGCTTTATGTATAACATGCTTTGCACCCAACCTGTTGCCAGAATGTTTGGTTTTCTGACACGGTAAGCCTAGTTACAGTGCAAACAAACAACTCCATAAAGGTTATCTTGAATGTGTGGTGTGGTTTTTTTTTTGGGGGGGGGGAGTTTGCATTCTCTGAGGGTGGTGCAGTGGGGATATTTTTTATGATGATGTTGAAGAAAATGGGAAAGTCCATTTATAGTAACTCAGTTACTATATTGAATTTCCTTATGAGCATAGCTAGTAATAAGCAACAATTTGAGTTCACCTCTTATGTGATCATCAGACACAATAAATTAAGAACTTTGTCCTTAAAACAACTGTTGAAACATAAATGATCAGAGATTTTGCACGAGCACTGCAGTTACATGAAATACAGTGGTACCTCGGGTTAAGTACTTAATTCGTTCCGGAGGTCCATTCTTAACCTGAAACTGTTCTTAACCTGAAGCACCACTTTAGCTAATGGGGCCTCCTGCTGCCACTGCACTGCCGCCACATGATTTCTGTTCTCATCCTGAAGCAAAGTTCTTAACCTGAAGCACTATTTCTGGGTTAGCAGAGTCTGTAACCTGAAGCGTATGTAACCTGAAGCGTATGTAACCTGAGGTACCACTGTATTCTATATATCTACAATAAGGTTACTTTTGGTTATTTCATACCTTTTCTTCGATAAATTATTCATACTAGAAACAGTATCAATCCTGGTTATTGCTGTTTCAAATACCCTTCAGAAAGGACATATTTTCATGATTTCAATTAATGTTCAAAAGGGGATTGAAATATATTGTTCTAATGTCACTGTGGTGCCACCTCACTTAAGCCAGCATAGCTGCACATAAATGACCCTATTTGTTATAGCATCTACGTGTGGGATTAATATGAGTGATTTCATATCAATCATCATAAGAAATAATAAAAATAGCAAATAGATATATAAGAACTTAATATAAAATGACTTTTCTTCTTCTGATCTATAGATAGTGTCTTTGTGGAAAGCTTTAGCTCATTAGTAAGGTAAAGGTAAAGGGACCCCTGACCATTAGGTTAAGTCGTGACCGACTCTGGGGTTGTGGCGCTCATCTCGCTTTATTGGCCGAGGGAGCCGGCGTACAGCTTCTGGGTCATGTGGCCAGCATGACTAAGCCACTTCTGGCGAACCAGAGCAGTGCACGGAAACGCCGTTTACCTTCCCGCCGGAGCGGTACCTATTTATCTACTTGCACTTTGTGCTTTCGAACTGCTAGGTTGGCAGGAGCAGGGACTGAGCAATGGGAGCTCAACCCATCGCGGGGATTCGAACCGCCGACCTTCTGATCGGCAAGTCCTAGGCTCTGTGGTTTAACCAACAGCGCCACCCACGTCCCATTAGTAGTCTTTGGCTAATTAAACAATCTATGGCCTTTTAAACTGTGGGGTAGCATTGTAGTTGTTTGTTACTACATTGTGCATTTCTGTGCTTATATTGTAAACTGCCCTGAGCTCCACGGATGAAGGATGGTACAGGCGGCAACCATTTCGCATGGGAGTTCCGTTCCTGGCTCCCGCTTGCATCGGCAGAACACGTATAAGCATGCCTTGCCCCATTCTACCCCACCCCACCTCTGTTCCGCCCCAGTTCTGCCTCCTACAAAACTACTAGTTTTGTAGTAGTTTTATGTAGTTTTTATGTAGTTTTATGTAGTTTTGTGGTTGTTTTATGTAGTTTTGATGTAGTTTTATGTAGTTTTCAATTTCATTGTTCTGCAAGGGACAATGACAATAAAGATATCGTATCGTATCTTCCAGGTCCAAAAGGACCCACGTGTCAACGATTGCACGTCAGTTGGACTCACCTAATATGGTTGCCGCCTGTATAGAAATTTAATAAATAATCATGGTGGTATAGCAGAGTACATGCCTTGCAGCCAGAAGATCCCCAGGGGACTTTGGGCAAGATCCCTGTCTGAAACCCCAAAGTGCTGCTACCAGTCAGTTCAGATGGATCACTATGAGGAAACTTCCTATGCATCCATAGGATTTTCTGCCTGCCTGGGACTTGCAGCTCACACACGGGCTGTGTTTGACTTGGTGACTGACAAGTTGTGCAGGCTGCTTGATCATCCTGGAATAAGCTCTAAAAGAAAGTTGCATCTTGGTTGCATAAGCGCAACAAGGAAAATATGTATGCTCAAAGGTGTTTCCTTCCTAGCAAAAGATGAGCGAGCACTGCTGATTTGCCCACCAGTACTAGACTTT
Source organism: Podarcis pityusensis (assembly GCF_964106645.2). Classification (NCBI taxonomy): domain Eukaryota; kingdom Metazoa; phylum Chordata; class Lepidosauria; order Squamata; family Lacertidae; genus Podarcis; species Podarcis pityusensis. The sequence goes on from NC_138032.1 coordinate 60,032,243, forward strand.
AAAAATATTGCATCAATACACACACAGACACATACATATATAGAACACATACAATTTAAAATATATCTGAGCTCAGCAGCAATAATTCTTTCTTAGTGCCAAGGATGTCTTTAAGAAGTCTCCGGTGTCTGAAGATTGACTAACAATACCATGTTTTGGACGGAAGTACCTACATTTCTGCCAAATCTTCCATCATTCCAGCGAGATGGATCTTTGAGATTTGTTTCCTACAGCTGGGTTAAATAATCATTTATTACAGGACAGCTCCCCTGGGCAACATAGTCAATAGAACATTTGGATAAAACAAGCTACGCTGGGGCATTTCTGATAAGAACAAATGAAATATAACTGCATAGAAGACAAAAGAAGGCAAGTCTAATTGCATTTTGGCAGAAGTGAAAGCCGCCAAGCCTGCTTCTATTTAAACATGTTTAGGGTCAGGTTTTAAAAATAGGTTGACATAAAGAATTCTTGGCTCCCTGATCACAACAGGTGGGTGCCCATCTTAACATAATTTATCTATTGAAACATTTCTATGTTGTCTTTTGCTCCAGAAAGGAGTTTACAGAAATAAATATTTTAATAAAATAAACTTTGATTTTTAAAATCCAGAATTATATATAATATAGAGGAGTGACATCTGGTACAAATGAAAATACATTAAAAGCTTATAAGAATAAAACTCTCTTAACTACCTATCTAGAAATCATGAATGCCATTCTAACCTCTCTTGATACAAAATTTGTGGGGCACAAGTGGGGCACTGCCACCAACGAGGCTCTATCTCAAGTTTCCTTCAACCACCCATCTCTTGGTGGTAGTAAGGTCTCCATAGATTATCATAACTGATAAGAAGGTCCACGTAGGAGGAGGCAATTCTTCATTTAACCTGGTCCCAAGCCATTTGGGGTACTCCAGTAATAACCAGCAATTTGAATATTAGACCTTTTAGTGTAAATCGGAACTGATGAAGAGATCATTCAAAGATCAGATGCTGAACTAACACAAGATCAACATTCAAGTTATGATCATTTGACATTCAACTTTGCATATTTCATGGCCATCATCTCAGATATAAATAGACATCTTTTAAATTTAAATAGATGAAAATAATCACAGCATTAGTTACTTGCTGAAGTTTCCAGTTTGCGTTTATGAGGTGGGTCTTCAATGATTCTGTTAATATCACCACGATTCTTTAGATCCACAGGCTTCTCCCATACTGACAACTGCATTGTAGGGTTGAAGAAGAAGACTCGGTCATCTCCAGTCCAGACTATACACCTATTTCAATCAACAAACTAGGCTTAGAGAATCTCAAATACAGTGTGGGAAGAAAGATATTTCTTGCAGTGCTAATTTTAGTCTTATGCTGGCGTTCCCAGCCATGGTTCTAAAGAAAGTAGGTCTAATGCATGGTGACCCCACCTGCTGCTTTGAATTCCCATTATCTGGCCAGGCTGTGTAGATTCTCCTTGCAATTTGGAACAATGATTGCACACAGAGCTTTCATGTGTAAAAAATAGCTCCACACTTCAGACCTTTTCCCTCCAGTGTGTGGAGGGGAGCACAGTTGGTGGGCAATATGGACAGAAAGGAAGGGTTGGGCCAGTATGTACAGTTTAGGCCAGCAAGGTGCTGAACAGAATAGGACTTTGGTATTTTCCATAAGTGAATGCATATTCCATCCATAGTTCCACATTCATGTGCAGCTGTTGGAGGCTGCTGACTTGTTCACATCAGTGCCATGGTGAGGGCTATTTAACCCTTACCCCGTGGCCATTTTCCAAATAAATGCCACCTCCCCAGAGTTGCTGCTATCCCAAGAATGATAAATGCAATTTGCTCCTGCAGGGGAAAGGGAGCATCTTGGGGAGGACAAATTTGGTCATGGTAATGGTACACGGGTGGCAAAAGCTGAACACCGCTGCCGCCACCATTGAACTAATAGGCAATCTGCCCACCATGACTACATTTTAGAAGATCTGTCATGGATTTGTCATGTATAGTTTGGACCTTAAAAAAAATCCATAGACCCAATAATATATTTTTATACAAGCATGTAATGCAATAATAGGATGTAAACTTTGCAAAAGCCCCAGCAGGGTTGTTGGAAGAAATTTCATTGTTTCATGACCCTGGTATATGTTAAGAAATCATCACTCACAATTATCAGCACATTTTCACAACTAGTAATTGTAATTGCCATAATAATAGGTTACTACTGAAACACAATATGGTAAAGAAAGAAATACTTTTTTTTTAAGGCCATGGTTCATTTCTAAATTGATGCAGGCTGGTGGGACAAAGGAGTCTCCAGCTGTTTTGCATGATGTATGCCATATATAATCAATCTACCAGCTATATTTATCAATCCATGCCAGGGGTAGATGGGGTGGAATGAACAATAACCAAATATACATTGTACAAACATTTATAAGGGATTATAAGGGTAGGCATCACTAGATTCATTTCACTAACAACTGAAATGAATCTAAAATCCAATAGAAAGCCAGCAGAATTTAGATAACAAAGTCAATTTTGGGATTAAAGCAGATTTCTAAAATTTGAACTTCAGAGTATGAATATAAGTGTCATTGGAAAAATATATATTAAACTTTCACAAAATGTTATTTTATTACCAATCATAAATATTCCACAGGGGCACAAAAAACCCCTTAAGCTCTTATCTGTATGGTAGGTGTCAGATGGAGGAAGGAAGCTAGATTTCAGAATGAAAGCTTGCATATAAATGAAAGATTAATAAAGATTAAGCAGTAGGAAGATGGAATTAGTTTTCACATAATAAATTAGGAGTAATGAAATTACAGCAAAATGTTACTGAAATTATTGGTAATACCTAATGGCTTTGGAAAGAAATCTACTGGGCAATTTTCAAACATGTTATCTGTGATAAAGTATTTTTTTCATCTCCAGATTAAAGAAGAGAAGACTCAGTTTAAAATTATTGTTCTTGTTGAACTATGAATTGGATAAACATTTTATACTGTGATTTTTGTAGTAATGTTTAAGGGAAATTTTATGATTGTTTTTGTGCATGTTTCGGAAGCATGGTTCTTAATTCCACTACCAACCCTGTTAATCAACTCAGAAACTGTAAGCACATCATTGACCAGGTTTTTAGCTCACAGTAGATCACACTGAAGTTGATAGAAAGCTTAAGGAGCAGAAAGCTAAAGTACTATAAATATCATGGCCATGGAAGCATGCACATTAAGGAGCCAGCATGTGATGTGAGAACAGGAGGATAAATCAGTACTTAATTGATTTAACATAAGATTAAACGTACTGTCTCAGTAAAATAAATATCTGGATTATATGAAGAATAATATTGAGTGCCACCAATGAATGCATAAACACTCATATTATTAGTGTCAGTAACAATCGGGGGCGGAGACCTCTGCATATGGCTTTCTATGGATGTTCTCATATACCAGTTAAGAATTTGTAAGCCTTTCCTCCCATGCCCTATAGCTAATCGAAACCATAGAGCTGCTATTAACCTTGCGTGGGGCTGGCACAGCATCCTGCCTGTCTCTTCACAACCAATGGGACTAATAGCAGCTTCAGTTTTGGACAAAGGAAAATGGCAGCCTCAGACAAATGAGCAGGCCTCACAAACTGCTTTGAATTAGCAAATAACCACAGGGGATCCTGATCACAGATCTTCTAAATCATCTCAAAGTAAGCCATTAGTTCAGCTCAAAGCAAAGGGCTAAAACTGGAGAAACTCAAAAGAATGCTTGAGGAACTAAATATTGGCAAATTTCAACAAGAACTGAGCTGATCCACACCTCGCAAATGGACTAATGTGCACATCTGCTGGCTTTTGCACTTCCAGAATGTTCAGGTGCAATTCTTGACTTAAAAACAACAAGAACAACAACAACAACAATAATTTATTATTTATACCCCACCCATCTGGCTGGGTTTCCCCAGCCATTCTGGGCAGCTTCCAGTAAAATAGTAAAATACAATAATTATTAATATTATCAAATATTAAAATATTCCCTAAACAGGGCTGCCTTCAGATCTTTTCTAAAAGTCAGGTAGTTGTTTATTTCTTTGACATCTGATGGGAGGGTGTTCCACAGGGACTAAATCAAGATGCATGTAAGAATGCAGCTTTAAAGAGAAAATATATTTAGAAATGCATATTTTGCAGGGAGAAGTAGGCATTTTAAAATAGGACTTAATATGATTGTACTAATGAACTTATGGGTGAACAGAGGCAAAAGTGCTTGAAATAGATTGATTCACCTATCCCTAGAACTATGAAGTGGCACAGCCTATCAGATCTATGACTTCAAGAAATAGCTGGGCTTTCTGTTTTGCGGCAGGGGTGGGAAGGCTTGCAACTGTACTTATTATGCTGATTTTATTGCTTGGCTTGTATTGTTCATTGTATTTTATGGTGAACTACCCTAGCAGCCCCTTAGAAGGAATATAAGGATATGAACTAAATACATAAAATAAAAGCTAATAAATATTCAGAGCTGTAGATAAGTGTCCCAAATAAGATACAATTTCCAAGCAGTTAGAGATAAGGGTGGGCAAGCCCCCTGTGGATGGCAATGGCAATAAGCTGAGCCATGTTCCAAACAATCAGGAAACGGTCTAATTCATTTCCAAGCCAAGCCAAATTTTGCCCCTGATCTGCATCCACTAAAACAGAAAGTGGGAAGAGGGCCCCCCAACTCCTGCAGAATGGTGAGGCAAGAAGATTCTCACCAAGGGTGGCCCATCCTGTTTTGCCACCTGAGGCACAATGGGAATGTGCCACTACTGGCCTACCCTCCCTGCCATCATGTCCCACTTCCCATTTTCATCATGGCCATTTCTTTTCTTTTCTTTCTTTTTTTGATCCATTTATTGATGTTTCAATGCATGTACATAATATTGACATAGAATTTCATATTTCTCATATTTATACATTCACATTTTCTATTACATTCTAAATCCACATTTAGTTTTTACTTAATTATTCCATGCTTTCCCCCCTTGTGACTCAAAGACTTCCCTCCACCCGTGCATGACTTCCTAGCTTTGTTTTAAGATTTATTATTGTGTTTGTACTGTGATATTTACATTTATTCTTGTATTTCTATCTATATTGACTTTGTGAGATCAATTGATTGATTGATCTCATGGCCATTTCTTTTCGCCTGCCCTGGGGCAACACTGTACTAGAGGAGCCAACTCATGGGGCCCAAACTGCTTTGCCCCCCATATCTTTTGGGATGGGGCGCTCCCCTCCCCAATGTCTAGGGGGGCAAAGGAAGCCGAGCACAGAGCCGAGCACAGCACAGTTTCAATGGCTGGCTCCTCCTCCTCCTCCTCCTCCTCCTCCTGCCATGGAAGGAGGCCAAGCACAAGAGAGGAAGGCCACTGGCCATTGAAGCCACGCAGCACATGGCTCTGCACCTGGCTTACTCCCGATGTGACATCACATATGCAGTATGGGAAAGAAGAAATAAAACTTTCGCGAGCTACTTGAATAGGAAGCCGATGAACTAATTGTTTGGAAAGGGAGAGCAGCAGTATCTCATCTCAAGCATGATATTAAACTTAGCCATCTTCAAGGGTGACCATTTTGCACATTCTACTTTACTATTTTGCTTTTGCAATGGAGGAATACACATGAAAGTAGAAGACGGCAGGCATTTATCTATTCACTGTCAGTGAGCTCAATGTAATATCCATTGTAATATACATATACAATGTTTGCCTTGGAGCCAACACATTGAGTTCTGAGAGCTAATTCTAAACTAAAGAGGGAAAGCCTCAGTCTTTTAAGTAGTGGGATGTTAAGAGACGCACAGGAGTAAAATCTTCTGAAGCCTTTTTGCCAATAAAATTCTTGATCATTTCCCTGTCCTGGAAATTTTGATCATTTCACAATTCATTCTCTCCTCTGTTTCTAAATTCCACTTCTCTGGTCTGCGTTTTCACTGCCATGGATGATAAGAGAATTGATTACCACCAAAAACGCACATTCATTGTGTGGACCGTTACCACTGGGCTGGCTGAAGTCGAGGTATTTATTTAATAAAAGCAAGGTAATAGCTAAAATAGAAACAGTCCTTTTCCACATCTAACTGAAAAACCCAGCAAGCCCCTCTGGAGAGGTGCTTAGAAATGGATCCAAATGGCAGCTCCCTCTAGAAATGCCTTCACTTTCTCACTTCTAACCCAATTTGACATTTAATTTAACCATTATCGGTCTCATCTCCCAGAATCGCACACTGCTTGTCCCTATTTGGCATAATAAAGGTTTCAATTATCCAAATGCAAAAGTATGGTAATTTGTTTCACTCACAGGACACTAATTAAAAAAGGTGGCGATAGAAGAATTTTATATAAAAAACTAAGGCTACAATACTAAGCACACTCAATCAGATTTAAGTACCATTGTGTTCAGTGGGTGTAGGACTGACATGTTTAGGATCACACTGCAAAGGTATAAACTTCAGAAAATAGTTCTAAAAGCACTAATTATTTGATGTAACAAACTTCTGGTGTTTTTTTTTTTAATCATCTTCATCTGAGAAAGTGGGGTTTAGTCCACAAAAATGGACACCACAGTTAATAGTCTTCAAGATGCCACAAGGCTCCTTCCTTGATAGTTAAGATTAGCTTTTTAAAAACAAAACTCCTGGTTTATAGCCTGAGTTTAACTTGGATTATCGCCTTCTGTATCACACATTCTTCATTCATTTTGCAATAGCAAAATGTCCTCCAAGTGGTCTTTGAGGTAAACCTATGTCTGATTTTGTTTTGTTTTGTTTTGTTTTAATCTGCAATGTTATCAACACTTAAAAGTTCATATCTGCTAGAGATGAACATCTATTGCCTCCTCAGTGATTAATCAACTGTGCTGATTATTCTACGCATGTGTAGTTAGAAGTTCCACTGTGTTCTGTGGGTCTTACTCCCTAACCAATGTAGGGTTGCAGCTTTAACTATAAAGACCCTGGAGCAGCAGCTGAACCCTAAATAATTTAAAGCTCTATTTTAAATAAGGCATTCCAACAAGCCTCCCCCCAAAAAGGACTGTGATTTTCAGGGGGCACAAACAAAAACTACAGGGATTGTCCCTGGAAAGTACAGAGCTGCCATATGTCCAGATTTTCCCAAACATTCAAAGGCGGAATTGGCATCTGGGGGGAATTTCTGAAAGGCAGCACTTTGTCCTGGATCTTAAGGAAGTCAATTGAAAAATTGCATTTTTGCAAACTTTTTGAAATATGGCAAGCCCAGGAAAGAAGGAACACCTGGATCACCTGATAGTGCTTGTGACTGAATCAAATGCTAGTTAAACGGCATCAATGCTGAGGAAAATAAGTATTGTCTGGAGGGAACAAGAAATATCAGCAATAATTGAATCATAGAGTTGGAAAGAACCAAAACAATTGCCTCTCAATTGAAAGGATCTAAGTAAAGGGGGGGGGGGTTCCTTTTGGAACTTGCATTTTTAAACTTGTTTATAAATGATATGAAGTTTGGAGTGAGCAGTAAGAGGTCAAGTTTGCTGATGAGACCATTATTCAGGGTATTAAAAAAATTGCAAGGAGCTCCAAAAGAATATCTCCAAATGGGATAAAACAGAATTGAAATGACAAATGAGGTTCAATGTAGGCAATTATAAAGTGATGTACAAGGGGATAAAAAACATCCCAACCACATATACCGAAGTGGCAGTGACTGACCAGGAAAGAAATATTGGGATCATGATAGATAGCTTGATAAAAATTTGAGCTAGTGTGTTACAGAGGAGAAGGAGGTGGAGGAGGAGGAGGAGGAGGAGAAGAAAGGCAAATTCCATGTTGGAATTTTAAGCATTTAAATATAAAATTGTCACTGTTATAATGCCGAACACAACAAATTTATAGAGCAGTCACACTTGGAATGATATTGCAGTTGTTGTGAATCACAGGGAATGAGAGTACTGTTGCGCTTGGCGTCTGGGGAACACAAGCAGTGCGATTGTACCAATATCCTGCTTGCAGGCTTCCCATAAGCATCTGGTTGGCCACTGCAAAACTGGATTGATCTTATTCTGTTCTTGTCTAGTACAGACCCCTGCTGATGCCGGAACTCCTGAAAGGTGGCCACCCAGCCTCTAATTAAAAATCCCTTACACAGGGAAGACTACTTCCTTCCAAGGCCATCTATTTCAGGAGCAACGTACATAACCATTAGCCAACCAATTCACTGTAAACACAAAGAAGACCCTAGTGGCATTTTAAGAACTAAGGGTGTGATCTTATTAGGACTAACTTAGGATTACATCCCATTAACTGCTGTGGGACTTCCACTTAAATGTGTATAGGGAAAAGCTGTAACACCTTTATTGTGGCATAAAATTTTGTGAACTAGAGTCCACTTCATCAAATGCATGAAGCATGAGCCTCAGTAGGGAGATATACATAGATATAGCAAGATAGATAGATAGATAGATAGATAGATAGATAGAACGTGGCTAATGAGCAGGGATTATGGGAGTTGTAGTTCAGCAACATGTGGAGGACCAAAAATTCTGGTATATAGGAAACCTGGTATATAGGGAAATAAATTATGACATCAAGCTATAAACAGTTTGACTCTATTAAACAGGATTTCAATACACTGTGGATTAATAAAAAGGAACTGAGGTGTATTATGAGGTTTAAAACTACCATGTAGGACGCAGAGATCCATATTTTGAACCACTAAGAACAAGGAAAAAGGAAATATGTTGCTTATTAACCTAATTCATACATCCACTCTAAATATCTTCATAATGGCACACACATTCCTCTAAGCAAATGCAATGACCTATTTATGTTCTTTTAATGTACCTAGAAGACAGAAAACATCATTTTCCTTTAGGTATTTTGCCTGTATGTGAATTGTGAATATGATGCATTAGTTGCTATGACTATTCCATGGCCTTGCAGTATGCCATAAATCATAGAATTGTAGAGATGGAAGTGACCCTAAGTATCATCTAGTCCAATCCCCTGAAATGCAGAAATCTCAAAACATGGTCCCCCATCCAATTTGGAACCAAACCGAACCCTCCTTAGCTTTGCAACTGTGTTAGCTGCACTGCTAAAGGGAGCAAATATGGGTGTGGCAGGCTGCACAGAAGCAATCAGAAACTCACCTTTTAATCTGCTTTAAGCTATACAACCTGGAGTCCCTCTCAAAATTCCTGCTCTTGTTTCTGAATGACATCCCAGCCTATGCCTGGTAATGTCACATCAACCACAGAAGCATGGAGCCAACCTACGAGTGGAGAGGGTTGGGGATCAATTCCAGGTTTTTACTGGGTGTAGTAATATTTCATAAATATTTTGATTTTCTATCTAAATAGGCATGAATTAATAAAATGCTCCTTAAAGGATCGCTCCATGTTTCAGTGTGATTCTGTGATAGATTATCAGGTGGAATCAGCTTGATGTTAAGTGTCAGGTTATTATTCTTATTATTATTATCATCATCAAATTGAGTCTCTATGGTTCTATTGGGTATTCTGCCATGATTAATGTTATTCCTTTGTGATATTATGGATTTTTTTTTACAGTATTGTTATGAATCAGAGTTCTGAATTAAGGTTGGGATGTTAGAACCAGGAAATAGCCAGATTAATGTGTGATTAAGAGGGGAAACAAGGGTGTAGTAAGAGTTGTTGTGGACCCACAGATAAGCCTCTGTTATTAGCATATGTGAAAGCTAATTAAATCAGGCAGACATTTTAAGACATGACCCCTCCTTAATCCTAGGAAATTAACATGAGTCAGGCACTAATTGAGTGAGGCAAACTTCCTTGAGATGATAGCCTGGTAGGGAGCATGGGATAAACAATTGGGAAGTTCAGATCATCCAAGGGGCTAGGTGTGAAATGCACAAATTGAATAGGCTTCTTCGCTTCTTTAGGGGATAAAAGTTGAGAGTTTAGAGTGACAGGGAGGAGTTAAGAAACAGTTACTAAGCAGTGGGCTGGAGAGTCAAAAAAACAGGATGCTGGTGCCTGTTTTGAATCCAATGTTGTGGCTGTGGGAGAGGTCAGAATCTCTTGGAATATAATGCTGGAGATCCCTCCACTGGATTCAGGTAGTATATATGTGCAAATAAACCATATATCATAAAGGCATCACAGACTCTGTTGTGCCTAACTGTCCAAATGGGAACACAGACTCTGGTTAGCACGCCTGGTACCCCTGGAATTTCATACCGCTTGGAGATTGGGGTGGCATGTAACTTTATGGAAGCATGGAAGTTGTCATGATAACAACAGCTAAAAATGGGAATCAGCATGATGCACAAATGGAAGTGTTTTTGTCTTAACACCAAGATAGGGTTGCATCCTGCCATTCTGCTCATGCAACAGACTTCCTCTTGTACAATGGAACTTCGCCTACTCCCCTGCAGCTCCTAAGCATCCTCAGAACCTGATACAATGAATGAAAGAGAATGGGGAAGTTCTGTTGCAGTATTAGATACTGTACAACCCGGAAATATCATTTCTCAAGAAGCAGAACAGATCCCAGGTGTCCCTAGACTTTTTATCTGGGCTGCTGTGTAACTGACAGCACAATCCTGTGCATGTTTTCCTGGAAGTAAGTGTCACCGAGTTCAAGAAGACATACTTCTACGTACGTGTACCATAATTTTGAGATTTTGGTATATATATTAAATCTTATTTGTTCCAGTACTTAATGTGGACTTTTAACTAGGCATCCATTCTGAATTTTAGGAATAGAGCAGGTTTAAATACAAAAATGTATTGATTACATTTTTTTGCACAGTTATGAGACCAGTAGCAAAAAGTCACAGTGATAGTTTTGGAAGGGAAATTGTGAAACATGCCATTATGTCCAAGATATTTGTTTCTCCTCTGTTTCATTGGCCATGGCAAAACAGAGCCTCCATTTGGGTGGCAATAGTGCTGATAGGATGAGTGAAACTATCTGGAGTAGATATGCTTACCATGGAGATCCTGGCACAGGAGTGGATGCCACAGGCTTGTTGCCATTTGAAGAATTGTCATCGTCTGGGAGCAGTTTTAAAGGGTGATTCTTCACATGGAAAAATAGAGAGATTGATCAACAAAAGACATATTAAGTATAATTGGTATAATTGACACAGAAATGGAAAATGCCTCTGCGTTAATGAAGGTTTAACGTTCAATCTTTAGAGTTGATAATTAACAAATTGTTGTTTTCTGCTAGCTAACGTGTGAGTGTTGTAACCTTAGTTCAGGTGACAAAGGTACTGAGTTGCAAATAGCCATTTTGGATGGTCTTTTGTCTCAAAACACTGTGGAGTGAAGATGTAAATAAAAGATGTAAATGAAGCTCTCAATGAAAACAGCTCCAGGTGAAATGGAGAGAGAGAGAGAGCGCTTTGCTTATAGGTCTGTTTGGATTTTTTCATATTTTGTTAGATGCTGAACTGATTATGCTTGGTCAAGCATATGTCTTATGGATACTTTGGCTGTATCTTTGATTATTTTGTTCTGTTCTTCAAGTAAAACTTTGAACAATATTTTTATGGGTCTTGACAATGTTTATTTCCAAAAAGAGTCATTTATTATGCATCCACTCACTTCATGCTTCACAATATTAATATCTGCAATAATCATTATACTACGTGCTTCACTTCAACTTGCAGTCACTATTGAAATTAAGCATATGCTATTTTGCACTCGTATGAACAATACATCAACCTATAAGGAACTTAGCAGGGAGCAATAAACAATATAAAAGAACTAGAAAGAGATGAATAGAAAGGTAATTGTAGTCCTGTACTTAATCTTGATAATAACATACTTATGTACAAAATACAAAAAAAAAGTGTGTATAGATAAAACGATTGTCGGGATTGTTACAGAAAAGAACCACTCTACATCAGATGTTATGACTCAATCCTATTGTGCATTTCAATGAAATTATTATTTTACCATTCATGTATTTGCAACCATCACAACTAGTTCCATTTCCATTTCAGGTGAGGTGGGGTGGGGATGTTATTGTTATTTATTGTTTGTAAGCCACTTTGGGAGTCATTTGAATTAAAAGCGGCATAGAAAAATAATAAATCCAATCACATTATGCTAGGTTTTAGGTGAGAAAAAGGATTTAAACTTTGGTCCATCGAATTCCAGAAACCTTATTCACTGCGCCACACATTAATTTATAAATTGCTCTGTGATGCTTCTTCAATGTCACCCTATTATTACTTTCCTAAGGGGCAATCCTGTGCAACAAAATACTACAAATAAACCGGAACGTACGTGGTATAAAAAATTACAGGGTTTCAGCAGAACATTTTGGAAATGAAGCAGTACGACCACCCTGAAATGTTAGCAGGCATAAACAGTACTGAAAGTGGAATCATATATAACTGCCCCAATATGAGCACAAATAATCATTAATGCCCAATAAAAAGGACATCTGAGTGCCCCCCCTTAACCTTTCACAAGATTTGACTTTTTCACATGCTAAGCACCTCACGCGGTTGTACAAAATGCATGACAGCATTTATCTATCCAGTTCCACTGTCACAACTTTTATGAAGGTCATAGCCTGTTCATTTATGCTAGTGGCTTAAAGAATGAGTGAGTGAATAGAAGGAGAAGGCAGGTCCATAAAGGGCTACAGCTTGACAGTGCTTTTTCTTTAAGCACTGTAGGACACTTAGAGAGTGCTCTTCAAAATTACTTCATGGATTCTTGTAGCATTTAAGAGTGCCTCTGCAGGCCAGTGGAGAGATGAAGACACAGAGCAATGTTGATGTGAAACATGTACTTCCATAAATCCACAAGGACTCTGCAAGGCCTATGGAGAGGCAAAACCTAGAAAATGAGGGGAAATGTATTGATCAAGTACCTCTGTTCAACCTTCTGTTAAAACAAAAACAGTGAAGGCTGAAATATGTGGAGAGGCTGAGGAAATTCCAGCAGGGATCCTCCTTAGTTTGAGAAAATGGCAGAGCCAGTATCTTTCTGCTGGAAACAAGAGGAAGTTTTAGGCAACAAATGCAGGTTTACTGACTTATGGAAGCGTAGCAGATTCTGATGACAGACCTTGTGTGCATTCAGGACTGCATTTTGTGAGAAAAATACAGTTAGAAATGTAATTTTTGAGGGGAAAGACTGCCCCTGAAATCCATTCAAATGTGTCATATGGTGCAGAATGCAGTATCTGGAGTTCTGACTGACATTACTTGTCCAGGTCATATAATGCCAGTCTTAAAAGAACTCAGTTGGCTGACTATTCATGTTCAAGCTGAATTTAAGGTGCCAGCACCTTAAACCCCTCAGTTTTTGGGGGATCTAAGCCTTTCCTCCTATATCAACCTGCCTACACAGTAAAGGCAATGACTTTCTCCAAATACCAACTGGATCAGAAGTGAGGTTTGTTACAATAAGAGGGCTTTTAAGTTCCATCTATCAATTGCCCTCCTCAAGGAGGTATGCCTGACACCAACTTTGCTATCTTTTAGGGAGTCACCCAGGCATTTAAAATATTTGAATTATTAGATCTGAAGTACTGAAAACTCTCTAACTTTTAATTGTGTTCTTACCTGCTGGTTTTTTTTGTTCATATTAATTGTTTTGAGATTTAATTTATAGACAGCGAAGAAATAATTAAATTGTGTGTGTATGTGTGTGTGTGTCTGGTGTGCAGAACAGTTTTGGCTTCAGTAAATATTCAGTCACCAATGTGCAGTTTTAAATGGTATAGTCTCATGAATTTTGAAACTTGAGATCTATCTGAATCTTTTCCCTGGTTCCCATGTGCAGTGAGGGGGGAAGGTACCGGTATTTGATCCCCTGCTAAATTTGCTCGTTTGCCCTTTGACGAAGAAAACCAGTCCATAATTTTAATGGTAGATTTAGTGTAGCTGTGAGAGACAGAATAACAACAGGAAAACCCCCAGAAACTCAGAAGACAAAAGTCAGAGATTGATGTTCATTGTAATGAGTGAAATAAGTATTTGATCCCCTATCAACCAGCCAGATGTCAGGCTACCTGGTATCTTCAGTGTATGTAACGAGCTGAGATTAGAAACACCTGCTGTAAGGAACATGTTTTACCTGTAATCCCAGCTCGTTACAGTACGTGTACAAAAGATACCTGTCGACAGAAGCAATCAATCCAGCAGATTCCAAAGTAGCTACCATGACTAAGACCAAAGAGCTGTCCAAGGATGTCAGGGTCAAGATTGTAGACCTGCACAAGGCTGGACTGGGCTACAAGACTATTGCCAAGCAGCCTGGTGAGAAGGTGACAACAGTTGGTGCGATAATTCTCAAATGGAAGAAACACAAAATAACTGTCAACCTCCCTCGGTCTGGGGCTCCATGCAAGATCTCATCTCATGGAGTTGTGATGATCAGGAGAAAGGTGATGAAGAAGCCCAGAACTACATGGGGGGAACTTGTCAATGATCTCAGGGCAGCTGGGACCATAGTCACCATGAAAACAGTTGATAACACACTACGCAGTGAAGGACTGAGATCTTGCAGAGCCTACAAAGTCCCCTTGCTCAAGACAGCACATGTACAGGCCCATCTGCAGTTTGCCAATGCACATCTGAATGACCCAGAGGAGAACTGGGTGAAAGTGTTGTGGTCAGATGAAACCAAAATCGAGCTCTTTGGCATCAACTCAACTCACCGTGTTTGGAGGAGGAGGAATGCTGCCTGTGACCCCAAGAACACCACCCCCACCATCAAACATGGAGGGGGACATATTATGCTTTGGGGGTGTTTTTATGCTAAGGGGACAGGACGCCTTCACCGCATCAAAGGGGCGATGGACGGGACCATGTATCGTCAAATCTTGGGTGAGCACCTCCTGTTAGTTTATTCAGCTCCGGCCCTTGAGCTGATACGGCTCATCTTGATCCTGAGCCCAGCAGAGTTTAATCCCAGTCCACAAACGAAAGGATGAAGCAGGTAAGGTGCTACATTGCTATGCTTTATTCCTAAGCTATACCGAGAACACACAAATGTGCATCTTGCCTCTGTGAGAGCAGAGAGCAACTCCCAACAAAGAACGACAGAACAAAGCAGTAAACAGGAAACCAGTGAACGTCACATCCAGTCTCCCTTTCCCATGGGAACCCAACAGTAACTTGACTGTGGAATGAAAACATAGTCCCATGACTTGCAGCTGCTGCTCAGTGAGGGAAACAGAAACCAACACCTCCTTCCCTCAGCCAGGGCATTGAAAATGGGTCGAAGATGGGTATTCCAGCATGACAATGACCCAAAACACACAGTCAAGGCAACAAAGGAGTGGCTCAAGAAGAAGCACATTAAGGTCCTGGACTGGCCTAGCCAGTCTCCAGACCTTAATCCCATCAAACATCTGTGGAGGGAGCTGAAGGTTCGAGTAGCTACACATCAGCCTCAAAATCTTACTGACTTGGAGAGGATCTGCAAAGAGGAGTGGGGCAAAATACCTCCTGAGATGTGTGCAAACCTGGTGGCCACCTACAAGAAATGTCTGACCTCTGTAATTGCCAACAAGGGTTTTGCCACCAAGTACTAAGTCATCTTTTGCAAAGAGATCAAATACTTATTTCACTCATTATAATGCACATCAATCTCTGACTTTTGTCTTCTGGGTTTCTGGGGGTTTTCCTGTTGTTATTCTGTCTCTCACAGCTACAATAAACCAACCATTAAAATTATGGACCAGTCATTTCTTCATCAGAGGGCAAACAGGCAAAATTAGTAGGGGATCAAATACTTTCCCCCCTCACTTTATGACCAGGGCTTCTGAAACAGATAAATAGTACAATGCATTCTTGAAACTTACACAAAGGAATCTGGTACATTGAAAAGCAAAATCTGTGGAACAAACCCTTGCTATCTGTTTGATTTCTGCAGATAAAGATCTACCCCCAATATGAATAATATAATGAGAAACAAACCTTCTCATCTTCACTCTCTGTTGGCTTATTTTTCATTTCAGTATGTAGAATCAGGGTTGGCGGGCAGGAGGTCCTGTTTGATTCTTTGCCTTTATCCGAAACTGAAACACAAAAGTAATTGGATCCAATAAGTAACTATATCCCACTGAGCTGTCAACGACTTATATTTTCCCCATTATTTGGGGTTTTTACAGTTTAACTGAAAAAGCTTGTTAGGCAGACGTACAAAAAAGTTGCCCCCCACCCATGAGTAAATTATGTTGCACTTAGAAAATGTGCATCTCTGCAATACCCAATACTTTGTTGTCAAAATATGGCTTTCCTCATGGAGGTACAAAACCAGTCATAATGAAATGTGCCAGAGAACATTAGCCATTGCTTCTTGAAATTGCTGAAGTAGAACTATACGATCAAGAAAACTTTTTTCACTAGTTACTTCTGGCAATGGATTGGAACCTCATAACATTCACATAGCCCTTGAATAACGTGTCTCTGTAGAGCTAATCCAGAGATGTCTAGCATGGTCCTTAGGTCAGCAGGTGTTATATATTCCAGGACAAAGAAGGAAATCTGTGGCTCATGTGTCCTACCTAAACTTCATGTATGATACAGTCGTGGTGAGGTGTAAGAGCAGATCTTAGGCTCATGCACTCACCCATATTGCATGTATAGTTGTCAATATTAAGCAGGCTCGCTTATTCAGATATTACATAAATGATACCCAATTTTTTTTTATTTTCTTACCATAGAATTTTGTTTCTGCAAGCACAGTGAGAAGGTGCATGATTTGAGCTTTGCTCCTCTGCTGTAGCACATAATGGTTTTCATACACATTACGTTGAAACCATAACCAATTTGCCTTGTTGATTCCAATGGAACGAGTGCATGTGTGTGTACTACAGGTTTCATGCTTACAGAATAAAATATAGTTATTTATTATTTGCTTTTTTTTTATTTACTTAACAATATTATGTACCAATTAATTAAGCAGTCTACATAGTACAATATAAAAATATTCAAAATAAAATACCAATAAAAGACAGGCATAAACATGGTCAAAATTTGGATAAAAACCAGCAGTTCTGAAACGAATATACACAACAAAATTACATGTCTAGGTACACTTCCCTAAACAAAAAAAAGGCTTTAGTAGATAATGAAAACAAAACATTAGCAGGTGCCTGCCTTATCTGCCATTGTATAGAAATGGCTGGAATATTACACAAAAATTGGGGGTAAATAAGTAAGTAATAGAAAATAAAGGCATGAAAGAGACAGCTGTTACGCTCTGAGTTGAGTCCCAATTGAAACCATCTATCTGACAACTCGACTTATCAAGTTATCTATAAAATAACTTGACTTTGGTGGTCTGCTTCAAAAGAAGCCAGCAAATTAAATCCCATCTCTCTTCCTCACCAGTGGCCTGCTGGCAGATGCTCCTTTCACAGAGAGAATGGCTGTGGGCATTGCTGCTAGTGCGGTGCATCAGCTGTGCACACAACATAGAAATCTCATTCACAATTTTGAAAGTTCTGGTGCAAAGATAAAGAGATACCAGAGATGGGCTCTTAGGCTACTTAATCTTACTTTAACTCTGCAAATTGAGATTAGTGCTGGGACAAAACAGAACCACTGACAGGATGTTGGCAGGCACTCTGTTTTACAGCACTAAGGGCATTTCCCTTGGTAGTAGAAAACAATAGAGTTGCATTTCTTCCTAAACTTTCTAAAAATAAGTGAATCAGCCGGGGAATTAAGAGTCATCATCAGTTTTAAACATTTATCCCACCATATACATTTCTATATACATAAAACTGCAGTGATTTGCAGTGCTGCATCAAAATCCTGGATTTGTATAAAGTCAGGGAGGGAGGGAGGCAGGGAGGGAGAAACATAATGGTATACATATTTTAAAATGGTGGTTTTGAACAGTGGCAGGGATTTGAATAAAGTAGGGGTGATGGGACACAGAGGAGATGAGGGAGAGCTGGTAATATGGAGTGGGGGGAGCTTGAAGGAACTGTGAGGATATTGTGGGACTTTAAGGAGCTGTGAGGATATGAAGGACTGAAGCAGGGCCAGCTTGAGACATTTTGGCACCTGAGGTGAACCACAAAATGGTGCTTCACTCCCTGCCAGGGAAGAAGGGGTGAGTGAAGATCTACACCAGGAACAAGGCAGGAATAAAGTTCTACACTGAGATTCACTGCCCCTGTGTATCCTGCCACCTGAGTTGATCACCTCGTCTTGCCTCATGTGTGACCTGGCCCTGTTCACGTCTAAAAAGTGATGCATTCCTATGTGAATGAAATGTGAAGTCTTTACTTCTGATTTCAAACCACTGAGCATGATCCAAATGAGCAGCAGAAGAAAAATCTCACAACCCATAAAGCTGGCAAGTGAGGGCAGACACAATCAGTCATCCAAATATTTCCATTCATATTTTGACAAGAGACAGCTGCTAATCAGCACTCAAAATTCATCGCAGTGTAAATGCAGTGAGAACGAGGAAATCATACTTTCACCAGCACTGACTTTTTTTATCTGACTCTGGAACACAAAGAATAGTGCTCGTCTCTTCCACACCTTCCTATACAGTGGTACCTCAGGTTAAGTACTTAATTCGTTCCGGAGGTCCGTACTTAACCTGAAACTGTTCTTAACCTGAAGCACCACTTTAGCTAATGGGGCCTCCTGCTGCTGCCGTGCCGCCAGAGCACGATTTCTGTTCTCATCCTGAAGCAAAGTTCTTAACCCGAGGTAATATTTCTGGGTTAGCGGAGTCTGTAACCTGAAGCGTATGTAACCTGAAGCGTATGTAACCCGAGGTACCACTGCAATAAGAATGTAAAAGCAGTCTTGTGGATCTAAGGGGCCACATAATCCGTCATCTTGGTTAGCAGTGGCTAACCAAATACGTCTGGGAAACCTTCAAGCAAGACTATAAAGCAACAGGCCTCTCTTACTGACTGATATGCAGAAAAGCCTTCTACCTTCAAACCTGGATACATAGCAGGTTGAGGCTGACGTCAGAAAGGGGCACCTAGGGAGCAATACTAATATCTGATCTGTCTGACTAAGGAGTGGGGTTGGATACAGAAGAGGGTGAGGGAAGCTCCCTCACAGCAAAAAGCCTGCAGCATCAACAAAAGATGTGGCCTGTTCTGGAACCACCACCAATAGTGCTGCTATCAACAGTAGGTTTAAATTGAGTGTTCAGGTGGGGAAGTAGGAAAGTCATCTGAGGATCCACTGGATCCTAAGACAGCCCATTTGCTGGCAAGGGACTGAATCTGCGCCCCCTTTGTTGCTTCAGCAGAAAAGAAGCACATATACCCAGGGATGCCCAGGATTGCCTGGGCTCAGTTCACTGTATATGCATCTTATGACAAGAACGGCTGCTTATGTACACATATTAACTTAGCCTAGCCTACCTGCTGGCTGGAAAAGCAAGATACAGATATAGCGTGTTCTCATTAAAGGAGAGCACGTGTTGCGGCTGGGGCTAGGCAAAGCACCCTGTAGTTGCCAGGCAAAATTGAAGGAAAGGGCCTGGCAAGGATTGGTGATGGTGTTGCTGGGGCAATTTGTATGTTGCCACTTTGGGGGTGGAGATCAGAGGATATTTAAGGAAGGCCCACAGAGAGTTGCTTTCTCTTTCGCTGTGGGCATCGGATCGAACACAGCTAAAGACCGGTTGTATAAATCTATATCTCATTCCTCATTTTCTCCTATTTTATTTTATTTATTTATTTGATCTTGGCCTTTTGTGTTTATCTCCCCAAAGTCTACCCCCCCCTTCTTTAATTTATTTTCCAGGTTCTTTGTCTTTAGTTTTCAATTTTTATTTGTTTTTGTTCTGACTCTTGTTTCCATTTTACTAGCCTTCCCCCCCCAACTTTCCTCGTGGGCTTTTGGTCCCGTGGGGCTGCTGGGGGTGGCCGGGAGGGGGGGGCGGACCCTAGGCCTTTCGGCCCGGTTCGTAGCCGAGGCGCCGGGGACGGGGCTGGTTGACCTTCGGGCCCTCGGAGCTTTACCATTCCCCCCCCCCCACTTCGTAGGGTTACTAGAGAAAAAAGCGGGTGCTTACCGTAGTCCTCCCCTGGCCTCTCACGGCGGCGGCCCCCTTTTCGCGCGCTTCGGCGCGCTCTTACTAGCCGGGGCGGGCCGGCTGGCGCGGAGGCTCCGCGCAGGCGCCGTTGGAGCCGCCGATTCGCACGCGGCGCTCGGCGCTTGCTTATTCGGCCCTGTTCGGGCCGGGCTTGGGGAGGCTTAGTCAAGCCTTTCCCCTCTTGGCCCGGGTATAGCGGGGAGTGCCTGGGGGAGCTGGGGGAGGCCGTGGGACGTGCCTTGGGCTCGGGGCCTATTTGGGCACCCCCCCCACCCGGCTCCGAGCGGTAGCGGCTTTTGCCGCGCTTCGGCGCCTGCGGCCTGCGGAGTTGGGCCGTTTTAGGCTGCGGGGGGGCCCTCCTCGGACGTTCCAGCTTTAGCCGGTGGCGCTTAGCGCGCACAGCGGCTTTGGTGGTTGGAGGCCTGCTTGCGGCCTGCTTTGGGCATTGGGGGAGGCCTTCTGCCTGAAGTCAGTTGGGAGGCCTCCATTTTGGGGAATTTTGGCGGGAGCGCCATTTTCTACTGCCTCCTCATTGCGTGCTGGCCTCTAGTGGCCGTTTATTGAAACGCAGCTATACCATTGGCCTTGATTACTGGCTGCGCCACCTGCTGGTGAGCCATATAGTTGCACCTATCGGGATTGATTGTTTTTCAGGCTGATTGACTATTCATTATAACAAAGAGCACTGGTGTAGCCTTGCATTAATTCTATTATTTGTCTTTTTTACTAGTAGCAGGTATGGCTCCAAAGAAGAAGGTGTCACGGAGGCTTGATCTCGCTTCCTCAGCGAAGCGGCCCATAAAAGGCCCGTCCCAAGCTTTGCGTTCTCCAGTGCCACAGCGATCTTTGAGACGCCTTCAGTCCATGGTCACTGGCTTGGCCAGTGACCCAGTGGTGTTAGCACGTGTTGAGGCTGAAATGGATGGTTTGATTCAACGCTGCTCGACTCCGACGACTTCTTCTGCTAGTCCAGCTCCGCCTGTTGACGCACCTCCTTCGGTGTCATCTTCGGCTGAAGATGAGGGGGAGGATTTGTTAGCTGGGGGTCTTTCGCGTACTAATCAATTGTCCCAGTCGTCGGTCTCACCTGTCTCCCAGGCTGCAGCGCCAAGGGTACGGGGCGGCCCCAGGGGTCCGACCAGGCGGAGGTCATCCGCCCGGATTCGGGCGGCACGGGGTTCAGTTGTACAGTCCTCATCAGTGGTGAGGTCTGTTCCTGGTCATTCACCTGTAGTCTCTTCTCAGTCAGTTCCAGGCGTTGTGCTGCAAGGCGACGCATCTGAGTCTTCGGTGGAGGACAGCCTTCCTCTCCCTCCAAAGTCCTCTTCTGGTGGGCTCCGTCGCCGGAAAAAGAGTTCCAAGAAGCGTGCTAAGAGGAGACGGAGAGACACCTCATCCTCTTCCGCAGGTACTTCGTCTCAAACCTCCAGTAGTGATGAGGAAGCTTCGCTTTCGCTATACTGGGGCTTTGGGGAGACATCGGGACTTCCAAAATGGGCTTGGGAGCGGAGGGCAAACTCTCACAGGGCAAAGTATGGGGCGGTGCAGGACTGTCTGGAAGGGGTCCTCATGCCTGATGTGAAAGTTTCCACCAACTCAGCTAGGGATATTATACCAGGTGCCCACTTGACTACAAAGCTGCGATCTAGGATTCTGGATGGCCGTTACATTGATATATTTAGCTTGGCACCCCCTCAGGAGTGTCAGGACTCCCAGGATAGAGGTTTGGCAGCCACGAAAAAGAGGGTGGTTTTGCCAAAGGTTGAAAGGACCTTCGAGCGATGGCTGGATAGTTTCCAGGTGTTCGCTGGAGTGGTGGCAGCGGCCTACCCACGGAGGTCCATGCATTTATGGGTTTATTTGTCCATAGTTCGCTCAGCATTTACGATGGCTGGAGCGTCTGCTGCGATTTCTTATGATGAGAATTTCAGACGCAGGGCTGCCAAGATCCCCACTGCCCGCTGGGACCGAAAGGATTTAGATGTATGGACCACTTATGTGGCTCCACGTATTGACAATAAGATCCCTGAATCGCAAAAAACTAGGATTGTGCCAGCTAAGACGGGTCGCAAGTTCTTTTGTTGGGATTTTAACAAAGGAACCTGTCAGCGCCAATTCTGCAGATATTCTCATAGTTGTGAGAAGTGTTCAGGGAACCATCCAGCTTCTGCCTGTGCAGGGGTTCGACGGCCCTTTCGGAAGGGGTGGGGCTCACAGCAGCCCCCGAAAGCCGCGCCCCAGGCTGCAGCCGCCGGTGCAGGAAAATAGTGTACTTTCCTCCTTAGCTCATACCCCGGTTAGGCTACAGCCGTTGTTGTCATTGTTACAGTTATACCCTCTTAGCATCTTATTTGCGTGACGGTTTTTCCCTGGGTTTTCGAATCCCAGTGGCGGCAAATCCTGTAGCTAGAAACCCTTCAAACCAGAAGTCTGTGAAGGATATGCCTGACGTGGCGCGTAAGAAAATTGGGAAAGAACTGGCTCTACGCCGTATGGCAGGCCCTTTTGCCGTTCCACCCTTTCCTAATCTGCATATTTCACCCTTAGGTATGGTTCCTAAAAAAGCTCCGGGGGAATTTCGCCTGATACACAACCTTTCACACCCTAGGGGCACATCAGTAAATGATGTTATTCCCCCGGAGCTTTGTTCGGTGAAGTATGCCTCGCTTGATCAAGCGATCAAAATGATAAGAAAATTTGGACAGGGTGCCCTGCTAGCCAAATGTGACATTGAGTCTGCATTTCGGCTGCTTCCAATTCATCCTGATGACTTCTGGTTGCTGGGATTTCAGTTCGACGGGGAATTTTACTTTGATAAGGCCATGCCCATGGGCTGCTCGGTAGCCTGTGCGGCCTTCGAGTGTTTTAGTTCATTTCTGGACTGGGCTCTGCGCAAAAGAACTGGTTTGGGCGGAGTCACTCATTATTTGGATGGTTTTTTATTGGCCTCAGCTAGCGATACGGGGAATTGCGTGGTGTTGCTGCAGGCCTTTGCTGCCTTAACCGAGGAACTGGGCGTGCCGTTAGCTGCGGAGAAAACTGAAGGTCCTTCTACGCAGCTGACTTACCTGGGTATTTCGTTGGATACGGTGGCGCAAACTTCCAGTTTGCCGGCGGATAAGATACTCACGCTGAAGGGCGTCATCGCTGAACTCATTCCCATGAAAAAAGTTACTCTGCGGCAGCTGCAGTCCTTGCTGGGCCACCTAAACTTTGCTTGCAGGGTGATCGCCCCAGGGCGACCTTTCTGTTCCCGCTTGGCCAGGCTTATGTCAGGTTTGAGGTCCCCGAGGCATAGGGTGCGCCTGTCAGCTCAGGTGCGTGCTGACCTTCGTATTTGGTTGGAATTCCTGGAGGAATTCAATGGGGTGTCTCTTTGGCAGGACACCTTGAACCTTTATACCGATTTTCAGGTGCACTCTGATGCTGCGGGGTCGTTGGGTTTTGGTTTGTATTGGGATGGCAGGTGGTGTGCCGAGCGTTGGCCTTCAGCTTGGCGTGGGGAAGCTATAACTCGGGACTTAACTTTTCTTGAGTTTTTTCCCATTGTAGTGGCAGTCCATTTATGGGTCGAGCATTTCAGGGACCGTCGTGTATGTTTTTGGACAGATAACCTGGCGGTGGTGAACGTGCTAGCCAAGCAGTCTTCACGATCACCTAGGGTATCAGCCCTGCTGAGGGTCTTTGTTTTGCATTGCTTACGTTTTAACATTGTATTTTCTGCTCGTTTTGTTCCTGGAGTGTCTAACGAGATTGCTGATGCTCTGTCCCGTTTTCAGATGCAGCGGTTCAGGTCCCTGGCGCCAGTGGCTCGAGACCGTCCGGAATTTTTCCCGGATCATCTCTGGAACCTTGGCAGCACTTAGTTTTACAGGGAGTAGCTGCATCTATTGCCCCCTCCACATTGAGGTCCTATAAGAAGGCTTGGACCGATTTTTTGCATTTCACTGGGCAATCCGTGGTAGGGGGAACATGCACACCTCATTCTACTGCACAGGTGCTCCAATATTTGGCGCATCTATTTCAGATGCGGAGGGCAGCCAGGACGCTGAGATTGCATGCGGCTGCAATTTCCTTCTTTAGCAAAGTTTATTTTAATAATGATCCATGTGGGAAGTTCGTGGTGCGCAAGGCTTTGGAGGGGTGGGGGAGGCTTTGCCCCTCCAGACCAGCTACAAGGAGGCCTATAACGTTTGGATTGTTGACCAGGATGCGAAGTAAACTAAAGGGCATCTGTTGGTCCAGGTTTGAGGCGCGGTTATTTTCCGCAGCCTATTCGTTAGCCTTTTTTGGAGCCCTGAGGGTTGGGGAGGTGGTGTGTGAACCTAAGCAGGATGGAGGTTCGAGAGGTTTGTTGCTGCAGGACGTGAGCTTGTCTCAGTCAGAATTGCAGATCCTTGTCAGGAGTTCCAAAACTGATCAACTGGGTAGAGGGGCAGTTATTCGGCTCCCAGCAACTGGGCTAGGGGGCCCTTGCCCAGTCAAGGATCTCCAGAAATATATGGCGTTGCGGCCTCCTGGGGGAGGGGCCCTGTTCATTCATGAAGATGGGCGTCCATTGGCACGCCATCAATTCACTGGTGTTTTGCGCAGGGTCGTTGCTGCTTGTGGCCATGCAGCCTCTGAGTTTGCTCCGCATTCCTTCAGGATTGGGGCTGCAACAACAGCCGCCCATTGGGGCTTGTCGGCAAGGAGGATTAAAGACCTGGGTCGCTGGAAGTCGGACGCATATAAGGGTTATGTGCGGAAATGGTGTTGATCTCGTGTACTCACATCTTTTGTTTTACCCTAGGTCTACCCACTGTCCGGGTTTGGATAGTGGGGCACAGTATTGTGCATTGGGCCGCTTGCAGAGCTCGGCAATCTGAACTGGGAGTTGGCCTCGGCCTTCCGCAGCACGTGCGAGTGTCCTGGATCTCCAGAAGGGGGATGCGGTGGAAGGAGTTCTTACCGCTAATGCAGAGGCGTGTTCTTCTGGAGGGCCCCCCTACGGCGATTGTGGTGCAGCTTGGGGAAAATGATATGGTTTCTTTTTCCTGTTATGTTTTACGTGCTGTTATTTTGCAGGATTTGAGGGACCTGGCGGCCTTGGTGCCCGCTACTAAGCTAATTTGGTCACAGTTGCTTCAGCGTTGCATCTGGAGGGGTAGTCCCTGCCCTGCGGCCACCGAAAGGGTGCGAAAGCGTATTAATTCAGCTGCGAGCAAGCTGGTGTCTGATCTGGGTGGGCTTGTGATTCCCCACCCAGATATTAATGTTAAAGCCACTGATTGCTACAGGTTTGATGGGGTTCATCTTACCTCTGTTGGGAATGATGTATGGTTGAGGTCAGTGGTGGCTAAGTTGAGAGTGTGTTTAGGTTTGTGAGTGGTTGGCGGTGAGCGTAAGGGCTCAGGTGGCGGTTAGGCATTGGTTTAAATTGGTTGGTGGAGGGGTATGGATTGGCTGTGCCTGCCCCTCAGGTGATGCTGCTGCACGGGAATTCCGTTAAAGGAATTCAGGGGCTTACCATCCTTTCGTCCAAACCCCTGGAATCGGGTTTGGGCCGTGTAAGCCCCTAGGAGCATGTGGGGAGAAGCTGAGGGTCTGTGTCGCAGCTCCAGTTATCCCCTGATCTTGTTCCTCCACACTGGCTTTCGCTGGAATCCGGAAGTCAGTGCTGTCCCCATGGCGGGGGGACAGCTAGTCTTAACCAATGCCTAAGCAACCACTCACAATTTTGTATGATAATAAAGTTGTGGCCAAAAAATTATGCCAAAAACCTTAAACAAAAATTATGTGTGAAGTGTGAGTTATTTGGGATAAGGGTGT
Organism: Podarcis pityusensis; assembly: GCF_964106645.2. Classification (NCBI taxonomy): domain Eukaryota; kingdom Metazoa; phylum Chordata; class Lepidosauria; order Squamata; family Lacertidae; genus Podarcis; species Podarcis pityusensis. The sequence continues at coordinate 60,058,119 of NC_138032.1, forward strand.
TTTGGGGGACCTCAGCACGCAAAGCGTGTTCTCATTAAAGGAGAGCACGTGTTGCGGCTGGGGCTAGGCAAAGCACCCTGTAGTTGCCAGGCAAAATTGAAGGAAAGGGCCTGGCAAGGATTGGTGATGGTGTTGCTGGGGCAATTTGTATGTTGCCACTTTGGGGGTGGAGATCAGAGGATATTTAAGGAAGGCCCACAGAGAGTTGCTTTCTCTTTCGCTGTGGGCATCGGATCACCCGCCCGCCCTCCCTTGTTGGGCTTCCGCTTGACCTTGCTATGCCTGTCATGGGGTCGTTTGCATTGGTGCGAGGGCCTGGTAGGAATTTTGCCATTTGGCTGATTAGTGTGTGCCATCTGGTTTTTGCCTACCGCGTAGCAAATCGTCACAACTTGTAAGGTTGGCGGTTAGGCATTGGTTTAAATTGGTTGGTGGAGGGGTATGGATTGGCTGTGCCTGCCCCTCAGGTGATGCTGCTGCACGGGAATTCCGTTAAAGGAATTCAGGGGCTTACCATCCTTTCGTCCAAACCCCTGGAATCGGGTTTGGGCCGTGTAAGCCCCTAGGAGCATGTGGGGAGAAGCTGAGGGTCTGTGTCGCAGCTCCAGTTATCCCCTGATCTTGTTCCTCCACACTGGCTTTCGCTGGAATCCGGAAGTCAGTGCTGTCCCCATGGCGGGGGGACAGCTAGTCTTAACCAATGCCTAAGCAACCACTCACAATTTTGTATGATAATAAAGTTGTGGCCAAAAAATTATGCCAAAAACCTTAAACAAAAATTATGTGTGAAGTGTGAGTTATTTGGGATAAGGGTGTTTTGGGGGACCTCAGCACGCAAATTGCACACATCATTAAACTATGGAATAGACTCCCACGGGACAGAATAATGGCCACCATCATGGATAGCTTTAAAAGAGGATTAGAAAAATTATTATTATAAATCATTAATTCAATTCCTACCCTGCCTTTTCTCTGAAAGCAGTCCAAGGCAGCAAAACAAACATTTAAACCATCTCCAAAACACTTCCAGACTGGGAAAGCTCGAAAAGGCACATTGAAAGAGGAAGGTAGGTGCCAAAAATTTAACAGAGGCACCACCTATCTAATGTTCAAAGGGAAGGGATTCCAAATTCACGGAGGATACAGCTATCAATGGCTACTAGGTATGGTGGCTATATCCTTTCTCACCGATGGAGGGAGTATTCCTCTGAATGCCAGTTGCTGGGAATCACAAGTGGAAAGAGTTGGTGTTGCCTTCAGGTCCTGCTGTGGGGCTTCTCATAGGTATCTGGTTGGCCACTGTGAGAACAGGATGCTGGACTAGATGGGCCATGGACCTGATCTAGCAGGTTCTTCTTATATAATTTATTTCACAGATAAGGTCAAGAGAGCCACAAAGCAGCCTCTTTACTTTATGTGCAGTATTTCTGATAGTCACAGCAAAGTACTAGCTGATGAGAGGTGGTCAGAGAGATATTTTTGACTCTGCATGTGTGCATCTTTGTATTTGTGTTTGTGCTGGGGTATAGCTTTGGGGTCTGGCTCCACTCACTGATGGAATGCCCCTGCCAGTAATCTGGCCTTAGAATGAAAAAGGTACCCCCCTCCCCACCGATTTAGGTTATGATGTCAAATACTCAGTATTGTCAGCTTCACAACCATGGTTATGCGCACTGCAAATGAACCGTTCCTGGTTTGCTTATACACAGCAAGGTATGCATTTTCAGCTTGGTTAAAGCCTCTGATACCCATTCCTTTTCTTCTCTAAGACTGCAGGAGCAGCTAACAAATCAACACGTTGTTTACAGACTGCAAGGCGATTGATGAAAATATTTTGAACATATGTGCCTAATGTGCCTGCTGGAAAGAGAGTATGCGAGACGATAGGAAAGCTGGAGCCGCTTTCATTGGAAAGAAATACTCCTTTAACAGTCATTGATTCGGCAATGGCTACAGAGATGTGCAAATAAACCTGCATACCCAAGGCTTTTTACACACATAATTGGCTCTGGTGCTTTGCCTGTTCTAGCTGAGCTGAGCCTACTCAATTGCTCTCGGAGGGCTCAAACTGCAGCGCTCTATGACACGTCTCAGTATTCCTTACTTTGCGCTCTTCCACAAATAATCTCCAGCTCGAAAGCTGTATATTGTGGTAATACAAGCAGCTAGAATATTGCAACACTTGAGGATTTATAGAGTCCAGATTAATTGAATAGGAATAATACAACATACACAGAATAGATTTTTCATGTATTTTGTTTTGTATTGTATTTATTCTCACATTTCTACCCCACCTTTCCTTTGAGGAGCTCAAAGTGACATACACAGTTCTCCTCCCTCTCCATTTTATTCCCATAAGAATACACGAAGAACCTGCAGGATTAGGCCAAAAGGCCCATCTGGTGCAACACTCTGTTCTCACAGTGGCTAACCACATGGCCATGGGAAACCAATAAACAGAACCTGAGCATAACAGCACTTTCCCCACCTGCTTTCCCCAGCAATTGCCTCCAACAGTGGAGGCAGAATTAGCCATCATCACTAGTCTCCTCCATGAGTTTGTCTAAGCTTTTCTTAAAACCAGCCAAATTCCATTGCTTAACTATGTGCAGTGTGAAGGAACACTTCCTTTTGCCTATCATGAGTCTTCCAATGTTCAGCTTCATTGGAAGCCCCTAAGTTCTAGTATTGTGAGATAGGAAGAAAAGCTTTTCTTCACACCACGCAAAATTTTATAAACCTCTAACATGCTCCCTCTAACTTGCTTCTTTCTATAAACTAGAAAATCTTTCCTCAGAGAGGAGTTTCTCCATCCCCTTTTCTGAACCTTTCCCAGCTCTACAATATCTTTGCTGAGAGGAGAACTCTGAGCAGAGGTGTTCTATGCTAACAGGGTCCCACTCCTGTCATCAGCCATGCCGTAGCATTCTGCATTAACTGCAGCTTCTGGATCAAGCCCAAGGGAAGCCCCACATCAAGTGCATTACAGTAGTCCAACCTTCAAGTCATCAGTGCCTGAACTACTGTAGACGAGCTCTCCAGGCCAAGGTATGGCTGTGGCTGTCACATTTTAAGAAATTTGTTTTTGTATTGATTTAATCTTATTAGGGTTTAGTTGCTTTATAATGACTATCCTTTAAATATTTTTAGATTTTTGTATTTTATCTATGTTGAGTTAATTTGTGTAAACCAACTTGAGTCCTCAACCTGAGTGAGATGATGATGATAATAGCAGCAGCAACAACAACAAATGAATCTGTGTCGTCTAAAAATGCTTTCAGGTACTCTCTCCATCACCTTCTCCAAGAATATCACCTTCTCAGACCAGCAAGGAAGTGCAATGATGTTACTGACTGTAAATGAAGGAACTATGAAGTGAGAAAAGTGTTTCTTGGACCAGCCACATAGCAGTTCATGCTTAGAGAGGAGGAAGGATCTTGGAGTCCATTGCACTGTGGATTGTCTGCTTTAAATTGCCAGTTTGCAAAACTTTTGTAAGTTTAAAGGGGTGGCATGACCCCCCCCCCACCTTTCAGCAAAGCATTTGAAGATTAGTCACATGAGAGAAAGGGAGGGATTGCTCTGCCACTGCCTCCCTTAAACTTGCAAAGTGTTCACAAATATACAGTTTAAGGAAGAGGTAGTCATTTTCTCCTTTTGCAGTGCTGCTAAAGGATCAGCAAAAAGAGAGAAACTTTTCCAGTTCAGTCCCTGTTATCAATTTTTAAAAAACAAAACGAAAAGAAATATGTGTCTCTACCATAACTGTGCTGTGGTGTCAAGCTCAGCAAGAGAAACACAGAGCGTCAAGCCCTAACACTATCTGAAGAAGTATTGATTTGCATGATCAAACAAAAAGATTCAACCAAAAGACATTTGTGGAGATGTACAATGGCTTCTATGTGTGCACTAGGGCTCTCAGATGTCACTTCTTTTTTAAAATGTATTTTTATTAGCGATTTTCTTTGTTTACAAAAGTATGTGCAATGTCTCTTTTTCCCCCAAGTAACATTTTTTACAGATCAGTTTCATTTGTTGAGACATTAGGAAGAAAAGGGGGAAAGAGGGGGTGGGGAAGGTGAGTGGGGGTGGCAATGTTTCTATTTTACTTAATATATGTGGGGTTTTGTGTCAGCGTCACTTGTACAGGTTCTCTGCTATTCACTTGTGTTCCTTTGGGGTGAGAGAGGTTGGGGCTGGCCTAGGGTGTGGTTGTTCATTTGTGATTGGCTGTGGTGAGCTTTGTTTCCATGTGTGAGTGGGGTGGGTGGGTGTTTTGGATCAGGTTAGCCATATTGATTTGTATGCTGTTGGTGGATTTTTGTCATTATCTTGTTGGGCTGTGTATGTGATAAAGGGGAGCCAGAATGGGGTGAATGCGTCTTCTTCTATTTGTCCCTGTGTCAGTTTCTTTTTATTGGTTAATTTTTCTAGTAAGGCTGTTTCCCATACTATTTGGTACCATTGGTCCATGCTTACTCCTGACAGGTCTCTCCAGTGTCTGGTTATGATGTTTCTGGCTGCTGAAAGTAGGTGGGTTATGAGGTCTTTGTGATGTAAATGGGCATTATTTCACTTCACTTCTTACTACTGTGTCAACATCTGATGTCAAAGGGGAAGCTTGCCAAATATAAGTGCAGGCAAATTTGTCTATGTCTAGTCAGTGCCAAGTATGAACCTACAATTCTGTTCCATTTAATTAATCTATCGGTTTCTTTTTAAAAAATAATAATCTGAAAATGTATTTTAATGTGTATCTTCTGGTTAATGCTTATTTTAAATGTGTATTCTCTTTCTCTCCCCCTCAGAAAAAGAGCATATTGTTCGCATGCAGAAGACCTGAAGTTCAATGCTTGGCATCTCCAGGTAGAGCTTGGAAAAACTGCCTGAAAACCTGGAGGCATTTGGACTAATGGTCCAGCATAGTGAAAGGCTGTTTCCTGTGCTCTGCACAGCAAATGTTTAAAAAGTTCCAAGAACTGCATCACAACATTGGATAAATTTGAAATCCAGTGGGTAGCTACATTCCAATTTGCACATTCATCCAAGAGGTGCGAATCAGGTCATCTTGTACTGAAATTTACGAAGACTGAATTCCTCAAGCATCTCTGGCCAAATGGCCTAAGTTGCTCTGTTTGAAGTGGACTTCTAAAGCTCTGTTACATAAGCAGAAACTGCCTCCCAGCAACTAAATCCATACTATTTTGTTATATATGAAGAGTTTAACATTTAAAAAAGACTTCTATTTAACTGGGTAACAGTATTCAAACTCTGCCTCTTAGCTGGGTTCTTGCCATTTGGAGGTTTCAATGATGTCTTCCCACCTATCAAGCTATTCTCAACCATTGTCTGGTTTTGAAACTGAAAAAAGCTGTATTTAATATTATGTCATAATCTTATGCTGAAAATGAAAAGAAATTCAGTTGTTATCTTATTGAAAAATGATCATCTAACTACAGTGTAGCAGAAACAAAGTTAGGCTGAAATCTAACAATGCAGCCATGCTACTAGACAGGAAAATAGGTTGTTGGTGGTGTTTGTTTGTTTTTTTAAAAAGCCATTGCTTGTAACAGGGAAGGAAGCTTTCCCCTAGAAGAATATTTACACCTGCCGGAAGAAGAAAACATTGTGAAAAAAGTGCACTCATTTTGTCTGGCAAATTTATTTACTCTGATTCTGGCAGATTCTCTGTTCTCAGACAAGCCATTTTGAACTTAAGTTTCTAGTGCAGTAGATGTTCCACACCATGATGAGCATGGTGCCATCCCATGTTTTCAACACAATGACTTGTTCTTCAGCAATGAGTGGAAGAACTGCAGGTTTGGTTTACTGTCAGTGGTACAGTAGGAAAGGCTAAATGCTTCCCACAGACCTTTGCACACTTGCATGGACTGAGGTGAGCAATTTTACAATCATTTACCACTTTAGCTTCCACTGTGCAGATATGGCTTGTAACTTATTATATTCATAGCTGGTCTGTGCAGCTGGAGTGAAGGTGGACATGGGTTTTTAAAGGACAGGCAGCAATTTACTAGTAGAATAGATCAACAAATGTAATCTTTTTCAAGAACCCATGCCTTTCAAACATGTGCTGTGATGTTTAGGGATTTTATTCCACAAAACAAGGCCAATCCTAGGCAGTGTTGCCCTTCTAGAACTCAGTAGGGAAGAAGATGGGGTCAAAACTGGTATCAATTGGCTCTGCCTTCACCTACGGTTGGGCTCCCTGTCTTCCCCCCCAGAAGTTGCAATGAGCAACAGCTACTACTGTTAGAGCTTTTATCACTATAGCATCAAGTAGTGGCTTGTGAGTTCAGTTATTCAATGTATATAGCATTGGTAAAGCTTACAAAACAGTATTAAAAAGATACGGTAAATGAATAAATAAATGAATACATCCTTTCTTCTGAGACAGCATAAACAATTAGCATTGAGAACCACACTAAACTGCAACAAGTCCAAGGCTGATTTAAAATGCAATTAAAATCCTGGCTGAATTAGAAAGGCTCTACAAAAGGATCCAGATGAGCATCTCTGGGGACAATATTCTATAGTGAGGGTGCCAACATTTAAAAGGCCCTCTCCTTGCTTCATTTCACTTGGCAGGGCTATCCAGATATCAAACACTCCATCCAAACTTTCCTAATAGTTCCAACACAATGCTCTTCAGTGGAAACAATTCTCAAATTCAGCTGAGAGTAATTAAGAGCAATCACTTCTTAATCTATTATCTATCTACTTATACAAATGTATATGTCTTAACATGGTACCTTGTGCTGGACAGATGTGGATAATAACCACAAAACATTATTTGTTTATAATATTTGAATGCCACATTTGAAGGTAAAGGTTCCACATGAACAAAGCCATAAAAATAAAGCAGAAATGACTAAAACAGTAGCATAAAACATTCAATTTCAAACCAAACCAATGCTTCAGCAACAGTGAAAACTATAGCTCTGGGATGGAGAACCGATTTCAGTTCAGGGGCCACATTCCCTTCAGGGCTATCTTCTGGGGGTGGGTATCACATGCCAGTGATGTGAGGGGCAAGATGCAAAAGTGAGCGGAGCAACAAATGTACAAATTTTCCTTTGTAGTGAAAGCTGGTCTCTCTCTATCTTCCATCCAGACAGGCAAGAAGCATTATCAGAGCTCAGGGACACATTCCGGCCAGACCAATGGGCTGCAAACAGTCTTGGAGCCAGATAAAGAGACCAAAAGGACAACATTTTGCTCCTGGGCCCGAGATTCCCCTTGCCTGCTTTTGTTACTTTTCAGCACCAGCTGAAATCTTTCCTTTTCCACCAGCTTTTGGGGATGTAGTCATCTAAAAGCACTGGTCAACAGTAAGTGGAGAAGGGAAATGGCGTGTTGTTTTTGTATCACACTGTTTTTAAAAAATTTTGATTTATTTCATGAGTGCTATACCTTTTTGTTGTGAGATGCCCAGAGATCACTTGATGATGGGCAGGTATATGGTACATAATGGCTTCTCAAACTAACCTGTGTGATGGTTATTTGAATCCATTCCAGTCTGGTTCCCTGCATTTTGCTTGGACAGAAGCAACTATTTCATCTGTGGCTCAGACTGAAATCTAAGCCAGACAAGAACTACCAGCCATGGAGGTGCTTCATGGCAGTTTGCCGAGTTTTGTGAATGTGCCAATTTATGCTCCAAGTTTTCAGGGTTTTGCCAAGTTTGGTGTCATTACCAGACATAACCATAAATCTTAAGGAAGGTATATTAGGGAAGTTGGGCACTAAATAAAATCTTACAAGCAAACATACATTGTACTGAACAATGATGATTTCCAAACAGCTTGTTACAAAGCTGCTGGTTTGATTTAAGGGAACTATTGATCAAACTTCATGGCAGTATTTACAAGAAATGATTCTGACCAAAAGGCTTAATGCAGCCAAAGTATTCCATGCCATGATGAATAAAATATCGGTAATCCATCAACTGAAAGTCATCATAACGTGAATTAACAGAACGAGTAATAGAGTTGATAGCTTACTCTATCACACCAATGATCTTTATGAAGCTTTCGTATGCTGATGGTCATGTTTTTGCAATGTTTTCAAAAGAAACTCTTTTCAGTGAGGAAACAAACAAATGTACATTTTAGTTATTCATGAGGATAGATTTGTAGGACCCCAAAGCACATAACTTCTCAGGTGACAAACATAGCCAAATGTCTGAGAAATGAATAGCTAATGATTGAAAAGCTTCCTTCCTGTTGAAAAGTGAAGCACATCACTGCAAGCATTTGTGTTGATGCCTCTGCTAAAAAACAGTGTGATTAATGGCAGAATGCAGGGAGCAATCATGTGTGCAAGAGACAATGATATACAGATTACAAACAATAAATCAAAAGAGCCTACTTTTGAAGAGATGCCACATACAGAGAAACCAGGGATGCCCATATATCCATTAATGGATTTCTGCATGACAACACAATGCTATTGAAACTGCGCTACATTTTTAGTCCTCGCTGTTCATCTTCATTCTGGCAAAACAGTGGAGACATTTCCTTTGCTAGCTCTGTTTAGGTATCATTTACAACATAAACATCTCCTCCAAAAATACACACTTTGGATTAGTGTACACAGTGTGTACACAATGTGTACATCATGTCACAATGTGTACACACAGTAATTCTCCACTGAGTGCAAATAATGTTCTCCAAGCCATTACAATCCTCCTGGGACAAAATGGAGCACAATCCCTTCCATAATATGCAGCCGATAGATTCCAGATCACAATAATCCACTACTGGAGAACAGCTGTGTTTTAGTGATGCAGCTGCCTATTGGTTTTAGAGGATCTGGGTCAATTGAACCTCAGTGGAACCACCTCCCACCACCTTAAGACCTCATGGATATTCACAGATGTTGGTAGCTGACTGGTTAGATAACAGCATGTGATGGGTGAATCCTCCTCCAACCACCTGTTCATGAGTTACTCACAGTTTGAAGCATGAGCAGTGTCCTGGCCCTGATGTCACATCCCTTGGTTAACACTGTCCTCCAACATCCATATGTTCAGCACAGTCATCCTATGTGGCTCGCACATAGGATCTCATTTGCACTGTATGCAAGGCATGGAGGTCAGGAGCAGGATTAGCCTACAGATGCAATCTTAGAAATGGGGCCAAGACTTCAGCTTGATTCAAATTGTGAATGGCCCTGCACATGAGTACATAGGAACAGGGCTCAACAGGCTTGTTTATCTGCCCTCTGACCCAACAGGGAGAAAGAGGAGCTGGAATCCAAGTGGTGAGCCCCACAGAGGAAACTGGAGCAATTAATAGCTATTGCTAGCTATTGCAGCTATATTTTATACAGTAACAGGAATGTCAGTATCTTTCCAGGCTTAGCTAGCACTTGGGGAGTCTGCCTGGACCACATGCCCTCTTCCTAGATCACACACCTTACTAGCCCTGCTCTGCATCCTCTTTGAGTGCTTTTGTCTATTTGGAATGTGTCCTTGAACTGTTTCCTTGCCTTTCGCTTGCCTAGATGGAATATGGAGAAGAGTGTGTCTCAGAGAGAGAGAGAGAAAGCGAGAGAGCACTTTAATTTTTGTGTTGCTGAAATGTAGCCTACTGCACAAAGGTAAGAACCACATTTGTTGCTGTGTCCACTTTTTCTACTGGCAGAAGGATGTCCAAAAGAAGATGCAGGCCTTGGGCTGAAAAATGTTCCTCACCCCTGATTCATAGCTACTACAGAGAACAGCTTCGGTGCTGGGAAACTGCTGTTTCAAGGAGTGGGGCTCAAACAATCATTTTCTTGATTTACAGCAAGTCTGTACATCTTAAGATCCATCAAGTCTGATACAGTTCATCAGCCAGGTGATTGACAACCCCCTGTTTTTGAAATTTGAGGCCAAACACACAGAAAACCAGGTTGCAATACTTGGCTGGTGAGCTACATTGGCAGTTCCTGCTCCTTAATTCAGGATCTGCAGAGTTCTTTCCTTTTTTTTTAATACAAATATTGCTTTATAAAGCAATTTTTTAAAAAAAAATATCAGACCAATATGGAAGAAGACATTAAGATGGAAAACTGAACATGATAGGGGACAGCAAAAGGTAGGAATCTATCCGTTTTGGTTTCTCATGTTTTTGCAGTAGGCTGGAACTAAAAAATAAATAAACCACAAACATTTGCCAGCATTTTAGCGCACATTTCTCCAACTTTATTATTTATTTTTTTTGCAATTTTGCCTAAAATACTTTTTTGCCATTTCCCTCAGTATGAGTCTTTGTTTTCAGCAATATATGCATTTTTATGACATTTTCCCCTTATCACATATATTTTTATGCCAGTTTTTTGGTTGGAGAAATAAATCACAACATTTGGAGAAGTGCAAATTTTGAAGGAGAGTTGAATTTCCATGTGTGTGTTGATTCAGGAAGTGTGAATTACAAAAGTTCAAACAAAATGTGAACTGAACCAAAGGTCTCCCCCACCCCTAGCAAAAAGGAAGAATAGCTAAAGGCAGTTAGGAAAATGACACCAGAGTGGGGTGTGTGGGGTCTGTGTCGGAAGAAATAGAGGATATGACCTATGAGTGACAGATAAGGAAAAACAGGAGTGGGAGAAATGCTAACATTTGTCTGTTCCCAGCAAGATGCTCTGAAATCTGTCCAGATTACATCTCTGTTTCAATTGCTTCCTGATAACAATGTCACCTTTCAGACTTGAATAACTGATATCTGGATCCTGAAACTCAAATAATATATACTGTCTCCTAGGCATGATGACATCCATCTTGATACATTTCTTGGTAGCATTCATTTAATGTAAATTTTAAGTTATATGTGGCCAAGAAATGCCTTGCTCTACATGAATCCAGGAAATTATTTAAAGATGTCCATCTCAGGCTCTACGGAATGTATTGAAATCCAAAGTCGTGCCCTCCAAGCACTGGCAGAGAAAATTATGCACATTTCTTTCACAAAAAGCAAACAACGGTTTAGGGACACTGCAACGGGAGGATGTCCAATAAAAGAAGCGCTTTTGTGAAGCCATCAAAATAAGCATCTCTTCAAAATATTCAAAATCACCTTTCGCATGTAGGTTGCTTAAATTTGTTCCATTTCATTGCTGCAAATAATACCACTCCTAAAAGACGAATGTTTTTAGCATTTCAAAATTCAGAACACATTGACGATGTTGTGGCATTAATTTCTCCAGTGAAATACACACTATTGTGACAGAGTGGCAGTCCAACTGACGGGTAATCTCCAGCAACTGGGAAAAGACTAAATACCCATCAAAACATATGCAAGGAAAAGACAGACACTGTATGTGTTAAATTGGTGCAGCTGGAGAGTATTGTAAGCAGTCAGCTGTCCACACATACACTTCTACTTTCTTGACATCCTTTGCAGTCATAATGCAATGCCTGAAACAGTTGCCTCTCTTTAACAAGAGGAAGGGATGCAGGATTCTGTCCTGGGCCTGTTGTTGTCCAACATGTTTATAATTGGCTTGGATGAAGGTGTTGAGGGATCATCCAATTTGTGGATGACACCAAACTGGGGTGTGTCTCTGCCTGTGGCCAATACTGCTGCAGCTGTATTCCATGTATGAACCAGCTGATATATAATGAAACCTAGATGCTTGTGGCACCAATGAACACTGCAGCAATAAGAAATATGGCTAATTCCATACCAACAAATTCCAACAATAAACTTGTGGAACTGGAAAAACTACTGTTGAGGAGCCAAACAGGGTTACCAAACGTCCAGAATTTCCCAGACATACCCTGCATTTGGCCCTCATAAAAAACATTTGGGTGGAAATCTCTGAAATGTCTGGGAAAATGTGGACGTATGGCAGCCCATGTTGGAAGTGTAAATTTCCTTGAATTTCTTTTAAAATAACTCAACAACTTTTGTGTCCGAATTTTCACTTTTTGAAATATGGCAACCCTACACTAACCACTTTCCCCCCCACAGGAACTTAATTAGTGTGAATGTCTCCACCCCCCTCTACCCCTTTATTCATTTAAATTACTTGTAAGCCACTCTTCATTGTTCACACAATCCCAGCTCAAGGAACAACACTGAATTGCAATGAAACAATAAGTCACTTAAATACAACTCAATATGAAATCAAACAATATACTAACAAAAATGGCAGCCCCAGAACACTAATCAAATCAAATTATATTCCCACCCACTAACCTGCAGACAAAAATAAAAGCTCAAAAAATGACCATTCCTACAAACATTCTAACCCAAAGGTCAGTCACATCAACCCGGGATAAACCAGCCAAATGGGAAGGGTAACAACAACAGCAGCAGCAGCCAATTGAGGGGCACCAAAATTTAACCCCTATGGGTTGAGATAGATGCCTGAAGAGGGCTATTGAAGACATGAGTGCCTGGCATGCTTTGGTCCATGGGGTCACGAAGAGTCAGACACGACTAAATAACAACAAATCGCACATGAGGTGACATTGAAAACCAATTATTACTATTTAATGAAGTGGTATATAAATCTTGCCAAATAAATAAATAAAAATATGCTAATGCTCCAAAAGGCAATATCACCCTCTGATGCAATGCTCTGGAACAGAATATGTAAAAATGTATCTGATTTGTATATATTTTGGATCCCTTGTTGTGTGTAACCACGATACATTCAGCACCATTTACAAATATTTCTGTTAAAAGGGCTTTTCAATTTATTACTGTGGCATTTATTGCTGTGGGAAAGTATCTGGTTGAAAAATATGCAAATATGCAACATATGCTGTAGCAGTATAACCAGGAGAGCGAAACAGAAACACACCTGTTAATGTCTGATCCACCAAATTGGTTGCCATGAATGTCACAGCTGGTGAAGAGATAGCCGCTACCCTGGTGACTTGAGTTGGCATCAGAGGAGTCATTCGGGTATCCATCCTAGAAGCAGCACCTGCAAGCAAACCCATAATGAGCACATTACTAATCTGGTTCCTCCCCCCCTTTTTTTCTTTCTCAATTTTTTTTTTTTAACTTTGAGCATCATCAGATGCTGTTAGCAATTACTATTTCTTAGCAAATATTTTACAACACAATTATAATATTTACATGAATACATTTCTTGAAAAATAAATAAACCCACTTCATTTTTACTCCCATCTTGCTGTAAAAAATACATCCAATCTGAGGAGTCCTCACTGAATAGCAGAAAAAGGAGCCAGTGGAAGGGATGCAGAAGAGTTTCAGAAATAGATGAGGGGGTTTAGAAAGGACATTCTCCAGTTTAGAACTCCCAAATCTAGCCCACCTTTGAATTTCAGCTTAGTAACAATAACAGTAATTTACTATTATTTCTACCCTGCCCATCTGGCTGGGTTTCCTCAGTCACTCTGGGCAGCTTTCAGCAGAACATTAAAAACAGAATAAAACTTCAAACATTAAAAACTTCCCTAAACAGGGCTGCCTTCAGATGTCTTCTAAAAGTCAGATAGTTGTTTATTTCCTTGACATTTGATGGGAGGGCGTTCCACAGGGAGGGCGCCACTACTGAGAAGGCCTTCTGCCTGGTTCCCTGTAACCTCACTTCTCGCAGTGAGAGAACTGCCAGAAGGCCCTCGGAGCTGGACCTCAGCGTCCAGGCTGAACGAGACATTCCTTCAGGTATACCGGGCCAAGGCTGTTTAGCTAATAATGGTTTGGCACCAGCCATCTCCTCTTTGTCAGTTTTGCTCTTACCACCGCCATCACAGTCACCACCAATAGGGCCAAAAGACAGGACCAATCTTCATGTCCAATAATAGTCAATGCTGCTCAAGTTTTTAATTCAGGCATTTCATGACTCAGCTTGGTTATAGATGTATGCTTACTCCACCCTCAGCAGCTGTTTTTTCCTTTGTGTTTGAAGGCAGATTGAAAATGGCATATCCTCCAGAATAATCCACATGCCAGAATATAAAATCCTATCTGTGCAAATAAATCCACTTCTAAAATTGTGGCAAAGAATGAAGATCCAGGATCCAGACTGGGAAGGCTTGATATTCAGTGGGTAGCATAGCAACAGGCAAGGAACTAGTTGAACCCTCAAACCAATGTTGTCATTTAGTATATGCATCCTCTTTCTTTATCTTTGCACACCCATGGGTGCACAAAACATTCATTCATTCATTCATTCATTTAGAAGAATGATAAAATGCTCAATTAAAAGGAAAATTATTCAACCGATGTACAAATAAAATTGAAAATAAAACAAAGCTGAAATCCACATTCCACTAAAAAATAAATAAATACCTAGAACCATCATAATTCAATTCAAAACAAAGATAAATGTATAAAAACACAATTAAAGACCAAAAATCAATAAAATAGTCCCTAATCTTAGATATCTATTGAAATTCGTTGTAGGGTTTCACGTATGTCGGCCTCTGTAAATCAACTGCTCTCAATGCAGACTTCTTGTTTCTAATTAATTAAAAAAGTAGTTGTGCAAACCACTGTGTATTATAGTGGCAGATGACCACAGCATCCTTTTATGGGTGAATGGCTGCATTAATTTCCATGGATGGCAGGGGTTCATTCATTCATTCATTCATTCTGTTTGTATGCCACTTTTCCACACACAAAAATCATGTTGAAAGATGCATACAACAAAGAAACTGGGATGCATTTCAAACCAACACTACAAAAACAATTTCCTAATAACATAGCAAATCAACAATGCAGTAACCATTTCCTAATAACATAGCAAAACAAAAATTGAGTAACATATGTATAGAATTGAACTGTGGTTTTTATAACAACATGCAGCATCCAGGAGCAAAAATAAGAAGGCAGCTTCACAGTTTCACTTTAGTCCTCCCCTCCCATGATGTTGCTCGCAGTCCTTTTCCTGCAAGAGCTTTTTATCAGGCTTCCAAGAGGAAAGCGTAGGGCAGCTGGAAACCCCCCTCCCATGTTGCTGCTCTAGGATAGTGTTCTAGCTGCATTGGTTAAAAACCTGCCCACATTCTCTGGCATTGGATTGCCCAGTTTTCCACCAACATACCCCACAAAGGGGGGGGGGAGAGCAGTGCCTTCTTCCTCTTCCTGTCAGCAACTTCAGTGCTGTGGTGATGAGAGCAATAAGTTTCTGATTCCCTTTCCCTTCCCCCCAAATCTAGAAACCAGTTTTCAGGGTAGAGATGAGGGGTGGGGGAGAAAACGGTGCAGACCGGAATGAATTTCACAGGGCTTTTTGATGGTTTCTAATAACATGCACCAATACACCACGGTCTTCTAAGGATCACTTCAAACATGTGTCCATACCGGCAGCTGCTACTGGAGTAGAAACATTTCATGCAACTGGGCTATTTTAGATGGTGAATCCAATCCAGATATTATGGTTTGCTGTGAGGATTGCTGCCTTGCTACGGATGGAGGGGAGAGGAAGGTTACTCCTATTTCTCAAGGAGATCCGCATGAAGAAATAAAACAGGTGAAGCTTATCCTGCTACAGGGGGCAGGGGGAAGAATTTCATCTCAATTACTGAAGTGTCAGGAACAGCAACTGGGGATAGGGAGCTAGCAATCCCAGCTAGCACACAGAAACATTTTTTCCCCATCCTCCACTGGAAGTGAGCAACATCCAAATCAGTTCTGAATGAGGGGAAATGGGAGAAGGGAAAACTCTCTCTCCCAACTCTTCCTAAGCATTTTAGAATAAAAATAAATTGATCTGCTTCCTTCTCCCCAAACTCCACCCCATAAATTTGAGCACTGGTCAGCTTTAAAACACACATACTTGGCACCAACAGTCCAGTATTTACTGCTTTCCCCTTTTTTAATGTTTTTATCATGCCTTTTAAATGCATTGTTTCTTATAGGATCAATTACATTTTCACAGGACAAGGCTGGAATTCAGGCTATAAACCAGCACTGTATCTAGCCTCTTATGAGATGAAGGCAGGTTTAAAAAGGGGAGGAAGAGATATCATAAATCATTTTACTACTTCTTAGGATTTTTTTTAAAGACTCCATAATTTAGGGCAGTAGAATTGGGAAAACATATGTAAAGCCCAGAAATGCAACAAATGCAAGAAAGATACATAGGACTAACAAGAAATAACATATAAAGGGGTAGAGAACAGTAGACTAATCTAAGTAGCTGTTATGTGCGACCGAGCCAGCTGTGCTCCCTAAATCTGCCTTTGTTCTGTGGATACCATGAGCATCATTTGATAAGAAGGAGCAACACCCCCCCCCCGCAAACACACCCTAGTGGATTGTGGCACAGGTGAATACTAAGGCTCTCAGTCACAACTATGTTTGTTATTGGTATGAGCTTTTGTGTGCATGCACACAAAAGCTCATACCAATAACAAACTTAGTTGGTCTCTAAGGTGCTACTGGAAGGAATTTTTTTATTTTGTTTCGACTACAGCAGACCAACACAGCTTCCTACCTGTAACTAGTCTCAACTATGGTTAGGTTGTGTACATGTTCCTGTCTACTCTGCACCAAGTATCCTCCCACTGTTGGTTTGGGAAACAATGTAGACATGTCATTATCCACAGTTCATCTATCTTGTATCTATACTGTCATTTCTTATGGTACATTTCCCTCAAGCAACTTTAATTCAAATTGGAGGAAAGAACAACCTAGTTGCGTTTAAAGCTGGTAACATTGTCTACAAGCCTTGATGTTAACAAGCAAAGTGTATTTCCACTTGCTACAAAAGCGCTAATAAGATAATTTCATAAGCACCACCAATGATATTACAGATAGGCCTAAATGACAATTTCATGCTCACTCCTTAATATCCTTGTGTTCCCCAGAAGAGTTTTAATTATTGCCTATAGACGATCGATGCCAAAGGTTTTCAAAACTCATTTTGAGTGGACAAATCCATGGAAATAAGGGAACAGGGCTATATAAGCCTCTGGCATGGATAAAAGGTTGTAGAAGACAAATCCATGGAAGCAAAAATGATTTGCCCCAAACAGGAGGCTGCCTCTTAGCAGTGTTAGCAATAGAGAGTCGCAGAGCTGCACGTGTAACACTGACTGGGGCACTGGAGGCAAGTAGAGTTCATGCTTTATTCATCACTCATCAAAACAACATGAAACCTAGGCTGGAAATGTCAGGAACTTGATCCCACAGTCTCAGGGTGATTAATATAATGATCCTGCTTCTCTCTGCAGCAGTTTTTACTTCATGCGGTGCTGGAATTCAGAGCAGGGCCTGAGAAGGACAACGGTGCCATGGGAGACAGATGAAGGAACAATATGTAGGACCCAAGGCAGAGAAGGGCTTTACAGAGAAGCACCAGCAGCTTGAACTGAACCCAAAAGGATAATGGAAACCATTGGATGAATCGGCTTGCACCATCCCAAATCCAGAAACATGTAAGATGAAGATCCTGCTGGATCAGGCCAATGGCCTATCTAGTCCAGCATCAGGTTCTCACAGTGGCCAACTACTCTCCCTTCCTTTGGTTTCCAGCAACTGGTATTCAGAGAACTGCCATCCCCTGGGGAGGGAGGCAAGAGCCAAATGCAAGGCTACAACCAGCAGTTGCTTCAGACACCTTATAAACACATATAAGATTGGAAGAGTCACACACATAAAACATTATCCAAATTTCTATTTTTATTTGCTTTTATGTTTTTATACTGTTGTTTCATCGGTTATAGGTTTTGTGTTTTTGTTTTAATGGATATTGTTTTTATAGAGCATTTCAGGAATGCTTTTGAATGGGTAAATGAATACGTGGTTTTCAGTTCTTCCGTGAGAGGGTGGGCTGGAAGGTAACTGTGCCACTCATTGTTTATATGAGTTGAAAGGGTACTCTCCCTCTTCATTATACTAACGTACTGTTCTGCGCTTAGGAACAGATAACATACTGGAATTTTTATAGCACTACTTTATGCTTCTGAAAGGGTTACACTGTCTTTTCAAGTTATGTCAAACTGTTTCTCTTATTCAGACAAACTCTGCCACATCTTGCTTCATTTCTGTAAAGCCTTCTGTTCTTTTCTTTTTTTTACAGCTGGGTATATTAACATAAGCCTTGCCATTCTCGTTGTGTGCATGCTTGTGTGAAAATTAACTTACAGTTTGTATCTACAGCCCATTTAAGTATATATTTTTAAATTTTCCATGTATGGATAAAGTCCAATTGCTTGATTTAAGTATACCTTATGCTCACCCAATATGCTTGATTGATTTAGAGCAATCATAACCTTTCAGGAATAAATATTTGCACACTTTAGCACTACAAGAACATAAAAAAGCAATCTCTACAATAGATTGCTTTAGAATTCAAATGCTAAATAAGCACTAAGGATTTGGCTTAATGTCATAATGTAAGAGAAGCGTTCAGAATGAAGTGAATATAACCCGGAGGGCTGAAATTATATCTAAGCATAATCCATAAAAGTCCTAACTATAAACCAAGCAATCAGGGTGCTTTTTTATTATTATAAACTTTAGGCCAATTTTCTTGTTGTGATTACTTCCCTGCCATTTCGTATCGTTGAATGTAAAAGGAGACTGCTTGATAACTAACTCATAGCCTTTTAAGAAATAACTCCCATCTCCTTTGACAATATTTCAATATGCGATTTGTTATATGAGTTGCAGTCTGTGCTAAAAATGTAACTAGCATTGGATGTTCTCTTTTATAAAACTAAGGTTTAACATCAACCGCCTTTTCAACTGAGCACTGGCTGAGGCTATGTTAGTTCTAACCAGGGCTTCTTTCCAGCAGCAGCCAAGACATGGGCAGGCAGTGTCACTTCCTTGAGCTCCTGACAGCTGAGTGAGGAGGCGCAGGAGGCAGTGGAGAGGTTGCAACTGCATCAGCATGAGCAATGGATTGGCTCCCCTGGGGCATTTGCACTGTGCCAGCCTCCCCTCCCTGACCCTCTTGGCAAGTAGCAGAAACTCAGCAGTCAGGAGAAGCACCACTGCCCATCACATTTGCTGCTACTGTCTTTACCCCCAACAGTGTATAACTTCCCTCACCCCAGCTTCTCTCACCACTATTTAATCTCTCTAGGCTTCCATGTGGGAGTGAACAGCTGATGCACAGTAACTGTTATTCTTTATTATTATTCCGTTTATGTACGGTTTAGTGCCTAAATAGGCTTCTACAGTGGTTTACAGGTACAAAAACCAATTACACAGACATTAAAATATAAACCATAATTAAAATACCCAAGGAAACAATCCCACTCAAACAGAAAAGCAAAACAATTAAAGCAGGAGACCCGGGGTCAAAAGATCAGGGGGTTTGCCTGTGCAAACAGGTGTGTTTTCAAAATCCCCTTAATAGCAGGATGGCTTTGTCAATGTTGGTTTCTGCCATTCACAACTCAGGACAGGCATTTAAAGAGCCTTTTGCTTATATGTCACAGCTAGGGGGAACAGTGTCTTGAGCTGTGCACTAGTGTATTGGATAGGGAACTTTGGGACTAGAAGTTATATTTAGCTCAGTGGTGAAGCACACACTTTGCATTCAGAAGTTCTCTGGATCCATTAGTTGGTGTCTCCAGTAAAAGATAGAAGGAAACAGGTGATGTGGGTCTGGTCCTCTGTGTGAGACTCTGGAGAGCTGCTGCCACTCAGACACCAGGCCAGCAGATCAATGATCTGACCCTACTAGCTTTATATGTTCATATGTTCCAGATGGCAAGCTTTTGAGGGATGAATTTCAACCCTGAACCTTCAGTTGTCTACCTGTTGTTCTGCTTTCAGTGGCATTATTTGGGCAAGTGAGATTATAGCATATAATATTAAAGCCTAATACCCTATATAA
The DNA here is from genome assembly GCF_964106645.2 of Podarcis pityusensis. Taxonomy (NCBI): domain Eukaryota; kingdom Metazoa; phylum Chordata; class Lepidosauria; order Squamata; family Lacertidae; genus Podarcis; species Podarcis pityusensis. Next base: position 60,077,898 of record NC_138032.1, read on the forward strand.
ATGACTATGTAATTGTGCTTTAATGCTTTTTTCAAAGATGATGACCCATAGAGTAATATGATTCGGCCCAAATTCAATGAATCTGGCATGCTAGTGGAAGGATTTCTGCTGGTGCAAAGGAACTTTCTCTCCTCTAATCTCCCAAATCCACTTGGAGTGTCAGGAAACCCCCCAGAACATTGCACGAGGGGGAGGGGATCATTCTGTCTGGCCATCATAAATGCTTGAGCTAAGGGAACGATCAGAAGATCTTCGTCTTATTCCTCCTTCTGCCTTAATACTTGCCCTTTTGGGTTTAGCATCCATGTTTTTATGTAGGAAGTTGTTTTGCCATTTGGCCTTCACAAACATGGCAGCAAGTGGTGTCGTACAATTATGCATCCTTGTGTTCCCTACAGAGCGTAGTCTTTTTTTTTTTTTAATGATATTTATTGAAGGAATTTTTTTTTTTAATTACAAAAGAAAACAAAGTAGAAAAAGAGAAAAACAAGCCACTTCCAACCATACAAATACACAAAATAAGAGAGAAAAAAAACAAAAATACACCACAAAAATTTAAAAACAATTAAAAACAAATCCATTATTTTCAACTCCTCAACTGTCATTACCCTCTTTCCTTGACCTCCTCCTCCTCCCCTTCCTTGTGTCCTGGTTGTTAATTGTCACAGCAAATCCTTTCTATATTTCATAATATTCTGTCATTACATTACCTTAAACTATTTTAATCTTATCTTACTATAAAAAAACCTTGGAACTTAAAACTTAAATCTTATTTTTACCAACTTCTCATAACCATAATATTCTTACATAATTCTTTAAACATTTTTACTAAAGCCAAATAATTTCATTCCAACATTTTTCTAACATTCATCAATTTTATAAAACAGTCCTAGTGATGAAAAAAAGAAATAAAAAACAAATCCAATCTTCATCCAGCGTCCCTTCCTCCTGGTCCCGGGTTTGTCAGTCCTTATTATCCCATCGATCTGGCGCATTAACCTGGTGACCTTATATCCGAGGCCCTTAAGTCTCTTCCATGTCCCTTCCGCAGCTCTTCTTCATATTTGTAACTGTATTTTCCCTTGTCTCCTGCTCGTTTCACTCGTGGGAACTCCAGCTTAGCAATATTTTTGACCCTTCTTGACAGATCAGCCCCTTTTCCATAATCGACACTAAATTCCATGTGGTATTTAAAAACATGTTTCAAAAACCCTCCAAAATTAAGAGCCCCCACAATCCCAAACATCTCACGGCCCATTGCCAGACTTGAAAAGTCCAAAAATCCCTGCATAGGAGGGTCTATCCAACCCCCCATTTCCAAACCAAACCAAACCAAACTTTTTATGTCCAAATCTGGCTTTTTCCAAGTTCATTTGTCAAATCCGAAAGCTCAGATTCCTGTTGGGCCTGTTCTGTCAGGGCACACTCCTGATTTAATTCCTGGGTGCGCTCCACATATTTTCCCACTGCCTGTTCAAAATTTCTAATCGAATCAGCCATCAAATTCGTCTTCTCATGTAGCTGTTCCAGTAGGGGCATTTGTTTTATAGAAAGCACACAACAGAGCTTCTGAATACATTGTCCTGCAAGGTCAGATGTCCAAGAGCATAGTCTTGGACCCAGCTCATCGCAGTACTCCTCTGTGGCTTTGTGCATACATTGGTACCTCGGGTTACAGACGATTCAGGTTACAGACTCATCTAACCCAGGATGAGAGCAGAAATCATGTAGGGACTTCCGGGGTGGCGCCATCGGTAATGGCGGACTCCCTCTGATCTGGAGGGACCAGCTCCACGGGAAACGGGTCTTTTCCGCTACGGCGAAGCGGGGACCCTTTCAAAAATCACAGGCGGATGAAGCCTGTGACCATGGGACTCGGCGGGCACCTTTAGCGCCCCCCCCAACCCGCAAAGGAACCCACTAACGGGCTCCGGAGCGAAGAGGGGGAAGTGGCGCGGTGCTGAGAGTCAACTGCTTCTTCCGTGGAGCGAAGCCGCACAGCCGCTGCCGGAGAGCGCTGCCTTTTTCCTGGGACAATTTGGCTTCTAAAATAATCACCCGTGAGTACTTAAATTTCGGACAATTGGACTTTAAATAAGGACTTGTGAGCAGAAAGGAAAATTGGACTTAAAAGTTTACCACTGAAATGGGAAGGTCTAAACAGGAAGTCAGCCTTCCGTTTCTTTGTAGATAGATTAAAGCAAAGACATGGCAAACTAGAGCTCAGAAAATCGCTTGTAAAGGATTAACTTTCATCATTTTAAATTGTTGAATCCCCTTCGGAAGCAGGAGAAGGGGGGGGGGGTTCCGGACTGTTTAAACCTGCAGAAGAGAGTGTAAAGCAAAGTAACTTTCCACCGTCTTGATCCTGGAGCGGGGTGTCAGGACTGACTTTTTTTGAAGCTCATTGACCAGAGACAAACATTTTTGACAGATAGCCAAAAGAAGAGAAACATAGTGATTCCATTGTTCCCCTTCGCATTTTAAAGGAACAAATATTGACAAAATATCTGAAAAAGGAAACTTTGTTGTTAGATCTGCCTTTAAAAGAAAAGAACAAATAGAAGTTTTTCCCCTAGAGGGAGCCTGTGAAACTGTAACCAATTCTGAATAGGGGAGCTTACAGCTGTTACAGATTACGATCGTGGGAATAGACTTCTGACCTTGCAGGACAATGTATTCAGAAGCTCTGCTGTGTGCTCTCTGTAAAACAAGTGCCCTACTGGAACAGCTACATGAGAAGACGGACTTGATGACTGATGCGATCAGAAATTTTGAACAGGCAGTGGGAAATTATATGGAGCCCACCCAGGAATTAAATCAGGAGTGCGCCCTGACAGAACAGATGAGGGAAGAGGATGTTACTGAATCTTGGGCGCCAGAGATGGAGGGAGCTGTGGCCCAGCAGGAACATGAGCTCTTGGATTTGACAAATGAACTTGGAAAAAGCCAAATTTGGAAAGATAAAGTTTGGTTTGGTTTGGAAATGGGGGGTTGGATAGACCCCCCTATGCAGGGATGTTTGGACTTTTCAAGTCTGGCAATGGGCCGTGAGATGTTTGGGGTTGTGGGGGCTCTTAATTTTGGAGGGACTTTGAAACATGTTCTTAAATACCACAGGGAGTTTAGTGTGGACTATGGAAAAGGGGCTGATTTGTCGAGAAGGGTCAAAAATATTGTTAAGCTGGAGTTCCCACGACTGAAAGGAGCAGGAGACAAAGGAAAATACAGCTATAAATATGAAGAAGAGCCGCGGAAGGGACATGGAAGGGACTTAAGGGCCTCGGATATAAGATTACCAGGTTAATGCGCAAGATTGATGGGATAAAAAGGACTGACAAAACCCGGGACCAGGAGGAAGAGATGCTGGATGAAGATTGGATTTTTTTTTATTTTTTTATTAGGATTGTTTTATAAAATTGATGAATGTTAGAAAAATGTTGGAACGAAATTATTTGGCTTTAGCAAAAATGTTTAAAGAATTATGTAAGAATATTATGGTTATGAGAAATTGGTAAAAATAAGATTTAAGTTTTAAGCTGTAAGGTTTTTTTATAGTAAGATAAGATTAAAATAGATTAAGGTAATGTAATGACAGAATATTATGAAATATGGAAAGGATTTGCTGCGACAATTAACAACTAGGATACAAAAAAAAAGGGAGGAGGAGGAGGTCAAAGAAAGAAGGTAATGACAGTTAAGGATTTGAGAATATTGGATTTGTTTTTAAATGTTTGTGGTATATTTTTGTCTTTTGATCGTGTTGTGTTATTTTTTGATTTTGATTTTTATTAATTTGTATTGTTTGATGTGGTCTGTTTTTTCTTTGTTTTTTCTTTCTCTTTTTCTACTTTGTTTTTTTTTTGTAATTCTAAAAAAAATTCAATAAATATAATTTTTTTTTTTAAAAAGAGCAGAAATCATGTGGTGGCGGCGCGGCGGCAGCCTCATTAGCTAAAGTGGTGCTTCAGGTTAAGAACAGTTTCAGGTTAAGAACGGACCTCTGGAAAGAATTAAGTACGTAACCAGAGGTACCACTGTACCTCGTAATGAATTATATCATTACTACCCACAAGAACTTCAGCTAGTTTCCTAAGATAACTTCCCTTTAAATAGAAATAAGAATTAATGTACTACTTTTGGGGCAGTATCATGAGGAGTAAACCACTCAAAACACCGACCTGGAGCTTCCTCCATTTGTCCCCTGCTTGAAGAGCACAATAGATATTATCCCCCCTACATTCTTCGGTTGCAATTAGAGGTACTTTTTACACCCTGTGTGACAAGAAGATGGAGAGTGTTTTATGGTAGTAATGGCTAATTGGTGCTTTTATTTATGTTTTAGTCTCATTGATGCTCGGTTTTAGAAGCTGGGATGATAGAGGATTAAAGTGCTGCCCAAACAATGGAAAATGGTGGGGCAGATGACTACTTATATAGGAGCCCCTTGTTCAAAAACACATCAGAGGCAACTTTCAAAGTTTCAAAGGAGGATAAAAGATAGAGCTTCCTCTCAACCAATTAGCTTATATTTTGTTGCTTTGTTTACCTACCTAAGGAAAGAGTCAAGGGTTCTCTATTTCCAATTATTCTGTCAAAAGTGAAGTAATTGGTTTTCAAATCAGGCAATTTAAAAGCAAATAAAAATGAGATAGTGCTCTAGCCACCACAGTTTTTTAAATAAAATCAGCTGCCTTGCAGCACAAAAAAAAGGAATCAGGCATCCCCCCTCCCCACACTCCAGCACCCAACTCCTCACTGTAAAATACAAAGCTAAGACATTTATTTATTTTTCATCATTATTATTTAGCCCCTGTTCAGCACTCTTGCAGCTGGTTTACACACTTCATTTTGTAAAGTTTATGTCCCCACCTTTCCAAATCCAGCATCAATCTGTCAACTCACCTACCAGAACTGCTGGCTCACCCCAGCCTTGTACAAGCATCCATTATCATCAGAATGATGGTGCTACCACAAAGCTAGATAAAAACACAAAGCTCCAACTAATTAATTGTGATTCAAGAGTACACAGGCTAGATTGAGATTGCTGCAAATACCTGTGATTTTCTACTGCAGAAGCAAAAATCACATCTTTGCTTTAAGGGCCCTGCATGGGAAACCAGGTCTGAGACTATTATAATCTGATTCATGGGAGTTTAGGGTTAGTGTCTATATGTCCTCTCAGCATTTATTAGTTTATTCTTTTAAGCATCTGTGGGTTCCCCCCCCCCCCGCCGCCATAGGTACTCAAAAGTGATTATACTTTCCTATTGTCAATTTCACAACAACAGTAGACCTTGCAGAGGTGAGGAGAAAGATTGTCAGTGCTGCCTCTGCTTGTTAAAAAAATTGCTCATAACTCTCCAAGTGTGCAATATGTTGAGTATTCAACTGCATCATTTCTGCCCATTTCACGACATGCAAAATTAAGGCTATTATTGAGATTATAGCATATATTATTACGGTTATACACAACCTACCATGACATTTGTGTGGATGTTGGGAATACAAAATGCTCAAAAATGTTGGAAAGTTAGAAATACGATGCAGAACAAAGGGTTTTTTAAAAGAAAAATACCAACAATAATTTCATTTATTTATGAATTAACAATATACCCATACTCATATGTATCCTATAACAGTTGCACATAACAAGGCAATCAATATGAATATATATTCAACCTTACATTCTAATTTGGTCATGCATACAATAATACAGAGTGACAAGTAATCACTGAGTTATTTAATCTACCCAGGTGAATCCAAGTATTGCTTTTGTTTTTAAAGAAAAGCAGTGATGGTGGAAGAAAAAGGTTACCAGATTTTTTTCAATGAATCTGGGGACAGTTTTCAACTTTCTACTAAATAGATTGATTTTGTCAGGGAACTGATTTGTAAATCCAGGGACTGTCCCTGGGAAACGGGGACTGTCCCTGGGAAACGGGGACGTCTGGTAACCTTGGGGTAGAATCCATAGGGAGATTGCAACATGAGCAGAACCCCATTCAATTTCCCCATCTTCAAAGCTGCTATTTGTCCCCAAAAGATACTATCTGCTGCAAACAGAGATTCTGGAGCTGAGTGAGAAAGGGATATAGAGCTAAACCCTTTCTCTTTACACCATGAGCACAATCCAAAAACAGCTCTTTGTCAAGAAAGAGATAGAGTAGGTTCTAGTCATTTTTAACAAAAACAAAAACAAAACGGGGGGGGGGGAGTGGCAGACCTATGGCCCTATAGATTTTGGTTTTTCCCCCATTAAGCATATTTTTATTAAAGATTTCTTGGTTTACAAAATATGTGTGACATTGTTGACCTCTAGCTCCCATCAGTCAACCTGGCTAATAGTCGGTGGTGACAGGACTTGTAGTCCAGCAACATCTAGAAGGCCAAAGGTTAGCCTCTCCTATTTTTAACTATTGTGCTTAACATAGTTTGGCCCTTAAATGCAATACTAGTGCAAGGGAATGTTGAAATATAAAGGGACACATTTTTTCTCCTTTTCTTGACTAGAAACCTATATGCATGAAGACATTTGAAACTCCCAGGATATTTCATATCTCATAGTAAAATGGCATTTCACAAAACAAAATGAAGCTGCACGCTGAAAAGAAGTCATAGATACCACAGATTAGAGATCTCCCTGTTTCCCAGAAAAGCACAATATCAGCCTCACAAAATATGCATTGAACAAGCCATGAGTGATCTGCGGTCTTTATTTTTTTTAATCAACTGCATAATGATTTTGGCTACTTATAAATGCAGATCATGCTTAATGAAGCCTACTGAAATCAAGAGACTTAAGCACCCTTAAGTCCATTTTGGAATGAACCCTTGTTTGGAAGCTTCCATTTCTAGTCATTACAGCAATGGTAGAATGCTAGTAATTTGCCCAAAGCTAAGGAATGAATGGCTGAACTTGGATTTGGGAACTGGCCCAGGACCTGCATCTCCTTCCTGTGTTACCTAACAATCATCCAGCTTTGAAAAGCACCTTGGTTTATATGAGTATATTGCTTGGTAAAGTATTAGTTAAGGTGACCATTTTAAAACAAAGCCAGAGTACAGGAACCTTTAGTAACTCATTGCAAACTCTGTGAAGTTAGTATGACAAATCTAGCCCGCAACACTTAAAACAGTACAAATAAAATATCCCCTGCCTCTAAAATTTAGAATTCTCCACAGCTTTTATAATCACCTTTTTTTAGTATTTCCTATATTTAGTTAATATGCATGTACTATGCATATTTCCTTAGAACTAAATATTTTTTGTCAGGGTATCTTTTCTAAAAAAGAAAAACAAAATAATGTGTTAGAGAGGAAATGCTACAGATTGATGGCTGAAAATGATACAGGTTTAAAGACCCTTTGTAGGAATACTGGCTTCAAATAGCAGCAGTGGATCTCAGATAGGAAATATTTTTGTTTCAGTGCATAAGTTTATCATCCTGCACACAAATCTGAAAATGTAATTTCAGAAAAACGGGAACATTTTTGTCTGATTGTCTACATATTTGCCCTTTATTATAACAGGACAAACGCCTTCTTAGTGCTTATTAGATTGTTGCATTTATCTGTAACAAGCAGATTAATAACTTAAAATGATTTTCTACTGTTATGAGACAGAGAATTTAACAAGACACATGTAGTGAGTTATTCACAAAACTCCCACCACTTTTAAATGAAACCAAGAGCATAAATCCCCTCTTGCTGTGCTCAAGAATATTATCATTCATTTTTTCTTCTAGTAGAAATGATCTTATGCTTCAGGGTATAAATGAACCACTTATTATTTTGGGTTAGAGGGAGAAACACAACATAAGCTAAAGCTCAGCAATCTGTATACAATTCCTTGCACATTCAAATATACTCTTTGTATATGAGTTTGTATGAAGATACAGTGGTACCTCTGGTTACAAACTTAATTCATTTGGGAGGTCCGTTCTTAACCTTAAACCGTTCTTGACCATTTTAGCTAATGGGGCCTCCCGCTGCCACTGTGCCACTGCTGCATGATTTCTGTCTCATCCTGGGGTAAAGTTCTTAACCCGAGGTACTACTTCTGGGTTAGCAGAGTCTGTAACCCGAAGTGTTTGTAACCCAAGGTGTTTGTAACCTGAGGTACCACTGTACTGAGTTCTGTCCTTTCTTAAGGCTTATCTGAGGTTTTCCAGTAGTAGTAGACAAGTTTATGGCTATGTATGTATGTATAGGTAAACCATGGTTTGGCATTGCAAGGTTGAGCTGCAACAAGTCTCAGACTTCCTGACTAGCCCATCCCACCTGCTCTTTCAATGAGGCAGAATTTGGAGGCTTTTGTTTCTATTCTAGAGCAGCCACAACTTTGCTGTGATCTTTATTCCCAGAAAAACTGCCGTTTGTAATAACTATGGTTAATGAAAAGTCAACTTCAAACCATAGTTTAGGAAAGCTGGATTGCTTTCACTAACACTTTATGGTCCAGACCTAATGCTAAACTGTGGTTAATCTAAAACAGAAGTGGATGCTCCCAATATCCTCTTTGTGTGAGCAGAAGAAGCCTAAAGGTCACGGCCGCTTGTCCTCATAATTTTAAACCATAGTTGAACGTTATATGTGAACCAGGACTGCAACAAGCATGCAAAATGTACATAGTGCAACTGAGAAGCAAGGATTGGTTATAAGCATGCAACTCTTCATTGCAAGAATAAAATACTCTTTTAAATTAAATATAGTTTAGTTGTCAAATTTGCACCCCTGAAACATACAGACAAAGGACCTATGCCTCCCCCACCCCCCGCTCATCTAATTAATGTTTTTATATTTTTTATTTTGGAACAAACTGTCTATTGTTTTAGCTTAAGCTCCATCTTGTTGCTCATCCCATTAGTGCTATCCCATCCCCATGTAAGAATGAAATTCCCTATGGTGCACTATGACTCTTAGTTTAAGTTCCCCGTCAGTCAGGTATACATGCACATGTATGTACCCACAGTAACACTGTGGCAAAGGAGAGAGACCAAGATGATCAAGGGTCTGGAAACCAAGCCTTATGAGGAATGGTTGAGGGAGTTGGGTATGTGTGGCCTGGATAAGTGGATACTGAGAAGAGATAACCATCTACAAACATCTAAAGTGCGGTCACATGGAAGATGGAGCAAGCTTTTTTCTCCTGCTCCAGAGGGTAGGACCCAAACCAATGGACAAGAAAGGAGATCCTGACTTAACATCAAGAAGAGTTTACTGACAGTTTGAGATGTTTGACAGTGGAACAGACTCCCTCAGGAGGTTGTGGACTCTCCTTCCTTGGAGGCTTTTAAGCAGAGGTTGGCTGGCCATCTATCATGGATGCTTTAGTTAAGATTCCTGCATTGCAAGGGGTTGGACTAGATGGTCCTCAGCGTTCCAAAATTCTGGAATTTTGTTATCTCAGCATGTGCTAGTTCTATGCACTAGTTGCAGCTTATAAAAAATTTATCTATAGATTCCACATACTGCCTGACCAAATGAAGTATGAGTCTTCTACAATTCTCTTTATACGTGGCAGCATGAACAACTGTCTTTCTGCATCCTGATTGTCTTTATGAAGCATAGTGTTTGTGAACACTCATTAAGGCTCACTGTCATTTAACTTTCTGGGAAATGAGCAGACTTCAAATTTTAGCACAGCCCTACCACCAAACCAATAAATATGTTAATTAAGAAAAGAAAAGGGGAAGGAAAACATTGTCATCTTGCTTTGGAGTACTTTGCCTTGTAATGGTAGGTTCTTTACTATCTTTACATCTGTCTGAGTTAAATGAAGTAAATTTGCTGGAGAATGTGCGGGTGGAAGTCTCCTTTCATTACTTTTAATATCTTACTGATGCTTCTCATTTGGGGTTCTGATAACCCAGGACACAAGTTATTTTCACAGCTCATTTAGATGACACATGAAACGTATAATGAGTTTGATGCCATTGTAGTAAAGGCCCATTCTGTCCCTCCCCCCCCCACCGCTTTTAACCAGGACATTACAGAGACTGCTGTTCTCAAACTGGAATAACTCTACCTCCTTCGGTAGCACTATTCAAGTATAACGTACAGTATTTTGTCTTACCTTTCATAATATTGCCCCAATGCCAGTTATCCCTTCATTCCTCTAAGATAAAACAGTGAAGTGGTTTTCTCACTGTGTTCTTGGAATCCTGAGGTTCCTTGGATTACTTAGCAAGAATATGAGATTTGGCAGCCAGTTTACCATAACCAATGTTTTTCAACTAATGGACTGTTGAGTGTCATAGAATCATAGCATTGGATGGGTTCTTCTAGGTATCTAGTCCAACCTCCTGCTCAGTGCAGAAAATCAAGAACCCATTTCTGTCCAACATCTGCTTTAAGACCACTAGTGAGGAAGATCCTACCACCTCTCTAGGCCATTGGTTCCACTGTCCAATTGCTTTAACCTTTAAGTTTCTGCTGATGTTGAACTGAAACCATCCCTCCTGTAACTGAAGCCTGCTAGAATCTAGTCCTTTTCTCTGGGGCACCAATGGAGAAATTTGTTCCCTCTTCTATGTGACAGGCCATCAGGTACTTGAAGAGCATTATCAAGAACACAACCACCTCTGCCTTCTCCAGTCTAAACAGCTTCTTTTCCATATTGCTCTTTATTGCCCTTCTCTGAACCCATTCAAATGAGTTTTAAAACTTCTTATATTGTGGTACCCAAAACTGGATATAGTACCTGTACCTTCAGTTCACATGGGGCAGAAGTGAACTTGTCCATGAAGTGCACAGACCAAAATATGACCCAAAATTCTTTCCCAAGCACAAAGGTTCCTAGGCTGATGCTTCTTGAGCAGGCGGTCTAAAATTGAAAGCCTTCTCCAAAAGTAGATGATTTGGGAAGAGCTGTGTGAGAAGCCACATGTGGAAGTATTTCAGGGAAAATTATTGTAAAAAATAATATTTCCTGAGCAATATCCCTAATGGTTTTTATTGTGGGAAGGGGGACAGATGAACTCATATACTTGCAGCTATAGCAACAGGCTGTGGCCACAAAAGTCTAGGTTGTGTGAAATGTGCTTGTCTTTAAAGTGGTTCTACTCGTGAAGAGCTTGCTGCTACTCTTCTGGAGAGTGCCATTTATTTCATAACAGGAACCTAAACACTATTGATTTTTCACAGGCAGGGTGCAAGGCACAATGCTTATGTGTCCACTTCTTCCAAGACAATGCTTGTGGATTTGAACAAAGTTATGATGGATAGATGGAAAGGAAGGAGGGGGGGGGAAATGTCAGGTGTTTGGCTGTTGCAAAAGGCTTCATTTTTTAAAAAAGGAAGTAAATGCTGCATGTGCATGTTGGAAAAGCATGAAGTCATTGAATTTGAAGATGCTCGAGGAAATCTACCTCCCAGGAATTGTGATTTTTGGATGCCTACAGGCAGCCCTATATCCCGTGAACCTGGCAAACCATTTTTAAGGTCTCCAGAGTCATTAAAATGGAAAGAGATTTGGAGCATGATTGTGAAGTGGTTGAGTTTTATTCTGGTCCGGAGGAAATTGCTAAACAAGCCAAGCTTGATTCAAGGCCATCTCTCATCCAGATGCTATTGTTTTGTCCCTTTTCATGGTGAGACATTGAATTGTTTCTTCTGCATTTCTACCACACAGTGCAGACATAAGCCCACACGACTAGACCTGAAAAGCACTGTGTTCCCACTCAGAGTTCTCTCCCTGACACATGCTGTTCTGAAAGTTTCCCCAAAACAGAAACTCAACACAAAGCAAAGTAAAATTTTGCTTTCAAATCAAGATGGCTGTTAAAGTTTCCAGTGCCTTTTTCACTGCACACAACAAAACTCCAGCAAGCAAGTTTAAGCTGCAGCTTAAAGATAACATGTTAGTGGCCCTTGGGGAAGCTGGAATAACATCTAGGGTTGGACTAGATGACCCTGATGTCCCTTCCAACTTTACAATTCTATGATACAAATGATTGACATGTGACTTCTAATAGCATCATCTGATTGGCAGGTCATCAGGGTCAACAGAAAACAGCTTCATAGGCCAAACTGGGGGACCCCCCCCCCCCGCTTTATTAGACCTTTTGTCTAGAAAATCCCAAGTAGCCAGCAAATGTGAACTTTTGCTTGCCTAAGCTCAAGAGAACATAATAGTAGATTATTAAACTGTCTCAAATCTAGGATTATTCCCCAAGCCACTTTGACCCTTTCTTATCTTATACTAAAGGAAGTAACAATATATCTTCCTAGGGTGAATGGGTTAGTAAATGCAGAAGGAAAACAGTAGACCCCATTTGCCATATCCAGTGTGACAGAATGTCATCACAGAGCAGTTAATCCAACAGTGAGGGTCATTTTGCTTGTTGTTTGCAACAGCCAGCATAAAAAGTGCATACAATACCGTTCCATTCCTAAATTCATTACCCTGAACCTACATATCTCACAGAAGCAGCTGCATGGTAAAACAGAAACAAATATAAATAATCAAATAAGTATATTTATAATTCAAATACATCAGCATCCTAGAGATTTAGTTAGGTGCCTTTAAACATAAATAAATGTTGATTAAATGTGAAATATACAATTGGAAGAAAAATCAAAGAGCAGGAGCTAATTACGCTGTGCTGCAAGAAAGTCATTATGGATTAATTGCATTCAAGCAAGAAGTGTATTTAGGAAAAAGTTTGGAAGTAGAAAGTAAAATAATAATGGTATGAAGGACTTTGTATTCACTAGTAATGCCTCAACATGGCTCCCTTTACCAGTACTGAAGTAGAAAGTTTTCCTTTGTCTTTGACCAAACACAAGATATGCTATAATCTGACAAAGTCATATGAAACAATTTGGAGATGTGCAGGTAGTACAGCCCTGTCTCACCTTCAGAAAATAAACATTAAATAAAATCTTCAGTCAACATCAGTGAACATATTTCTGTTTGGAATGTGTACTACCTATTTCCTTACCTACTGTCATTGAGCCTTTCTTCTCAATGTTCCTCAGGTATTTCTCATGAGCAGGAACCCCCAAATTCACCTCTGAAACTCACTTTAGATAAATCTAGTGGATACCAGGGACAGGGCCTTATCCATGGTGGGAGCTCATTTTTTTTCCTGCCTTTGTAAACTGAAGGATCCCTGTGTGGTGTGCAAAGCAATCCATTATGCCAGGAGTAGACAGGAGGAAGATTCTCCGGCATGTACCGGGTTTCTCAGCAGCAGCATTGCTATTGCTAATGGAAGAGGGGGAGTGGTGAGGCGTCAGGGAGGTCTGTGCAGTGCAGGCACACCAGCAGGAAGCCTGGATTGGCTCCATCAGTGCACCTGCACAGCATCAACAAGACCAGCACCTCACCTGCACAATGTCAACCTTCCCACCTATAAGCAGCAGCAACCTTGCTGCCAGGAGGTCAAGTGTACAGTACTACATTATATATACTTTCAACAATTTGTGAAACTCCTCGTCCATGTTGATTCTTCTGGTGCCTACCTTGATGCAGGGGGTTAGACACCAAAATCTAGTTTTCAACCCGGGGACAGATAGAGATACGTAGAAACAGTGCTTTTTTCTGGGGGGGATGCATACCCTTAAACATTTTGTGAATCTTTGTACTTTTGTCCTTTTACTGTATTTATTTCCTCCGATTAGAACTATAAAATGGTGATTTTCTTGAGTCAAAATGAGAGTACCCGTAAAAAATTTTTAAATCAAAAAGGACTACATGGAAAGATAAAGATAAACCAATACATAGATATAAGATACATAGATAAATATTGGATATATAGACTGACACATACACACATTCAACAATACAGTAGCTTAAGAAAAAATGCACCAAGTTAAACAGAAGAATTAGTCCTGTGCCCCACTACAACTTTTCGTGAACAACTGCAAATGCATGTGTTTCACGTATAGGTCCTTATCTCACAATAGTTGCAGGACCCCTGGGGGGTCACAGAGGGGGCAAAATATATTTCTAGGTGGGTGAGAAATAAAAATAGCAGCATATGTTAATAACTGGAGTTCAGAAATGGGGGCAAGTGCAGGGGTGAGATCCCTGAGCCCCTCCCCCCAGTGCTGTCCCTCAAATTCTCTCCATAGACTCCCATGAGTATCTGGTAGAGATGACCGAGTTTCCTTTGTTTGCAAAGTGAGAAAACAGTACCATTGTTCGTGAAACTTATCCTTTTTTTTTTAGCCCCCTAGTGCTTTTAGTTGAGCTGTAATATTTTACATGAGACCAATTTGCCATATTTGATCAATTCATGCCTCAATCATTTGCTTGCGCAGACTCTTTCGGGGTTTTGCCACATTTATCCTCACCGCTGTGATCATATAAACCTTGCAGAGTAAATCATGGACTCCCTAGCATGTTCTTCAAAGATTGATAATAAAGCTAGTTTTAGATCACTATTTATTGTTTTCTGCCTCCCACAGTTTTATACAGAACACCTGTATTGCCCTACATCTCCAAAACACGTATATATGACCCAGTTTCTCCACAGTCTCTCCAGCACACCGGAATCATTTTCTGCTGAAAGACTATGGAGGAAGGTACCATCTATGGACTACTTTCACTGTGTGTTCTCTAATACAACAACTACAATGGAGTTGAAGCAGGCCACAAAGTTTGTTTGCTTTTATTATAAAAAAATGCCTATTTTAATTAGTTCCCAAGTTTGAAAGAAATAAATGGCAAGGCATAACAAATTCAAAAATTACTTTCATTCATATTTAATAGGAACACACTGTCTAGATTGCATGAAAAACCATAAATGGCTTCTTTGTAGTTGTCTCTACTGAAACAGAGCAAGCGAGCAAATCTCATAATTACGGCAGAACTAAGTCTCTGTGTACGCAAGGCAGGAGGAAAAAGAACTTGATGCCCACAACTCTAATGATGCATTTATTCCAAAGCTGACTTACAGAATTCTCATGTTTCTGAACTTTGAAAAACTCCACTGTGTGTGCGTGTGTGTGCGCGCACTACTCCCCCCCCAAAAGCAATGAAGCAAGGATTTTTAAAAAAATAAAAGGCTTGTCCAGAGATACCAGGTAATTGCCAGTGGAATTGACATTATTCCTTCACAAAAAGCAAATATAGATTGAACACCTAAACCATAATTGGTGGCAGCGGCGGGGACTTGGGTTTCATGCCCTTGGCTGTCTTGTTCCATATATTATAAACCGTGTAAGCCTAAACAGGTTTACTTGGAAGCAAATCACACTGAGTTCAGCAAGGTTTATTCCCTAGCAGTTTGTGTGTTTTGGATTGCAACCTTGGTTTTGATTTGCCTTTACAGTGGTACCTCAGGTTAAGTACTTAACTCATTCTGGAGGTCTGTTCTTAACCTGAAGCACCACTTTAGCTAATGGGGCCTCCTGCTGCTGCCGTGCCGCCAGAGCACAAATTCTGTTCTTATCCTGAAGCACTATTTCTGGGTTAGCAGAGTCTGTAACCTGAAGCGTATGTAACCTGAAGCGTATGTAACCCAAGGTACCACTGTATATATCTTTGAGATAAGTTTAAAGAAACTAGTGCATAGAATGGAAATGTAAAAAGTCTACAAACAGGTGTGTGACTTTAAAGAACATCAATCAAGTATGGGCTGTCAGATGCTGCATTTCCCTGGCACTTTTGCCAGAAGAGCCACTGCTAAGTAAGCGTAGTTTTCTGGACAAGCATAGCAACAGACCTGTGAGAAAATGTAGTGTCAAAAAGTTAACTTCAGAATGCTGGGTGGGAGTATGTGATAGCACACACATTATTTCCCAGGCTTCATGATGATCTGCTCTGCTACGTGTTCATGCATCAAGGGGGAAAAACAAACTCCCACTGGAGCTTCTCATATGCAGGCGTTGAACCCACAGCACAGCTACAACTGTACTTATAGTTTAGCCTTAAATAAACAAGTACAGTGGTACCTTGGGTAACATATGCTTCAGGTTACATACGCTTCAGGTTACAGACTCCGCTAACCCAGAGACAGTGCTGCAGGTTAAGAACTTTGCTTCAGGATGAGAACAGAAATCACGCAGTGGTGGCACGGCAGCAGCGGGAGGCCCCATTAGCTAAAGTGGTGCTTCAGGTTAAGAACAGTTTCAGGTTAAGTACGGACCTCCGGAATGAATTAAGTACTTAACCCGAGGTACCACTGTAGTTCAGAAGTCATCTGAAATTGTTCTACTGCTTCCTGGTTAATTAACTTTTGTTGAGCTTGCCATACATGCCTACTAAACTTGTCATAAATAATGAACTTTGTATGTAGGATCAGCACAGTATGCCATTGAAACCAACAGTTCAAAATGTCTATGCATTAATCTAATCAATTGTTTGTTTCATTTTTTTTACAAGGTATCTACTCATTGCTGTAGCATGTGTGACAATGAAGGCACTAACTCCTCCTACGTCTGAGGGGAATTTCTCAGAAATACAAAGTTTGGTTCACAATTTATGACACCGATGCAACAACCAAAGTCAGTATAGTAATATAAATTTGGCATGCCCAGAAAGCATGTCAGTATTCTGTACCAGATTAATTCTTCTCTGGTTTGGATTATATAAATTGAACTGGAAAAGAACTGCCTCCCCATACTTGATTTAAGGACAGAGTTTTCTCTCTTCCTCTCTGGTGCTTAGTAATTGAATCGCATAGGATCCAACCCCTAGGGGTATTTTAGGGGGCCAGCCCCCCACAAAGTTGATGGGCATTCCCATACAAATAGTGTGTGAGCACTGCATCGTGTGATTGATTATGCAGGGTGGAGCTTACCTGGGCCCCCACAATATTTTATTCAAGCTGGCATCCCTGTTGAATGCTATGCCTTCAGAAAAAAATCTGATGGTCTAGGTACCCAGGATACTGCCTTGGTAGCATGCCAAGCACCAGAAGAGGTGGTGAGATAGAAAGGAAAAGGTGAAAGGAGGAGAAAGAGAAATGTGTCGGACACTATCAATGCCCCCATTACATGAGCCAGGTAAGAGGGTTTTTTAAATCCAATTGGAGAGGAGTCAGAGTCTGTGTGCTCCTGATTTTTTCATTAGTAATGTGGTGACAGGATTCAAACTGCACTCAGAACTAAGTTATTTTTATTTTATTTTGGCATTCTTTGGTGTGCTAAGCCCAGTTCCAAATCAAAATGAAGATGAGTGTGTTCACCCATCATTGGACGTGAAATGTGTTGGCATGAAATTCCAAAGTACCTTTACATTATTTTATTAGAGCATTTAAATGGCAGGCTAGAATTCATTTCCAGTTTATTAACTAAGGTCATTATTGCAGCAAAGTGATAAAACTACTTCCAAGTCACTTGTCTGCCACCCACGAGCTACTTGCTTGATAGAATTGAATGTGGAATCACAATGATGAATTGTGTGAGATCACACATAGTGCCGCAAATGCCATTCTTGCCTTTCCCCTTACATTTTGATTGAACTTCTATATCTGTATATTGCCAACTGCATGTATCCAAATTGTTGTGGCAACTTCAAGAATGTTGGGAAATGTAGATTTCTATTTGTACACATTGAAAATGACATCCCACAGAATTCTTGGCACATGCGAAGCAGATGTAACGGTGCTCTATCTGCAATGGAGGGAAGGAAAGAGGAGACAGGAAGACCTCGATTCTTGCTGCTTCACAGCCAGTGAGTACGTGGAAAAGGGAAGAGTTCTTTGGCTTGATTTAAAATCTGAGCTACAGAAGAACTATTAGATTGGGATGGGGCTTTCTATCTCAGATTATTGGCCTGCTTTACAATCTTGCCAAATCAGTATTTTAAATCATTGCAGGCCACCACTAGTATTATACTTAGGAATTCGTGTCCAGAAGTTGGAAAAGAAGTAGACAAAATGTTAAGGTAATATCATTTTTGCATACACCCCAATCTCCAAGGAGTGAGATACTCCTTGAAAACAGAACCTGGCAGACAGAGCTCCCTAACCACCTCTATCTTTCCTGGAGGTTGGAAAGGGTGGTAAGTGCTCCTCAAGAAGATGAAGAGGCTTTGGATTCAACAAGTTCAAGACTACTTTGACCTGACTCTGAAATGCCACACTTGTCATCCTAACACCAATTGTCACTGGCAGAAACACCACCGATGGTAGATCTACCAATGGAATTTTCCAAAGGTGTAATAGGGCCCCCTATAGGGACGCGGGTGGCGCTGTGGGTAAAACCTCAGCGCCTAGGACTTGCCGATAGCATGGTCGGCGGTTCGAATCCCCGCGGCGGGGTGCGCTCCTGTTGTTCGGTCCCAGCGCCTGCCAACCTAGCAGTTCGAAAGCACCCCCGGGTGCAAGTAGATAAATAGGGACTGCTTACCAGCGGGAAGGTAAACGGCATTCTGTGTGCTGTGCTGGCTTGCCAGATGCAGGTTGTCACGCTGGCCACGTGACCCGGAAGTGTCTGCGGACAGCACTGGCTCCCGGCCTCTAGAGTGAGATGAGCGCACAACCCTAGAGTCTGTCAAGACTGGCCCGTACGGGCAGGAGTACCTTTACCTTTAATAGGGCCCCCTACAGCAGGCATGTCCCTTCTTCCGGTGAAGTTCCTCTGGGGGTTAGAAGTGCATTCTACCTTCATATTACTTATGTATCTCTATGTTCTTATGATAGGATTTGTATAGGTTGGAAATTTGCCTCTGACCTGATTCTATAGTACAGTTATGTACTAGAATGTGGAAGCTGTAGCCAAGCCTAACACTGATATATGTTTTAGGGGCATTCTTCTTACTGCAGTATCTGAGATCAGTAATATGAAAAATATTTCAAAAAGTAGGTTATACAATCTTTTCTAGTTGTTAAATCAGGATATTTCTTTGCTATTTTTTCCTTTTGGGGTGGGGGTGGGGAGTGGGATAGAATTTCTATAAACCCAATAAAAGAATATATATCTCAACTCATTCAAACAACTCCTCGGCTGAATTAAATCTTGGCAATTATTTTTTCTAATTACATTTTATGTCTATTATGAAAGCAATTACATAAAAAATAACAATGATGTATGGCATGTAGCTCTGCAATATTTTGCCGTGTTTATTGGCCTGGCACATATTAATATCCTATTCATTTTTCATAGAAAATCTTCAAAAAAGTTGCAGTGATGGTAGGGAAAATTTATACAAAGCCACTTGTTCAGAATGGGCAGGGAAAATTAGGAGGACATGAAGCTCCAGAGTTCTTTAAAATCCTGGGTAACAATATTGGTCAACACAGCGCAGCGCAGCACAGCTTGAAATGAATGCAGAGACTCCCAACACCCTCTCTGTTACTCTCAACATCCTTTCATTACCCATCAAAATAAAGTACGCTTTCGTAACCCTACTGAGTATACTAGCCTTTTCCAACCTGCCACTCTCCAGATGCTGTGGACTACAGCTGCCAGCCAGCTGCTTCCAGACATCTGTCCAATCCCTTCACAGCCTCTATGTATTCTGATGGAATGGAGAGGGGGGGGGCATGTCTCCAGTATGCTGATGTCGTTGTTCTTTAGTCATGTCTGACTCTTCATGACCCCATAGACCAGAGCACGCCATGTCACGGTGCTCCAAATCCCTGGATGTTCCCAACAGTTTCATATACAGTGGTACCTTGGTTCTCAAATGCCTTGGTGCTCAAACAACTTGGAACCCAAACACTGCAAACCCAGAAGTAAGTGTTCCGGTTTGCGAACTTTTTCGGAAGCCAAACGTGCTCTGTTTTGAGTGTTATGCTTCCGATTTGAGTGCCACACTTCCGTTTTGAGTGTTATGCTGAAGTCTGTCTGTTTTTGCTATTTATTTTGTGATTGTTTTTGCGGCTCTTTTTTGTTTTGTTTTTGTGACTGAGGAACCCAGTTCAGCTACTGCTTGATTGATTGTGTATGTGTGACTGTAGTACATTGTTTATTGCTTTTATTTTATGCATCAGTGGTCTCGTTAGATAGTAAAATTCATGTTAAATTGCTGTTTTGTTGTTTTTAAAAGTCTGGAACGGATTCATCCATTTTGCATTACTTTCTATGGGAAGTTTGAGAACCAAGGTACCACTGTAGATGTTAAATAGGATAGGAGACAGAATGGACCCTTGTGGACCTTGACTACTGAAAAGCCAATAAACACTAGTAATACTTTCCCATAACTAGAAATACTTTCCCGTAACAACTGTGAAGGTAATAGTAGAATCACTGTAACACTGTGCCTCCAGCTCCTAGAGTTGCTACTCAAGACCACCACGGGCAATGATGCCAAAGGGCACTGACAGATCAAGGAGAACCAGACAGACTGTTACCTCTGTCTCTCTTCTGATCAAGGTCATCAATCAGGGTGACCAATCAGGGCTGACCTGGGATGTTTTGCCACTTGAGGCAAACCCCGCCTCTACCACACTGTTGGGATGCGTCTGGGGAGACGAGGGCATTTGGCAGGGCTCCAGCCCTCCGGCCGGCAGCCAGGCTTACTCCGGTTCTCGGAACAGCATCAAAAACTGCGACTCAAGCCTCAGAGACCTTTAGAGACTGAGCACGCAAGCCAGCAGAGATAAGAACTCTTTGCAACAGAAGTAGCGGACAGAGGCATATGTAAGCATATTTACAAGCGTTTATTCAGCATCAGGACAAAAGAAAAACATGTCTGCTTCCCTTCGTGTCCAAGCAAACAGCATAGGCAAAAGCTATATACAACGGAAGTTCCCAGCAGACTGTGCTAGATGCAAACAGACATGTCATAGAATCATAGAGTTGGAAGAGACCACAAGGGCCATTGAGTCCAACCCCCTGCCAAGCAGGAAACACCATCAGAGCACTCCTGACATATGGTTGTCAAGCCTCTGCTTAAAGACCTCCAAAGAAGGAGACTCCACCACATTCCTTGGCAGCAAATTCCACTGTCGAACAG
Organism: Podarcis pityusensis; assembly: GCF_964106645.2. NCBI lineage: Eukaryota > Metazoa > Chordata > Lepidosauria > Squamata > Lacertidae > Podarcis > Podarcis pityusensis. The sequence continues at coordinate 60,098,755 of NC_138032.1, forward strand.
CTCTTACTGTCAGGAAGTTCTTCCTAATGTTTAGGTGGAATCTTCTTTCTTGTAGTTTGGATCCATTGCTCCGTGTCCGCTTCTCTGGAGCAGCAGAAAACAACCTTTCTCCCTCCTCTATGTGACATCCTTTTATATATTTGAACATGGCTATCATATCACCCCTTAACCTCCTCTTGTCCAGGCTAAACATGCCCAGCTCCCTTAGCCGTTCCCCATAAGGCATCGTTTCCAGGCCTTTGACCATTTTGGTTGCCCTCCTCTGGACACGTTCCAGTTTGTCAGTGTCCTTCTTGAACTGTGGTGCCCAGAACTGGACACAGTACTCCAGGTGAGGTCTGACCAGAGCAGAATACAGTGGCACTATTACTTCCCTTGATCTAGATGCTATACTCCTATTGATGAGGCCCAGAATTGCATTGGCTTTTTTAGCTGCCGCGTCACACTGTTGGCTCATGTCAAGTTGGTGGTCAACTAAGACTCCTAGATCCTTTTCACATGTACTGCTCTCAAGCCAGGTGTCACCCATCTTGTATTTGTGCCTCTCATTTTTTTTGCCCAAGTGCAATACTTTACATTTCCCCCTGTTAAAATTCATCTTGTTTGTTTTTGCCCAGTTCTCTAATCTGTCAAGGTCGTTTTGAAGTGTGATCCTGTCCTCTGGGGTGTTAGCCACCCCTCCCAGTTTGGTGTCATCTGCAAATTTGATCAGGATGCCCTTGAGTCCATCATCCAAGTCGTTGATAAAGATGTTGAATAAGACCGGGCCCAAGACAGAACCCTGTGGCACCCCACTAGTCACTCTTCTCCAGGATGAAGAAGAACCATTGATGAGCACCCTTTGGGTTCGGTCAGTCAGCCAGTTACAAATCCACTGAGTGGTAGCATAGTCAACAACTCCACATGCCTGTTCCACATGCCTGTTCTAAAGGTGGAATGGAACTAGATCCTAACAAACACCCTGCCATTGCCAGTGCACCCCAATACCATGCCCCCTCCCTGTCCCTCCAACCTTGATTGATGCTGCACTGCATCAGGCAAAAGTTTGATAAGTTCAGGAACGCCCCCCCAGCTCACCCCCCCCCCCAGATCTATCTAATAATACATCCAAGGAGTCTTTCCACAGGATTGTAATTTCCAGATTTTGGAAAGCCTCAGATGAAATGTGTGTGGTTTTAAACTAGTTCGGGGTTAAAGCATTCCCTAGAGAACCTGGCAATGTTGTGAGGAATAGGTCCGATTGCAGCTTAAGCTGACCAGACCAAAGGTACCTGGACTTGGACTTCTGAGATGCTCACTTCATCAATTTCCATGAATGCGGGAAAAAGGCATAAGCCATTTTTTTAAAATACGATACATATTTCTGTCCAACTAGAGGCTCATTCCTTTCTCTAGCCACATTGCAGGACTAGCTTTCATTTTTCATGCTGAAGTAACGCTATGCATATTGTTCTGTGAACTGACAATATTTTTGGGGGGATGAATAATATGCATTATTAGCACTTTTAAGTATATATCAGATTTGAAAGTGGGTCCCATGTTGCAGCTTGGGACTCAAAGGTGGGTCACAGACCTGGACTGGCTGAAGACCACTGTTGTGGGGAAATAGTACATTGATATTTTATATTAGGAGATTATCCTTTACATAGAAACTTGGGAAGCTGGCTTAATATACCGAGTCGGACCACTGGTCCCTCTAGTATGGTCAACACTGACTAGCAGCAGTTCTCCATGATTTTAGAGAGAGGTCATACGCAGCCTTGTAGATATTGGGGGGTTGAATCTGGGGCCTTCGGCATGAGAAGCAGATGGTCTATCATGAAGCTATGGTGCTTTCTCATCATGAGTTTCATCAACAAGGTTAGGAATTAATATAGATGGTGGAGTACCAGTCTAATAAAATCCTGTTGTGGGTTAGGGGAGGACAGAGCTAGATGAATGATGTGCAAAGCTAAAGCCAACCCCTCTCACATTGTTTCAATCATATTTCAGGGTGCTGTTCCCACACTTCCCCAAGAAGAAATGAATTCTTTACCATTCAGCAGCAACAAAAAGCTTAAAACTGCCGTTGCTTGTCACCCCATCAGAACTCAACTTCAGCTTTGGATCGTATTAAAAAGATTTTTCTTGTAAAAAATTAAATCTGATCCATCAATCCAATTCTTGGAAGATATGTTTTGTGTCTTATAAAGTACTACAATTTAGTGCAATTTTTTATTATTAGCAGTCTCCACTCGAGAGGATCATAAAGTTAGGTTACAAAAGACTGCTGTAAAGGAAATTCATTAAAAGAAGATTGCACAGGCTTACATGTGCTTTTCATTAGTTTTGCTGCTAACAGCTCAGAGAAAGCTGCATTTTAGTAACAGCGGGGAACAAAATCAAAACAAAGCAAGCAAGCAAAACAAAACAAAGAAAGAGATCCAAAAAGCACAGTGAGCAAATCACTCTTCGGAAACATATAATTTCAAAACATAAGGTGATCAGCAATTTTACTCATACTCAGGGCAGACCTACTGAACTCAATGAACCTGCATAACTTAAGTCTGTTGGTTTCAGTGGGTGACCTCCAAATATGATTACTACCATAGTAGATAACAACAGCCAAGAAGGAACTGCTCTGAATTCAAGGCTGCAAATTTAAATATATCTGCACATAAAAAAGAAATCTGAAAGAAGCTTCTTAAGCCCCAGTCATTTTTCTGCACCATTCAGAAGAATGGTAGCATATGAATCAGTCTGATTATTGAGTATTTTCAGCACTTTTGATGACTCATCTTTGATTGACTGCCAATCACTACAGAACTAGTCTCTCGGTGTGTAGGTGTGTGTATCTTTCACACGCGCAAAAGGTGTTTTAATCGACCATAGCTGAGTACAAAGCAAACAGCTACGCACTGTAAATACAAAAGTTCAATGAGAGAACAAATCTCACAAGGATTCTACAAATCATCATTTTCTCCCCTCTAATATAAAGCTAAAACAGCAGTTTTGTATCGGTTCTTTCCCCCCCCCCCTTTTCCTTTTCCTTTGTAAGGAGGACACAGCAGATGTCGCCCAGATGCAAACAAATGTTTGTTTGCTCGTTCACCTTGTTTCTTACAGATTGTCTCTTTTCTCCTTCCCTCCACTGTCCTCTTCCCTCTCCATTCCCCTCCTCTCTCGCTCTTTCTTTCGAGGCCCTCTGGGGACAAACCTCTGAAAAACAAACTGGGATTGCTGCTATGAGAATACAGGCAGCCATTGCAAAGGTGGGTTAAGGCCTGTGATAAAATGTGGAGATTCAGATGAAAAGAAATTCTCAGCAGAAAGTAGTACCAAGCAGAAAATAACTACCATGTGTTCCAGCCATGGTATAGACAACTGGAGGCAGCAAGGCTTCTGAATACCAGCTACCACAGGAGGGGAGAGTGCTCTTGCACTCAGACCCTTCTTGAGGGTTTTCCTCAGACATCCAGGTGGCCACTGTGAGAACAAAAGCCTGGACTAGATGGGCCACTGGCCTCATCCAGGAAGATCTTAAGTTCTTATGCTCTTAACCCTGGAAAGGGGTCATAGTTCAGTAGCAGAACATATGTTTTGTACACAGAAGGACCCAGGTTCAGTCCTGAATATCAGTAGCAGGTAGTGTGTCGCAGCAGTGACACTCACCTGACATCCTGTCAGTCATGTTGCTGCTGCTTAGAGGAGAAGAGACAGGGTAGCAGCAAGGTTGGCGCAGTGCAAACACACTAGCAGAGTCAAATTAATATTGCCCTGGTGCATTTGCCTCACACTGACCTTATCACTACCTCTCCTTCCCCTCTACTTCCAAGTAAACAGTAGTAATGTAACTGGCCAGGTGAGCCCTGCCCTTCCACCTCATGCCCCACTACTGCCCAAATATCTGCCTTTTTATTCATACTTGAAAGTTACTAATCAATGGCAAATTTTTGTCAAATTCTGTTGCTCAACTCTGAGAAAATCTGGAAGTTTCCTCTCCTTTCAGAATACCCATATCTAATTATGCGAATGGTAACTGGAATGTTTTAGCTACATTGGAAATAAATATCCTGCTATCATGCCATCTGGTGACAGATGTAGTTTTTGTCCTCCAGGACCATGCAACTTTCTGTGGCTGGGTGGTTTGCAAATCACTTGTTGCCTTTTCTCAGCCATACTGAATGCCTTTATTGTACATTTAGCCTCCGAGGAATGGAGTGTGCAGATTCGGAGCCTGTTTCTCTAGGGCATACCCTGGAAACTAAATAAAAAAGAATGGAAACCCACGGCTAAATATATATTTTTCATGCTCACCATATGCACTAGCTGTTGGGAGGGGAGGAGTCCTTACCACCCCTTCAGATCCTACATTTCCACCATGAATATGAATTCAGCTCATAAAGATTTCTGCCTTGCAGGAATAAAGCTGTTCTTGGAGCTCCAGGAGTTCAAAAACAAGTTTTAAAATGACTCATCCAGATGTTTGAACAGTGTGTCTGAATATTTTGGATGAACAGCTTCTGATTCCATCCAACAAAAGTTCTGAAGTCTATTTTTTAAAAAAAAACAGCAGCAGCAGCAGCAAAAGCAACAAGAACAACACAACTTTTAATTACATTTAATCTGTTGGCCTGACTGCCAAAGCAAGCCAACCCAGTGGCTTCCGGACAAATCATGTCAAAATTTATTAGTGAGACATCACCACCACCACCACCACTATTACAATCATCATTATTTTGTGTGTGTTTGTACAGAAGGAACAACTACCTCTTCCATCAGGAAGCAACAAGTGGCTCACCGGACAGTCCACTCTTTAGTTGCTGCCCATAAATAGTTTATACAATAATTAATCCAATAAAGATTATTTCAGGATTTACTCAAGCCTTTTCCATTGAATTAGCGCTTTCACTTACACTTCTTATCGGTGAGTGAAGAGAAGTGTAAGCTCCAAGTCATCTGACTGAAGTCAACGCTACACGAGGAAAGCAAGTACAGTGATACCTCTGGTTACGAACTTAATTCGTTCTGGAGGTCCGTTCTTAACCTGAAACCATTCTTAACCTGAAACCATTCTTAACCTGAGGTACCACTTTAGCTAATGGGGCCTCCCGCTGCCGCCGCGCTGCCAGCATGCGATTTCTGTTCTAATCCTGAGATAAAGTTCTTAACTTGAGGTACTACTTCCGGGTTAGTGGAGTCTGTAACCTGAGGTGTTTGTAACCTGAGGTACCACTGTATAGTTTGACCTGATCATATTCAATGAACAGCCACAGGGAATGGTGTATCATGAGATAATGGAGAGCAAAGGAAAGTGGAAATACACTATTTTGGCAGCATTCTGGAGCAATAGGAACACATTGGCGTCTTGGGTGGTCCTGCCCAGTCATTAATTCCTTTTGAATGGAGGTACTTACATAAACAGGAGCACTCTGCGCCTCACCCCTCTTCAAGGAAAATAACGCTGATATTGCCCTGAAACTCCTTGTCATTTATTTATTAGCTGCAGCTCATTTGATAATTGCCCGGGGATAGAAAGATGCTGCTACCATCTAGACAAATGGTTTTTTAAAGTGCTATATATAGCTATATTACAGAAATTAACTCATCATTTCAAGATTTTGCATAGAGATGCAGATTTAGAATATTTCACTGCTATTTGGTGGACTTATCTAACCTTTGGGGATCTCGTGCCTGCCAAACATGATTTTATACAGAGATATTTATTAGTTACTTATTTACTACGTTCCCCTTTGAGGGCTCCTTAAGCATCTTATCTCCTTTACTCCCCCTGATTTACACCTCTGTGAATCCCTGGTTCTTGTTTTCTTTGTGGTACATTCACTTTGTACCTCTGATTCATCTAATGTTGAAATATGAGGTCTACATTGCTTTCCTGATGCAGTTTACAATTGTTTTATTGGTTGTATTTCTGGTTAGAATATAATATAATAAAATAAAATTTAAAAACACTCAGGCAGAGGGCCTTCTTGGTAGTGGCACCCACCCTGTGGAACACCCTCCCATCAGATGTCAAGGAAACAGACAACTATCTGACTTTTATAAGTTTTTAATGTTTGATGTTTTTATCTCATTTTTAATATTCTGTTGGGAGCCACTCAGAGTGGCTGGGGAAACCCAGCCAGATGGGTGGAGTATAAATAAAATAAAATAAAATGAAGGAGAAGACCACCATGGAAATACGATTTTTAAAATGTATTTTCTAACACCCAATTGGTACTGGTGTACAAAGCTCTATACAGCTTAGGACCAGAATACCTAAAGGACCGACCCCATGGACCAGAGCACTCTTGTCTTCCACTGCCTCCCGCAGTTTGGTCAAACTCATGCTGGTAGCTTCAACAACACTGTCCAACCATCTCGTCCTCTGTCGCCCTCTTCTCCTTGTGCCCTCCATCTTTCCCAACATCAGCGTCTTTTCCAGGGGGTCTTCTTTTCTCATGAGGTGGCCAAAGTATTGCAGCCTCAGCTACATGATGTGTCCTTCCAGTGAGCACTCAGGGCTGATTTCCTTCAGAATGGATAGGTGTTGTCAGGGAACTGACATCGGAGCCAGAGGCGGAGGCGAGGCTCTCAAGCGATGCTGGAGAAGGGACCAGCAGGGGGAGAGGCGGCTCACCAGCTGGGGAAGGAAATCAGCGTAACACCAGGGATAAAGGGGGGCAGATGGGGGAATCGGCGAGGGGGCTCCAGGACTCCTTGCCGGAGATCAGCGAGGAGAGCACGGGTCCTCCGCTACCCACGCCCTCCCTGCGCAGAAAACTTCTGCGCAGGGAGAGTAGGAGGAGACTTGGAGTCAAACAACTTTTATGCTGGAAAAGGTTTAAGAAACGCCCACTGATGGATTCTGCTAGCGACTGAGCAGCCACAAAGTGTAGGGCTGTCCAGACAGAAAAGGTTTAACAAGGCAAACTAGCCAGGAGTGGCACCAACTTGTGCACGAGTAACCCCTACATTTATTACAGGTGTGATCTTCTTGCAGTCCATGGGACTCTCAAAAGTTTCCTCCAGCACCATAATTCAAAAGCATCAATTCTTCGACAATCAGCCTTCTTTATGGTTCAGCTGACACCTGCTAAACATGATTCAAATTCATGGAGGAGAGGGCAATAGAACACTTCTAGCCAGCATGGCTATATTTTGGCTCCACAGCTTGAAAATCAGTTGTTGGTAGCTGCAGGAGGAGAGGAGTGTTTGGTTCCTATTTGTAGGTTTCCAATGGGCATCTGGCTGGGCACTGTGAGAACAGGGTGCTAGACTAGATGGGCCATTGGCCCGCTCCAACAGGCTCTTCTTCCTGCACTGCAAGAGTTTGGATGAGATGACTCTCAGGGTACCTTCCAAATCTCCAATTCTAATGCTCCTCTTTCAACCAACCTTCTAACATCTTTATACCAGTTGGTATCTGTCCTGGATCTGAATTGAGTTTATGTTATTTTAAACTCTTTTTATATTTACAGCTGTTGTTATTAAAATTGTTTTTATATTTAACTGTCTTCATATATGTAACTTTTATATACGCCATTATATTGTGAATTGTTTTGAGATGCACCATGAGAAGTGATTCATAAATGAAATAGAGACCACCCAGAACAGGAAACTGGAACTCTTCTCAATCTGTAAAATGTGGTCGGGTTGTTAAGAGGTTCTTGCTGAAACAGCCCTTGGTCAGTCTTAAGATCATTAACTTGGGATAAAGCTCCAATGAACAGAATGAGAATGATTTCTGAGTAGCATTGCTCTGTTGATCATTCTGTAGCAGACAGAAGCTAGCACTTTGATCAAAGCTACATCTTTGGATTCTCCCTATACATTCCTATAAATGGGTCGGCAGTAATGATTTTTTTTTACTGGTCCTTATTTGCTTACCCATTTATTAGAACTGTATAGCCACCTGTCAATAAGCATTCTGTGGGTGGATTAGCACAAAATATAAAAAAACACACAAGTGGCAATAATAATTAAGTTGATTGATCTGGATAATTTGCTAGCCGATTTTGAAATAAAAATTTGCCACTAAAACTTTTACTTGAATCAATATATTCATGTGAAATAATTCAGTCAATAACAGTAACATTTACAGTGCAATCATATGCATATCTATAAAGAAGCAAGCCCCATTAAGTTCAATAAGGCTTATTTTCAGATAAGTACAGGGTTGTAGCTTCAGCCTCTGTTCTCTTACTTCAAAAAGTGAACATTTTCTGGCTTGCAGAATCTTAGAAGACATATTAGATAAAGCACTATATACTCATATATGTGCGATGGATGTGCTGACAAACAGTGCAGGGAAGTCCATGCATTTTGCATCACAGCGAAGCTTATTCCACAACAGCTTGTCATGTAAGTTTATGGAAAATCACCAGTGCAATGAATGTTTAATGATGGAATCCATTTTTCAGGCTTCACTTGTAGCTTGTAGTTTTTATTCAAATCATGTTCTCGGTGGCTTCCATGCAATGGTCCTAATCCAGCAATGGCTGATGCAAGCAGAGGAAAACATTTCCATGTAGAGACTACCCTGTCTGCATTCACAAGAAGCTGAGGGAAATGTGAGTTCCTTGCAATCAATATCTATCAGAAAAGAGGCCTGACTAGATATCTGCTGCTACAGTTATGGAGTTCCTCCATCATCAGTCCCTCTTTCCCTTGGGATAGAGGATTGCAGTCCAGTTACCCCCCAAGACCCGTGTTCAACTTCAGGTCCCTTGACATTGTTGGACTACAACTCCCATCATCTCTGACCATTGGCTAAGTTGGTTATGGATGATGGGAGTCGAGGTCCAACAAGATCTGGGGAACCAAGGTTGAAAAACACTAGTCACAAATCAATGGCAGTGTGGGAAGAAAATAAATAAATGCTGAGCTTTGAATAGTTATTTACTTGCTACCAGATGTGAAAGAGCTGACTGATGTTCATATGAGCTGAAGATTGCTCATTATTAAATTATGCAAAGCATATGTTTAAAATTGTCCTCCTAATCATTCATTAGAAACATATTAGGATTCTTAACACAGTGAACTGCTTTGGCACCATAGCAAGACACATGCATCTCAATACTTCAAATAGTCTTGTGAAAAATAACATGCCACAAAAACAAAGACATGTTACTTTGCAGCATGTCCCTGTAAGTTACCTGGATCCCTACATTTTGCATACACTTTTGTATGTGTGATGCTATTACTATCATGGAAGCCGAATCTGTGGCTACAGATAAGGCCGGTATGCATCCAAGTTGAAGGATCCAAGGATGAAGGATGAAAAAAGTGGTCCAAGGTTGAAGTGGGGAGGCAACAAGAATTCCAATGCATGTTGATAATTGGTCATGCTTGTCACCATGTGGGGCTGAGAAACAATCCCCCCATCACACCGATTCACACATGAATGTGCAGCAGTTATCCGAATGTGTGAAGCGGCTCCTGTGGGGGGAAATGTGTTTGATTGGCATGGAAAGAAACCTCTGTCTGACTCTGTGGTGACTGATCTGTGATGGCTTAATCACACATATAGGTCATCAGTTGATGCTACCGTCAACAAGGGATGTATACGCATGTGTGAAGAAGCCTGTAGTAATCCTTACAAACCCTCTGCTGCTCCAGGGTAGGCGAGCATTTAAATTCCAGTACTGGAGATGAGGCTATGAGTCTGAGAAAACAGTAACTTGCCTAAGGCTACTGGGAGAATTTATTACTGAGAGATAAACCAGACACTAATCTTACATGAAAACCAGTCTGGGCCTGCCGATTCAGAACTTTGAAGGCTCCCTTCCTGGCCGACAGGAGGGGGTGACATTATAACAGAGGGAAGGAAGAACCATGGCTCTGCTTTCTTCTTCTCTTCTCTATCTCCAGTTAATTGTCCTCAGCAGTTTAGAAAGGTGGGAACAAAGAAAATTAAATTATAAAATCAGGGGGGATGTGAGGTAAGGATAACGGCTTGATGAGTTGATACTGGATTATGTGATGTGTATTATACAAATTTTAAGCAATGAGCCTATGGTTCTCTGCACAGGAGAAACAGACCAGGAGGCTTCTCTGAGCAATGTGCAGTGATAACTACTGTGACTATAAGTCTTTCGCAGGCACTGCAGGCAGTTCAAAGGCATTGCCCCACCAACCTCAGGTTTCCCTCAACTAGTCCCCACCTGCCTGTTTTTATACTTAGAACCAGTCTTTGGCTGTCAGCTTCCTCCTCAGTCTCAGTGCTGCCCATGCAGAACTCAGCAGGGAGAAGAATATGGAAGAAACTAGAATTAGCTGGCTCTGGCTTCACCTAGAGTTGGGGCTCCCTGTCTTCTGCCCTGAGAGTCTCAATGAACACTGGCCACCACGGACTAGGACTCATGTAATCAAACACCAATTTCAGAATGGGTCTGGAAGTTCTGGTGAACAATTCAAATGATGCCTGGGTCAGTATGTCTGCCTGCCCCTACATATGAGGGTTGGGACAGGATGTGCAGCTGTAATGTTACCTCTTTAGTCCAGGACAGTTTTGCCTTCCCGATCTTTTAACTGTGGCATTGAGTAATGCCAAATTGGGATTTTGGGGAAGATGGAAGGTTGCGTATTGTTGGCATGCTGATTTTAAGCATAAGAACACATATACAATTGTTGTAAGATGAGCATTTTAATTCAGTATCAATGAAATTATGCAGGGAGGGAATGTAATTATGAAATGCTAATTGCAATAGAAAAAGAGGCCAAATCATGTTGACTCTCATTCTGCTTAGTGGGACAAAATGCTTACGCATTTGTCCCCTTAAAGACAACAAAGGAGCTTCCAAAGCCTGACAGTTAGTTCTGTTCCAAGGGCAATTGTGAATCTGGGCACAGCTAAGCTTTTCAGGCTTTCTTGCAGAACCATAAAAATTGGAATTATAGCCATAAAGATCAGTATTACAAGGAGGGGGGGAAAACAGATTTTCTGCTCTGCGACTGAAGCACAGACCCATAGTCTTATTAAACAAACAACCAAAGGAAGGAAAAAAGGGATCGATGGAACTTAAATTCATGAACAATATATTCAGGGTGAATTAGCCATTTATGTGTATAGGAAATTATTCCATCTGGGTGCAGCCCATATCCTCCTGAAGTCAAGGGCAAAACTCACATTGATTCTAATTGACTGGGCACCTTATATTAATTTCATTTTAAAAATAAACTAGCAGTACTGTATTTTTTTTAAAAAATACACCATTTCCCTGCAGGCTGTTATTTTGAAAGCAAGTTCATCCATAAATCTTTATTTTCTTCCAAAATCAGAAAGGGCATGTCATCTGCTTTTGCTTTACTGTGTGACCTGATAATGCTTCAAAATGAGATTCTGTTAGGAAAAATAGTTTCTAGTCTCCCTCTGGCTCAGGTAATATGTGAAGTAAATTCAAACAAATGGTGATTGAATAGGGGTCCTCAGGGAGATCATTGTGGTGAAATGGGGGTTTATGTGTCAATAAGAATGCTATGGTTCTAGAGGGGCCAAATACTTGTTATTCCAACACCTTGCCCAAAAGACAAAACCATCCATCTACCCTCTATAATCCTCAATGCAATTTGCCAGAAGTAGAGATCGCACACACTACAGAGATGTGCACTAGGAACAGATCTATCCTGTGACAGAGCAAAATCAGTGTGCTGATACATTTTTTAACCTGGACAAAAGCAAAGTGTCCTTACACCCAGTCCATGTACAAAAGTCAACTAGACTGACAGTTAACTCTTACTAGAGCAATGTCCACAGGCTACCTTACAGGTACAGGATAACCTGTAGGGCACATTCAGCTATGTCCGCCAACACCTTGCTGCTGATTTTCCACCCACCAGCATCCATCATCTGAAAGTGACTGTCCCACTCTGCCTAGTGGTAGGGATCCCACTGTAACCATAATTCTAGGCCACTGGAAACTTCTTTGTGAACAATTTTCTATTCTGCTGATAACGATTTCATTTTTTCTTTTATAGGGTAGTCAAAATTTGATACCTGTGTTGATAATTTTGGAAACACTTGAGGAGCGCTTTCTTTCTAGTATGCCATTGGCTCTGGAAGCTACGCTTTTGACTGCCATTTAGCAAACAGCCTCTCCTGAAGGAGATGCCTAGTGGAAGTGATCTCTGAACATGAGATCATTGTACCTTGGAGTACCTTGGAGCTCACAGCAGGAACAGAGACAATATGGGTTGCATGTGCCATTTCCACCTTCCTTTTAAGTAATTCCTCCCATTGGTCCTAGAATCAGCATATTCAACCCCACCCCACCCCAGTTCTGGGAATGTATTGAGGAAATGGCAGGGCTTTGGATCCAGTGGATCAAAACATCTCTCAATCTCAATCCATCCCATCATAATGCTCCTTTTTTGGTTCACTCCACCAACACAGAATGTCCTGAACCCTGGTGTAAGTCCCCATAGTGCACACACTCCCAAAGGTAATGCTAGAGAGGACTCAGGCAGTCCAATGGTCAAATACAGTTTCAGGTCCAATGCAACAAGAAAGGTTCAAAGTCAAACCATAAGTCCAGGTTCCTACCTCCAAAGAAGATCCAGGATTGGAATCCAAAAGCATGGCCCAGCAGAGTTCCCAAGACAGCCAAGCCATGGTTCATCAATGGTGAAAGCTGAACAGACACCGTCACTGCCTTGCTTCTCTTTTATTCCTCCCAAACATACTTGATGCACCTGAGCTTGCTCTAGCTGAGTAGCTGTGGCTCTCCTCTTAATGAGGCATGTGATTCTCAACTGCCCTGAGCTTAATCACCTCCTCCCAGCCCTAGCAAGTCCCATGATCGTCACCTGATCAACTAGTAAGTTGGGCTGTGTTCTCTTGCCTTTCTCAGTTTCTTAAAGTGTACTTTCCATTGTTCCTAATGCTTCAGAGTCCACCACAGAGACTGGAGCATCTCTGGTTCTGGTGGTGTCCATTTCCCCTGGCTCCCATGAACTGACAGCTTCACCATCAATGTCCTCTGATGTCCCTTGAGTACCTCCTAAGTACCCAACCTCCCCTTCCCCTTCTTTATCTTGCCCCCTTGTGTACCAAGATATTGGCTGGGGTTCTATTTCCCTTCCTTGGTGTCCTGCCAGTTAATGACAGAGAAAAGGAATGGGACAACAGTAGCAGATATTTCCTCAGGAGTTAGAGCGAGGTGTCTCAGGGTAGCTCATCCTCTCCAGAGGTGGACCTCCTTCTCCACCCACATAGGAGATCAACAAAATCTGATACTCTGAAATTCCCTCCCAGAGACCACAGGACTGGACATTGAGGCATTTTAGGTGCTGTTCTTTTGGCTTTTACCTGCTTTTAAAAATTGTTGTACATGCTATTTTTGTTGTGGATTATTTTAATTATGTGCTCTTTTTATATTTCATTGTAAATCATCCTGTAAATGCGTTTCAGTGAAAGGCCTTATACAAATATTTTAAACAAATTAAGAAGCAAGCATCACCTCTTCTGTAATTGGGAGTATGTTTTATGCAAAACATTCCTTCTCACTTTCCTTATCATTAAGATTAATTAAAATCTATAAATTTAAATACCATATTGCATACATCTTCAAAACTCACACCAGAACCAATCTGAATCACCAAGATCAATCTGTTATACAATGAATTTCTCTGGCAACTGTTGAATGCCCAACAGCATTGTCAACATTAAAATCATATAAAACCCTACACATTCTGTTAAATTGTTCATTCTTAGCTACAATACTTGCCCTTATTTTGCTCTTACTTTAATTCTCGAGGCCCAAAGAGTATGCCTGCTGTATTCAACATTAACAACTCCCTGAAAGATACTGATCTTTGGCAACTGAATGCCCCAAGGGTAAGAAACTATGTTTTGGGGGAGTGTAATTCACACTCCCCATATGTCTGCTTCCTGCAGACTGCTACTCTGATCTTTCAGTTATGAAATCATCTTTTAAAGTATATTAAACTAGCAGCCTCATACTGGCACTAATCAGGAATTCTTTTTTTAAAAAAAAAAGTTCTGTTTTGATCTTCTCTGTATCGTTCCAGTTTTAGTATATGTGCTGCCGAAGCGAGCACAAAAAAGTTCTGTTTTGAAATCAGTGGTTAGATTAGTGCAGTTTTGAAATTTCCAGTCTGCCATCTTGATTCAAAATTGCATCCAATTGTCTTCAAACATAGTTGGAAACAGGCTCCTTGATCTCAGGAATAACCATAAACAATTTGGTTAAAACCAGTGCCATTTTGGTTTGGTCTACCATCTTAATTCTTGATGGTGGTGTCAAATCATATCCAAGCATAGACAAAAACTGCTCTTTGATCTAAGAAACCACTTTGCAAACTTCAGTGTCTAAATGCATAGGGGATAGAGAAGGCATCCTCAACCTGCGGCCCTCCAGATGTTTTAGCCTACAACTCCCATGATCCCTAGCTAATAGGACCAGTGGTCAGGGATGATAGCAATTGTAGTCCAAAACATCTGGAGGGCCGAAGGTTGGGGATGCCTGGGATAGACAACTTCCCAAAATATATAGTACTGTAGATTCGTTTTTGGCTGTTGTTGTTGTTTTGCTTTCCCCAAAGACCTAGAATGTAAAGTAAACATGAACTGTTACTATGAATTAGAAGCAATGGGATGGGATGGGATAAATTGGATAGTGGTTTGGATATTATTCTGAGTAATAAAACATTCTGCAACTGGTCCAATTAATACTAATCAGCATCTGAGGAGACAGGACTTCAATTATGAGAGGAGTAGCATAATGATTCGTGCATTTTAAGCCTATCTTTTGTCTAATAATGTATAAAGGAAAACTCTGGCACACCCATTATACACGTTCGATATATATATATATTAAAAAACCCTTGGAGCTAAATGGTAACTAAAGAAGGAGGAAAATGGAAATTAAAACCATATGAACAAGTTAAAGATCATGTATATGATTGGTTGCATTATTTCCAGGTAAACGAAATGTTTAAAAAAGATATAAAGGAAAGTGGTTATGAAGAAAAATATTCTAAGTTCCAAATAGACATAATAAATAATGAATATAAAATTTTGTCAAAAATGTATAAGATATTGTTGGAATGGTACACGAAAGATGAAGAGGTTAAATCGGTAATGATACAATGGGCCAAAGATTTTGGTTATAATATTCAATTTGAAGACTGGGAAAAATTGTGGAAAGAAAATTTAAAATTTACTGCATGCACGGCGCTGAAGGAAAATGTTATGAAAATGTTTTATTTTATTTTTTTTATAAGATATTTATTAAGATTTTCAAAATATTACAAAATAAAAATAGAAAAAAGAAAAACACAAAAAATAAAAATAATTAAAAACAACTCAATCTTTCCATTACTTATTTTTCATTAGCTTATTTCCCGGACCTCCTCACGCCTCCCTTTTTTGTATTCCAGTTCAGTTTGTTGGTTCAGCAAATCCTTCCCCTCTTTGTCTATCCTAATCATTAATCTTAAAATATTGTAACATTAAATTTTTACCTGTTAATAATCCATTTTTCATATTCCCTTATAGTATTGCAGCTAAAAATCACTTAATTTCTATCCAACATCATTCTAACATTCATTAATTTTACAATATTTCTGTAAATAGTCTTTAAATTTCTTCCAATCTTCTTCCACCGACTCTTCTCCCTGGTCCCGGATTCTGCCAGTCATTTCCGCCAGTTCCATATAGTCAATCACCTTCATCTGCCATTCTTCAAGAGTGGGTAGATCTTGTGTCTTCCAATACTTTGCAATGAGTATTCTTGCTGCTGTTGTGGCATACATAAAAAAAGTCCTATCCTTCTTTGGCACCAATTGGCCGACCATGCCCAGGAGAAAGGCCTCTGGTTTCTTCAAGAAGGTATATTTAAATACTTTTTTCAATTCATTATAGATCATCTCCCAGAAAGCCTTAATCCTTGGGCACGTCCACCAAAGGTGAAAGAATGTACCTTCAGTTTCTTTACATTTCCAACATTTATTATCGGGCAAATGATAGATTTTTGCAAGCTTGACTGGAGTCATGTACCACCTGTATACCATTTTCATAATATTCTCTCTTAAGGCATTACATGCCGTAAACTTCATACCTGTGGTCCATAACTGTTCCCAGTCAGCCATCATTATATTATGTCCAACATCTTGTGCCCATTTAATCATAGCAGATTTCACCGTTTCATCCTGAGTATTCCATTTCAACAGCAAGTTATACATCTTTGACAAAATCTTAGTTTTGGGTTCTAACAGTTCTGTTTCTAATTTTGATTTTTCCACCTGGAAGCCAATTTTCTTGTCCGAATTATATGCCTCCATTATCTGATAATAATGAAGCCAATCTCGCACTTTGTTTTTTAGTTTCTCAAAACTCTGCAATTTCAGTCTATCTCCCTCTTGTTCCAAAATTTCCCAATATTTCGGCCATTTGGCCTCCACATTGAGCTTTTTCAGTGCTTTTGCTTCCATCGGTGACAGCCACCTTGGAGTTTTGTTTTCCAATAAATCCTTATATCTTATCCAGACATTAAACAATGCTTTCCTGACAATATGATTCTTAAATGCTTTATGTGCTTTGACCTTATCATACCACAAATATGCATGCCATCCAAATACATTATTGAAGCCTTCTAAATCCAAAATATCTGTGTTTTCAAGAAGCAGCCATTCTTTCAACCAGCAAAAAGCTGCTGATTCATAATAAAGTTTAAGGTCTGGCAGGGCAAATCCACCTCTTTCCTTTGCATCCGTTAATATTTTAAATTTTATTCTAGGCTTCTTGCCCTGCCAGACAAATCTAGAAATATCTCTCTGCCACTTCTTGAAGCAATCCATTTTGTCCACAATTTGCAATGTTTGAAACAAAAACAACATTCTAGGCAATACATTCATTTTTATCGCAGCAATACAGCCTAGCAATGAAAGCTTCAAATTTGACCAAATTTCTAAGTCTTTTTTCACTTCCATCCAGCATTTTTCATAATTATCTTTGAATAAGTTCCCATTTTTAGCTGTCATATTAATCCCAAGGTATTTCACTTTCTTAACCACTGTTAAACCAGTCTCATTCTGAAACCTTTCTCTTTCAATCACTGTTAAATTTTTCTCTAAGACCTTTGTTTTTAACTTATTCAATTTAAATCCTGCAACTTGACCAAATTCTTGAATCAGTTCCAAAACTCTTTTGGTACTAGATTCTGGCTCCTGTAATGTCAATACTAGGTCATCTGCAAAAGCTCTCAGTTTATACTGTCTAGCTCCGACTTGTATACCTTTAACCAACTGGTCCCTTCTAATCATGTTCAACAAAACCTCCAGGACTGATATAAAAAGCAATGGGGAAATTGGGCAACCTTGTCGTGTCCCTTTTTCTATCTTGAATTCCTCCGTCACCTCATTATTAACAATTAACTTGGCCTTTTGTTCAGAATAAATTGCACCTATACCATTTTCAAATCCTTCACCCACCCCCAACCCCTGTAAGTTCTTCTTCATAAAACTCCAAGAGATATTATCAAAGGCTTTCTCCGCGTCCACAAATATCAAAACTGCCTTAGTGTTAATATTCACTTCTAGTTTTTCCAAAATATTAATTATATTACTCAAATTGTCAGACAAGTGTCTTCCTGGGAGAAAGCCCGCTTGGTCTTTATGGATCTCTTCCATCAGCACTTTTTTCAATCTCTTGGCCAAAATATCTGCAAAAATTTTGTAATCCACATTAAGTAATGATATGGGGCGGTAGTTCTTAAGCTGGGTCTTTTTAGTCTCTGTTTTCGGTATAAGTGTAATATACGCTTCTTTCCACGACTCTGGTGCCCTTTTCCCTTCCAATATTTCATTACAGACTTCCTTTAAAGGTTGTACTAACCACTCTTTCAAGGATCTGTAGTATCTAGAAGTCAACCCATCCGGTCCTGGAGATTTGCCTAGTTGCATATTTTGAATGGCACCTTCTACTTCCTGTTCAGATATTTTATAGTTCAACATTAATTTACTTTCTTGAGAGATTTTTTGTAGTCCATTTATCTTCAAAAATCGATCTATATCAATTTCTTTCTGTGGCCCTTGTGTATATAATTGTTTAAAGTACCTCTGGAAACTATGAAAATGTTTTATAGATGGTACATTACACCGGTAAAACTTGCAAAAATGTATAAAACATGCAATAAGTGTTGGAAATGTAAAGAAAAAGAGGGAATGTTTTACCATATGTGGTGGGAATATAAGAAAGTGAGGAGCTTTTGGGAAGCAATATATAATGAATTGAAAAAGATGTTAAAATATACTTTTGTTAAGAAACCAGAAGCTTTTCTTTTAGGGATTACAGGAAATGAAATAAGAAAAAAAGACTGTAAACTTTTCCAGTATGCAGTTACAGCAGCAAGAATTTTATTGGCCCAGAAATGGAAACAAGAGGAAGTACCGACCATACAAGAATGGAGATTGAAATTAACGGACTATGCGGAACTGGACAGATTGACTGGGAAAATAAGATACGTTCGAAACCAAAAGTTCATCGAAGATTGGGGAAAGTTTGTAGATTATCTGAAAATTGTATGTGATGTGCAAACAACGCTAGTGGGGTTTCAAGAAGCACTGTAAAAGTTTGAGATGTATTGTCAAAAAGAAATAGAGGGGAGGGAAGACAAATGGCAATACAATGAAGGGAATGCGTACTGAAGAGTAAATATGGATGATTACCAGAGAAGCGGAAGGAAGTCAAAAAAGATTAATTTGTTAAAACATGGAGAAAAATGTATAATTGTGTTGGAAAACTAATAAAAATATTTTTAAAAAACCAGCCCTTGGAGCTTTCTTATATTTCCCTGTCACACTTTGCTGCCTAAGAAACACTGGCTTAAAAACTAATCTGTATCACAGTTGGTAACTTCGATAAAAAAGCACATGAAAAAAGAAAGGGAAGGGAATCAATTGGAAGCTAGATAGAAAACACACAGAGAGAATAGTGAGTTCCTGATTTTTACTTTGTGGACAGTTATCTCATTGTCAGGTAAGGCTGAATCAAAAGCCAATTGCAATTTCAAACCGTTGGCAAGCGGTAAGCCTGCAGTGTGTGTGTGTGTTTAAATTATTCAACTTTGTGTAGTACAGAGCACAGCCAATGTGAGACAACATAGTCATTACCAGTGTGTTGCCTCACCATGGTAGCATGAGCCCCCCATTAAGATTTTGCTTTACATCTTAAAGTGTATGTTAAAAAACAACTCTTCAATGAAATGCAAAAAATGGAAGCTTACAGCAAAGTACAATAGTTGAAAGATTAGTAGAGCTTTTATCCAATATTACAAAGGCTTTGCCTCCCATTGCTGGATAATTAACTTCAGGGTAAAAAGCATGTGTGAAGTGAATTGCGTCAGATGCCAAAAGTGTAGCTCAAGGCTTTACATTTGTAGGGCTTGCATGGGCTTCAAACCAATACATTAATCGTGGTGCTGACTGCCTTTGCTCCTTATTCACTAAAAACAAGAAGAAGAAGCTAGAGATCTTGGGTAATTTATTGCTGGAAAAACAACAATAAATGGCAATTATTTTCAAGAGTAAGGGAAAAGAAGGATAATAAGGAACATTCTTAAATATGTGACAAAATAAGCAACTTTAATTGTTTCGTTCTTTCTTCTCGACTCTATACTGCAGGGGTTGGGATGCGGCAGATGCCCAAGGGACGTGGCAAAAAGTGGATGGAGCAATAGCGCAACTCCTACCTACTCCTACCTTTGTGCAAGAAGCATTGTCACAGTTCAAAAACAGAAGACACGCCTGTCCACGCAAGGCATTGGGGAGAGGTCAGTGAGCATGGGTGATTATTTCTGATGCTGATGCTACATCATTTCTTCTGGCTATGTGTACGTAATGTGATTTTCAATTAATTGGGCTGTGATTTTATTGTACTCTATGGGATGAGAGGCAGTTTACAAATGCAAAAATAAATAACATTCCAGGAAAGCAAAAGTACCTGAGGAGTGCATGGAACTGGTGGAAAAGGGGCATTGCATGGGAAGAGTCCCAGGGAACAAAGAGGAGAGGCCTAGAGGGTTAAAAGATCTCCGTCTGCTCCCAACATTTGCTGGAGTAAATTGTTCACTCAGCTATTCATGGTCTGGCAACCTTTGACCAGCCTTGCTACTTTCTCTGTGGGATTCATGATAGGCTAGCTAGAACATGACAGTATTCTTGGCAGGACTGGGATGAAAGCATCTGTGGCACCAATACAATGCACCCTCATTTATGCATCCCAAGTTTTTTCTTGATCCTTTTAGGCAAAACCAAGCGGTCTGCTGAAATGAAGTTCTCAACTAGAATAAAATTCTTGCATAGATTGCTTTGTGATTTGTTTGTTTTTGTCCCTGTCTCTGACCATATGTCTTTTGTGTTAAGATGAGCTGGATGTCATGATAACTGCCCATTCTTTTTACACTAGAAAAATGTTAGTCTCACACATTTAATTTGATTGAAAATTACCGTTATGCTGTGAAAATGTCCCAAGTTTAAATTCAATTTACACTTATTTTATACTGGCGTGAGCAATGGACACAAACCACCAGCAGTTTATCCCGAGTATCCTATTAAAATGAATGCTCAGAAGGGGGTTGGATGGGGACAGTCATGTGTGTTAAGCCATTTAACAAAAACATTAGGGGGGCGGGAGCGCTCCTGGCACTGCTAAGACTAACCCCAAAGGGGATCAATCTAATCAAACTATATAATCCATTTCATTTGTACAGAAGCCAGTTCTTTATTTCTACGGAAAAGATGATTAGGAAATAGCAGGACCCATACAATGGAAACTGCCTTATACTGAGTGAGAGAGTACTGGTCCATTGAGTAAAGTTTTGTTTGTTTCAAATTACAGCTCTGGTCTCGTCTAGGACTCAGCCATTCATGACACCAAATATCTCTTTGACATAGCTAGGTACCAAGGACAGCACCTGAGGCCTTCTGCATTCAGTGCATGCACTATACAGTGGTACCTCGGGTTAAGTACTTCATTCGTTCCAGAGGTCCGTTCTTAACCTGAAACTGTTCTTAACCTGAAGCACCACTTTAGCTAATGGGACCTCCTGCTGCCGCCGCGCCGCTGGAGCACGATTTCTGTTCTCATCCTGAAGCAAAGTTCTTAACCTGAAGCACTATTTCTGGGTTAGCGGAGTCTGTAACCTGAAGCGTACGTAACCTGAAGCGTATGTAACCTGAGGTACCACTGTAGATCTTCTTCAGCTTGTTTTGTTAATATGAATATCCACATTTACGGTTGGCTCTTGGTCAATATGCATAGGTCTTAGACCCTACTTATATACCTATCCGTGCTGTTAAATATCCCATGAGGGCTTTTCTTCAGGTGCCCCCTCATTCTAAAGTATGACACTCATTCTGTGTGTCTATGTGTAGCAGAACCTGGATTTCTGAAACATTGTTTTAAATTTTCACTTAAATGTTCTTTTCTGCTAGAGTGGAGGTGCAAACAAACAAGACAGCAAAATTGCTCACTGAAGACACACAGAAGGAGCAAAAAGAAATTTCTTCTGGCAACAATTATCTGTAAATGTACACACTAAAAATAAAATGTCAAAGCCTATCTAATCAGCTGCATATGAATAGGTATTGGATAATAAAAAAAACCCTGTTATCTGTGTTTCTTCATTATCTAACAAACCTTTCTGCAGATTTTGGCAGACACTCTAGAAGAAAAGAAAAGGTGTGGACAAGCAGGCTGAAATAAAATAGTAAGCCTTTAAATGTTTAACTGTCCCACTGAATTTTTCATGTTATAGGGACTACTCTTATTACCTGTCTCATTAAATACTGCAGATAAAAAATATTGAGAGGGCATTAAGTTCAGAACAAGGAACTGGTGTGGCGCATGGCTTCAAAACGATGGTGTTATTCAATGCAGACACAAAAAGATAACCCCATCTTTTGTGTTTTTTAAAAAAATAAAAAAACCTTAAATTCCCCTCTTTGAAAAAGAGCTGAGGGGAAGAGTAAATTCATGCCCAAAGGCACGTCACCGATGGGAACTGAGACACTGGTGTAAATGAGAGCTACCCTTTATCAGTATTTACAGAGGAATCCTTTGCACAGGGCTGGGGGATGGTTTTGATTTGGTGGCATTATCCCTCTGCCTGGCCCTGCCAACCTGCAAAGTAATAATGCCGGCTTCTCGCCACAGACTCAAAGTTCCCCATTCTACCCACCAGGGATGGGGCTGACTGTATATTTTTATTTTGTTTTTAATTAATGTTTCCATAGGCCTGTCACTGTGATGCCAATAGGTGTTTTCTGCAGGCCCCAAGACCTTACCCATATTTTCATTTTTAATGAACAATGGGTGACTTAAAACAATGACTTAAAATATTCTAGGATGGCTGATGGAAAAGCCTTTTACAAGTCAGCCTTGAGAAGTGCAGTTCTCGCCACACAGACATTGGCACTTTGGTCATACATGCTAAGTGTGCCCTGAGAATTAACCATGAGCCAATGGGGCCTTCCATCCAGCATGGGTTAGCTACTCCTGCTCTACAGAAAGACCTAAAAAAAAGTATCCAAAAGCCAATCCACGGAGAAAATGGAACAAAAGGCACTGGATTGCCTCTTCACATGCCCTTTTTGCCTGATATAGTTGATAGGGAGGTCTGGCCTGATTGAGACATTTTCTTAAGCATGTTGGTCTGAGGCATTAACTAAATACTGTGGGAAGTGATAAGTTGATTTGGTATTCTTGTCTATTTTGGGGAGGATGAACCATAGCAGAGTATTTACAAAGCAAAGTGTTTGGTCAACAAGTGTCTTGAAGATTTGCTTCCACTTTAAAGACAGTCAAAAATATTTGCTGACAGTTATAAAGTCTCGATGCTTTTGGAAAAACAGCTTAGATGTTATATTTTGTAAAGCTGAAAGACATTATTTCAAAGATGCTTTTAAGAGTTTCCTTCCAGAAGATTGTTATGCTTTCTTTCTTTTGAAGTATTGTTGTTCCGTAATAAAGGGCATGGTGCTGCCGTCAAGTAATATCCCTCCTGCAAGTTTTGTCAGGCTTGAGTTTCTCCCACTTTCCTTCCAATTGCTCAATTTTCACTTGGATGAAATCCTTGAAACTAAACATAGCCATTAGAACTGTGTCAGGTTACAATTTGTTATGAAGTCCGATATAGCAATAGTTCCTCCCCTCCACCTTTTATTATCATGTGCCACAATCTTTGGAGTCTATAGCCTCCCATTCTCTGTAGTGTGGGAACTGCATCCAATATGTATGGAGGTCACACAACACTTAAAGCTTTAATGGATTTGTGGCAACTGGAATACACATACAAACAAACAGAATTCACAGTGCCTGCAATGGAATTTGCCCTATACCAAGTCAGGCCATTGTTCCATGGAGCTCAGTACTGTCAAAATTGACTGGTGGAGGCTTTCAAACCTACAAGGAGACACCAGGGATTGAACCTGGGATCTTTGACTGTCAAAGGAAATCCTCTACCAATGAGCAATTGCCTTTCTCCATCTGAGGCATTCTGCCTAAATATCTGTTACTATACTCAGCGAACCATTTATCCAATTAGGTTTTATTCCACCCTGAATCAAAGTGCTTGAGGCAACACAATCTTGAAAAGTGGGGTTGAGTCCTGATGACTCAGATTCTGTGACTAGCAGGGCCATCTTACCAAAGCAAAATGCAGCTTAGCAACAACAACAACAACAACAATAAGTGACTATGGGCTGATGAGACATGAGCATATCCAATTCCCATTTTCAAACATTGATAAATTTAGGGTCCAATTTGCCACACTAGGGGGCACCTGACACAGGCTCATCTTTTCAATGCCTGAAACCAGCAGTACATATAGTTCATATCACTTCTAATACCCATTCAACACACAATAAGCAATGAAGTGATTGCAATATCATAAGCAAAATCAGGCATCATGAGATACTTTAAAAGTCATGGGATTAGTAAGTACTCTTATTTTACCATAAAGGTAAAAACAGAATGCTTTAAGTGTAATATTTCAAGTGTTCCAAATGTGGGTTCAGTTTTCATTAATTTAGAGTGTTCTGGAACTTTGTAGAATTTTGTAGAACCTTCCAGAATGTTAAAATTACATTTTCCCCAAAGCTCTCGGCATTGTTCTTTATTAGACAAACATATAATGTGAAAAGTATACTTGTGTCATTCCTAAGAACTAAAAGTGGGGAGGATGCTGAAGAAACTCCTTAGCTAGGGATGACCCTGGCACCAATGCTCATTTCTTATTTCTTACTGGACTAAAAACCCTTCCAGATGGGTGTTCTATTGTGGGTGTATTCCGCAACATGTTCTAGATACAATATAATAATGCATTCTGCAATGTTTCACCAATGCTGTCACATTATTGCTGTCCAGAAGTGCTATAAAAAAGAAAAGTGGTACAAAACTAAGCCAGAACATTTGCGGTATAAAAGGTTTTGGGATTTATTGATTTTTCAAAGTATTGAAATTTCAGCCGGAAGCAACAGGATATGCACTGAATGGAAATGAAAGTGTGAATGTCCTCGAAATTTTGTGGGTGCAAATAATGCTGAAAGTAGAATTGTGCACAGTTACTCTAGTAGCATCATGAGTACAAATACTCATGGATGTGCAATAAGAAAGGATGTCTGAAGAGGCTGAAAGGCAAATGGGAACTCCACTACCCTGATTTAGTTAATTAATTTCCATCAGACCATGATACAATACAATTTCCCAAAGAACTGTGACCTCCTCAAGGATATTTCATCTCATCCAAAAACTAAAAATGTAAGAGATTCGTTTGTTTGTTTAAGTTGAAACTCACACTTTTATCATTTGGGTTGTATCTAGTGGTATTCCTTCACAGTGAGAATATTTTGGTCCAGTGGAAGTTTCTTTCAGCAGAACAGGGAGAGTGAGAATTTTTTTTTTTAGATGCTTTCCCCGCCCCCTCCAGCCAACACACCATATTCTATTGCTTCTCAGACTCTCTGGTGTAGATTTGGGGAACACAGAGGGACTCAAGAGGGATGGGAAATAGGCAAACTTGGTTCCCTCCACATTTTGCTGGGAGAATCCTCCACTGCCCTCAAGCGCCTTTCATCAGGAGAAAGACACCATTGGATAGGCCCTTTTGCTTCAGTTGTTTGAGCAATGTTCTTGTTACAACTTTCCACTTTAAGGGCTCTTTGCTGTTGTTGTTTTTTTAAAAAAATATTCCAGATAGAAAATGAACTGTTTTAATAATGAACTTCAGAACAAAGGATTGGCACCAGAGATTTGTGTTGACCTCTGATATGTGTTGTGAATTGTTAAAAATTAAAGAACCCAGAAGTTCAACTTGTTTTTGTCTCACACATTCCGACTCCATAGGAAGGTCATTAATGATGAATTGCAACTAGGTTCTTGGTTCTAATCCTTTAAGCATTCAGCTGGTTCAAACTCTATTTGTTTCGCTGGTGCTCAAGTTAGCAGAGGACCTTTGAAGATTAGGCACGCAGTCATGCAGCCTGTCCACAGTAAATTGCATGTGCAGCAATGCGACATTGTTCCCACATCCATCTTAGGCAGCACAGACTAATTTAATCCTGACATGTTATTGATTCAAAGGGTATTAAAGTCCAATAGCCTCTGTATGAATTTCAGAAAGGTTGCCTCTAACCTGCATCAGAGCTACAGAAATGTTATTTGCGCTTTATTGTTCAGACCCAATCACATAAAGCTACACAGATAACAAAGGCCACAGTTTAGGATATATATTAGTCCCCAAGGAATAATACCAGGTACTTCATAGGTTGGCCATGAATTGAATAACAAATGTCCAATTACCAAGAACAGCCAATGTGGCAGAGCAGTCAGCTGCAGCATACTCGGAAAATGTGGGGTCAGGACAGCAGTGACATAGAGGTTGTGCAGATACACCATCAGAGTCAATCTTGGGCTCCTATTGGTGCCCCCATGAAGTTCAAGCCTCACCGCCATCCTTCCCTGCCCTTGAAACAATGAACTGTTGGAAGGAGAGCACAGTATCATCCCACCATACTTGTTGCTCCTGCTGAGGATTCTTGCATCTTTGGTTGAAATATGATACTGGGGCTGGGAAAGGCAGAGATGTGAGTCTTATTAGAGGCCTACACGGACAGATAACATTTTCAGGTGCCATGTTCAGGCCTCTGAGCAGCTTCAGCTGCCACAAAATATACTAGCCCCTAATAATGGACCGTGTCCTTTATTAGCCAACCATACCATGCATGTGGTTATTTATTCATTTATTACACGTATTTATGAATCTCCTTTCAGCCCACAGAAGCCTCGAAGGCTATATGTAATTACAATGGTTTTTAAAAGGCGGGGGAAAGAGAAGCATAACAAAACCAGAGAGTGGAATTAAAAACACACCCAAACTAGCCTCTTAATTCCATGCACTGTTCTTCAAGCAACAGAGCTAGGTTATGGAACCGATTTGTTATAAGGCCACCCTGCATATGTTCACAACAGCCGATTTTGTGCCAAGATTTTGTGCAAAGAACAGGGAGTCAGAATAACGAAAGGGTCAATACTACCTACCTATCTAGAAGCAGAGCTTCAACCTTTCTTTTGGTTTATTGCTAGTTAGAGCTGTTGCTGAGAAGAGTTAAATAAATATAAGCAAAAATCAATCACTCAAACGAACATACAGAATAGTACTGTGCAGAAATAGACCCTCCAATTTCTTGAAAGTTTTATTCCTCTGGGGAAAGATTTGTGCCTCATTCCTCCTGCATTTGATAATTTTTCCAGAATGGGCAGTATCCAATGCACTTGTTCCTTTAGCTCCTCACCTCCCTCTGTGCACCCTTCACCCTCCCCCAATCTGCTCTGGGGGGGTTTGGGGGAAATCCCAGAACAGGTTTGGGGGGTCTGCAGGGGCTCAGAAGGAGAGGAAAGGAGAAGTTCTGTTGTGCATCCAAAAGTCCTTGCACTGATAGAATGAGTTACTTAAATAGTTGATTGCATACTGTCTTTCAAATTTCAGTTAGTGTGGACTTACTTCATTGCTGTAAGGTGGCCCTGGTGGGAGGTAGAGTGTGTCCCCCAAGCTGCCTGCCCTTCCTAACCTGAAAAAGCTCCATGGGTGGAGTTACCACAGATCCAGCGTGGTGTAATGGTTACAGTGTTAGACTAGGACCTTGGACCCCAGGGTTCAAATCCTTGCTTGACTATGAACTTCACTGGGTGACCTAAAACAGTCACTGCCTCTTAGCTTACCTCAGAGGGGTTATTGTGGGCATTAAATAAGGAGGGGGAGAACCATGTATGCCACCATGAACTCCTTAGAGAAAAATGTGTGGTATAAAGCCAACAAATAAATAAAATAATAAATGAATGTCTTCACCAGGTCTTTGATTGAAGCTTGGGGAACAGGGAGGGTTGTTGAGTGCAGCCAGCTTTTGAAAGAATGAAAGGACGCTCAGAAACATCTCCCAAGTACTGCACCAATGCGAATTTCAGAAAAATTGTCTTTTTCCTTTGATCATTTTCAACCACAATTTCTCTTCTCTGTTTTCTGGAGAACGGTTGAAAGAAATGGAAAAGAATTTTTTTTGACATGGCACTAATGAGCTAAAAAAAGGGATGCGGGTGGCGCTGTGGGTTAAACCACAGAGCCTAGGACTTGCCAATCAGAAGGTCGGTGGTTCGAATCCCCACAACGGGGTGAGCTCCCGTTGCTCGGTCCCTGCTCCTGCCAACCTATCAGTTCGAAAGCACATCAAAGTGCAAGTAGATAAATAGGTATCGCTCCAGCGGGAAGGTAAACGGAGTTTCCGTGCGCTGCTCTGGTTCACCAGAAGCGGCTTAGTCATGCTGGCCACATGACCCGGAAGCTGTACGCCAGCTCCCTCAGCCAATAAAGCGAGACGAGCGCCACAACCCCAGTGTCGGTCACAACTGGACTTCATGGTCAGGGGTCCCTTTACCTTACTTTTTAATGAGCTAAAAGCAACCAAAGGTATCAAAGTATCAGGTCTTTGTACCAACTCTGAATCTTCAGAACTGAACTCAGACCATATGGTACCTCCCCAAGAGGTGTCCATTTGGCCAATGTGACCAACTTTGAGGAAGCTCTGATTGGCTGGAAACTGATGCTGAGAAATTCAATCCCACCCCAACCTAAAGCCCTGCTACCAGTGTCTGTATGATTATTGGTGTGCTTTAAATAGCGTGCTTAATGTGCACATCTCTTTCACTCTAAATCAAGGTAGTATGATGTCCGTTGACTCTTTAAGGACATGATAAAATGAGCCACACAGGCCATTGTTTTCATGGAGGCCCTGAATAGACTTTTAGTACAGACTAGCTCACTATGCAGCCCTTTGGATTCACTCAAATTAGAACAAATCCTGAAACTTACATAAATGATGTAATTTTTAAAATAAATTACTGTTTTATAGAAATCAGCCAAATTATACGTGTTTCAAATACAAAGTGCTATAATTGCTTGATTAAGTGCTCTATTCTAATTGCCAGACTGCACATTAGTACAGGGGAAAGCAACGTGATGCATGGGGCATTCATAGGAAGACAGCTATTTATTTATTTTCTCTTTTTGCTTATCCGTAGAGGATAACTGTTGCAGGCACTTGGCAAATAGTTCTGCTCATTAACTTTTCATTGACACAAGAAATGAGTTACACGTCTATTTCTCACAAATACTTGTCTAGATTTTAAAATAGTTTAATTTCATTTTGTAATTATTTCATTTGTAACCCGGTTTGAATTGCAGCTCATCCATTTTAGGACCAAAAAAAAGCACAACATACTGAAAAACCACACACCCCTTAATGTTTTGTAAACTAAGCATCCAAAGTCAACCAAACAAAAAAATCTTAACACATATTACAACAGTAAATTATTTGCTAATGGTGGATCTAAAGCAGATATTTCCCTGCTCTAAATTTTACTGGAGCAACTTCCCCCAAACTTGTGTTCTTCAGGTACATTGGACTACAACTCCCATAAGCACCATGCTGTATTGTCAATGGCCAGGGATTATGGGAGATGTAATCCATCAACCTCTGAGGGTCTCCAATTTAGGGAAGGCTGCACTAGAGAATGGTAAATGGGCAAGAAGGTTGACAATCATCTTTCTATTTCTGGTTCTATGATTTACAGAATATCCTGATGCTCCCTCTGAGAACAGATCACTTGTTCTGCTGCAAACATCAGAAATCCCATTAATCCCATTACAGCATAAAATGCAAAGCCATGCATTTCGTTTGCTTTTCCACCACGAGGCATGGAGACAATTAGCTCTTCTTTCTTTGAGAGATAAGTCTCAGGTTTGCTCTGTGTCCCCTGCCACATTTTTTGTCATGTCGGCTGTTAGAGAACTCCAACTCTTTTTGCTGGAAATCTATGGAGCATTTAAATGTATATAAAAATGAAGCCTCAGCTGTTCCCTGCCCTGCTCTCATTGTTGCTATGCATCTGTTTCACAACGGCCTACATTAAGCGTCTTAAAATATATTATTGAGGCGATTCTGTCACTAGCAAGCCTACACAATAACATAAAATTAATATAAAGTTGTTAATAAACTGCTTCTTTTTTTAAAGGGGATGAGCTCAGCCTGTTTCAGAAAGCTGCCATCCATCAGATTACTAAACAATCCCTGGCCTAACCCAGTTTCTCATAACTCTTTAAATTGAGGCAAGTGGTGTTACATGTGACTTCCTTCCAAAAGTATTTCCTCGGGGCTTTCCAGCATTTTGCAATGAGCTCTAGAAGTGGCTGAGCAAAGCAATGCATTTTCACTTTTGAGAAGTGTCAACCTTCCCACAGGGTTTTTTTGTTTGTTTGTTTTTTTGCACCCATTAAAATATGGGTGAGGGGCAAGATGGAGGCTCAAGACGGCTGCTCAGGATCTTTCAACTGTGCTTCTCAATGACAAATGAAAGCCTGAGCTGGGCAATACAAGAACAGTGAATTGATTTAGTTGGCACTGAACTAAAGCTTAAATAGTGAGGCTTTGGTACAGTAAGAGTCAGAATTCTACATCTTCTGGAAAAAGTATGAAATCTTGGGTATATGAAGGATACCCTATGACGTTTAAATTGAGATAATCAGACATCCCTAACATTCTCAAATTCAAAAATGGCAAATCCATTTTGTAACGAGATGGGTAGTTTTGAACCTGTGCATTTTGTGGCACTTGTGAGGCATAATTGAGACCAAATACATGCAGAAAATCTCAAAGTGCAAAAGTGAAATTCAGGGAGATTACTGCTCTTATCCAGAGCTTATCCCACCAGCTGCAGGTTCATGGCCACCATTTTTTCTCTGCGAAGCTGGGGGTCCCTCAGAGGAATGCTGGTGGGGAAAGATGAGTCCCCCTCCCTTCCCCCGTTTCTCCCTTCCTATAAGAATCAGCTAAGATGCCCCTTCATTTATTTTATGTTTATTTTTTTAATCACACTCATACCCCACCTTTCCCTGAAGCTGAATGCCATGCTCTCCCAGTCTCCATATTGTCCTCACCACAACCTCGTGAGGTACATTAGGCTAAGAGAAAGTGATGGGCCAAAGGTCACCCAGCAAGCATCATGTCTGAGGAGGGATTTGTACCCTGGTCTCTCAGGTTCTAGTCCATCACTCTAGCCACTACAACACAAAGGCTATTATAGCTTTTGCTACCTATGAATGAATGGGGCAGAGAAAGTGGTGTGTCCAAGTTTAACATGAAACTTTGCTTTCTGGCAGTATTGGAGCCATCCAACTAATGTTTCTCGTGTGTGTGTGTGTGTGTGTGTGTGTGTGTGTGTGTTTTCTTAAATATAAGAGACGACAGACATTTTTCTGCAAAGATACATCAGTGAAAGTTCATTAGCTTTAATGATAAGAAATGAGGATTTGGTTCTTTTGTCTTTTCAGCTGCACTGTCTCCATTCATTTTAACTAAGGAGCTTTAGGAATTATGTCCATTTCCAATGCTAAAATATTGTATACATCTGCAAGCTCATAAGGGCCATTTAAATTAATTCACACAATACGCCGGCTACGAGCAATCGGCAGTAATAAATGTTTACTGAACTAAAGCACACAATATTATTGCTTTTCACTACTGAACAATTCAATGGGACTGTTATCTTTATCCTTTGCAAAAATAAAAAATGGATTGCCGCCTGCTCAGGCTAAGCAAGCGGGAAATACGATCCTCTGGAAAGCAAACAGTATGCAAATTCACTGGGAGGAAAAATCAACAACAGTTCTCTTGCAAAATAATCTTTTTGCACACTGTCAACATAGCGCAACTGCTGAATATAATAAATGAAAGGACACTATAACACTAGTCAGGCATTTCCAAAAGAAGCAAAGATAATTGTGTTAAAGAGGAGAGCCAGGCTGCGCTCGCTCAGCCGGCCTCTGTCGTCATCCTTTGCCATCATCCTGACCCAGCACTGCCAACAGGTTCCAGTCATGTCTGCAGAGCAACGGACTGCTAAAAGCTGACTGTCAGTCCTTGCTAACTGAAACCCTGAGCACACAGGCTTTACATCTCATTGAGATAGTCTGCACAAACTTGGAAGGCTGCCCTGATGCAAATATGCCACTCCTCATGGACAATATTGGCAAGGGGCCATGTGGTGGCAGGGTAAGCATGTGAGACCCTGCTGTATTCCCTCCTGTGTGTATTGCCTGAGGCCTGACTGTTCACTGGGGAAGGATACAGCTGCCATGTTACACCACTGCTGAAAGAACTGCACTGGCTAATAAGATAACTTCAAGGTGTTGGGACTGGTATACAAAGCCCTATACAACTTAAGACTGGGATATCTGAAATATTGTCTCACCCTTTATATACCTAGTCGCTCACTGTGCTCTGTAGGTGAGGGCCTCCTGCAGATACTATCTTATCAGGAGCCCAACCACCTATGTATTAAAACGTAAGGTGAAGAAATAGAGATAAGTTGCCCCAATGCATGGGCACAATATCCATGTAAACTGGAAAATGATATAATTATGAAAACAGTAGAGCTGTGCTGAATGTTCACCTGCAAACATTTAGGAAAGCAAATAGCATGTTTTCATGGGTGCAGAAATAGTTCCTAGACAATCCCTGGTTTCAGCACTGTTCACAGATGTTTTGCTGACATATTGTTGTTTCAGGGGCTTTTCCTCTCTCTGACTTCTCTCTGTTGGAGTGATGCCAGCCAGTGAGAGGCTCCATAGTCAGTGTGATGAAGTCACTGAGGGAAAATGTAGACAACTTAAGTTTGGGTCACTGTTTCTCTCCATGCATATGATGAATGAGTGGAGGTGGACCAAGATCATGCCTGCTGAGCCCAAACTTCAGTGAACATATGAAAGGGGCCTTACACATGTACAGGATTTAAGAATGTGTGAAAGAACCTTCATACATACAGCCACGTGTACAAAGAAGCCCTTTTCATGCATCTACTCTGCATGGAGATTGCAGATAGCAGACATGGAGAGCTCAAACAACCAGAACTAGGCTGCTTCCTGGACAGGTCTCATGAGGGATCCTAATCAGTCAGGAGCATAATGTATCTTCTCTAAACCGGCAAACCCTTGAAAATTGACAAGAGACTAGGAGAGCTTCTGGGTCGCCTTTATGAACCACAGTTTTCAAGTGCTCCGCCAGCTTAAAGGAGGTCATTGACAGAACACTGTGCAGCACGATGCACAGTGTGAGTCTTCCGTCTCCCTTTTTAGAGCACTTGTTAATTGGCTAGGGCAGGGGTTGGTGTGGCAAACATTCTCACCTCCTTACAGTGTTCCACGGACATTTACTGAAATGAGAAGAATGCTTTTGGCATCTGATGAAAATTTGCTCCAGAGGGCTGGATGACCTTCCAGAACAGTGTGGAAATTGCTGTTGGGGGCTCCAGGGGAAATCGCCTCCACTCCTCATCCATTAGTGGAAGCTGCTGCTAGGTCAAAATCTCTTCTGTTAATGTAAAGACTCCTTCTGTTTGCAGAAGGAACCAACCAAATGCAATCCAATGATGATGACGATGACGACAGCATAATCACACCTTGCAGCTAGGGTGAAATTATCCTAATAGGTTGTACATCACTTTCAGTCTCATTGAAAATGCATTTCACTGTATCTTTAGTGCTCAAATTAGATACCTTTTGCTGGATACTGCATCATATCCCCATCATGACCCCGTATCCAATCCACAGTAAAGTGATACCTCAGTTTAAGAACGATTTGGTTTACAAACTCTGCAAAACCGAGAATAGTGTCCTGGTTTGAGAACTTTACCTCAGCCTAAGAACGGAATCCGAATGGTGGAAGGGCACTGGTAGCGGGAGGCCTCATTAGGGAAAGCGCGCCTCGGTTTAAGAATGGTTTTGGTTTAAGAACGGTCTTTTGGAACAGATTAAGTTCGTAAAACGAGGTACCACTGTACTGCACTACCGTGATATCCAAAGCCATCTTAACACAAACTTAACACAAACACAGTCACTGACTCCTCCATACCCCAAACCCTAAACAAACCTGACATCTTAAACCCACTTTAGGTTCCACTGAAATTAGTGGTGCGTACTTCTGAAAAAGGAAAAAAACACACATTGGTTACAATCGTGCACACTTAGATTGCCTAACTCCCATTTGCTTCAAGTGGGATTTATGAAAGCCAACTCTATGAACGATAGCAGCCTTACCTTCCATCAGAGCAGCTGGCAGGATCAGGCTGCTGTTGAATTAAAATGGATTTTAAAATATTTTTATTCAAACTGAGGCTACAATCCTATACACATCTTCCAGGGAGCAAGCCCCATTGAGAACAGTGGTATTTCATTCCAAGTAAACATGCACATAATTGCACTTCACCTATGTATTCATCCATCTCCAGTATTATGAGTCAGGACACAGTAGCATGGCGGCACAGTTTGCATAAAGGTCAAATAATATTAATAAAGCAGGTTAAATGTACTTTGTATTAATTAATAACTCACTACACTAGTAAACATGGTGCCTTCCAGATGTTGCTGCCATAGAATTCCAATAAACAGTGGCCATTCTAACTGGGGATCATGGGAGTTGTAGTCCAATAACATCTGGGGGGCAACAGTTTGGTTACCCCTATAAAACACATTCTCCAACAACCATCAGAATAAAAAGCCAATGTAAAGTATTTTCTAAAGAACTGAAGATGTAGGCCTTTA
Source organism: Podarcis pityusensis (assembly GCF_964106645.2). Lineage (NCBI taxonomy): Eukaryota > Metazoa > Chordata > Lepidosauria > Squamata > Lacertidae > Podarcis > Podarcis pityusensis. The sequence continues at coordinate 60,132,903 of NC_138032.1, forward strand.
TATGTATGATATAGAGTTTTTAAGTCCTACCTTTCTACTGCCTCTGCTAATTCAAGACAGCTTACAACAATTTAAGAGTTATGTTATTTAATAAAGTTTATATACCGCTTATTACTGGAAAGAAAACCACTTAGCGGTTTACAGAGAACACTGAAATATTCATCAAAACATATGAATGAAAGCAAATGTTAAAAGTTGGCATAAAATTTTATCAAAATATAAATAACATCAGTTAAAACCTAACCTTTACATAAATGACCAAGTACTCAGTAGACAAAAACCTGCCACAATAAAAATGATTTCAGCAACCAGCGAAAGAAAGCTGGAGAATTTAGGGAATGCACTATCCAAAAGGTGCCTAGCTTTCCTCTACATTTTAACACCGCTAAAAATGAATTTCAGCAGGCAGAAGAAGCTGGCATGTAGTTATCATTTCTGATTTAACTTTTGAGATATGATGTCGTCTTATAAAGGCAAAAATGAATCTTTCTAGTTAGAGAGACTTGATGACTTATACTCTGGGGAATGGGGTTCAGAGCCCTTCCAGACCCTCAGGTCACTGGAGCAGATTCATTCCAACATGAAAAGGCACTTGAATCAAGCTCAGTATGTGTAATAAATATTCACAAGCACTGCAGAGCCTGTGCCATACTATACTGGCATATCTCCTTGACACGAGCTCTCAGTGTTTACAAAAACCACACATAATCGTCCGTAGATATAAAAGCCAGTTACCAGAGTTCTGAGTAGCGACAATGATGAATTTCAAAATGGGAGGGAGGGTTGCAGCTCCAAGTCCCCCAGTTCAAGATGCCTGAGTCCTGAACAGGCAGGCAGAAAGCTGCTTGCCTCAAAAATGAAGGTGGCCCTGTGGAGACCCAAACACATTGAGGGGAATTTCATTGGTCAAAGACTGCTCACCGGTGCCTGGTTCCTGTTACGCACACACTCACCAGTCTATCTGTGGCTTCAATGGGAGAAGCTTGAATTGGGGGCCAGGACACAGTAGCAAGGCGGCTCGAGCAGTGGTCCATAACGCCACCTTCCCCTTTCCCCATCCTTCTTTGAAAACAGATGCTGCTCCAGTGCCATCATACAGCTTCCATCATCCCTGGTGGAAATGGGCAGGCCAGAGATGGTGGGCAGTGAAGTTCAGCTCTATGCTCCCAGGTGGAAGCAAAAGCATGGAAGTGCCACACTAGAGCCAACCGCTTCCTGAACCTGGCCTCGAAGATAAGCAAATCAGGGATGGTTTCCTACTTAAGGTAGGTTGTAGTGTCTGCCCTAATTCTGCCCACAGAAGTCAAGCAGAGGTATTTGTCTCTGCAAGCACCTCTGGCCTGTTTATTGAACCACCTCTGATTACAAGCTAATCCAAAACCTTCTCAGTTGTCCAATTCCAGGTCATCCAAGCACTCTCCCCCTCCTTTGAAAGTGGCAGGTCTGATGCGAGTTGTGATCCAGCGACATGATTCATCATTGAGTGATATGCAACGTTGGTCATAAGAGTAGATCCATTTAAATGTGTGGACCAATGTAAATTGTTTTTAATTGGTCTACCCTGAGTATGACTTAGTTGGATGTCACCCATCCTTCCAGAAGTCCCTGCAAAATACCAGCCATGTCTACAATGTCTATAAACATGCCTACTTTTCCTTATAGTAATGGACATTTTTCAAGTTAACAATTTCAAGCTAACAAGGTTTATGATACAGGAAGCAGAATCAGAGAATTTGTGAAAGAATCATAGAATAGAATCATAGAATCATAGAGTTGGAAGAGACCACAAGGGCCATCGAGTCCAACCCCCTGCCAAGCAGGAAACACCATCAGAGCACTCCTGACATATGGTTGTCAAGCCTCTGCTTAAAGACCTCCAAAGAAGGAGACTCCACCACACTCCTTGGCAGCAAATTCCACTGTCGAACAGCTCTTACTGTCAGGAAGTTCTTCCTAATGTTTAGGTGGAATCTTCTTTCTTGTAGTTTGGATCCATTGCTCCGTGTCCGCTTTTCTGGAGCAGCAGAAAACAACCTTTCTCCCTCCTCTATGTGACATCCTTTTATATATTTGAACATGGCTATCATATCACCCCTTAACCTCCTCTTCTCCAGGCTAAACATGCCCCGCTCCCTTAGCCGTTCCTCATAAGGCATCGTTTCCAGGCCTTTGACCATTTTGGTTGCCCTCCTCTGGACACGTTCCAGTTTGTCAGTGTCCTTCTTGAAAGAATCTGTGCAAAACCATTATGGCAGAATGCAATGCCGGTGTGGATTTCGCCAATACAATCCATGAGCTAATTCCTGCTCCTCCTCCAATACTGAACACATTTTTTAAGAATGACATTTTGTGCCAAGGTGACATTTTATCCTGTATTCCTCCATGTGTATTCATGTGTGCATGAAGATTTCGCACTGGAATTACTCCCACAACCCCCAAATAAACTGTTGCAGGATGCAGGAAGCAAGTCTCCAGATACAGAAAAGGCCAAGCATACTTTTATGCACATGAGACATAAATAGCAAAACTCACCTGGAGCCATCCAGATGAACGCTAAGAATCCTGAACTTGCTTACTGTGAAGCTATGTGCATGGAACACTGGTTTGTGACCTGTGTGCTTAACTAGCACATCACTAACTCTGGTTTATTTTGCCCGTCTGCAAAAGGATATAAATCTGGTGCCATGCACTTTGCACTTACAGCTTTTCAGAAGTACTGCATTATTTTAGAGAGAAAAATGCCGGCCTGTTTTTTGTTCCTACAATTGAAAAACAACACACAACCTACTTATGCAGTTATTATTTCAAACTCCTTCTGCTCGGTATAGTCACTTGTGCGGGTTGTATGTGCTGACGTATTATAATCTGAGTGTAGGAATAAATTTATGGGTAGAAAGCATGCTGAATATTGTCTGTTAATGCAGTGAAGAACCTTTCTGCAAATGAAGCATGCTTGAATGTCTGTAATTACTATGGATACATGCACATGTCCTACACCATGTGCTATGAACCTGTTTTTCCTAGGCTTGATAAAACACATTCTGGCAAGCTACAGATGCCCCACAGCACATCTACACCAAAGCATTCAACACATATACTGGTCTGACCTGTCTTCTTGCATTTCACAAATGCTGAAGTGGAATGGCCTGCTGTGAATATTTTTATATTTCCAGAAGGAATGCCTTGGAAGATAATGTTTTCCAGGTGATATACTTTTAATTCTCTTTTATGCGTTGCATCATCAGGGCATTACTATCTTTTACCCCTCGGTAAAAAGGAAATGAGTTGTGTCTGATCGATCTAAAAAGGCAGAACGATGGCCAGAGAGATGTGTTTCTCTCTCAGTGATTCATACATATTTCCAGGGAAGAAGTGTCAAAGCTCTGTGGAATTTGCTTTTAAGCACTGCTGCTTCTAATGCATTAAAGAACATTACACCATATATTTTTATGAGGGGAAAAACAACAACAACCCAGATATCATTTCACCTGTTTTTCCAATTCAACGTTTAACCCATTTGAACTTTTTGCACTGGGGATTTAATAACAGGAGGAAGCATGGTGCTTAATGAAAAAGAATGAATTTTGAATTTCTCACTTAGTACATCACGAACACAGCAGGAATACACACCATGCCATGGAGATCCACACTGGTTTGCATATCACATTTGTAACTCATTAATATGATTTGCATATAATGATGGACGTGTGGTGCTATATCTGAAATAGGAATCCACAAATCTGAAAAACTTCAGCCAACCCTTCAAAACCCTGGATACACAAATTTAAAAATTATGTGAGATGGGAAAATAATAATGTCTGGGAGCTTAATTTTGCTTCTCCGCTTATTTGTTTCTCTGGACTTGGAAGGAATTGACAGGGCAGGAAGTCTAACTGCTGCCCTAGGCTCAGCTGGGGGACCAACCAGCGCCAGAGCAAGGGAAGAAGGGGGCATGAGAAGATGGCAGCTTTTAGAACATCAGAAAAAGGTCCTGGAAAAAATCTGGAATGGGTGTGGGTGTGTGGCAGCTGGAGTATCATGGACGTGCAATGCCTGAAGGGGATAAATATTCTTTGGCATGATATATTCCACAGTAGTTTGCATACCACTGAAACTATAGCATCTGGAAACCATTGTATTTCAAAATACTTTTCTTCAAGACTTGATTATTTGGAATACATTCTACTTGGGGCTATCTTTGGACTTTGTCCAGAAGCTCCAGCTGGTGAAAAATGTTTTGGTGAGGGTTTCAGTGGGGACAGACCATGTCCAGCACATCATTGTGGCACTTAAAACCATGTTAAAACCACATGTTTGCAGGCCAAAGCCTGGGTAGATTAAAATACCTTAGCATTTTAGTCCACATACATATTTTTTTCAAATATGCACTGGCCTTCAGATAGCTGGTGTTGCTAATTCTGCAAATTATCAGCAGTATGTTTTAAGCTAATGTACCCTGTGGAGGAACAGTTGTTTCTGAACTACCATTTCCATTTCACAATTCTGTGCTAACCGGTTTTCATTGCACCCGAACTGTAAGGCAATGCTTCTTATGTAGCTTTCCTCAGTCTGCTAAAGAACAAACAGGTTCTGGATTCCTAGACATTTCTAATGTAAATGGTAAAGGTAAAGGTAAAGGGATCCCTGACCATTAGGTCCAGTCGTGACCGACTCTGGGGTTGCGGCACTCATCTTGCTTTATTGGCCGAGGGAGCTGGCGTACAGCTTCCGGGTCATGTGGCCAGCATGACTAAGCCGCTTCTGGTGAACCAGAGCAGTGCACAGAAACACCGTTTACCTTCCCACCGGAGCGATACCTATTTATCTACTTGCACTTTGACAAGCTTTCGAACTGCTAGGTTGACAGGAGCAGGGACCGAGCAATGGGAGCTCACCCCATCATGGGGATTCGAACCGCCGACCTTCTGATCAGCAAGTCCTAGGCTCTGTGGTTTAACCCACAGCGCCACCTGCGTCCCTTGCCTGTAAATGGTACTTAGCCTGAATGAGATAATTCAAATAGTTTTCAGTTCAGTAACTACCATATAAAACATTTAATTAACTTTCCTACAGTGCCAATAAGTTGCTAGCATGAGCTCTTTCTTTTTGTTAGCTGGATGAAGGGGAACTTAAATCTTGTTCTCATCTCTGGTATCTATTTTTATCATGCAATCTTCTCCAGTGGCTCTACTAATATTAATACATTGTACGCAACATTTTATATGCAGCATTTACTGTCACTGCTAGTGGTGAGCTCCACTCTTGAGAAACCATTGGGGAATTTCTCCTCCCCCTAGAGAAATGTGATGAAGTGGGTCTCCCCAATTGTCTGTCCACAAATAGGTCATAAGTGCACAGTTTTAACATTTATTTGAGGGGTGGGGGAAACAAACACCAGTTTAGGAGCCTGAACTGCCCACCCAGAAAACTTTACACACATACACACAAACACACATCCCTACCTCTCCGAGTTGGGCAGTAGCAGAGCAAAAAAGAAAAGAAAAAAAGGGGGGGGACACCAAACATAGCACTGAGGCGGATGGAGTTCAGAACCCTGATGAGTTCTGCTTCACAATCATCAGACTGATGAGGGTAGAGAAGATGATTTGATGAGGGGAAATATGATAATCCCCCCCTTAGTTGATCATCTGAGGAGTGGGGTTCTGGGGTGTCCTGTGTGTGTGCATGTGGACCATGTGGGGGTTGGTCCTCAGGACAAATCTAGTTAAGACCCACCCCCTAGATATAGAGGACAGTGTTTTTGCTAATTGCACATTTATTTATATTTTGTTTAAGAGATATATACCCATCTTTCATTAAAAAGGGAGGGGGAGAAGAAGTCACTCTGTAGGTGCTGCTTTTATAGGTGCTGGATAGGACCAGTTTTGTCATCGCACTTGCTGTGATGTTATTCCTAGGAGGCAATGCTAGCGTGAAGCCACAATACTAATTCTGTAGAGTGAATAAATCCATGTGACACAAACCAGGCACTGGAGGACTCCCATCTATGTAATGGAGGAAGAACTGAAGGAAGAATGCAGTTCCAAGTTCAGATGGTGAATTCAGCCTCCAAGCAAATTATTACCATTAACTAACTACTGTTACTTCCACTGCCTTGAAAGTCCTGGTGATGTGCTTGCTGGCATAAATGGTTTTGGGTTTCGCCCCCAGCAGACCAGACTACATATTTTTTTTTTAAATGGGCAATGGATTGGATTTGGACACTCACACTTGAAACTGAGTAGAAGTCCTCCTTTGATATTCCAATGCACCAGAAAGAGCATTTGTATATTTTGTTTATCTTACGAATCATTGTTACCACTGGGAAAACCAGTGCAAACTGAGGAAGAAGAAATGGATGACTTCTAAGAACCCTGGGATATTTTCTTCACAGGTGGCAAGGTGTCCTCAGCACAGAAGTGGGGTGTCTTGAGAACCCCCTGCAGTGGTGTGACTAGGAGGTAACATTCACTATGCAGCTCCAAGTCAGAGTGGAGTTACCCATAGAACAAAGATGGGACACATGAGGATCTTCAGACCAAAAATGTCTGGAGGTCCACCATGATAGAAACATAGGGAGTTACCTTGTACATGTACACAGTCCTATAAATTGTTCTACTTAGCTCAGTATTATCTGCACTGACCGACAGTGGCTCTCTGGGACTTCAGGCACTGCCACCATGCTACTATCCTGCCCCACCCTCATCCCTGTCATAGTGCTTATAGACAGGCAGCCTTTCTTGCAGCAGCTCATAGCAAGTCCGTAGCTTAGTGACAATAATCTTCTTTGTATGCAGAAGGTCCCAGGTTCAATTCTCAGCATCTCCTGGTAGGTCTGGGAATGTCCTTTGCCTAAAATCCTGTACTGCTACTGCAAGATCAGTGCAGATAGTATTGAGGTAGACAGGCCAGTGGTCTGACTAAGTATAGGCCAGCTTCATGTTACAGCAGTGTGTTGGGAGTTCAGGCATTAACAAGTTAAGTTGAATACCCCATGCAGATTCTTAATAAAATGTGTCCAAGTTAATTCCAATTATTGTATGTTGTCTTCACTCAGCAACGAGGGTAATGGGTCATTGAATTAGTAATGTATAGGGAAAAGCAGTTGAAATAATTAAATGCAGTGGCGTTTGTTAGGGGAAAACACAGTAATTCCAAATTAATGGGGAATAATTGTGAAAATTGCCACCTGGAAATAGATCCAGGAGACAGTAATTCAAAGTGGGAGCTCTTAATTCCTGGCAAATGTGATAATGTTGGTGGAGACCACACTCAGTAATCATATATTATTTCTGCTTCTCTAACCCTTCCAAAAAGCAATATAGGAAACTGACAGGGTAAATGGGGGTATTTAAATGATGCTGAAAAGCATGAAGGCTGCAATCCTGTACACATTTACCTGGGCATAAGCCAAACTGAAAACAATGAGACTTCCTTCCAAGTAGACATGTACACCACATTTAACACCACAGGCTTAGGTTTCACAAGCAGAACCTATAAAAACTCAAAACCCATAAAAATGAAAACGTCAGCATGTATTTTTTTTATCCAAAAATGAATATTTCACAAGGAATTTAATCATCCGCCACCCCGCAGAAATCAATTTCTTAAGAATAATATAATAAAATCTCAAAATGCTAAAAACAACCCGCCTCTCACTCTACGTGAAAGGAAAAATGAAAGTCCTGTATGTGCAGGTTTAATTGTTTTGCTTAAAAAACAGACATTTCTCCACCACCACCAACATGGTTACTTCTCTTTTAAATACTACTGCTTAGTGAACTGATCAATAAAAGAGCCAGTGTGATACAGTGGTAGACCAGGGTCCCCATCCCCACTCCTTCACCAAGAATCTCCCTGGGTGACCTTGGGCCAGTCACTCACTCTCAGCCTAACCCACCTCACAAGGTTGTTGTAAGGATAAAATGGGAAGGGACAGAACTATGTATACCGCCTTGAGCTCCTTAGAGATCTAAATGCACACAATCAATCAGTCCGTCATCAGAATACTGTCAGTGTCTGCCTAAGTTCGGAAGCTGGTTGTGGTGTTTCCACATAAATGATGTCACTACAGAAAAGACTTGCCAATCAAACCTCCATTAACTGTGGCACCAGCTTACCTGATGCCTGGACTGTTTGACCTTGAACAGACTTCAATTTTTGTGCTCTTTGTCTCTCTTTCCCCAGAAAATATTTTCCCCATTGTCATTTCATTTGTGTTAGCCTTTGTGATTTCAACTGTCTCAATGACCTGTGGACCAAAAGCATCCCTGTATATTACCTATCAGCCATTTCCCAGGACATTTGTTCCTCTTTTTATTGTAGAAAATGGGCTTAACATCTACTTTTTGCTGACATGGGTGTTTTGGGCCATTATATTTCATGTGCAGAAACCAACACTTTATCAACAATAAGCACCACTGGAAAGAGATGGAGTGAGTCGAAGAGTGCATCTCTGATCATGTCCCAATCTCCTAAGATTGCTATAGCCGCAGCCTAAGGTCATCAATCTGCAAAGAGTAAACTATGCTGAGACTCTGGAAATAAACAATACATTCTCCTGATACATGTGAAGCTCATTTTCAGAGGGGGAAATACAACCAGACTTTGTACCTGGAGATTGTATAAAACAGCAGGTGTGTGGCAACCTCCCCATTTTTTTCTTGAAAAGAATAACATCTGAAATGACCTTCCAATGATACAAAGCCTCTTCTCCTTACAGAGGGGAGGGGTTGTGAGCAGGCGCCGTTTCCTGCATTGGCAGGGGCATTTTGGCCCCTGCCCAGCTATCCCAGCTGCTGCGTCACACCCCTGGGCAGCCAACCAATCAGGTTGAGGCTTGGGGGTGGGGTTTTGCCACCCAAATGCGGCCACAGCGCATTATCCAATGCCTAAGCCAATACCTCTCACAGGCTGTAATCAATAAAGTTGTGGCCTTTTTTAGCCCATTAACCTAATATATTGTGTCCATGTGTCTTTCTTATTCTCAAGCGGCTGGCGGGTCCTTGAATCACAAGGTAAACTGCAGCAGATTGGCCTACCATGAAGAAGATGAAGAAGAAGGAGGAGGAGGAGGAGGAGGAGGAGTTCTGATTTGATATCCTGCTTTATCACTACCCTAAGGAGTCTCAAAGCGGCTAACATTCTCCTTTCCCTTCCTCCCCCACAACAAACACTCTGTGAGGTGAGTGGGGCTGAGAGACTTCAGAGAAGTGTGACTGGCCCAAGGTCACCCAGCAGCTGCATTTGCAGGAGAGGGGACATGAACCCTGTTCACCAGATTACGAGACTACCGCTCTTAACCACTACACCACACTGGCTCTCAAGGTTTAAGAGACCTCAAGCCTCCACTTAGCCTTGCTTCATGTTACAAGTAAAACAAAAGGTGTGGTTCTACTCCATTCCCCACATGATGGCAGGGATGGGCTTAGAATGACATCCTTCTCTGACAGCCTCTCACAGCTGAAAGAGGCATTATTGGTGGAGAGAGGCTGCCCAAAATGGAGTTGAATTGGCCATAAACCACTGAATCCTCTGCTACTCCTGCTTTCAGAGAGAGACCTGATATGGGTCCCTCAAAAAAAAAAAAAATGCCCTATGACACAAGGAGCTGGCGACTTAGGATTGTTCTGCCCATAGGTGCCAACACCCTGGGTGCCCAAGCACACAGAAAATTGCCCATGAAGGGGTCGGGCACCCATGGGCCGAGCACCTAGGCACCCACAGTTGTGGAACCAAGTTGGTACTCCTGGCTCTGCCCATCTCATAAAGTAGAGTATATTTTATGCTTTGTACACATAAAGTTCTAGATTCAGTCCCAACAACTCTAATGAAAGTTTTTCAGAACTGACAAAGACCTTTGCCTGATACTGCGGAGAACACTGAGCTAGGTGGACAAATGGCCCAGCACATTATTAACAGGAGCATGCCTATTTGTGCCTATTCAGAACTAAACTCCATTGAGTTCAATAAGTCTTATTGGTTGGTTGGCATCTGTCTTGAGAGACAATGGAGTGCACCTCTTGGGGTGAAGTCAAACTGCTGCATTAGCAGCACCAAAGTGACCTCCCTGGGTGCAAGCCTGGGCATTGTGTATGGAGGTCCTGGGCTGCCCAGATGACAAGACCCTCCTTTTTGCCCCACTGATGTGGTCCAAAAGAAAGCAGAGTAATGTGTTTGGCACCAGCTTGGCTGCAGGAGTTGTCAGCATACAAGGTGCCATCCAACCATCTTAGGGACTCCACTCTGGATTTGTGTGGGGTTTACTTCTTAGCTTTTCCTTCTCCCAAAGATACCCTGAAAAGCATTGGAGGTTTAGGACCAGAGTTTTCCTTCTTCTATAGGTTGCTCAGACCTTTGGAGGGGGGGGTATGAAAGGAGTAGCTCTCCACCTTCTGTAGCAGTTTCTTTTTCTTCTTCTTTTTAAAGTTGTAATTCAAGGGATTTTTCAAGTGCAGTTTTAATAGATATTTTTAGACTATGCTTTAAAATTGTCAAATTACCTCTTTCTATACCCTGCCCTGGGACTAGATGATGTAGGGTGGGCTATAAACATTTATAATAAATACATAAAATAAATATAGGTATTTTGCTTTGAGGATAGCCATATCAATGAAATATGGTCCCCTGAAGTCTGCTATGTGTAGCACTGTTTCTGCTATCCACTCTGTTCTAAGAGCTATTCCACTAAGGTGCCATAGCACTTGATGATTGATGGGGATCCATTGGTCAAAGTGAAGAAGTCGCATTCTTTTACTCAATTGCCTTACCGTGCTGCTTTTGAAAGTTGTTAGGACTACTATGGAACTTTCCATGCAAAGCTAGCCTATACCAATGATGAGCTAGTTAGACTTCTGGCTGGATTTGGTGTATGGCAGTGCTCTAAGCCCTCAAAGAGCTTGATCCACTGTCCAGTTAAGCCAAAGAACTTGGATTGAAGTCACTTTGTATAATGTAGATGAAAAAAGACTTCGAGCAAGCTCTTCCAGTTCTTTTCACCAAAGGGAAGGCTGAAGCTGAAATCCTTTTCAACTTCAAAAGGATAAAGGCTGCATTCCTAAACCGGTTGTGTGCTGGAGGTTTTGAATGTGTTCTTTTTCATTCACAGACAAAAGCTAGTTTTGTGACAGAAGTGTACAAGCAGTCTAAAGGAATGCCAATTGTACATATTATAACAGATATTAATTTGAAAGACACTTATTCCAATTTTATGTTGAGACGGAAATTATCACTCAGTAACTATAAACATTCATTTGCTTGCTCCATTACATTGCACTAATGCTGGGCAAATAACCTGCCACGAATAAATGAACTGCTGGATTTTTCCTCTTCATCTATTAGCAAATTAGCCACAAATGATCAACATTTGTCATTATTGAATTATTAGAAATATTTGAGGGGAAGACTTATGAGTTGAACCATATGCACGTCTATTCAAAAGCATGTCCTCTTAAATTCAGTGAAACTTACTCCTAGGGCTAAGGTGATGAATCTATTTTTAGATCAAGGGCCAAGCACGGCCCACCCATGAGACAAGGTGAGGAGACCACCTCAGGCAGCAGGATTCACAGCCGCCTCTCAGTGAATAGGAGGCACTGCTATTCTCCTGCCACCCCTCGGGAGGAAATGGTGTACACTGCCCTCTAGGGCCCCTGCACAGAGTGGGCCCCATTCCCCATCACAATGGCCTTTGAGTCCCACTTCAACCATAGGGTAAGGTTCATCTGATTCCCCTGCTTGTGATGAGAACAAATCATTATTTCCCCCTTGTTCCCAATGTAGATTTTCACTCACCCCATCTTCCCTGGTGGGGATGGCCAAGTGGGAATTTGAACCTCGGTTTCCCAGGTCCAAGTCTGATACTCAGACTACTACACCATGCTGGCTCTCAAATGACTAGTCTATTCTCCATGCTTGGATAGCAGTTCTCCTAGTGGTCAGCAACAGGTGGATTAAACATGGACAAAAGATTCATTCCACAAGCAAAGTGAAGGAGGAGAATTTCCAGCTATCTTATAGACTGGCAATAAAACCAGTGACACCATTTTGTATCTGCCACTTATCGAGATGGTCATAAGTATTATGACCAATTTGAAAGGGGCTTTGGCTTTGTTTATTGCAGAGGAGGAACATTTCTTCCAGAACACAGCCACCGATAATACTTGGATAATGGTTGCTATTAAAATCCTGTTTTACTGTCAGCAGAATTTGCTAATGAGGCAAGCTGACAAGTGCATGAAAGTCCATGTGGCAACATCCCTGGCATTAAGAAGCATTTTTGAACATGTAGTGTTGTTTGGCCGTTAAGTTACTGATAGGAAAAATACTTAGTCACTTCCCAGCTGTTCAGTGGCAAGCTACGACATAAAATTTAAACCATTAAATAAGTCTGAAAGCAAGAGAACAGGTGGCAAATGGTTTATATGGCAGATGGTGCCTTTTTAATATTTGTACTGGCTGCTAATTTACAATACAAGAGTCCATAACAACCACGCCGTATTTTACCTTTCTTATTCCAGAAATTGGTGAATTGTAGGAGGGTATGTGACAATAAATACCACAATTCTTCTTTGTAACAGGTAGAGTTATTCTTTGGCTAGCCCGATGAAGCAAATATAAAATGTATAACAATGGATTTCTATTCCAGGTGTCCTTTGATCCCAAAATGCGAATGAAATTCTAAAGCTTGTGTATTTTAGACCCTTAAACTCATCTCAGTTTCACAGTGCCATCCTAACTACATCGTGCTGAATTTAATGTGGCTTACTCTCAGGTAAGCGGGGCTAGGAATGCAGCTGAAATTTATGTTTAAAAAACTCTGAAAGTTCTATGTAGGTCAATAATAAGCAAATAAATCCCCTTCTATTTTGCTTTCTAGAAGAGAGCATATTTTATAATAGGCAGATGCACTGAAGAGTTGCCTCTTTCTTATTATAGTAATACTATAGTCAGATCTCTATGAGAAAACCCTGCTTCCATGGCACATTTCACCCCTTTGCCTGGTTTATGAATAGGTAAACAAATGAATAAGTAAAAATTCCAGAGCAGCTAAAAAGAGACACAGAGACAATTGTGACAAACAAGACATGCAACATCAATCCTTCTAAATTAAAATGGGAACAATCATGGCATTGTAAATACCATCTGATATGCAAAATCATCACCTGCTAAATACACAATGCAAGATAAATAAGGGTAATAATTGTTTTATAAAGCGTGGCATCACATAATCTTATGAGCGCAGTATCTATAACATGGGTTTGCTCTTATTTGAAATGTAAAGTACGGCGCAGGTGTATAGGCATTAATTTGAAAAGATCTGTACTGGCCAAGACCCAACTGCTTTGAGACTTGGATCTAACCACCAAACCAGTTTCTGAAGCATTCTCTGGAGCTCATATCAGCTGCAGCCTGAGCTCATTGCCCCAGTTCCACTTCTGCTCGCTATGGTGGTATTGCTGCCTACCGCTATCATGTTGAATTAAACACCTATGCATTAATATGTGCTACATAACAATTATTATTTATAAAGTACCTGAAACACTGGCTCAGTATTATCTACACCAAGGGAAACCAAAGTGACGTATTCCAGATATTCTTAGACAATTGCAGTGTTCATCTGTCCCCAGCCAGAATGGCCAATGGTAAGCTGTAGTTGCATTGGCTATCCCTGGTCTATACTTTCATCAGGCAGCAGCTTTCCAAGATTTAAGAGACACCATAGATTGAACCCAGGTCCTTTTGCATGCAGAGCACTGAGCTACATACCATATAGTTATTAAAAAGAGCAAACCCTGACTACAGACCTACAGCATAATGGCAAGAGCAGGAATGCTGCAATACTTGTGCTGTTCAGCACAAATGCGGTATTGCATTGTATCCTTCTTTGGGTGTGGCTTGTTTTGATTCCAAAAGCAAAGTAGAGGCCCTTGGGCAGAAAAGTAACCCAGAAATATGGATATAATTAACTAAAATAAAAGGGAAGGAGGAATGGACATTTATAGTCTAGCCTGGAGGTGATAGAGCCAATGGTAGCTCAGTATGACTTGTTTGCAAAGCATTTTGAGGATAAAATTATTTACATCTGCTGGGACCTTGACTCCATTGTTACAGAAGATGAAACTCAAGAGGTGTCCACAGCGCTGTCTAGTCCTATTATGTTGATTGAATTTCAGTTAGGAAGGCTTGCGGATGTCAACAAGGATTTTGGATCTACCATGTGTGCTCTGGATCCTTGGCCTTCTTGGTTGATAAAAAGTCACAGGGAGGGGACAGTCGGCTGGGCCAAGGAGGTGATTAATGCCTAGGGTTGTCATACATCTGGGAAAACTCAAACATATCCTCCTTTTGGGGGGGCCAGCATGCCCATCTGACTGGATTTTTACATTTTAAAGGAAATGTCCAGTTTTGGGGGGACTTGGGCGGCTCTGGCTCTCGTTTGGGCTGTTCTGCATGCCATGGATACTGCCAGCCCAAGCTGGGTAAAGAGGTGAGGTGGCAGCAGCCCTGCATGCCTGCATGCCTCTTTTCCTAGCTTGGTCTGACAGTGACTTGGGCTGTCCTCTGTTTTGCTCTCTAAGATATGGCAACCCTATTATTTCCTCCTTGTGAGAAGGGGTGGTCCCTGCTGCTTGAAAGAGGCAGTGGTAAAACCATTTCTCAAGAAACCTTCCCTGGATTCAGAATATTTAAGTAATTACTGGCCAGCTGCCATTCACCCCTTCTTGTGCAAGATTCCTGATTTCTAGATCCATTTCAATTGGGGTTTAGGCCCAGTTTTGGCACAGAAACTGCTTTGGTCACTCTGTATGATGACCTATGTTGGGAGAGAGTCAGGGGAAATGTTAATTCTCCCTGACCTCTCAGCAGTTTTCAGTACCATCAGCCATTGTATCCTTCTACAGCGGCTGTCTGAGTTAGATGTGGGTGGAACCACTTCGTGGTGGTTCCGGTTATACTTGGATGGCGTTGTACATTTTCAAGAAGTGTATACCTTAGCGAGAAAAAATGTGGAAGGGGGAGAGAGCCTTATATTTATATTTTGTTTAAGAGGTCTACATAAAATGGTATAAAGCATTCATTAAATATAGCAATAAAAGCACACTTACGTAATGTTCACCAAATGCATACACATACACACATCAATTCCTTTGAGTTTAGCACTAACTAAAATTTGAAATCTATAGAGCTACACTGCTGTCAAAGTGATGGAGAATTCAAGCTTCCTTGCTAGACAAAAAAGAAAGAAAGAAAGAAAGAAAAAGACCTTACAATAAGCTGCCTCTGTATCGATTCACATGCAGCGCCACCCCGGGCCTCCTGCTTGCTTTATTTATTATCTCCGTTAATCACCATGGGAGCATCAACAGATTCTTCCCAAGGGTTTCATGGACAAAGCAATTTGCAAATCACAGATACTACACAAAGCCCTGGAAATGCATGCGAACTTTCCCTTCGACCGATTTCCCTTTTCCCTCTTTCCCCTTCCAAATTAATTGTAGCTTTCCACTTCCAAAACAATTCAGGCTGCTCTCTTGAGATGTTACGGAGGACGGAATGTATGTCCCCAAAACTGGCCTTCTAATTTGCAAACCATAGTTCGTAGGGAGCCTGTTCTGCATCTCACTACTGGGAGGAACAGGAGAAAGAGAACAATCCTTAAGCAGCTAATACTGGATGAAGTTTTTGCATGTGTGATTGATTCTGGTCTGCCCCTAAATGAATTCACACATTACATTATGACAAATACTATTTATATTGATATTGGCCACAATCCAAAGCCTGCCTAAGCCCAGTGATTCCATGTTAAGCATGCATAAGCCCGGTTAAGCACATGTAAGCCCAGTGATTCCATGGAGGAGCAGCCTTTGGCTATCATGAAAGGCGAAGACTAACTTTTAATGTATTTCAAGAGGGAAACTTGTTGGAGGTGAAAAACTCTCCTGTTATACTACATCAGTAATTATATTGGTTCTATAAGGGAGAGTTTATGGAAGAAAACATACTTCTTTGGCTGATTTCTAAAATCTAGATCTTGTTATTTAAATGTATCTGAGCATTTTCTTCTGTTCCTTCCCAATTTTGGGAAGCAATTTCTTTTCACTTGCTCTTCCCATTCTCTGTCAGTGTCCAAAAGGAATTAGAACAAAAGTATTGGCCTGCTCCCAAAGAAACCAGGCCAACTGCATGAGTTGATATATTAATGACCTTCCTGGATCAGGCCAAAGGCCCATCTAATCCAGCATTCTGTTCTCATAGTAGCTAACTAGATCCCTGTAGGAAATCTGTAAGCAGGACCCGAGTGCAACAGCACCCTCCCTGTTTGTGATTCTCAGCCTGTGATTCAGAGACATCCAACAGCTGGAGGTAGAACACAGTCGTCATGGCTAACAGCCAGCGACAGAAATAGACCATCTGTCCATCCACAAAGCCCTTATGGTTGACAATGGATGAGAGCAGCTGAGACACAGGACATTAGGGTGTCTGCTGAAAACAAGCCCCCCAACAGAAAATGGAGATGTGCCTTTGATAGCTTATGAAGCTGGATGAGAGGTTAAAATTTGCCGGGAGAGGGTTGAATGCTGTGAAGTTAATAACAATGGGAAAACTCTGGGGAAAGAATACCCTTCTCACTCTCAAGAACTGCGAGTTCTGTGCTTATACAGCTATAAAATGTTCTGATGTGGGGCTGGTGCTTCTCTAACACGATATGTATGGTAGAGAAAAGCTGGAGGGAGATAAAAGCATCCTTTATCTCTTCCTCCCTCTCCCAGTCTGAACAGCACTACAAACTTCCTCTTTCAGGTTGCCTGAAGACCTCAACACAGACATTCCTCTTGATGGGTGGAGATGGTGTATCATCATCATCATTAAGTAATAATCAAAACTTGTTACTAACAACATTATTAGTGGTAGTGGTATCTAATGTTCCCATTCTATTAGAGCAAGAGACTTGCACTAGCAGAACCTAACAAACACAAACAAATAATGTATTACTTATACCCCGTCCATGACTGGGTTGGTCCAGCCAATCTGGGCAGCTTCCAACAGAATGGTGTCCCCTGCACACACACACACACACACCATTAGCTCTAGAGTGTTGCGGGACTCACTACCTTGTAACCCTCCCTCCTCCCCTCGACCCAAAAGCCTTTGCCAGAGGTCTCCGCATAACATTATTATCAACTATTATAACATGCTCCATTTGAGCAAGAGAGAGGCAGGCAGGAAGCCCCCTGGTGCCAGTTGTTGACACAGATGTGCATCTGTTTCCATGACATTGATGTTGCAATGCTCACCCAAGCCCAATTAAACTGACTGGATATGCTTTGCGATACAAATGAGATTTCACATCCACATCCAAAAACAATTAATACATGTCTAGCTGCCAACAACTGCAATTGGAATTCTATCATCATCACCACCACCTTGATGTGCAATGGAGTCGTACCATTAACTAACAAGCAAATATATAAGTAACAAATATTGTTTTCTTTCAAGGCACTACAGGAGAGCAAACCCCTAACTGCTTAATATACTCCTGTAACACTGTTTCATCAGAATCTAACCTGCTATGCAAAGACAGGACGGTGGTAGTGTTAAATGAAAGGTTCTTATATTACTCCATTTTGTTTGTTTCTGTTATGATTAGATTGCCCTCTCTAAAGCTTATGGATGGCAAATATGAAAAGAGAGCTCATTATCATATTATTCTGCAAACTGGATAATGAAAATACAATAATCTCTGGGGTTCGCAGATGGCACTCTTCTTCCAAAGATTTATTTTGGTAGGAGTTGAGGGCAATAAGTCATGCTTTATAAATGTCAACATACTGATCTTTTTAACTGAAAGGCAGACTGGCTGTAAAATATACTTTACACATGGGATTAGCTCTATATTAGATTATTTGCTTCCTTGATGTTTTCCCAATCATTAAGTTCTGTAGAGAAACAGAAATGTAATTTTGTTCTTGACAGCAGAGTACTACTTTTTGACCAATTGACCATTTTTTTTACCTTTCGGGGAAGGAACTTTAATTTAACTTCAATATCTTGTCAACCGTGCAGTTCAATGGGAAAATATCATGACTAAGGTGTTTTTCAGGAGAAAATGGGTACTCCACATATTTTACTATAAGAAGAGTTTCCTCTGAAGTAGCATTAAGTCACAATTAGACATTTGTTTCAGGGCCAAAATTATGCATACATATTAATTATTACCAGGTATCGCTCTTGCTTAATCCATTTAAACTCAGGATTCCCTCAAATTTCAACCTATTTGCACACACTCCAAAGGTTCTAGTGAATTATTATTATTGTCAGTGTTAGTGTTATTAGAATTAATTTATTCATTGCCTTCTAAACTACTGTCTTGAGGCGATTTACACATAAAATAATTAAAAACAGTTAAAAACACAAAAACAACAAATAGCATTTAAAACAAAACTAAAACCCTAGCAAATGATCACTCATAGTGAAGACCTATTTGTCTTCAGCTGTTTACAGAAAGTGCAGATCATCTTTCAAAGATGCACGTCATCTTTCAAAAACAATGCTGTTCCACAGAACAGGGGCAGTCACACTAAAAGCCCTGCTATGAGTTACTGCAGAATGGACTTCTGAGATGTTTGGAACTCACAGAAGAGACTCTCCCACAGACCATAGTGATATAATGGGTACATAAGGAATAAAACAGCCTCTCAAGTAACCTGGTCCTGAGCTATATCGGAAGTTATATCTTAACACCAACACCTTGAACTTGGGCCGGGTAGCAAATTGGCAGGTGTTATATGCTGGTGGTAGTTTGCCCCCACAAGCAACCTAGCTGCCATGTTCTGTACCAGCTGCAGACTCCAGATCAACATGGGCAACCCCACAAAAAAACGCATTGCAATAATACAACCATTAAGTTGTCCATGACTAGATGGCTGTGGTGAATGTGAATGCAGTGAGGTTGAGTTGCCTTCCCGACACTGGTGTTGCTCCCCCCACCCTCCCAATCTCTGATCATGCACAGGAGACATATGCATTTTGTGTTTTTATATTTTGATTTTATCCTGTGACCCACCTTGAGACTTGTGGGTATAGGGTGGTATACAAATTTAATAAATAATAATAATAATAATAATAATAATAATAATAATATTGAAATTCTCTTCACAGCCAGGAAGGCGGTTACAACAGAGCTGACCACCTCACCAAGTAACATATCTTGGTAAATAGTCATATGTACTCACCCTCAGTTTACAATTATTTACTGCTATCATGCATCCTGGAAACATGATTTTCAGTTGATTGTTTAATTAGACAGCTATTGTTGTATCCCATGTTTGCTTTGCTATGGAAGATTTATTTACAAGCTTAAGTAATTAGCATTTCCCTCCTGCTCTATGAAACTGTTGTAACCTAATTAGCAACAGAAGGCATGCCCACAAGGAAGCTTCCCATAATCCATGTTCCTTCCTGTAGCACCAAATAGGAATTGTGGGAAGCAAACTCGGGGGGGGGGGATGGGGCCAGGTATATCTTTTTCAGGGCTGCACTGTGGACTTTTTGCAGTTCCAAGAGACATAGTAAGACAGGGTGCCAATCTGGGTCATTAACCAAAGCCATATGGACTGCAGTGATCAGATCTCCTAACTGAGCATTATCAACTAAATAATTGGTCACAGGCAGAGAGTCCACATGTACAGTCATTTCAAACTCCTGCCAAGGGTCCAATGGCCTCCAATAGTGCTTCCCCAATTATTTTCCTCATGGACCATGTGAAAATTGATGAAAGTCTTGGCAGACTACTTAATTATTATTATTTTGTACATTGTAGTAAGTCTAATGCACTAGGCTAGATGCTATGTGATTTTTAATTGTATTTTGACACACACATCCTAGACCACCTGAACAAAGCTCAGATCACAGTTTGGGGACCCCCAGCCTAGACCATTAGCTCTTAGTATTACAGGATCTGGCCTTCAGGTAAGTTTTCAATGGACCACCATACTCCAGGTAGACAAGAGAGCTGGCTTCAACCCACACCTGTAGTTTTCCATCTCTTACAGAAGATCACCAATAGTGCAGTGTGACCCAGAAGACAGGAAGAAACAAGGTGCTTGATGTCAGAGGTGTTTACACAATCCAAGCTGTATCTGTTTTCATTTTTTTTTTTTTTAAAGTCCTATTGTGCATTCTGCAGGAGAGGATATCTATGAATAATGCAATTTCTTGTGCATGATTGATAATGGTTTTATTGCTTAGGCACTCCTAACATGCCATTTGATATCCTATCTGCCTTATTTTCCTGAGGAAAACAACTGCTGTCGAAACCTGACATGTTTATCATTGCAAAGCCAAGCCAGTTATCTAAATGGAAGAGCTCTTCTGCTGTGATAATCTTCTATCAAGCCTTAGGTAGTTCACATGGAGTACATGCTATAATAGCTGTACATTAAAAATGCATCTAGTATGACAACTGCTTCTCACTGGAATGCTTCTCCATTGGAAGGAGCCTCATGCATAAAAGGATGGAGGCCGAAATCGTGATAGGATTTGAGGCTGCTGTTTTTCCTGCACTGATTAAAGAACAGCTCATTTGCCCTTGGAAAGTCCTCAGAAGATGTTTACTAGTTAACATGGAATGAGGGTGATAGGCCAAATAAGGATATTTTGTATTGACTGTTGTAAGTCATTCTGAAAGCTTATTTCAAGTAATAAATGCATAAGAGGGAGAGGGAAAGGGAGAGAGAGAGAGGGAATGTGTCTGTCCATTCAGATTGCAAGGCTGATGTTTTATAGCTTTCATGCAGAGGCTGCCTCTTGTTAAGTCAGACCCTGGTCCATCTAGTCTAGTATTGTCAACACAGTGTGGCAGCTGCTCTCTGGGGTTTCAAGCAGGTGTTCTGTCCCATCCCTACCTGGAGATGTCAGAGGCTGAACCTGGAACTGTCTACATGCAGAGCAGATTGCTCTGGCCCCTAACTCCATACAAAAGACACAACTTTTGAGTGAAACTTATCATGTGCATTGTCTCATTCATATGCACTGTCCCCATGCTCACCCCAATAGCAATGTTATGTCACACGTCATCAAAACACCACCAACGTTCTAGAAATCACTGAAGGATCATACAGTTCAAGCAACCAATGAGCACAAATGGATATGTCAAAACGGATGCCCCCAAAACGAGTTCAAAATGTGGGGCCATTATTGGGAATAGGAGAAATGGGAAGACAAAGCTTAAGCAATTGCACATGAACAATTTTGGCTTCTTAGAAAAAATTCTGTCAGGATCTACTTCAAAGCTGAAATGCTCCAATGTTCTTTACAGTATCCAACTTCCACCACAATTACTTTGGAAACCTAAACCAGGAACTTTACAATGTAATAGTTCATCTTGGTCTACCAATTTGCAAACCACAGATATATTTTTTTAATGTTTAACAATGATAAATAAGGGAAATGGATCATACCTGGGAAAGGTGATGTCAAAACTGGTATTTTGATTGGTGACAAAGTTAGCACACGACATGGCTGGATACTTGTCGATGGTCCCTGAGGGGCATCTGCATCTACTGATACCATGGCTGCTGCAAATGCAATGGTCTGGTTACTGCCAGCTTGTTTAAGGCACCCACCTATGAGAAAACCAAGTATGATTTGCATTATATTCATTGAACATTGAAATTTTTTGACATTCACATAAAATCATGCACTCAGCAACCTAATCCTGCAGAAGTCCCAGAGGAGTCAAAGGAAAGATTCTATCAAAGCTGTTCCTTTCTCCATCTCTTTGACATGGTTAAGATATTCCCTTTTTTGTAATCCATGGAAAACCTTTACAACCTAGTATGTATCAGATATGTATCAGATATGGGGTTCAATCACCTGATGCTGAAGAGTGGATAGAGAGTTTGGTTTGAATACAGAAGACTCAGTTTGAAATCATTGCTCATCTATGAAACAAGTTGAGCTCCTTGGAAGAAAAGGTGGGAACTGCATGCAACATATTTGCACCTTGCTTTCTACATAATATAAATAAATCTATTATAATAAATGATCTGTTATTTAAAAAAATCTATTAACATATTGATTATCAGAAGACTTTGAGGAAGTTTACAATTAAAATTAACAAAAAAAAACACCTAAAAACAAATCAGAATAATTCACCATCCAGTAGAACAACTGAACAGCTGACAACAGTGAATTTTTTCAGACGTTACATATTTAGGTGTACATCGGAAAATATAAACGACTAAAGTGATAAAATGCATTTCCAAACACACGTTAGAGTCCGGTGGTCCACTTGCCAAGAAGCTATAAAGGGGTGCAGCTCCTCTTCAGTGTATGATCAGTAGCAAGCCAAAGATAGCCTCTGTGCAGGGAGGGGCTGCTGCTGCTAGGCACTGAAAGAGCTTGGACACAAGCTCATGGCACAAATTTGCATAAAAATTCATATGCTAATGCATGCATATATTTGCCTCTGAGAAATTAGCATTAAGGCACCCTATTAGTAAAGGGCGGAACCAACTTTAAAATGGGGCTGCACAAAACATGAGGATCAGACCCCCAGACCACATCCTAACAATTGCCTACTCCCAGTAGTGGCCAGTGTCCACTGGGACTGGCAGGGCAGTAATAGTAAGTAGAACCAGAGCTAATCACAGGCAGAACCTACTAATTCAAGACTTGTCCCCA
This sequence comes from Podarcis pityusensis, assembly GCF_964106645.2. Lineage (NCBI taxonomy): Eukaryota > Metazoa > Chordata > Lepidosauria > Squamata > Lacertidae > Podarcis > Podarcis pityusensis. The sequence continues at coordinate 60,155,589 of NC_138032.1, forward strand.
TCCTCTTCCTTGTTGAGTTGTACTAACTAAGGCTAAGGAGGAAGCTGGTGGCAGGTGGAGGCTGGCTGCAGACTGCAGTTAGTGAGGCAGTGCTCCACTTGCCCTTATGGTCTGGTCTTTACTGGCTGGTTCTGTGTAGCTGCATATGCACTATACTTCCCCTGCCCAAGAATCTTGGGAACTGTACCCATCATGGATCTACAATTCCCAGCACCCTTAGCAAACTACAGTTCCCAGGATTTAGAGGGTGTGTGCCTTAAGTTTATGGTGTGTACACAGCCTTAGCATGTGAAATGGCCCTTATATTTGCTCCTCAAACGAAACAGAAGAATACATTATCAGAGGGTTTCTAACTTTTAAGAGCAGAAGAGATGTGCTAGTTGATTCCATTAAGGAGTGGGAAATACTGTGGCAATGAAGAAGAATTAACCTTTTCCTGCATAGCTTTTACCTCCACAAAACAGGTTTAGGAGGAGACCTTTGGTGCTTAATCACTGCTAAGTATGCTAAATCAACAGGAAAATGGATAGTAAAAAAACTTAAGGAAAGTTAATTTGACAAACAACAGCTGTTACCCTCTCTGCACTGAGCTCTGCATTCAAAAATTAAGCAATCATTAGCTTATTACATCATTTAGCAAATGTTTTCAGTTCAGGCGGAAATCCTCACAGCAATAGAAGGTGAGTAGTAATTCTGAAAAAGCCCTGTTTGATCTGAGTCATGACTTTAGGCATTTCCTAGCGACATATATTATATGACAGATTTTCTTTTGATGCCATTACCTACATGATTGCTGGGAATATATAGTCTATCTGCTCAAGGAGGTGAAAAGTTTAATAATGAACTGGCCTAGATGTCACAGGATGCATTTGATCTACTTTTTCTTTTAAAACGCCAAATAAAATGTAGAAAGAAAAAAGAGGGTATACGTCCAGAAAAGATGCAAGAGAAATAAAACAACCACCTGACTTGCTACCATTCCTCAAGTGCATTCAAAATCTAGTTTTAAGCAGCATTCTTCCGCTTTCAGAACTTTGTCCATCTTTCTCTTGGGACTAAGGCGGACAGCTGGCTTTCTGCATATCTCACTTTATAAATAAAAATGTTTTAATCAAACTCAGGATACCTGACTAACCATGGCTGATTCCCCTGCTGGATGCAGATTTGGGATTTTAGAATTGGTTGGTTTGGAGTTGTTTTTTTTACTAGAGAAGTGTTTGTCATCATACTGGATGTTGCAGAGATGGAAATACAGTGGAACCTCGGTTTTCAAACGTAATCCGTTCTGGAAGACTGTTCGGCTTCCAAAGTGGTCAAACACCAAATATCAAACGGCTGGCTACAAAGTCAATGGGGGGGGGGGGGACAACACCCTGGAAGCCGTTCAACTTCTGAAAAATGTTCGAAAACAGGTGCAATTACTTCCAGGTTTCTGGTGTTCGGGTTCTGAATTGGTCGGCTTCTGAGATGCTCAAAAACAGAGGTTCCACTGTAACCTGTACATTATAGAGTCCCTTAGCAGAGGCTTACGACCCCACCAGATTGTTGATAGATGCTGAACCATTCAGTGTCACACTGGAAGACAGATTTTATGTCCACAGCAAATTAGTTTGCAGGTTGTTCGCTATGTTCTCCACAACCAACTGGGACACCTTTGGATGGGAGGGAGATGATGTCCTGCTTGACTGCATTCATCAACAAGCAGCATCTGAGATCCACTGAAGTGCACTGTGCCAAAGGCAGCTGGTTTCTCCACAGAGCAGCAACCAGGAATGGCCCAAACCTAATATAAGTGAGCAACTCTTAGCATGCATCCTGTCAGCTAAATTTTTTTAATGTTTACCTTCCAGATGTAAGGTGGTAACTTCAAGTTCAGCATTCCCCACTGTAACAAGCAGATGAGGCATACTTACCTTTTGTTTTCATATAATTGCAGTAAACCTATTCATTTCTTGCTGATCTTAGGGATAGCTCAATTGGTGAGACTCATAATCTTAGGGTTGTGGACTCTAGCCCCTCAATGGGCAAAACTCCTGCATCGCAGGGGGTTGGACTAGGTTATCCTCATGGTCCCTTCCAACCTAAGTGTCACATGTGTGTGTCACAGCATACTGGAGAAATAAAAATAATAATTAAATAAAAAATTGTCCAGTAGCACCTTATAGACCAACTAAGTTTGTTTTGGGTATAAGCTTTTGTGTGCATGCACACTTCTTCAGATATACTGAAACAGAAGTCACCAGACCCTTAAATATAGTGGGAGGGTAGGGTGGGGTATTTCTCAGAAGAGTAGTAGGAGATGGGTGATTGACTCAATGGGTATGGTAAACCTGTTGATGACTGGACAATTGTCCTAATTGCAGTGGTTAACAGAACAAGCTTATACCCAGAACAAACTTAGTTGGTCTATAAGGTGTTACTGGACATTTTTTTATTTAATTATTTTTCTTTTTATTTAGACTGCGTCAGACCAACACGGCTACCTACATGAATCTAGCATACTGGAGGTGATGCAACTGCCAAAAGTTAAGTCCACCCTTCATGTGATTATGAACCTATTGAAATTTGGTATTCAGTTGATTTTCTTCATAAGGCACATGTATAGCTACTTGGGGGAACTGACTTGTATGGTGGGGGAGGGAGGAACTGTTGGAACTCGTAGGCATAGTTGTAAATGGGTACTAGACAGTCACAAACTAGAGCAGTTACAGATGGGTAGCCGTGTTGGTCTGCCATAGTCGAAATAAAAAAATTCCTTCCTGTAGCACCTTAAAGACCAACTAAGTTAGTTCTTGGTATAAGCTTTCGTGTGCATGCACACTTCTTCAGATACACTGAAACAGAAGTTACCAGATCCTTCTATATATTGAGAAGGTGGGGAGGGGTATTACTTAGAAGGGTGGTGGGAATCGGAGATTGGCAGATAGCTGAGATGAGCCTGTTGACGACTCTTAACGACTGTAATAGGTCTTACAGGAAAAGGCAAGGGCAGACCAAATTCTTCCAGTACCTAGGGCTTCTATTCCATCATTCCAAGTCCTGAAAACATCATTGGCAGACCACCTGTCAAAAGGCGGAGGTAGGCAAACATGGCTATACTTCGATTCTTTTATATAAGGGGAGGCCATTATGTTCCATCAGCCATTAAGGTATTTAATGCAAAATCTGTTTCTCAACTCCTCTACTCCCCAAACGTCTGGTTCAATGGCTCATTCTCCAGGTTCAATGGCTTCCAGGCTAAGTTTCTCTGGTCCCTCCTACAAGTTCCAAATTGTGTTCCAAATGCAATACAGTGATACCTCGGGTTACATACGCTTCAGGTTACAGACTCCACTAACCCAGAAATAGTACCTCGGGTTAAGAACTTTGCTTCAGGGTAAGAACAGAAATCGTGCGGCGGCGCGGCAGCAGCGGGAGGCCCCATTAGCTAAAGTGGTGCTTCAGGTTAAGAACAGTTTCAGGTTAAGAACGGACCTCTGGAACAAATTAAGTACGTAACCAGAGGTACCACTGTACTATTTTTTAGAAACAGGTGAATGTCCTCTATCAACTAAAGCATGGTGGGCTGCCCTGAGATATTAGCTTAAGATCTCAGTCTTTGGCCTAGGGAAGCGGTTACTTGCATACCTAAACAATGAGGAGTTTACCAGCTCATGGATGAAAATTATGGTTAGAAAAGCCACTTTAATTGGTATGCCACCTTCTCTACTGTACCATCTGGGCTATGATACCACCCTTGAATCTCTGAGGCAAAGGCTCTGGGACATATCACATAGTGATCTCCGATCTCAGTCTCATTTTATCTGTAGCAGTAGGAATTCACTATGGGTTCGAGTTTCAGACACCTGCATATTTTATAAATTTGTCTGTACCAACATACTGGCGTCTTTTCACCAAAGCCAGACTAAATATATTCCCATCAGAAGTGTTAAACGGCAGACTGAGAGGTATCCCTTATCAAAAAAGGATCTGTGTGTGCTGTGTGTCGACTGCATGAGGCATATTTTATTGCATTGCGGACAATACGATCAAGCTAGGGAACTATTGATTAAACCACTATTGGCAAATCAGCCGGGTCAATCTGAAGCCTACTATATCAAATATCTTCTGGACGACAAATCCAATGATATCACAGTGGCCGTGGCAAAGTTCCTTTCAGTAGTCATACGAATCAAAGATCAACATACCCATGACTAAACAAATAACGCTTTGGTCTTCCTTCCCTGGGGGGTTGTCTGTATGAATCTGTATTTTATTCTGAATCCATGTTAAGGGTCATTGGACGGCAATAAAGATTATTATTATTATAGTTGTTGTTCTTAGAACTTCCCAACTTGGACAATGGACAAAACTATTTCATGTAAGTCACCATCTCTGGCTATAACTCTGTTGTCTTAAAACCCTACCAAGCTTATCAGGAGTGGTCTAGGAAGAAGCATGTGGTGGTCTGTGACAGAAAGTTAAGTAACTAATTTGGATGATAGGTTCTTCTTTTATTAGGAAGGCCAAACATTCTCAAGTTTCGGTGGATTATCCTGGTTTCTGTAATAGTGATCTTGCTGCTTTGGGCATGTGCACACTCACACACTACACAATTACAATAGCATGGAAGGAAGGACATTGTTCAGCAGTAGAGCACACGATCCAGTTGCAAAAGATCCCAAATTGCATTCCTGATGTGACATCTACAGGTATGGCTTGGAAAGATTCCTGTCTGAAAATCTCAGCTGTTGCTTTGTGTTATAATACTGAGCTTGGTGGCCTGATGTTCTGAGTCAGTACAAGGCAGCTTCCTATGTTTCAGTGAAATATGGCCAGCACTTGAAATCAAAGACAGAATAAATGGAGTTTGTGAATCAAAGGCCTCAGGAGGAAGCCTGTCTAACCAAAGAGAAGCAGAAAGGTAGACATTTAGCAGAGAGTTTGTTCCTCTCCCCCCCCCCCCAAATGATTCGGCAGCTCCCATGATTACTAATGGCTATGTGTTGATTATGTTCTTCTGTCTCATATTCCTCAGAAAACATGCCACTTGCTCAGAAAATTTGATGGATTGCAAAAATAGAGTGAGAGCTGCCAGTCCCGGCTAGATCTGTATCTGAAGTTAATGGTTGTTAGGATTATACATTTTCTTGTTTTGCTACAACAAGTCTGGCCGCATGTTTCTTAATTGTTGCTGCCGCTACTGCCGGCTTCTGCCATATGGATATTGATTGCTGTTGCTGTTTCTCTGTCAATTCAACTAGTTGTTGGCTGCCAACATGCTAGAAGGCTCTCACAAATGTGAAAAACAAAATATTTGGGAAACCGATGAGCCTAAGAAACTTCAGTGAGTAATGAGAGAGAGCGAGAGATATCTTTTGTTAGAAGCAACAACCACGCACCCCCCACCTCTGCACTCTCTTTTAAAAGAACTTCCATTAACCTTGAGAGAACTCTACCAAGTACTTTTCTGGAGCAACGCTGGCAAATTCCCACTGTGTCAAGGATATATTCTGATATGCACGTCGTGAATGATCACATGGGCAACCTTGTTGGTACTGTAATGCATTTGGGAGACTGCTTGAGGGAAACCTACAAAATAGAGCTCGGGGTAGGCAACATATGCAGAGCACTTGAACATCTCTGCGTTAAGCAGAAACTGTATAGCCCTGTTCAGGCATTCTTAAATTGTTTCCATGGAGGGGGTGCTAGGTTGTGTGTAGGACCCCCCAACCCCTCTACACTTGCCCTGCCCCTCTGAGCAGGAAGGTCCTGAAGGTGGATTTGTAGGTGTGTCACCTAAACATATAAAGCCATATACAGCTTAGGCCCAGGCTATCTGGTCTCCCATTTGAAGCTGCCTGGGCTCTGAAGCCTTCGAGGGAGGCCCTTCTTTCAGTTCCGCCACTCCTACAGGCATGCTTGTTGGGGACATGGGAGAGGGCCTCCTCCTAGAGAAGGAAGAGTGGCTCCCACCTTGTTGTCCTGCTAGCAGAAGGCCTTTGGAAACTGACTGTTTTTTAAGGAAAGGGCTTTAATAGTACTGTGCTGTTTTTATTAGCTGTATCTGAATAAATTTGTATTTACATAGTTTTAATTCTATTGAAAGTTTAATTCTTATTATCTTTTAAGCTTTTTCTATTATGTCTGTGCTATTTTAATTTTTGTAAATTAAATACTTAAATCCTGTTCTGGGGTGAGGGGGGTTTGTAATCATCAACATCAACATCACACGCTTACAAGCCTTCTTCAGACCTTCTCATTCAAGATGTGAATGCACTTGGGCACCTCCTTGAAGGGTACAATGTCAGAACAGAGCTTCAATTGGTTATCAATCCAACCTTATACATGGGTGTAGCCAAGGAGAGCAGGGTGGGCAGCTGCCCCTCCATTCAATCAAAATGAATACAAATCGATTCAAATCTGAGGCTCTGCCTTCCCCCACAAAAGCCTGGCCCACCTAACAAAAACCCTGGCTATGCCCATGCCTTATAGAATAGATTGTAGTGGTGCCTTTCAGAAGCAGTTTGAATTGAGAAGGAGCTATTAGCCACCAGCCCCTAATCCAGATTAGCCCCTCACAACTAATTGGGGGAAGCAATGGGGAGCACTTCCACCTTTGTGAAGCCCTAAACACTCCACTGCCTTGACTGATAGTGGTGGCCCCAAACTCATGGTAAACTCCCCCTTCCTTGCAGGTTAAAGATCTGTGGTAGAAGAGCAACCTGTAACCAGAGACAAAGTTCCAATGCAACTCTGACCCTGAACATTCTTCCTAACAGCTTACTCCTCGGACATGAGAGACTACTGGAGAGATGACAGAGTGTGTGGAGCCTTGCTTGAGATATGCCAATCCAGTCTCAATCACCTCTTCAGCAAGCACTCAATCACAGATAATGTCCTCTGCAGTCACTATCCATTATGCATCACTATTCCCATGTTTTTGTCTTTTCACTGCCAACCAAGCAGCTAAGCAACACTCAGGGAGGCAAGAACATGCCATTCCCAGTCAATTCCAGTGTTTTCTGCCTGGACAGATATTCCAACCTGTATTTCTGAGACAACTCAGCAGCCACCCACAGACCTGAATTTCCTCAGTCTGAGCCACGGAGGTTCTGCACAATAGGTAATGTGAGGTGTGGGGAACATGAAAAAGTGGATTGAACTGAAAAATGTGGCAAAGTGTTTGTGTGGAATGCTCCTTATTAATACAAAATTAAGAAATAATCTGTTTGTTTGTGTTTTTGGAAGAGAGAATAATTATTGATGCATTAGTTTCACTTCTGAAACAATACCCAGTAATTCAGAACACCAAAATCTGGGGAGAAATTCAGATGAGGAAAATCTCATCCCTAATTCTGATTGTGCAGCACAAAACTGAGAACCACTCCACCCCTGGCTCATGAATTCTCAGAAATCTCTCAACTTTAAAATGTTTGCAGTCTTAAATGCCAAAAGATGAATGTCTGTGGCTTAGAAAGTACCACTGGGATTGCTAACATGGTCTCTCTAGTTGTTGTGGACTACAACTCCCATCAGATCCAGCCACCATGGGTATTTGCCAGGGATGATGGGGGGTTGTAGTCTACAACATCTGAAGCTTGGCTAACCATAAGCTACAGAGTTTAAAAAGTACTATCATTTAAGTTGTTGTTATCCAACTCTCTGACATTTTGGCAACTTTAGTAATTCTTAAGTAGAGCAAAATAACACTAAAATATTTTTCATGAACACACACACACACACACACACACTTACACTTTGGTCACATAATGATTGTTTCTGAGCTACCACAATATAGCTGCTTCTGCCTTTAGTTTAGCAGTACTATAAAGGAATTGATCTTTCCAGAGCAGATACTTTTTTCTGATGAAAACAGATAGATTTTCTTTACAATGGCACACGTTGCTGTGGTCCTGCTTGCTGGGAAATGCTTTCAGTGCAATACTAGTGATAGAGATGTCACCTTTTCTTGTAGATACCAGAAGTGATCAAGAGCATGTTTATTTCTTCACAAGTACATAAATGCTACACGTTCTGATCTCAAAGTATTTGCATTCACCTCCAAAGATTTCAAAAGCCGATTTGGAGGGTCCTATGCAGGCAAAACGTACAAGGATGTTAAAAGATGCAAAAACAGTTGGTGGTGACATCTCTCTAGGGGATTCAGCACATTCCTAATTCAATTAGCTGCTTCAGAATGAGTAGGTTTTGACAAGTAGAGTCTCATAGCTGGTTTCACAAACAGCTTGAGTCAACCAACATATACTTCCTGGGCTGGCTATCCTCTTTGTGAGCTGAAATGGAAGGTGCATGCCCACTCACTTCTTCAACATATGAAAAGGACTGTCAACGTGTATGTGTGTTTGTGTGTACTGGCCATTCGCAGCCAGGAAGGTTTCTTCAGAAGCAACACCTAATTGGGGACTACTTCCATGTATGTATGCTGTCTCTGTTTAGAGTGGTCTCACTGAGGTAGAAGGGAATGAATGAAATATGCAATAATGTCAGTTGCTTCCATGAAGCAATATGGGCTTATAGGCATGCATGTTTGTTTCAGCTGGTCTCAGTATGTTCTGCTTTAAGAGTGAGCATGCCAGTTCAAATGATTTGTAGTTTCTAATGTAGAGAATAAAGGAACCAAAGTGCAATGTCAACAATGTCAACACAGGATCCCTATATATTTGTGTCGGGGGGGGGGGGGAGATAGGTTTTGTGCTTTGCAGCCGTCACTATGCTCTCAATCCATAAGAAGCTAGAATACATCATGCCTAGAATTTGAGCATTGAACTTTTACTAGCAGATACTTGGATTGAATGCAAAATCCAGGCAGACAATGGGGAATAGGAAAGACTTAGAGAAAGAAGTGAAATGTATCTGGATCAAATTGTTTGCTTAGCCTTAGAAAGGGGCAGACAGGAACAGGCACACCATTCAGAAGTGATCATGATTATTCACTGTCCTTTCAATATTGTGCATAAAGGTCAAGGGGATTTTAAACACGTGATTCCCTTGGCCTATACTGTGTGCACATTCTGATAAAGTGGTTTAATTATTTTAAGGTTCAGTATGAGAATGTCACATAACAATAGTGTTTACTGAAAGCTAGACCTTTGCATTAAGAAAAAAATATTTATAGAACCATGAATTTAAAAGCATCCTTCATGCTAAGGTTGCAAACAGTGACTCGCTTGTCACCTGTGTTTAGAAAGAGCAATATTGCTCTCTGGCTTCAGAGCCAGCAGGCATGGTTATTCACTCTGGCTACACATGATTATAATCTTATGAGTGATACCACCCAAATAGGATATAGGTCTTTGCATCTCTGCTCACTTGTTTCCTGGCAAAGCTACATTAGGATGTACTAAATTAGAAACTTATAAAATGGCAATCAGCAGTGTGTCACTTTGAACACAATATTGTAATCCTGAGACATGCAAAGTAATAATCAATTAAAAATTCACAAATCCATAAATGCAAGCTTGTAAAGTCTTTTATAATACTAAAGGGACTCACAAAATATAAACATTCCTTCAGTTTTTAACCATATTGATTTTTATTACCTGTTTGTATTATGTTGGAAATCATAGTGTTACCAGATATATATTAATTTACCACACACTGTATTCCAACTATGCCAAAGTGTTGTGACTTTAAATCCTGTGAAATGTAGCTACAATTCCAGGAACCCTTAATAAACTACAATCCCCAGGATTCTCAGGGAGGCAGGGAGCCATGTGCAATGTATGGTGTAAATGTGACCTCTATCTCACGGGGAGTCTTTATGAGTACTACATACTTTGCCCTCTAATGTGTGGGGGACAATAGGGATGTAATTAAAGGTGGGGTGAGTCTGACCAAACTGTGGGAGATAGTGGAAGACAGGAGTGCCTGATGTGCTCTGGTCCATGGGGTCACGAAGAGCTGGACACGACTAAACGACTAAACAACAACAGCTAGCACAATCCCACTCTCAAATGAAGAAGAAGAAGAGTTTGGATTTGATATCCTGCTTTATCACTACCCGAAGGAATCTCAAAGCGGCTAACATTCTCCTTTCCCTTCCTCCCCCACAGAAAACACTCTGTGAGGTGAGTGGGGTTGAGAGACTTCAAAGAAGTGTGACTAGCCCAAGGTCACCCAGCAGCTGCATGTGGAGGAGCGGAGCCACGAACCTGGTTCCCCAGATTACGAATCTACCGCTCTTAACCACTACACCACACTGGCTCTCATGAAGGGCAGTCAGGCTTCAACAGTGCATGCAGTTGTGGGTTAGGCAACTCCTAAATCCACCATCTAATCATAATTGTGATTGACTCTGAATTTGTTAAGGCCGGTTATCAGGCACACATTGGCTTCAAGGCTTTGGGAACCTTTGTTGCTGAGCCTTTTGGAATACGCCTGGTGAATTAAAAGGGCTATTTTGGACCAAACAATAGCCTTTTGCAGCTGCTGTTGTTTTCTTGCAGCAGAAGTGGCATGTAGTATAAATCAGGTTATTTTTTGTCCCTTAAATAACCTCAAAGTAATGTCACCTCCTTTACAAAGGGACTCACATTGATTGCAGCAAGTGACAGCTGCTCCCATCTCACTAGCACAAACTCCTGCTGCTTGCTTCTTTTCTCGTGTTGGACAGCACTCATACCTCAGTCTGGTTTATTTTTGTTTATTTAGCAAGATGTATATACTGCTTATTCAGAAAAAAACCCTCTAAGCCGCTTATAAAACAATGTAAAATATTCATAATACAGATAAAGAACTTAAAAAACAACAACTAGACAAATATGTATAATTTGGTCAACTATAGATAAAAGTAACACTACACACACAAACATGCACACTATATATCAGGCATAGGCAAACTCGGTCCTGCAGATGTTTTGGGACTACAACTCCCATCATCCCTGACCACTGGTCTTGTTAGCTAGGGATGATGGCAGTTGTAGTCCCAAAACACCTGGAGGGCCGAGTTTGCCTATGCCTGCTATATATATAGATCTCTGTCTCTCTGTCTGTCCAAGTGCATCTCTCTCAGTCCTTTCATGGGGTGAAGCAAGCATCTGCAGCCAACTTCACATTGCCAGCATGCCACAAGCAAGTACACAGGATGGGCCACTGGATAGTGGGGGAGAGAGTACTCCCACCTTCCTTCCACATCCTTCAAACCCAGTTTGATTGCAAGGGCACAGAGCCTTCCAGCTCTAGCAACTGATCTGCCACATTAAGATAAAAACAGAGAATTGTCAACCTGGTGCCCATAGGCACCAAGGAAATCCTGTGTGGACACCTTGGTGCTCACATGTACTGGGTTACCAATCACATACACAGGAGAAAAACTGATTCCAATTAATAAAAAGCTCACTAAATCCATGGCACAGAATTCCTAGGCACAAATATCAATGAAGTAATAATAGTGAGTGCCTCTGAGCTTATGAAGAGTTTATTTCTCTCACCAATGAGCAACTGTAGCCTGCGCACACTCTGAGAATTAAGACATTCTTAAGGACTATAAAATATCTGAGCAGCAGGTCTTTCTGGCCCCTGAGCATTCCTCTGTGTTCTTTGGCTAAATCCCAACTTCAGGCTTGGTCTTTGGTTTGTACTCCTGCCTTTACCATGGGCTTTGACCTCTGGGCCACTTCTCAGTTCCAATTCCTGCTTGTTCTCGGACTCAACTCCAGATTCCAGACTCCTCACTTGCCTTCAACAGCTGCTTAACAACCCATACAAACATGGACCCATTGAAAAGTCACTGCAAGACAGCAAATGTTGCTATGGCTGACTGGTACATATGACTGCATCAAGATGCTTAATTAGAAGGTGCCATTCCTGAGGTCAAGAGCTGCAACTGGGGGACTGGAGCTGAAAGGACAGTGTTGGCAGAAATTTGCACGAATAGGCCTTGCCAGTTCAGGTGGTTCATGCAGCCTGCAAATCATATGGGCTGAAGCTAACAGAGGCCTGAACACACAGTTTCATGGTCCTAGACAGAGACCATGAAGTTCTTATTCTAGGTGCACAGTGAAACACTAAAGCTACTGGCACTTATAAGAAGAGTTTGGAAGAGTTTGGATTTGATATCCCGCCTTTCACTCCCTTTAAGGAGTCTCAAAGCGGCTAACATTCTCCTTTCCCTTCCTCCCCCACAACAAACACTCTGTGGGGTGAGCGAGGCTGAGAGACTTCAGAGAAGTGTGACTGGCCCAAGGTCACCCAGCAGCTGCATGTGGAGGAGCGGAGACACGAACCCGGTTCCCCAGATTAAGAGACTACCGCTCTTAACCACTACATCACACTGGCTATTATTTAGAAAAGCCTTCAATCCATTCCTTTAAAATTCTTCCAGCTTCCCTTGAGCTTTCCAATTTCCCTTGACTTTCTGCCATGTTACTACTTACTCCTGAGAACTGCAGAAAGCATAATAAATGTGTACGGCTTTCAGGGAAGAAAAGAAATATGCTAACTAATGTTGCACATCTTGAAATATTAAGTTCAATGAAGTAGCTTTCCTTGGAAATCAAAGCTACTTCAAGGTAATCAAAAGGCTGTGTGTAACTTGGCTGAAGGTCAAGCTGACCTTGACAAATGAAGCAGTATCTAATGATTATGTACACCTGCTTTTTAGGTGGCACATCAGATAAAATAAGAACATTGCTAACTTATCATTAAATGACTTGAGTCATTTGACCCTTCACAAACTGAAGCAGACAGAATTATTTTTGCCTTGCAATCTGTCCTCTGTTTAAACAACAAATATTGACCAGAGTTGGGGAAGAACAAGGAAATAACCTATAATTCCTAGGTGATAAAATAATGTGTCATTTTTTCTATCTTTGGGTCAACAAAAAGTTTATGCAGCTTTCTGAAATCTGATTTTATCTGCCATAGTATATTGACCCATTGCTCTTTCCTACAGAAAAAAAATCAGCTTCCAGGTATTTGCAATTGCCAAATCAGACACCTGAGCTTTGCCAGCCTTCAATATTTCATAATGAATGAGCAATCTGTTTTTATTTATTCAGCTGTCACTCCACTTGGGAGAGAGGGAATGCTAATAATTATGGACAGTGTAATTCCTTATGTGAATATTCTGTTTCTCACCATGAATCCCTATATATGTTCAGCCATGACAATCACATTAAAACTGTTCTAAAAGAAATTACATTCCTTCACACACATTATTCGATAAATGAGTATCTCATAAATGCAATCTTCCCAGCACAACTTCCACAGAAGAACAATTGAAAAGAATTTTAGATATCAACAGTTCTTTGTGTACTGGATTGTTTTATGCTTCTGTATTCCAAGCAAGCTATTCAAACCAGAGTTTAGTAATCTACTTCCTTTTAGTCACTGCATAACAGCATCCTGATGGGATTCATAGTCCATTAACATCTAGAGGGCATCAGGTTGATGGAAATCTTCTGTACAGCATTACTATCATCAAGTTATCATCAGAGGACTCTCCTGTGTGAGTGTCTGAGGGCCCTGCTCTTGCCGCTTACCACCTACCTGGCCCAGGGAGGGGCCTGAAGCCTCACAGGGACTGCTGCACTCTGCTGCCCAGGAGGACTCTCCTGTGTGAGTGTCTGGGGGCCCTGCTCCTTCCTGCCACTTACCACCTGGCCCAGGGCGGGGCCTGAAGCCTCACAGGGACTGCTGCGCTCTGCTGCCCAGGAGGACTCTCCTGTGTGAGTGTCTGAGGGCCCTGCTCTTGCCGCTTACCATCTACCTGGCCCAGGGCAGGGCCTGAAGCCTCACAGGGACTGCTGCACTCTGCTGCCCAGGAGGACTCTCCTGTGTGAGTGTCTGGGGGCTCTGCTCCTTCCTGCCACTTACCACCTGGCCCAGGGCAGGGCCTGACGGGCCTCACTAGGACAGTTGCTGTTACTGCTGGAGGGGCGCAGAGTGCTTTTAAAATGTTTTAAATTTTTTATTTTGAATTTTTTGTATGGGGGGGTGGGGGTGGGATGAATGTTTATTGGGCCTGGGAATTTGTTTGATTTTATGTTTTTGTAATTTTTACTGTTTTTTGTTTGTATTGTTTTATTGTTGTTGTTGTTTTAAGGTGTTATTTTGTTCTTAAGGGGAGGGGTCAGGGCTGCCGGAGAGTAGGTCCCAGCCAACAAAATGGCTGGGGCATGTTCCACAGGGGGGGATGCACTGGGACAACCGATCTCAGTGATCACGGGTAGGAGGAGGAGTTACGCTAAGACCAGACCATGTCATTACAGAGGAGGCAGGTTTAGTCGTTGTCTGAGGACTATCCCTGCCTCCGGGTCTGGTCCTGACCGGATGGATACTAGAATGAGCAAGGGATACCCACATGACCTGAAGGTGCTGCTGTGCAATGCCAGGTCAATGATTCATAAGACCACTGCCATGACTTGATCATGGATGGAGGACTTGACCTGGAATGTGTAACAGAGACTTGGTTGGATGAAGCAGATGGGCCTGTCCTTGCCGTTGCTTGTCCACCAGGTTTCTCTTACGCACAGCAACCCAGGTCATGTGGGCAGGGAGGGGAGGGGGGGTTGCAGTGATTTTTAGGAAGTCATTAGTTTGCACCAGGCATCCTATTGGGAAGACCCAGTTTTCTGAGTGCATGTTCTGGAAGTTGGGCAATAGGGGCAGTACAGGATTCCTTTTGGTGTACCGACCTTCATGCTGCACCAAGGATTCCCTGCCCGAGCTGCTTCAGGTTGTGGCAGATGTTCTCCTGGAGACACCTAGCTTGGTTGTCCTAGGGGATTTTAACATCCATGCCGACACGACCTTACAAGGGGCTGCTCGGGACTTCGTGGAAAGCATGGCCTCCATGGGCCCCTGAATAAGTCTGTCCCAACCCATAGCCACAGACATGCCTTGGACCTGGTGTTTACCTCTATGGATGTTGGTGATCTGACACCAAGTAAAAGCGAAACGAAAGAAGTGCCATGGTCAGATCACTTCCTGGTGCAACTGGACTTCTCTGCGACCCTTCCCCTCTGCAGGGAGGTGGGACCGATTCGGATGGTCCGCCCCCGCCACTTAATGGATCCAAATGGTTTCCAGAGAGTGGTAGGGGATGCTTTATCCCATGTTGATGGCCTTTCAGCCGATTCCCTGGTGGCCCGCTGGAATGTGGAGTTAACCAGGGCTATTGACTGTTTGGCTCCGAAGCACCCTCTCCGATTGCATGGTTTTCCACGGATCTGAGGGCAATGAAACAATCGTTGAGACGGCTAGAGCGCCGGTGGCAGATAACTCATTCCGAATCTGACCGGACACAGGTTAGAGCTCAACATCGAGCCTACCAAGTGGCGATAGCGACGGCGAAGAAGACTTTCTTCGCCGCCTCTATTGCATCTGCAGAAAACAGCAGCAGGAGACTTTTTCAGGTGGTTCACAATTTAGCGGAACCACCTGCGACATCGGGGCCCAATACGGGCCACATGATCTCCTGCAATGATTTCGCAAAGTTTTTTGCAGATAAAATCGCTCAGATTCGGGAAGAAGTAGACTCCACTGTAGGAGCAGGGCCAGGGCGGGAGAGTGCTAGAGTCCTGTCTAGTCAAGTTGTGTGGGATCAATTCCAATCTGTTACCTCCGAGGATGTGGACAGGCTGCTTGGACGAGTGAAGCCAACCACCTGTCTCCTGGATCCTTGCCCATCCTGGCTTATAAAAGCTAGCCGGGAAGGACTGGGCAATGGGCTTTGTGGGGTGGTGAATGCTTCCCTCCATGAGGGAGCCTTCCCAGACCCGCTGAAAGAGGCGGTTATTAAACCGCTTCTTAAAAAACCATCTTTAGATGCGGCCACGATGGCCAATTATCGCCTAGTCTCAAATCTTCCATTCTTGGACAAGGTGATTGAGCGAGTGGTTGCTGAACAACTCCAGGCACGTCTGGAAGAAGCGGACCATTTGGATCCCTTCCAGTCGGGATTCAGGCCTCATCATGGGACTGAAACTGCCTTGGTCGCACTGGTTGATGATCTCTGGCGGGCTAGGGACAAAGGTGAGAGCTGTTTCCTAGTTCTGCTGGATCTCTCAGTGGCAGTGTTTGATACCATCGACCATAACATCCTTCTGGACTGTCTTGAGGGGCTGGGAGCTGGGGGCACTGTCATACAGTGGTTCTGCTCCTTCCTCCTGGGCCGTGTTCAGAAAGTGGTGGTGGGGGATGAGTGTTCAGACCCCTGGGCTCTCACTTGTGGGGTGCCTCAGGGTTCTGTCCTCTCCCCCATGCTTTTCAACATTTACGTGCAGCCACTGGGAGAGATCATCAGGAGGTTTGGGCTGGGTGTTCATCAGTATGCGGATGATACTCAGCTCTACCTCTCTTTTAAATCAGAACCAGTGAAGGCGGTGAAGGTCCTGTGTGAGTGCCTGGAGGCGGTTGGAGGATGGATGGCGGCTAACAGATTGAGGTTGAATCCTGACAAGACAGAAGTACTGTTTTTGGGGGACAGGAGGCGGGCAAGTGTGGAGGATTCCCTGGTCCTGAATGGGGTAACTGTGCCCCTGAAGGACCAGGTGCGCAGCCTGGGAGTCATTTTGGACTCACAGCTGTCCATGGAGGCACAGGTCAAATCTGTATCCAGGGCAGCTGTTTACCAGCTCCATCTGGTACGTAGGCTGAGACCCTATCTGCCTGCAGACTGTCTCGCCAGAGTGGTGCATGCTCTGGTTATCTCCCGCTTGGACTACTGCAATGCGCTCTACATGGGGCTACCTTTGAAGGTGACCCGGAAACTACAACTAATCCAGAACGCGGCAGCTAGACTGGTGACTGGGAGCGGCCGCCGAGACCATATAACACCGGTCTTGAAAGACCTACATTGGTTCCCAGTACGTTTCCGAGCACAATTCAAAGTGTTGGTGCTGACCTTTAAAGCCCTAAACGGCCTCGGTCCAGTATATCTGAAGGAGCGTCTCCTCCCCCATCGTTCTGCCCGGACACTGAGGTCCAGCTCCAACGGCCTTCTGGCGGTTCCCTCACTGCGAGAGGCCAAGTTACAGGGAACCAGGCAGAGGGCCTTCTCGGTAGTGGCGCCCGCCCTGTGGAACGCCCTCCCATCAGATGTCAAAGCAATAAACAACTACCTGATATTCAGAAGACATCTGAAGGCAGCCCTGTTCAGAGAAGTTTTTAATATGTGACATTTTAGTGTATTTTTCATCTTTGTTGGAAGCCGCCCAGAGTGGCTGGGGAAACCCAGCCAGATGGGCGGGGTACAAATAATAAATTATTATTATTATTATTATTATTATTATTATTATTCACCAAAAGGGACCACTAACAAATACCCTCTGAGATACATGAGTACAGTCTTCATGGGCCTCTATGCCTCACCCATCTGTTCCCACAGTTGTCTTTCACAGAACTCCATCTTTCCCACAGGATTGATCTTTAATGGAATACGTTTAGCTGGTAGACTTGCAAAAGTAACAGAGCAACAGGAGTTTGATAGCATAAAACAACCGCAGTACAGTGTCCAGTTTGGTAATCTCCAATGCATGATCAGGAAAGTTTCTGGGACCCTTTCTTATAAACATTAAATTGACTTTAACACAAGTCACTCAAAACCACTTGCATCAGATGAAGTGGACAGTAGTCCATTATTATGACATTCATTTCTTTATATTTTATTTTATTTTATTGCTGCAACAAACTAATATGGCTTCCACTGGAAATCAAATTAACTCCAACATAGCATACTAGCATGATCATTTAATTAAACAGAAGCTCCCTGAACTAAAGCTGCTACACAGAAGGTAAATCAGCTGAAAAGAGTGAAATCTGCTGCTGCACCAAAGCATTAAAAGTTAGCAGAATCCTGAAGGAAGGGATTACTGTAGTTTCCTATTGGAAATTTTGCTTTAACTACCCCCATCCTCTACTCCCAATCAGATATTTCACTTGCCTTCCGTCTCCCCATTTGCCTTCCATGGGAACATAAGAAGAGCCTGCCTATCTAGTCCAGCATCCTGTTCTCACTGTGGCCAGCCTATGGGAAACTTGCAAGCTCGATTCAAGTACAAGAGCACTTTCCCCTCCTGTGGTTTCCTGCAACAAGTATTCCAGTAGTTCATGTGAACTACTTATGTCAGCTTCATCAACAAAAGGAGCTTATCCTCCAAGGCATCTCCCATCTTTCTGAAAGGTTACAATATAGTCCCCAAATAAGTGGACTGTCAGTTACATGAATAGAGTTCACCGACAAACTAGCTAGTACCAAAATAATGGCCTATCCTAAGGAGCTACGTTTTCCACATTATACCCACTTTTAAAAAAGAGTATAATGTGAAAAACTCACAGTAAGTCAATTGATCTTATTCTTCCAATGAACAGAAAGATCAAAATGCAACAAATGCAACAATAGATTTCAGTTTGGTGTTCTTGTAATATCTGGCCATTAGCTGGAATGACTACTAATAATGGATCCTTGCTGGGATGTAGACCACAACTCTCTTTCTCATCCAGATATAGATAAATACACAGCCCTGTTATTTTGTCCATCCGCAGAGTATTTTATGGTTTTGTATAATTTTCAGTGGAAGGCACAATAGCGGATCAATAGTGAAGAGCAGCAAGAAGATAAGGCTGCTTTGTGTAAAACATCTGAAAAGCCATTGAAGTTCAAGAATTATCTAACTTGTCCGACATGTATCAATGCAAAATAAAAATCTAAGCTAATTGGAATAAATAAGTCTTGCTAGCTGGCAAGGAATCACATTTTTCCACCAACAAAGAAACTCTGTGCTGTATGAGAAAATTATCTCTTCTCATTGTGTAGCACTATTCTGGGAAAATACAAGAAAGAAGAAAATTGCATTAAAGCAATACTGTTTTCCATTAAGAAGAAAAGCTGTAAAAATAAGACAGGGCAATTACCATCTGGTTATTGTTTGAAATACATTTTTTTTTATCTTAGCAAATGGAGGAAGGACCAGTACAATCTTTAAAAATTCAAGTGGTTTGCTATGCATTGCATTCTCTAATTATCATTATTCAGAGGCTTTAAAAAAAATCAGAATCGCTGCCAATTAGTATGCTTTTGGGGGAATCCATAAAATACAAGTCCAGATTTATCCTTTGAATGATATATCTTCTGGCCCTTTCTAGGCATATACTCAAAAACAGCAAACAAATCAACCAATTTCAGCTTGCTTAGCTGTGTACCGTACCTGAGATATGCAAATTTATGGAATTGATTTCATGCATATTGCGGTATGTAAGTTGGTTTTAATGAACTGATGGATCAATTAACCATCCATGTTAATAACCATCTACATGGGATAATTTGAGTGCTAAAAATACACATTTGAAATTAATATTCTACAGAAAGTTGGCTCAGCTTCTTAAAAAGCTAATTTTGTTGTTTGACAGCAAACTAAGCTATTCCGGTGGGCATTTGCTGAGTTGGGCATGTGGTAAAACAGCCACATGAAGGTTAGATTAACTCAACACATGCCCCCCCCCCCAGCAGACTATTAGAATGCCATTCCCCATCTCAGTGTGCTGAGGCAAACATGTGTGAAGGTGTCCAGAACCTATGTATACTAGAGACTTCCACTGCCGCCTCACCTCTGATAAAGTGGTGGTACGCAGGGAAGGTTCTGTTAGCAGACCTTGCCCCTTGGGTGAATTAGACTGGAATAATCACTTGGCTCTTTCAATACATCAGGTTATGTTGTCCCATCAAAGTAGACTGTGTTGAAGACAGCAACTTTGTACTAGGATCCAGAATTTTGTTGCTTTTGCAGGATTTGCTGTAACCTGTCAACAAGCCTGCTACAGTTTGGCACATTTTGCAGTTTGGTGCATTTTTCGGGCAGAAGTAAGGCATAGGCCTTACAGCCCCAAAACTCTGAGATAGTATACTCAGGGATTTTTCCCATGTCATTTTTTGAAGGGTGTAGTGTCTATTGCTTTCTCTTCTGCAGGTGGTTGGCTATATTCATGGCTTCACCCCAGAACTTCCTTAAGACAGCAGCATCAATCAGCGTGCTCATTGACATTTCCATTAGTGAGTGATGCTTTCTCTCAGTGATGCCATTTTGAGAGGGCATATACAGAGCAGTGGTTTGATGCTGTATGTCATTCTCCTTGAGAAACTGCTTGATATTATGACTAGTAAATTCACCACTTTTGTCCATGCGAAGCACTTGCACTTTTCTCTGGAATTTTTTGCTGGTGAATGTTACATAATCTTTCAGTTTTTCAAATAATTCTGCTTCACTCCTAAGAAGGTAGGCCATGGAGAAACTTCCACAGAGATCAAGAACATACAACTTGTTGAGTATGGGAATGAGCTTCAACTTGTCCCTTGGCTGGACACACTTGAGAAAGCCTTGGCCCTTCCCTTGAGCAGTGATGCTGTTCCCATCAGCAATGTAAATCTGGTCATTTGGATTGAGTGATGCAATGAAGGACTTGGCATTTGACATGTGACTGCTTGTGCCAGAAACAACATACCAGTGATGAGGCGTTCTGTTGTGGATAGCTTTGAGGTTTGTGTCCCAGATTTCTGTAGAAGCATCACTTGCAACCTTTGCTTAGGGATTGAGTCTCTTTTGAGTTTGCTTGCACTGCTCAGACTTCCACTTGTGGCAATATTTCCTTAGATGTCCCATTTTCCCACAGTGAAAACATATTCTATGCTCTTTGTGTTTTCTGGTAGCCTTAAGAGATTGACCTTGACAAGGGTCTGTGCTACATTTACCATCAAGACATTCATTTCTCCTATGATGCTCCTCAGTGAGTTTGGAAAAGACATAACTTGATGTCAAATCAGCTTCTGGTTTGGTTTCCAGGGCGTTTATCAGCAGAGCAAATGAATGGGCTAAACTGCATAACACGATAGCCACTATGTAGTCACCCTTCATGTCCCTCCTGATTTATCTCAATTGCTGAATAATCTCTAGGATGGCATTCAAGTGAGTCTGCATATATCTGCATCCTGCTTCAACCCAAATGAATACAGCCTCCTCAAAAGAGACAGCTTTGAATTCAAAGTGGAACATTGCTGCAAATTGCACAGATCAACAGGAAGGAAAACATAGAGCTCAAGAACATAGTTATTTATTTTTAACTAACCTGGAATAGGCTGGGGTGTTAACACCACTGCAGGAAGAGGCCTAGGGGCAGTAGCTGGCCTAGATAAAGCCACAGCTACTTGATTTGTCATAACAAGAGGTTTATCGTGTCCCTGGTAGATTCGTAGCTCCTCAGGATGTATCCATGATGAATCCAGAGCAAAGGCATTGTTTAAATAAATCTGCCCAGAAGAGGAGAAAGAAAAAGAGAAAAACATTGCTCATGATACGGCTTCTTTAACATTCATTGGATCTCTCCATTATCAAATTAACCTTGGCTTTCTGAAAAGCTTCTAATTATTTGAATTCTCTGTATCTACCCAAGCGATCTGATGTCAAACCTTTGTAAACAGCACTGCCAGAACAAATATATAGCTTAACAATTTGGAATAGAAAATAATTGTACCAGCAGAGGAATGGAAAATAAAGCTGAGATATTGTTTGCAGTGGGTGCAGTTGTGCCATTCACTATTCACTAATAAATCCAACTGATCAATGAATAAGACTTGTGTGTGAGTATGAGAGGCAACCAGTTAACATCATCAGACTGCATTGCTTCCTTCAAGTAAAAAGAAAACTCCTGTTTCATCTACATCTTTTATGAGTACTTATAATAAAAAATAATGGATTTGATGCAAAATAACTTAGTCACAATTTAGCCCTGTAGGGGAGAGAGAGAGAGAGAGAGAGAGAGAGAGAGAGAGAGAAAGCAAGCAGTCCTAATGCCCAGATCCACTGGCTAGAGAGGGTTAGGATATGGCAGAGGTTCCTCTCCACTCATGGAGAGGTGGGGAGGCTACACCCACAAAAATCTCCATAGCCATAGATCTAGCACTGGAGGTACTTCTATCCCTGGCAGTTGGCATTAGGCCTTGGAACAGACCTTTTAATGCAGTGAGAAGCTGGGACAGATTGCAGCCTGTACCCAAAGTCCATTCATTCTCTGGAGAGCCTCAAGATTTGGCTCCCCATGCACCCAAGAACTGAAGTAAATAATTTTGTTTTACTGCAACCAATAGGGGGATTTTTTATTTTTTTAAAAAAAAGATACATATATGAACAAATATAAGGTAAGTCCATCCCACTGCCTTCTACCTTGACTGCTGCAAGCTGGTAGAACTTTGGAAACTGCAGATAATCCACCACTTCACATCACCCCCACTTAACAACTGTAACTCAAGTTCCATTGGTTTCAATGGGCTAAAGCATATATAACCTCCTCTGGCTCGAACCATCTCTGTCTCTGTCTCTGTCTCTGTCTCTGTCTCTGTCTCTATCATCTAGTTACAGGTAGGTAGCTGTGTTGGTCTGCCGTAGTCAAAACAAACCAGAAGCACCTTAGAGACCAACTAGTTCGACTACTAGTTGGTCTCTAAGGTCTCTATCTCTATCTCTATATAGCTATATATCTGCTTCCCAGTTAATCAGGGATATCTTTTAGTGGAGCAATGATGTTTTAAACAATTCAGCTGATTAATTGTGGCAGGCATGGTACTTACCTTATTTAATGCAAGATAGTATTCAAGCTACATAAGCTTCCAACCTGCTCCATTAAAATTGGAAGTTTCTTATTGATTTCATTAGGAGAAATACTATACCCACTGTGAATGCATTTCCATTTTTGAGACTATTGATTCATATATAAATTCCAGAGCCCTAAAAGACTATCCAAATTACATGTCTCAGAGGATCCTCTGGGATTCTGTTTATCAAATGACAAACTTTGTGGCCACAAAGAAAATTGCTTTGTGTTTATTATATAACATGGAAGTCTGACATTCAAAAAAGAAAAGCATTTAAAAACAACAACAACAACAACAACAACCTCTCTTGGCATGCCCAAGTCCTTTTGACCCTGGCCATGATGCATAAATCATATGATATCAAATGATGCATGTATATCACTTTGTTCATAACATTCTTTCTTATGAACAGGGTTGTGCATATACCTGAATCTTGGTACAGACACACAACAAATAAAAATCATAATTAATTTTCTTAGTATATCTCGGTAAGCCTAAGAGTTAATCCAAATGTGCAGGCAGACTCATGGCACTAATTTCCTAAAACTTTGCCATGTGTAGAATGTACACAGTGGGTTGCTTCCTTGAAAGCATCCCTACATCATAGAAAGGAAATATCATTAAACTGGTAGGCAAGAAGCCTTCTCCTCAAATGAGAGCTTTCCATAAGCTTTGGAACAGGGGTTTTTCAAAATAATAATTCCCCACAGGCATTCACAGGTGAGAGCTGTTTCCTAGTTCTACTGAATCTCGCAGCAGTGTTTGATACCATCGACCATAACATCCTTCTGGACCTTCTAGAGAGGCTGGGAGCTGGGGGCACTGTCATACAGTGGTTCCGCTCCTTCCTCCTGGGCTGTGTTCAGAAAGTGGTGGTGGGGGGTGAGTGTTCAGACCCCTGTGGGGTGTTCAGACACTTGTGAGGTGCCTCAGGGTTCTGTCCTCTCCCCCATGCTTTTCAACAGCCGCTGGGAGAGATCATCAGGGGGTTTGGGTTGGGTATTCATCAATATACAGATGATACCCAGCTCTACCTCTCTTTCAGATCAGAACAAGTGAAAGCGGTGAAGGTCCTGTGTGAGTGCCTGGAGGCGGTTGGAGGATGGATGGCGGCTAACAAATTGAGGTTGAATCCTGACAAGACAGAAGTACTATTTTGGGGGGACAGGAGGCGGGCAGGTGTGGAGGACTCCCTGGTCCTGAATGGGGTAACTGTGCCCCTGAAAGACCAGGTGTACAGCCTGGGAGTCATTTTGGACTCACAGCTGTCCATAGAGGCACAGGTCAATTCTGTGTCCAGGGCAGCTGTTTACCAGCTCCATCTGGTACGCAGGCTGAGACCCTATCTGCCTGCGGACTGTCTCACCAGTGGTGCATGCTTTAGTTATCTCTTGCTTGGATTACTGCAATGTGCTCTATGTAGGGCTACCTTTGAAGGTGACCCTGAAACTACAACTAATTCAGAATGCGGCAGTTAGACTGGTGACTGGGAGTGGCTGCCAAGACCACATAACACTGGTCTTGAAAGATCTACATTGGCTTCCAGTACGTTTCCGAGCACAATTCAAAGTGTTGGTGCTGACCTTTAAAGCCCTAAACGGTCTCAGTCCAGTATAACTGAAGGAGCATCTCCACCCCCATCATTCTGCCCGGACACTGAGGTCCAGCACCGAGGGCCTTCTGGTGGTTCCCTCACTGCCAGAAGCCAAGTTACAGGGAACCAGGCAGAGGGCCTTCTCGGTAGTGGCACCCGTCTTGTGGAACGCCCTCCCACCAGATGTCAAAGTGATAAACAACTACCTGATATTCAGAAGACATCTGAAGGCAGCCCTGTTTAGGGAAGCTTTTAATGTTTGATGCATTACTGTATTTTAATATTTTGTTGGAAGCTGCCCAGAGTGGCTGGGGAAACCCAGCCAGATGGGCGGGGTATAAATCATTATTATTATTATTATTATTATTATTATTATTACTACTACTACTACTACTGATCTTTTTGTGTGTGGAATCAAACTTGAAAAATCTTCTTATATCCTTGCATTTTTTATTATATTCATTAATTGCCCCATAATTTAGTTATCTGGGTAATGCACATAAATTGTTCCTTACCATGATGGAAATGGAATGTGAGGCTGAACCTTACATTTTCTTCTTATGAACTGACCTGGACACTGAAATCATCATTGGAGGCCCTTCTTTGTGTGCCTCCTCCACAAGATGTCCAGAGGGTGGCAACATGAGAACTGGCCTTTTCTGTGGTGGTTCTCAGCTTGTAAGAATGTTTTCCCCAAAGAGGCTAACCTGTTGCCTTCGTTATGTATCTTTAGGCACCAGGCAAAAACATTAATCTTCTGCCAGGCCTTTGGCTAATTAAACAATCTATGACCATCTAAACTGTGCATATGGGAGGGGTTATTGTTTTTGTTTGTTGCTATGTTATATATGTTTGAGTTTTTATATTGTAAACCACCCTGTGATACTTTGATAAAAGGTGGTATAGAAATTTAATAAATAAAATAAAATCACAAATACCTCTCTCACACAGTCTGTCTAACATCAGCACACATCACAAGGCTGGGATTCCCCTATCAATATTTTGATCAAACATACACTGCCTGCCCGCTTTCTTACATCTTCTAATCTTTTGGAGTCTGCTATCATTTCAACCCCTGAAACGCCTTTCAACCCCTGAAACGCCTCCTCTGCCTCCTTGTCCCAGGAAAACGGTGTCTTGGGGCGCAGTAGCCGGGTCAACGGGGTGGTGCGATGAGCATAATCTGCAATGAAGGTTCGGTAATAGTTGGCGAACCCCAGGAATCGCTGTAGGTCCTTGCGGTTCCGAGGTGCCGCCCATTCCCGAACCGCTGCCACCTTCCCAGGATCCATCTGACCCCATCTGGAGAGAGTCGGTGACCAAGGAAGTCCACTGACCGCTGATGGAACTCGCACTTGCTGAGCTTCGCATACAGGTGGTGCTCCCGCAAGCGCTGCAGCACGGTCCGGACATGACCCTCGTGGAGAGCCGGGTCACGGGAGAAAACCAGAATGTCATCCAAGTACACCACCACGTACTTGTCTAGCAAGTCCCGGAACACGTGGTTGATGTACCGTTGGAACACAGCGGGCGTGTTGCACAACCTGAAGGGCATAACCAGGTATTCGAACTGCCCGTACCAGGTCCCGAATGCTGTCTTCCACTCATCCCCGGCTCGGATCCGAATTAAATTGTAGCCCCCCCGCAGGTCTAGATTGGTGAACACCTGCGCCCCTTGCACCCGCGCCAGCAACTCCGAAATAAGGGGCAAGGGGTACCGGTCTGGGATGGTAATTTTGTTCAGGGCCCGGTAATCATGGCAAAGGCGAAGCTCCCCACATTTCTTCTTAACGAAGAGCACTGGTGCAGCGGTGGGCGAGGTAGAAGGCCTAATGAAACCACGCTCCAGGTTCTTGTGCAGGAAGTCCTGCAAAGCTTCGCGCTCTGGCTCTGTTAGAGAGTATAAGCGACTCACCGGCAGGGGCGCTTCAGGCTGGAGGTCTATGCCGCAGTCAAAAGACCGATGCGGCGGTAGCTGGTCTGCCCCCCGTTCCTTGAACACGTCTTGGTAGTCTCGGTACTCAGCGGGGAGCGGGGATGCAGCCTCCTCAGTGGGTGTGGCTGCTAGCATCTCGGACTGAGCATGGGGACATGGGTCTGGGAAGTGCACAGTCCGATTGACCCAGTCAATCTGAACATTGTGAGCCTCCAGCCAGTCCATCCCGAGCACCAGGGGGAACCGGGGCATGGAGGCAATGTCCAAAGTTCGCACCTCCCGGTGCTGCTGGAGACACAGGACCAAGGGCTGGGTCTCCCGAGTGATGGCACCCGAACGCAGGAGCCGTCCGTCAATTGCCTCCACCTGTACCGGTTCTGGCTTGTTCTGAAGTGGCACCTGATGATGAGGGGCAAAGGCAGCGTCCATATAGGAGTGGGTTGCCCCTGAATCCACCAGAGCGTGGGTAAGAATCCAGGGCCCACCTGGAGGGTAGAGATGCACCGGAACCATGAGATGTCGCAAATCCACTGGTGAGGGCCCCTCTTGCATGGTTTGGGACCCCAGGTTGCTAGGGCCTTCGGCTACCGAGGTTGGCGGTTTCCCTGCGACTGGCATCTTCTTGGGACAGGATCGGGCGTAATGTCCACTCCCACCGCAGTAAAGACACAGGTTCCCCTCCCGATGCCGCGTCTTCTCCGAGGGGGAGAGGCGAGGTCGCGCAGCCCCGAGCTGCGTTGGCTCGCCCGGCAACTCGGCTGTGGGCGTGGACCTGCTGGGAAGGACTGGAGCCAGGAGCTGGGGGTGCTGGCGGTCCCGGGTCTGGCGACGGTCCTCTAACCGATCGTCTATCTGCAGGCTCCGCTGAATAAGGGCGTCCAGCGTGGTGGGACAATCCATCATGGCCAACTGGTCCAGTATCTCATCCGACAGTCCCTCAAGATACTGGTCCCGAAGTGCCGAGTCATTCCAAGACAAGTCTTGAGCCAACAGCCGAAATTCCATGGTGTAGGTGGCCGCAGTGGACATGCCCTGTTTCAAACGCCTAATTGCCCGGTTGGCTTGACTCTCCTTCTGGGGGTTCCCGAATGCGGCCTCCAAATGGCTGCAAAACCCCATATAGTCTGTCAGCAAGGGGGAGTCTTGCCCGAGCAGCGGCAATGCCCACTTGACTGCCTGGTCCTTTAACAAACTGATCAAAAAGTGCACCTTGGTGCGGTCGTCTGGGAAGTTCCGGGCTCGCCCCTGAATATACAACTTGGCCTGGGCGAGGAACATGGGAAAGCTGGCCGGGGCCCCATCAAATTTCTCTGGCAAGGCCACTGGGTACTTGCCTGGAGCTGGGGCGTCGGCCACAGGAGCCGGTAGGGTGTCCAACCGCTGCTGAAGTGCCGTAACCGCATCGCTGAGCTGCTGCACGGTGTGAGTCAAGGCCTGGTTCTCCTGGGCCAATGCCACCAGCGCAGCTGCCTGGTCGGCCGTGGCTTCTGGCTTTTCCTGAACGCACCCCAACGAAGAGGGAGCGCGGGTGTGGCGGGAGCAAACTGTGCTAGTCCCGGGGGGAAGGTTACCGTTGTCGTAGTCAAAGTCCAGTCCTGAGTCACTAGCCTGGAAACAGTTCACAAGGAGCGAGGCGAGGTCCGAAGCAGGAAGCCGGGTGGGGACAAGAACACTGGACGGTCAGAAGCAGGAAGCCGGGCGGGGAACAGGAACACTGGAAGGTCAGGTCTGGGTCCGGGTAGGAGCAGGTACTCAACGACGACGTTGCTCCCGCAACCTGGGACCGGGCTGACTGGCCTTTATCTTCTCTGAGGCCAGGGGCGGTCCCAGCCCCCAGGAGACCCGCCTCTCCTGGCCTTAAGGTGAGCACTCCTCCTGGGAGAAACCAGTTCCCTTCGCCTCTCTGCCCTGAGCCTCTGCAGTTCAGGGGAGGCTGAAGGGTTACTGGACCCAGGGGGAGACTCACCTGTAGGCACTGAGTCCTCAACCACCTCCGGAGCCAGAGTGGATTCACCTGGTGCCTGCTCCTGAGGATCCGGCACAGGTGCAGGCACTTCAGAATCAAGGCCCTGCCCCAGTTCAGCCGGCCCTGGAGGCGGGGACTCCTGTGCAGGCTGGGATTCCTCCGGTTCAGCCTCTGAATCGGAATCCCAGGCCATCACACCCAGCTTAGAATCTTTAGTCCCCAGTCTGGCTCAACACTGGGTGACACTGTGGTTTAAACCACAGAGCCTAGGACTTGCTGATCAGAAGGTCGGTGGTTCGAATCCCCGCGGTGGGGTGAGCTCCCGTTGCTCGGTCCCAGCTCCTGCCAACCTAGCAGTTCAAAAGCACGTCAAAGTGCAAGTAGATAAATAGGTACCACTCCAGTGGGAAGGTAAACGGCATTTCCGTGCGCTGCTCTGGTTCGCCAGAAGCGGCTTAGTCATGTTGGCCACATGACCCAGAAGCTGTACGCCATCTCCCTTGGCCAATGAAGTGAGATGAGCACCGCAACCCCAGAGTCGGTCATGACTGGACCTAATGATCAGGGGTCCCTTTACCTTTACCTTTACCTGGCTCAACACTGGAACATTGGGGAGGCAATGAACACAATGGGACCCTATCCTCTTTTATTCCCTGCAACAGGATGCTTTTCATCAGTGGTTTCTGTCTGAAGCTTGAAGAATACCTCCAGTCCAACCCCTGCTGATGGTCTCTAGACCCAGCTCTCTTGAATTGGGTGGGGTGCAGAAGCCAGGATGCACTCCAAAATGTATAAAATAAAACTAACATCAGGGAGGGTTTATGTGCTCATTCTGCTGCTGGTGAGTCAGTGAGTGAACCACATCAAGTGTCCTCATTTACATGTATGCATACATATTCATACATTTTATTTGTATACCATCTTTCCAAAGTTCAAACAGTGCTCAAGGTGGCTTGCAGCATGAAAAAAGATACATAACTACAGCATAGCTAAAGTTCCCATTAACAATAAATGAAACATTAATGATACACAAACAAACTGAACCATTTCCACATAGGGCCTTATTATGAACAGGTAACCTGGCTCTGTTGGGTCATCACAAACTAAGTCAAACTCAGAGTATATCAACTGAAATCAACAGACTTACTACTTGTCCACTGTTTTCAATGGCTCTAACTCTAAGTATGACCAACAATGGCGCTTGCCAAATTCATTTTATTTCAAGAGTCTTCCAGTTGAGGTTCATCAGAAACTTTTAAATAATGACTCAGGTTCTGGTCAGTTTTGTGGTTCAGGGAGGAAAATATAGTTTTGGGTTGAGATTCAGGATGGTTAGAAACAGCATTATTAATTCACTATTATTCATATATTTAATTGCAAAATTTGTAAGCCAATTTGGAAGTTTAATACTGAGATCAATATTTAAAATGAATGAATTGTACCCCATATATTGGTACAGTAATGTAATTCTACCTCCAAAATCTCAATGCCTGTTAAGTGAAGAAGGAGGCAAATTTTAACTTACCTTGCAATTTGGAAGCCTCTTTTCTACCCAACTTTTCCCAGAATGGTGTGGAGCAGCAGTTGTGTATACTTGAGGAAAAAGAGGGACAAACTCCACACTTGAAGAAGGTGAAAATCCAATCACTGGAGAATGGGCTCCAAACATCCACTAAAATAAAGTTTTTAAAAGGTAAGAATACACTCTAACATATTAGTCCATACAGCTTTTGTTTGTTAATTATTCATGTTTTCATTTCTATTTCATATGTATTTTTTTGACTCTTATGTATCCTTTTGCTTTCTCCAAAACATGAAAAAAAATCACTGGGGTGGGGAAACAATTCAAAATTTACTGAGTTCAGCTATAAATTACTACTACTAAAGGCTTATGCAGCAACTCAGAACTACAATACCATGGTGAAGAGTGACTGTGATCCTAGTACACATCTAATATTAAATATGGCAAGGGTAAAGAATTAGTGGAGACCAGCTGGAATCTGACTAAAGCTATGTAGATATGAGTATGTCTGCCTATGATTTCAGGAAATCTATCTCAATGGAGTACTACATTTCACCCTGAATTCTGTTTTAGATGCAATCTAGCAGGAATCCTACTCATAGATGAGTCATCCCAATTCACTCCTCAAGCAGACCTCTCTTCCATAGTCTATTTCCACCCCATTCTGTGCTGCACAACACCTTTGCTTGATGCTGCAGTACATCTGATGGTATTGGCTGTTGTGAATATAGCCATGACAAACCACAGCACGGCACTGGTGTGGTGTCTTGAGACAGTTCTCAGTGCTAGAATGATGCTACAAGTCATGTCCCTGCCCAGGTACAGCAGTGGTTGTTTCACATCCTAAACTTCTGTTTTTATAAGCAGTGGCTCATATGACAAGGCTGTTGAACATCAGGCAAATGTTTTAAAACCATAGCCAGGTGGATGACAAACAGCATAATTTAACTGTTACATTAAAAGAAAATCTCACTAAAATTAGTGATCATTCAGATTTTACACAGGCAATAGCAAATCAAAGGCAACTACAGGGCCTTTGGTATATCCAAGCTAGAGGAATGTTACTGCTTTCAATCCAATTCCATGGTTCTCCAAGTTCATAAATTTTCATTCGGTCCTGGAGTGTGTCTTTCACTCACCACTATGCTCTGTTCCTACATGCAACCATCAAGTGCCAGTACAGCTTTCTAGCTTAGACATTTTATTAGGAAACTGAAATTTATCCAAAGAATTTGGAGTTCAAACATCTAAGTGAAACAGCATCAAATTTATGTCAGAGGCATTAAACACCACACATAACTAATTCCATAATTAACATAGTCAATGAAATCTAATGCATGTATTAAAAAATACTTAAGGCTAATCTCTAAGCCGACCATCCACCACTACTTTCAAATGTGCCTTACAATCCACACGTGTGTGTGTGTGTGTGTATAACCAGTAGTGATGATGAGATTTATTGCTTGAATTAATATGTGATCAAGAACAGCTAATGCCTGCCATATAACATCAAAGAACATCAGAGCAGAAGACACTGAATGCAATTGCTTATGTTACCATTTTCTTTATATGTCCAGCTGATGCTGTCACAGTAAACTCAAAGTGATGGTGAGAGGGTTAGTCCTAATGAGCAGATTCATGTGCAGCCACCCACTTTCTTCTTTTATTAAAATAAATATTTTGCAGATTTCTAAACATGAAGGGAAACACAAGTTCTTAGACATTAAATACCTCTAGTGGTAGCATCCTGGCATAGCAACGGGGGGGGGGGGGCGTTGCAACACATCCTCTCTTAAATCAGTCCTATTCTACATCTTGAGAAAGCCTTCTGAAGCAGGCACAAATATTGTAAAAACAGCATAGTGCATTGAATGAATACACCAGCTGGTCCAATATGCTGGTATTTTTAAAAGAGTGTGATAACTTTGGTTTAAGATGGTTAGGAAACATTGCTTGCAATATTAGAATAAGCTTTCTGTAGTTTTTATTTAGATGAGCTTTATGCAATGATCCAGACTGTATGGAAGATGATTTGCAATGGAAAAGAAATGCTCAAATCCAGCCTTCAAATCACTGCCCAGTTTGCGACTAGGATGCATCTGCAATAGGCTCATGTAACTCATTCTTTTTATCGAGTTTTCCATAGTAAACAATTCTACATTCTGATTGACTGCTGTAAAATACACGGCCCTGTTATTTATGGATTTATTAGGGTATCAACAGGAATGAGTATTAGGGGAGTAGCAGGGCATAGACCTTATGGCAGTGTCGTTCCAGTGCAATCGTGAGAGCGACATTACTAAAAAAAACAACGAGCAAAAAATGAGCCCTAAATGTCAGAGGACTGCAGTCTTGTAAAGAAGGCACACTATTTTGGGTGTTATTTTATAAACGTATGAAGCTCAGAAATGTGCAGTCCGTGTGGTTTGAGAGTGAAAAGGAACGAGCTCAGCATTAGCAATAGCTTCGTATTAATAGTTAATGTGGTCTCTCTCCCTCTCTTTCCCTCTCGTCTTGTCTTTAAAGTCTGGTGGAAACACAGTGCGGTTCAACAGCAAGGCGCAGACACACGTCTGCAACAGCAAGGAAATTTACGGGCGAACTTCAGCACCACGGCGCGTCGGACAGCGACAGAAGTTGCTTCCCACCTCTTTCGCTGTCAGCTTACGCGTTTCCCAAGGCTCATAACGAGTTTCCCAATGTCCCCTTTCGCATTCTCCTGGGCGCTTTTGAACCCACCACGGAAAAGAACCGGCGCGATGGGAGTGAGGAAAAGCGAAGTGCGCTTCCAACAGGACCCTCCGTCAAAGCAACCAGAAAAAGAAGCACGAATAAAGAAGGCGGGGGGAGGGAGGCAGATGGTGGTGAAGGGAGACAGGCAAAAAGGCAAAGGTTCCTTCCTTACCTGCCCGTTCAGAAAGGGAAGCTGATGAACCGCGGAATGATGCTCCGGTGCCATCAAAGGCAGGAAAGGATCGCAGGGAAGTTGCCAGCCCGAAACCCCCTGGATCAGCGGCGCAGGCGGCGGAGGAGGCGGCGGCGGCGGTGGCGAAGAGAGCAGTAGTGGAGGGGGCACCACCCCAGCGGCGCCCCCGACCCGAAAGAGCCCCGCCGCGCTCGGGACCATCCAAATCCAGGGAGGCGCTGGGGGCTCCGCATTCCCGGGCCACAGGAGAGGCTGCTGCCGCTTGGCTCTCGGCACCGGGAGCATTCTACATCTTACAGTACGATTCCACCGGCGAAGGCGAGCGGCAGCGGCAGCGGGATCCCGGCTGGGGGTTCAGATCCGCGGCGCCTGGGGCAGGGGGGCGAGGGATGCCCATCAGTGCCCCGGCTCTGGATGGAGCCTGAGAGCAGCGGCAGCGGTCGCAGCAGCGGCGCCTCAGTCCTGAGCCGGTTGGGGCTCCACTTCGTTCTGTGGCGCTGCCGGGAGCTCCGCCCCTTCGCAGCCCCTCCCGCCTGACCACGCCCCCCCGCGGCGGCTGTTCTCGCTGCTGCTGCTGCTGCTGCTGAGGTTGCAGGGAGCCCGGGACAAGGAAGAGGAGGAGGCAGAGCCGCACGCAGCCCTTGCTGCAATTGACTGGACGGCGCGGGTGCCCTCCAACTTCTCTCCTCTAGCAAACCGGACGGGGCGCGCCGCAGAGAAAAGAGGAGTGCGATGGGCGAGGGAAGATAAGATCAAAGAGACGCGGGGGTGGGGAGCGGCGAAGGGAGAGGAGAATCCAAGAGCAAAGGATGGAGGACGACTGGGGGGAGATGGAAGCAACGCGAAGACGGGAGGTGGGCGAGAGAGGCGGATGAAGCCAGAGAAAGAAGAGCCAAAGGAGTAAGAGAAAGAGCAGGGCAGAAGGGATCTGAGCTCGAGGAAGAAGTGGCCAGGGTTTTGAGGGGCCTCTGAGCACATGCAGAGTGCATTTCCCCTGTCTACTACCTCTAGCCCTCACACACTTCCGGGAGTTAAGGAAGGGCTTCCCAGAAGATTCAGACTTTGGCATCTCTCGCTTCTAAGAAGTGTTGCGCTTTTCAAAAGGGGTCTTGCGAGGGCGGGAGAGGAGGAATGAAGAAAAGGGAAGGGGGGGAAGAGGTGAGAATGGCAAAGAGTAGCTGTGGAGGGTGTGAAAGGGGAGATATGAGAAAGGGAGGGAAGTTCAAATGGGAAGAAAAGAGAGGGTCGGAATGTGGAGTTTGGAGGAGGTTGTAGTTGCATATGCCATACATTTCCTTGTGGTGAAAATGAACAGATTCCTCTTCAGGTGTTGCCCTAGAAGTATGAAACCCTTTGCAGCTGCTCCTTAAAATCCAACACTGACTTTGGATTTCAGTGCTAATTACATCCAGCCCAATATTGTCCACACCTAGAATGCAGAATATATGTGTGCGCGCACACACCAGGAGGGGTTGGACTCCAAGATCATCACCAGTCAGCATGGCCAGGAATTATGGGAGCAACACATAGAGGAATGCAAGTTCACCATGTCTGGTCTACACTAGACAGACAGTAGCATTACAGGGTAGCAGATAGGGGAGCTTTCTAGCCTTACCTGGGACTGAACCTTTGGTATGCAAAGCATGTGCTCTATCACTGAGCTGTGGCCCTACTGGTGCTTCACATATGGTATCACACATGCTGTTACATTGCATTCAGTTGCATATTCTCCCAAATGGAAAAGATAAGATGGGAAATAGCACCCCATGCAGCTTTGGTCAGACCACACTTGCAGTACTGTGGCCAGTTCTAGGCACCTCAATTTAAGAAAGATGTTGACGTGTGCAGAGGAGGGCAACCAAGATGATCACGGGTCTGGAAACCAAGCTTTATGAGGAATGGTTGAGGGAGTTGGGTATGTTTAGCCTGGAAAAGAGGAGACAGAGGAAACATCCGTCACCTGGCAGAGGGAGCAAGCTTATTTTCTCCTGCACCAGAGGCTAGAACATAAATCAATGGCTTCAAGTTACTGGAAAGGAGATTCTGACTAAACATCAGAAATAACTTTCTGATAGTAAGAACTGACAGTGGACTGCTCTCCTTTGGGAGGTGGTGGAGGTTTGGGAGGTCCTTGGAGGTTTGTAAGTAGAGGTTGAATGGTCATCTGTCATGTCTGGTCTAGTTGAGATTCCTGCATTACAGGGGGTTGGAAGAGAGATGGTCCTTCATGTTCCTTCCAACTCCACAAATCTATGATTCAGTGTAGTTTTCTAAATTAGACACTGTAGCTGAGAAACAATCTGTCCTGACATCCCATTTTAAACCTGTTCCTGTAGAAGTAATTACCATTCATTTTAACATGACTTACTTACACATAAGTCTGCTTAGATATGTAATCTACAGGGACAATCAGCAAAAGCCTCCTTGCCATGAGTGAGGAGGGCAAGAGCACTTCTGTGCTTCCATTCATTTCTGTGGGGCTCACATAGCATTGTTCCCAGTCCTTTCTTCATTGAGCTCTAATCAATGCCCAAGAACAGTAATTATCACAACGTGTGCGAATGCTTTCAGTCCCCTGTAGTTCACCTTCCCACAGAAAGCATGCCTGGCCCACCTCCTCTCCTCTGCTGTAGGAACATAATATGCAGCATTTTATCCAGTAATGCACTTAATTGCCAGTTAAGCTCATATTTGTGGGTTCCACTTGGACTTTCAGCTGTATATCAGGGAATTGCAATGTGAATTGATGCTCCCCCTCCTTCTCCAGCAGCAGCATGGGCAGGTGGCTCAGAAAGGTCAGAACCCTCTAACCTGACACTTAGCTAAGGATTCCCCCCCCCCTTCTCAGTTACAATATCTAATTCAGAACACTGCACTGAAGGTTGGGATTCTATTTTCCATCACACTGGATTTATGACCTCAGAGGTTCCCCTTTACATTCTGCTTTGAACTTCTTTAAAATTGTGCTTCTTAATTCATGTGTCCCCGTCCTTCATTTCACCCACATTGTTAATGAATTCAGTTCTGGGTAAACGTCTTCAAACTTCCTGCTTTCAAGTTCGTTCAGCTAAGGGAGATCATGGCATTAGAACAGTCTGCACCTCTGACTGATCCTGGGACAAACTATAAAATGGGGGACGTGAAGGTGGTGTTGGATCCGACTAATTGGGAATGCCTGTTCTTTTATTGTCCTTATGTCTAAGGTACAGAAAATGACAAGGGAACTGACCATGTTAAATATGCATGTCTGTCAGGTGCTCAGATACAAATGCTGTTAAGTACCTGGAACAGACAAGCAGACAGGCAGTCTGGAGGGAGAGAGCCTGTAGGCTTCCAGCAGTAACAAGTTGCGAAGACAAGAAGAGGTCTTAGAGCAGACGATGGTATAAAGATTGGATTTCTCGTGTCACCTGATTTCCAGGAGTGATAATCACCTGGAAATACTGCCCTAGCTATGATTGCCTGCATTCCCTCTGATGAGTGCATGACAATGTGGCACACTTATGCCAAATCAGATATGAACTATGCATTCCTGTATGTGGGTCCCCACCATCCTATTGGTTGGCCCTTTAAGAAACACAAAACTGGTGGTCAGGGAAGTCTGGTGTGTCCCTTTAAGACATAGTCTAAAAAGGTAAAATAATATGCTACACACAGAGACACACACAACTTAGGTGAGGCATGAAATATCTAAGTGATATCACACTTTGCAGGATTCATCCAGCTTCCAATGGTAAGCAAGAAGCCCATCCAAAAGGCAAGAAGTCATCACAGGCAGATTGGCTTAGGTAACTGTGGGTACTGGTTTTCCCAGTAGTGATGTATGGAAGTGAGAGCTGGACCATAAAAAAGGCTGATCACCGAAGTATTGATGCTTTTGAATTATGGTGCTGGAGGACTGCAAGAAGATCAAACCTATCCATTCTGAAGGAAATCAGCCCTGAGTGCTCACTGGAAGGAGAGATCCTGAAGCTGAAGCTCCAATATTTTGGCCACCTCATGAGAAGAGAAGACTCCCTGGAAAAGACCCTGATGTTGGGAAAGATGGAGGGCACAAAGAGAAGGGGACGACAGAGGACGAGATGGTTTGACAGTGTTCTCAAAGCTACAAACATGAGTCTGACCAAACTGCGGGAGGCAGTAGAAGACAGGAGTGCCTGGCGTGCTCTGGTCCATGGGGTCACGAAGAGTCGGACACGACTAAACGACTAAACAACAACAAACTGTGGATAAGATAGACCAAAGGGAAAGGAACACAAATCCAGCTAGAACGCTTATGGCTGAAAACCGATCTGTTTCAGAAAGGGAATATGACAGCATCCTGTCAATGGAAGCCTGGCCTGGATGTCAACCAGAGCCCGACTAAGTTCGCTTTCTCTAAAACAGTGCAAAGCAATTATTAAGTAAACATGGTGTGTTGCAGAGTTTCATAAGCTAAAATAAAAATGTCATTGTCATGAATAAGAGCACCCACGCCAGTTCTGAATCTGTAGAAAAGCACCTTGGGAGTTCTGAGCTGCATTGGCTGAGTGTAACAAAAACAAGCTCTGTGCATGCTGGGATCACTCTTTTAAAACAAAACCTACCCAGCTCACCTGCATTGGTTAATATTTTTTGATGTTAGACAGAGCCACAGGGTCTTTCCTGCAATACCTCATTGTATGACTCCCTCTGGGAATGCGGAGGGAATTGCCAGAAATGCTCATCACCCTCCTATATGCCTGTGAAGTCATCCCATGGTGCCCAACATATACACACAAAGAGAACTGTTTGTCCTTTGTAGCCAAATAAGCAATTAGGAACTGAAGCTAAATGGGCTCTCTGAGTGACAGTGATTCTGATGCATTGTGTCATTTATTTATTTACATAGGAATATTGGAAGCTGCCTCACTTTGAGCCAGACCGTTGGCCCATCTACCTCACTTTTGTTTACACCAGGGACAGCCAACTTGGTGCCATGCAAATACTTTGGAGCTGCAACATTAGCCACATCCAACATGGCCAATGGTCCAAGATTATGGAAGGCACTACATTGTCCATCCTTGGCACACACTAACCAGTGGAGGCGCTCCAAGATTCCAGACCAGAGCATTTCCCAGCCCTACCTGATGCCACAAATTTCAACTTGGCCCTTCTGCGTCCAAAACAGATGTTCCAGTGCTGAGTTACAGGTAACTAATGCATATATAGAGAGAAATACTGTTTTAAAGAAGGGTGATCTGCCAAATCCTATAATCTGGGTTACTGAGACAAGAAGTATTCCAGAACCTGACAATTGTGGCCCAAGCTGCTGCTGCTGACAGTTCCTTGTCATTCAAACCTTGATCGGAATCAAAATCTAAGGAGCCAGACAAGGGGAGAAGTGAAATGTTTGTCTGGTTATCAATGAGATCTCAGAAAATACTTTTGTCCAGAATCCTTTTACCTTGGGGCAAGTCCCACCACATATGATGGCAGGTCGCAGTATCCCAGCACCCCTTCCAGCATAAGAAGGAAATGGTACTTGTACATGTGTGTTTATGTGAAAAGTGAATTGATGTGTGTGAGAGATGGTATGTGAATAGGGAGCAGGTGTGTCTGTATGCAAGGAAGAGAACATGAATGATGGATAAAGGAATGAATGGTGTGTCAGTTAGTGAGAGAGAGAATTGCTGATGCATGAATGGGGTACGTGTTTGTGTGTGAGTGCATGTATGAATGTATGGATGTGGGTGGGTGGGGGTCTTATGTGTGATTTTGGCTCCATCCACTGCTGCTATGTGATTTACAGCCATCCTCCCCTAGGGAGTGCAAACCTTGCATTCAAAAAGATTACCGGACTCTATTTGCTCATGGGAATTCTAGTAGTAGCATAGGTTCATTTCTTCAGTACATGGAAATTCTAGGGCTGCAGAGACTTGCCCCCAAGACACAGAGTCCTCAGATTTCTTACCATTCCCCCATTTCTTCACCTCTACTGCCTTTTGGC
This sequence comes from Podarcis pityusensis, assembly GCF_964106645.2. NCBI lineage: Eukaryota > Metazoa > Chordata > Lepidosauria > Squamata > Lacertidae > Podarcis > Podarcis pityusensis. The sequence continues at coordinate 60,194,086 of NC_138032.1, forward strand.
TCCCATCTCTTTTTTTCTTTCCTTCTTAATTCTTTTTCACGTTTTCTCAACATTTTAAAAAGAAATGCTAAACGTTGTAAAAACCACTGCACACAATAAAAGAAGAGAAAGGAAAAAGAAAATCTGGATTTTATTTTATTTTCCCTGTGGAAAAAAAAGCAAGTTAAACTATATGGGTAAAACAAAGGCCAGAAAAGTCCTAGGGCAGAGGATCCTTGAGTATTTCAGTATAAATGCTCCAAAATAATTTGATTGCACTCATCATATAGGCACCTACCCCTAGGCCTGGTTCCGGAATGTTCAAGTCAGACTAATTGGCCTTCCTAGGAGAACCCAGGAAAAGCAACAACAATAATATATGGCTCCTTGTGGGGATCAACCAGCCTAGAAGGCTTGAACTGAATCCCATTTATTCTCACAGTAACTTGGGTTGATACACAAAATGCAGAAAGTAATTTGGACCTATGTAGTGTCCTCCACATACCCACACACTTTTCTGTTTACATCTTGGTCTTTTCCAACTTGTTCTTGGTGAATTAGGATGAGATCATTGCAAGGCTCTCAAGTTTTAATGTTTTTTGGCATTTTGATTCTTTATTAAAGCCAAGCAGAATTGTTGACTGTACTCAAAGTAATATTTTTTTTACAAGCAAAAAAAGAAAAAGAACCACAACAAAAGAACTGTCGCTGTCTTTGAACATATTTTCCCCACCTCTTTTATACCCAAGGGAGATGTTTTTACTTCAGAGAATTACTGTTTTCCCACCCACCCCACTCTATTTGTGAAGGATGCTCTACGACTGATAAATTGTGCGTGTTTGGGGTTTGTTTTTGTTTATCTCATAGATCCCTTTTCTTCTTTAGAAAATTAACATGGCTTGATGGCAGGAGGGGAAAAGAGGCAGAAGGAAGTGGGGCGGGGGGAGAGAAGCTGATTTCTTCAACCTAATGATAATCATTACCACAAAATAAAATCTGTTGTTCAAACAACCAGATGATGCCTATTCCCCCCCAAAAAAGAGATCAGATTTATAAGGTTGCTTCCTCAACATGGGGCTCAACTTGATCCTGCTTGACACATATGGTTATGAGTTTGAGCGGCTCAGTTTGAATGATGCCCTGAGTTCCTTTGAATTCTTGGGATCCTGCATCTGTGTAGGGAGAATGTATAAGAGCAAGCTTGCCAAACTAGTTCTTTTATTAAGATAATGACTTATGGAAGCATAAAGGGAAGAAGGTGACACAGAGACATGCTGGCTTTGTGCTGGGCTCTAGGTCTCTCCTGGAAACATAATGGAAAGCAAAATCAGTTAAGGCTCTGAGCCCCTCCATCCTACGTTCAGGTTGTATACATGTGCAAATAAAGCCTTATACCCTAAAGAGCTCACAATCTTCCCTGGCCTTCATTCCAAGGAAATAGAGCCCTGAGAAAGCACTTCAAACCCCTCAAGTCTCTCACTGCTTGAAGATTGGGGTGGTATGTAACAATATGAAAGGTGTTGGTAAACATGCCTTAAACCTTGTGTTGTACTCTCTCAGTACTGGAGCTATCCTGGGACTATTTTGCAGTGTATCCCAGGTGGTTCAGGGGTGTTTGTGAGTGTCATTTCTTCCCTTTTACAAATCATCTCACTAGTGTTCTTCACTCTGCCACCTTCCCAGGTGCTTACTTTTCAATTAAAATCCAGGAAAAGGCATCTTGCGGCAACTGTTCCCAGGGGACATTTTCAGATCAGGATTCCTGTTCAGCCAAGGAAATTGCAGCAGTGCCAGATTTAGGGCGGTGCGGAGAGTTCCCCCACACAGGGCATCTAGCCAAGGGAGTGCAAAATAACAACAACCACCCCTATATTTATATGGGTACTTAACTGAGAAGCTCCACTAAAAAAGCAACTGTACACAAAAAAAGTTATTGTGAAAATAAAAGAAAATATGGGGGGGGGGGTTGGTCCTTGCCCATGGTTGCAGAGTGCTAGGGAAATGTTTGCTTGAAAGAAAAACACCAACACAACCTTCAGCCACCTTACAACGATAAGGTAACTTCAATACCCCACAGTGACTGACATTCAAAAGAAATTCTGAAGTGCCCTGAGAATGAGTCAGAAAAATAGATGACTCTTTTACAGGAATCAAAACTTTGCAGAAATTGGAGGACAGATTTTGGCACAGCACTAGTTTTAGCTCATGTGAGGTAGCACATTGATGTGTGAAATGATCTTTACCCTTGTGTTTGGTTTTTGCATTAAATTGAATCAAATTTCCAGAGCACCTACTGCCGATAGTGCTCTAGAGGCAGCACAATGCTTCAAGGGTTGGGATCTGTGTTATGCACATAATATAATGACAGGAGAAAGGGGGGTGGCTAAAACGAGTCAGCTGAAAGCCCATAAATGAGCAAAATCATCCATACTAATGCATCATTAAAATTAATTCTAATACCAACTCATTTCAAAGCATAATATGGCAATCTAAATAAGCAATTCACTTGGGTAATATTAACATCATAACATTTTTAATTCATTAATTAGTAAAACACAAATGCGTTTATATTGTGATGAGCTTGTGGGTACCAGACTCTCCTGTGTTGTGAATTTCTGGGTGTCAAACACTTAACCCTTGGATTCAGCAGATGTTAAAAATATAAGCCAGGCAAGTTTCCTGATGAGGTAATCACCTGGAGTGATGAGCCACCAGGAGAACAAAATAAAGGTGATGAACCATTAGGAAAGCTAAGAAGAGGGCTCTATGCCACAGGAAAAATGGGAGGGGCCCCTCCTCCAGCTCCTAATTAGAAAGATGAAAGGCCAGTGTTTTTAGAGTTCACTGTGATGTAAGCTAGAAGCTGGGGAAAAAGCAGCAAGCAGAGGGTCAGAGAGCCATGACTGATTTCTGTTTGAATCCAAGGCTGTGACTATGGGACAAGCAATAATCTCTTGGGGTGTCAATGTTGTAAACCCCTCCATTGTAGACTCAGGTTGTATATATGTATAAATAAACCAAATAACCTAAAGACACCACAGTCTCTGCTGTGCCTCATTTCCAAAAGGAAACACAAACCTTGGGTGAGTGCCTGGAACCCCCTGGAAGCTTGCACCACTCAGAGATTGTGGTAGCATGCAGCAATATTATTTGTGTTAAAGTGTTAAACCAGCTTCAGGTCTGAGTGCAGCCAGGTATTAAGGGACAAGAAACAGAACCACTGCAATGGGTCAAAGAGGTGGGTTTTTGAAAAAGAAGAAAGAAACTTGAAGAGAGAGAGAGATTGCTTGGGGAAGCTATTCCAGGCTCATGTAACAGAACTGGGAAGAAGCACCCTTCCAGAAGCTGGAATGAAGGCACAGAGAAACAGTATCTCTTAATTACTTTTTAGAAATATAAAGCTGCCAAATTTAACAGAGAATTAGCTTTCCTAACTGATTTGTACAGCTATTAAGTGAGATATAAAATTTCTGGCTTAGTGTCAGAAGTTACAATGGATGGGGTGGGTAGGACACAATCCACCGTCTCTTTTTCCAAAATGAATATATACTTTCCTAGCATATAGCTTCCTAACATTCCTTGTACATTATAATCTAATGGAACACTACTGCCACCCGTGAACACGATATGTTTCTTTGTGTTATTAAAGTCTATAATCTGAAGCAGTCTGTGAGCCATTGATGGACCAATAATAGTGGCCGGGTCCCTGTAGGTCCAAAGTTTTCACTATCAAGGGAAAATAAGGCTTCCAATTAGGTGTTTGTCATATGCCAGCTGCTGTCATATAACTGGGCTATAGTGTTGGCTTGTTCTTTAAACAGCTGGGAAGACATAATTAGGGATTCCCTGGTGCCTCTGTGTGTGCTTTTCTTTGTTTTCTAATACAGGATAAACTCATAATGGAGAAGCTTTTTATAGCCATTCCTTGAACCTAGATTGCACACTAGAAAGCCTTATGTTGTGATTAGAATTTCTTCACTTTGTTGTTACATTGTTATTCGCTTCCTAGATATTGGTTCAACTTGTAAATAAAAAATAAATCTATCGCTAGCATTACCAATAAGGTATTTACAGTTTGCAATACTACAGCACCATGGACAATTCCAAAGTCTACATCATGGATGGAGAACTCGAGGCTCCCCAGATGCTGTTGGACTCCAGTTGCCATTAGCCCCAAACACCACGGTTGGTGGCCTGGAATGATGGGAGTTGTAGTCCAACACCACCTCAGCAATAGACTTTCTAAGGTTGCTCTTTCCTGTTACTAACTAGATTATCTTAAATGATGAAATTTTTCTAATGTGTTTATTGTTGTTGATTTTTATCTCTAACATTGTATTGTATTTATGGTGCTTTGTTTTCTGTTTTGTAATATTTGTGAACCTCTATTTTTCTTTTTACAATGTGAATCTGTATATAAATTATCAGGGAAGGGTGGAACTAAATGAACCTCAGGCGTGTGCAAAATATATGGGGGGAACCCACTGAACAGTGACAGAGTAGTTTCTGGCACAAATATTTGCAAGAAACTCATTCATCCTTTTCATTTTTAACTCACATGCTGCCTTTCTATATTACTGTACTCAAGATGGCTTACTACCCACAGAAATGTTCAAATATTCAACAGTTGTCATCCTGCAACAGTTCAAAAGTATCTAAAAATAAACAATTAACAAAACTGAAGAACTCATTTCAAAACTAATATTACAAAATAATATCAGTAAAATATCACCAAATGTCTATAAAAACCATCTCCATCAGTCACACTAAATCATTAAATGACAAACAATATAAATATCTGTAAAAATACAATACCTAAAATGGTACAGACTAACAGGGTGACTAATTCTTGATTTAGTGGTCAGTCTATCCTGCCCACAAGCATTTTTTTCTGAGCCCCCCGAGAGCCCATCAAATTTAGAGACAGTAACAAAAACAGAAGCAAAGTAGACACAGTTGAAACCTCTCTGCCCAGCCAAGCACCCTGATTGTCAGGAACATGCCCCCCTCCCCAGAGCGCAGGGGAAGAGTTAGACTCGGAAACCGAACTAAGTGAATGAGGGACTGACTCTGCAGATGAGAGCTGGCTGTAAGTCAAGAAAGGGCAGTTCAATCCTGCTTCCTGGGGAAGACACTGTTAGCTCTCAAGAAGAGGAAGAGGGAAGGCAGCCAGAGTGTTGCTAGGCAATCAGTAGATAAGCCAAGGTCTGAGTCTGTGTCGAGTGGGAGTGGGCAGGCCAGCCTCTCGGTCCCCAGTGTTGAGTCGTGGGTTGACATAGCAGCCGGCACAGCGATTTCTTCAAGTAGCTCTTTATTATGGTAAGCTGGAATAGAACTGACTGCGAACAGCTCAGCCGGCCTGTATTTATAGGCAGCCGGCTGTCAACATTGTAACCACAACAGCCCAGAGTTCCCGCCTAAAATAACTGGCGCGGACCTGAGTGAAAACTATCTACAGACCTGAGTGAAAACTATATACAGTATCCCCCTGTTGGCCCAGGGTGAAACTACACTACATAACACCCCTCCCCACCGAGATAAGGCGTTAGTTACAATCGTAATGGTTTCCTTATATACAGCACTACGCGTAATGGTTCAATTAGGCACAAAAGCATATCGGTTACATTTCCCATACTTAGACCAACAGTGATACCTGTCCAACAACATAGTCCTTTAAATGAGTTGGGCGCTTGGAAACTCTGCCAGACCGCCGGGGGCTGGTAGCCAAGTCCGGAGGGCCACACAGTTCTCGCTGAGGCTGTGGTGCGACCCTAGGTGGCGTTGGAACCAACTCCCCTGGATCCGCTGCTGTGAGTGGAGCCTCCGCAAGTGGAGTGGTCTGAGTCTGTTCTGAAACGGCTTGGTTCGGCTCCACGCTGGCAGTTTGCGAGGGAGGTGTAGGTGGGGCCTCGCCATCTGTACGTGTCTCTTCTGGAGCCGCCAGCGCAGTTGGGGGCACCTCGGTAGTGTCCAAGTCCCCAACCCTGCGCCTAAGCTGGTCTATGTGCCGTCGCCACAAGCGTCCGTCTTCGAGTGCCACCTGGTACGAGCGAGGTCCAGTGACTCCCACTACTGTGGCTGGCACCCAAGGGATGTCCCCCACATAGTTCCGGGCAAAGACCTGGTTTCCTGGGACAAATGACCGTGGTGCGTTGGCACAGCCTGGGGGTTCAGCCACGGCAAAGTCTGGGTGTAGCCGGTCGAGCGGTGACCTGAGGCGGCGGCCCATAAGCAGTTCAGCAGGACTCCTCCCTGTGGCCGCGTGAGGGGTGATGTGTTGCACGAACAAGTATTCGGCGACCCGCTCATGCCAGTCTCCCCGGTCCAGGCGCGCCAGTGCCTCTTTTGTTGAGCGCACCATTCTTTCCGCTTGCCCGTTGCTGGATGGATGAAAGGGTGCCGTTAGGGCATGGCGGATGCCCAGTCCCAAAAGATATTGCTCAAACGTGCCTGACGTGAACTGCGGTCCGTTGTCAGAGACAAGGACATCAGGACACCCATGCGTTGCAAACAGGCCTCGCAGCACCCGGATGACAGCTTCGGTAGTGGTGGAGGGCATCAGGGCGACCTCCAGCCATTTGGAATAGGCGCCCACCACTACCATAAAGGTCCGGCCGTGAAAGGGGCCAGCCAGATCGATGTGCACCCTCGACCAGGGTGTCTTTGGCGTCTCCCAGGTGTGTCCCTTAGCTGCCGGTGGTGCAGGCCTCGACTCCTGGCACGCTTGACAGGCGGACACCCAGGCAGTGATGGCATCGTCCATATTAGGCCACCAGATGTAACACCGAGCCAACGCCTTCATTTTGACAATTCCCGGGTGGCCAACGTGCAGAGCCTCCAGGACGCGCTGACGGAGTCCCTGGGGAATCACGACGCGGTCTCCCCACAGCAGACAGCCGCGATGAGCTGAGAGTTCATGTTGTCTGGTTGCGAAGGGCTGGAACTCCGATGCAAAGGGCCCTTGTGGCCACCCCCTCCACACCCAGTTGAGCACCCGGCTGATGGTGCGATCCTGGGCAGATGTGGAGGCCACAGTGGCAGCCGATACAGGCGCTGCCGGAAGATCCTCAATCAGAAGGAGCGATGAAGCTGGAGCCGGGTCTTCCACAAATGCTGGAAGAGGGCAACGGCTGAGGGCGTCGGCATGGCCCATCGATTTCCCCGGGCGATGGATGAGCCGGTAGTGGTAGGCAGCCAGGAAAACAGTCCATCGCAGCATGCGTGGTGAGAGGACCGGTGGAGTTGGACGATCACCGGCGAGGAGGCCCAGGAGTGGCTTGTGGTCAGTGATGAGGTCAAAAGTCCTGCCATAGAGGTATTCATGGAACCTCTTCACTCCAGCCACAAGTGCCAATGCCTCCTTGTCGAGCTGGCTGTAATTCCGTTCCGTCGGAGATAGTGTCCTGGAAAAGTAGGCGAGCGGTGCTTCTCTTCCATCTGGAAAACGGTGACTAAGGACAGCCCCGATGCCAAAAGGTGAGGCGTCGCAGGCAAGGACCAGCGGCCTGGATTCACTGTACTGTACCAGCACACTGTCTGAAGAAAGGAGAGCCTTGACCGCGTTGAAGGCCGCAGTCTCCCGATGACCCCAGGCCCAAGGCGTCTTAGTGCTAAGGAGTCGGTGAAGAGGCTCAGCCACTGTGGCTTTGTGGGGCAGGAACATGTTATAAAAGTTCAGCAGCCCCAGGAATGCCTGCAACTCCGTTTTGTTCTTTGGAGTGGGGGCCTGCTGGATAGCACGGATCTTGGATGTGGTTGGATGAAGACCGGAGGCATTGATAAGATAGCCCAGGAACTCTACCTGTGGAACGGCGATCTGGCACTTCTCCCTCTTTACCTTGAGCCCGGCCTCCTGGAACCTGGTCAGCACGGCACGGAGGCGCTCGAACAGCTGCTGGTGTGAGTCTGCAGACACCAAGACGTCATCAAAATATGGTACCACGCCTGGAAGCCCTTGCAGGAGACGCTCCATAAGGCTTTGGAAGATGCCAGGAGCCACACTCACCCCGAACTGCAACCGGCGGCAACGGAATGCCCCCCGGTGGGTGACGATCGTCTGGGCTTCAGCAGTGGCATCATCGACTGGCAGTTGTTGATAGGCTTGGGCAAGGTCCAGCTTAGCGAAGACCTTACCCTCACCCAGGGAATGCAGCAGGTGTTGGACAACAGGAACCGGATAAGCGTGCTGCTGAAGTGCCTTGTTGATCGTGCACTTGTAGTCAGCGCAGATTCTCACCGACCCATCTGGCTTGACAGGCGTGACGATGGGGGTTTCCCACTTTGCGTGGTCAACCGGCTCCAAAACTCCTTGGGCGATCAGTTTGTCCAGTTGTTCGTCCACCTTAGCCTTGAGAGCAAAGGGAACCCGGCGTGGCTTTAGCTTGATGGGGGCGACTTGTGGATCAAGGCTAAAGGAGATGGGCGTACCTGTATATTGGCCCAAGGTGCCGTCAAAAACCTCGGCAAAGTCTTTGACCAGACCCTCAGTCTCTGCATTAGAGATGCAGTTGATGCCGGTGACTTCCAGGCCGAGGGCATCAAACCAGTCTAGCCCTAGGAGGCTTGGCCGCTGACCTTCGACCACCACCAACCGGAGCAGGCCCGAAAAATCCTTGAAGGCGATCCGGAACCGGCCAACGCCTACCACGGGAATGTCGTTTCCCTGGTAGTCTCTCAGGTGTACGCGGTGAGAGTCGAGTTGCCTTTTGGACACTCTGGGTACCAGTCTTTTGATGGTGCTCCATGACACGATGGACAGGGCAGACCCGGTGTCGATCTCCATGTCACATGGAGCTCCTTCAATGAGCACCGTGACGTTCAGCTTGCGTCGCGTAGGCGAGTCGGTTTGGCCAATCGTGGTTCCAGACGGGCAGCGGCAGTTGGTGAGAGCGAAACAACTTTCCTTGGCAGACTGGAGTGAAGACTTGGACTTGCGAGTCGATGAAGGGGGGGTGTCAGACGGAGCCGATCGGCAGACCTTAGCGATGTGGCCCCTTCTGGAACACTTCCTACAGATGGCGTCTCTGAATCGACACTTGGCACGGGAATGGTTGCCTCCGCAGCCAGCACATTCCGGTTGGCCCTTGGACTTCTGTTGGAACTTCCTGCGCTCCCGCTTTGTCTGGTGCACGTCATCGTCTTCACTGGAGGATGCCTCCTCACTGCTGGCCTCTTCATGATGCACCGGAACTGGCTCCCTAGCAAGACGCGGGCTGCTGGACTTGCGGATCTCCTGGGCGGAGCGTTCAGCAGCTTCTGAGGCCACAGCCTCCTCAATGGCTTTCTGTAGCGTGAGGTCTGGCTTGGCTAGGAGGCGCCGTTGCAGATGGATGTCCCGGACCCCGCAGACGATTCGATCCATCAGGGCATCGTCTAAGTCTCGGAACTCACAGTGCATTGCAGCCTGTCGCAGGGCGGTGGTGTAGTTGTTGATTGACTCCCCCTCTGCCTGGTTCCGGTGGTAGAACGCATGGCGGGCAGCAATCTTGGACGGCTTTGGTGCATAGTGGTTGCGGAGCTTCTCTTGGATCGTGTCCCATGGTGTTGCCTGGACTGCTTCAGGCGCAACCAACGCTCGGGCCGTCTCAAACACCTCAGGCCCACAGAGGCTGAGGAATAGGCCCCGCTTCCGATCCTTTGATACTGCTGTCAGCTCGTTGGCTTGGAGGTAGCAGTCGAACCGAGCGAGGTAGGAGTCCCATGATTCAGAGGCTGGCGCAAACGGCAGTAGAGGCACAAGTGAAGCCATGATTCCGATGCCGGCGTGAAGGGCGATGGATGGAACACAGTGCTCTAGCCAGAACAGTCAGCTCTGAATTGGTTCTGCCCAGTGATTTCGCTCAGTGATTTCGCTCTGTGATTCAGCTCAGTGATTCAGCTCAGTTCAGAGGCTGGCCGCATCTGGCTGTGCTCTGATGTCCATCCATCCCATCCTCGTCGCCAGTGTTGAGTCGTGGGTTGACATAGCAGCCGGCACAGCGATTTCTTCAAGTAGCTCTTTATTATGGTAAGCTGGAATAGAACTGACTGCGAACAGCTCAGCCGGCCTGTATTTATAGGCAGCCGGCTGTCAACATTGTAACCACAACAGCCCAGAGTTCCCGCCTAAAATAACTGGCGCGGACCTGAGTGAAAACTATCTACAGACCTGAGTGAAAACTATATACAGTATCCCCCTGTTGGCCCAGGGTGAAACTACACTACATAACACCCAGTCTAGGTGTCTGGATAAGATCAGATGGCAACAAAAGGGCAAGAGGGGAAAGACAGGAGTTTGGTGTCCTTCCTGCTGTGGGAGGGGTGAAAATTCAGACTGACCAACTACAGTGGTACCTCGGGTTACATACGCTTCAGGTTACAGACTCCGCTAACCCAGAAATAGTACCTCGGGTTAAGAACTTTGCTTCAGGATGAGAACAGAAATCGTGTGGCGGTGTAGCAGCAGTGGGAGGCCCCATTAGCTAAAGCGGTGCTTCAGGTTAAGAACAGTTTCAGGTTAAGAACAGGCCTCCAGAATGAATTAAGTACAATGATGTACCACTGTATCGTAAATGCAAGCCACTGAGATGCCGTGCTCTGGGTGTGTCTTTTTGTAAATAAACGTACATAAAACTGCTGGAGAGTCATTACTTCTTATCAGGGCTTGATTGCCTGCCAGAGAGCATTACACTGATGGGGATATAAATCAGCTCCCACCTGTTCAATGGATTCATCATTTGGTGAGCCCGGAACAAATGATGATACCCACTTCTTCATCTGATCTTCATGGATCAGCTGATGTTGGAAGGTTCTTTGTGTGGGTATGGGTGTGTGGGTGTGTTCTTTATACTGCAGTGGTTCCCAATTAGCTAAGTACTGAGGACCCCCTGTTTTTCAAAAGCCAAGCTATTTGACCCAAACTTTTGAAAATTTTAGATAGCTCTATGGTAGTTTTTGTTATGTGAATGGTGCCACAGACCACCTGGGGTTCATGGACTACCAAATGGGAACCACTAGTATAGTATGCATGTGTGTTCATGTAACAGTCTGTGTGAAAGAACGTGAGGTGGCCACACCCACTTTTGGCCACACCTGTAGCTGGCATCATCATCATCATCATCATCATCATTCATTATTTATACCCCACCCATCTAGCTGGGTTTCCCCAGCCACTCTGGGCAGCTTCCAACAAAAGAGTAAAAATACAGTAAAACATCAGTCCTTAAAAACTTCCCTAAACAGGGCTGCCTTCAGATGTCTTCTAAACATCAGATAGTTGTTAATTCCTTTGACATCTGATGGGAGAGTGTTCTACAGGGTGGGCACCACTACCGAGAAGGCCCTCTGCCTGGTTCCCTGTATCTTCACTTCTTGCAGTGAAGGAACCGCCAGAAGGACCTCGGCGCTGGACCTCAGTGTCCAGGTTGAATGATGGGGGTGGAGATGCTCCTTCAAGTATACTGGAACATGTGAGCCCCAGAGGGTTGACTAAGGGAGAATATGGCTCACAGTCCCAAAGAGGTTAGCCATCCCTGCTACAAGAAATGAACATAAGGAATCACAGCTGCACATGCTCCAATTGTATAATTAATTTTAGCCATTTTCCTTCTAGGTAAAGTAGAATTCAAGAACAGTATGACACAGAAAGACCTACAAAATAATGAAGGGATAGAATGGGGCTTGTCTTTCTACTATCATGTTGCGTAGCCTTCCTTCTTCCAGGGCATTTAAGAGCTAAATGTTATCACCTGCTTTTCTTCCTCGCTATTTAGCAAAAAGAGAAATCATTGGGGGCCTTTAACCAGAAGAAGGTGAGAAGCTGCAGATAGCTTACAATTTTATGCAATGAAATGGAACTACTTAAGGATGACAGAAGGTGAACTTTCCTTTTCCGTTTTCCCAAAGCAGTAGGGAGTCCTATGGCTGAATGGGATCAACTTGAGTACCTTATCAACATACTGAACTCAACCCGAGACTTACAGAGAAATACTGGATTTTCCCAATAAACATGCCCTAAGTGTGCAGGGTGGATGTAGCTGTGCCAGAGGGCAATCTGTACTTATTCAGTGTCAAATTAAGCTCCAACATAGAAAATGATTTTTAAGGGTTGAAGTTCAGTGCATCTCATTTGCATGCAAAATATCCCTGGTTCAAACCTTGGCATCTTTCTGTAGGACTGGAAGAGACCCCTATCTGGAACCCTGGAATCCAGCCACCGTAGACAATTCTAAGCAGCAGGGACCAATGGTTTGAGTATTAGCATGGCCTGAAAAGACAGATTTTAAAATACCAGTCTCTTCCACCATCACCAACCATCTGTACTGTGAGCATATCCCAGTATACCAGCTTAGCTTCCCCCCTCCCTTTTAAAATGTGGCAGGAGCATTCAGCAAGCTCAGCAAGCAGCTATTGTTCAAATGTTTTGTCACTTTTCTAGTAAGAGTTTGGGAATCACCACAAGGAAAGAGACAATTAGTCTAGTCTGCTGTATCACAGTAATTTGTTTCCAACAATGGCCGACACAAGCTGCTTCATAAATGATGAGAAAAGAAAACAGCAACATCCTAATTGTGTAGAGCTACAGCACTGGGGGCAGGGGGACCCATAAGTGTTCTGATACTAGCTGATAGTTAAATGTTTCCACTCCTGTTAGATTATGAGATCTAATCATCCCACTCCTTGTTTTAGAAATTAGTGTGCACCAACAAGAATGAAATTTGGGATAGACCAGTCTATTCCTAGTCTGTAACAGTCCTGCATTCATTCATTCGTAAGTCAATTTTCTTCATTTTCTGCATAAATCTGTGTATAATAATTTTAAAATATGCACAACATATTTCAAGATGCATTTGCTCACAGAGTATGCAAGCATTCTAAAATGCACGTTATCCCAAAATATGCATTTTAAAAAATTATTTTTTAAAAAATAATTTTTATTAGAGATTTTCTTGAGTTACAAACTAGTAAATAGGGGGGAAAGTACATACAGCATCTCCACTCTTGATTTATAGAGTCTTTTTCACAGTTCGTTTATGTTTTGTATGTGATACTATCAATCTAGATATGTGGTTGGGAGGAAAGGGAGGGGGAGAAAGAGAGGGAGGAAAAGAGAGGATGAGAGTTGGGAAAAATGCATTCTGAAACACAAGCTGGTATGGTGTTTTGAACCAGGCACTGCACCACAAAATGTGGAAAAGTATGAAATCTGAAGAATAACATTATTCCAATGTACACATTAGTACAGGAGCTTTGGATCAGGTCAGCTTGTATCAGATTTGCTAAGAAAAAATTCCTGAAGACAAATTATTACCTTTTAACTTCCGTTTTCAGAAGAGATATTCCTCTTAAGTGACTCTTATAATAATGCTCAGCATTCCTACAACATGCTTCGATGGTTTTTCACACACTTGGGTGTTCAACATTCCAAGTACTCTCAACTGCGGTGTTCTCTATTGAGACCTGAACTGCCAGGATTAGCTTAAATGGAAGATGTGCCTGCTAAACTATATGGACCCACTAGCAGAGTAGCTTCGGAAGTGCAATATTGCCAGGTGAAGGGGGATCTGTAAGACCTGCGGATGGGGGTAGAACTCCCAGAGGATGCCTTGCAACTTCAGTGTCTCTTAAAAACAGGGCTCGGTTTAGTACATATTTTTGTACAAGCTTTTGTATCATAGCTCTGAATGAGCCCAGGGGAAGTGGGGGAAAGCGGAACAATGCCTTCCTTGTGCCGGTTCTTATTGGCAATTTCCAAAGATTTTTAGGAATAGTTAGCATGTCTGCCAGCTATTTTGCCAGGTGATTTATAGAATAACAAGACCTTCAAAATGTGCCAGCCACCGTGCGCCATTATGAGAACAAATGTACAATGTATGCAAGATCACACCGATAATTTAAGCATGGGAAAGAAAATCTGGCTATTACTACATTTCAATTTCTTTGTAATCCTAATGAGAGGAGATAGAGGAGGGAAGCAAACAGCCATTAACTCTCCCTGTTAGACCGACTACCAAGTCTGTTTATTAAAATCCATAGTTCAGGCTAATCATATTGAATTGAGGAGTCAAGTGCGCTTGTTCTGTTTCAAGGAGGCTCCCCCCCACCTCCCCTCAATTACATATGCAGTCTAGAACAGAGCACCACACTGTTTTGCATGTAAGAAGTCCTGTTAGATTGAGTTATTCAAATTAAGGTAGTTAAAGAAAGAAATGGCAAGGGGCATAGAAACAAGAGGGGAAAACTCTTAAATTATTAAAATGAAAAACATACATATGTATTAACAGAATGTTTTACAGATGCATTTACAGAACAGCAGAGCTCCAGTATTAACTGGGTGGGGGGCCCTAATAGGACTCAGAGGTAAAAGAACTCAAATATTTATTATTCATTGGAAAAACAGAGGGGTGGGGGAATCAGCTAGGCATAAACATTGCTGCTGCAGTGGGGCGGGGAGGAGTAGGAAAAAAGATTGTTTAAAAATAAAATATCCAGCTAAATACCTCTTGAGCTTTACAGTCCTATGTGCTCTGGGAAGGCAGAGGTGAAGGGAACTCCACTCTGAGAGAAAATTCTGATATTGGATGCTTCATCCTCGGTGCCATGTAAAGTTCTGTGGTTCTTGCCCTACAAGCCTTGGGAGCTCTGATGTTAGTAGTACAGAAAAAGATGAACATAAGAAAAGCCTGGTGCATCAGGTCATTGGCCCATGTAGTCCTGCAACCTGTTCTCACAGTGGCCAAGTGGGAAACCTGCAAGCTGGGCAGGAGAACAACATCACTCTGCCCACCTGCAATTCCCGGAAACGGGTATTCAGAGGCACAGTATCTCTGACAGTGGAGGTAAAACAGGGGTAAAGCCTGGAGGCACAATGGATTGGACAAGGGAAAGACTTAAATCCCAAGTATCCAGTGCCTTTGTACTTCCCTGACATATCTCCCAAGCAAGAAGAAAACAACACCATCCCAGGAGCTGGTATAGATTTTCTTCCCTTTATCAAGATCAGTTTTCAAAAATCCTTAAACAGATGGAGGAGCGCAGTAGAGTTCCTCTGCCTTGAATTCTGCTCTGATGGAACCAGCCTAGCAGGGTGCTGAAGGAGATAGTTTGTTAGCCTTCCATTATTCCTTTCCCCCTCCCTTCCTTAGGATTGCAGCCTTTAGTATTTGTTTAGGATGGTGCCTGCACAGTTTGCAATGCCCTGCATAGAATAGAGTAGAGTAATTTTCATCCGTGGTGCTTTCACATACAGTAATTGGTTCCGTTTCTGCATTACTCTGTAATTTTTTAAAGGATCTTTCCAAAGTGCATCTTTAACCATACATCCTGATACATATTTAAACATATATTCCCTCTCAAAATGTTTTTGAAATGTGATCCTTTCCCACAAAATAAATATTTCTGGTGCATGGAAACTAGTGAGAATTTCCACCTTCAGAAAAGCGTAAAATTCAGTGGCTAGCTAAGTTCAGATGCACACATTAGTCCCAAGGATGCAGATCAAGTCGATTTGTATGGGCGTTCACAAGGATTATGAATTTCTCAAGGATCCCTAGGCTTTTGTGTGTGCACATTAATATTTACTGTTGCCACCAGTTTTTTGCCTAAAGCAAGTGTTTGAGGTGAATGTTAAGTTCCCTTCTTTCAGGGCATTTTGTGTGTGTGTGTGTGTGTGTGTGTGTGGAAAGGGAGGGGTAATCAAAAAGTCAAATGGCATAGGGGCAGGATTGAGAAATCCACACTGATATGTGCACATCACTGCTCTTGTTTGAAAAAGCATCAAGAAAGAGTCTCCTTTTCCTTACTACTAATGATGGGAAAGTCTAAAAAACCTATATCTGCATCCCCCATCCCTCCATAGGGCTGACTGGACCTGGGGTGAGGATGATTCAGATTTGGTATGAGGGAAAGAATTAAGACTCTCAGAAACAACTAGCGTCAATGCTGCAATTCAGTGTCCCCCGACTGATAAAAGGAGGAGAAACAGTAAGGTGTTTTTGTTTGTTTCCGGGGTTTGTTTGTTTGTTTGTTTGTTTGTTTTAAAAAGAACACCTTGGGAAATCTGACCACAGTTCTCTTGTCATTTGGCCCTGTAATGCAGAAGATTAAACCTCTCTTTTTAATTTATTCCACTGATATCCATTGACAAATGACTGCACCATTTTTAACTTAAATATTAAGTGTGGGTGTTTCCACATAGTATTTTAGAATGATGAATAAATAATGGGGCTGGATTTTTACACAACTGTAAAACAGATTTGTATATATTTAAAAATAGTTCCCTGAGGTAGGCCCTGTAAGGCCTTAAAAGACATTGAATGTTTAAAGATATTTCAAGCACTTTTGGGAAGTTTTCCTCTACGGGGATGTGGAGCGGGGGAGGCTGTATTTCTCAGAAAAATTAAAATTAAAAAAGCCCCATGTTACATTTTGGGGTTAAAATGCATCTCTCCTAGGCCTGAAAAGTTTTTTTGCGGGGAAAGTATTACCTTATTTTTATTGCACTACATTGTAGTGGGGGTTTTTTGTTGGGGAAAACAAACAGGATTGTAAAAGCATGGTAAATGGGAGCACTGTCTCTTGGTTCTATGTTAATAGAGCTCTCTTCTCTGAAGTAATTAACATAAAGTGCTCTATCCTAATCACATATGCAGATTAAAATTAGCGTTCTCCCCTTTCCTCACTTGAACTATGCTGGTTGTACGAATAGAAAGGGTAGGTATTCCAAGTTAATGAACGTCTCTGGAGTCTTCTTCAGGCATTCTACTTGCTCTAGTATCACACACAATGCAGATCCCTGGATAATGTACATCGTGTGGAGAGTCACCATGATTACAGGCAGGGCTGGCCCAGCCAAGAGGCAAAGTGAAGAAACTGCCTCAGGCAACAGGCAACCAAAGTGATTAAGGGTATGGGAACAAAAGCCTAGTGAAGAATAGTTGAGGGAGCTGGGTATGTTTAGCCTGGAAAAGAGGAGACTGAGAGGAGATATGATAGCCATCTTCAAATAACTCAAGGGCTGTCACATGGAAGTAGAAGCAAGCTTGTTTTCTCCTAGAGGATAGGGCCTGAACCAATGGCTTCAAGTTGCAAGAAAGGAGATTTCAACTAAACATCAGGAAGAACTTTCTGACGGTAAGAGCTGTTCAACAGTGGAACAAACTCCCTTGGGAGGTTGTGGACTATCCTTCATTGGAAGTTTTAAACCAGAGGTTGGATGGCCACCTGTCCTGGAAGTTTTACTTGAGATTCCTGCATTGCAGGGTGTTGGACTAAATGATCCTCAGGGTCTTTTCCAACTCTAAAATTCTATGATTCTATGATCCACCGGGGCAGCAGATCCCAATGGAGATCTTTATTCCCTGCTGGTTCCGGATGCAGCTCTTCAGTCGTCCCTTCTCTGACATGGAGGGGGTAGCCATTTTGTGGTTCGCCTGAGGTGCCAAAATGTCTTGGGCCAGCCATATTTATAGGAAACTCCCCACTGCTGCTGCCTTCCCACCGTGGAGTGTGCCTAGGAGTGTGATGTGACTAGGCATGGGGGGGGGGGGAATTAGATTCAGTTTGGATTTAAATGCAAACTTTCCCAATTTGACCTTTCCAAAACAAGATACAAAGTGATACACAATTGTAGTTCTCTAAAGTTTGCAAGGCAGCTCCCCAGCCATGCCATACACACAGAGATGCATATTCTAGGGCAAAATATGCCTAGAAATGCATACCAAAATGCATTTTGTAAGGAGACATTGCTTTTAATAAAAAAAGAGTATATTAAAGCAGTACTAGGTGTGCTTAGCGTTGCATCATGAGACTTAGCTGAAGGTCAGTTCTACTGTATGGAACATGGGATGCATTTTTTTTACAGAATAGATGGAAATTTCCTGTTAAAACAATATTTTTTATATAAAAGATATACTTCTCTGAAATAACAACAAAGAGGAATCCACACAGATCTCACAAAGAAGCTTGCTGATTAATACGGGTGCCACCAAGTGGCATACAATTTTGTAAAAAAATAAATTCAAGATAAGCCAAACAAAAAAAAAAATCTTGAGTCTTTCACCATTTCCTCCCTCCCCACTGACAGTTTTCTAATACAATTGCTTTTCTCATTAATTGATGGAGAACATTTGTTTGCAGGGCAACTTTTCGGCATAGGGCTAGTCTCTGTAGCATTCTGGATCAGATATTCTCCCCAGCCTTATGGAGCCCTGGTTAGGAGAAGCAATATTCTGGACAGCAACCATTCATGCTGGAACATGAATATTTCAATCAGGTCTCACATTTGAGCCATTAGTGCAGTGGGTGAGGCATCAGGAATAAATACATATAAATAAATCAGGGCCTGGTAACCATTTGCAGTCTCAGGCATCAGCAGGGTTGTAGGCAAAAGTGGGCAGAGCGAGGGATGTAAATGTTACTTTTTTACAGTAGGTTCATTTCTATACATGCTCACAACCTTCCCTCTAGCCTCCATACAGACAAACAAGAGTCATTACCAGAGTTCAAAGGCATGTTCCACCCAGGCTAAAACACCTGAGGAGGATGTGGAGCAAGACCTGCAATGTCACCTGGGAAGAGAGGGTGTGGCCTGTGGAGAGAGTTTCAATGACCTTGAGCTTGTTTGGAGGTTCTAGCAGGGGAGCACAGCTATTGTATACCCTTGACTGAAGAACGGTACACTCCTTCTATCTGGGATGGTTGTCCTCTTCCACCAAGGAATGTAACATTAGTAAGGGAACCAGGAAAGGATGCCCCTTATCCCCCCTTATTTTTATTATGGTAATGAAGGTAATGAATAATCAAATTTGGGAAGACCAATCAGTCAAAGGCATAACCCTGGGCAACAAAACATACGAGTTCAAAGCCTTTGCCAACGACCTGATTATTATGAGTGAAAACCCTAAAGAAAGCTTCGTAAGAGTGCTAGAGATAATTAAAAGCTTTGGAGAGGTGGCAGGTTTCAAGTTGAATACTACCAAAACAAAATTATTAGTTAAAAACTTACCAAAACAAGAAAAAAAATGAATTAGAAGAAACATCAGGATTGTGGATCTGCCAGAAAGTGAAATATTTGAGTATTTAGGGATCACCCCTAAAATAAAATGTGTAACATTCAGAAATATTTCATTGGGCCCAGGAGTCAGGGAAGGCTGCTCAGCTCACATTTTACCCATCTCTACTGTATGTTTCAGGAACAAATATATATATATATATAATTTATAGATGAAGCTGCATTCTTACTGAGCAAAACACATAAAAGGTCTCCTGCTTTAAAAAACAAAACAAAACCAGCCGGTTTGAATGCAGGCAATTACAAATTAAGATGACAGCTACTGCTTCACAAGTATCATGAAACAAAGATGCAAAAGTGTTTTATGGACACAGAAAAAGAAGCTCTGGTGCTAATTCTAGAGAAGGCAAATACACACTGTGACCCACCAAGCCAAACACAGCCCATCAGACGTAAATTGAGTTAGGTGCTTGACAACCTCCATGTGCAGTCTTCAGCAGGCAGAAAAACAGGAAGCTTATTAAGCCACTGATGGACAGCTAGTTGGGCCAAAGTTGTACTGGCAATGGAGGCAGCGGGGGAGGGGGAAATGGGATGTGGGTGTGGTGCTGGGACACACAGAAAGCTCACAGTGTTTTCCCCACTTTTCTACTGGATTGGTAAAAGAGAAAAGTGAGATATTTCACATTATCACATCCATCCTCAACCTGTTTTCTCCTAAGTTCATCTGATTGATTTCAAGGAAGTGCACCAAGGATTGCATCCTTATTGCAGTTTCCAATTTATGATTCAGAGCTTTGGGCATTCACCATCACCCTAACATTGCTTCTGTCCCACTTTGCATGGGTCAGCGTAGAAGATCAGATGCAGAATCAGAGAATTCCTGGTTTGTGTGTCTTGCCGGTTTCTGGTGAGGGGAAACCCACAGAGGAGCCCATGCATGACTGTTCCCCAGATACTGGAGCCAACTTAGAGGTTTAGACTGGTGGCTATTTTAAAAAGAAATAAATAGTAGATGAAATATTTCTCCCCTAGCTTCCTTTAATGATAGGAGTGTAACTGACCTGCTCATACTCCTGGCTGCCAATTTGCAGAGGAAATAGTGGTGGCAATTTTCAAATTGCAGTTCAGTGTCAGTGCCAAAGGGGAGCAGCTAACTTCCTCTTTTTCACCTTTTTGGACCATGACATTGCCCAACTTTGCTGAAAACCTCAGGAACTAACAATAGAATCTGTGACTAAAGAATGGAAGAACATTGGGATTAGGGTGCAGATAGTGTGCATGTCACAGGGTACAGAGGAGAGCAAATGTGTAATATTGGGGTGCAGAGTATAGTTACCAGATTTTTTTCCAGTGAATCCGGGGACACTTTTTTTTTTAATTTCATGCTTTATTATCCATAATTACATGGTTTTCATGGGGACCCAGGCTGCACACTCCTGTGCTCCTGGCAAAAAATCAAAGCCCTAAACAGGATCCAGTAAAAAGCTGTAATTTTATTCTCTGGAGGAAAATAAATACCTGTACAAATAAATCAATTCTCTAATAATTATAATTCCTCAGGTTTCAGGGCTGAACCCTATCTCAAAAAGCTAGAAATATTTTTTGGAGGGGGAATAAATCCCCTCAGCCTTGTTGATACGGCAGGTTCATGCCAGTTTTTAAAAGGAGAAATGAAAGAGCCGGAAAGGCTGGCTGTTGTGTCAGGCGACACAAGGGGGAAAGAGAAGCGCTTTGCTCATGCTCAGAGGCACTCTTTCCCCCTCAGCCGTGAGTGAGCCCGGTGCATAGAGCTTCACGGGGTATCCCGGAGAACAGCAGGCTGACAAAGGAAAGCCTTTCTCTGCAGCCTCAGATGTAGCAGCAGCCGTTGCTGCCGCCAGTGTCCTGCAAGCCTGAGCTCCTCCTTCTCCAGCTGAGCCCCCTTCCGAAGCCGGCTTGCTTTCTTTCCTTGCCGCCAGTTCTGCCTTGCCTGCGTGTTTGACAAACTGGAAGGGGGGAAGTGGGGAACGAAAAGCTCCTTGCCTGCTCGCCCGCTAGTTCAAACGCAAAGAAAGAAATAAGAAAGGAGCCCTCCACAAACAGCGAGGGAGGCAAAGAACAAAACACAAGAGGAAAAGCCCCTTAGCACTCCATGAATTTGAGCGAGGGAAAGGCTCAAAACAGTAGGGGAGAGAGAGGTGGAGTAAGGGCTTGGGGATGCTGACACAAAGTCAGCTGTGATTTAAAGCAACAGACGCGGGTGGCGCTGTGGGTTAAACCACAGAGCCTAGGACTTGCCGATCAGAAGGTCGGCGGTTCAAATCCCCGTGATGGGGTGAGCTCCCGTTGCTCGGTCCCTGCTCCTGCCAACCTAGCAGTTCAAAAGCACGTCAAAGTGCAAGTAGATAAATAGGTCCCGCTCCGGCAGGAAGGTAAACGGCGTTTCCGTGCGCTGCTGTAGTTCGCCAGAAGCGGCTTAGTCATGCTGGCCGCATGACCTGAAAGCTGTACGCCGGCTCCCTCGGCCAATAAAGCGAGATGAGAGCCACAACCCCAGAGTCGGTCATGACTGGACCTAATGGTCAGGGGTCCCTTTACCTTTACCCAGGGAATGTAAGAGAATGGGCTGCTTGGGGGTGGGGGGGAGAGAGAGAGAGAGAGAGAGAGAAGCCCTGCAGTGCCCATCTGGCTGCTGACTGCGGGCCCAGAGAGCAGCAGCAGCGCCCAGGTCCTGGGATCAGAGCCACCAGAGCTGGGAGCAATCCAGGGGACATTTAATGAAATCCAGGGACATTCTGGGGAGGCAATTTGTCTGGGGACAGATTTGCAAATCGAGGGACTGTCCCCGGGAAATGGGGACGTCTGGTAACCCTAGTGCAGAGGAATCATGGGATGAGCAGGGATGAAGTAACTGAGGGATGGAATGGCAGAGAGAGATGTGGGATAAGGATATAGAAATGGGAAGACAGAAGAAGTAGCAAAGGTGGTGAATGAATTTGTCAGTTTTCACTTTAAGAAGTTGGGACAGATACATGCACATGAATCTTTCTTTTTACAGGAAGGGCATCTGGAAAGCTAAATCAAATTGAGGTGACAGGAGGGATGAAGTTCTAGGGTTAATTGATAAATTAAAAATGAACAGGCCACCGCACCTGAGTGACACACACCTGAGAACTCTCAAAGAAGTCAGATGTGACACGGTTGATCTTCTAACAAAATATATGCAACTTGTCACTGAACTTGGCCTCCCTATTAAGGGACTCACCAGAGGCAGCCAATATAACATGATTTCTTTAAAAAAGATGATCCAAGAGTGAACCAGGAGATTACAGTCCTGTCGTTCTTCACACAAGCGTGATTAATTTTTTCAAAAAACTGCCACAAGATTAGTTATTTATTTAGTCATATGGTGCTTTCTATGCACCCAGAGAAGTTTATAGAAACGAGCTGGCAGATTCACTGCCCTGAAGAACTTACAATCTAAAATTTGACCCAGGAAAAACAACAGATGAAGGGGAGAGAAACAGTGGCAAGGGTAGATGGAGGGCGCTTGTTAAACTTAAATGTACTTAGTCGTAGATATGGCATGACATGGAATGGATAATGACCACCTAATACGGCTTCAAAATCAGATAGTTGCTTATATGGCTTCAGCATTATACATACATTGAATTAATTCTATTTTGTCCTCATATTGAAGGAGGGGTGCATTTGCCATACCCTCCTGCTCTGCAAGAAGATGAGAGACGGACTCACCCACAGAGGTAATGTGGGCAATCACATAAGGTGATCTGTCCTATAGGAGAGAAGTGAAGATCAGGCTGTTTAAGCCCACTGCATATTACACTCTCCCCTCTTCTCATTGAGACACCCACCCTTCCCACCAGTTTTTCAGTGTGGGTTCTGAGTAGGAATTCATTCATGTCGTTTTTTTTTTCACCTACTTAACACTGTTGAGTATTGTCTGCGTGACTGGAGTGGTGCTTTGTTTGAATTTGGCTAATTGGCATTTGGTCCAGGTAGGTGAGTGGATTTTGGAAAATATGCGACCCAGAGTGGTGTTTGGGCCTGTCAAGGAACACACAGTAAGGGAGGAAGAGTTTCAGGAGATAGGATAGTTGAAATCCTCTCATCAACAGGCCCGTCTTACCCATAGAGGCTAGTGGTGCGGGGCGCCAGGGCGCCAGGTTCTGGAGGGTGCCAGGCAAGAGTCCAGGGAACACTGAACGAGCATGCTGAGTGAGCAAGGGTGCGTGCAGTGCTCCTGCCAAGTGTTGGCTCATTTTTTTCCCCTTTTAGCCTGCAGGCGCTGAATTCTGCGGGACACCAGAAAGCTATAAGGGAAAAAACCGAGCCGACGCTCAGCGGGAGTGGTGCATGTGCCCTCGCTCGCTCAGCGCAGGCCCGCTCGCTTGGTGTGCTGCCTGCCATGGCCACTGTGGCATGAAGCAGCCAGCTGAGCCGGGGGGCGCCACGTCCAGCCTCCACCTCTTCCCTGCCAGAGGAGCCCCCTCCAGCCGCTGCTTGCCTCCTCCAGCCCTAAAAAAGGTTGATAACTCTGGGAAAAGGGGTGTGTGTGTGCCAGAGGGATCTTTGCACCATGCTGCTGGATATGCTTAAGATGGCCCTGCTCATCAATCCACCTGGGCCTGACTGGTTTAGGTTAATCTGACTGCAGATTCTGCAGATTCTGACACCCATGGGGCGTGTTGTCAAATGGCACTTATTTCTGAGTAGACACGCATAGGATTGCAGTGCTAGACTAACAGCCATGATGACTAAAATGGAGGCAATATGCCTCCCAATTCTTTTTGCTTGGGACAAACAGTGGGGGGAAGTTATTTCCTTGATGTCCTCCTTACATACTCATAATATTGCTGTAATGCAGAAACCCAGGCTGCATCTGTTGACATGCAGACAGCAATATTTCATGTTAATGACAGACGTTTCCTAAGGCATTTTATCTACCCTCGGCCCACATGACTTTGTTTTTGTTTATTTAACAAATTGCTTAGAAGCTCTGGTTTCAAAAACCGACAGTGTTATCGGAGACAAGCTGGCATGCCAAACTCTGGAATACATTAGGGGGAGATGGATGTAAGGAGGCTGCCTTGTCCTCTTTTCTTGTACTACTATGTCTGTTAAACACTGAAGTGAGTTAAGCATTGCTACTTTGCAAAAGGGGAAAAAAATGTGTGTGTGTGAGTGCTAGTATGGTTAAACTTTAAGCTGACTTTAAAGAACATTTCCCAGTTCTTGTGCAAAGCGACAGTCGTACAAGTGTTCTCGGGGCCCCACCCACCCACTGTGCCTCAGTCTGAGCAAGGACCCCTTCCCACAAAGTGAGGCATGGGAATGGAAGAGCATACAGTGGGGTGGCTAGCAACAGCCTCAGCATCAATAATGGCCACTCGGTTAGTGGGTAATGGAGCCATCAGTAGAGGAAGTGGTCAGGTGACAATGCATCCAGCAGGGATTGTAGCGGGCAGGCCTTCAGTTGGTAGATAAGGGATGCATAATCTGCCACTCTTTCACTCTGCCACCTGAACCACTTGCCTCAGTGCTGCTCATGTTGGGGCCAGCTCTGGTCTGCATTCAGAAGAATGTAAGATAAGAAGAGCACATTCCCCAAAGGCATAGATGCCTTTGGCACTACTCTTTCTTTCATTGGAAAGGGTGGGATTTTGACATGAGAAGTGATGTACGGAAAAAGTGAAACTATCATAACTCGGCGGACTGATACAGCAGGAATTCTAGTCTTATAACCAGAAATGAACAATAATCCCCACATCTAAGTTGCATTGACAGTACTTTACAGTGGTACCTCGGGTTACAGACACTTCAAGTTACAGATGCTTCAGGTTACAGACTCCGCTAACCTAGAAATAGTACCTCGGGTTAAGGACTTTACCTCAGGATGAGAACACAAATCGTGTGGTGGGAGCGGGGGGCCCCGTTAGCTAAAGTGGTACCTCAGGTTAAGAACAGTTTCAGGTTAAGAACGGACCTCCAGAACGAATTAAGTTCTTAACCTGAGGTACCACTATATTTCATTTTCATGAAAATCTAGGAGAAATTTCTGTGTGGTTTACCAAAAAAATTATTTACAACCCCATTTACTCAGAAAATTGCAGGAGTTTTGTTTTATAATTTCATGTGACAAAATTTGGGACAGTATCCCAGCATACAGTTTACACCAATCCTGGTCCGACTGCACTGGCTACCAATTAGTTTCCAGACCCAATTCAAAGTGCTGGTTTTGGCGTATAAAGTTTTAAATGGCTCAGGACCTTGAGGACCACCTCTTTCTATATGAATCTACCCAGACCCTGAAATATTCTTTTGAGGCCCTTATTCATGTGCCTCCTCCTCGAGAGTTCAGGAGGGTGGCAACATGAAAACGGGCCTTCTCTGCAGTGGCTCCCCATCTGTGGAATGCTTCCCCCCAGGGAGGTTCGTCTGCCACCTTCCTTATACATCCTTAGGTGCCAGGCAAAAACGTTCCTCTTTAACCAGGCTGATCTTATGCTCTTTTAAAATGTGGTGTGTGTGTGTGTGTGTGTGATTGGGTGGTTTTTGTTCTTATTTTGATTGTGTATTTTGTGGTTTTATATTATGATTTTATCCTATGAACCACCCTGAGACCTGTGGGTTTAGGGCAGTATACAAAATGAATAAATGAAATGAAAATACAGGTATTTTCTGTCGTTTAAAATTTATCATGACATGGTATATAAATAAAAAAATCTACAGTACCATAACCCAATAGATATCATAGCATAAAAGGAACATTAGAAAACAGGACAGAAGCCCTCACATTATAACCAGTAAAGCTAATACAATAAACTCCGCTCTAAAAGGAACCTTAAGTACACAGCCATTGGTTTCAATGGTTCTATTTAAAGTATGACTTAGGCTGCAAATCTAACCCCACTTACCCAACTTACTTCTGAGTAGACCTGTGCTGTTAGTTCAATACAACCTTTCAAGTGTTTAATTTAAAATATTTATATACTCCTTTCCCCTTAAAATAAATGGATTTTCCCACCGAACCTCTGTGCTTCACCAACATTCAAAATTTAGAAGCTAGCTTCCAAAGTAATAAAAGTACTATAACAGCTTTCGTCTTTAAACTTTAACATTATGTGCAGTGGGTTATTAATTGTAGTTACATTATTAATTTTTCATTTCTATACAAATAACAGGTTTTTAAAAAGTACATTTTAAAGTCCTTTCAATAAAAGTTTTAGGAAGGCTTGCGTTTCAAAGTAGTCAAGCATCACATGTTTCACTGCACACTCTTTAGAGTTTTACACTGAGCAGAAACATTGTTTTCAGAGCAAATGAGTTCTGAACCAGGCATTCCTGTTGTCTCTTTGCGCAGCAAAGTGGATAGGGTGAAGTGCCACAGGTTAGGAAAGGGTGACATTATTGATATTAATATTTTTAGATCTGATTATAATTTATGTGGAAATTGTTCACTTTGGTTTTTCATTTTTTGATGTTTTATGTATTGTTTATGACTATTTATGTTATGTTTATAATTATGTTTCCTCCACACGCACATTGTAAGCTGCTTGAGCACGGCTTTAACTGTGGAAAAGTGGCATACGAATATATTTATGAATGAAGGAAGCTGTCAATTTTGATTTTTCCCAGATTCTAATTTTTCCATCCTTAAGTTCCGTTTTCCATATTTCCGTATGAGTATGCAGGTTTTTTAGTCCGCATGAAAATTCACCATCATTTTAGTGTGAATTTCTCTCCATATACACATATTTCTCTGCCATTTTCCCTAATGTACACTTTTTTTTTGCAAAGCAGTGTTCCCTAATATAACACCATGTCATTTTCACTAATATGTTTATGCACTCTTTACCTTGATATATACATTTTTATACAAAGCCCTTGTCTGAGAAACTGTACCTAAAAATTTGTAGAAATGTGGATTTCAAAGAATGGCTATACTTCAATTAGGTAAGGGCTTATCCACACTTACCTTTCCTCCACTCTTTCCAGACCTGATCCATGCTTTAAAACTCTAAGTCATAGCACCCTTTTTCTTCCCCCAGAGCTTTCCCCATGAAAACCTGCTCTTTAGTGCTCAATAGGAGGAAACATCAATCTGAACTGATGTTTGCTCCAACTGAGTGCTAAAGAGTGTTTTTTTTTTTTTTTAACAGGAATAAAATAAAATTGCTCAGATACAGAGCTTTAAAGTGCCAACCTGTGCCTGGAAAGAGTAGGGCAAAAGTGTAGATAAGCATGAAGTCTGTATTAAAGTGAGAACTGTATCAATTTTCTCCCCCATCTCTACCATACCTGTCAGACTTCGGGAAAATCAGCTCCCTCCCATGGGGCAGCCCAGAATCAGAGAAACGGTAAGAGTTCTTACCAAGCCATTTATTCAATAATTCACAGAGAACGATGAAGGAATGCAGTCTTCCTAAAGGTGGAGATGTTCTAACTGAGCTCATTCTCCCTGCCTTCCTAGCAACAGCACTTCCCCTTATGGTGGCCACCAGGGGCTAATAGTCTCTGAGTCTTTCACGCTTCAACTTTCAGCGCATGCCGAGTTCTGGGTGAAGGGGGGGGGGGTCAGAAATGCTCTCCAGTGATGACGTGTCAGCTGGCTGCTCTGTCTGTCTCCCCCTTCTCTTCTGCCAACACCTCCCAACTCTTCTGCTCACCTGTCTCTGAGCTGTGACCTTCCTCAAACCACTGCTGTAATTCAAGACTGCCTTCCTCTTTTCTGGGAAGTTCAGGAGGAGGGAGGCGGTCTCCACCATTCCCCCTCAGTCCAGTCCTTGACAATACCACAGGTTCTTACATTACTATGGTTTTCATCAAGCATTACCATAAAGTATAAAGAAACATGTGAAAGGGAAAGCAGGAATAAGTATGTTAGCTCTGTGGCTTCCCCATCACTGTCCATTGATGAAAAGTAACTGTGTGAAGCAGGAGTCTCCTGCTTCGGGGGGGGGGGGGGTTCTTTCACATTTCAGGACCCAGAGAAATCTCAGATACACAGCTCATAGTGCTGGACATCACCATAAAAAATCTTAAATGGCAGTGGGCATGAATAAAACTGAGCAAGAGTAATGCTCATTTTATCACAGCCCACTGAATACCATTTAGCTTGAACCAGTGTAAATTCTGATGCAGAAATAATCCTCATTCATATCTCCATTTGATCAGATGCCAGGACAATTCTGACAACACGCCATAGGACTTTTGTAATGGGAGCAGTTATGACTTTACAAATTAAATACGTCAATACCTTTCAAATTAACCAACCTCAGGTATGTTGGATTTCATTTTGAATTACCAATAAACGTTGTCCTTGGTTTCTGCACTCTAAGGGAAGGACAGATCACGGAGTTGTTAATATTGCTCTTAATACTGCTCTTAATAATATTGACATTTCATCCTCAAGATCTATTCATTAGTCCTTGCTAATGCAATTTTAGAGTTTGAAGGGGAGAGAGGGAAAGAGAGAGATTAATTGATCATTGCAAGGAACTGTGCTAGTTGTGAACTTCATGGAAACTGTTGCTAGAAATTCACTGAGAAGCCTACAGAAAAGGCTATCTGGTGGATGAACAGGCTCTCTTTTGAAAATTCAGATCTATTCAGTATTTCAAAGAATTATTATTTGTAACTGATCTGGCAGATGAAACAATGTGATAAGGGTTTGTTTTGTTGATTTTGCCCTGGGAACAGTTTAGTTCTGCTGAACTTTAAATACATTTATGCTGCCTGTAAGTGTTTTCAAGGTATGAAATAGGAATGATTAGCTTCTGATGTCTTAATTAAAGTTTTCATATTTTAATGGTTTAGTTGTGAGAACTTCTTACAGGACCTTTGTTGATTGCAATAAATAACAATAAATATCCTGACCTCAAAATTGCTTTATCTGTTGAAATATAACTGGGATAATGTGTTCTTTTTACAATTATATTAGAAGGGCTTAAAATCCAAATATTCATCTATCTATCTGAAGTTTTTTATATGTTGCCTTTTTGTCATACTGATCTCAATGTGCTTTCCATGAAAGGATGCATCAAATAAAAACAAGATCACTAAAACACAAAGTACAATGAAAACAACGGTAGTACTTCAAAAAAAATCAATCTCTTCCCCTCTCCTCCTGATTTAGAGATGAATTTAGAAAACAAATGTGTTTTTACTAAAGGGTGAAAGCTCATTAAGTTATTTGTGCTTCCAAGGGCAAGAAGTTCCATAACTGAGATGCAATGATAATTAAGGCCCTCTTCCTGGTCCCTGCAAAGTGACCAACTTATTGGTGGGTCCACAATTTGTGGCAATGGAACGCTGTGTGCTAAATTCAAAGATTCACCACTTGAATTGTCACAGTTTTACAGCCAATTTTATGGTTTGTTTTGCAAGGCAGATTTTGAGTAGGACTGGATCCTTATGAGCTATGGCACCATGGCATTGCATGGTGCTATGTGAGTGCAGTAACTTTCTCAAAAGAAAGATGCTGAAGCTTGTGTTGGTCCAGAAACACTGCACTCTACATGTCCTTTCCCCATCTTATGGTTTGAGATCCGGATATGTGTACTAATCACATACCTATAGGTGGAGAACCTGATGAAATGAAGGGAGGACTATGTCCCAGCTGCAGAGCACATGATTTGAAAGTGGATGGTTCAAACCACTGACATCTTCAAAGAGGGTAATATAACAGGCGATGGGAATGAGCTCTGTCTCAGAATCGGGAGTCCATCATTAGCTAATTGTCAGCCAAACAGCTGAATCAGTGATGGGAAACCTCAGGCCTGGGGGCCAAGTGTGGCCCTCCAGTCCTCTCCATCTGGCCCTTAGGACTCTTTCCAGGTCACACACCCTCCTGAGCCATACTCATCACGCACTCTGCTTTGCACCGTCCTGGAGTATTTATACCTGCCTGGAATGAATCTGTGAACTCAGATACTGCTCTTATTTTGCCTGGGTGGGGAATTCAGAGGGATATGTGAGTTTGAAGGAACTATCCTACTGCACAAAGGTCAAATGCACAGGTATCGTTCTGCCTGCTTCTGCCTCTGGCCCTGCCCACCATGTGGTCCCTGGTAAGTTGTCTTAAAGGGAACATGGCTCTGAAGCTAAAAAATATTCCCTATTCCTGGGTGAAATGACTAAATTTGTCCTGGTCTGACCTAGTGTACAGCAGCTTCATCTGCTTATAGAGCCACTCAGCTACAATACTTGGGGGATTCTTCAGCCTACCAGGGAAGCAAGAGGGAGCAAAATAACCAGGGCAAAAATGACTTGTCTTCAGTCCTCCTTTCCTTCAATTTTTGGTACTTCCACCCATGTTCCAATCGAGGCCCAACAACTGCTTGTTTGGACTGCATTTCTGTTTGATCTTGCTTCTCCAATAACTTACCAGCCTGATTTACAATTTTGCTGCCATGACGGGCTCTTGTAAAATCATCACAACAATTCTAATAATGTGCGAACCATTCTGCTTTCAAAGGCGCTTGTGAAGCAGCTCGTCTCTTAATGAGCTTTCCTACAGGCTATTAACTGACATCAGGAACCTTCTCCAGTTTGCTTCTTTCACAGAAGAATCGATTTTAAAGGCTAATGTCAGCTGTCAGGTATTGAAGGAAGCAAAGCTCCTCATGTTAGCCAGCGTTAGGAGGTGAACACAATGAAAGCATCTTGTGAGTTCATGCTTCTTAAAGAAGTATTTTTCCTATCCCAGTGAAAAATAACTCTGTAAAGAGCTTTGCCAAATCCCATATTACATCCCCCCCCCATATTTATGTGTACTGAAAAATTGATTCCAAATCCAGTTGTATGCTCACAGATTTTGAGGCCACAAGGAAGCGTTGGCGATGCCACCCACTGGACTATTACTTTGTAAATACAATACAACCTTTTTATGGTCCAATACATGGAGGCTACAACTGAAAAGGGTCATAATCCAATGACCGCTTTGTCCCTTTTACACCAGCCAGATCATTTTGATCATATGGACTATTACCGAGTTACTTCATATCTGTTTAGCTTCTTTGCAAAGTAGGATATTTAGCACAGTGGAACTAGTATTTTAGAACAATGTTCCCATTGAAATCAGGCAGGCAGCCACAATTCTGATATTTTCCCACCCACTGAAAACATTTCTGTTTCACCAAGTGTTATTAGGGAATTAATTTAATTCAGTGTTGGTCATTTGTTCTGTATTCTATGATTATGTTTTAATGTTTGCATTGTACATTACTGTGGTATTTTTGAATGAATTGGAAATTTAGAAATATTCCCAAACCTTTGGAGAATTGCTAAAATATCTGAAGAGTGGAAAAACAAAAACTCTCCTGCTATTGTGGAATGGTTGAGGAAAGTGCTGCCCTATAAAAACCACATGGTAAATGATGATCAGGAAGACAAATTGTATAGCAAATATGTAAACTTTCTTATTTCCTTATGAATGCTTTTTTCATTTCTTTATTGCATGCAAGGTTAAAATATAAATGCATAAATAGATAAATAAGTCCTCATGAAAATTCATCAGGAAAAGCCTTCTAATTAACATGTTTGAATGAAATTTTGCCTAATACACACATTTTGCAATGCATTTTACTTTTAGTAATATACGCATTTTTATGCACCCTGTACTATATTCATTTTCCGTATACATTCCTCGGCTGCAGAGCTGGACTGCAAAATCCAGACGCGAGGGTGATGGAGTGCTGTGGGAAAATAACAGAACAATCAGCCACAGCAGCAGAAGACGCCTCAGAGGAGAGATACCCAGTACTTTGGGGGGGGCGGGACACAGGGGTACACATACCCCTTAGCATTTTGTGAATCTCTTACTTTTGTCCATTTACTGTATTTATTTCCCCCGATTTGAACTATAAAATGGTGATTCTCTTGAGTCAAAATGAGAGTACCCCTAAACTTTTTTTTTTAAGGAAAAAAAGCACTGGTGATACCCCACAGTTACTCTAAACCACTGTACTTACTGCAACAATAGACAGCCTTCCCCGGCCTCAGTCCTTACCCTAACTGAATTCCATCCCTTTGTGGCAGCTCCCTCACTCTGCATTTGTTCCTGACTCACTCCTGCTTCCCAAGTATGTCATAGCTGCCATGCCACCTTAGCCAGATGACTCCCTAGTTGAAGTGACCATGTTCCTGTCATCACAGCAGTTGCTGTGTTTTAAGTTTATCAACAACTAGCATCAGCTGGCCAGTTATGTTGTTTCCAGCTTCAATATTTCTAAGAAATAGAGATTGGAGGGTGAGCAAGGGAAGAATGTTCCACAGTACCTTGAAAATCAATTTTGCGCAGCTCTTCAGCATGCAAATATGTTTGCGGGTCTCAACTTCTCTCATATTTCAACAGCAACATCAAATGTGAGTATTTTCCCTGAGAAATGAACAAGACTTCACAAGATTAAACTAAAATCACTTTGGTTCTCAGTAGATAAGTGCCCACATCTTCATGTGCCAACCAGGAGAGTTCCTGGGGCATTCTTCTGAACCTCATACATTCAAATTCTTTTGAATTTCCATATCCTTACCCCAAAAATATCTTTTGGAAGCCAGCTTCCTCTTAGTACACACATGCAACAGTTGTATTAATGCCAGTTAGGAATCAAAGGGAAAGAATCAAAGCCTTAAAAAGGAAGTATCTGTGTGTGAGAGAGAGTAAACCCAAATCTAGCATGGGATTTTATTATCAGAATTAAAGCCGCAGCTCAGAGTTTATATGTGGTGTTAGCAAAGCCACCTAAGGTGTTCTAGTTATGCCCAATTCAGCTCACAGTAACCCAAAGGAGATGCCCCCCTCCCATTGTGGAACAATGTTTGCCTTGGCCCAGTATACCTGAAGGAGTGTCTCCACCCCCATTGTTCTGCCCCGTCAATGAGGTCCAGCTCCGACAGCCTTCTGGCCATTTTCTTACAGCGAGAAGTGAGGTTACAGAGAACCAGGCAGAGGGCCTTCTTGGTAGTGGCACCTGCCCTGTGGAACGCCCTCCCACCAGATGTCAAGGAAATAAACAACTACCTAACTTTTAGAAGACATCTGAAGGCAGCCCTGTTTAGGGAAGTTTTTAATGTTTGAAGTTTTATCGTGTGTTTTTTTTAAAGATATTTATTAAGATTTTCAAAATATTACAAAAGAAAAAAAAGAAAAAAGAAAAATACAAAATAAAAATAGTTAAAAACAATTCAGTCTTTCACTTATCTTTCATTTGCTTATTTCCCGGATCTCCTCACACCTCCCTTTTCTGTATTCCAATTCAGTTTGTTAGTTCAGCAAATCCCTCCCCTCTTTGTTTATCCTAATCTTCAATCTTAAAGTATTGTAACATTAGATTTTTACCTATTAATAGTCCATTTTTTCATATTCCCTTATAACATTACAGCTAGAAACCACTTAGTTTCTATCCAACATCATTCTAACATTCATTAATTTTACAATATTTCTGTAAATAGTCTTTAAACTTTTTCCAATCTTCTTCCACCGACTCTTCTCCCTGGTCTCGGATTCTGCCAGTCATTTCTGCCAGTTCCATATAGTCCATCACCTTCATCTGCCATTCTTCCAAGGTGGGTAGATCTTGTGTCTTCCAATACTTTGCAATAAGTATTCTTGCTGCTGTTGTGGCATACATAAAGAAAGTCCTATCCTTCTTTGGCACCAATTGGCCGACTATGCCCAACAGGAAGGCCTCTGGTTTCTTTAGAAAGGTATATTTAAATACCTTTTTCAATTCATTATAGATCATCTCCCAGAAAGCCTTGATTTTTGGGCACGTCCACCAAAGGTGAAAGAATGTACCTTCGTTTTCCTTACATTTCCAACATTTATTATCGGGCAAATGATAGATTTTTGCAAGCTTGACTGGTGTCATGTACCACTTGTATATCATTTTCATAATTTTCTCTCTTAGGGCATTACATGCCGTAAATTTCATACCTGTGGTCCATAACTGTTCCCAGTCAGCAAACATAATGTTATGTCCAACATCTTGTGCCCATTTAATCATAGCAGATTTCACCGTTTCATCCTGAGTATTCCATTTCAACAGCAAGTTATACATCTTTGACAAAATCTTAGTTTTGGGTTCTAACAGTTCTGTTTCTAATTTTGATTTTTCCACCTGGAAGCCAATTTTCTTGTCCAAATTGTATGCCTCCATTATCTGATAATAATGAAGCCAGTCTCGCACTTTGTCTTTTAATTTCTCAAAACTCTGCAATTTCAATTTGTCTCCTTCTTGTTCGTGTTTTTAATATTCTGTTGGGAGCCACCCAGATTGGCTGGGGAAACCCAGCCATATGATGGGTGGAGTATATTATTAATTATTATTATTATTATTATTAGTTTGACAAATACGGTGCAAGTATTTTGCTGACTGGCAAAAACCTACCTGTTCACACAGGAATCCCCAGGCAATGATTCTTAGTACCAGCTCTGCAGAACTCTGGATAACAGCTTATATGTTTGCTATTTAATTGTGCTGGTTTATTTTGTAAATCACTACCAGATTTCCCTATTAATGTCCCAAGGATCATCAAAGCCCCAAAATCTCTCCTGGATTCAAGAGACAGCCTGGTGAGGCCCTTGCCACTGGGGTATGGAAACCTTTCACATCACTTGACCCCTATGTTGTTGTTTCAAAAACATCATCTTCGAGAGTCTGAAACTGGTCCTTGTGTGACTCTGAAGAAACAGATTATCCAGGACCGAAATATGACAGATAACCAGGTTGAGACTATTTTGAGGGTGGTTTGGTGCCCCCAGCCTATCCCTCTCTCTGGACACATGCACTCAGGGATGCCCACAACCCTCATTTTACATGACGCTACATCTGCTGCTGCTACTACCTTGTGATTCAGTCACTTCAGTCTCCCACTGCTACCAGCAACTACCTACAGCTTTGGTTACCTTGTTCCTCCCATGACCCCGTCTGGCCTCAGGCACTTCTTTCCCACTGCCCAGGAGCACTACCAGACTGCCTGGGGGAGGTCTGTAGCTTAGTGGCAGAGGATCTGCTTTGCATGCAGAAGGTCCCTGGTTCAATCCCCAGCATTTCCAGTTAGGGCTGAGAAAAGACTTCGACCTAAAACTCTGGACAGCAGTTGCCAGTCAGTGTAGACAATACTGAGCTAGAGGGACCAGAGATCTGGTTCGGTATAAGGCAAATTCCCATGTCCCTAACACCATGGCCATCACTTTGTAATGGTGTTTTCCCACCATGGCAAAAAAATAAACAAACCAGTGATGGTGTTCCTAGGCAGTAACCAGCACCCCATCAGATCTCACCCCAGTGTCTTACGGTCTGAAGTACACCTATATCCTTCTGAAGAGAGCAACACAGAGAGACAAGAGCTGAGATGGCTTCCTTACCACACCGTTTGAACCAAAGTGCAGCAATCTCGCTTATTTGCGCCAGCTGTGAGAGAACAAAGCTATTTGCTGTCACTTCTCCCTACATCAGACTCCGGGCGACAGGATTCCGCTTGCACACTCTATCTCCTGCATTCTCCATAATCATTTCCTCCACAATCTCATCCTTTGGAATAGGGAAACCAAGGTGAGTAGCTGAGTGTCCCTCCAGGGGAGGCATCTCAAATGCATTTCTTCCAGAATTTGTAAACAACTTTCAAAGCAGAAGACAACATGAAGAGACTTGGAAATTTGCTTATCACATATGCCTTGCTTGTGCACATGTCTCTTTGAACATGAGATGCAGCCATGCCCCAGGAAGCATGCAAAGAAAATTCAGTTTGTAGGTATTCAAGGTCATGTGTGCATGTGCTGTAAATAAGGGCTTCCCCCATTCATTGTTTTATGAGGGTCTATACAACACTAAAAAAAAAAAAAACACCTTCTAGAAAGAAAGAAGAGGCATTTGCAAACCTATTATGTACCTATTCAGAAATCTAAACCCCATTAAGTTCAATTTGGTTTATTCCTAGATAAGGATGTATAGGATTGAGCCTTACAGCAGAACTCTATAAATGTCTGCTCAGAAATATAAGTCCCCTTGAGTTAAATGTTAAGAGTGTATACGATTGCAGTTGAAGAGCACAAAATATTGCATTGCATGTTGTACTCAGGTATCATATGGCTACTTTTACCACAAAAATATACAAGCCATTCATCAAATGTGAAGGACAAACAAGTGCAATATTTGGTGCATGCCTCTTTCAGATACTCAAAGCCAGCATTTGTGAAAGGACAGAGACGCCATTTCTAGGTATTTTGGATTGTGCATGCATTTAAATTTTATTTATAAGAGGTGCTTATATATTTTTTTATTCTGGTATCTGAGCCTAAACACTAGAAACTGAGTTTTGGCCAAAGCCCCTTGGCATGATTCTGAATCAACTTGATATTTATTAGCTTCTTTGAAGAACTCTTTGAAAAAGCTTTCCAGTTCTTTGAGAGTGAACTCCTTCACAATAACAGTGGAGTCGTCTTAGTTTTGCTTTCTTTGTTGCCATTGCAAAGGCACCTTTTCTTTTCCAGTAGCTTTTCAGCTGCCCTTCAGATTTTCCACTCTCCCCAAGCATTGGACACTTATCAATGCTCAGACAAAAACGCACTATGCAAAAGCCTCCAAAGGTTGATTTTAAAGGTTTCAGGCAATTGTGCTGCATGATGTAGCAGAAGGAATTTGAAGTGAAATAGGGAATCATCAAAGCTAAAGGGCAAAATTCAGTGCTGCAGTCTCTCTTAAGGAACAGCTTTCTAGCCAGCTAGGCACACCAACTCTATAGGGCCAAGGTGTCTTTGGGTCCCTCAGTATCTGTTGGCAGGGGGTTGGCCCCCTCAAGGTTGAGGGGGTGGAGGAGGCCAGGAACAGATGGCACAGGCTCCTCTTGAGCGCACGAGAAGATGAGCTACAGATCATTGAAGATGTCCCATGCTGGGCTCTGCACTTGGCCCCCTCCTGATGATGCTGGTGTGTGACACACGCCGGGCACGTGATGTTACACACATGCGACGTACAATGCCTCCCCCCAATCTGTATGCAGCAGAGGCATTTGCTAATGAAAAACAAAGGGAGGTGATGCCCCCTCAATTTCCTCTTCTCACTGCAACCGCCACATTGCAAAAAATGTGTTCCGAAGGACACATTTGTCCTTTGGGGGGAAGCTGGTGCCTATTGGAACTGGTGGAGTGGAAGACAGGGAGACCAAGCATAGGCGAAGTCAGAGTCAATGATAGGCTAGAGCCAACCCCTGAAAGAAGGCAAACAGGTGGGGACTATGATGTTGGTGGGGCAGCACCTCATTCACCCTCATGGACCAGTCCCCACTAGACCCAGCAGAGCAGCATGGAAGGTGGAGCAAGTGGTTATAGCAGCACGGGAGAACTCTTTACGTTAGTGGATACCACTTCCAGATCAAATGCCATCCACAAGTGGAGCAACAACATTGCTTCTCACCCAATGTGCAGAGAACTACCTGGAATTCTAGAGACAGAGTGAGGTGTGGAATCAGGAGCTGCGATTAGAAAAGCCATCTTGTGAACTGCTAAATATTAAGGCCTATATCTGAAGAACTGTATGCCTAGTTTCACAAGGCAAAGGTTTGAGCTTTGAACTTGGGCTTCACAAACACAAGCATCCCCTTGCCCCTCCGGCTGCATAAACCTCATTTTTAAATGGGGAAGTTTCAAAGCAGATTGTGATGTTGCTTGTTGTATTTGTGTGCATGCAGAAAAGTCAGAAATTCCACTGGGCACACTCAAGCCTTAGGTGCACTTATAATTGCTCCTTGAATTCTGGCATAGGTTAACAAATTGAATGAATAACCATAATCTCTTGAATTCATTATGTCATTACATGTAAAAAGAATGATTATTAGGTTTCATAATGGGATGCATGTGAATTACTTCTGTCACTGAAGTCAATACAGAAAACAAAACTGGAAGATTTCCTCAAGTAAACAAACAGATCAGGCATAACTGCTTTTGCCATTTCCTATTGTGTCTGGAGCAATTAAAATATAGCATTTGATCACTCGGCAAAAGCCAAAAGTTTTTTAAATATAATAATAATAATAATAATAATAATAATAATAATTTATTTATACCCCAGCCACTCGGGGCAGCTCCCAACAAAATATTAAAAACACGATAAAACATCAAACAATAAATACTTCCCTAAAGAGGGCTGCCTTCAGATGTCTTCTAAAAGTCAGGTAGTTGTTTATTTCCTTGACATCTGGTGGGAGGACATTCTGCAGGGCGGGTGCCACCATCGAGAAAGCCCTCTGCCTGGTTCCTTGTAGTTTCACTTTTCGCAGCATAATCTGAGCCCAGTTCTCATTTTTCAGAGTCCTGGGGCTGTTTACACAACAGCTACCAACGCCAACAAAGAGAAAGGCAAAGGGGAAGAGAGGAACATGTGGAAACAGACACAGGAGAAGGAAGTCACATAGAGCTCAAGGGGAGAAGAGGTTAGGTGCTCACATATTATGGTTGAAAATTACAAGGAACTTTTCACCAAGCAGTCTTCAGTTCCACAGAGAACTGCCAGTTCCAATCTCATTTAGGCCTGTGCGAATTCACCAATCATTGGAAGAAAGAGTGCAGTTGAGCAAAAGTGTTTGTGAACTTGACTGCTTATGAGGGCCAGCTCTAACATGATGCAGAGTGAGGCAGCTGCCTTAGGCAGCAAATATTTAGGAACAGTGAGTGGAGAAAGCTCTCTCTGTGTGCTATGAAACCAGTCCTGCACCAAGTACGGTAAACTAAACCACTGCCTTTGGCATGCAGTGGGGGATGCTGAAATAAGACACACTGGACCACTTTTGTACATGAAATGAGACTAGGAAGAGGCAACTTCTTGCCCTTTACTTCAGGCTACAAAACCACTTAAGCTGGCCTTGCTGCTTATTGAAGACTATAATCCTGTGTATGTTTCCTCAGACATAAGTCCCAGGGAGCTCAGTGAGACTTACTCATGGGTAAATATCCATAGGATTGGGCTGCAGATGTTTTTCCTTGCCTTGTAGAACCCCATTTGCCTGGTCAATTCACCATGGTTTATTTTTATCTACTAGAAAGTCTTCTAGATCATTAATTTCAAAAGAAATTGGCTCTTTCCTGCAGCAAAACTGATGTGGTTGATTAATCTCCAAATCTTGCATATAACAGCTTTGTTGTGAAAACAGATTTCTTTTTCCTATGTATCATTTAATGCTAGTAATATAACAAAAATGCCTCATCTGTCTTCTAAGGTAGACCACTCTACCGAACTATAGCCTCAGAATAAAAGCATCCTCATTCAAAGAAGCAGAAAAAAAGAAGTGAGGCATGAACAGTGCTTATCTGATGTATTATTCTTATTTATTAGCACACTCTGTTGCAGTCCTCTGTTTTAGAAGGAAAAAAGGGATTGTAAATATCTTAGAAGGAGATCACCCTAGGGGATACCTAACTTTGCCATTTGGAGTGGGAGGTTATAATAATAAAACATGGCTGGAGCATGAATCCTAATGGTCTATTCATAAAGCACTGTGTAAAAAACCTCCAAAACACCCTCAAAGCAATTGCCACAATTTTGCAAATAATCAAAACACTTATCTGGGAATAACCAACACTATTCTGTTAGTAAGAGGATGCATATATCCAGCCTACCTGCACAAGCAGACCAAGTAATAGGTGGAAATATTATTAGGAGTGCCTATGGAATCCCCCTGCAAGGGATTTTGAGATTCAGCTCTTGGATGATGTAGTGCCAGTGATGCAGATGGGTGATTTTAGATGTAATGGTATTACCAGTTTGTGTATTAGCAAAGTCACTTAAAAATGCAGATGAAGTCCAGAGAGAAAAGAAATCCTGATAACCTTCTACTGAGGAAATTGAACAAAAGCAGTGTATAATTGGAGGGGAAAGGAAAAGAGAGAAGCTTTTTCTTAGTTCAGACCTTATACATAGCAGGGAGACATTTGACCAAAAATCCAGAGGAAAACTCCCTCAGAACTACACATTCAGTTGGAGCAGGTTGCCGTTCTGCCTTGTTGCTAAGCAACACCTCAACACACCCCTTCTCAGTTAGCTGACTTACTGATAACAGAATTAACCATTAAGTTACAAATGAATGATCCCTGCTGTAGCATAAGATTCATCTCAGGCTCATATGCAAATATTCCTGTCCACTCCTCTTGGTGATCCTAGCTTTTATAAACCCCAAACTGTCTTATTGGATATATTTACATTTATCAATGTTCATATGATTTATTCATCTCAGTTTATAACTCCAGTATAATGGTTTTGATTGCCATGGTAAAAAAATAAATAAATCAGCAATTCCAGTAACTGGAATACAACCCACCAGCAAAGTTGACGGATTAACACAAATCGAGTCGAGATTCTTGCAGAATATATGCCTCAGGAATTTACTTTGCAATTACAAATCAATCTGAAAACTTCAGGTTGAACTATAGCTTAGTCTTTAGAAGGATGGCTGATCTTACTTTATCAGCTTCAACTGACAGAGTGTCAATTCGATTCTGGGGTAACTTGTTCCTGTATTTAATTATTACAACAGCTTGAACATATGTGCTTTTGTTTTCTGTCTGAATTTGCCTTGCCCTTACTTTTTGACCATTCAATCTTCGAACATTTTAACCCAGCCACAATTCTAAAAAGCAGGCATCAGCAGTAATCTGGCCAGACATTGCTTTTTAGGTGGGTAAATAAAAAAGGTCCATTTTCTTTCACACTTTAAGAAGGCATGCTTTCCTAACAGAAGTCCCATGGACTTCTTGGCTCTTTGTTCCATATCTGTGCACATTGGTCAAGAGAGGCTATTGTGTGAAGAGAGTCTTGGTGTCCACATAGCAAGGGCAAAAGCTGCCGTGAATGAGTAGAACCTTCACCCACATCTCTTTGAATTCTAGCCCATGTCGGTGCCGAGTTGATGCAAATCCAAATACTGTGTCAGTAGCTGGCATAGCATAATAGTAAAAGAGTTATCTGGGCATTTGCCAGCACACTCTTAAAGAAGACCCAACAAAATGTAATTCTCGTGGAGAAGGTTATTTTTTTCAGATATAACAACATACAGGATTTGCAAACAACCAAATAAACCAGATTAGTCAAATCAAAATACAATCTGGGCAGGGAAATTCCCTAGGGCTGCCTCCCCATTCCTGATACAGGCTCTACCTGTGGCCCCACAGCAAAGGACAGGAAGGAATTTTTCTTCCTTGTTATGAGCACCTTTGGAATGTGAACCTGACAAGTGTACCATAGTCCTGCCAGGTCCGTGTTCACTCCAGTGTACCTCCCAAGCCTACCTGGATGGGCAAATATTTACCTTATCAATGGTCCATCTTATCTTATCTGTCTCTGTAAGGTGATACTTAAGTAAAGTAGCAGTTTTTCCATACCCAGTTTCATGTTTGGCAGATATAAGTTGGATTTTGAGCTGGAAGCCTCTAATTTAGGGGAAAGAGTCATTTTAATGAACTACTGCTGCTAATCCCATTCATCAGCATCTACTAAGTCTGTTGTTTGCATCAGTCATAGTGAACGACACTACAAGTTCCAGGCAAATTCAGTGGACCCTACAGTGCTCATTTGCAGGCTGAGCAAAATTCCCACCGGACTATAAAGGTTGTTTTATGGAGGGCAAATTATCCTGCATGACAACTTTTCTTCACATGGCTGCCTGCATCATTTGCACATAAACAGGAATATACTTGGATTGTAGCTGCAAATTAAGGCTACATTCCATGCAACACAAATTCTAGAGCAATCCTACTCACATCATTGGGATTCACCCAGATTTAGAACATCAGTGGAGACTGCAACTGATGTCACTTAACAGCATATTTTCTTACATCCCGATAACTAAACCTTACTTTTCCAGCACACTGCAAATGCAGCTTTTTCAACTGCAGCTATTCTAGGTTTGTAAATACAGAAATATTGTTTTTTTAAAACAGCTTGCAATATCCAGGAACAACTTGATCATACATCACTGGAAAAGGTACATAGTAATTTAAGTGTGACCATGGTGTGGTTAAAAGCATGGAGACAAGTGAGTTTTCTGAACATTATTACTGTTGGGGTGCACAATGGATTTTTAAATGTATTTGCCAATGAACTCAGATTGCATAGACATTTCCACTATTATGTGCTCAATTTTAGCTTCTTCTTTCTTTTTAAACCATACAGATAACTGCTCCTTGCCCAAGGGACAGAAAACCCAAGGGACTTCCTGTTGCCTACCTTGTTGGTGACAGAATGTGACAATGAAGTTGTAAAGATGTGATGTCTAATCAAGGGGCTGGAATGACACATAGGATCCAAGTAATAACACATTTTCACTGGTAGATATCCCTAGTGAGAAGATTGTATATCACCTATTAACAGCTGCCTGTTATGTGCATGTCAATGTACAATTTACTTTATGGCAGGGAAGCCTCTTACATTTCATGGAAGGTCAGAATGTTCTTGAAGACTACAGCCTTATTGTAGAACAGAGCTATCAGAATGTGCTCTGTTCACCAGAAGGCACTGCAGTACTACTAGAGTAGCCTTCTCCAACCTTGTGCCTCCCAGATATTTGGACTGCAACTCCCATCATCCCTGGCCTTTGATTGTGTCGGCTGAGGTTGATGGGAGCTGTAGTCCAAAGCAGCTGGGGAGCACCAAGTTAGGGTAGGCTGTCCAGAGACTCTGGTGAAGGGACTGACGAAGTAGGACAGTTGGCTGAAAAGTAGTGATCTAAAAATGGGTCATAGAGACATGGAACTGAAGGGAGAAGGAGCCAAGGGAAAGGCTCCAGAGCCTTTAAATGGAGCACAAGTATGTTCAGCTGGGTTTAATCCTGGCTGGGACAGTCATGTGGATAACCATTTCCTCTTAAATAACCTGTGTGAGTTGCTCCATGTAGGATTCTTTTCCTCATGGGAACATATTGAATCACTTATTTTCTTACATCCTCACCCTTTTTAAATAGCTCTACTTTACAGTTAAAAGAAGAATATATTGATATCTGTTTGTGTGAGAGTAGATCAGTAATGAAAGAAACTGACATGGGGCAATTCATAGAGAGGTTATTCAAAGAGAAATTATTCTAGCCTCCCACCCACCCACCCTGCAAGTTGGGATCAATGGGCAGCAATAAGACTGAGGGCTGGAAAGGTATTTCCAGATTTGTTTGGCAGGGCAAGAAGCCTCGAATAAAGTTTAAGATATTAACTGATGCTAAAGAAAGAGGGGGATTTGCCCTTCCAGACCTTAAACTTTACTATGAATCAGCTGCTTTTTGTTGGCTGAGAGAATGGCTGCTTCTTGAAAACACTGACATGTTGGACCTAGAAGGCTTCAATAATGCATTTGGTTGGCATGCATATTTGTGGTACGATAAGGTAAAAGTACATAAAGCGTTTAAAGATCATATTGTTAGAAAAACATTGTTTAATGTCTGGATAAGATATAAAGATTTGCTAGAAAAGAAAACCGCAAGATGGTTGTCACCAATGGAAGCGAAGGCACAGAAAAAACTCAATATGGAGGCCAAATGGCCGAAA
This sequence comes from Podarcis pityusensis, assembly GCF_964106645.2. Classification (NCBI taxonomy): domain Eukaryota; kingdom Metazoa; phylum Chordata; class Lepidosauria; order Squamata; family Lacertidae; genus Podarcis; species Podarcis pityusensis. Next base: position 60,237,582 of record NC_138032.1, read on the forward strand.
TACTGGGAAATTCTGGAACAAGATGGAGACAGACTAAAATTGCAGAGTTTTGAAAAATTGAAAAATAAAGTGCGAGATTGGCTCCATTATTACCAAATAATGGAGGCATACAATCTGGACAAAAAAGTTGGTTTCCAGGTGGAAAAATCAAAATTGGAAACAGAACTGTTAGATCCAAAAATCAAGAATTTGTCAAGAATGTATAACTTGCTGTTGAAATGGAACACTCAGGATGAAACGGTGAAATCAGCTATGATTAAATAGGCACAAGATGTTGGACATAATATAATGATGGCTGACTGGGAACAGTTATGGACCACAGGTGTGAAATTCACTGCATGTAATGCCTTAAGAGACAATTTAATGAAAATGATTTATAGGTGGTACATGACACCAGTCAAGCTTGCAAAAATTTACCATTTGCCCGATAATAAATGTTGGAAATGTAATGAGACTGAAGGTACATTCTTTCACCTTTGGTGGACATGCCCAAGGATTAAGACATACTGGGAGATGATTTATAATGAAATGAAAAAGGTATTTAAATATACCTTCCTGAAGAAACCAGAGGCCTTTCTCCTGGGCATGGTCGGCCAATTGGTGCCAAAGAAGGATAGAACTTTTTTTATGTATGCAACAACAGCAGCAAGAATACTCATTGCGAAATATTGGAAGACACAAGATTTACCCACTCTGGAAGAATGGCAGATGAAGTTGATGGACTATATGGAATTGGCGGAAATGACTGGCAGAATCCGAGACCAGGGAGAAGAATTGGTGGAAGAAGACTGGAAAAAGTTTAAAGACTATTTACAGAAATACTGTAAAATTAATGAATGTTAGAAAAATGTTGGAATGAAATTATATGGCTTTAGTAGAAATGTTATAAGGAATTAAGTATAAATAGATTAATAGAGTATTAAAGAAAAAATAAGGTTAGAATGTGTTAAGATAATTATAGGATAGAAAACAGAGGAAGATGGAAAGGAATTGCTGAAACAATTAACAGAAGTAGAATACAAAAAGGGAGGTGTGAGGAGGTCATGGAAATAAGTGAATGAAAGATAAGATATTGAAACTGTTTGTTTGTTGTTTTTTTTTAAATGATATTTATTAAGATTTTCAAAAATACAGAAAGTAAAGATTAAAGTACATTCAAAGCCTTATTTTCATACATCCACTTTCCGGGACTCCCCCCTTCCCCCACCCCTACCATATTCCCCTTTCATATTGTTGGCTCCACAAGCTCTCAGTTCTAATTGAAACTTAATTTGTTTAGACCATTATTCGAATTTAAAATTTATACACTCCTCATCAATACCCTTAATAAAAGACAAAAGTTCTCTCCCCAGGGCCCACCCCATTTTCATTCCACAATTTCCCTTTTTTTAATGATAAGGACACCCCACACAATAGAAATATAAGAAATCAGAAATATAAAGTATAATAGATGAAAAAGAGCCAATTCAAAAAAAAAAAAAAAAAGTTGACAAGCCTTTGGATTTTAGTTCTCCCCCCCCCGTCCCCGGTTTAATTTCCCCCTGACCACCAAACCATGTTATCTGCCTGGAATTCTTAAAGTCCATAAATCACCTATTTCCCCCAACTCCTTGCTGGCTTTTTCTTTTTATAGTTATTTTTTAAAACATTTAACTTCAAATCTTTAATAAAACTACCCCCATTGTTCTTTCCAAGTTGTAGTCCAATTTCCTCTTGTTCCGCTGCTGAAACGTTCTAATTCAGAAGTTTAGTAACTCTGCAGGGATTATTGTTATTCGGGAACAAAAACTTGCGTTCAGTCCCTTCCTTTCTTCAATAGAAAATTCTATTGTCTCCTTTAGCTGAACACCCTGTAGACAAAATATTATTTCCGTTTTGCAGCTTTCCCAGAAGATAACCAGTCCTGTAAAATTCCAATGGTATTTTTCCACTTACGACCATCTTTGTAATGTCCCGAAACTCCTCTAGGGGGATTGTTGTAACTTTGTTTTCTCCAGTCCAAAAGCCCGATTGTTATCCATGTTTTCGCCATTTTGTATCCAAGTTTTTACGGGTTATAGCAAATTGTAACAAATTTAACCAGCAAAGTTCTCATAATAAAATCCTCTCTGCTTTCCGACTTTGACAGCTACTTTGACAGCTGTCAAAATCTCCGACTCTTTTCACCAGGCTCTCTCTTCAATCACCCCGGTTCCCAGGGGGGGGGGGTTACGTTTCCCTTCTCCCTCAATTCTTCCTCCAGCACAGTTCTTGTAGTTCTCCATCGTGGAATTCTTAGTTTTTATCAGCAATACAAATCTTTTTGGACCTTGGTTTCCCCATCCTTGTTTTGGAAGGTTTACAGTAGGGAGGGGGACTGACTTCCTTTTTGGATCCCCCCCCCCGCTCGTGTCCAATCCGAAAAAAAAAATTCTTTTTTTTCTCCTTTTGAACCCGGTTTCCAAATTACTCACGGGTTGTTGTTAAGAAGTCCGAATTTTCAATGGAAGAAGTCAGCGCTCTCCGCCGGATGGCATGCGGCTGCGCTCGGCAGGGATAGCAGAGGACTCAAAGCACCACGCTTCTCCCCGGCACCCGATCCGTAGCCTTTAAAAAGGCTCCTTCACGAGTCGGGAGGGCGCTAGCGGTGCCAGCCGAGTCTCCATGTCCACGGCCTCCGTGGCCGTGGTTTTTAAGGGTCCCCGCATCGCCGGTGCGGTAGGACCCAGCCCCTGCCGAGCAGGCTCCCTCCGGAGCTCGGAGGGAGTCCGCCATTCGGCGATGGCGCCAACCCGGAAGTCCGCAAGATATTGAAACTGTTTGATGTGTTTTAAACTGTTTTTGTTTTGTTTTGTTAGTTTAATGTGTTTAATGTGTCAACGTTATGTAGTGTTTTTGTATTGTATTGTTTTGTATTGTATTGTTTTTGTAGTGTTTAAATTGTTGGAAAAGCAATAAATATTAATTAAAAAAAAAAATACTGAGGGCTCGAGTAAGCAGGGCTGAGGCCACCATGCATCACTATGATCAGTCCCTCCATGCAATTGTGCTCACATAGAGCAGAATACCTGAACATGGCTTAAATTAACCAGAATCTGAACAACTTATTGATTTCCTCCCCAATGATTATTTTCTTCATTGATTCAATATTATGTGATAGGAATGAAAGAGGCAACAGCACAACAGATACTACGAAGAAGCATTTATCACCTTCCGTGACAGATATTTCCACACTAACAATCAGTCATTCTTTACAATTCAGTTTTCTTTCCCAAAGAAGGCTGTGTGCGCTTCAGCACAGTGAAACTGCATAGCCTGTGTTATACCCACAGGGCACTAAGCTTAGAGCAAATTTTGCTGAAAGTGATGGGACGGTGATTAGGATCAGGCTGCAAAAATGGTAAGGGCTCTAGGCAGCCAAAGTTAAGGATCTTTAATTCCCATTGATGTCAATAAAAGGGTTAAGCATGGGCTTTATTATCTCCCAAGGAAATCAGTGAGACAAGTGTTTCCTAGGCTGGATTGTATGCCTACAAATCATTTTGTAGACAAAGAATTGCTAAATTAATCTGAGACCAACTCTAAACTATATAAATCGCCAAAGTACTGACTTGGAATGGAATAGTTGTCTGAAGCAGTAGTAGTTAATCAACAGAATGTAACATTTATAACTTAATTTAGAGAGAGTTATTTAAATGCTACATAGAGTAATCTCTTTTCTATAAGCCGATCTACAATTATTTCAGTAAAAAACACATTATCTTTCTCATACAGCATCAAGCTTGTGAAATGGATTTATTCATATATATATATATATATATATATAATGCCAGTTATACTCTCATTTTAACCGTCAAACACCTGCTGCAGTGATACAATCCCACAATATTTGGTAAGTGAAAATATAATTCTATTCTTATCTGGGAAATTTCACATGAGTATTTGGAATTTCCTTAGCAAAAGACAACCTCTTGACTGTTCCTGCATCTCTGGTGGTATGGTTTCTATGTACCGGTACAAAGGGTTGGCCAGGTTACATGAGTTCTCAATGATTACCTATTTGGTACCAAAATCTGTGTTAAGATCTAGACACTGTACCCTATTCTAGCATATTGTAAACATGCAAGCAAGCAAGCAAGCAAGCAAACAAACAAACAGCTACATACAAGCAGGTTGAATGTTGATGAGAGTATTCCCATCTGATTCATAAAGAGTGCCTATGTATGTAAAGCAATCAGCTTCCTCTGCTCATAGAAACTTCCCCCAGTGAAGTAGAAGCCTGCATCATAAAGGTTCTATATCATGTGGGGAAACCCTCCATGAGTTAAAAAGCAGTAAGTATGGTGACATGGAGGGCAGAGTTTGGCATGCTTGTCTGTGCTCACATGTAGGGTTTGCCCATGGGCAGAATGCCCAAAGAGGGCTGGTGTCGCCACCTTAGCAGAGTTGATTATGTCTTGGTCAAAGAGTGGAGCCATGCCACTGCTGCAGTTGTGAGTCCTTTGTCACTATATCAGCCTTTATTTGTATTTAACATAGGCAAAGTTTGACTCCAAATCCTTTCTATGAGAAGGCTACATTTCTGCAAAACTTATGGCCAGCAAGATTTTCTAGATTCCAAAGAGGATGGAAACATGCTTCCTTCAGTCACCAGGCTAAGTTCTATCATTGTTTTTTCGATATCTACAATTATTGGGGACATTAATTTTTGTAGCCCTGCCAACTGGCAGCATGCTTATCATATTTATTATAAGAAATGCAAATGGCATGAGCCATCACAGACATACATTGTTTTAATCTAATTTTTGTGATAAAAAAGGATGTCACTGTTATTTTGTATAAGCTGACCTTTCTCCTCTTCCTGTTTCAAATGTGTACAAAAATGTGTAAATATCTATATTGAGTTGGTCTCCAGATAACTTCCTGGCAATCAGGTCTTAATTACACTGAGTCATAAGAGATTTCAGCCAGCATATGCCTGAAGTCTCACTCTATCAACGTGGCTTTAAATCAGCTCTCAATATTTCAGAAAAGGGACTCTGTTGAATTTCAGACTCATTGCACAGAATCCAAAGAGCAACTCAAGGACCCTTGCATATCTGGTGGCATTTAATTCTCCCACCCCTCTTTGGGCATCAGGCCCGTATGTAATACCACAAGTTGCTTTTGAAAGCACCTCAGTTTCAAAAGTGATTTTGTGTGTGGCACTGGGGAAGAAACATGTTTCAAGGAATTCAAGAGCAAACCCTTGCTGGTCTTGGAACTACTATTTTCACCTTCCCAGGTAGTCACTCATCATCCATCCTGACACAGGCCAGACCCAGGCCTGCTTAGTTTCAGTAAGGGGGTGACCTCATATACTTTCAGAAAACGCCTTGGGACTTAGGCCTCATATGATTTATTCCAAGACAAGCTTTTGTTCCATTTTCCAGAAAGAGGGGCTGTAATCTCTTTAGGGGAGGGTGCCATGTGAATGCTCAGTATCTGCAGTTAGAGCTGGACAAGATTCCTGTCTGAAACCCTGGAGAACCAGCTGATGTAGTCAGTACTGAGTATGATAGACTAATGGTCTGATTTAGCAAAAGGCAGCTTCCCCTGTTCTTAACTAGTTATATATTGATCAATTATCATTTCATACAATTAAACAATTTATATACAAACAGGAAATCTCTTTGGTGTGCATGCACATCAGATTCTATGAAAACACACGTGTCTATGCACGTTCATTTTAGGCTATATTAAGCTGGCGTTTCCTGTGAAACTATACAACACATGCATGGCTTTTCTGTTACAGTTGCCTTAATTTAACAAACCTATTTCATATGCTATTTATTAATAAAGTTTTAATGAGCACTGGAAATTGTATAATTTTGTTGAAGTAACATGTAAACTGGGGATTACTGCAACAAGAACACTGTTTTTGAGAACTGCTAATATTTGCATAATTGCTTGTGGCTAAAGAAACAAAACTTTGTTTTTATTGTTTCCAGCAACCTTGGACAGAGGAAGCATGATTAACTCGTGCTTCCTCTTTTTATTTTTCATCGTTTTTAACATGTGGACTGGGAACTCCCATGAGCGCCTAGCAAATCCTCTGCTCTATAAATATCTGCCCCAGTGTTGAGTCAGTGGATTGCAGAGTGGCCATTGGGTCTTCTGAGCACTGAACAGAAGGTCGAGACCTTTGCGTGTCGGGGTCCCCAAGACACCCCCCAATAAAACACAAGTGACACATTATTTTTGTTTAAGGTTTTTGGCATAATTTTGGCCACAACTTTATTAAATTACAAGCAAAGTGAGTGGTTGCTTAGGCATTGGTTGCGACTATGTGACCCCGCACGGGGACAGTCTTACATTCGCACACCCGCCAAGTCAGAAAAGGGTAAGACACCCGGGGAGAGAAACAAGACTGGGAACCATGCCTCACCTCTCCCCAAATGCTCCTAGGGGCTCTTGCGTGGCCCTAGCCCCTTGACAGGGTTCGGACAAAAGCATGGCGAGCCCCTTGACAGGGTTCGTTTAATGGAAAACCCTTGCAGCAGCAGCACTTTTGGAGGGGTAGGCACAGCCAAATCCATACCCCTCCACCAACCAATTCCCAAACCAATGCCTAGCCGCAACCTTACAAGTTGTGACGATTTGCTACGCAGTAGGCAAAAACCAAATGGCACCAGCCAATCAGCCAAATGGACAAAATTCCTACCGGGCCCCTGCCCCAAAAGCAGACGACCTCATGACAGGCATAGCAAGGTCAAGCGAACAGCCTAAAATAGGGAGGGAGGACGGGTGATCCGATCTTTGCCACTGACAGTTATTTAATTCCCGCACTATGATGTGGAAATAACAGATTTCATTAAGCTTGCAAAATTTCCCCCCTCCTTTTGCCCTGCTTTCAGGTATATATTTGGAAAATAATTTATTTGGTAAAAAATAATAATAATCCTCTTCAGTTTGACACAGCAAGTGAAAGGCACAGCACGCCTGAATGCACATTAGGCTTCTGAAAATGATAAGTGAAAAGCAAAGCAGATGCATTTATAAGAATCACATAGGTACTAAGCCATGTGCCAAATTCCCAAATGCCATGCGCTGAACAACTGCACATGGTTTCATACATGCAGATTGTTCCCTGAAATGTCTCTCAAAGCTGACCCTTTTCCACAACCATTTCTTTCTCTTCTGGGCTATAGTTTGAGTGTCCAGCAAAGGCTTCTTGCTGGCGGCATCTTAGAAAATTAGGTTAGGAATCAAGTCAGTATGGCATCATAGTGCCAACCCCAAGTGGTTATATCTAATGTAGCATCACCATGAAGGACAAATGTAACCAACTTAGAATGTGGGCTGTGATTCCTAACTGGTGGTCCTATTAGGTTTTTAAGTGTATTTTATTGTTATACTACATTGCAATTTATATTGTTGTATCTGCCCTGGGATCATCTTTGATGAGTCATGGGATATAAATCCCATTTAAAGAAAGAAAGAAAGGACGAATAAGTCTCTAATGCTTCCAGACTTTTAGATGCCAAATCAATGCAAGTGCCTTAGTACTGCTGACCACACTGAAAATGTGGCAAGTCTTCTAAACAACCTTTACCACAAACTTACAAATTAACTAGCTTTCTGAAACACCCTTAAGCCATAATTTTAGGACTCAGAAGATTTATTTCCCCCACTACTTCTTCTGCAATGATTGCTAATTAGCAGTTTTAAAAAGTTGTAAGTGATTGGGCTCAATCCTTCCTCCCCTCCCTATTTTTTTCCAAAGGACTTTGAACCTCCCTTGCATTTGTCACAGATAAACCAAAATCAGAACCATTATTTCCTCTTTAAAAGAGTATTTTAACATTAATTTTCCCCTATAGCCCAAATTTAGCTACACATGCTTTTAAAAGTAGTTTTAATCCAATAAAACATGGGAAGCATGGATCAAAGAACATCCCAGAGGCACAATTCACAGAAAGCTGCAAGTACAAAACTCAATGACATCGAAACCAACATATATTTCCTATATGGGTTTGACATTCTGCTGTCAGGACACAGCCCACTGCCGCTCCAGGGACCTAGGTGATGTCAAGGGATATTTAGCATCCAATCTCCGACCAAAGGAATAATAATAATATTTTTTTATTTATATTTATACCCCGCCTTTCCCAGCTTAAAAAATGAGCTCAGGGCGGCTAACAGCAAATATAAAACAATTGATTAAAATGTGACTTAAAGACAGCATAAAATAGCATAAAATACAACATAAAATACAGCATCAATATCAATAAAATTAAAAAATTCAGGGGTCATTTTGGGGAAAACAAAAACAAAAAACCCCAGTCAGTAGACATCAAATGATCACCAGGGCTAACTGGCCAAGTTGGTCCTACTAGGGCCAGCAAGGAGACCAGGGAAGAATTTAAATGTGGGGTCCCAGAAAGGGTTTCTTCATAGAAGAGGAAAGGGAATAGAGGATCAGGCTAATTCAAACTGAAGGCCAGGCTGAATAGCTCTGTCTTACAGACCCTGTGGAAGGAGATCAAGTCCTGAGGGCCCTAGTCTCGTGGGACAGAGCATTCCACCAGGTTGGAGCCATCATTGAAAAAGTCCTGGCCCTGGTGGAGGATAGTCTGGCTTCCTTAGGGCCCAGGACCTTTAAGCTATTATTATTCATGGACCCTAGGGTCCTCTGCAGGACATACCAGGATAGGGGGTCCCGTAAGTAAGAGGGTCCTAGGCCGTATAGGGCTTTAAAGGCCAAAACCAGCACCTTAAACCTGACCCTATACTCCACCGGGAGCCAGTGCAGTTGGGTAGAGCACTGGGTGAATATGCTCCCATGGCAGGGACCCCATGCACGGAAGGTTGATATCTTCAATTTAATACAGAAATAATTATTTTGCAGTAATTGAGCTGCTTGCTTGTGTTCACTCAGTTTAAAGGCAAGGTAGCCATCATTGTGCCCTCCAGATGTTGATGGACTATAGTTCCGATCATGTCTCACCATTGAGTTTACTGGGTGGGGCTGATGGGTGTTGAAGTCCCAAAACATCAGAAAGGTACCATGTTGGCTACCCATGATTTAAACTATTTTATTGTTATCGTGAAAGAATGGGGTGGAAACGTAACAGTGGTTGAAACATGTATGGTCATCAGTTATATGTGTATGAAGGAAGTTACTCCTATTTGTCCAAGTTCACATGCAGCAATTTGTGCATATTTATTTTGCAGTGCCTTAAAACAGGAGTAGTCAACATGGGGCTTTACAGGTGTAGTTAGACTACACCTCCTAGCAACTTTGACCATTAAACTTGCTGGTTTGGGTTGAAACCAGTTTCTATAATCCCAAACTTCCCTTGGCCACCTCCAAAATAAGGTAAATATAACAAAAACTCATGCACCTCACCCATGAGAAAAGCACTGGAATTTCTCTCTCTCTTTTGGTAATTTCCAAATTATTTTGCTTTCACTGGCAGAGAATCTTTACAAAGGTAGGAGAATTTGTGGCCACAGTAGAAATCTGAAGGATTCTACAGAAAAGCCTCGCAATAATACTTGTATTTAGATACTAAAAGGAGGAGAAGAAAAAATCATATCCTCACTCTGCAAAATATACAATTTCATTTGACTTTTTTCCCATTGCTAATATATAACTGAAAAACAATTCTATCTATATACCCCCTCTCACTCATTACCAACCTTATTTGATACATTAAAGCTGATTTCTTTCTTGCATTTTTTAAAAAATCTCACTGCTGCTTTAAATATTTTTGATAATACCACTGTTCTCACAATAGGCTTAAGCCCCACCCCCCTCATCCCACAGCATGCCACCACCAAGAATGTTAATAAGACAATGAAAGGCAGACCCAGCTGGAAACAGAAGCTACTGCATTCAGGTAGCAAAGTCTGGGCTTGTTTATTGCTAGACTTGGAGATGAACTTACTCACAGAGGCATGTAGAAAGAGAAATGTGATGGTTGCTTGTCATCTTGCCATGCCCGTCATCAGATTCTCCTCCCTTGGAGTTAATAAAAAACAAGCCAGCACAAGATCACCCAGCAAATGTAGCACCGGCTGCCATTTCATTTGTCACAAGGTCAGTTGATTGGTAAGCTGCAAACAACGTGTAAACATTGAATGTGCAGGGTCTGGACGCTGCACATCAATATATCCATGTCAAAACTGCTTACAGGTTCTCAGTGACCAAAGCCACTTCTTTTTCTTTCAGTGTGCTACTCAGACACATGTTTCTGTCTGTCTGTTGTCATCAGCCTCAAGTTTAGGAAAGAAGCAGATTTCATTTACATCCAAGTCCAAAACGTGTATGCTTAGAAGTAAATCCCTATGGCTTGAGGAGAATGTACATATGTACAGAACTGTAATTTATTCCATAGCATCTTATTTGAGATAAAATGATCTCTCCTGAAATTTGACAGGATTTTCATCGGTTGCTGAATGCAGATGCAGTTCAGACATCCCCACCTTGACACTTCTAGCGTAATCCCTTTCTCTTGACACAGAAAGAAGGTTAAGCAATAACTATATTATTGCTGTACACTAACAGTCTTAAATTGAGAGCTTGATGGCATGGCTCTGAATATGAATAACTTATTCAATATAGTTTGGAAAGAGGATTGTAGAGCACTAACTAGATTGGAATCGTGCAACTCTGTTTTCTTCTGACATAAAAAATATTAGCCGCAGTCGTAAAGCCTGACTTTGGAAGCATAAGAGCTCACAAAGCTCTGGCTTACCTAGGGTTGCTACAATGTCATTTTAAAATCAGTATTTGGAGTTAACATAGTCAGAAAACTTTACAATGACTTTATGCTACAGACGAAATAAAAAAATTCCTTCCTGTAGCACCTTAAAGACCAACTAAGTTAGTTCTTGGTATAAGCTTTCGTGTGCATGCACACTTCTTCAGATACACTGAAACAGAAGTTGCCAGATCCTTCTATATATTGAGAAGGTGGGGAGGGGTATTACTTAGAAGGGTGGTGGGAATCGGAGATTGGCAGATAGCTGAGATGAGCCTGTTGACGACTCTTAACGACTGTAATAGGTCTTACAGGAAAAGGCAAGGGGTGAGAAGGTGAGAAATGGCTTAGTCATGTATAATGAGATAAGAATCCGATGTCTCTGTTAAGACCAGGTCTCTCCATTGTTTTAAGTTTGGTAATGAGTTGTAATTCAGCAGCTTCTCTTTCCAGTCTATTTCTGAAATTCCTTTGTAGTAAAACAGCTACTTTGAGATCTTGTATAGAATGTCCTGGGAGATTGAAGTGTTCTCCTACTGGTTTCTCTGTTTTGTGATTCTTGATGTCAGATTTATGTCCGTTTATTCTTTGGCGTAAGGTTTGGCCTGTTTGTCCAATATAGAGAGCTGAAGGACACTGTTGGCATTTGATGGCATACACAATGTTAGACGATGAGCAATTAAATAGTCCCGAGATGGTATGTGTGATGTTGTTGGGGCCAGTAATGGTGTTGTCCGGTTGTATGTGGCAGCAAAGTTGGCATCTGGGTTTATTGCAGGCTCTGGTGCCAGTGTCCGTGTTAAGTCTGGTTGTAGTATTATTGTGGGTTAGGAGTTGTTTAAGATTGGGTGGCTGTCTGTAGGCAATGAAAGGTCTTCCTCCCAGAGCTTGAGAAAGAGAACTGTCATTGTCCAGGAGAGGTTGTAGATCTCTGATGATGTGTTGAACTGTTTTAACTTGGGAGCTGTATGTGATGACTAGTGGTGTTCTGTTATTTTCTTTTTTGGGTCTGTCTTGCAGCAAGTTCTCTCTGGGTATCAGTCTGGCTCTGTTGATCTGTTGTCTAACTTCATCTGCTGGGTATTTTAGTTCTGAGAAGGTTTGCTGTAGATCTCTTAGGTGAGAGTCTCTGTCTGTAGAATTGGAACAGATGCGGCTGTAACATAGTGCCTGGCTATATACAATGGACTGTTTGGTATGTTTGGGATGGTAGCTAGAGGCATGTATATATGTTTGTCGGTCAGTTGGTTTACGGTATAAGGTGGTGTCTATGCGTCCATCCTGTATTTTTATAGTAGTGTCCAAAAAATGTATTTCTTGCATAGATTGATTCATTGTAAGGTTGATTGTGGGGTGAAAATCATTGAATTTCTGGTGAAAGGTGTCCAGGGTCTGTTGACCATGTGTCCAGATGATAAAAATATCGTCAATGTATCGCAGGTACAAGAGAGGTTTGAGTGGGTAGGAGTTTAGGAAACGTTGTTCTAAATCTGCCATGAAGATGTTGGCATACTGTGGGGCCATGCGGGTGCCCATTGCTGTGCCGCTGATCTGAAGGAACAGGTCATCACCGAATTTGAAGTTGTTGTGGGTAAGGACAAATTGGCAGAGTTTGGTGGCAAGGTCCGCTGTGGTTTTATCTGAAATGGTGTTCCTTATAGCTTGTAAACCATCGTTGTGTGGGATGTTGGTATACAGAGATTCCACGTCCATAGTAGCTAGTATAGTATTGTTGGGAAGATTATTTAAAGATTGTATTTTCCTCAGAAAATCTGTGGTGTCACGTACATAGCTGGGAGCACTGATGGCATATGGTTTCAGAACAGAGTCCATATAACCGGAGACACCCACTGTAATAGTGCCAATACCTGAAATGATGGGGCGTCCTGGATTTCCTGGTTTGTGTATTTTAGGTAGAAGATAGAAAGTTCCTGGTCGAGGTTCTGTTGGTGTGTTGGTGAGGATCTGTTCTTGGATGTGTGGGGGTAGCTACAGACTCTTTCAACTGTGTGTGTGTGTGTGTGTGTGTGTGTGTGTGTGTGTATGTGTTCTCACAACAGACAGTCACTTTGTAGACATTGCATTGTTTTCAAACAACAAGCATGTCAGCAACTTTGAAGATTTACATTAGTGTGTGGACCTAATTATTGGTTTTAAAGGTAACTGCCACTTAGGTGGCTTTCAGGACTGTGCAAAATATTTATTTACTAAAACATTTACATACAGCCTTCTACATTAATCTTCAAATTGGCTGTTAGTTTCAGGTTTGCAGATGACTTAATATAATATGAGTAAGAAATGATATAACTGGATACGTAAAGTTTTTTGACCATAGTAACTCCTAATACTGGGGGGTCATTATTGTATATAACCCATGGAGCAGTTCTAAACCTGTAGGGAGAAGGCCACCTGTAGACTCTTCCCCCATTGGAAGCCAGACATTACTATGCAACAAATGGGACCTGGGCACACTCAGGCTGGTTAGAACTACCATATGTAGTATTTGCAAGCAAGAACCATGTGGTAGCCAGTTGCATGTGTTCACGCTCAAAGGTGCTGTCATAACACAGCATTTGATTGCCTTCTGGTTTTGCTCGGTCTTCATCTTTCCTAAGAAAAGCTATGTGCACAAGGTTCTGCTCGCAATTACAGCAAATGCAATGAAAGGAGTGCAACAGAGGAGAAAATGGAGCTGTGCATTTGGAATTAAGCTAAAAGTCTGTTTGATGATGAATGAGCCGGAGCAGAATATAGCTTATCCCTTCACAGCTGTGCTCACTTTGCATGGTAAAGGGATTTGAGAAGTATTTAAGCATTGCTGACTATTACAGCAAGAAAGCAGTGTCTGGATCACTGGCTTTTCTAGCTTACAAAGGAAGCAACTCACAGACGGGTTAAGCCGGTGCAATTGAATTCACTCCCCATACCTAAGCTACTCCCCAAACTTTGCACTAACTTTAAATCATGGGTCATTGATTCAAATGTTACTTGCTTCCATGTTGCATTTAAACCATAGCTCTAAGATGGTTTTGTCTCGTTGATTTTGATGGAGAATGTCCTCTGATTCTAAAGGGTATCTAGTTGGAGGCAAGGTTTACAGGTCTTAATGGGTTTTATATTCATGAATTGTGATCAATTTGGATTTTAGATGTGTCTGAGTGTGTGCCAAGGCTGCTGTGGTTGCATTGTGACACACACACACACCATTCCAAAGGCTGGAATCAACTAAATAGATGGAGACAGTGCAATGAGTCCTGCTAATACAACAGGGATTTCCTCTTTCTTCTTACATTCCCGCAAATTGGCTCAGGGAGGCATATCAGGAGATCTCCCAGAAGAAGAAGAAGAAGAAGAAGAAGAAGAAGAAGAAGAAGAAGAAGAAGAAGAAGAAGAAGAGTTTGGATTGGATATCCCACTTTATCACTACCCGAAGGAGTCTCAAAGCGGCTAACATTCTCCTTTCCCTTCCTCCCCCACAACAAACACTCTGTGAGGTGAGTGGGGCTGAGAGACTTCAGAGAAGTGTGACTAGCCCAAGGTCACCTAGCAGCTGCATGTGGAGGAGTGGAGACGCAAACCTAGTTCACCAGATTATGAATCTACCACTCTTAACCACTACTCCACACTGGCTCTTGGGAGAAAGGAGGGGTGAGACCATTCCATCAGGCAAACAGAAATGCTTGCATTGATGGAGCAAACTCCTTAGTGCTACTTTGCATTCCACCCTAAATTTCTATCCATTCGAGTTAGGCATGGGAGAGAAATTCTCTGAAATGTGCAGTACAGTTCTCCAGCCACATATTGGGAACAAAATGCATTTATTAATGAAAATTGCATGCAGAAATGTTTGTTAGGTGGAATTCACAGTAAGATGCTGATGTGTTTTCATGAGGACTGAAAAATCAATAAATCACAAACCGAGGTAGGAACCTGAACTGAAGACAGGGAAAATAAGAGTCCGAGAGAATGCAAAACTGATATATTCATGCCTCCCTGGTTTGAATGTTCCCCCATAAAAATAACTCTGGGCCATGAGAGCAAGGAGATCAGGGAGATGGGTCTACTTGCTAATGCACTAGCTATGGGGGACTACTTAAGCAGACAGTCTGAAATGGCACAATACAGGAAAAGCCATTATCATATGATTCTGCTAAATATGCAGATTGGCTTTTACTTCCAATTAGTCACTTGAGTTCTTCGAGCACTCTAACTTAATCGTGCGGATTGAGCCGAGAGATTGCATTCCTCAAACAATTACACCACAGCTACCTTCTTGACTCTCCCCCCGTACCACTCCATAGCAGGTGACTGCAACCTAAAAGAAGAGGTGCTTTTTACAATGCCTTTTTAATAACTTTGCTCAAAATGGTCAGCGGCAGGTTTCCAGAATCAGAATGTTGATCAAAATGTCAAAAGTGGAATTAATGACAAAATTAGCCTTTTGACAAGGAAGGAGTCGCAATGGCAAATGCACTATTTTTTTCCCCAGCCTCTGTTTCACACAAAAAGAAAATAATTGACTGCTAAATTTTTCATCTCATTTCTGTCTACCTTGTGCAACTGGCCTGTCAGAAATAGCAACTGGGGGGAAAAATGTAGCCAAATAATTCGGCATCTTACTAATGAATGCCCACTGTTTAAATCAGGGGTTTCCAAACTTTTTGGGCCACTGCCCCCTTGGGTCCATAAACTCATCCTTAGTGCCCTCTACTTAATTCTATAAAAAGCATTAGTCAGAATATAAATTAGAATATCTTCCCCACTAAGGAAGATAACACAATGAAATTCAAAACAGTAACAATTGCACACTTATTCAAAATCCAATTAAAACTGTTCATTTAATTTATTCAACAGCATTGATGAACTTGATCCCGTGATACCAGAATCTCAAAGTTGGATAGTCATATACACATTCAGTGTCCTATCCTGCCCCTACTTGCTGCTTAGCGCCCCCTAGGTAATCCCACCACCTCAGAGGGCAGTACTGCACACTTTGTTTTTTGTTTTTTTAAATATTTTTTATTAATTTACAACAAAAACACACAATAATTTCACATCCAATTTTTCACAAAATATTTCTTTTCTGGACTTCCTTCAGCTTCTCCATAAATCAGCCATAGTCAAATTTAAATTACGCATTCCTTAAATTTGTATTGTCATTATTTAATCCTTTCCCATTCTAATCCCTTTTAACAATACATCTCAGATTTCACAGTGCTTCTTTAAATCCCTCTAGCGTTATCTGCCCCTCACTTATACTTCAGATATTCCACAAATTTTCCCCAGTCCTCGATGAACTTTTGGTCTCGTAGATATCTAATCTTCCCAGTCAATTTATCCAACTCAGCATAGTCTAACAGCTTCATCCTCCATTCTTCAATCGTCGGTATTTCTTGTTGTTTCCATTTCTGAGCCAGTAACACTCTTGCTGCTGTAACTGCATATTGAAAAAATTTACAGTCTTTACTCTTTATCTCATTTCCTAAAATCCCTAACAGAAAGACCTCTGGTTTCTTTACAAATGTGTATTTTAGTATCTTCAATTCATTATATATCATTTCCCAGAAGCCTTTCACTTTCTTACATTCCCACCTCATATGATAAAAAGAACCTTCTTTATCTTTACATTTCCAACACTTATTACATGTCTTAAACATTTTCGCTAGTTTTACCGGTGTTATATACCATCTATATACCATTTTCATAACATTTTCTTTTAACGTCATACACGCTGTAAATTTTAAATTCTCTTTCCATATCCTTTCCCAGTCTTCAAATTGTATGTTGTAACCAAAGTCTCTGGCCCAATGTATCATTACCGATTTAACTTCCTCATCCTTCAAATGGGCAGTATTGCACACTTTGGGAACCTTTGGTTTAAATGTTGATGAAATGTTTTAACATTTTCTCTTTTTTTAAGCCATGTAGGAAAATACTAGCCAAGTATCTTTTTTTTAGACAACACCACTGTTGGAGGATTCATTCAAATGAATTTCATGCAGCCGCTTGGCAGAGATTGGGGTGGCGTGTAATGTTATTATGATTTTTTTTTTAAGCGTTTGAATTGCATCCCTGATTATTTGTTGTAAGCCACACATATGAAAAAGTGGCATAGAAATAAAAAAAATGAATGTGTGGCATTTTATCTATATTTTATGCATGTTCTGAACACAAATAGGATGCATGCAAAACACACACAAAAAAACCCATAATAATAATAATAATAATAATAATAATTTATTATTTATACCCCGCTCATCTGGCTGGGCTTCCACAGCCACTCTGGGTGGCTCCCAACAAAATATTAAAATACAGTAATGCATCAAACATTAAAAGCTTCCCTAAACAGGGCTGACTTCAGATGTCTTCTAAAAGTCTGGTAGCTGTTCTTCTCTTTGACATCTGGTGGGAGGGCGTTCCACTTGGCTTTTCACAGTGAGGGAACCGCCAGAAGGCCCTCAGCGCTGGACCTCAGTGTCTGGGTAGAACGATGGGGGGTAGAGATGTTCCTTCAGATAAACTGGATCGAGGCCATTTAGGGCTTTAAAGGCCAGCAGCAACACTTTGAATTGTGCTTGGAAACACACTGGGAGACAGTGTTTCCCATTAGTCCAAACTAGGGACATTTGAGGAATTCTGTATGTGGGATTCTGATGCAAACTGACCCAATCTCCAGTTTACAGACATGTTCAGATTCGAACAACAGGCAACATCCAGCTAAACAGTTTTGCTAGTGCATTTACTTTTTGTTGCACAGTGGAACTTCTTTGCCCTCTCATCTCCTCTCACTGTGTTCTCCATAAAACTTACTTTGAGGGTTAGGGATGTTGGAATTCTGCCTGGGTCAGAGGAATGTGCCACAAGCGTAGGCACCGGCAGATATTCCTGTCGACCTCCCCGCGTCTCCCAACCTCTGCTGATAAGCAGGCGAGGTCCGGCGATTCTTCTCAGATGTATGAGAGGAACACACCGTTCTTCCTCTCTCCCCTTTGGTGTCCCCAGGGAGGGGAAAGAAGCAGACAGAAAACTATTTACATCATTTATTTCTGCCTCTTACATCAGTACAGAGAATCATGTCTGCACTCAACAACAGCAAGAAGAAAACTCCTCCCAAGTACATCCAGTACGGGTCATATGACACACACACACTGAGCTAACATCCGGTGCTCAGTACAGAATGGACTGCCCCTTTGTTCCCATGGCAACAGTCACAAACATCCTGTCTGGCTTTCCAGCCACAAGCAGCTGGCTGAGCTGCTAGAGCCTTTGCTTGCTGCAGCATTGGTGCTTTATGGTAACATACTCCCCCTAAAGTATCAATGTGTGCTGCGAGCAAAGCGTCATCCAGAGAAGAAAACAAACAGTTGTTATATTTATAACATTCCCCTGTTGTTTCAGTTCCACCCTTGGAACTACCCGCCACTGGTTTAACCAATGTACCTCTCTGGTTGTGTGACTTCGCATTACCTCGGTTAACAACTCTCTGTTGTGCCTTTGTCTCTGACTCAGACACAGCTTCAATCTGTCCTTGGTCGTTTACAACAGCAACATATGCAAGGTTAGCAAACTCCTTTGAATACCTCTTGGGTGGTACACCCTTCGTTGCTCTCTCAGACCTGCGTAAAAGTTGCTGCTCTTCTCTGCTTTCTGGTTCAGCCTCTGAACTCTCTGGAGAACCAGTACTAAGCTTAATCAATGGTTCATCCTCCTCTTCTGAGGGTCTAGTCATTATGTGAGATTTCCTCTCAATGACTGTGACAACTGAGCTGTCTGAGCTATCGCTGTCATCATCAGTACTACTGAACTCGATAAGATCAAACTCATCATCATCATCATCATCGTTTCCTGTGGGAAATGTCTGTACTACAACCCGCTCTTGCTTTGGAGCACTCTCTAGGAACTTTGTGAGAATCACCTGACCAGATTCAGACAAAATTACTCTGTAGAGACCCTTTTCATAACCCACAAAAATGCCTCTGGCATTCTTTACTCCACCTGGAGCTTCTGTTCTCACATGAGACCCGAAAACCTTAAAGTAGGCAACAGAAGGTTTTCTACTGAACAGCTTCTCAAAAGGAGAACATCCCAACTCTGTTGAGACTTTTCTCAACCACACATGAAGATAGGACGCTAGCGATTCGGCCCAATATTCATGTGGCAAATGTGAACTCAGCAATTGCGCATTCATCCCCTTTTGCAATTCTTTGTTCACCCTCACACAGAACCCCCTGTTCCACGCTTGTTGCGAAACTGCCACTTTGTGGTCTATCCCTTTTCCATCCAGGAACTTCTGAAACTTCTGTAACAGAAAAACTTGCTTGTCATCTGTGAAAAGACAATCAATGTTAGCATCATGCATACTTTTAACCTTGTCACAAAACTCCTGAAACTTTTCTAAAGTTTCTTGTGGTTTCTCCATCATATAAACCCAAGAATAATTAGTGAAACAATCCACACACAAAAGGTAATACTTTGCACTGCCTCTAGATGGTTCTAGAGGACCAATCACATCAGCATACACCCGCTGAAATGCTCTGTCGACCTTCTTCGTCTTAGTCACCTTCCTGGTGCTCACACTGGTCACGCCTGCAAGAGAGATTTCGTTAGAAACAGAAGAATTACATTTCATGTAATCACTTTGATCAAAAGTCAACAAATACAGTCCATCTTTCTCTTTGGCAGTAAGAAACAGTTCTCCATCTTTGTAGATCTTGCAGCTTTTAGCATCATAGGACAGTTTCAGTCCTTTCTTTGCAATCTGCGACACGCTCAGCAGATTAAATCTCAGTTCTGGAACCAGGTAAACATTATTTATAGTCAGGTTCAGACTCTCAAGATACACAGTCCCAATTCCAGTCGCTTCCAACTCCTGACCGTTGGCCTGTTTCACAGTGAAGCTTTGCTTCTTCAACGTCGAAAACAGTCCTCTGTGCGGGCACAAATGTTTTGTACAGCCCGTGTCGATTATGAATGCGTTCCCAACATCTGGCGTGGTTCCTTTCGCCATCATAGCCTTTGCAGGTTTCACCTGGCACTTGGTGCGGCTTTTGCCTGACGCCTGAGGCTTCGTAGAGCTGCTCTTTGCTCCTCTTGACTGGCGCGGCTTCTTACAGTTTCGCTGTAGATGCCCAGTCTGTCCACAATTGTAGCATCGGACAGCACTCAATGCTACACCATGCTTCCCAGTAGCATCAGCAGTGGGGGAAGTAGAACTCTGTTCTTCCCTCCCCCTGTCTTTTTCTTCCAGTGCAGCAAGTCTGTCGTGTTCATTCAGGACCACAGCACAAACTCTCTCCGCGGTCAGCTGCGCGGCCGGTAGGGAACCAAGCTGACTGGCAACAACCTTGTAGGTGCGGCTAAGGCTGTTTATCATCATGAAGCAAAACACTTCCTCCTGAAGACGGAAATTGCGTTCCACCATCTGTTGACGCAGAAACTTCATTTCTGTCAGGTGCGCTTGAACATCTCCATCAGGCGCAAGTCTCAGATTGGTCAATTTCTCAAAATACAGCAACGCTGAAGAACCAGCATCTCTCTGATGCGTTGTACGCAGCGTGTCCCAAACCTCTTTCGCATTTTCTAAATGCTGAACATGCACCAACTGATCATCTGAGACACACAGAATTATAGCAGTCCTGGCCCTTACATTCTGTGACTCCCAACCTCTGGTTGGTGCTGCAGGGATGGGGTTTTCAATTACATCAAAAAGCCTCTGATTCTGCAGCAGGGCCTTCATCTTTACAGACCAAGATGAATAATTGTCATTGGTCAAGGGAGGTGGGCAGGGCAAACCTCCCCCTTTCTTGGCATCCATCTTGAAGCCAAGCCTCTTTCACCTCCAAACAAGCTGCAAAATCCAACAGCTGTTTTTTTTTTTTTTCCTTTCTCACGCAGGCAAACTGCAAGTTGTTTGTGCTTTTTGCACCTGGCAGCTAAACTCAGGCTGCTATTGAAAAGTCCCTTCGAAGAGCTCGTAAACCTTGTAGCCGAAACATTCTCTGATTTTGTTTCGCTTTCCCAGGCTTACACTCAGAGTCCAGCCCCTTTGCCAGTAACTTTCCGTTACCTAGCAACAATGCATTTCAATAAGACATCTTATCTACCACAAAAATTTGTGGAATGCAGGCTTCAGCCTTCAAGCTGCAGGCCTCTTCTCCCGGAGCTCTTGTTTTCTTTGAAACGCAGCTCCGTGAACCAGGGAATTAATCTTCCTGCGTTCACACTTTTAGCCCGAAATGCAGCATACCTTGAACTTTGTTGCTCTGGAAAACACCTCTTCTTTCCATCAGCTGTCTGTGGAGCCTCTGGCTGCTTTCAGACGCTTCTCTTCCTCCTTGGAGCAGAGGAGGACAATCCACCAGCCTCTCATGCAGATGTCCGATGAATCGCAACCATCCTCTGCTACCACTGTTGGAATTCTGCCTGGGTCAGAGGAATGTGCCACAAGCGTAGGCACCGGCAGATATTCCTGTCGACCTCCCCGCGTCTCCCAACCTCTGCTGATAAGCAGGCGAGGTCCGGCGATTCTTCTCAGATGTATGAGAGGAACACACCGTTCTTCCTCTCTCCCCTTTGGTGTCCCCAGGGAGGGGAAAGAAGCAGACAGAAAACTATTTACATCATTTATTTCTGCCTCTTACATCAGTACAGAGAATCATGTCTGCACTCAACAACAGCAAGAAGAAAACTCCTCCCAAGTACATCCAGTACGGGTCATATGACACACACACACTGAGCTAACATCCGGTGCTCAGTACAGAATGGACTGCCCCTTTGTTCCCATGGCAACAGTCACAAACATCCTGTCTGGCTTTCCAGCCACAAGCAGCTGGCTGAGCTGCTAGAGCCTTTGCTTGCTGCAGCATTGGTGCTTTATGGTAACATGGGAAAACCCCAAAACAGGCACACAGGTAGAGGAGACTTTGGGGGAGCTCCATTGTGCAGATTAGGTACCTTGCCCTAGTGGTTTAGCTGGATACCACCTGATATTCTTTTCTGCACATTAGCCTGGACACTGCCCATTCTTCTTCAGATTCCACACCTTTCCACACTGTTCTTGGCTCAAAAGAAGCATCAAGGTGAGTTAAAATATGCACATCAAGATAAAATGCACTTAGAAATGTATACATCGAGATAAAGCATCATTTCAATGTGTATTTTGTGATAATATATATGTATAATTAAACATGTATTTAAATAAAAAAGAGTGTGTTTTTTTAAAAAATATCAGATTAATGAGGAAATGGAACAAGGTCATGAGTGAACAGCTGTGGAATTAACAAGGATTAAAAATATTGACTGATCTGTCCATCTCTAGTCCAAATGAGGGCATTGCAAGTGCAGTATGTGAATGTAAAAGCAGCTCTGGAAGACCCAAGGTTGGTGTGTCTGAATTTGCACTCAATATTAGGCTGGAAAAGTCTTGAGGTTACCTGCCTGTTACGAGTGAATTTATACTACTAAGTGGGGAATCTGAGAGGGGAGGAAATTAGCAATATAGCCATGAGGCAAACTTATGTGTCATTCAGAAAAAAAACAAACACCAGCAAGCCTGCAGAGCCGGTTCAATCCCAAAGCAACAGTGGGAGCAGATGTGTTCTTTATTCTAAAAATCCTATGAAATCTAGAGATGACAAGGAAGATCTCAAAGGGCTTTTGGTCCTACCTGGGTTTTTCCTTTGTCTTCCAAAACTTCTAATTCCCCCCTTTTTCATGACAAAAGTTTCAAACCAAGTGAAGAAATTCTGATGAACAAGTGACTATTTAATGAGGCTTGTTTCTCATATATTACAGGCATGTGTGTGTGTGTGTGTGTGTGTGTGTGTGTGTGTAGATGTTGCATACTATATAAAGGTTAGAAGTCTGAAAATTTTATTTAGACATAGTTCTTTGTTTTATGCTTCCCTGCAGCAGGAAATTCCATGTTCTGTTTTGTTATACATAGTATCCTTTGTAGGAGAGAATAGAAGAGATGTCAGTGGTGTTGTATAATATCTTTTTCATTTACAAAGATACATGTTGAGTAGGTGGCAACAGATAGACACTTAGGCAAACAGTCTAGGCTGAAAGTTTATTCAACAAGAGCCCTGCTGGATTATCTTCTAAATCCAGCTTTCTGTTCTCACAGTGGCTAACTAGATGCCATGGAGAACCTCTTAAGCACAACTGGAGGGAATAGTCCACTTCTGAAAGTGAGAACTCCCCACTATGAAGCCTTTCACAAGCCAGGTGTTTTTTGAAGCCCACCTGTCACCATGAGATGTCAAGCTGAAAAGCTCCTGCGGTTGCAACAAAGGATGTATTGTAGAATTCAGCATTTCAGTCAGGAAGCTGTCAGAGTCAGATAAACGTAGCTTAATGAACAGGGTCTCAATCAGATAGCAAGTAATTTATCTGGGTCACATTGAAGACTAAAATAGTCCTTCAAGGGAAATGCTCATCCTAGATCCCACCTCCTTGGAGAATTTAAATTAAAGGGGACACACCCAAAGTAGCCAGTGTTGAAATCAGTTAAAGGTGAATGATACTATTGCAACCAATGGTGAGAAGAGGCACTGTTGTAATGCTAACGGATTCCTGATGAGGTTTGAAGGGAAATGTCAGGTACAAATAAGGCACCCAAAGTTGAAACATTAATTGCAATTTTTGCAATATGACCATTATTTGCAATGTATGCTGCATGAGCAATACAACCGCAAATGCAAATGAGAATTTTATTCATAAACATCACATACTTGTCTCTATACAGCCTGGGTATTTTGAATAGAGCACTAAATTCTCCAACCCACTGAGATATTAGACACAAAAATGCCTCACTTCATTTTTAAGACAAAGTGGATTTATGACTCCTGTCTGGCTCATATGTAATTGACCATAATTCTTCAACCTTTGTGGTGCTGATGAAGCCTTCCTTCTCCTGAAATCCTCATTGTGTGAACATCGATAACAGGGAAGCAATTAGACTCCTCTAAGGAGCAAACAAATGTTGATTTAAAGATGAAATACTCCACAGAACTACAAAAGCAATTGATCAGGCATACGTTCACATTCTCCAGAAACGACCTACACCAATGAGATAGCAAGTTGCTGGTGAAAAGAGTTCCCTCTGATTCCCCCCTCCCCCATTACTCTTCATTTCCACATTCACTTAGCTGTTAGTCAGTAGCGGCTGATGGGACAGTGCAGGTGAGGCTGTGTTGCTCTCCTGTCTTCCCAACATTGTGCATCACTGCTTGTTACTGAGAGGGAGAAGCACAAGGCAGCAAGGAGCTCAGTGCAGTGTGAGTGCAGCAGCAGAGGCATTCCAATGTTGTGTACCTGCATTGTGCAAACCTTCTGGCTGCCTTTCCCTTCCCCATGTCAGTAAGCAGCTTTTATCAGATCAGCAAGGTGAGCAGCCAGGGTGGCTGCAGACTGCAGGAACAACATTTAATAAATAATAATAATAAACAACCACCCTCAACCACCGCACAGTGATAAAGTAAGCTCCACCTGCCACTCATTGAGGTTCTATATGAGTTCTCAAGTACCCTGCAGATGAACTGTGTAAGGGGAATATAGGGTCGCTGAACAACTCTCAGCATCCTTAACAAACTACAGTTCCCAGGATTCTTAGGAAAAAGCCATGACTATCTAAAGAGCCAGTGTGGTGTAGTGGTTAAGAGCGATAGACTCGTAATCTGGGGAGCCGGGTTTGAGTCTCCGCTCCTCCACATGCAGCTGCTGGGTGACCTTGGGGTAGTCACACTTCTTTGAAGTCTCTCAGCCCCACTCACCTCACAGAGTGTTTGTTGTGGGGGAGGAAGGGAAAGGAGAATGTTAGCAGCTTTGAGACTCCTTCGGGTAGTGATAAAGCGGGATATCAAATCCAAACTCTTCTTCCTCTTCTATAATGGTGCTTTAAATGTATAGGGTAGGTGGGACCTCAGTGTAGGTATTTCACTCAAGTAGAAGATTATGCATGCATGTATAATAAAGTACATCCATGACACTGTTAGTGCAAAGTGTGTATTTCCATCATGGGTGCACCAAAAAATAGCTGAAGGCTTAACTTCTAATTGGCACTATTTATTGAATTTTGCATTGTGAAAAGAATTAAGGATGCCAAAGCAAATGAAAGAGGAAAGTGCCATGTTACTATAATTTCAAGAAAATACAGAATGCCTTCTTTCATTCTGATTTTTATTTTTAAAGTAACCACATTTACAGAATTGTCTGCTGATATGTTTACATTTCCAGAAGCAGACAGTGGTATTGCCCTCTAGAGGTAGACAGCAGAAACTGACTGTTTTTGACTGTAATGCAATTTTGCATACTGGAAATAATGAAGAAATCTAATGGGGGGGGGGAGAGTTTTTATATGTATCTTTTCAGTCAAACTGTCCTGTATATTTTTCTGTTCTTTTTGTTTTGCTTTATAATCTCTTTTGACATCCCCAAGTAGCATCAAGACTTCTGCAAATTACTGAAGGACTTTTTGGGGAAGGTGGTTTGCAAAGTGGTTGTGCTTAGGCTTACTAGCTAAAAGGGAAAAAATTGGTTCCATTTGCATTTATAGGCAAACCTAACACAAAATTTACCCATCTCCAAATTTAGCAGTGCAGTTATCCAGCCAAGTAATGTGTCCAAAAATGCATACACTGGAGTAAAGTACGCACAGAAATTCATATATTAGTGAAAATAACATACAAAAATAATTAAACTAGGTGGATTGCTTTGCTCCCTCCCCCCAAAAGTGTATATTGGCTAAATAGCATACGTTTGTATGTTAGTGGAAATTTGCACTAAAATGTTGATGCAATTTCATAAGAACTTTTTAAAATGCAAATTGATGTAGAAATGATGAGCACTGAAGTTAAAACTGAAAATAGAAACCAACAGATTCCCCTTTACCTACTCTCAGATCATGCATAGCTTCCCTTCTATTCTCCAAGTGCAGCTCTTAGCTCAAGCATCTCAACTCCAGAAGCCCCATGAAGGCTTGTACACAACCTATTTCTCACTTGTTCTGTGTTCTAAAAAGGCATTTACACAAGAACTTAAAGATACAGTACTTGTCCGAGGAAACGAATATGCATAACCATGCTGGATTAATCAGAGACCATGATTTCATATGCTCTTATCAATAGGTGTCATGTTCCCTGCTATTTAAACCTATTTGATGTTCTAAAGGCATGACATTAAAACAATATCCACCACAAGAGAATGAAATATTTGCATTGCAATTGAACTTTGCAGACATGCGAGGCCATATTTCAATGGCATCATCATGTTTTGCTGTATCCTTCAGAAGAATCGCACAAACCTCAGAGGTGTGTCTCACATTAATCAGTTAATTAACATTAATTTGGTTGATTAGTATTGTATGGCCTTAAAAATGTGTCTGTGGAAAGGGAGGTCACTGGTTTATTTTTGTTGTATTTGGTGTTCTCATTTTGTATTTTTATGGTTTGAAGTGCCCTGTGATCTTTGGGTGTAGGGTGGTATACAAATTTAAAATTATTATTATTATTATTATTATTATTATTATTATTATTATTATTATCACCTTACCTAGTTAGTATGTGGGGTGATAATAAGATTGTATCTACCCTGGAAACAGAAAAAGCACAGTGAGCAATGAGAAAATGAAGCATACACTACTTCCATACACTGTCTATTAAAGTGTAGGGCTGGAAGGGGACTTAAAAATAAATAAGTTACACTGTCAATATCCAGCCCTCATTGGATGACCCACTCAAGAGGATATACTGTGGAGGGCCAGCCAGTTAATGCAGTGCAGTGCCAAGCAATTTGATTGGCTTGTCACTACAACAGGGTAGTATGGGAGAGTAGAACTACAGTCACAGTGACCGATGAGCACTGTTAGGTACCATTTTGGAGAAAGGGATTTTTCTAGACTTAGCACTCAGGGATTTGGGACCTGAGAGTAGGAAAGGACAGAGTGCCTTTGGGGCTAGCCTGGCTCTAATACACAAGAGTCCTGGGTGGGGAAGTGATTAATGCCAACACATTTTGCTGCCTTGAGGAGGAATAGAAATGGTGTCCTCCTCCCAAACTCAATGCTCAAGTTCACTTGGCACCCAAGAAAGAAAATCTCCCAAGTGCCTCTCCCCTGGTCAAATTAGAATAATAAAAGATGACTTGAGAGTACATGATTTGTCCATTTTATGTTATTGCAGGATGAGCACTTTTATTCAATATTGCTCTTTCATCTTTTCATTGTTATTTTAAATGTTGTTTTCTGTATGCTTTGATAATTGCAAATTGCTCTGAGACATTTCATGTAGTTAAGTGATGAATAAATGCATTAAATGATAATAGCAATAATTCATTATGTTAAATAACTAACCATTTGCTGCCCTTTCGTGACAACCAGAATCAACTGACTGATTTTGATCAGCTCTTTCACTGTGCTTACTGGAAGGGCCAATGCAAATTCAGGAGGACCTCCCTTAACACCAAACACTGTGGTCAGATGAATTAGAAGAAGGCATTACACTGCTCCCAGCTCATGGCAGGGTCAGGCTCACCCTCAATTAGACAAGGCTAGCAGGACATTACCGGGTGACTACTGCCTTGGTCAGTTCCCACATAACAGTAGAAAAAGAGGTCTGAAAAGTGTCGGTTAACAAGGGTGTGGCCCTTATTCTAAGTCTTGCCTCCTTATTTCAGCTGTGGACATAATTTGTCTCTCATTCTGAGGTCCACACAGCAGAAACCATTCCTAATCAAAACAGCCCTGAAGACCTTTCATTTCACAGAACTAAACACTGCATTCTTATGCATGTTTACTCAGAAGTAAGCCCCACTCAATTTAACGGGATTTATAATTTAATCCCAAAATGGTTTTATAGGATTGTAGCCTAGTTAAGGACTAAACACAGAGCTAAAGCTTCAATTCTACCATTTATCTGGGAGTAAGTTCCACTGAAGACAATGGGGCTAACTTCTGAGTAGACGCAGATGGGATTACACGGTAAATATCTCAAACCAGATACTGAAGTATGCTATATAAAGCAAGCCATATTGTATCCTCTGCTTTCTTGCTCCATCAACAATGCCAGGTTTATGTTGCAGAGATTCATCTGATTTCGTATCGTACACATGAGCACATACAATCACGTGACAGGAGCAGAAGTCATGGTTATGTCCAACTTCAAAGCCCCCGGTCTCCAACATCATCCATCCATTCCACATGGTTTTTGCAGACATGAGGAACCAGACTACACATAAGTGATTCCCAGTGGTACTATATAAACTAGCTCAAAGAGCATTCATAGTATCCCAAAGCACAGTAAGGTATCATGGCAAAGATGTAAGTGTTACAGCTACTGGCAATGTGAAGGCAGCAGTAGGCTGCTATGAATCTGAAGCCAAATAGGGTTCAGCACAAATCAAGTAGCCTCAGGAGTCAGACTACAGCCTAAACAGATAAAAGATGTGAGGGAGATGTCTTGTTTTACAGGTAGTGAACCAGAGTATAGATACCCAGTGACTTGACCAAATATCGAAGAACCATGTGGGGAAAATTAAGAAACAAGAGGCACAGAAATCCTCGCTGTCTCTTAAATCATCTCTGGTCTGTTAATAACTCCTTGAGCTGACAAGGCTGTGGGAAAATGTGGATTTCTTGCAATATCAAACATCATAATAGCCCTTGCAGGCTAGTGAAGCCCTACAGCTGTATCAATGTTTTTACAGTAGGCAAGTAAAAAGTGTTTATGTGTAGGGTGTATAGGGCAAAAATTCCCAATATAGAGTTAAAGCTGTAATACCAAATGCCATAAAAAGTGAGTCTGGGGTAGACAAACCCTAAATGGCCACTTATAAAAACAAAGCAAAGCAGCTTTGAATCACTGGCCATAGAAATATCCCCTAAAGCACACCAAATATTCTCGTTTGATGGTTGAACTGCTACAACTGAAGACTACAGTGGTACCTCTGGTTACGAACTTAATTCGCTCCAGAGGTCCATTCTTAAGCTGAAACCGTTCTTAACCTGAGGTACCACTTTAGCTAATGGGGCCTCCCGCTGCTGCCGCTGCGGGATTTCTGTTCTCATCCTGAGGTAAAGTTCTTAACCCAAGGTACTACTTCCACGTTAGTGGAGTCTGTAAACCAAAGTGTTTGTAACCCAAGGTACCACTGTACTTGTTTGGTGGTGTGTGTGTGTGTGTGTGTGTGTGTGTGTGTGTGTGTTATTTGCTATATTTTTATAAATATAACATTTAAAAAACAAGATGTCCTTCCAATTAGCTAAATGATGTAAGTACAGGCAGGGGAATAAATGATTACATATGAAGAAAGCATCCTTCACCCCCCCCACACACCCCCTGGCATGTGAGCTGCTACATTATTTGCTCCGCAGAGTTTTGTTCTCTCTGTTGCCAAAGTGGTGGCTATAGGAAGCCCACCAGAAGGACATGCATACAGTGGTGCTAAGGGAAAAGACCTGATAGACCTTCCCTTCTCAGCAGTGGTGAATGAACTGCATGTGCATAATAGTAACTAAAACCTGTATTATACTGCACTGGCAGGCTTTACTCATGCCATTGATGCTATCTGACAGGGTGGACAGGCTTGCAAGGTCTACTTTATTTTATACAAGAACTCTCGAGCTCTATCAACCAGACCCAGGTGCAAAAGATATACACGTAGAATAATTTGGTGTTTTCTTGACTAGCAGAATGGAATGAAGCCCACAGTCTTTCTACATTCCTACAAATACACTCCTGGCCATCACCATACGGTTTCTTCATTTCATCTGTAAAATTTAGGGCAGGAGCCAGGAGGCAGTTATTTTCTGCTGTTCTTTAAAATGGGAGTCAGAAATCCTCATCAATCTACCCAGATATCTACCAGGAGATCCCATTCTAGTTTCTTCCTATCACCACTATGTGATATGTGCACGCAATGCAATACCCTTGTTGCTGCACGACTGTGATAATAGAATAAAATATTGCTTATGAATGAAGGCATAAGGCTTGTATAACCAAATTTCAGATGGTCTTGCACACACACAATTCACTCAAAGATAAATAAAAATATGGGGTGTTGGAAAAGATTTTTGGAGAGAACCACAAATGCAACAGTCTGGGTGTACAGATATTTCCATTGAATTCTTCTAGGAGGTACAGATATTTCCAGTGAATTCTTCCCTACTGAAGAGGTATTCAAATAGTTAGAACAGCAACATCCCTGCCTTTGTCAAATAAAAATTAATTGCTCAGCATTGCATCCAAGAGAGAATTTATTACCAATAGGTTAAACTCCTCAGTACAATTTATAGATGAGCTACTTAAGTCCTATGAATTTTTTTTTTAAATAAAGAAAGCTGTCATTATGTGAATTAAGGACACTAGGCCTGATGATAATCAGTATCATCCACAAGTTAATTAGCTAGTAAAATATTCTGTATACATAAACATCATTTAACTTAATTGCTACCTTGGTCATCTGGCAAGGAATAGCTCACTGAGTCTGGCGGTTTATTGTCTTGCTTTGCATATTGCATCATTGTAAAGATGCAAAGTGTGGAAACTGGGAGACACGTTTATCAATAGGACATGATTTGTGAGAAAAGGTATTTTTGGTTACACGGATTTGCAGATATTTGTGTTTCCATGGCACTCAGAAAGGTAGGTCTGCTGCCATATGTACAATACAGTTCATTACTTCTCCCACTCTGACTCCATACAGCATGTCTTCAAAATCTATTATGAGCCATTTGTGGACCACACATATCATTTAAAGCGTTTGAGATGCTTTATATTTCTAAAAAATCTATGATAAAACCCTTTGATCATGCAAAAGTACTCAGACAGACTTGAAAATCTGAAACAGGTCTAAATATGGCAAACATGTATTGCCCACACACCCAGAAAGAAGATTTGTCAGACATTGTATTGTATTGGATTGAAATGATGCATTTATAATATAACAAAGATCTGCAAACCAATTCAACCAAATTATGGAAGTGCAAGAAAGTTAGAATCTAATAAAGTCTGATAGGGATGCATTCCTTCAATCACTAGGCATGTTCACACCATTTCCAAAGTGAAGGATGGGAAGCAGAATACTCAGTATCTTGCCCTCAACTGCAAAATGCCTCATGTTGCTTGTCTTAGACAGTCTAAGAAATCCATTCACATGCCTTCACTAAAACACCAGTAATTAAACAAAACAAGCAGTCAATGGAGACAGAAAATTACTCTCCCAAATCCAAGTATTCCATACAGTGTGTAGGTAAAAAAAGGAGAGGGCCCAAAGGCTATGCAAGGATACCCACCCCACAAATCCCTAAGGGGCAAGTAGCAAAGCACACAGCCAATGAGAGGAGATGCTCTCCAGGAAGATGAAAATGTGGTCCATAAATGATGGCATTCTTTGAGATTTGACAACTAGGTGTTGGTGACCTGGTTCAGACAAAATTATCAGGATTATGAACCATTTTCACATGCATTCAAGGTACATGTGTGCATTTTGATGAATGCAAAAACATACAAAGGATGGACTGTACAACACAGTTGAAAATGACTTCCACCTTGCAATGTATCAACAGCATGGCTCAAATGCTTGCTTCTTAATGGAGGTGATCTGATGTCCCAACACTCATATTCAAAAATGTGAGAGTAGGCTTGCAGAGTTGTGTGGGTTAGCTTTGTCTTCCAGTGCACCAAGCCACCTCCCCTGCCCACCTTCCATGTATTCGAGTCAGAATTCCCCCCACACAATGCACCAGGTCATGTTTTAAACCCTCTTTGATGTGGATAGCACAGTGTGTGAACCATGGGCACTTCAGTAGTGTGTGCATACAGGGAGAGGAGGCAACTCACATGACCCTGGGGCCCACTTCACATGTTCTTTGAATACGAGTGCATAGGAATCATCTGGCACCCCCTCCACTCCCAGTACATATCATAGTCTTGTTGATGAACAACAACATGGAGAACTCAGTGAAGTGGGAGGCCAGCCAACGAGAAGCGTTTCTGAGCTGTACTTGCCTGGAGGCAGATTGGCATCTCAAGTCCAGTCCAGTCCAGTCCTAGGGTAGGGTGAGCAGTAATCCTCATAGTCCAAAGGTCTAGGAGTCAGGGAATCCAATGACCATGGGGTCAGGACAAACAGCAAGGTAGGACCAGGAACTGCAAGTGTTGTTACCAGCATCTGACTGCTGCTGGAAGCTCTGCTTAAGAATGCTGAAGCCAGGTGGTTCTCATCAGTGCCTTCTCTCTATCCTTGAAGGCTGATCAGCTGCAGGTGGAGTCACTCTGCCTTCTCCCCCTTCAGGTTGCTGTTCAGCAGGTGAAGCTGACTCCTGGCCCATGAGAGTATGATGTGAAAACTATCATAAACAAATGCAATGAATATACCACAGCTGAAATCCTATGCACACTTAACTTGGAAGGAAGGAAGCCAAACAGTAGAATTCACTTCTGAGTATACTTTCTGAAGACGGCATAATTCATTGATACAGTGGTAGCTGTTTGTGAAACAACTGTGTTGCTTTCTCCTTGTATATGGCCTTAGCTGATGAGGATGAAGATTATGATAATTACTTTAAATCACCACAGCAACCTAGCAAAGAAGCAAAGTGATGGGAAAGTAGCTGGAACATGATTTGATAAGCACATTCCCATAAAAACATCTTAAAAACACAGTTGGACTGCAGGCTTACATTTCGTTTGCATTATTTTCATTGAGTAATCCCTTTTTCTCTTTGGATTCTACTGAGGGACACTGCTGAGTCTCAATCACAAACATTTCTGGCAAGCACATATTTGTTTAAAGCAATTGCTTTAAGATTTAGAAAACAAAACAAAAGATGGTCGATCGTTTCTTCAAATGTTTTGGGATTTGTTTGTTTTTTGGCAGGGTGTGTGGGGAGAATGAAAGCCAAATTTGCTTGAGTCAATTGTCATTTTTTAAAGCTGATGTATTTTATTAGATCCATTGTTGGATTTACGTATAAGCTAAACAAGCTACAGCTTAGGGCCCCACTCTCTTGGGGGCCCCTAAAAAATTTAAAGGAAAAAAAACACACCTGGATGTATATTTCCAATGTATAAGATAAAAAACAAATGAAATAAAACCTACGTACAACAACAGTGTTTTGTGTTGTGTAGGCCCCTATGATGTAAGTAATGGGCCCCGCCTGCTAGCCTGTTCCCTAAAATATCATTTATTTTCTCATTTCTATATATAGGGTGCCTACATTCTGCACGGACTGATTGTAACAATTGCTTTGATAAAATACATATTTTGTTATGTGCAAATGGCTTTAGATACCTATTAGGTCCATAAATTACCATATAGCATACATTCAACACAAAAAACATCAACAATTTGTTGTTGACAAATTTAAAGGGCCCCATTACCTTCAGTAGTTTAGGGCCTCATCAAACCAAACCTAAATCTGGTCCTGATTAGAGCTCTTCGTTATATTCCTGAGAGTATAATGCCTGGCAATCTTCTCCTAGAATATATGGGAGAGCTCTCCTGAAGTTGCGATAATTTTCAATATCCTGTACTTCAAACCACAGATAATTTTGGAAGGGGGAGCACATGCACACATCAGAGTTGACAGCGGGAATCTTAAATAGCAGTACAGAAAGTGAATGTCCATTTCAACTCCCAAGTAGAAAGAGCAGCAAATTGAAAGTTTGTATTCGTGTTTTGTTCCTTTTGCATTTACATATGACACTTTGCAGTGTAGAAATTTGACAGTACCAAACAGTAAGAATTTGATGGATGTTTTTTTCTTTGCTGTTACTGAGAGGGGAACAGCTGGCTACACACAAACAACAAAAATACATTTAAAGAAACTCTAAGGCCCATTTTGAACAGGGACAGAGGGTACTCAAGTCATCACCATCTGTTATATTCCGACCTAAATAATCCTTCCTCATGCTCCCAACTCCCAATAGGATTACAGATGCATCTGGATCTCTGTAGGGAGGGAAATTAGCTAGAGGAGGGTCGTGATAAGCTGGTCAGTTTCTCATTTTTCCCGATCTGAAATTCAGTTTAAATAAAGTCCTCATGGAACTCCATCAGCATTTTAGTGCACATTTCTCCTCAGACACACCTTTTGAGAAGCACTTTCACCCAATATACAAATTACAAATACCTAGTATAGTAAAGGCCAATGACAACAAGTACAAATTAAGTTTGACAATAACTGTGAAATGAAACAAATTGCCCCTCATCCCTATCTGATAGTGAATCTGTGTGATTTTCTTCTTTCCTGTGATCTGAGTTTTGGACCAATAAGAGAGACTGGGAATTGTTTTGATGACCACATGCAAAAAAGTTGATATGATTTTCAAACCTTTAATTGTTGTAGAAAAGCAGTTGTAGCTTTTCTCTCCTTCCCTTCCCTTCGCATGACAAGTTGCACCTGTCAAAATCCAATAGTCTCCTTAAGTGTGCACTGAATTGATTTTGCACCCCATTCCTAGCTGGGAAAGAGCTAAACACCTACTCCCAGTATTGTTATTCCACTCAAAACGACTTCATACCACACAAATCTTTGTGTGCACCATACCCCTGTATGCATAATTTCTAAGATGGTTTGCTCAGCTGTCAAACTTTTTTGACAGATAGGTTTGTGCGTCAGGTCAGTTATTGTGATCCAGTGCTTCTGTCTGCATACTTAATTTTTTTTGAAGGAGACCACAAGCCACAGTACAGACTGTTCCAGTCTCTTGCTTCACCTTCCTCTCCTACTTGCTGTAAAAAGCCAGATTTGAGGATTTTTGAGTCATCATGTTCCTATCTTTATTCAAGAGACGGTCATGGCAAGAAAAGTCATGTGAGAAAGAAAGTTGCCATGAATCTTAAATTTCAAATATTCTGGTGAACCCAGATCATACCCCCCCCCCCCACGTTTTGGTTGTTAAATGGGATTTGCACTCCATGTAACTCTGCAGAGAATCTTTGGCTCTGAATAAACACCAATAATTTAATTATATATATAATTTTTATTGGTTTTTACACATGTTTTCCAAACATAACATCCCATCTTATACAGTATAACAAACCTTTGGCTATCACAGCCTAGGATTTTCGTCAACCTCGACTAATGGTTTGCTAACTTTCTTTCTCATTTTGCATTTTATTTTAATAGTTATTGCTATAAAATCCAAATCCTAAATAAACTCCTTCTTAGACCTTTTTTGCAATAATTCATACACCAATAATTTAATTAAATATGTATACAACTGGGTTGTTTGGTCTCTTAAGAGGGTTTTGATGAAAGATTCTGCCTCAGGACTACAGCTGTTTGGGAATAAAGCCTATTGAACTTTGAAGTTCTTCCAAAGAAACATGCTCAGCATTGTCCTACATACTGAAGGTCAACATGCTAACATGTTTTGTTAGTATATGGATGGATGGAATGTGACACGTCAGGAAGCATATGGTCTTGCTGATGACAGCCTGGAGAACATTTAGAAACAGGGGATTATTCAGATTGCCTTTGCCCTCTTAGGAAGCATATAATAAGGTTAGGGATCAGAAGGCAAGCATCGTTTTATCATTCTCTGAGTTAGCAACAAGCTGAATTCATCTTCATTGGAGACAGTTCAGAATCACCCTACTATTCTAATAATGTGATTTGTTAATTTTCTGTGGGCACTAATCTAACAGGTGAGGCTGGACTGACTGGCAATTGGAACAGAACAACTTGAAGACCCAATGATGGTCCCTCAGGAGAAAGACATCCACCAGAGTGCTCTCTGCCATCAGGAGACAAAGTTTGTCTGGAAGGTTGTTAGTGCCAAGTATTTATGAGGCCACCTGCTTTGAGTGGAGTTAAGCATGAAGGTCCAGGAAGCCATAAACAATACTTTAGAGTCAAGGATGGGGACACAGATAGATGCAAAAGCAGGAGCCCTGAAGGGAAAGCGAATCAGGAGAACCTGCTGAAGGATTTCCAACTCCCCTACAAGGAAAGGCTACAAAATTTATTCGTTTGTTTTAGTTTAGAGAAAAGGCGTGTGAGAGGGACATGGCAGAGGTCTTTGGAGTTACAGTATGCATGGTGTGGCGACAGTGGACAGAGAGATGTTTGTCACCCTCTCTCATAACATTAGAACTCACGGTTATCCAATGAAGCTGGACGGTGGGAGGTTCAGGACAGACAAAAGGAAATAATCTACCACTGGGTTCCTTCTGCTATTTGAGACTGGTTACAGAAGAAACAGTACAGAAAGGAGGTCAGCTGGTCCAAAGATAGTGGTTATTTCCATTTCATTTGATTGTTCACAGTCAGTTACTTTGGAAGCACAACTATTGTTGTGGATCAAAATCACTGACCTGGATCACTGGATCACTGACCTGGGCTAGGCCACAGTGATCTATGTACATGTGTATAGATATGCACCATATACAAGCCCTCCTCAGGTGTTCACCCTGGACATATAAGGGATCATGGGAAGCTGTCTTATAGTGAGTCAGACCAATGGTTTGGGGGTTTTTTTGGGGGGGAGGAGGAAGGGCCACATCTCAGTGATAGTGCACCTGCTTTGCATGCAGAAGGTCTCCAGTCCAATCCCTGTCATATTCTGGTAGGGCTGGAAAAGAACATCTACCTGTAATCCTGGAGAACTGCTTTCAATCAGTGTAGACAGTACTGAGCTGGGTGGACTAATGGTCCAGCTCAGTATAAGGGAACTTCCTATGTTCCTATGAAGGTGAAAGTGTGTACTGGGACAGAGTTTGTGTGCATCGGTCCAGTTCCCAATGTCACTGGGCATCCTCCACTACTGACCTTCATGTGTTTAGCATGCTGGTCTGAATGGGCCTGGCAGGCACTCTAACAGGCCTCCTTGAACCCTGCCTTATGAGGGTTCCTGACTGAGAGGTAGCTTGGAAGCATGTTCAGGCAAACACACTTCAAAGCTTGGCATTATGGTTACGAATGGAGTAGTTTTGCCCAGTGCACCCGGGGGAATTGGGGTGGCAGTCAGCACTGCTCCCTTGTCACTCTGCACACTTTTGGCCTTGCACGTTTAGGATTAATGCCTGATGGGAGCTCCAGTTACACAGAAATATCCTACAAAGGCTTGATTCATTAAGGCCAATGAGAATTCCAGGGTTTATTGGCACAAGGATGACAGCCCATGACTTTAGGTCATGATTGTGCATCTATTAGATCAGATTAGATTGCAGTATTGTAATTTTTTTGGTCTCAAGAAGCCACAGTTCTGCAGTCTATGAGACAGCATAATAACACATAGCAATATAATTACAGCCATTTATATTTAGATGTGAGTGAATGTCCTTACAAAGCTATGCCTTTGTAAATAAAACTGGTCAACAGCTTTGTTGCGTTAAGGAAAAGGAAAAGACACACAGACAGCTTCTTCTAACTTAACAGCTGTTCAAACTGCAACATCCATTTATGGATGGCAATGGTACTTTAAAGTACAGTAATTGAAATAGACTTCTGAACCATGATATTCACTGGTTCATGAACACAAAGGGCAATTCCATTCAGTCTGCTTCTGTCTCTCACAATAAATTCAAATTCAGTGTCTACCGGACATGTGCCAAACCTACTCAGTGATCATTCAAACAGTCCATTTAGGGATGTTGCAATTTAATGAGTAATTTGGGGCAGCATGCAGCCATTACCATGACAAGCTTTAATTTGCTAAAAAACAAAAACAAACAAAGCAGGGACTGGGTTCAAGGGGTTCAACTCAACTTCTTCACACAATGATATTAGTACTAAAGACAGAGGATGCCTTAGGAGGGGCATCCTTGTGTTATTTCTATTACTAGATATGGAAATGTATGAGGAAAAGAACTGTCTTCTCCTGTATCAACCAGCCCTTGTATGAAGAGTCTCTGAACAATCACAGGCAACACGCGGCTAATAATGTTCCAACAAAATATTTGTAACATGTATTATTTCACAATTCATAAACAGAAAATATGTAATGGAATCCTAAATAATAGAAGTCAATCAATGTTGCATGAACAAAATTAGAAAATTTAGTCAATCAGTATCAAAGAGGCAAACAAGCCTTTCAACAGTCACAATCCTGTAACCGTGCAGTAATGGATGCTCCAACCGTA
Organism: Podarcis pityusensis; assembly: GCF_964106645.2. Classification (NCBI taxonomy): domain Eukaryota; kingdom Metazoa; phylum Chordata; class Lepidosauria; order Squamata; family Lacertidae; genus Podarcis; species Podarcis pityusensis. The sequence goes on from NC_138032.1 coordinate 60,275,396, forward strand.
GTAAAATTACACAGTGTAGTCAATCAGCTTACTACACTTCTAAGTGAGTGCTGATCCTTTGCTGCTTGATGTACCGGTTAGGACCATTTATTCGCTGATGAAGAGTTACTATCGAAACAGTTCATCACCCAGAAAAACTGCTCTACTGTTCTTCTGATGTAGAAACATGGTAAAATGAACTTAAGATTGGGAAAATGTAGCATCTGGACAGTAGCAATGGGAACTTTTACCATGACTTTTTAATGAAAATGCAGATATTAGGCCAGGGTTTAAGGATGCTTTGTTCATTAGTAAATATCTGCAGAGGATGCACCCATACTTGTCCCAGGCAATCCTTAAAACAGTATACCATGCGTATGTCTTAGTGAGTACAAAACATTACTTTTGCAAGACTCTTTCAAGTAGGTTTCCAGGACAACTTACACATTGCTTGCAGCTTGCTCAGAATCTAAAAAGCATTATTGTACATCACTCTAGGCAATCTGTGATAATATTAGCCTATAATTCCTGTCCTGTGCTCTTTCCCATGTGCAGAGCACTGCACTGCATTTAAGAAGATGCTGCCACCGCACAAGGACTTGTATGTTACAGGTGACACTAGCTGCCCATTCCCTACTCTGCATCTTGCCCTGTACCGCTCTTTGCTATAGCTCAGAGTGCCCAGCAATGAGTCTTCCAGCACTCCTAGCACATTGCCTTGACTGATGGCGTCCTTGAATGTTTCATAAAATTTTAAAAAGTGGACACATGCATACCTTCCAGTCTCCTCTTTAAGAGGGGGAAAAATGTGAACTTTGAGTATTTGGAGTCTATACACCTAGGGTTGCTTGATGTCTGAGTTTCTTTTCCACATACTACAAAATGTGGCAGAGCAAAAACCGATGGCACACCTTTCTTGTAATTTAAAAAAGATCCTGTAACTTAAAAACACCATCACTACATACCCAATGGTGGGTTTCCCTAGTATCTACCTTCCTTCCCATGTCTGGCTCTCATCAAAATATCCCTTTGATTCTCCTTCTGGGGATCCTAGACCAGCAAAAAAATTTTTTATCATCCTAGTGCTCAAGTGTCTCATTTAAATCAATAAAGCTTAATGGCATTAAACATCACCTATATAGAGTTCATTCTTAGCGTTGCTACAGCAAAAGGAATGATGACAAACTGAAGCAGAATGAAATGGGCGTGGGAGATTCCTCACCTTGGCAATCTGCTCTGTGGCCTACTCTGGATCAGGCTGATTTGCCCTTTGCTACCATGTGCTAAAATGTTTGTGCACACAGAACAATTGGAAGAGCATAATGTTGAATTTCACCCTGGGTGTGGATATGACCTAAATGATTCCTGTATTTACAAACCATTAACAAGAGCTTTCACTATGAATTCTGAGTCCTTTTGGCATAATTTTGAGCCATTGGGCTATTGGTCCCTATAATGTGTCTCAGATGTGCCCATTCTGTTGAATTACATGTTAACAGATAATTAAGGTTGAAAGCTACAAATGAATTTGTCAGAATATTTCTCTGGGCCATCTAAAAATAAATGGCTGTTGTGAAAGAGCACTTACATTTTTATTTATGCCTGCCATAGCAACTGATTATTTGTTACAGAATCAACTTGTTATTTCTCAGGGCTGCTAACTAAAAGGTCTTTAGGGTAGTATGATTAAGTGACTTTTAGCGGCTGACCAGCACCCCAATCATTCTTTACTAAACCCAAATCCCTCCCCTCTAGAATCAATTGTGGATAGGATGGTAGGAATGAAGAATGGATTTAACAGCTGGGGGAAAAATGTTTTGAATTCAAGCTGCAGTTATAGAAGGGCATACAGTATAATTTTCAGAAATAAAGAACAAAATGCATGGGAAATGCACACACACCCCAGTCTGAATATTTTAACATCTGATATAAAATATATAAAAGGATGTCACATAGAGGAGGGAGAAAGGTTGTTTTCTGCTGCTCCAGAGAAGCGGACACGGAGCAATGGATCCAAACTACAAGAAAGAAGATTCCACCTAAACATTAGGAAGAACTTCCTGACAGTAAGAGCTGTTCGACAGTGGAATTTGCTGCCAAGGAGTGTGGTGGAGTCTCCTTCTTTGGAGGTCTTTAAGCAGAGGCTTGACAACCATATGTCAGGAGTGCTCTGATGGTGTTTCCTGCTTGGCAGGGGGTTGGACTCGATGGCCCTTGTGGTCTCTTCCAACTCTATGATTCTATGATTCTATGATATTCGGTATAGGAAGACATTGCATCTTCTGAACAACTGAGAAACTAACAACTAACAACTATGGAATTTGAGAAGCTCATGTTGAAGACAAACACATATTGACAAACGTTAATCAACTACTGTTAAAATATGACACAGGAAGGAACAGGTCAATAAATACATGATCACTTTGGCAGAGAATATGACAGAAAATGTGGAGGTGTAGTAAAAACTCTGGTTCTGGGGCTGTAAATTTTCTCAGATATGGAAATAAGAGAGAACTGTTTTAAACTTGTGTTCTAATGGTAAAGATAAATAGTAATTATCCAAATATTTGCAGAAAATGTCAAAAAGTGGACTTTTATTGCCTTTGGTGAAAATGATCAGGCAAAAAAATATTGGAGAATGGTCAAAGACCAACTGAGTAGGATTATGGGCTATAGAGTTCCACTGCATCCAATGGTTTTTTCCCAGATTATTTTGGATGGTTTAGTAAAACTTGAGCATGTAAATGTTCTTATCTATTAGTTGCAGTCAGAAATCTGCATGCAAGAGATCTATCACATCCATCTATCACAGAGAGTGCTAGAACAGATGTTGGGAGTATACCCTGATGGCTCAGCCAACATATTTCCTTAGATTAAGGAAACAGAATATCAGGCAGAATATTGTTAAAATGGCATACCTTTATTCAGCATTGTACTAAAGAAAGCTCTTTTTTTGTTGGATGTTAGTTACAACTGTGACCTAGGTTGTTGAAATATTTGTTAATGTGATAGTCATTTTTAGTCCACTTAAGGAACATAGCTGTCAATGATTTCTTAAGGTCCTTTGGAAAGTCCCCATTAGTTTCTGCATTAAGGAACACAGGAAGCAACCTTATATTAGATGGCCATTGGTCCATCTAGTTCAGTATTGTCTACACTGATTGGCAGCAGCTCTTCAGGGCTTCAGGCAGGGAATGCTTCCAGCTTGATCTGGATATGCCAAGGATTGAACCTGGGACCTTGCAGAAGCTCTACTTCTGAGCCAAGAATTCCCTAATTGATTCTTCTGGAGTGTAAGTCAGCACATGAAGGGAAGCCACTCATGATGCAGCAGCTTTGCACAGGATCAGATCCTCCTGCTGACCAGCTGGTAAGAGAGAGGCTCTGATCCTATTTTGTGCCCCTCCTGATTGTATTTTCAAAACCTGTTTTAAGCTTATGTTAAAATAGGATTAAAGGAAACAACTTAGGTCAGGCGTAGGCAAACTCTGCCCTCCAGATGTTTGGGAACTACAACTCCCATCATGCCTGACCACTGGTCCTGGTAGCTAGGGATCATGGGAGCTGTAGGCCAAAAACATCTGGAGGGCCAAGTTTGCCTATGCCTGCCTTAGCCTCTCTGTTAAATGACTAAATGCAGGGTGAACAGACATTTGGGCGATCTATCTGGGCTGTGCCACACTGGTGACAGAAGACCAGGTAAACACTGGCCACTACCTGATTGTGCTAATGGTCTGCTTACCCCAGTGCTATCTACTGTCACTGGCATCACATATCCAGCTTTTCTGGCAAAGGTCTTTCATTATAACCTGCTACCTGCTGCTATTCACCAGCGATGCCAGGTATCTTCTGCATGCAAAAATAGGCACTCTGTCATGAAGCCATGGTCCCTCAACTTCCTCTTCTAACAACGTAGGTTCTCCTGTGATCCCTGCAATATTTCTAGTTGCCTTTGTTGCACTAGCCTGAGATTTCAGCTGTCCTTTCTGTGCATATGTGTTTCCCAATCAAAGCCTCATCGGAGAACTATACAAAGCTATTAAAAATCATCCTTTCTGCCTAGGCTGACCTGAAGCAAGGAAGACAGACCTGAAGCCCTGATACCTTTAGCAGTTTTGCAGAAGAGGGTGTTTTAAGGAGGGGTAACTTTTCTCATCCCTGCTTCACCTGCCCATTATTCCCTCTTTTACACACCCAAAGACAGTCCCAGAGCCCTAACAATCTTTGCATCTGATTATCCTACTTATCTGTATGAGAAGTTCACCTAATAACGAGAAGAATTGCATTTGGCTTCTTTAGAGCTCCCTGTATCTCTATATCTATCCTGGCCTTTTACAGACAGACAGTCTTCCTACCTGATTGTTTAAAATATCCATTCCCATCAGCTCTTGGTTCCCTCTCTTCCTAACCTAGAATCAAGAAATGGCTTCTCTTGACAGCTCCTGAAAGGACTAACTGAATAAGAAGGGACTAACTGAATCAGAAAGGGCTAATCCCTCTGTGGACTCAATCCAAGATACAAAGCTTTTACCGCAGAAAAAAACCCACCGGAGAAGCAAAAACATCTAACTAAAAACACGAGGAGCTCTGTTGTATTCTCTGGCTACCCAGCCTTATAGGACTGGGGACATGGCTGGTAAAAATAATAAGAGTAATATTAGACCAGGGTTCAAAATTAATTTGAATAGTAATTAGAATCATAGAATTCTAGAGTTGGAAGGGTCATCTGAAGGGTCATCTAGTCCAGCCCTCTGCAATGCAGGAATCTTAACGAGATCATATGTTACAGATCACCATCCAACCTCTGTTTAAAAGCATCCAAGGAAGGAGAGTTTACCACTGTTCCTGGGAGTCCATTCCACTGTCGAACAGATCTTACTATCAGAAAGTTCTTCCTGATGTTTTCTCAGAATTTCCTTTGGTTTGGGTCCTAGCCTCTGGAGAAGAAGAAAACAATATACTAGCATTTCTTTATTTTCTAAGGCTGGGGAAAAACAAATATTTATTGTGCATTTGGAAATCGTTTTAGCTTAGCAAGTCAGACTATAATGTAATACAGGGGTTGCCAGCGTTGTGCCCATGAGTGTCAGTGTGCCCACCAGCACCTCCTATGGAGCCCATAAGAGGTCTCAGTTAATATTCCCTCAAAAAGCCACAATACACAAGAGGCTATATGCTCTTCCTGGTCAGTGTCTGTTTATACTGGCTCACCCATTCTTACATGGCATGCAGCCCACTGAGCATGTCACTGGGTGCCAAAATTGGACACCCACCCACCCTTCCTTCTGGAAAAAAAGGTACATAAATCTTCTCTCTGTGATTGGGGGGCAGCTGTGGCTGATGCAAATGCCTCCTTTTTCATTGATGTGGGGATGATTTGAAAGGGATGTCCACACCATTATGTGGTCCAGTCTCTACTTCTCTTTCAGTTGTGGCAGGTATTTTGTGTGATGCTACACAAAAGATGCCATTTCCAGTATTTCCTCAGAACAATTACCCATGCTCAGTTGGTTGGCTTGGGCAGACAAGAATTAAATCTGGTTTTCATTAGCATGCCCTGTTGTTTAGGTCACCTAGTAAGTTGAGGAGCACACCAAGGTTTCAAGCTGGAGGAGATCATTAATCAATGAATCCATGAACAGCTGTTTTCTGGGCACGACCCTTGCTGTTCAGGTAACAACACGGAACACATCAGGCAATGTAAAAGGTTAATGACTACAGTGCAATCAGCTGAAGTTAATGTCAACCAGGGTGTTGCTAAACAGGATGTTAATTGGATAACAGGTGAGTTTCAATTAGGAACATTTAAAATTTGTGTGACTGAACTCGTACAGCAGTAGAAAGTGTAAATAAATGCCGAGCTGTCCAGTGAATTACTTTACTCACTGGTAAGGAAGTCTGCCAGATTTTGAAATAATGGGTTCAGTCTTTGTGAATGCCAGTATGAAATGGCCTGACCCACAGCTTCTGAACTGAAGTATGGAATGGAAGATGGTTCTTTTTTCAGGTTTTGCATATCTCTGAATTTTGCAAAGCAGTTCTTAGCTTAACAAATGAAGCAAAGTGCATTTTAAAATGTGCATTTTGAGAAGAAGTATGTTTAGAAATAGGTTTTGAAAGAAAATAGATTTAGAAATGTATGGGCAAAAATACATTCAAATTGAATTTAAATAGATACCTAAATGATTTTTTAAAAACAACAACAACAACAACAACAACAACAACAACAACATGGAGTTTAATGCAGGAACAGGAATGGAGCAGATATGAAAGAATTTATAAACAAGAATAATGTTATACAAATAAATCAAGTTTTCTCATGTCAGTTGTATATCACAAAAATAGCATAATAAATGTGGGGAAAATATCTACAACATATATTTCATTATTAATCAATGAATACATTATTAGTCAATGTATAAGTTCTTGGTTCATGAATTGGTTTAAACAATTAGGAAGGAGGAGGAGGAGAAAAGAGGGGGAGGGTATTAGAAACTAAGTCAAAGTTGAAACCAAATTTGTAAACATTGTAGTCAGAGTTTGTGAACTTTTAAGAGCTTATTAGTGCATGCACAATCAGTACGCCAGGTCTCTTTATTTTCCAATGTGTATCACTTTAGGATGAAATTATGTTGACAATGTTGGTATCCATCTGTCTCAGGAGACAATGGAAGAGTGTGCCTTCAGGGGCAAAGTCAACATGAATGTGTGACTTTTATCCACTGAAAAGCATTGTGGAAGTTGAATCTATAGTGATGAATCTGCGCTAATTGATTCACACATGCAAGCCGGAAGTGGATGCTACAGCTGAACACACCCTTGTCCAACACACCTTTCACAATAAGGAATGAGGAAGCTGCATGGGTATTCTGAACTTTATCTTAGAAGCCATTGGATCTCTTGAAATAGGGATAGAATCACCCTCTGCCTTATACCTATTTCAACAGATATGAAAGGTGTGTTGGATTCATCACAGAACAGCTGAAAACTGCAGGTAGCATTTGCCAATCAAAAGTCAAGGCATAAAATGTATATATGATTCTGTATGGATTTCTGGGTTATATAGATCCATATTTTTTTATATAAGCAGGATGTGATGTACAGGTAATGCCGAACATGAAATGTTATGCTCCCCTTCTCAAGGTGTGGAGTCCTGCTGTGCTATATCCCAAAATGATTGATCCCTGCTGTGTTAACACCTCAGGTTGCTTGACTCATGCTGTTTTCAAGCCTGTAGAGCTGACTGCCTAAAACACCACTGTGGACATTATTTTTGTTCACAATACCTTTATTACAGGCTACCAGGTTGACCAAGGAATATAATCTCACAGTTAAATGCCTTTTAGTGTAATATTATCACAACATGATCTCAAAATAGAAAAGGGGGGGGGGAGAAGAAGTGATGAATGCCAGTGAGGTTCATTAATGCATCATGAGAAAATGGCATTTATATCATAATTATCTATAAAGTAGTTATGGCTACAAGTACTATAAAGCCATTGAGTTATAGAAAATAAAGCCCTAATGCACTGCAATTCAGGGAAATCCTCACATTAAGTTTTTCCCCAGACCAGATGCTTCCTAATATAAGCAACTGGAAAATTAGTTTAAATTAATTTTAAAAATATTATAGGAACCTGAAAGTATTGGAGAAGGCAGAGCAGAAATGCTGCATAGATTTTTCATCTTTTTTTAAGTAGTGAAAATTATAAGCAGGGTATAATTTTCTCAAACCCTAATAAGAATTGGATTTTTGATGTATAAACCAATCTACAGATCAGAATAATCCTGTGGTTCAGTTTTGCTGGGACTGTACCACTTGAATGAGATGGCACAGGCTGCATGTTTAAAATACTAGAACATTAAAAAAGTCACATGATGAAGAAATGATCCAAACTATTCCACCTAGCTCATATTAAAATATTAAGATCCTTACTTTCTAAATGAAAGGTTCTCTCTCTCTCTCTCTTTTTAAAGCCATTCCTTGCCTCAAGCTATAGCCTATGTCATACATTCCAAGTAGGACTGTACAACTGAATTATTCTGAATATCTATTTCAGTTCTGATACAATTGATAATAGTGGGGCACACTGATTGTTTAGGCAAGACATAGCGAACCAGGAAGCAAGAGAAAACGGGTTGAACCAGCTGGAATTCTGAAGAGAGCAACACTCCACACTGCAGGTCCCCCTGATATGGAGCAAGCTGTGTTGAAATGCATCATGGGAATTCCTATAATTAATTTAATAACCCATTTTACCTAGATGCAGACTCATGACTACACACATGAATTTCCTAGTGAGGCTAATGTATCTGCCTGCTAGGGAAGCATTTTATTTATAAATATTAAACCAAAATGGAATAACTGACAGGAAAAGTGGTCCTCGCATAAACAACGGGATGAATTTATTATGGTAAGTGCTCCCCAAATAAAAGCTACACGAATCCAATCGTAACTTCAAGTGTTATCAGAACACCTTTCAAGATGCATACACAGATTAAGGATTTTAAAAGGCCCTTCGTAATGACAATTTGCTCCTGCGCAGTGCTTCACTGGAAAGACTGGATATAAACAAGTGTTCTCCTTTGGGATCCTTGTGATCAATATCAGAAGTCAACTCCTGTGTGACTGGATCATCATTCTTCCCTTCAGAAAACATTAGAGTTTATTTGGCACCACCTCAGGAGCCAGTCTCTCAGTGATATATCTTATTTTATTGGGAATGACTGTTCCAGGAGAAACCTTGTGCAATGCAACAATCAGCATTCTACAGGAGCCTTCAGATAAGCGGCAAATAGGCCCTTTAATGGCAGTGGTATTGAAGCTGTGGAGAGCTCTGAGGGGCTCCATGATGCATTTTGAGGCAGTTAGATCTCACTGTGTCACTCACCGCTATCATCTTCCCCACATCTCTGTTATGCATATGTACTAGGGCCTTTTAAAAGGCTGCATGAGAGAAGATGGGTGAATATAGCAGGTGCCAACTATTGTAAAGAAAATTATGGATATGGTGAGCAGCACAAGAGAGGATCAGGATGTAGGAATTGGATCAGGGAACAAGGCTGGGACCGTGAGTGGGCACATGGGAGAGCAACTTCCTTCTGTAACCAGAGGCCCATAGAAAGACTGTGCACCAGTTATGGCCAAGGCCCGGACTAAATTGGGAAGACTCAGAAGGTTCTAGCCATTGCTTGAATCAGGTTGAGACAGCCCTAAATTGCTGTGGGTCAGGATAGATGGCCCAGAGCGATCTGGGGCTGTCTGGGGGTAGGGCGTCAAGCAGCAGAGTCCTGTGCACTCAGATTGAGTATTCCCTCCCCAGTCTAATTTAAAAGGTAAAGGGTAAAGGGACCCCTGACCATTAGGTCCAGTCGTGGCTGACTCTGGGGTTGCGGCGCTCATCTCGCTTTATTAGCCAAGGGAGCCGGCGTACAGCTTCCGGGTCATGTGGCCAGCATGACTAAGCCGCTTCTGGCGAACCAGAGCAACGCACGGAAACGTTGTTTACCTTCCCGCCAAAGCTCACCCCGTCACGGGGATTCGAACCGCCAACCTTCTGATCGGCAAGTCCTAGGCTCTGTGGTTTAACCCACAGTGCCATCCGCACCCCCCAGTCTAATTTACTAATGTACTGCTTTCTAGAAAGTGAGAATGAGCACTAGAAAACTAGGATCTGCCCAAAGCCTTCTAAACAAATTCAGTATTGTACTTAAAGCTGTATGCTTGGCTGCATCTCCAGGCCTGCCCTGTCTGAAGCTTCAAGCAAAGTGAGGGGGGGTGGAAATGGTGGGAATGTTAAGTTGTAGTTGCTATACAGAACTTGGAGGCAGAATGATCCTCCTTGTCATTTCTTTGGCCAAGAATGCTTTTTTAGGCTGCAACCATGAACATAAAATAACATGTGGAGCAATGGGGCACCCTATATCCATTGGCTGTCCTCTTTGCCTGCATCCTCCCCCTCATTTTTAGATGCAGGGAAGAACAGGATGAGGTATCGCCTAGTCACCTATAAAACTTGGCATCTAAGCAGATGCATGAGCACAACAGCAGAATCTCAAGGCTCTCTGAACCATGACCACTGTCTCTTAATCTACTCCACGCATTTGCTGTTGAACGAAAGCCTTGTACCTTTTACAATCATTTCAGCACCAAACATTATGATTGCTCCAAGCAATCTTCTGACAATGTGAAAGCACAAAAGAAGTATCATGTTCGAGATCTACCTCACTGTCTCAAAAGCAACTTCAAAGCCGTTTGCAGTATAACCAGTCAAAGCTCAATTTGTAGTATTTAAGGAGAAGAGATTGACGCAGTGAATCTAATATTTGCATCAAAGTATACAGTTCCCATGGTACATTTTACTACAGGCAGAGAAACATCCTCAAAGTCATACGCAATCAGGGAATTGGACTCACTGCCTCAATTTAGACAGGAAAGCAAACTTAATGAGGAAATGCACTGAAACAACCGTTGCCATTATAACTTACATATTTTTGAAAGCCAGTGTCTTAATAAAATACAGCATTGGTTATAGTTAAGTACTGTGCAAGCTTTCAGGCTCATCAGAAATGCTTATTATTTTTCAGCTCCAGTACCCCCTATTATGATCAATGTAATAGCTTTGACTCAATAACTCACTAGGCTTGTATAAAACAGCCACAGCCATGGAGGTTTCCTACTGACATTTATACAAGGCCATCAGAGAGAATATATTGGCTGCAACACCACCAGATCTTCACAGTCCACTTTATTACTGTCCAAACTACCAACATTCTTCAAGGTTCAATTTGCTACCATCAGAAAGGCCACAAAGGATATTCCAAAGAAAGCAACATCTACAAAGTTTTTTTGCATTGTAGCTAGCAGGAAATGGCAACAGCTGGTTGTGATATGACATGCAATTCACAAGGATATATTGTTGTCGTTTGTTGCAGTAAGTATGCTTGAAGCATATATTGTATGTACACGTGTGTGAGGGTGTGTGTGTGTGTACACAGGCACACATAACATGCAGAGCACAATATGTTGTTCAGAGCAGTGTCTGTCCCTTAATGAAGCAGCCTATTTTGTTCCAAAACAAGAGATTGACCAACCATCTCTGGTTGGTCCAATTCACCTTACGTTTCAGGTACAAATCAGCTTAGTTGAAAACAAGGGACGGGATTCAAAATCACACCCTTCTAAGCCTTCCATTTTCTCAAGTATTTCAGCTTGCAAGACTGAATGACACTCCCTTATCCCATGCAGTGTTGTGGGGGTTCTCCCAACACCCCAAAGTCTTTTTTGGGGGGGGACAGGGGGAATGCAGAAGTTCTTGCACAGGGCTTCCACTGACTAGTTGCTGAATCCCTGCCAAAGCACTGTTTCTCACTATTCACTATTATGGGGAATTATTTTTTAGAAAAACCTATCCCCTCCCCTCCTTTTGACAGAAGTGTATGGAATTTGCAGGTATAGAAGAGACTTCAAAGACAATTAAGTCTTCCAGATAACAGGTAGATTTATTCTAGGGATCTGCTCAAGGCATCTTTAAATAAGTGTATATGTGCACATGTGCCATTATTTTCTGGAATAACTGGATGCTTGGGTGCAATTTTCATGGGTGCAATTTGCACTCCACTTGCTCAGTCACAAAAGCCAATGGAGTTATCAGAGTGAGAACACTGATTAAGGAAGAAGCTAGAAAGCTTTGCATGAGTTGCATGCAAGTTCCAAGTTACTCCATTCTTTACTTCTATTCTCCATAGTATTGTGCAGTCTATATTCAGCACTTTGTACACAAATTATCCTGCAGCATTTACATTTTGAAAAGAAACACTACCAGGAGAAAAAGAATGCTGCTCTAAGACCTTGTTCGCAAACACTCCTTATGATACAACAGGGCTCGAGAGGATTCAAATGTTCGTGGTGGTTGACTCCCCATGGTGGATGCAATAAAACTTTGTTGAAGGATAATGTCTGTAAAGAGCAGGCATTTCTGTGGTTATAAAGGAAGCGTTCTCATTTCTATTGCCTCTGGAGAAACTGTTGAACACTGTCTTACAGTACAAAGTGCACTCTGCTTTCTGATGCTACACTGAGATTTATAACCTGGGCTTCATCTCTGACACCAAAAGTTATTTGTGTTGACCATTTTGAGAAGGATGTGGGGAGAGAAAAGATAGAAATACTGGTTCACACATGCAAATATATTGCTTGGTTTTTCAACACTTAGTGCCTTACAATGAGTGTATGAACTGCCTTCCAGGTTCCCTTTTTTCTCACAATGGTCAGATGCTCCCACTTCCTCAAAATCTCCTTTGCCCAACATTATGTACTCAAGCCACTCTCAAATGAGGGGTGGGAAGGGCCCACAATCCTTCTCCTTTTCATGTTTCAGGGGTGGGAATCCAGATCCAGACAATGGGATCCTCCCCAAACCGCACCTGATGTTGGAAAAGGGCAACCAAAATGACTGAAGGGATGGAGCAACTCAAAATGTTGCAGCATTTGGGTCTTTTTAGCTTAGAGAATAAGGAGAAGAAGAGGTGGCATGATACAAACTTATGAAATTATGCATGGCATGGAGAAAGTGAATTAAAAAAATATTTTTCTCCTTCCCTTACTGGAACTCATCAACGTCCAGTGGAGCTGTTGGAAATCCAGGACAGACAGGAGAAAGGATTTCTTCACACATCACATAGTTAAGCTGTGGAACTCATTCCCACAGGAAGAAGTGACAGCCAATGACTTGGAGGACTTTCAAAGAGAATTGGTCAAATTCATATAGGATAAGGCAGAGGGCCTTCTCGGTGGTGGTGCCCGCCCTGTGGAACACCCTCCCATCAGATGTCAAGGAAATAAAAAAATACTTGACTTTTAGAAGACATCTGAAAGCAGCCCTGTTTAGGGAAGTTTTTAATGTTCAATGCTCTATTGTGCTTTTAATTCTGTTGGGAGCAGCCCAGAGTGGCTATGGAAACCCAGCCAGATGGGTGGGGTAGATATAAATAAATAAATAAATAAATAATTCTATTTATGGCCACTAACCATAATGACTGTCAGGAACGTGGGTGGAACTGTGGTGTAAACCACAGAGCCTAGGGCTTGCCGATCAGAAGGCTGGCGGTTCGAATCCCCGCAACGAGGTGAGCTCCCGTTGCTCGGTCCCTGCTCCTGCCAACCTAGCAATTCAAATGCACGTCAAGTGCAAGTAGATAAATAGGTACCACTCCAGCAGGAAGGTAAACGGTGTTTGCGTGCACTGCTCTAGTTCGCCAGAAGCAGCTTAGTCATGCTGGCCACATGACCCGGAAACTGTCTGCGGACAAACGCCAGCTCCTTCAGCTTTTAGAGCGAGATGAGCACCGCAACCCCAGAGTTGTCCATGACTGGACCTAATGGTCAGGAGTACCTTTACCTTTTAACCACAATGGCTATGCTCTACCACAATGGCCAGAGGCAGTAATTGTGTCTGAACACCAGTTGCTGAAAATCTTGGTGGCATGGGTGGGGGAATAACGGTCTTGTGTGTGGGTCCTACTTGTGGGAGCTCCTGTGAGAAGCTGCCTTTTGCAGGTGCTGCTAATTAGCTGTTTCACAGTACAGGTAAGCCCTATCCTTTAGCAGGAAGTTGCATTTTTTTTACCTGTCCAACACCTGGTATAATATACAAAGTCAGGTGTAGGACAGGTTGGGTGCATTGTGGAGGAAATGACCTTGTGAGACAAATAAGGACTCCTTTGTATCTGCATTAAGTGATAAACATACATCTTTCTCCACAGGCCTAACTTATCTTTAGCAGAATAATATGTGTAGTGTTTCCACAGTTATATGTCATACGTTTATTTACACACACATAAAATGACACGTAATTTAAATCCTTATGGATTTTTCTTTGAAATAACTAAACACTCATCTACAACAAGCAGATGGTTCCACGAGATTTAAACCCAAGCACACTTAAATTGCCTTAAGGGCCATTGTAATAAATAGTGCTTAGCTCCAAATATAAACCTTATAAACTAAGTTTAATGGGTGTCATCCAGAAAAGTTAAATGTCCTCGTCAATGGAACTTCACCATGCTTCACTGTGTACTTCAGATATATTTTTATAGATTGGGTAGAAAGGTCCTTCACTTTGCCAGGATTTCACCCAACAGAAATAATTGAAAGGAAATTACTTTTTTTAAAAAAGTCTGTCTCAGAGACATCTGATCTGTTGGTGGGTTCGCTTTTAATGAATAGGAATGCAAAATTCATGAAATATCCGGTTCTTAGCCTCAACTATTAGTATTTTGTAGGGCTGTGCACCAGATTCAGTTATAACCTGAGTCAAATCAAGTCTATTGGAAGAACTCAGATGTTTGATAAGGTGAGATGGGGAAGTGGGGAAGAGGGACAGCATTCGTGCTTTTTTCTTCCACACATCACAAGTAATTAACAATGCCAATTTATTGAGGAATCAACACTGTCTGTTAAAAGGAATGCCAAGCTATCCTTAAAACCTTTGTATTCCTAGAACTGCTTTGAAGAACTTCATATCTATTGTCTCTGTACTTAATGCTTTTTTGCTCATTATGCAGAAGTTTTAAAAAAAGAAGAAGGAAAACAACCTTAAGGGAAGAGATAAGAGAAACTAAGGCAGAAAGACACGTTATTTGCAAAGGAAGAAAGAACAACTTCTGCAGCAGAGATGAAGCAAAGATTAAAATGGATGAAACAGCAAATACAAAATAAATAATAGGTATAGACTTAATAGAAAAAAGCTTCATTGAAAAAGCTTCAGTGACAATTGGCTCACATTTGTTTGAGTCAAACCATGTGGATTCATCTGCATATCTTTAAAGCACTTTTAAGTTTTCTGTTCAAACTTTCCATGCCTTATTTTTAAAGGTGGGGTTTTCCTTCCATTCTTTTCCCTGATTCTGGGTAATCAAACGCATCATGACTTAGAGCACAGGACCGAACACATGAAAACAAGAGTGATTTGAGGAAGCATAAAAGGGATAACAGCAGAGGCAAAAAGGGTTTATAGTGGAAGGAGAGCAGACTTGGCCCAATGATTTATAGTTGCCAATCCCTCCTGTACACCTTCCCAGTAGCAACAACGCTCTCACTGTGTCTCCTGTTTTGATTAACAATCCAGGAGATGTACATTTGCAGTCTTCTAAGGATGTGGGCAGATGGTATACCTCTCAGACAGAGTCCATTTTAATTTCTCCCTACCCAGCTCTGAGATTGGAAGATTTTCTTCTCTGCATAACAAATTGTCCAAATTCAATCATGAGCCACTATGAAGAAATGGCTTGCCCCACAGTTGTTAGCCTCCACCCAGGGAGATTAAATGTGGTCTTTACCTGGCGTCCATATCAAGTACACCAGTCATTCACCTTCAAGAAACAGATGATAATGTTCTCTGGCTGCTCAGTACATTCTGTCCAGGCACCAGCAATGATGCCATTGTACATGTTAAGTTATGAAATGTCATTTTCTTTCCTTGTCTGAAGATAATATGCACTTATATATTATACAGTACAACGCAGCACATTTTCAATGTCGTTCCCCTCCCCCGCCTCTTCTCCAATAGCAAAAGAGAGGGCAGGAAATGCTCTTCCCTGCCTTAAGCAGGAACGAATTGAGCTATGCATGTAATCTCACTGACTCTTCAGACTGGCCTTAAATGTGCTCCTAAAATAATCTCATTAGCGGTAGCTTTCAGACCGATTGATTCTGTGCAGAAGTAGGTGTAATCCTGTTTCTGACTCCGAGAGGCTCCATATCTGAGCAAGTCTGTATTCGTGATGGTGACGCTTGAGACATGCATTGGTAAATTTAAGTGGCAGGCAGCCGGAGAGGAATCGTGCTGACGGATTCTTGGAGTCAGTGGCAGTCCTGCATGCTATTAATTGACACAGCAGTAAACTAAAATAATAATACAAGAAATAAGCATTAGGCCTCATGTGCAGCTCATAGAGATACAGGGTTATTGCATTAGTAGCAGCCAGAGAATCCTACACAGATTCACTGGCACAAACATAAGGGGAGCTAGACATAGATATTGATTTTCAGTCGTGGTTTTTATGGGGCTTTTCTTTCATCCCAATTTCCTGTGTGGTGGTCTTTGCTGCTGTCTTCAAATTATTCCTTTATTTCTTGATTCCATACACTTCTAAAAATGCTCAGTTTGGTTTGTGGCAGATTTCTCTTTCTTCCTTAAAAAGCACAGCTTGAGGGGGGCGGGCAAGCTTGCAGATTTTGTAATCAAAAGGGGAGCAAACAAAGTCCTTTTTTTCTTTAAAAATGTTTAGGGGTACTCTCATTTTGACTCAAGAAAATCACCATTTTTATAGTTCAGATTGTGAAAAATAAATACAGAAAATGGGCAAAAATGCAAAGATTCACAAAATGTTTAGGGGTATGCGTACCCCTGCATACCCCCAGAAAAAAAGCACTGCACACAGACATACACTTCCTATTTCAGAAACTCCACAGAACCCTCCCATTGAATTGAATGGGGCTCACTCCCACCTAAATAGGGACAGTACTGCAGCTAAAAAACCTCATTATTAATTTTTTTTAAAAAATTGAAATATGGCACAAGACCTGGAAATTCAATCAGGATAGATGTGCAATTTTCTCTATTATACCTCCTTCAGATTCTTGTACCCAACAGCCATTTGGAGGTCCTGGAGGACCATCACAAGTTGGGAAGAGACCACTGTCTCATGGAGGAGGTGTGGAATAGCAGCAAAATGTCCCCACCAGCTGGTTTCATTATTTACTGCCAGTCCTACTGCTGCTGGCACCTGCATCCACTGCTTCCTCTCTGTTCCTTGTTCTGAGGATGGCCAAAGTGGTCCTTCCTGAGAGTGAGGCATTTCAGAAACAGTGATCAGGGGAGTGTTTGTGTTGCCATGGTTTGCCATGATGGAGAAAGTCTTTGTAAACTTTAACTTTTAAATGTAAAGTTATTTTAAAGTAACAGAAAGCAACAGAAAGTTCCATAGAGTGAAGGATGAAATGGAGGGAAGAAGTGACAAAAAAAAGTAAGAAGGAATGGGGGTACCAGGGGTAAGGATAATGATGCTACTGCCACTGCAAAACAAGGGTGGGGAAAAGTGACAGAAGGAAAAGGACAAGTGGGTCATTGCTTGCCTCAGGTAGCACAAACTCTTGTGCTGGCTCTGTGTGGGGATGATATGTATACATGCCCATTTCTTGTGGGAAAATGGGCAGTATCCAAGTAAACAGTTCAGCTAATGCAATGAGTTTTAGCTGCCCCGTGGAAATTCCTCTGTCTCTCCTCTCCACATGCAATCCCTAAATCTGTTCCAGGGGTTCCCCCAACCCTCCAGAGCAGATTTACAGAGGGCACTTGGGGAGACAAGAGGGCGGAGGTGTTCTATTATGCAGCTTAAATGCCTTGTGCTAGCGAAACTAGTTTGCCGCCCTGTGTCTACTAAAATTATCAAGATTCCCAAAGGCTGTCAGCTTTGCTATAATTGTGCATCGCTTCTAATAGCAATAATTTTTTGCTCGTGAAAATTAGAGCAAACTTAGGTTGTCTGATTTTTTTCTTACTTTTGGCAAACAATTTGCCTTTAATTGACAATATCAAAGCACATATGCTATCATCATAGAAAATGATCAAGATATTTGCAGCTCAAGTATCTATTATTTTTCTAGTGAAATTGCTGTTTTTTTATTTTTTCTTGAGCTGATAGTTATGAGTATCTATGATAGCATGAAGTGCCCTGCTGGCTGGACTATAAATCTAGATTATAGGCACACCAGCATCTTGCCTTTAAGGGGTATCATGATAATGTCCACTGGCTTTTTATGTATTTAGCCAGGAGATTGCAGAATGGCCTTATGCTAACCTTACAGCAAATGGTCACCTTCAATATAGCTGAGAATTAATTCAAGTAAGAGAGAGAGAGAGAGAGAGAGAGAGAGAGAGAGAGAGAGAGAGAGTCACAGTACCTGCTCCAGAGTACATATAATTCAGTTAATTTATATGTGGGTGTGGGTGGGTGTTAAACACACATTTGGTTTAACCTGCAATTGATAATCTGTTTCTAGATCTTGTCTTTTTCTGAACACAATACTAAACTGCCATAGTATCAGGCCAATGCAAGGCCAGGTCACTTTCACATGTGCTCACTTGTTAGTCCGTCCCATCCACTTTCTCCATTAGTCTGTGATCTCCTTTTGTTTTAAATTTAGCATTAAAACTGCCTGTTAGATATGTAATTAAATATGCATTTTAAAATGCATTTGCTCTTAAAATATGCATTTCTAAATCCATTTTAATATACTTTCTGAGCTGAAAACTGGGTCAAAACAGGAAGTACCTGTGGGATTGGGTGTGGGAATGTATGAATATTTTTAAGGATTGTATGAAATGTTTGTTTGTTTGTTTGTATATTTGTAAAATGTATGTATTAATGTTGAATTTTTTAATAATAAAATATATATATTTTTTTAAAAAAGAAAACTGGGTCAAAACATCCACGAGTGTGCAGAAACTAGTGGGGAATCAAATTCCAATCAACCTATTTGTCTAGGAGGTGTGGATCGGGTCATTTCATATTGGAATTCACCAGTATCAAATTCCACTCCACTGCTAAACATGAGGTTAGGAGGAACAGCTGGAGCCCCTGCCCTTGAGCATCTGCTGCATGAGGTGGCCAAATCTCTCTGCCTAACATTAGGGTTGGCCCTGAATTCCACTATGCCCATTTTTTGTCGGTTTCCAATTTGTGCTGTGCTAGCAACATTGCTTTACAAAGCAGTGTTGGAGACTTATTTATTTTATTTAACATACGGTAAATTCAGCTTACTTGACAGAAAACCTCTCAGCAGTTTACAAGCCAATATTAATTTTAAAAATACCAATAAAAAACAAACATGACACATAAGTTGATAACTTGGTTTAAGAAAGTCAAAAATATAAATAAAACCAGCAATTTTGGAAGCGTCATAGGTAATGAAATTATGTGTTAAAACTGCATGCCTGCGTAGGTTTGTCAAAACAAAATAAGTATAAAGGTAAAGGTACCCCTGACCGTTAGGTCCAGTTATGGATGACTCTGGGGTTGCGCACTCATCTCGCTCTATAGGCTGAGGGAGCCAGCGTTTGTCCACAGACAGCTTCCGGATCATGTGACCAGCATGACTAAGCCGCTTCTGGTGAACTAGAGCAGTGCATGGAAACTCTGTTTACCTTCCAGCCAGAGTGGTACCTATTTATCTACTTGCACTTGACGTGCTTTCAAACTACTATGTTGGCAGGAGCTGGGACTGAATCGCGGGGATTCAAACCGCCAACCTTCTGATTGGCAAGCCCTAAGCTCTGGAGAGAGGGGGGGGGGACCTCATTCAGCCTCTGGTCCTGAGGTTCTCCATCTCTGCTCTACAGATTTTCAGATTCTCAGCCCTACCTGGAATGCTGAGGATTGAACCTGGGACCTTTTACATGCTGCAAAGCCACAAGCATTCCTTAAAAGATATAGATAGGTAAATATACAGTAGGACCTGGACTTAATGGTCTTGTACAATACCCCTTTTAGGTGTAATGTTCACTACACTGTACAGCCCTGTTTAGGGAAGCTTTTAATGTTTGATGTATCACAGTATTTTAATATTCTTTTGGAAGCCGCCCAGAGTGGCTGGGGAAACCCAGCCAGATGGGCGGGGTAGAAATAATAAATTATTATTATTATTATTATTATTATTATTATTATTATTACACCCAGTCCATACCCAAATACAAAGCAAGGTACTGATTATGGCTTCCTATTTATGGAGACCTTTAACAGGCACCACAGCAGGTTCTGGTGGGCACACTGGCACTCATGGGTAACATGTTGACACCCGTAACTTACTTCTAAGCATGAAAAGCCAACACTGCTATGGTTTGGGGGTGGGGTCTTCCTTCTCATTATGAATTAGGCCCTGGACTTCTGTCTCAAATTCCTGACCTGGTGGTAGCACTGCCTAAAGTTCACCTGACAGACGGGGGACCAATAGGTTGTCTAGTGAGACATATTGTGTCTGGATTACAATAACATACGTTGGAATTGGGATAGAAAGCTTTCCATTTTGATTCTACAGATCATCCATTCCTATTCCTGCAGTACTTAATAATTTTACACCTTTCAAGAACAGGACTGTTTTGTAAATCAAACTTACAGCTTTGATTTGCATTCGTACGCACTCTGTTCAGTGAAGTTTCTGTTGTTATAAAATGCTGAATATTTTTGTTTCCCATAGACATATTTTGTTTACCCTTCTCTGATTCCCAATTTCCCTTTACTTACTATAACCACTCAGATCTATATTTCAACGAACATGAATAAAAGAATCAGGCACTTGATTTTGCACTCCATACCTTTTCATTGCATTTCTTCACAGGTTTTTCTCCTCCTTTTTCTACAGAAGAGAACAAAAATATGTTTTATTTCTTCCTTTAAGGCTAGGAAAAGTCTTGCATGTTCATTGATTTGCAAGGTGAGAGAAATCAGCCCCTTGCATAGAAGAGTTAAGAAGACTCTTACCAGAAGCATGTGCTGTTCTTAGGCAGTAATAGATATAATATTGCTTGTAGTCAATGTGACAGGAGATGTAGAGAAGAGGGTAAGGAAGAAAAGGAAGTAGACATTGTGGGACAGTTATGCAATCAGAATAGCTTCAACTGTGAAGAAGGCTGAAGAGGTGGTGTAAATACACTTATATCATGTTTTTGTAGTTATGTAATACAGTGGGGTGAATGCAGTGTTGAGCAAAGGGCAGTACCTCTGGTGGGGGACACACATCATGCTCCTTCTGGGGTAGTTCATCCACCTTTGGTCCCTCACCCGTGGCTCCGAGAAGCTGTCAGCATGTGAAAGTGGTCACATCCTGGGAAACAGCCTTGACTGGCCAGCTAAACCACATGAGGATAGCCAATGGGTCTTAAACACTCGATGGGTTAGGGATTTGTTACCCCCTGCGTGCAAAAACAGGTTCCAGCGGCTCAAGTGGACAAGACCAATAGTGGGTCCAACGATCAAGAAAACAGTTTCTGCGCATGCTGTAGAGGGAAATAAGGGGCAAATGGGGCTCGTCACCATGGGAAGGTGGCCCATCTAGGAGTTAAACCTCTGCTGATTTGCAGCTATACTCATTCATGAGAAAGGCTTCAGGAGCAAGCCCGGAGGACTAATCTCTATCCGCTATGCCACTGTACAGAATGGAAGATGGCAGGATCCCTAAGGATGTACTTGACACAAAGCTGGCTTCAGGAACCAGGCTTGTTGGCAGACCAACTCTGTGTTGTAAAGATGTCTGCAAATGTGACCTGAAGGCTGGCAACATTCACCCTGCCATGTGGGAATCTCTTGCGGACAATCTCAGCACCTGGACACAATCAATCAGGTTGTGTATCCACAGCAGTGACCAGAGGAGAAATGACTGTTGGGAGAAGAGCAGAGAGAATAAATGCCATTTAACAGCAAAACCGGATGCCTCAGCTGCAATAAAACATGTTTCTATCATATTGTTCTCTACAGCGAGAGCAGGCATTGTAACTCTCCAATGGTTGAACTTTACCCCCAGTGGCACAAAGTTCCACCGTCTCTTGAGACAGACGGAGGCTAACAAATACAGTGGTACCTCGGGTTAAGTACTTAATTTGCTCCGGAGGTCTGTTCTTAACCTGAAACTGTTCTTAACCTGAAGCACCACTTTAGCTAATGGGGCCTCCCACTGCTGCCGCGCCACAGGAGCACGATTTCTGTTCTCATCCTGAAGCAAAGTTCTTAACCTGAAGCACTATTTCTGGGTTAGTGGAGTCTGTAACCTGAAGCGTATGTAACCTGAGGTACCACTGTACAGTAAGCCTGCAACGTGTGCACATTTAACTTGTGCACATTCAGTTTTACGCACATGGGGGAAAAAATTAAAGGGGGTAGACAGTGGGGAAAATGACATTGGCAATCCCACCCACCATCAAACCCAATGGGTTTTGTATATAAACCATTTTGGGTGTAGGCACACTCCCTGGACTGTAACCCTATAAGTAGTGGGCCTACTTTACTCAAAAAGGATGTGGGGAAGATGACTGAGCTAACAGTTTCTTAGGGCATCCCTCACAAAGCTACAATTGCCAGTGCTCTTAACAAGCTACAGTACCCAGAATTATTTGGAGGAAAGCATTAAAGCGGCATGTGTGGACCCAGGAGCCCCACTGAACAGAATAGAACTTAGTTCTGGCATGCATAGAATTGCATGGTTACCCTTTTAATTTTGTGTTGGGTGGTGGGTTGGAAAATATATTTGGTTTACCTTTTTTTCTCCACTAAGTTTATATACTGCATCATGTTTTATAATTAGGATGATTCTATTTTCTCCATGATTACAAACACATTCTGGGATACATAAACTCCCTCTCTTGCTCTAAAAGCAGACATTGTAGTCTATTACTTTCTCGTCCGCCTCTTATTGAAGGCACATCTTTTTTGCCTGCTAAATAATGCTGGATCTCATGACCCAGCATTTTGATAAGCTGATACTTGGATACTTTGCATAAACCTCTTGGAGATTTTTAAAAATAGAATGTAACTCAGAAATACTTAAAAAAAATAAAATCATTTATTTTATGGTGTAAGCTGCCCAGATATTTGTGTGTGTGTTATTCAGCAGCACATAAATAATAGAACTGAATAAAATAAATAATAACATAAAAGGAAAAGTTGCAGCAAGTTCTTCTTCTGCAGCCTGAGCTTCTTTGTGCCTTAGCAGCTTCAGTGGCAGACATGCATATATAGTGAACATGTAACCTGGTAAATATGTATTTACTTTCAAAGAGAGGAAAAAACCCACTCACAAAAAAGTTTGTTTTCGAAATCTGCACCTACACAATATCATACTTTACCTGCAAATTCTGGGGGAAAAGGATGAATTTTGGTCATTTATTGGAGGCACAGGCAGACTGACCCAAACCCCCAGTCTCAGCTGGATAAGTTCAGTTGGTTAGAGTGTGGTGCAAATAATGCCAAGGTTGCAGGTTTGATCCCCGTAAGGGACAGCTGCATATTCCTGCAGGAGGTTGGATTAGATAAAACTCAAGTCCCTTCCAACTCTATGATTATACCATGCTGGAGAGGACTTGGATGGAGCAGAGACATCCTTCCACCGAGTCCAACCAGGCTCTGCCATCCTCTACTGGTGAGGGAACTTCACCATTGGTGGGAAGCTCCACTGGGAGCAGCACTCCAACTCACCCACCAAATCATGGATGGGCAGAAGTTACTGCTGGTGGAATCCCCACTAATGGCAGCCAGTTGGATTATGTGCTGCACCTGCTGCCATCCTGTGACAGCACTGAGCCAGATTTGAGCCTCTTTGCTATTCCAGTCTGAGAGAAGGAAGGGGGATTCCCGCCCCCGTATTTTCTGATTTGGGCAGCACTGCGAATTCAGTGCTGGCTGCTAATCCATTAAGCCCCACAGCTGCCAGCTAGGAGTTAGGAATATATCCTCAATTGGGCTTGCACTTTACCAGCATTTTCTAGACCTTTCTGTCTGGCTTCCTAAAATCAAAAGGATTACCAATGAACTCCAGCATTCAAAGAGTTTCCACTATTTCCATATATACTTACTGATGCTGCAGGAGAGTAAAAGACTGAGGCAGTCCTGGGGAAGCTGTGACTTTCCAGATATCCTTGGACTCCAACTCCCATCAGGCCAAGGCAGCACAACCAATTGTCAGGGAAGGGGGGAGTTGTAGACCAACAATGTCTGGAAGCCCACATGGGCAGCATCCTGATTCACATATTCAAGTCATGGCATCATGACCTCTGGTGATCTAAACACAAAGCCCTGTGGTGCGACTGATTTTGCTACAAGGCAATTTTAAGAGAAGTGTCACTAACCCAAAGAAATTGTTGTTTCTATTATATATAGTGTTGTATGGCTGGCACTCTGCAGAGTAGAAGAATACAGCTTCCTCTTCTAAGGAGCTTGCAATCTTTCTTTTTTAACACATTGTCACAACTGTTTCCTCCATTTCCACCTTTTGTGTTTGCATGGACAGCTGAGGGAACAGCCATCGCCTCTCAAAAAGCAAGATTTTATTCAAGGACCCGTTGACCCCAAATGTAGAGACCGCTCCACAAAGCAAAATATTCACACAAAGCAGCTCAGCCCACAATTCTGTTGATTCTGTTGACTTGCTACCTCAGATTGTTTGTTTTGAGCCAGGATTTATGGTGGCATAGTGAACATCTACATTCCCAAAGGCAAACCTTCCAGGCATATTTTGCAAGCTACTAGCACTGAAATCTACACCAGGTTGTCAAATATGCTACATGCTCACTTTGATCATTTTTACCAAAGAAGTGTGAGTATTACTTGCTGGAGTTGTTTTCAAGAAAGTGAAGATTTGTGCATCTTCTCAGTGTTCTGTGAACATCTCACAAAATGGTGCCTTATTATACACCAGCTAAGCTGATTGATCCTGAGCAGTTTGGTGCAGAAATCTTTCTTTTTATATATTCTCTCCCCCCACCCCCACCCCGCCGCACTTCCTTTGTCCCACAAGTGGGTGGAGTGTCCTTCATTACAGGCAAACATTAATACTGAATGAACCAGCAGCTGCTTTTGCTAATGAGCCCTAAGTAAAAGAAGAAGAGAGTGGGAGAGAGGGAGAGAAAGATTTCAGAGGTTGCACTTTCCTGCTTGGCAGCCTGCCAGCCAAAATCTATTAGCAAATTCTGGCTTTCTAGAAACAGACCTGTAAAAAAGTAGTAGTATTACAGTGGTACCTCGGGTTAAGTACTTAATTCGTTCCGGAGGTCTGTTCTTAACCTGAAACTGTTCTTAACCTGAAGCACCACTTTAGCTAATGGGGCCTCCTGCTGATGTCGCACCGCCGGAGCACGATTTCTGTTCTCATCCTGAAGCAAAGTTCTTAACCTATTTCTGGGTTAGCAGAGTCTGTAATCTGAAGCGTATGTAACCCGAGGTACCACTGTAGTTGTTTCTGGCTTACTGATAAATGCCTCTCTCTTTCCTAGCTGGTGTGGACTTGCATGAGAAGGGTTTCAGTTCAAATTCCAGTCCAACTATGAACCAACTGGGCCTCTTTAGGAAATATGCTGCCTTTCTTTCAACTCAGCTGAGTGCTCTCAAAATTACAAACCATCATTTTGTGACTAGGTTCCTGACTCTGAAAAGCATTTCCCCTGAAATAACTTTGTGAGGCAGGGAGTGAGACCCTGTGGCCCTCCATTTGTTGTTGGACTCTAGTCCCCATCTTCTCTGACCACTGGCCACACCAATTAGGGGCTGCTGGGAGTCATAGGCCAACAATATCTTAAGGGCCAAGGATTGCCCATTCCTGGGCTAGGAGGCTGCTGCTGGCAGACTCTTGTTAAATGCCTTGGCCATTTTTGTTTGGCAACACTCAGGGTGCGATCTTGTCCACCATGTTGTTTAACATATACATGGGAAATCACATACAAGGGCACAGTTCTGTATAACAACCAAAGAAATTGCGCTGAAGGGACACAATGGTAGCAATAATATATTGATCATAGTAAGTAATTTATAATAATGTAAACAAAATATCATCACAGCTGCAAAATGTACATTTCAGCAAGGCTTACAAAGATTTATACAGCACCAAAATAATTATTATTGCCTTGAAGAATGCTCTAAGCAGCTGAGAATGACAGGTTTCCACATAAGCTCCTAGCTGTTAACAGCAACATGGGACTAGTACTAGAAGAGATTGCCTGGGGATTAGGAGAATGTTATGATCAACATTCTGGTGTCCTTTTCATCTAATAGCAAGGAAGCTGTTGGTGTTCTGAATTAGGGCCTGGTAGCTGTAATAGGCTGGATGAAGGCTAATCAGCTAAAGCTTAATACAGACAATGTCAACACTTAAGGGAAAATGGGGAAAAATACACTGGTTTGTAGACTCCCTGTTATAGTCAATGAAGTGGGTAAAATGGAGCTTCAGATTTAACAGATCAGATGCAGATCTGAATAACTCATTGAACTGGATTGAATTGGGCTGCTTCTAAATATTACAGATAAAAGGCAAATCTGGTGACTGCTGTGTCCCCCTAATATATATGACCCTGTCATCTTAAAGCAACCAGCACATAAACGGGTACATATAACAATGTGTAAAACTGCACAAAAATGCTTAGGTGTTAATATTTATAAAATATGCTGCAGAAATATAGTATAGCATGGGCTCTTTATAAATATTATATGGATAATATACATATTTTTCTTGCTTATATTGTTGCATGTCATTAGTCTGCCTATTTTAAACAAACAACGACAAATGCCCAGTGCATGAACAGCAAGGACTGATGGAAAGATCAACTGGGCTGAAGCTCCCAAATTCTGTGCATAGATTAGAACCATTTAAAATAGATTCCTCCTCCATTCCTAGGTGAGTCTTTGCATAAATTTTGAGATGAGCCTTGTTGCATATTTTAAATCTTTTATAAGATCTAAGTAGCCTGATTCTTAGCCTTTTCAAACCAGAGCTCTTAGACTGAAACCAATTTTCATCCAGGTGATGATAACATGTTTAAATTTGAAGTACTCTGGTTTAAATTGAAGATGAAAATAAAAGGTAGCAAACAACTGGTGTCTCCAGAGGACCAGCAGAAAAGATCTTATTGACAGGTCTGGAGGTCACAAGGCTCTGGCATGCTTCAGCATACTTATGCATTTATTTACATTATTTATAAGCCTCATTGTAACAAAAGGTTCTTCTGGCAACTCAGAGAATAAAAATAACAAATTAAAAATACGATACAATAAAAAATACAATAAGAGAAAACACAACAGCAATCCCAGATAAGATCAAAGCAGATGAAAGAACATGGAGAACAGAAAATTAAAAAAAAAAGTCAAAAGAATGTGAAATACTAGAATGTGAATGGGAAAATAAAGAAGTTATTTTCCTGGCACCATTAAAATAGGTTCCAGATGTATCTCTCTGGTGGGCCACAACAGGGGTGCCAGCACTGAAAAGGCCTTAGCCAGTAGCCATTTGTCATCACCCTATTTGGCCCTCAAAGAATGGTCTGAGAAGAAGATCCCAGGGTTTGGGAGCATCTATGTGAAAACAGCTGACACAATGCGGTCTCAGGCAATGAAGGTCAACTGAGGTCAACTGAGCCAGGAATTAGGCGGGGAGGTATTGAAGGTGACATGCACAACATGTTCATAACACCCAGCTGGCAGTCTTATTATGTACCTACTGAAACTTCCAGACCATTTTCAAAGGAAATCCCATGTATAACATGGGATGGGCATGGATTTACCAAGGCATGGATTGCAGAAGCAAGCCATGACATAGAATCATAGCAATGCCGAGTTAGAAGGTGCTCCAGGCTCTGAGCCAGGGTTTAGCAGACCAAATCAGGCTCCAGCATATCAAACCAAACCTCCAGCAGAGGTCTGGCAAGCTAATCTGGTCAGTCCAGATAATTTGTTTTTAACTTGAATTGTTGAAGTTTAGCTCATTCCAGATGGGGAAGTCTGGCCGGGTGTTAGCTGGTAGGTTTGCATGCCTCCAAACTGAATGCTGGTTTCAGGGAGGTTGGCAGGGAGACTCAGGATCTCCATTCCAGATACTATTTAGATGGCAAATGGTTATACACGTATACCAATCAGCAATAAATTCAGGAGTCATACACCAAGTATATGCCTGCTTAAATGCTGCTGCATACAAGCTTATGCATGTCCCAGTTGCTCACATTCAAAACTTGTTAGCATTGCCTCTGTTTCCCTCCATTTCTCCTTTCTTCCCGTTCCTCTATATACAGTACATTTACAGTGGAATTTTAACCATGGTCACAGTCACAACATACATTTAAAGCACTATGATAACATTTAAACAGTCACGAGTGCCCTATGGATAGAGATGGGATTGTTCAACCACTCTGGAAATTGCAGCTCCATGAGGGCAATAGGGGCTCTCCTACCAACTCTCAGCACACTTAACAGAGTACTGCTCCCAGAAATCTTTAGGGAGAAGCCATGACTGCTTTAAATGTATGGTGTGAATGAATGTGGCCCATGTTTTAAAAGTAGTTTCATCTCAGTCCCAACTATTTGATGAATAACACCAGCATATGCCTATGACAAAGCGATGGAACAGCTTTAGCAGGTTTCTAAAATATAGAAATCCGATCTTGGCACATGTACTGCTCCTTTGTCACTGAGGAAACTTTTAGGCGTTGTATTTTTGGCAGGGATTGCAAATGGCATTCAAATATATTAGAAATGCCAAGTGCAGTCTGTTCTAACAAAAAACGAATCAAAGGAAAGATCAAAAGCATAAAGGAACTATACCTGATAATGCTTGTAAGGCAAAAATCACACCCATGAAATATTACTCTCCGACATCAGTCAGAAAGATAAGAAGAGAAGTAGCCAGCAGCTACATATCCCAGAAACTTGTAAAAATGGTGGCAAAGGGGTTATGAAATTTCTGGCAGCACTATTATTTTTATTGAACTATAGTAATTTTGTCCTTTCCTGTCAAAATATTTTTTGGGGAATAAAAAATGTAATTTCTGGTATTTGTATAGTCTACATTAATCCTGAACAAATTAGGAATGGTAATTGAGTCCCATGTCGTTTCACACACACATGCACACATCTATATCTGCAGCAGAGTTCTTCAACCTTGGGTCCTCAGATGTTGTTAGAATACAACCCCCATCATTCCCAATCAGGTTAGCCAATAGTCAGGTATGATGAGAATTGTAGTCCAACAGCATATGGTTGGAGAAGATTGAAGAAGGCTGATTTAAAGCATTTCATCCTGCTCTTCAGCCAAATAAAGGGCTCCTAGAACAGGCGCTGTGGGTTAAACCACAGAGCCTAGGACTTGCCGATTAGAAGGTCGGCAGTTCAAATCCCCACGACGGGGTGAGTTCCCGTTGCTCGGTCCCTGCTCCTGCCAATCTAGCAGTTCGAAAGCACGTCAAAGTGTAAGTAGATAAATAGGTACTGCTCCAGCGGGAAGGTAAACGGCATTTCCGTGCACTGCTCTGGTTCACCAGAAGCGAGTTAGTCATGCTGGCCACGTGACCCGGAAGCTGTCTGTGGAAAAACGCCAGCTCCCTTGGCCTATAGAGTGAGATGAGCGTGCAACCCCAGAGTCAGTCACGACTGGAGCTAATGGTCAGGGGTCCCTTTACCCTTTACCTTTAGAACAGCTTACAAATGTCAGTGATAAGACAAATCCTGCCTCAGACTTACAACCTAAAAGACATAGGGCAAAAGGTAACGGGATTGTCATGGAGGAAGGAAATGCAAACTTGGGCAATATTTCTTAGATGCAGAAATTTGTAATGGCCAGCTGGAATAGGACACTTGTGTTTCCAGAATACAGAGGTGAACAAGAATGGCTTTGTTTTGCTTGCTCTGGCCACCTCAATTTTGGAAGGTGGCTACCAAATCCAGGGACATCTAGGCAATGGCATACTCTTTTTGGAACTCCTAAGACAGGAAGGCTTGACTAATTTGATCTTTGGAAATTCCTGTACAAAATGGCCTGATCACTATCTCTCAGACTAAAGTGTGGGTTGGAACTCGGCCATCCACTGGATTTCACACTACTCCAAATGTTGCAATATAACTCTTGGCAGTTTGAACATGTCAACATAAATACATATTTTTGAGATTTTTTTTATTAATAATTAATAGAAAAGTGCAACATTTTTGAAGCCAGAATCATCAGCGTCAAATAAGATAAATGGCAATGTTTGGATTACATTAAATAAAATGGAAACCATCAACATTTGTCACTAGAGAGCAGGGATAAATGGTATCACTTAATGCCAAGACCAGATATGGGGAACATTTTTCATCCCAAGGGCCGTATTCTAGTGCTTGGTAGGGCCAATGGCAAAAACTGGGATGGGCAATGGATGTAAATTTTACCTTTGTTCAGTAGGCTCTACACATTATTCCATTATGAGAGCTTGAAACCACATTCAATCCAAGCAAAATACTCAAAGTGGATGTGAAGCAAGGTTGGTGAAGGCAATAGCCTGGGGACAGTTCTGAGGACCACACAGCAAGGCCTGTAGGGCCACATTTGACCCTGTCTCTAAGGTTCCTCTCCCTTGGTTTTGATCACTGCTTGCCTCCCCCCACCTGTTTGCTTCTGAAAATGGATAATTCATTTAGAATAATTGTGTTCATATATAAATATTTGTTTCTCATTTTGTTTCTGTTTTGGCTCCCCCCCCCCCCCCCATTACTGCACTTGACTAGTTTAGATTGAACTGGCAATAGGTTGCATCAAGCAAACAACCTTATGAATAAAAGACTAATTTCTCTCAATATTGTGAGCAGAATACCAGAGGTTTAAGGATTTGGCGGTCTTATGTTTGTTAATGAGTATACTGATTGTGGGTGTTTCTCTTCCGTGTCGTGTGAGCACTTTTCTGTGCATATTGTGTTTCTTCAGCAGACGATCTTAGAAATTCATCCAAACCAGTTCCACATCACAGACACGTATAATAAGAAAATGATTAATGTTTGTGAAAGCCCATGAAAAGAATCTGACTGAAATGTCTCCATAATGATGTAATAGCATTGATAATGAGAAATGTTTTAGCCAAGTTTATTGCAGACTGAGCAAGGAGGATGAAATGGCCAGAGATCAAACCAAGGATGTATTCAAAATATAGCAATATTTTGAGAAAGATGGTTTCAAATGGACTTGATTGAAAAGTTGGCTATGCACTTGACCACTTTGAGGTATTTCTATTCATTTTAATCAGCCAATTTGTTAAATATAAAGAAAATATTCAAGAGTTGCTTTGTCATCCCAATTGCAGCAGATTTGGTACAGGCCAGGTTCAAGGGTCTTGTGCTAATACACAAAGTGCTAAACAACTTGAGCCCAACATGCCTTACAGACCATCTAGTTTTTGCTTAGACAGACCTTTACAATATGATTTTTCTTTTTACCAGTTAGGTATTTATTAATATTTATTGACATTCTATTTATGCTTTTATGGATCTTTTGTTTATTTCATCATTATGTGGTACATCCTGTTTTGCTATATTTTTTCAAGAAATTATAAATAAAGGAGCATCATTCTAACAAGAGGAAGAATCACACAAGGACCTATGTGCTTTGCTTAAGGCATGAGGCAGAACTGGTAACCTCCAAGACTTAGAATCACCCATTGCTCCTCCATCCCAGAACCTTAGGTGAAGTCTGATACCTGCAAGCACCAGGTGAAGATGAATCTAGTCTGCAAGTGCCATTTCCATAATGAGTCTAAGTGCAGAACTCAAGGCATCAACACTCAACCTTCTTTTTATATCACCCTGCACCGCTCCAAATCTCCCAACAACCTGCTGAAGTCTGACAGATTTTTTGAAAACTCAATAACTTGCTGATTGTCTTGTGACTTTTTGGTTGCTCCTAATAATGTTGATGGCCAACTGTGGATTTTGATTATTCTTTTCTATACCTGAAGGAGCATCTCCACCCCCATCATCCGGCCCGGACATGGAGGTCCAGCTCTGAGGGCCTCCTGACGGTTCCCTCACTGCAAGAAGTGAGGTTACAGGGAACCAGGCAGAGG
This sequence comes from Podarcis pityusensis, assembly GCF_964106645.2. Lineage (NCBI taxonomy): Eukaryota > Metazoa > Chordata > Lepidosauria > Squamata > Lacertidae > Podarcis > Podarcis pityusensis. Next base: position 60,306,988 of record NC_138032.1, read on the forward strand.
GCCTTCTCAGTAGTGGTTGCCCACCCTGTGCCCACCGTCCCATCAGATGTCAAGGAAATAAACAACTACCTGACTTTTAGAAGACATCTGAAGGCAGCCCTATTTAAGGAAGTTTTTAATGTTTGATGTTGCTTTTTTATTATTGTTATTGGTGTGGCTGGGGAAACCCAGTCAGATGGGCAGAGTATAAATAGAAAATTATTATTATATTATTATTTTTCTTATAGACCATAAGGACCTAAGAAGAGCCTGCAAGATCAGGCCAACGGCTCATCTAGTCCAGCACCCTCTTCTTACTATGCCAGTGGCCAGTTAAATGCCTTTAGGAAACCCACAAGCAGGACTCAAGCACAAGAGCACTCTCCCCATACTCACCGTGGTTTCCAGCAACTGGTATTCAGAAGCATTACTGCCTCTGACCATGGAGGCAGAGCATAGCCATCACAGCTAGAAGTCATTAATAGTCTTCTCCTCCAGGAATGTGTCCAATCCTTAAAAAAAATAAAAATCCATCCAATTTGGTGGCCATCACTGCCTCCTGTGGGAATGAAGTTCATGGTTTATGCACTATATGACGATGTACTGATGTGTCCTCAAGCTTCTAACATTCAGCTTTGTTTGCTAGCCATGAATTCTAGCATTATGAGAAAGGAAGAAACACATTTCTCTATCCATGTTTTGTAACTTTCTGTCATTTCACCTCTTACTCACCTTTTCTCTAAGCTAAAAAGTCCTGAACTCTGCAACCTTTCCTCATGGGAAGCTTGTTCCATCCCCTTGATCACTTTGGATAAAGCAGACCAACTTGACTGCTTTGGCAATTTTATTTTATTTTTAATTTAAAAAGATGACGCAAACCTTCACGAGGGTATGTAGGAACAGAGTCTTTCAAGGTCAGATTTTAGCAAAATAGTTCACCCAAACTGCCCGGATTAACCATTGAGAACACTACCAAACTTTGTGGGCTGACACTCAGAGGAAAAAAAAAAAATCCCACCAGAGATGCTTTTATTTCCAGAAAGGTCATAAATCTCTGAGGGCACAATCCACTTGAAAGTCTCCTGAGTTCTGCTCTTGTTCTGCCCGTTAAGTTAAATGCACCTTGCACAGGAGAACTTCCTGGTGATTTATGGATTTGGGAATCTACAGTGATCACAGTTTTTAAATATTTTATTTAAACTGCCTTGGTTTTAGAAATTTCATTCTCAGTGACCAATCGAATGTTTGCAACAAAGGAGTAAATGGTTGTGATCCAGAAACAATTCACCCTACATAACAAGAACAAGGTTTCCAGTGTTATATTGTCCGGTAATCAAATTTCAAAGTTGTCAAATCCAATCTTTCACCTTGATCGCCGACCAGCTGAGAAGACAATGAACTTGCCTTATTCTCAGCCAGTTGTCAAAATGTATCATTTAAAGCCAGGATTTGGAGTCATTACTAGATTATTTTTATTTATTGGTAGCAAAGCTGAAGTGGGCAGCATATTTAAAAAACAAATAAAAATAATAATTCATGGGATTCAAATGAAAACAGGGCCCAATCTTAAGTGTTAGGGAAAGCCTGGGCAAAAAGTGTTTCCTTTACAAGACTTCTGTAAGAAATGATGGCTGCTGCTTCACATATGGACAAGAGAAGGGCATTTGCTAGTACAGAGGGAAAGGGAAAAAATGCCTGTTTTCCGGTCACCATCCTATGATATTCTGTAGGGTACCATAGGTAGAATTTCCCCAGATGATTTAGGCAATCGTAAGTTGTAGGGACTGAAAGCACTGAGCAGGTGGATACTTTTTAAAACCAATTAAGACAGGGATGTTTAAAGCATAGCAACCCGGTTCTGAGTGCCCTTCACTCAATGAGAAGCACTTGAGAAGTCTGCCTGATTAGGGGTTTCAGTATTATATGTCCGTTATCAGCTAACAGGCATTTTCAATACAAATTTCATTCCTGATATGATTATCTTTCTGCGAGAGAGTAGATGGCAAGCGGTCCTGCCATGTTTTGCCCTTGGGGCTCTATCTGATTACAGAGAATGTCAACTGGAGTGATTCGTGCTGAATTTAAGTCACTTTGCCTTCTTTAATATGGACATCCTCGTGCTGTGTGTGCTGTATGGCATTACCAATTGGATGTACTTTGCCCAGAGGCCCTTCTTTGTGTGTGTCCTCTCCAAGAGATGTTAGGAGGGTGTCAGTAAGTGAGCAGACCTTAACTGTGGTAATTCCCAGTTATGGATCATGGAATGCTTTTCTCAGGGGAGATCACTTGATGATGATTCTGTCATCAATTCAGCACCGAGCAAAACCATTTCCCATTTCCTGAGCATGTAGATTGTAATAATCCTTGACTTATACTGACTGTTCCTGGTGTTCACTGCAGGTCCAGGCACAGTGGAGCCAGAGGCAGGGTGAAAGCACACACAATCATACAACAGAAGAAACAGAACAGCAAGCGGGAATGAAATAAGGCCACAACTTGAATGATGTAGGCTTTGGGTGCATATCTCAAGATCAACCAACCCGTCTGCTGGTTGAGGGTTAAATGGGGTTGACCAATGTTTAGGGTCACACTGCAACATGCATAACATCTGTGAGACCTGCCAAGGTCACCAAGTGGCAGCTGCCAAGGCCCATTCAACCCAGAGATGGATACCTGGACATGAAGCCTTCCTTCAGGCTTAAGGAGATATCCTTTTGCAGCAGAGTGGGATGGGTCCACTCCCTGCCCACATTGAATAAGGATCCAGCCCAATGCCTTTTCGGGGGGGGGGGGATTGTGATGATTAGACAGATTGATCTGCAATGAAAATTCCTCCCTGGCCCCAAATATGGCAACTGATGCAATCCATAGCAAGGTCTAGCGAGGGCATGCCATCCCAAATGTCAGAAAGCCCGTAATCCCTGAAATGGGGATGGTGGGATCCAGTGCCGTCTGATGCCCAGGTCCCCGCACAACCATCCTTATATGGTGAGAGAACAGAACAGAGGGAAAAGGTTTCCTTTCAGGTCCGTTTCCAAGTCCCGCCCCACATATGCCCATGATTGGCCAAAAAGCCATGCAGGTGTATCCTCAGCAGTTGGCACGACAAGAGGGAGCAAAGGCATCTTCTCCCACTGTGCCAAAGCTGAGAATGGAGCGGGACTCAAGCCCCTGCCATGGCTGCACCAGTGTCACAACAGCTGCTTCTGGTGAGGTGTGGCAGGAACAGGCATTCTGAATAGAGGGGAATATTCTTGTTTTGGTTTATTTTGGGTGAAACTTTGAATATATTTGTATTGGTACAGTGGTACCTTGGTTCTCAAACTTAATCTGTTCTGGAAGTCTATTCAAAACCAAAGCGTTCCAAAACTAAGGCGCCCTTTACCATAGTAAGTAATGCAAAATGGATTAATCCGTTCCAGACTTTTAAAAACAACCTCTAAAACAGCAATTTAACATGAATTTTACTATCTAACGCGACTATTGATTCATAAAATGAAAGCAATAAACAATGTACTACAGTCACACAATCAATCAACCAGTAGCTGAACTGGGTTCCACACAGCCACAAAAACAAAACAAAAAAGCCGCAAAAATACAAACACAAAATAAATAGCAGAAACAGACAGACCTCAGCGTAACACTCAAAACAGAAGTGTGGGACTCAAAACAGAATTTTGGCATTCAAATTGGAAGCGTAACACTCAAAACGGAGCACGTTCAGCTCCCAAAAAAAGTTCGCAAACCGGAACACTTAATTCTGGGTTTGCAGTGTTTGGGTTCCAGGTTGTTCGAGCACCAAGGCATTTGAGAACCAAGGTACCACTGTACATGCCACCCCAGTCTCCGAGTGGTGAGAGACTCCAGGAATTCTAAGCACTTACGCAGGGTTTGGTTTCTTTGGGTCAGAAGACACACAAACACTTGAAACACTACAGTTTTACAGTCTTACAAAGATGCCTTGCTTTGATTTCAATTTTTTTATGAAGCATGTGCTGGAAATTCTACTTGTTGTCTAATACAGTAGTACAAATGAAGTAAGTGACATTTAGCATTTTCCACTGCATGGAACTTTTCGCTACATCAGCAACTGCTGGTGAATAACCCCCTACCCCAGCTTCCGTTATTTCACTTAGTAGAGCAGCTCTGAATGTCAGGACAGAATTAGACAATTAGGCTTTCTCTGAAAGGTGAGCAAGTAATATGTACAGCAAATGCAAGCACTTGTATTTTTATTCCCATGAGTCCATTGCGCTTCTGAAAACCTACCGATGCAGTAATCTTAAATATCAATGAGAGGTGGGGGTGCGGAGGAAACGGAACAAGGATGAGACATAAGAAAGCAAGTATCCTATTTTGTCTCTTTATTCTATGTTCATCATCATGTTATGATGGCCAGGCAGCTGTTCTGTCTTTAAGGTAGAACACTTTCCCTCTGACCAGTACAGTTATATCAAGATTGGTATAATAACTATTCCTTTCCTAAATATTTATGCTACAGAATTTGACCACAACATTTCTGCACACATAATAATGCTACAGTAAGCATGCTGAATTTCCCATATCCTGCTGATTTACTTAGGGGTCTATGTTGGTGTGTGCTAATGTTGAAAGTTTGGGACTGCTCTGTTTAAGTCTAAACATACCTAAGAATAGATAAATCATGAACACATTTTAGTTTATAATATAAATCACTGTTTTGAACTGAGAAGGAAACCAAAGGATAAAAGATATCAGTCCAGGAGATACAAAACAAGTTGGGTTTGATAGGAAAATGTGGGCTGAGCCAAATTTTCAAGCATGCCTAATCCTACCCTATTGCACACCTTAAATGTGGACCCACAGCTCCACAACATGGTGGTTCCTGAAGCTAAATGTTTGATGTGTGGTTTTAGTGCCCAAAGTCATTGCGCATATTCTAACACTGGGTCAATGAAAATAGTAGTGTATTCATCAGTTTAACAATAAGCACACAGGGTGAGCTGCTTCCATTGCATTGCAATGTGATGTGGTCTCCTGCCAAATAACATTTGATCTATTATCATCAAAATGTGCATTACCCAACAACAGTATGCACATTTCTAATTCCCCCGAGACATTGGCTTCATAGCTCCTGCAGTCTTCTGATTTAAGAAGCCACTGAAGAACTTTCACAGTCATTGCTTCTGAATAATTCAATAATCACCCAATATGTCTTCCAAAGGTTTCACTGTACTTTAAGGTTTGCACAAATGCTGCAGCTCCCTTGACAGATTATTTCAGGGGAATGGATACGAAATATATATATATATATATATATATATATATATATATATATATATATATATAATGTAATGAGAAGACAATTTAAAATGTAGTAATTCTCAGAATGAAAGCATAATGGCTGAATTGTAACTGGAATCAGATTATGTATAAAGGAACAGGAGAAATGTTATGAATTATGGAGCAAAGCATGGGAGCTTCCTACACTAAGTGAAAAGCAACAGCTGAGTGCTTGGAACCTTTTTTTAAAAGCAGCCCACGTAATTAGGAGTGTGTCTCCTTTTCACCTAACATCTTGGCCTGGATGGTCCTGAATCTTAACATGAAAGCATACCCTCTCCAGGAGAAAGGACTTTGCCTGTGGGAGAAAGAGAAGGTTCACGAAGCATGCTGAGGTTGAGTGGAAAAAGAAATTATTTGAGCTGGCATCATACTGGGTGTAAGATATTTTTTGTTGCAAGGGAGGCACTTCAAATTGGAAATAAGCTGTTCGATGAAAATCCAGGGCCATACACAAAGGCGGCTAAAATAAAATAAAATAGAACCCATTTTCTTCTTTGGCTACCTTTTACACCACAGGAAGCCAGGACGCAACAGTCTGTGACGAACAGAGAAGGAATCCCACCCCCTTTGTAGGTTCCTCCTCTTTTCTTGGTGTGTAAATATTATTGTAAATTGGATGTTAGTTGTTTCTGCAGAGCCCAAGATTTCTCAAAATCAGGATAGATTGCCGCTACTAACAAAGTACCTAGGGATTTATTTTCTTCCTGACCTGTAACTGTTGAGGAAGCTACTGATAGAACTATCCAGTTCAGAAGTAGACAGCCAATGTTTGGAAGCAGAGCCTAAAGGCATCATGGGCAGAATGTGCACTGCAAGAGAGTTAGGAGCTTGGGGTCACTATAGGATAAGCAAAAATTGAACCCTGATAACGAACAAAGTTTTGAAAAAGAGTGCACGCTCTGAATGCAGCGAGCAGTTGAATTGAGCAAGATTATTCTGCACATAAATATAAATACTTCAGAAACTTTTGGGGGGGTTTTCTCACCAGGTTGCTGCTATCTGCTTCTGTTTCTGCACTGAATACTCTGGCAAAGGTTTACACCATTATCCCTACTCCATTATCCCCATGTGATTTCACAAGGAGTGCCGACAGAAGGACTTTGTCCTTATGTTACCCTGTTCGTGGCTTTAGGAGAAATGATAATACCAATGATGACGATGATAGAAAGAATGAAGAAAACGCTTTTCTCACAAAGGTGAACTCAAAACAAATGACAGAATGAAACCATAAAAACAAGAGTAAAAACAACCTAAGATTCTAAACCAGAAACAAAAAATAGCATGGAAATAGGAGCAGCTAGGAAAAACAACAGTAAAGAATAGGACTGGGGAAATGTGAGTATTAAGCTCTTTCGCATTTTAGCAGTGGCGTAGCGTGGGGGGTGCAGGGGGGGCCGGCCGCACCGAGCGCAACATCTAGGGGGGGCGGAAGATACTCGAGTGCTAAAATCCACGAGTTAGGGGGCGCAAATTACTTGCCTTGCCCCGGGTGCTGACAACCCACGCTACGCCACTGCATTTTAGGGAACAATTTCAACCCTCCAAATATATAGCACAACCTTCAACTCATCCTGTGGGTTGTTTTGACAATTTTTTTGCCACAGATAAAATTTCCATGCTACAGAAACATTCGCAGCAGGATGTTAGAGGGTTATTTTCTGTTCTTTAAAATGCCCACTGCAATACAAGCAGACATCCTTCTTCTAGCCCAAAGAAAATGCATGGAATTAGTGACTGGTTTCTATTTCAGATTGTAGAACAACAGATTCTGCATCTGCACAGGTGCTTCTTTTCAGATACTTTTGGATATCACAATTTGTTTGCATCTGTCTCCAACTCTCATGCGTTAATTCTAATGTGAGATGAGAAGTCTCTTGACTAACGCAACAGAATATAGAACTAGGTAAGGGGTGCCAGAGCATACGGCCACCCAAAATCAGTGGGTATATGACATATTTATCTTGTTTGGAATCTTTGGGGAAGTATCTCTTTGACAAAGTATCTGATTTGTATGCAGAGGCTCCCAGGTTCAGTCACCTAGCATCTCCACACAGGGTGGAAATCTCTCCTGTCTGAAATCCTAAAGAGACTCCACCAGTCACTGGAGACAATACTGAGATACTGATTCTAACCCCCCACCCTGTTTGCTGCCACTACCACCCTGGGAAGGCCTTAGAGTAACGTGCAAAGGAGAGAATGTTTTGCTGCTTGGGAGTGATTGAGAAACTAGCACAAGAATTGGGAAGGAGAAGCTGCACATAGAAGCAGCAGCAGCAGCAGCTGTGATGTGGCAGTGGTGTCCTGCTCCAGCCTCCACCAGTGAGGTACAATGGTACCTCAGGTTAAGAACGTAATTCGTTATGGAGGTCTGTTCTTAACCTGAAACTGTTCTTAACCTGAGGTACCACTTTAGCTAATGGGGCCTCCCGCTGCCACCGCGCCGCCAGAGCACAATTTCTGTTTTCATCCTGAAGCAAAGTTCTTAACCCGAGGTACTATTTCTGGGTTAGCGGAGTCTGTAACCTGAAGCGTCTGTAACCTGAGGTACCACTGTATTTAAATGTTTTGGCAGTAGCACCCCCTCCTAGCAGGAAAGGAAAAAGCTGTGTCAGGTACATGCAATCAGAGAAGCAGCAGAAACATAAAGGGCAGAGGGGAAGAGACTTAAATCAAACCCCCACCCCTTGCCATTGCAGTCTTTAAGAATTGTACTGGAATATGATTGGGCAGGGGCATGAGAGATCATCTGTTGCAAGCCTTAAGAAAGCTGCTTGCTATTCCCTGCACTGACTGACTGAGCAGAAAATATTTTATCATATCTGGTTTACATATTTTAACCGACTGATATCAGTTGACGTGTTTAGATGACCGATAGCGTATTTCATAGTGAATTTAAAATGTGCTAATGATCATATTATCAAAATGAATTATTTTCATCACCATACTATGTTTTGAAATGAATTGGCATTCGACTGCTATAGTAATGATGTATCGATATGTATTTTTGCTGTTCTGCTGTGAGCCATTGGGGGCACATTGATGCGGAAAAATGGCATGCAAATTGAAACAACGTATAAATGAATAATTTGATGCCAAATACGGTAAAGGTTTTAAGGCATAATTTTGAAACATGCTCTTTTTATGATTTACAGCAGTAGTAGTTAGTGTGTGAGTTCCATTTGATCATATATGTATTCTCTCTGACTGTTCATACTGTTAAAGGTTCTATGTGACTTAAATGTTTGCACACTGTACATGAAAGGTGATTCAGTACAATGTAAGATATACTTTATTTAAAGCAACACAGTTGCTTTCATACAAAAAAAAAGTTGCCTGTGGGTAGTTTAAGGATTGTAATGGTGACCTTAGCCACTTGTAATTTTTTACTTGTAATTTAAATTATTGAATTAGTTATCCTTAGCTCAGAATTACACTTTTAAATCAAAGGTGGAATCCAATGCATTTGTAATTGGTTACAAAAAAAATTACATTAGCAGAACCCAGGGAGGGAAGCGAAAACGCACTTTAAAATTTCCACAGCTCAGGCAAGCTCCAATCTTTAATAGAATTCACCTGCAGCAGTGGCTGTTTTCAACTAATTAAAACTCTCAATTATGCTTTTTAATTAAGAGTTTAAGCAAAAGGAAGAAACTTGTCTGCTGAAATTCATGCTGACAAGAATCTCAATAGTAGAGACTTGGAGGAGGATAGAGCAACAAGGGAGAAAGTGGTCTAAAAAGAGACCTTTGGAATACAATTAAAACTGGAACCCAGTACAAAAATGGGATTAGATTACTTTCCTGAGCTCTCTTTCCTTCTTTTATTTATTTAATTATGGGGTGGGGTCTCACCAGTAACAAGCAGCAAGCCTTGGAGAATGGAAATGGGGGGGGGGGGATATTTTTCATTGTCAGTGAAACTGTATACACTGGTACCTTGGGTTAAGAACTTAATTCGTTCTGGAGGTCTGTTCTTAACCTGAAACTGTTCTTAACCTGACACACCACTTTAGCTGATGGGACCTCCTGCTGCAGCCGCACCGCCAGAGCACAATTTCTGTTCTCATCCTGAAGCAAAGTTCTTAACCTGAGGTACTATTTCTGGGTTAGCGGAATCTGTAACCTGAAGCATATGTAACCTGAAGCGTATGTAACCCGAGGTACCACTGTACAACTAACAGTGCAATCCTATTCAAGTGTATTTAGAAGTGAACCCCTGTGGTGTCCAATGATGCTTATTCCCAGGTATTTTATTTATTTAAAAGCATTTATAAACCTCTCATTTTTTTTAAAAAAAAAATATCTCTAAGTGGTGTACAACGTAATAACCACAAACCATTTCTTGAAAACAAAACATAAAACCAGCAAAATAATAGTATACAAAGCATATGAAAATAAAGAAAAAACAGACATTAGAGGCATGGGTCAAGGAAAGCGTGGGCAAAAAGATGTGAAAGGTAGCTTGCTGCAACAAAAAGTTAAGTAGGTATAGGATTGCAGTATACAAGTGCACTATAGGATTATTCCGACATTTGATGGCCAGAAGGACTCATTAATGAACTAGCTGTATCTACTGGAATCCTCAGCCCCCAAGGCCTCGTGTTTCACCAAGTTGACGGCATATTCAGAGAGTGCCACACCTCAAGCCAGAGGACTTCTCCTTTGGGTTTCCTTCCTTGCCAAGGAGCAGGGCTTGGGAGTAGTGATCACACCCAGCAAGCCTATCAGGCAGGGATAGAGAACCTTCCAATTCCCATCAGCCCCAAACAACAGATCCATGATCAGGTCCGTATAGTTAAAGCCATGGTTTTCCCAGTAGTGATGTATGGAAGTGAGAGCTGGACCATAAAGAAGGCTGATTGCCGAAGAATTGATGCTTTTGAATTATGGTGCTGGAGGAGACTCTTGAGAGTCCCATGGACTGCAAGAAGATCAAACCTACCCATTCTTAAGGAAATCAGCCCTGAGTGCTCACTGGAAGGGCAGATTGTGAAGCTGAGGCTCCAGTACTTTGGCCACCTCATGAGAAGAGAAGACTCCCGGGAAAAGACCCCGATGTTGGGAAATATTGAGGGCACAAGGAGAAGGGGACGACAGAGGACGAGATGGTTGGAGAGTGTTCTTGAAGATACAAACATGAGTTTGACCAAACTGTGGGAGGCAGTGGAAGACAGGAGGGCCTGGCGTGCTCTGGTCCATGGGGTCATGAAGAGTCGGACACGACTAAACGACTAAACAACAACATGATCAGGGAGTATGGCAACTGGAGACCAACAGCATCCAGAGATCACAGGTTCCACACTCCTGCTGTAAGGGCTTGATTGAGATCTATCACTTGTCAGATCAAGTTAGCCATACCTATTTGGGGTACTAAGTGGCCTGTCTTTGCCTACCCATTGTGCTCTTTGAATGTCATTAAAAAGCCAGGCCATTCACAGCTCTGCTTCGTCCGTGAGATCAAGGTCAGGGGATGCTTGGGGAAAGGTAAATCACTGGCAGAAGGAGGGTTAAGCTCACCCACGCTTTCCCTATAAATTGGATCCCATCCCCTTCTTTAGGGACATAGCACATAGGAAGACAGGAAGCGACTGTATACTGAGCCTGACCACTGATCCATCTAGCTCTGCATTGTCTACCCTAGTAGTGGCTCTCCAGGGTTTCAGGCAGAGTTCTCTCCCAGCCCTACTTGGAGATGCTGGGGAATGAATTTGGGACCTTCTGCATGCAAGGCAGGTGTCCCAAGGCAGCTACAACCCTTCTTTTTGTGCAATTGGCACAGTTCCATGTTAAAGCGTACAGAATCACTGCCATCACACCTAGCTGCTCTTTGGTGACAAATGTCAATGAATAAAGTAAAGATTCTGGTTGTTGCAGGACTTTGGAAAGGCTGGCATATTGAACACTATCCCATCTCTGCTTCTTTTGAAAGGGTGATTAGAGCCTAGAAAGCATAATGCTGAAGATTTTCAAAGACTGCCTCTTGCCTGGTCATGATTTCCCAGAATGAACCCTCACCATCTGGACCTGTTATTAGTGGGTTAGTAGTAATGCCACCATAATGATATCTTACTCAATATTAAAAGCCAGCTGGCAAAACATATTTTGAAGTGTCAGGCTCTGTAATAAGTTGTGATGAACTTTTCAGAAGAAAATTGGCCATAAACAAATAATTTATATAGGTAACAGGGACACACTCACTGCATCATGCCTTTTCCCTAAATGATAATGCTCTTAGGAATAATAATAATAATAATAATAATAATAATAATAATAATAGCTGCATTAGTAGTTGGAATGGCTTTTGGAAAAAGCAGATATGACCATTGGTCATGCTTGCTGGGACAGATGGGAACTGTAGTCTTACGCATATGGGGGGAAGCAAAAATTCAACACACTGCTATCATGCTCCTCCTAGAAATGTAACCCCCCCCCCTTATATACAGAACATAGGCTAGTAATTTATGTTTCATATCTGTTTGCTTTCTGCAGTTCTTGCTCATTTATTTTGCTCGGTGTATGAGTTCAAAGGATGAGCTGTGAATGAGGCACTGCATTATTTGGGAAAGAAAAGGAAATGGTTGAAAAATAGCTATAATTATCTGTCATACACACACACCCCTCTTAACTTTAAACATCCACACCAAGTACACACCTCCTTCCTAATTAATAAAGGATCAAGAAAGGTGGGTAGGCAGCCTTTAAAACTGATCTAGTCCCACAGGACATTGCGCTCTACTGTGAAATCAAGTGTTGAGAATCAAAATGTGAAACCAAGTTAAGTAGAATTTTGCCAGGCATACTTGAGATTGAAAGGCACTGTGCACAAATGTGACAATATGTCTCTCCTTTTATATATGCATGGACTTTCTTTCCCTTAGTATGCTCATTTTAAAATTATACTTAGTTTTTTAAAAGCTTGTGCACCTATCACTCTATCACTTCATTTCCCCGCTTTATGCTCTGAAGACCTCTTCATTCCTCTGATACTAATCTGTTCACTAGACCAAAGATTGTATGAGTTATCTTAAGTCTCTGTCCTCCCCCCCCCCTCCACCCCAGCCTCTTATCCTTGGAACTCTTTGCCTCCAGATATTCATTTGTTTCAGTGTATCTATTTCCTCCATTGTCATTCCTTACTATTGGTTCCTTTATTATTATTATTTAGAATGTAACCCTGCAGGCATGGTATTGGTCATTGCTATATACAGTTCCTGGATTTTAGACAATTGTTCAGGTATAATGAGTAGTTCTAGCAGCTAGCAAAATATCCAACAATTAGGTTTGTGCAGTTACAGGTAGGTAGCCATGTTAGTCTACTGTTGTGTGTCGAGGTCCCCAAGCCACCCCAAATAAACTCACACTTCACACAGCAATTTTGTTTAAGGTTTTCGGCATGATTTCAGCCACAACTTTATTCAAATACACACATGTGAGTGGTTGCTTAGGCATTGGTTATGATTATCTGTCCTTGCCCCAGGGACAGAACTGACTTCCGGATTCCAGCGAAAGCCAGTCAGGGAAAACAATATTGGGGAGAAATGAATCTGGGCATCAATCACTCCTTTCTCACCCACATGCTCCCAGGGGCTTGCATGGTCCAAGCCTGATGCCAGGGACTTGGACGAAAGAATGGCAAGCCCCTGGATTCCTTTAACAGAATTCCCTTGCAGCACCACCATTGGAGGGGTAGGCACATACCCCTCCACCAACCAATTTTTTAACCAATGCCTAACCGCAAACCTTACAAGTTGTGACGATTTGCTACGCAGTAGGCAAAAACCAAATGGCTCCAGCTAATCAGCCAAATGGACAAAATTCCTATCAGGCCCCTGCCCCCAAAGCAGGCGACCCCATGACAGGCATAGCAAGGTCAAAGCGCAGAACACCCGCCCCCCCAATTTAGGGAAGGTGGGCTGGTGATCCTGTGCACGCAGCCCAAGAGGATGCCCAAAGCTGTGTGTCCAGTATTTAAAACCTTTGACCCCTCCTCCAAATTGGCAACATCAAAGTCTCCCCAGAGACTCAAACTATCCAATCACTGCCTGTGGCCATCCAAACATAACTGCCCAGCAACAGTGGGGGGGCCTGCTGGCCCCCACCGCAACACGTGCTCTCTGTTAGGGAGAACACGCTTAGTCAAAACAAAACAAAACAAAATCCTTCCAGTAGCACCTTAGAGACCAACTAAGTTTGTTCTTGGTATGAGCTTTTGTGTGCATGCACACTTCTTCAGATACACTGAAACAGAAGTCACTAGACCCTTATATATAGTGAGAGGTGGGGAGGGGTATTACTCAGAAGGGTGGTGGGAATGGGTGAATGGCTGATAGGTGTGGTAAACCTGTTGACGACTGTTAACAACTGCCATTGGTCTTATAGGAAAAAGCAAGGGGTAAGATGCCATGTGCAGTGCCATTCTTATGCATGTCTACTCAGAGGTAAGTTCCACCAACAGAACTTATTCCCAGGTACGTGTGTGCATATGATTGAAGCTATAAGTGCTTCATTTTGTCTGGGTTGTGTCTATTGTATTGCTTTAGTGCCTAAAGTAATTTAAAAAATGGTTTGAATAACTGCAAAAATGTAGTTTTTAATTATTTTGATTATGTAATTTCTATACTGCTTAAAAATACAGTGAAGCAGTATACAAAAAACTGAAGCAATTCATTATCCTTCTGACACAGAAGGATCCTTCATTATCCAAGCAAACTCTGAGCTCACCCACAAAAATCTCACAACGAGAAGAGTTCCTGGAAACAGCGTACATCGCCCTAGTCTCTCACTCTAGATTTGCTTCTTATGGGCAGGCCCAAGGTAGATGGTACTTCCTCAGGCTGTGTCCCATTCAGCTGCACTTTCCATACTGAGTTCCAGGTGCAGCAAGTTTGCCCGAATCCAACACAGACAAAATCTACAGGCTCAAGCATGCCTAAATCTGTCACATTTATGTTCAATAGCTATTTGCATTTCTACCACAGAGGTTATTCTAAATAAAAACAGTGGTTGTTCTAAAATACTTCAGATATCTAACATTAAAATCAAAATGTGAAGTCAGATATAGAAATGAAATATTCATGTCAGATATAGCCTAGTCCTGGCGATCCATGCTCTGGTGACCCTCCAATTGGATTACAATGCATTATACATTGGGCTGCCCTTAAGGATGACCTAGAAACTTCAGTTAGTGCAGAATTGTTGTGAGAATTTTGATAGATACAGCATGCCACCCCAATTTCTGAGTGCTGTAAGATTCTAGGGGCTCTAGACACTTACTCAGGGTACCATGTTTCCTTTGGGAAATGAGGCACAGTGGAGACTGTGGTGTTTTATGATATATGATTTATTTGCACACATATACAATCTGAGCCTGGGATGCGGGTGGCACTGTGGGTTAAACCACAGAGCCGAGGACTTGCCGATCAGAAGGTCGGCGGTTTGAATCCCCGCAACGAGGTGAGCTCCCATTGCTCGGTCCCAGCTCTTGCCAACCTAGCAATTCAAAAGCACATCGAAGTGCAAGTAGATAAATAGGTACCGCTCCGGCAGGAAGGTAAACGGCGTTTCCATGCGCTGCTCTGGTTCGCCAGAAGCGGCTTAGTCATGCTGGCCACATGACCTGGAAGCTGTACGCCGGCTCCCTCGGCCAATAAAGCGAGATGACCGCTGCAACCCCAGAGTTGTCCACAACTGGACACCCAAAAGGGTCTTGTTTCCTCCATAGCCACAGCCTTGGATTAAAGCAGAAATCAGTCATGGTTCTCTCAGTCCTTCCAGCCTGCAGCCTTTTTTCCTCTTGGTCATATCACAGCCAACTCTGCCCTCAGAGTCAGGCTTTTTCCCTCTAATTGTCTTAAGAGCTGGAGGAGGGGCCCCACCCATCTGGCACACAATTGTCTTTTCTTTGTCCTCTTATTGGCCTATCACCAATGCCATCACTTCATCAGGAAGCACGCCTGGCTTGATTAGCTTTCTGCAGTTGCTAGAATGATAGGAGTCTGGTCCAGTAATAATAATAATAATAATAATAATAATAATAATAATAATAATAATAATTTATTACTTATACCCCACCCATCTGGCTGGGTTTCCTCAGCCACTCTGGGCGGCTTCCAACAGGAGATTAAAAAAACATTAAAACATAACAGTACTATATGCCTGTTTTGAAAGACCTTTACTGTTTGCTTTGCTGCATGAGAGCCCAATTTGAAATGCTGCTTCATAGTTTTAAAGCACTCCATTACATGGGACCAAATATCAGAAGAAACACCTCTTCTTAAGATCTTCTTTACATGTACCCTCTTTAGTAGAGGTACATTATGCATCTAAGAGCATAATAACTTTAGAACAGTGGAAGCTGGTGAAACCTAAACCTTCTGGGGGTGCCTAGAAGGTCACATGGCGTTCTCTAAGTGCCTGCACTTACGTTTCAACAGAAGTCCCCAGAATTATCTTTTTCTCCTTCAAGTCCCTCACCCCTTATTGACACCCCTTATTCTGGTATAAGTGGGTGGTATTCATTGGTAGTTCTACTCAGTGTAGATCCCCTGAAGTTTATTTATTTCAATATACACCACTTGATTGTAAAACAAAAACTAAGAGTGGTTAAGTAGACTTGAATCACTTAGGTTCATTAATTTCATGGAGCTCCTTCTGAGAAAAATACTAAGATAAATACTCCAAATAAAAAGCTGCAAATAATTCATAGAAAACTGTATAGGATAGCAGCAAATTTGTGAAATCCAAAGGTTAAATACATCCCAACCTGCCCATTAATCTGAATCAGGTCAGGATACACTGGAATTCACAGATACTGAATTCCTCAAGCAACTTCAGTAGTGGGGATGTTTGCTTTTAAGTTCTCTTTTATGAGTGAAAATAGAAAAAAGGAAGATAACTCGGGCTACAACTATCTTAGCATTAAGTAGTGATCTGCCAGTTTATCTTCATATGGCGCAAAGTCCTTCATATAATGCACAACAGGGTAGCGTCTTTGTTCAATAGCCACCCTTGGACAATATATAGGGCATTTATCTTTCATAATGGAGCACTGGGTCTTTATTTTATAGTTACAGAATGTTATTGCTGCAGCTGATTTACTGCTATCTCTTTGGGAATATTATAGACATTATAAGACAGGTAAAGCTTTGCAAAAGCATAAAACTATGAGCGTTTATTTCGGCAAGGACTAGGCGTACTTGAGATGTCACATTTAACCTGTGGCAATGATGCATCAAGCACCCTGTAGTGTTCTGTTTATCTTAGAAGTCAAGATGGTCTTTTAATCTCGTGGTAATACCATAGCAGGCTTGATGCTCTACAGGGGACATCCCTACCCACAGATAAATTTCTGGATGATTTCCTAGAATATACTCTAAATTTGCCTGGATTTTAAGAAGAGAAACATAAAGCAGCCTTTCCATGTGTTTGCTGGTAAGAACAAGAAACCAAAATGTGACAATGTATGATAAAATAAACTTTTCAGTAAAGCTGCCACCAGTGAAATAAAGGGAAATCATTCGGGAGCAGGTCTATGAAGTACATTGTAAGGGTCTGGTTCCAAATGTGGTTGGCTTCCAACTTCCAACAGGTCCAACTACCAGAGCCAAGTGTTGGAGATGATGGGAATGGAGGCCAACATCTAGAGGACCACAATTTTTCCTCAGCCCCATTATAGACAACAGCCAAAATGTAACAGTTTTCAATACACCAGTGATTTAACATGTTACCTCTTTATACACCAGTGATTTAACATGTTCCCCAGTGTGCAAGGCAATGATGGAACATTTGTAGAAAAGAATATGTGAGCTGGAGGGCTTGTGTGTTTAGGCTGCTCTATCCACCAACTGTATCTTCAGGTCGTTTTTCTCTCCTTCCCTTTTGGAGTGATTATGACAGTTAAGAAAGTACAAATGGCTTGCTCTCTTTCCCTTTTGGATCATATGTGCAGACAAAATGGACGTCACTTGGTTTCCCAGTTCAGCCAAGCATTCAATACAACACTGGCATACCACCCAATGCTCATGTTAAATGACTATCCAGGAGAACTAAGGATTGCAGGTGGCTTGGGCTGATTCCAAGAAGGCTTTCACAGTAAGCTGCTTTTAAGGATTTTGAAAAGTGGTGGCAGAGTTGTCACAGTTTTTATTCACTAGACAAACAAAAAAGGTGTAGGTTGCACACTTGGTTAATGGATTGCTTTGCGTGAATTTTGCTGTGGGTTTTTGAAAATTCTAGGGGATATTATTACACAAGATTAGACAGCAAGACAGCAAGCGACATTTTATTAAACTATTTCTTAACCTTGCACTCCATGATCTTGGGAACCGTAACACCAAATGGAGCGATCATATCTCCAGAGGCCTCTAAATTGGTGCAGTTTTCAACATGTTGGTCCACAGTCTTGATTCAAAATGCAATCTGATTGCATCCAAAGGAAGACAAAAAGCATCTCTTCCACCTCCGGAACCCCTTTGAGAAACTGGGTGGCGGGGGCCACTAGGGGCGCATTGGAAGATGACCGACAATAACATCTCTCCAGCTCACAAGAGGTAATTAAGAGGCTGATATGTTCCTCAAGGATATGGGGAACACTGCCTTGCCTGCTGTGGCCCCGGATTCGAAAGAAGGGGGTGAGGGCACTAGGCACAAAGCCCTTGTGTGGGTCCGGCTCTCCCGGACGCTGTCTCTGATCGCGCACTAGTTGCAGCAACACGAAATAAACAATTCGAGAGAGAAGCAAATGCACATATTTCAAGTGAAGAACGGGAGTGAAGACTGCTAATTGAAGTGACCTCTGTGAAAGTAGAGCGACGGGTTGGATTTAACAGGAATATATCTGAAGAAGATACATCAAAGGCTCAGTATGTTGGAGCGGGGCTGGATGGGGAGGGAAAAAACTTTTTTCTTTTCTTCTATGTGATTAACTAATAACCCCTCCCCAAGAAAGAACCGTCGCATAACTGACCTAAGCAGGATGATTAAAAACTGTGTGGAAATGAATTACTAACCAAAAGTTTGGCTTATGGAGATCGAGAAAAGAACAAGGGCTCTTGGAATGACGCAGTAATAAAAAGGGAGTCGCCATCTTGGCAGGTTCTGTCGAAAGATTGATGATCAGGAGGAGGAAGCTATGGACTGGCAGAACCTCCTCAGAGGACTGAGAAAGGGAGTGACAGATCTGTGAAGATTAATGAGCGAAAACCCACACAGGATTACAATTTGTTTCAACCCGCTTGTGGAGACTATCAGAGGTCACCTCCTAGGAAAGGCCATCTAAAAGTATTCAGAAGGCATTGAAACCCCAAGAGGGTCAACCTGTGCTTACTAGTAACCAGAAGGGAAGTCTATGGTGTGGATGCTGTCACGCTGAAGGCTCTATGCCCATGTTGCCATGTAGCAGACTTGCAAGAACATGTGGCACCACCAAAAGAGCCTCTCCTGGTGACCGTAATGGATGAACCAATAGGCAGTCACTCAGAGCATAATGCATCTACTTATCCATTTTGTATGGACCAGTAGATGCATCACAGCCAACACACACTGCCGGTCAGCCCCATCATGAAATTTCTTATTCCTGCAGAATTTGAAACTATGTGGTCATAATCTGAATGTGTGTTCAAGCATTTTAAGACAAAAGATGGGGATACAGTGGTGTACCTGGGTTACATACGCTTCATGTTACATACGCTTCAGGTTACAGACTCCGCTAACCCAGAAATAGTGCTTCAGGTTAAGAACTTGCTTCAGGATAAGAACAGAAATTGGGCTCCGCTGGCGCTGCAGCAGCAGGAGGCCCCATTAGCTAAAGTGGTGCTTCAGGTTAAGAACAGTTTCAGGTTAAGTACGGCCCTCCGGAACGAATTAAGTATGTAACCCAAGGTACCACTGTATATTTGTCACAAGGAGTGTTTCAATGGTTCTTTTTTAAAAAAAAGTATACAATGGAAGTCTACAAAGCACATTTGAAAACCACACTCACACACACAAAAATGTTTGCAGAACTGTCATCAAAGCACACAGATGACCACTTGGATTGAGTCTGATTGCAGATAGAGAATTAATTTTCTTGTTGGCCACACTGTCTAAAGACTAGGTGAACTGATTTTGTTCAACACTCAAGAGGTAAAAACACATGCTTGAATTTTAAGTACATTCCATTCCATATAATTTCAACTGGTTACTCCGTTTTGCTCCATATTACTGAAAGGCTTTATCACTGTTAGCCACCCATTTTCTCATCTTCTACAATTTTTTCCAATGACACTAGATAGAATCATTAAATTTGCAATATGCAAAGATGGCTTCCAGCAGTAGCATTCAGTACATCTGCCTTTGTCCAAATGCCTACATAGGTGTTCTGAAGCTGAAATCCTGAGTAATTTATGACTGCTCTCAGACTGAAACAGATGACACACTGATCCATTTCATCTAAATACCTGTAGTTTTGCAGCAGAAACAAGCTATGCTTTTCCGGAGTTGCTCATTGATGTGTTTCTTCTCTGGAATGAGAATTCACTGCCTATTGCCTTAATTAACTTTTTTTAAATTAAAAAAACTGCTTCAGTCTAGCAAAAACAAAACTAATGTCAAAATACTGTCAGAATGGAACATAGTTGACAATACAGTAACCATGAAAAATGTCTAAAGGATAAGGCACTCAACATCAAATCACATTTGAACACTATACTTAAAATTAACCTTTGTGCCAGTAAATCTTTGGCTTTAGCTAAGAAAGCAGGTGAAACTGGAAATGAACAGAGGTGTGTTGTCTCTTGTCTGTGTGTTAATAGTTGCTTATACTTATAATTCTTCAACTCTTAGTTACTTAGGCACTTTAGTTATATACCCCCCAACCCTCCTCTTAGCCCTAGTTATGGCCGTTTTGGATTTTATTTTATTTTTGAAAGCCAGAACTCTACCCCACCTGTAGGGGTATCTACATGTCTGACATTTGGCAGGCTGAATCCCATCTTGGGTGACTTCTATGTCTGCAGGTTTCATGCACCTATGTGAAGAAAACAAAAGGTTCTGGCTGTCTTGGTTTCCCAATGGAGTCAATGGGAAGCCCAAGCTTCAGTTTTCCAAATATCGCTTCAGATTTGAGGTTGGATGTGATCTTCCCCCTAAAGCAAATAAGCACCCAATCTGAAGTGATGAAGCAGCCCAAAGTGAAGCAGGGAGGGCTCATACACACTAAGCCAATAGATTGGTCAATACTAAAGCTTTACACTTCTTAATGGATTAAGATAGCATGATGAAGTTACTGGTTCTTTAGCCTTGTGAAATTGATTTACCTGTATGTGATTCCTTTTTTCATTCAGCACCAGAAGCCCAAACTGGTTTCTTGGTAGTATATGGTGGTTTCTAAATAGGTGCCAGAGATTAAGAGATGCAAAGATAGATAAGATGTTATCTTTTAATAGCTCAGCTTCAGTCAGCTTACATGCTTCTACTGAACAATGTCAATGAACACTTACAGTTTATCTACTTTGCACTTCTTCCATTGGTTTCAAACATAGTGAAATGACAAATGACAAAGACAACACTTGTCAGTTGCCCTGAAATGAGATTTTTCATGGACAAAATTAAGAAAGAAAACATAGCAATCACTTCCTACACATGAAACAGGGAGGTATCCATTTGCTGTCTAACAGTGCAACCTTAATCATAATTACTTAGAAGCAAGCCCTCAATTAATTCAGTGTGGCTTACTCCCAGGTAAATAGCTTTAGGATTGCAGCTTAAGTTCAAATGTCATTGCAGAAAAGGAGTCGGCACAGCAAACACTAGTCTGTCTTGAGCAAGGCACTGTTGTCAGTGGATGAAGTGCTGAAAGGAAGAGTCACAAGATATTTAAACATCCATTTAACAACAACAACAACAACAACAACAATAATAATAATTTATTTCTACCCCGCCCATCTGGCTGGGTTTCCCCAACCACTCTGGTCGGCTTTCAACAAAACATTTGTATAGAAGTCATTGATCAGTAGATTTTACTAGACATCCTTGACTCTAATCAAAGCACTGAGTGAAAAGAAAGCAATAGCTACAAAAAATATTTAAATCACTAGCAACTGTTCCATTAAAAAATACATTACAATGTTTGTTCAAGTTCTACCAATATTCCCTTGGTAAAACAATGGAAGTTCAAGCAGAAAATTAGAATTGTCTATCTGCAAGAAGAAATAAATAATAATAATACTCCAATTTTCACTCCAAAAGGGCAGAAGCAAAATTATTAAAGTTTAATCCAAGTATATAAATTCTACACAAAATTTATAAGCAATTCCCATGCTGTTATTGCACTTTTGCCTATTGAATTGGTAGCCCATAAAATCTGGGACCTTGGTAGTGTGGAAAAGGTAACTTCTCTAAAACAAGGGTAAAATGAGGAAATGTCTTTGCCGACAGTATTTATTTTAATTTAGAACATTATTTCCTGATAACTACATTCCTCTTCACTACAAAACCATTTCCTGGAAAGAGACAGCGGGTTCTCCATCATTCTAAAACTTTTGCTAAAAATCAGGCTGCCACACATTAATCCTGCACTTACACTGTTTTGCATGACTTCCTCTCAGCCCCAGGAGTCCCCTGGAGAGTAAATGCTGGACAGCTATTAGAGTAGCAGACTATCAAGAGCTATAGCACATAACAACCCATTTTTGTGCAAGGACTGTAAGAGCACCATAGTTTAACCCAGAGGCTCCTGAACTGCTTGCAAAGGGCTGCAATCAGTAGACCCATTAGTGGACAACTAGATCACTTATTGACCCCCTACTCAGAATTTTCTGATTAGATTAAAAGGTCTGGTGTAATGCAGCATGGAATGAAGACAGAAATGTCACCATAAACAGAAATGCCACCCCATCTAATAAGATGTAAAAGACAAACTACATGGTTTAGGGCAGGAGCAGTCAATGTCATGCCCTCCAGATCTTATTGGACTTTGATTCCCATCAGCCAAAGCCAACCTGGTCTGCCGTCAAGCACTGTGAGAAATGCAAAGTCCAACAACATGCGGAGGCTATCCTTAGTTTAGGGAATATAAAGTACCAGGCAGTGGGGGAAATCAACTTATGATTTAAGAAGGAGAATGACAAAGTTCCAGAAACAACAGCAATCCTGCAGGAAAGGACTAGATTCGCTGGAAATATTGACAAAAACAACAACAATTCAAAGCAGAACATCTGCTAATTGAAGAAAGACTGACCTGGAGCATAGAATGTTGCCTTACACCCAAGTTAAACCATTGACCCATCTAGTTCAGTATTGCCTACACTGACTGACAGCAGCTCTCCAGGCAGCAGATATCCCATCTGGAGATGCCAGGTTGAACATGGCACGTTTGGCACAATACGCATATAGTCAAACACTGAGTTGTGGAAGACAGATAATACCAGAAAACTCTGCTGTATCTTTGGAATATGAAACGTTCAACTAGACTCTCATCTTTTTCAGGGCAATGAGGTCAGCACTGGAGTCCCAAGACCTGGTGAATGAAAACAGTGACACATACCATTTTTAATAACAATACCATAACCATGATAATATATGATCCATCTGACTGGGTTGCCCCAGCCACTCTGGGCAGCTTCCAGCAATATATATATATTAAAAAACCACAGTACAAACATCTACCTCATCTTTTACTTTCCTCCTTCCAAGACACAAATACAAACAGCAACAGAATAGAAACAAATACCGTTCTTAAGAACGTAAGTGTTGCATTGCTGGATGGCCAGCCACCTAGTCCCATATTTAGCCAAGTACCTTTGGAAACTTTTCTGCAAGGGCAAGAAGGTGCTGCAGTTATCATGCAGTCACACTTGCTGAAAGTGCATGAACGAACTAGCCTGAAGCTAATGAAAATCCTTGCTACGCCATCTGGAAATGAAATACAGAACCGAGTAAGGAAAGAAGCAGGCAGGTGAAGTATGCGGCGGAAGAAGCTTCCTGCAAACAAGTCTTGCACAGCACATCCTAAACCAAAGCAATTGGTCTGTTCATTAGTGGCTCTTATCTAAATGTAGGCATTTCATTTAGAAATTACTAACTACCTGGTCTCCAGATGGATTTTTATAGTGAGAAGGAGGGAGAACGCACCCAAGACTGTTACCCAGAAAGAGAGACTAATTTACTTCACCTTAATTAATTATCCACATTTCCTCCCTCCTATTTAGCTTTATTCAATGAGCTGTAAATTACAGGGTCAGATTCATAATCCAGGAAGAGTTCCAAATTAAATTTTCTTGTGAAGTGAGACTGCACTTAACAGGTACTTTAGTGTGTCACTGCCATTAGGAATGTTAAGATTCACTGGTGAGCAAGCACCTATGCTTCAGAATACAAAAAATCATTCTCTCCACCCCCACCTTTTAAAATATACCTCACAGCCTATTCCTATATATACAAACTTCAGGGTTGTTGTTGTTTTTTAATCATTCATATGTCCTCCCTGGATTAATTGTCTTTGGGGATATTCACACCATACATGAACATGTGGGCACAAGGATAGGAGAGAAAAGGCCGGCTGTGGTCATAGCACACGCTTGGTGACTCCCCATTTTTTACAGCCCTCAGTCCCTTTTAAATTAAAATTAAAGCTTCTGCTTCACATTTGATTGATTTTGTGTCGCTGTACACAGGGGTGCCAGCTCCTGGGGGCCAAACCCTTTGGGAGGGTAGGCCAACGTTAAAAAAAAATGGGCTGAGCATGGAGCTGAGGGCAATACAGCGCCAGCAGCTGGCTCCTTCTCCTCCTGCTGCAGTGGAAGGGAAGGGGGGGAAAACAGCCCCTGGGCAGTGGCGATAGCAGCAACAGCAGCAGCAGGAGGAGCCACCAGCTATTGAAACTACACCGCTGCTACATTCAGCTCTGCCCCCTGGCTCCTCGGACAACCTGATGTGATGTCAGCCCCCCAATCTCCGTCACAAGTCAGTGCCTCTGACTGTGCAACAGCTGTAGGGGGAGACCATCATTTCTCAATGGGACAGGAAGAAAGAGAAGTTCCATTGGAGAGTTCCATGTGGTGTGGTGCTTAGAGCACTGGGCGAGAATTTGGAAGAGCAGGGTTCGGGTTTCCACTCAGCTGTGAAGCTCACTGGGTGACCTTGGGCCAGTCAATCTCTCTCAGCCTCTCAGGGTTATTTTGAGGGCAAAAAGAGGAAAGGAAGCACTATCTACACCAGCATGAGCTTCTTGGAGGAAAGGTAGGGATTCGCATTTAATAAGCAAGCAAAATATAAAACAAACAAAAAAAACCTTTTCCATGACTCCAGTTAGTATAAGGTTTTTGTTCTGCTTTGGGGGCAGGGCTTCATTCTGGAAATAGCTACATACATCTTTTACAATGAAGGCCAATTTGAATTCAATTTGTTTGGATTTTTCAAGTGCATCAGATGTTACCCAGGGTGCTCTGATAGACACATCCATACTTTGTGCACAGAGCCATCGTACTTCAGCTTCAGGAAAAGTTGATGAAACGTAAAACGTTTTGACATGTGGTGACTATCATAGAAGCTCAGCTAATGGAAGCCTTCATTTTGTACAACCCCAGTGCTCATTCATATTATTCAGCTTGAATCCCATTAGTCCATTACAGTGCAAGAGCCATTTAATACTGTCATATTTCTATTAAGGCTACAGTGTATTTTTATGTGATGGGCATATTTTATAACCAGCTTTTGCAAACTTTGAAGGCAGAATGTGAAATATTATTTCTTTAGTAAAATCAAAGTTAGTTGTTTTAGCTAAAGATATGGATTAAGAAATTTCCACATTACTTGGACACCAACGGCATGAAACATAATCCTAGTAGGTGTATAACCTTAACTGGATCCCTCTTCCCCATAATTGCAAATCTAAAGTAATAATAGTTTAATAGTAAGGGTAACCCCATAGTTTCCTGTTGAGTTATACAGGAGCTAGGCCAAGTATGTTTTATTCATTACTAAACTCTCAATATCTCCTGCCTCCAGTTACTGGCATTGTCTCCGAAAATAATGACTTGGAAGACAGACCCAGGTTATATAGTTATGGAGAAACCTTTCCCAAAGGTTTGGTAACCGCCTGCACAACTCTGGTGTTGCTCAACGTATTATTCTCTGCTTTTGGCTGTCAGACATACTGATACTAATTTATAAAAGAATTGCACACAGACACATCCAAGCAAACAGGTTATTGGAAAATGGTTTCCCCGGGCCTTAGCAATATGGAGTTTGTCCTAAGTTTTTTGTTTTTGTTTTTGTTTAATCCAGGTAGTTTTATTCATATCCCCCACAAAAAAGACTATCATCCTGAAAAGTGTCTGTACCTTACCTGACCTTCACTTAATATCATTCACCTACAAGATGGATAACTTTACTAATTAGAAAGACAGTGAGACTGGAGTGTTTTACTCAAATCTTTAAATGTAATGGTGCCAATAACTGTTGCCAGCTGACACTACCCCCATTTTAATAAACAGCTATTAAAAGTTATTGACTGTGAGCAAAATGTGATTTCCATGCACTTGGCCATGATGGCATAGTTTGAAGATTAAGCCTGTATTGTGATACAGAGGTGGTTTTTTGCCCAATTGTTTTAGCCAAGGGCATTGTGTTATATGCATGAAAGGAAAAATGTGCCATGCATTATGCTGACTAGGGGAAAATAGTTACTAAAGTCTATGCATCAGTGTGTTGGATCAAACTATTCCATTAGAACACTTTCTCTATGACTAGAAGGTGGGGGCGTGAAAAGCTATCAGTGAGTGACACATAAATGTACTCAGGGCTGAACATAAAAACAAGACACAGGGTTTCATCTTCAAATATATGGCCCATCATACTCTCCGGCTTTTATTCCCTCTCTCCCTCTCTTGAGCTTGGATGAAGAAATGGAGGAGGTTTCTGCCTTGCCAGTCTCCCCACAATCAGAAGGCACACTCCAAGTACAGTTTCCTATGCCTTAGGATTTAAATAGCTGCAGAAGCGGGTAACAGCCCTTTAAGAGCCTGGTTTCTCAGATGAGGTGGGGCTAGAGGCAGGACCAGTCCACATTTTTGAAAGGCTTGCTGAGGTAACTGCTGTCCTTGTATCTGTGAGAATGCACCAACTAGCGTAAGTCCACAGTGCTCTGTCAGAGTCCTGCCAATCTCTGCCCTATGGGATGTGTCCCTTTCTTACCTGGCATGGTTCCAGGGATAGTTGAATCTGCCAGCTCTGAGTTTCTCATTTTTCCATACTCAATGGAGTTTTCTCCATTTCCACATGAGCTTGAGAATTTTTTGTTAAAATGAGTATGCACTAGGAAAGTGCATTATAATCCCTTCCCTAGGTTGACATTAGGCAGGCACACTCAGTATATTCTTTTAGATGCTCCCTAAAAATGTTTAATTTTGGCCATCCTACCCAGACTTATGACTTAGTTACCTATGCTTATTTTAAAAGCTGTGTTGATTTCATTTTTTTAAAAAATGATAATTATTTTATGCATATCCCTTTAAAAAAAATGTTGTTGAATTAAGCTGCGCTTTATGTACAATTTTTCTATGGACTTAGAGAGTTCTCTATAAATCTTTCCAAATAAATGAATGAATTGCAACAAGAGACTCATTCCCATAATGATGTTATACAGTGGCGTAGCGTGGGTTGTCAGCACCCGGGGCAAGGCAAGTAATTTGCGCCCCCTAACCCGTGGATTTGCACCCCCTAACCCGTGGATTTGCGCCCCCTAACCCTAACCCCCTGATGTTGCGCCCGGTGCGGCCGCCCCCCCCTGCACCCCCCACGCTACGCCACTGATGTTATACACTGGTTATGCTTTACAATGAGAATAGGAGCTCTGGCCAATCCACTGGGGCTGCAAGTAAAGGCCGGTAGCAGCATTGGGAAGGTTGTCTTTCAAGGAATATTATCCAACAATCCTCCTGCCATACATCTCTGGGACCTCCTGGGTTTCCAGGAACCCTGCCTTAATCAATGAAAGCCCTCCTGGTCACTTCCATTTCTACCTAACATTCACACAGCACAGCATTTTGTATACTCCATTATCTAAATATTACCTTTTGT
The DNA here is from genome assembly GCF_964106645.2 of Podarcis pityusensis. Lineage (NCBI taxonomy): Eukaryota > Metazoa > Chordata > Lepidosauria > Squamata > Lacertidae > Podarcis > Podarcis pityusensis. The sequence goes on from NC_138032.1 coordinate 60,334,347, forward strand.
AAATTGTCTCTCAGTACCTGATCCTACGTCCAATGCAAAAACAGATTGCAAGTCCTCTTTTATTCATTCATCTACCTCATGCAGGCAGAAAAGAATGCATTTTAAAGTAGACCCCATTAGTGGCATCTGTAGTGGACAGCTGGAGACGTTAAACAGATAATTACCTCAGCATGCCTCATAGTGCGCAGCTTTATTGATGTATTGATTAATTGTGTTTTAAAGTACACTGAATAACATTGAAAACTGCAAGAAGATGAACTGTCTTGTAAAAAATCGCTGTTTGGCCTCCAAAAAAGTTTGCTAAATCATACTGTACTGCATTTTAATATTGCTACCTTGAAAATTGGGAACAGATGAATATGGAGTTTTCACGAGCATTTTGAAGGTAAGTCAGTGAACTTTAGAGAAATCAAAATGTTTATATCAATGTTCTTTGTTTCTTTCCTGTTGTTGAAATATAGAACCTGTCATTCAAAATGTCACGAGTGATGAGGAGAGTGGGGACAAAACTGCTAGCTCCACTCCTTGCTGTTGGCTTCCACAAGTTAGTGATATAGCTGTTGAAATGGGAGCCTGTGCTACTCAGATGGGTTCCCTGCATGACTTTTGGATCCTGGTAATTTAGAGTTATAAATCAGGCAGCATGCCTATGTCCCTCATGGAGAGTTATGGGGATGGCCAATAGACTACTCACCCTCACTTCCCTCAGGCATGGCTTGAGGAAAGTAGATAGAGAAAAAGTAGATAGAGAAAAGGTTTTCTCCCTCTCTCTTAACAGTGGAACTCATGGGCATCCAATGAAACCGAACGTTGGAAGATTAAGTACAGATAAAAGGAAGTATTTCTTCACACAGTACATAGTTAAACTATGGAACTCACTCTCAAAGGAAGCAGTGATAGCCACCAATTCAGGTAAAGGGACCCCTGACCATTAGGTCCAGTCGTGACTGACTCTGGGGTTGCGGCGCTCATCTCGCTTTATTGGCTGAGGGAGCCGGCGTACAGCTTCCGGGTCATGTGGCCAGCATGGCTAAGCCACTTCTGGCCAACCAGAGCAGCGCACGAAAACGTCGTTTACCTTCCCGCCGGAGTGGTACCTATTTATCTACTTGCCCTTTGATGTGCTTTCGAACTGCTAGGTTGGCAGGAGCAGGGACTGAGCAATGGGAGCTCACCCCATTGCGGGGATTCGAACTGCCGATCTTCTGATTGGCAAGTCCTAGGCTCTGTGGTTTAACCCACAGAGCCACCAATTCAGATGGATTTAAAAAAGCAAGTGAGCTTTGATGGAAGTGTCTACAATTCTGGAAGGAGCCCACTGACAAGCATCCTGTGCTTTCTCCTCCACCCCCACTGCAACCTACTTGCTTGTTGTTGTTTTTACCTTATTTTGGAAAAAATATATACATGTTGACTGTAATAAAACAGTTTACGGGGGGGGGGGGGGAATCAAATGCCTCTTACGTGCTTGAGGCAACACTGATGTGATAAGAATTTATCACATCATATATTCATATATAAGCGTATATGCCACTGCCTCATGGGCTCTTAGGCTGGCAAGCAAATGGGTTGTAGCAGTGAGGAGGAAGAGTAACAGCAGCATCTGGTGATGTGATGATGGCAGGGAGGAGCTAGACTTAGGAAACCAAGGAGCATATTGTTTAAGGGCTCTCCAAAGTCTGGAGCAAATGCTGCATATGAATCATTACTCCTTTGCCCACTTCAGGAAAGGCCAATGGAACAATTGTTCCAACTTACAATAATATGCAGCAAGGCAAAATCGAGTTAGTGCCATAGCTCAGAGAGAAAGCCCATACTTTCTGTCTCCATTTGAAGCAGGGAAGTTGATCCTGCAGGTGCTGTTGGACTCTAACTCCCACCAATAACAACCTGCAGGTTCCTTACCACTAATTTAAAGGATTTTGGGTAGTTGGGGTGTGAGGGGCATCAGATGCAGTTGTACCTTGAAAAGCTCTTGGCCACCAGAGTAGACAGCACAAAGCTGTATGAATCAATGGTCTGACTCATTATAAGGCAGCTCCTTAGTTATATATATTCAAGCTACTTGCCAGTATGCCATAAAACTCAAGTATAAGGTTGCAGATAAGGCAGGCTTGGTTTTCAATGGCTGAGCAATGTACTGATGCACCTGTTCACTTGTAAAAGTGTATCACCTCCTTTCAGTATTACAGAGGAAGGTTAAGTGTGGCATGGTTAAAATCTCCTTCCTGATAAGAATTTGTTCATGTGTGAATTTTGATACTGACCAACCTGATCCATACCTGCTGACTAACGTAGGGATCAGAATACATTTATCCTTCAGATCTCCTGCTTCTCTAAATTTTGCAGTGCTGTTATCTGATCAGTATATGTACCAAATTATGAAAATACATATTTTTTAAAAAAAAATGTTTTGAAATGTTTATACTGCAAAAATGTTATATTTAAAGTAGAATTTTTGTTCATTTTTTTAAAACACACACACCTGATTTACAAATAAACACATGCAGAACTGACACAGACTAGAAACAGGCTGATCTGATCTAGCCCTAAAATCTAGGCTGTTGGTGTCCCACTGAAAGGGACTCCACTGAGGCACAGCACTTACCTTCCAAAATTAATTATTCCCCCACCCATCATATCTTTGGGCATTTTGATAGAATTCTTAAAAGTGCCAGTGTAATAATGTCATAAGTGGGAACTGCAGAGGCAATTAAAGAGTGCAGTGAGATACCTTCTTTCCTGAGCATAAATGCAAAGAACTGACAGTATTTATTACTGTACCAATTCCCAGTCTTTGAAGAGTATGATTGAGGGCCTTCTGGCCAGTAAGTACACTATGGGGAGGAATTTCAACTGAAAGAGCAATTACAAGGCCAACACATCTGACTCTGAATAAAAGGCAGAAACCATTGATCCATGGGCAGAGCAGACAGTCTTATTCCCCAGCCCACCCCCCATGATTAAATATCCAGTGCCCAGTTCTCCTGCAACTTTGTTGCTATGGGTAACCCTAAAAAGTTATTTCATTGCTACAGGAATAATGAGTTTGGTCCTGTTTTTGCATGAAAATATATGCCAGATGTGCGAGTCGTAAATGCAAATAGCTCAAATAATTTTAATTACAACTAGTTGATAAGCAGTCCCTACCTTTGTACGAGGAGCAGAGATAAGCTACAGTAATTGCTATATTGCACTAAAGATGACTTCACCTCCCTTGGCTTCAGACACCTTTTCAGGTGGGATCCAGCACTGTTCATGACCCAAAAGCATCATTAGCAATTAGAAGAATTAGCCTGAAGACCATTGCAACATTCCAATTATCACTGAGCTCCCTTACATTGAATGATGAAAGCCTTTACCTTTACTATTCCATCAAATTATACAGAAATGGTTTAACTTTCAATTTGACGTGCAGATTCATGGCAAAAAAGCCAATATTATTGTTGGCATCCATCTGTCTTCGAGAGACAATGGAATGCATATTCAGGAGGGAAGTCAAACTGGTGCATTATCAGCACTGAAGTGACCTCCCTTGGCTGTGTGAACGAAGGTCTGGGCTGAAGTGGTGCCAAAGGAAAGAAGAGCAATACATTCGGCACCAGCTTGGCTGCTGGAGTTGCTGGAAGGAAGTGTACAAAACACCATCCAACCATCTTAGGGACTCCACTCTGGATTTGTGCAGGATTTACTCCTTAGCCTTTTCTTCTCACAAAGATATCCCACAAGGCAGGAGAGGTTCAGGATCAGAGTTTTCCTTTTCCTAGATGGGTTACCTTCCCAGGTTGACGAGTCTCACTTGCCCCTCACAGCACACACAGAAACTGTCTTCTTGATTGTTGGGTCCGTTATTGGTTTTGTCTGTTCAATCAGCTGGAGCCTATCTTTACATGTGCTAGAAGCCCCTGATAAACCAAGGGTTTGAGACTCACTTGGTTTAGCCAACCAAGCCATTCCTGGGGTGTGGTCACTGTCACATGTTGACAGCTTCTAGAAGCCACAGGTGAGAGCTGAGTTCAGAGTGGGGACCAAAGGAGGAGTATGATGTGTCCCCCACCAGAGGTACTTCCCCTCCCCTAATATTCCATATATATGCTGCTGTATTTAGACTGCTTCGGGTCTGCAGCATGGAGCTACTCAGAATCAATGAACTCAGAAGCAATTCCAAGACAAACTTGGAATACAGACTAAGTTACTTGAATACACACAGAGAGAAACACGTATAGTAAGTGGTGGTGATACTTAGAAGTATCAGTGTAGAGAACCAGTGACCATCCAGATGTTATTGTACTCCAGCTGGCATCAACCCCAACTTTCATAAGGAACAGATAGAGAACTCCAATCCAGCAGCCTCTGGAGGGCCACAAGCTGACCTCACCTGTGATGCAGATGGTGCTTTAAAGCAAAGGATGAGTCAAAGTATTTATCCATGTTTTGAATTCCATGGCATTAATCCAGCATTTCCCAACCTTGGGCCTCCAGCTGTTTTTGGACTACAACTCCCATAATCCTCAGCTAGCAAGACCAGTGGTCAGGGATGATGGGAATTGTAGTTCGAAAACAGCTGGAGGCCCAAGGTTGGGAAACACTGCATTAATCAAAGGCTCGCTATATTATGAAATCTATTGATACCTACATTACCATGCATCCCATAATCTGGTTTCTAACATAGTATATGATTGGCTTTATAGCTCCCCACCCCACCCTGACAAGATCCTCAGTTTTTAAAAAACCTTAAACAGCTTCAAAATTTGCAAATTTTCCATGACAAAAATGCACACCATTAAATTGCAATTTTTATTTATTTATTTTAAAAAATGCCAGAACCCTATTTAAAACCACTATTATTACCATTAAGACACAAATAAGAAACGCCAAACTGTCTAAAGATAGATCCCTATTATTATTATTATTATTATTATTATTAATGAGCTCTTCTTGTTTTATTCACATTTCAACATGCCTAGTTCCTCAAACCTTTGAGAACTGTAACAGTTAAAAAAATTTTTTTAAATCCAAATCACTTTGATTCTACGTATCTCTTGAGGCACACAATTCAGCACTCTGTAATAGCTAGCTAGCCTTACTTTAATAATTCTTAAATGCTGCTTTCATCTTACAAGCATGACTAGTAGCACCAAAAATGTCTAATTTAAGTTTTCTACTAATTCCTTTACAGATCTTTTAAAAACCTATGTTCTACATTTTTCTAATAAAACAATTGCATATACATGGATATCTGTAATAGGTAGCACGACAGTGTATTTATAGTTTTCCTTCATTTCTGCTTCAGTCTTAACTTCACCATTTGATGATGTTAATAGTATCCTGGATGGAATAGCACATTATAAATGCAGGGCCCTGGAGACAGTTAGGAATTTCAAGCATGTGAAACAAAGTGAATGAGTCCTTCAGAACTTCCCTTCAAATCAGCGTAGCATCATTAATTATTAACTGCACGATGACCTAAATAAATCATAGGATCATATTTCTTTTAAACGCTACTTGTCATACATCAAGTCAGGCCTGTATTCAGAAAAAGATCCCTAATACCTAGATGGAAAAGAGCTTCGCTTCAAGTATGATTAAATAACACTAACCATGTACTATTACACATGAAACATCCATCAGCTGTTTGGAATAATTTTGTCACTGAGTGTATCAATCATGAAGCACCAATGGAATTCACCCCATAATTAGGTGGAGGGTCAATTCTGGGGTATCGAACGGGGGGGGGGGGGGAGAGAGAAATTGAGAGTCCAATGCTTCTGGATAAACACTCTTTTCTACTTGTTTTTGATCCAGTTCTGTATGTGTGCACTGGTTAAGTAATGGGGATAATTGCTACACTCTCCTTTTATGTTACTGAAAAGCAATATCCTTGGACAATAGTTCAGGGAAATCTAATTGATGGAGTGACACCATCAGGCATCGTGGTGTGAAAGAAAGGCTATTGTGTCATGCATTCATTAAGGAGTGCTGCATCTCCCAATGAAGTGCCATAAGCCTCTGAGGGAAAATAAGTTAAAAACTGAGGTAATTTGAAAAGTTTTCTCAGCCCAGAAAAGAAAACAAATGCGTTTGGAAATGTATTCCTAAAGCGTTTTTTGTTTTTTTAAATGCATCAGTACAAGACATTTTTGGCATGTTCCAACCAAAACACTTGCAAGTTTCATTTATTTCCATGAATGTCAAAGCTACTATTTTTGTTCTTTTAAAGCTTTTTTTAAAAAAAACTTTTTTAAAAGAAAAACTTTCATTGTTGATTGATTGCATGAATTTTGTTGATTATATTATTGTTTACATGTGTATAAATATGAATGTGGGTGGATTTTTTATTTAATAATAATAATAATAATAATAATAATAATAATAATAATTTATTATTTATACCACGCCCATCTGGCTGGGCCTCCCCAGCCACTCTGGGCGGCTTCCATAGAAACCAAAAATACAGTAAAATATCACACGTTAAAAACTTCCCTGAACAGGGCTGCCTTAAGATGTCTTCTGAATGTCAGGTAGTTGTTTATCGCTTTGACATCTGCTGGAAGGGCGTTCCACAGGGCGGGCGCCACTACCGAAAAGGCCCTCTGCCTGGTTCCCTGTAGCTTTGCTTCTCGCAATGAGGGAACCGCCAGAAGGCCCTCGGCACTGGACCTCAGCGTCTGGGCAGAACGATGGGGGTGGAGACGCTCCTTCAGGTATACTGGACCGAGGCCATTTAGGGCTTTAAAGGTCAGCACCAACACTTTGAATTGTGCTCGGAAACATACTGGGAGCCAATGTAGGTCTTTCAAGACCGGTGTTATATGGTCTCGGCGGCCGCCCCCAGTCACCAGTCTAGCTGCCGCATTCTGGATTAGTTGCAGTTTCCAAGTCACCTTCAAAGGTAGCCCCACGTAGAGTGCATTGCAGTAGTCCAAGCGGGAGATAACAAAAGCATGCACCACTCTGGCGAGACAGTCCGCAGGCAGATAGGGTCTCAGCCTACGTACCAGATGGAGCTGGTAAACAACTGCCCTGGACACAGATTTGACCTGTGCCTCCATGGACAGCTGTGAGTCCAAAATGACTCCCAGGCTGCGCACCTGGTCCTTCAGGGGCACGCTACCCCATTCAGGACCAGGGAATCCTCCACACCTGCCCACCTCCTGTCCCCCCAAAACAGTACTTCTGTCTTGTCAGGATTCAACCTCAATCTGTTAGCCGCCATCCATCCTCCAACCGCCTCCAGGCACTCACACAGGACCTTCACCGCCTTCACTGGTTCTGATTTAAAAGAGAGGTAGAGCTGGGTATCATCCGCATACTGATGAACACCCAGCCCAAACCTCCTGATGATCTCTCCCAGCGGCTGCATGTAAATGTTGAAAAGCATGGGGGAGAGGACAGAACCCTGAGGCACCCCACAAGTGAGAGCCCAGGGGTCTGAACGCTCATCCCCCACCACCACTTTCTGAACACGGCCCAGGAGGAAGGAGCGGAACCACTGTATGACAGTGCCACCAGCTCCCAGCCCCTCAGGACGGTCCAGAAGGATGTTATGGTCGATGGTATCAAACGCCGCTGAGAGATCCAGCAGAACTAGGAAACAGCTCTCACCTTTGTCCCTAGCCCGCCGGAGATCATCAACCAGTGCGACCAAGGCAGTTTCAGTCCCATGATGAGGCCTGAATCCTGACTGGAAGGGATCCAAATGGTCTGCTTCTTCCAGGCGTGCCTGGAGTTGTTCAGCAACCGCTCGCTCAATCACCTTGCCCAAGAATGGAAGATTTGAGACTGGGCGATAATTGGCCATTGTGGCTGCATCTAAAGATGGTTTTTTAAGAAGCGGTTTAATAACCGCCTCTTTCAGCGGGTCTGGGAAGGCTCCCTCACGGAGGGAAGCATTCACCACCCCACGAAGCCCATCGCCCAGTCCTTCCCGGCTAGCTTTTATAAGCCAGGATGGGCAAGGATCCAGGAGACAGGTGGTTGGTTTCACTCATCCAAGCAGCCTGTCCACATCCTCGGAGGTAACAGATTGGAATTGATCCCACTCAACTTGACTAGACAAAACTCTAGCACTCTCCCGCCCCGGCCCTGCTCCCACGGTGGAGTCTACTTCTTCCCAAATCTGAGCGATTTTATCTGCAAAAAACTTTGCAAAATCATTGCAGGAGAACATGTGGCCCGTACTGGGCCCCGATGTTGCAGGTGGTTCCGCTAAATTGTGAACCACCTGAAAAAGTCTCCTGCTACTGTTTTCTGCAGATGCAATAGAGGCAGTGAAGAAATTCTTCTTCGCCGTCGCTATCGCCACTTGGTAGGCTCGATGTTGAGCTCTAACCTGTGTCCGGTCAGATTCGGAATGAGTTATCCGCCACCGGCACTCTAGCCGTCTCAACGATTGTTTTATTGCCCTCAGATCCATGGAAAACCACGGGGCTGTCTGGGCTCCATGCAATCGGAGAGGGCGCTTCGGAGCCAAACAGTCAATAGCCCTGGTTAACTCCACATTCCAGCGGGCCACCGGGGAATCAGCTGAAAGGCCATCAACATGGGATAAAGCATCCCCTACCACTCTCTGGAAACCATTTGGATCCATTAAGTGGCGGGGGCGGACCATCTGAATTGGTCCCACCTCCCTGCAGAGGGGATGGGTCGACATTTACGACATTTTTATACCACCGTTTTACCCAAAGGAGTTCAGGGTGACAAATGCACAAGCAATGAAGTAATTAAATCATCTAAGAACAATTCTAATACAGATTTGGACTGGGAAAGATCTCCACTTAAAAGGCTTGTCAGGTGAGGAAGATCAGTAGGTGCTGAAAAGACCACAGAGATGGAGCTTGCCCAATATTTAGTGGGAGGGAATTTAGGTGCCATAGCACTATAGGCCTGATTCCTATACTTTGCAGAATTGACCTGCATACATACAAACCAGCACCTTGTACCCAGCCCAGCAGCTAATCTGCAGCCTGTGCAATTTTTTCAGTAGCAGCATCACATGGTGTCAACATCCTGCCCCAGTGAGCCATTACATTTTATACCAGCTGCAGCTTCCGTACCAACCTCAACTGCAGCCCCACGTAGAGTGCATTGCAGCAATCCACCCTGGAGGATACCAGCTTATGTATTACAGTAGTCAGGCTATCCTGGTCCAGAAACTGTTGTAGATGCCTTACCAGCTGAAACTTGTAAAAGGCACTCAGCTCACCTGAACCTCTAGCAACAAACATGGATTCAGGAGCACACACTATGAACCTGCTGTTTTAGGGGGAGTATGACCCCATCTGAAACAGGTCTGAAACAAGAAGAATTTATTTAAGACCACGTATGTCTGTGTTATAGCAGCCATCATCTTAAAAGAGGCATTCCCCCCTGTGTGTTGGAGAAGGGGGGATACCTATCTTAAGATAGAACTTGCCATCTGTAGTTTTAATCTACAAATATATATTGTCTGGTTATAACTGGAGGTACTGTAGTTGATCAAAATGTTTGTTTGGTTACTTAATACAGTGGTACCTCAGGTTAAGTACTTAATTCGTTCCGGAGGTCCGTTCTTAACCTGAAACTGTTCTTAACCTGAAGCACCACTTTAGCTAATGGGGCCTCCTGCTGCCGCCACGCCATTTCTGTTCTCATCCTGAAGCAAAGTTCTTAACCTGAAGTACTATTACTGGGTTAGCGGAGTCTGTAACCTGAAGCATATGTAACCTGAAGTGTATGTAACTTAAGGTACCACTGTAATTTGTTGGTCGGTTTATTTGTATATACCTTGACCTCTGAATATATGTGAGGCAACACTTAATAATATTCAGGAATATCACTCTGAAAAAACAAAAACAAAACATTCTCATTTTGCAATACAGTAGTGTTAATTGGAACTAAAGAACATGTTCCCCAGTAAGAGATAACATTCCTTAGAGGTCTGCCTTTTGATGAGAATCACCTATTGCAAGAAGACTGGAATGAACATATAAACTGTGTACCTGGAGGCTTAAAAAATTGCATCTGTCCTGTCAGAGGGGCAAAAAATCTTCCTGATGTGTTTCTTATTGTACCATCTGACTCTGATGTCTTCCGACAATAAGCCAAAAGAAGCAGAAGAAGAAGAAGAAGCTGTCATTTCAAATTAAGAAACAGCTGCTACTTACAGCAGATCTGAAATCGTATGTCATTCCTTAGAGCCAAGTCGGTATCAAACTTTCATGATAAGCTACTCCACACTAGTATGACAACTATGGTAGCCAATGTATGGAAAACATAAAGAATGTATGGATTATAATGTACAGATTATTAATATTGATTGTTGCAATAATGACAAACATACTATATGTTGCTTTTGTATGAGTCCCTATATATTGAACCCCATAAAGATTTGTTCTAGCATATTTGTGCTAAGGTTAGATGGGCAGGATCAGGGCCAGCTCTCTGAGAAGAAGGACAAGATGGTGCCCTATTTGTTCCATGTACAGAACCTAACCCAACTTCTCAGTGAATCTTACTTCAGTGCTGGCATGAAACAATGTCTTCCACTGCAACTGAATACTTAGGGGACACAGGACAGAGTAGAGAGACCAATAAGATAACGGGTCTGGAAACTAAGCCTTATGAGGGACAGTTGAGGGGTTTGGGTATGTGTAGCATGGATAAGAGGAGACTGAGAGGAGATAAGATAGCCATCTTCAAATATCTCAAGGGCTGTCACATGGAAGATGGAGGAGGCCTGTTTTCTCCTGCTCTGGAGGTTAGGACACCAATGGATTCAAGTTACAAAAAAGGAAATTCCAACTAAACATCAGAATGACCTTGCTGATAGTAAGAGCTGTTCGACAGTGGAACAGACTCTCTTGGAAAATGGTGGACCACCAGTCATTGGAGGTTTTTAAGCAGAGGTTGGACAGCCATTTGTCATGGATGCTTAAGCTGAGATTCCTGCATTGCAGAGGGTTGGACTAGGGGTCCCTTCCAATTCTACAATTCTGTGATTCTATGAACACACAGTTCTGGCCTCCAACACCCTATGGTATGCACACTCTCCCCATCATCTCCATTCAAAGTTTTAGAACTGCTCAAAAACCCACAAAACCTATTTGACATGACAGCGGAGCAAAGAAAAATAGTGTGAAAATCTTGGGAGATAATGCTTCTATAAAACCAGTTTTCAGATTTTGGGAAACTACCACCTGTCTCCAGATTAAGACTAAATGGGATGAGTGTATTAGTTTAAGAGGTATGTTGGTCCATGACACTTATTTACCCATATTCCTGTCCTGTTCCCCCCAAAATCTGTGACTCTTATTGCTTTAAAAGAAATCCTGTACAATAGTATTGTGAATGCTATTTAAATGCAGATTTAACTCTGTGTTTTCTCCCAATATATATAAATAAATATTTTGAAATGTTTAAATTTCTGAGAACTGCAGTCACATCCACATCATATATATTTTAAGGACTCTTATTCCCCTCAAAGAATCCTGGGAACTGTAGTTGATTACAGAACTAAAATTCCCAGCACCCTTAATAAACTACAGGTCCCAGGATTCTTTGGGAGAAGCAATGCCTGTTAAAGTGGCATGGGAGTGCTTTAAGTGTATGGTGTAGATGAGACCATGATCACAATATTCAGAGAACTGCGAAATCTGTCGGCTAGCTAAGTTGGATAGCTAACATCCAACCTGTACATTAGTCTGAAAGATGTGCATTTGGACATGTCATAGAACTTTACAAATAATGAATTCACAGAGCAGCCCTAGAAAATTACAGGATCCATAAAAGGATCTCTTATCATGAAGAAGTCGTCACAGCAAGAGTCAAGAGAACTGATCCTTTGAGCAAATGCAAAATAGCAAGCCATGTATAAACCAGCACATCACAATAGTTATTTCCCATTGGATCAGGTTTCAGAAAATGCAAAGATGAGCATCGTCACACTATTTTGGTTCTCCATACACTTCCCAGGTGAGAAATGGAAACGAAACTGCAAAAACATCTAATAAAATAAAAAGTGGGACTATTGTTAAACTGTGCTGTGTTTTGAGCATGATTAATGAAACTGACTGTGTTAATATGCCTTGCAATGAATAGCTTTCATGCCACCTCATCCTTTATTATCCTTGCTGGCAGGATGGCTATTAATAGTGCCGGAGCCTACACTTGTACTTTCAAACATTTCAGATACAAATAATAGAAGATTTCCAATTAAAAAAGATAATCTCCCTTCAGAAGGAGAGCAGTAAGCATAGTGAATAATTTAAAAGCTATAGGGATATAAAGATTTATTAAATTTCCCAACAAGTAATAAGCCAGAAGCTTTGATTAATGGTTGAGATCTAGAAAATAGGGAATGAATAAGGGCTTTTTGAGACATGATCTTTCTTTAATGGATGTTTTTTTGAAACAGTGTTGCAATGTTTCAGCTGGCCTTCCCATTGTATGGAACAACATCTCTGAAAACATCACAAGAATCCCCCCCCCTCAAAATATTGCAAACCCAAGATTCATTTGCATAGCTTATTATTTCCAAATTCACTTTGTTTGTTTGTTTGTTTGCAATATTCAGCCTAACAACATTTGGGAGCTTTTACACTTGAACAAGCTCAGTCTAAAAATACCCAGCATCCCAAAGTTGTAGATTGATAGAAATGTCACCACATGCAAGTGCAGGAACAACATGCTCTACTCTCTTTCTGTGAGAATATTTGCAGGAGTAATGAAAAACTGTATTACCATTTTCTGAGGCAGAATTGTCCTAATGAATACAAATAGGTGCAAATGCACAGATAGCCTTTTTGAAAGTAGCCTCTGTGCCAAACAAGAGTTGTATAATGTGCTGGCCTAAACAAGCAAAAACAAAAAACCAGTGTTGGTGCCTTTAACCTTATCTTAATCTAAATAGTAACAAGTCTGAAAAATGATACACACCCTATGTTAATTTTCTCCCCTTTGGATCATTATGGTCTCATTCAGCTTCAGTCCTACAGATTATTTTAAAGCACAAGCTGCTTTCTGGTATGTAAAGTCTCCTCTTCCCATTAACAAGATTCTGTTCACATCTATCTGATGCTTCGCTAATGTGTTCTTGTCAGATCGTGTTGCAAAACGTAATAACAGTGGCATTCACAACTCTGTGCAATTTAAATGGGCAATGCTACGCTACTTTATTTGGACATTATCTCTTCGGAGAGTGTGTTGTGTGAGAATATTAACACATTTTCACATGTCTTAATGAGCTCTCAGTTGCTTTTGCAATGTGCCAGGAGAAAACATGCCGCAACAGAGAAGCATGCATGATGATTCACATTTCTGTAGTATAGACGGGCTCCATCGGAACTCTCCACTCATGGATACGGTCCCAAGTGTATGTACTGATATTCAGACCAATCTCACAGGGTTAGAAATTGCACAATCAGTTTATAGAGCAATCCCAGTTCCAGGTGGGGAGCACTGTCAGTTTGCATTTCTTACTACAGAAAGTATTGATCTGATGTGTAGAGATCTTTCCTATTCTACTTAATTCAAGAGGGTTCTGGAAGCTTCTGGAAGCTTCTCGGTGTGAAAGAAGGTTCCTGATGTTTGGGTTATTCCTTCAGAGAAGCTGAGTACAGCTGGTTTAAACTGCTTCTGCTATCTTTTCTGTCAAGGTCATGCTGACTATAATAAGAGGCCAGAAGGAGCTTGGGTTTCACACTTTCTCTATCTATCTCTTTCCCTTCTTGTGTGGTGTTATGTACATAGATAGTGTTAAGGTTTAGACTTATTATAAGTTATTGTAAATTTAAGTCAAGTCTGCTGCAACTGGATTTCTTATGGACAGGGCCAATTCTGAATGTATTGGATTTGTGACCATTATGTTCATTTGTCTCCAGTAGCGGTAAAGCTCTGCTGGATGAAATATACTTGCCTCTGGTCTATTTGGGGGGGATCCTACAGCATGTTTAAGTTGTTACTCTGCTAACTATACATTGGAATCTACTCTGGATCAATATTGAGTAGAATTCCACGACAAGCACTGGGGTGGAGCACTGGATCAACCACTACATTCCAAGCCTGGCCAGTCATGGTGGTCAGGGCAGAAGGTAAAGACAGCTTTCCTCTTATTTTTCACTATGCCAGATCCAGGATAGGGCAGCTAGGGTGACCGTCAAGAAATATGTGGGACATTGGATCCAGCAAATCCAAAACCTCTACCACCATTCATCCAAAATACCCATATCAGGGTTCATATACAGTGGTACCTCGAGTTAAGTACTTAATTCGTTCCGGAGGGCCGTACTTAACCTGAAACTGTTCTTAACCTGAAGCACCACTTTAGCTAATGGGGCCTCCTGCTGCTGCTGCGCAGCTGGAGCACGATTTCTGTTCTCATCCTGAAGCAAAGTTCTTAACCTGAAGCACTATTTCTGGGTTAGCGGAGTCTGTAACCTGAAGCGTATGTAACCTGAAGCGTATGTAACCCGAGGTACCACTGTCCTTTACAATAGTGACCAAAGCATTCTAAGAATTTGTTCCTGCAGAGGAAAGGGGTGGTAATCTGGATAGTATTCAGCTACATTTTACTCAGAGTAGATCCATTGAAATTACTGGAGCTCTCTTAGTCATGTTCATTAATTTCATTGGGTCCATTCTGATTCTCCCACCCCTCGCGAGCAAGGAATGAGAATACTGTAAATTAAATACTGATATTAAAAACAGAAGAGAAAGAGTGAAGAGAAGGATGAGCTTATTAATTGTCCTGGGCACTCTAACACCTCTCCTTGACACACTTTAAACATATGATTAAATAATACAAATGGTATGTGACATGGCCGATACATAAATTCACAATGACAAACAGGCAAGGTGGCATTTCACTTCCCATTAACTCTCTCATCCGCAATGCACAGGGACCTGTTCGCCAAAAATTAAGCAAATAATAAGATGTCATGCAAGAAAAGCTCTCGCCTTTCTAATTTCTGTTCCGTAATAGAGCAAGAATTCTACCTTTGTTCTGTCTGTTCAGTCAGATGGGACACAGATGCACAAGTCTTGTTCACTTCTCATGATAATTTTGGCAAGGCTTTCCAGGGCTGTTATCACAATAGGTCTTTGTCCATTAGCAGTTCAAAGGAACCAAAAGAAGAATAAGCTTGACTACACTCGTGATGGAAGCTGGTCATGACCTTCCAAAGTGCTTGATTTTAAGCAAAACACATCTCTCTGCTGCAATGACTCCATTAGGGGGAAAAGTGATATTTTGTAATGCTTAATGTTTGAATGCAGCCAACCCGTACCTAGGAGAGAAGTCGACGCCATGGGGAAAACACAGTTCCAACCCCATGGTTCCTCATAATGCTAACATGAGCAGAATGAGGCATTTGCTTGGGCAAATATGGTGAGTTGAAGGTGACAATTAACCTTTGCTGCACCCACTTTCTCCCCTCCAAATTCCCTACAGGCTACATAACTTTAAATGTTTTTCCCCCCTGTGGTATCCCAAGCAGGAAGGCCAGCATGAGGGGAAACAGCTTGGGGGGACTTTGGGAGATGAGAATCAGTAGGCACAAAAGGGTTAAGCACTTTCTTCACCAATTTTTATTTTCTAGAGTCCCCTAACCAAACCCTACGTTTATGTTATAGAAGAAGAAGAAGAGAAGAGTTTGGATTTGATATCCCGCCTTTCACTCCCTTTAAGGAGTCTCAAAGCGGCTAACATTCTCCTTTCCCTTCCTCCCCCACAACAAACACTCTGTGAGGTGAGTGGGGCTGAGAGACTTCAAAGAAGTGTGACTGGCCCAAGGTCACCCAGCAGCTGCATGTGGAGGAGCGGAGAGGCGAACGCAGTTCACCAGATTACGAGACTACCGCTCTTAACCACTACACCACACTGGCTCTCTATTATATTGACTAACCTGGGTTTGGGGAAATACCCTTGTGAGATAATGTGTCATTCCAACTTTATTTTCCTCCTGTGTTTCAAATCTGATTTCCTGAATGTACTCTGGGTTGCCCCAAGGCTTCACCTTGTCCTAGTGCTGTTCATCATTTTTCTGAAGCTGTTGGGATCTTTGGGGGAGCTTTTACTTTGAATCTACAAAGAAAAAAACCTGTTAAATGACCAACTTGGTGTTTCCTTTACTGTCTTCCTGAATCAAGAAACAACGCCTTGCACCTTGACAAAACAACTTCCTCTTCTTATCTCCTGATAAGCAGCAGCAACAGAACTGATTGGAGTGCCATAGGTCCACCACACCATAAGCTACTGTAGGCAAGGATTTCCTCCCAATGCAAATAGCAGCTTCATGGGGTGGATTCGCTTTCTTAAAATCCCTATGAAACCTGCTGTGATTCCCCATGATTGTCAGTCTTCTCAACTGATGTCATTTGCACCTTTAAAAAAAAAACACCACCTGCATGTTAAATGAAAAGAACAATGTAATGCACAATCTAGTTTGCCCACAATTCATTCAAGATTTGAATGCTAAGTAAGACCAAGAACCTGAACAGCTTCAGGCTGGTCAGCTTTTGCCTCTGTTCCTGATCGGCATTGCCAAGATGAATGTTTGCTTTTATACTGAAAATACTGTTTACCTTCTCTAGCCCATATAAGCGATTTGTTAAAGTTTCTTTGATATTTCTACACTTTGTTTATTTAGAACCAAAACTGTAGGTGAATAAAACATGAAGTGTGAAAGGAATTATATTGAATGCTTTTTAACAGTGTTAAATGTCAGAGCAGCTTGAAATAGCCTAGTGAGGAATTTATTTCTCACTGATACTTTTAAGAGACTAAAACTCATGGGTATGATACTTTCCATTGTATAAAAGACTTCAAACTATGCTGTAGTTGTTTAGACACTTTTGGTAGAGTTTGGACATGACAATAAACTATGGTTTATTGACATATGCTCTAGCCTGGGGCATTCTGCCTCTCTGGCATGGCTGCAGGGAAGAGGTTGGAAGCTTCCACTTTGATTTTCAGTTAACCGTGGTTCAGCATATGTCTGAATCCTAGGCTGTAGTTAGTTTGAACTATGGTTTACTGAAGCAACCCAGTTTCAAAAACCTAGCAAAGTTGCAGTAAGATTAAGTGCAGCATGAGTGGGTTTGGATATATTCTTTTTTTTAAAAAAAAAAAAGATATTTATTAGAGTTTAAGTATTACAAAAAGAAAAGAAAAAAAAAGAAATACATGCAATGAACAGTTACAAAGCCTCAAAGACAAAGGAAAATACAATAAAACAAAACACCAACAGTACATCAAAACATTAAAAAAAAAGAAAAAACCAAAACATTTAAAAAACACAAACCTTTAAAAAAATAGAAGGGGGGGGGGGGAAGGAAGAAAAAAAACCAAAAAAGAAACCCCGTATTTTCATATCCTTATCTTTCATTTGCTTATTTCCTCGACTTCCTCACACCTCCTTTTTTGTATTCTAGTTCAATTAATTGTTCCAGCAAGTCCTTTCCCTCTTTCTCAAATTTAGTTCCATAATTTATCTTAACGCAATTTAACCTTAAGTTTACACCTTTACCCATTGTCAATCTATTCATACTTAATTCTTTATAATATTTCTGCTAAAGTCATATAACTTCTTTCCAGCATCCTTCTAACATTCATTAATTTTACAATATTTCTGTAAATATACTTTAAATTTTTTCCAATCTTCTTCCACCGACTCTTCTCCCTGGTCTCGGATTCTGCCAGTCATTTCCGCCAGTTCCATGTAATCCATCAGCTTCATCTGCCATTCTTCCCTGGTAGGTAGATCTTGTGTCTTCCAGTGCTTTGCGATAAGTATTCTTGCTGCTGTTGTGGCATACATGAAAAAAACTCTATCCTTCTTTGGCACCAATTGGCCTACCATGCCCAGGAGAAAGGCCTCCGGTTTCTTTAGAAAGGTATATTTAAATACCTTTTTCATTTCATTATAGATCATCTCCCAGAATGCCTTAATCTTTGGGCACGTCCACCAAAGGTGAAAGAATGTACCTTCAGTTTCATTACATTTCCAACATTTATTTTCGGGCAAATGATAAATTTTTGCAAGCTTGACTGGTGTTATGTACCACCTGTAAATCATTTTCATTAAATTCTCTTTTAAGGCATTACATGCCGTAAACTTCATGCCAGTGGTCCATAACTGTTCCCAGTCAGCCATCATAATATTATGTCCAACATCTTGTGCCCATTTAATCATAGCAGATTTCACCATTTCATCTTGAGTATTCCATTTCAACAGCAAGTTATACATTCTTGACAAATTCTTAACTTTAGGGTCTAACAATTCTGTTTCCAGCTTTGATTTTTCCACCTGAAAACCTAGTTTTTAATCCAAATTATATGCCTCCATTATTTGATAATAATGGAGCCAATCTCGTACTCTGTTTTTTAATTTTTCAAAGCTCTGTAATTTTAATCTGTCACCCTCTTGTTCCAAAATTTCCCAATACTTCAGCCATTTGGCCTCCATATTGAGTTTTTTCTGGGCCTTTGCTTCCATAGGTGACAGCCATCTTGGGGTTTTATTTTCTAACAAATCCTTATATCTTATCCAGACATTAAACAGTGCTTTTCTTACAATATGGTTTTTAAACGCTTTGTGTGCTTTGACCTTATCATACCACAAATATGCATGCCAACCAAATACATTATTGAAACCTTCCAAATCCAAAACATCCGTGTTTTCAAGAAGCATCCATTCTCTCAGCCAACAAAAAGTGGCTGTTTCATAATAAAGTTTTAAGTCTGGCAGGGCAAATCCACCTCTTTCTTTAGCATCAGTTAATATCTTAAATTTTATACGAGGCTTCTTGCCCTGCCAGACAAATCTGGAGATATCTCTCTGCCACTTCTTGAAACAGTCCATTTTGTCCAAAATTTGCAGTGTTTGAAACAGAAACAACATTCTTGGCAATACATTCATTTTTATCACAGCAATTCGGCCTAGCAACGATAGCTTCAAATTTGACCATATTTCTAAGTCTTTTTTCACTTCAGTCCAACATTTTTCATAATTATCCTTAAATAAATTCACATTCTTAGCAGTCATATTGACCCCTAAATATTTCACTTTCTTAACCAATGTCAGACCTATCTCCTTCTGAAACTTCTCTCTCTCAATCTCATTTAGATTTTTCTCCAAAACTTTAGTTTTCGTCTTATTCAACTTAAAACCTGCTACCTGACCAAATTCTTGAATCAATTCTAATACTCTTTTCGTACTTGATTCTGGCTCCTGTAAAGTCAATACTAAATCATCTGCAAATGCTTTCAGTTTGTACTGTTTAGCTCCCACTTGTATACCTTTAACCAATTGGCCCCTTCTAATCATATTTAACAGAACCTCCAGGACCGAAATAAAAAGCAATGGAGAGACTGGGCAACCTTGTCGTGTTCCTTTCTCAATCTTAAATTCTTCCGTCACTACATTATTCACAATTAATTTAGCCTTTTGTTCTGAGTAAATTGCACCTATACCATTTCCAAAACCTTTACCAACCCCCATCCCCGATAAATTCTTCTTCATAAAACTCCAAGAAATATTGTCAAAGGCTTTCTCCGCGTCCCCAAAAATCAAAACTGCTTTAGTATTAATCCTCACTTGTAGCTTTTCTAGAATATTAACTATATTCCTCGTATTATCAGACAAATGTCTGCCCGGGAAAAAGCCCGCTTGGTCTTTATGAATTTCTTCTGCTAGCACCTTTTTTTAATCTTTTAGCCAAAATATCTGCAAAAATTTTATAATCCATGTTAAGCAGTGATATGGGACGGTAATTTTTAAGTTGCGTCTTTTCAGACTCTGATTTTGGTATAAGTGTAATGTATGCTTCTTTCCACGACTCAGGTGCCCTTTTCCCTTCCAATATTTCATTACAGACTTCCTTTAATGGTTGTATTAACCATTCTTTCAAAGTTCTGTAGTATCTAGAAGTCAGTCCATCTGGTCCTGGAGATTTACCTAATTGCATATTCTGAATGGCCCCTTCTACTTCCTGATCCGTTATTTTGTAATCGAGCATTAATTTATTTTCTTGGGAATTTTTTTGTAATCCATTTGTTTCCAGGAATTTATCAATGTCCATTTCATTCTGCTTTTCTTGTGTGTATAATTGTTTGAAGTACCTCTGGAAGCACTTTCTAATTTCAACTGGATTCTGTATATTCTTTCCTTCCACTTCCAGATTCGTAATAGTATTTAATTTTTGTCTTTTTTTCAATTGCCAAGCCAGCAATTTCCCACACTTATTTGCCGATTCAAATGTCTTTTGTCTCATCTGTTTAATCTTCCATTCTATTTCCTGATTCATCATTTTCATATATTGTACTTGGTATAGCTTTATTTCTTTTAAAATTTCCTGAGACTTTGGTTTCGCCCTCAGTTTCTTCTCTCCTTCCTTTATTTTTTCCAAAATTTTATCTTTTTTCTCATTTTGCATTCTCTTCTTAATTGCGTTCTGTTGTATCAAGAAACCTCTCATTACAGCTTTACTTGCATCCCAGATTACTCTTTTTTCCACTGTAGTGTTCATATTTATCTCAAAATAATCTTTCAAAGTTTTTTGGGCCTTTTTAATAAATTCATCATTCCTAAACAAAGAGTCATTCATCCTCCATCTGAAGGAACCAGTTGGCATTAATTTCATTTCCATCTTCACAGCATTATGATCAGAGCTGGTCTTGGGGCAAATTTCAACCTTACTAATCTTTGGAGCCAGTCCTCTAGTTACCCAGATTTGGTCAATTCTTGTCCATGTCATTTTGGCCTCGGAGAAGAAAGTTCCCTCTCTTCCCAGAGGATTCTTCATTCTCCAAATGACAATTAAATCCATATTTTCAGTCATGTCAAAAAATGTTTTTGGTAGTCTTCCATCCTTAGTGATTATTTGTCTTTGCGCCTTATCCATGTTTGTAGATACAACACCATTCATGTCTCCCATCAAAATCATATTATAATCCAAATAGTCCATCAAAATTTCATGTAGCTTTTTAAAGAATTCCGATTTCCCTTCATTTGGTGCATAGATACCTATCACCAAAAATTTATCTCCTTGTGATTGGATTTCAGTTGCTACAAGTCTTCCTTGTTCATCTTTAAAGATAAATTTAGGTGATAGGTTCTCCTTTGCATAAAGAACCACTCCTCTTTTTTTAACTTTGTCCGATGAGATGAATTCTTGGCCTAATTTTTTATTGCTCAATAATTTCCTGTGTAACCTTGTCACATGCGTTTCTTGTAAACAAATCAAGTCCAATTGCTCTTTTTTCAATAAATGAAACACTCGTCGCCTTTTTTCCGAAGTGTTGAGGCCATTCACATTCCAGCTCAAGGCCTGCAGCGCCATCCTGTGGCTACTTTGATGCTCCCCCAACTGCCCCCAGATCTTGCTCCTCTTCTGTTGGTGGTAGCGTTGGCTCCTTATCAGGGGGGTCCAGTCCAAAAGACAATGCTGAAATGTCCAAGGTATCCAAGGTATCTTTTTTTGTTGATGCTCTCTTCCGTACTCTTTGCTCCAGTCCTCTGTCTGGTGACCCTCTTTCCGGTGTTGTTGGCTCTTTTCCAATTCCCTTCTGTAGGTCTTCTTCGTGGTTATACAGGAACTTTGTTTTATCCTCTACTGCTCTTATCTTTATTTTTCTTCCTTTAAAGCTAAAGGATAGGCCTTGAGGAAATTCCCACCGAAAGTTGATTTTGTTCCTTCTCAACAGTTCAACCAAATCTCTGAAATTAAATCTCAAATCTAAAAGATATTTAGGAATGTCTTTAAATATCTCCACTCTAAATTGGTGTATTGTCAAGGCCTCCTCGTAATGCCAACTCAAGATTTTATCCCTCTCTTCTTTCGATCGGAGTGTAATCAGACAGTCTCTTATTCTGTTCTTCTTCTTCTTCCCTCCTCTTCCAAGTCTAAAGGCTCTCACAATTTTAAACTCCTCTTTTTGTAAGTCCCGGTTCCAATAGGCTGCAAATTCCTCTGTAAGAAAGTCTATCAAAGAGTCTTTTTCTAGTTCAGGTACTCTCCGAATTCTCAAATTTGTCTGTTTCTCCTTGAGCTCAAACATAGAAAGCATCTGCTTCTGATCTTGTACTTGTTTCCACACATCTGGGACCTCTATTTCCAATTGTGCTACCTTCGCTTCAACAGTAACAATCTTTTCCTTAGCTTCCTCTGCAGTCTGTCTAGTTGAATTAGACTCCTTAACTAATGTCTCTATAGCTTCTGTATTAGAGTTGACCTTTTGTTCCAAGCTTTTTATGCTTTGTGTATTTTGGTCCAATTTTTGTGAATTTTGGTCCAATTTTTTATTCATTTGTTCCAAAGAGTTGTTAATTTTACTTAAAACAAGAGCCCAATCTTCTTCCGAGGGCATTCCTCCTTTTGGTTTAGTATACATTGACACAGCTGCAGAGGAAGCAGGAGGGCCAGATGTAGAAGCTCTCCAAAAAGTCCTCCCAGACCTTGTTGTCTTTTCTTGTAATGAATCTATTTTTTCTTTCCCATCTGCCATAACACTCAAGGCCCTCAAGGTCAGGTACAGTCCCAGAGTTTTATCTTTAAAACTGGAAAATTCCACTCCTTGTAGCAGTTTCAAAATCCTCCTCTAGAGGGAAATAGTTATTGTTTATCTTGTATTAGTCCAAAGTATCCTTTTTCTTTTTCTTTTTCTTTTTCTCTTTTAAATTACAATAGCAAGTTACGCCAATATAATTAGTATCAAGCCTTAACTTTAGTTCAGAAACATAGTTGAAACTTTTAAGCCAAGAGAAAATAGTTGAAACAATGTTTCACTCACTGACAGTCAAATAGTCTATTCACAGTCAATGCGGAGCTCCACAATGCAGCGATTTTAATGGCTGCCGTTCCCAGGTTCTGAGTGGTGAAAAGTTAGCTTTACCCTCTTTTTCTGCAGGCAGATAATGTCTAAAAGTCCTCCCCCTTTTCCCCTGCAACCAAGGGGGGGGTTCGCTATTTTTATACTGGAGATTTAGATGTCAAAAGCAGTCTTTCAGGCTTTAGTTTAAACCTCTTTGCTTCCAACTATTTACAAAAAGAGGAAGACGGACTTCCTGTTTTGCGCCTCCCCCGTTCGTAGCCAAATTCAACTTTTTAAAAATCAAATTTCTTCACTTTACTCACAGGTAATTACTTTAGATCCGAATGTCCACAGGAAAAAGTCAGCGCTCCCCGGCAATGGCTGTGCGGCTTCACTCCGTGAAAGTAGCAGTCAGTTCGCAGCACCGCGCCACTCACCCCACTTCGCTCCGGAGCCCTTAAATGGGATTCCCCGCGAGTAGGGGGGCGCTCCAGGTGCCCTGCCGAACCCCCACGTTCCCAGGCTACCTCCACCTGAGATTTCTAGCGGGTCCCCACCTTAGCCGTGGCGGGCGACCCAGTTTTCACGGAGCCTGTTCCTCCGCTTAGAGGAGCTCCGCCATTAGCCGCTGGCACTGACCCCGGAAGTGGTTTGGATATATTCCTAAACTGTGGGTAGTTAAAAACGAAAGCAGTATCTTCCAATTTCTTCCCCATGGCTGCACCAGGAGAGAAGAGTGTAGGAGAAGAGAGAGTACAAGTTTATTCACATGATGACAAATGCTATGTTATCAATATGGCCAAGTGCAGCCTTTGAATGATGTCTGTTCATTCCTAAAGAAAATATATGAAGCATTTAGTTTGGTTGTTCACCCACTCTTGCTGGGGGAGGAAACAAATCCTAAAATATGTATCATAAGCAAACTATTTATATATATTTCCATCCACAGAAATTCAGAGGAAATGGTCTCTTCTAGATATTCCTAATCTAAACATTTTTCTATGTGCCTCAATAAGCTGCCTATTTAAAACATTTGATGCTTAGTTTTGGTCCCGCTTTGTTTCAAAATCCTTAATTTATAGAGATGCAGTTTAAAGCATATCTGGTTATTTGCAGCATACAATGCAATTAATGTGAAATGTAGCAGCAAACTTCCAATATGGTATTTCAAAAGAACAATTCACAGAGCAGTTGAAAGAGACCTCAAAACTAACATTCATGATTAGTATGATATTAAGTCAAAACAATCTGAAGTACTATTAAATTGCCCGGGGTATTGTACCTGCAAAACTCATTCTAGCAGCCCATACATTCATTACTGAATACAAATTTCATTTGTGAGTTGGAAAAAGATCAGAGAATTAATTTAAATCCTGGTTCAGATATAGAAATGGGAAAGTTGATGCCACTCGTTGTTCGGCAGCCTCTGACTAAAGTAAGACAAGTCCAGACATTCCTAATTGTTTCAGCAGTGATGACCTTCTCCTTTCTACAGGATCCTACAGTCAGGTGAGCTGTTCTTGAAGGGGGGGTGGAGACATGATTGTGCATGAGCCCACACAGATCTCCCTAAGTGCTCATCCATGACACCAACAGGTGAGGCACATCTAGAGTCGTCAACAGAAGAAAGAGGAAGCTTTTTTATTAGGCATGCCTTGATGCTTCCAGAAGACATCAAATCTGATAGAAGCAACAGCAGTCACAACTGGAGGAGATGGTGTTGATGGAGCAGAACCAGAAGGCAATTATTTTCAGGTACCATAGTAAAGACTGTAGATCTATGACATGTCATAGCCCATGCATTGTTAGCTATGGATGTGCTGGCAGCCAGTCATTTGGAATGACCCAGTCTCTGAAAACCTATAGTAAACATGGTATGTGGCTAGACAGATGAAGTTGTTTTGCATCTGTTCTGAAAGTGACTCCTCCCTCCCGTTGCTTCCATATGTTACAGTGCAGAAAACATCAAAGCATGATTCCTTTAGAACTGGAAATGTGTTCTGGGAAGAGCAGTAGCTCAGTGGCAGTACACATGATTTGCATGCAGAAGAGTCCAAGTTCTGGGAAAGGCCACAAATCCTGACTTCTGCTATGAGTCAGAATAGACAAGATGCACCAGATGGATGAATGTTCAACTGACAGCTTCATGTGATTTGGTGGGATAGCATACAGAGATTCCAGTACTCTGGGTGCCTACAATTTGTTTCCCTATTACTTTTAGATCTCGCTTGATGTTTTACAAAAGCTCTTGGTGACCTCCAGTTCTGTCAGATGGAGAATCAGATGTATTTGCTCCTCTGCTGCTCAGATCTCTCCCACAGCAATGCAATGTCTGTCAAATGTTTTATTCCACATATATCTTCAGCATTTTTATGAGGATTAGTACCAGAGGTTTAGGAGGCTTCAGCTAATGCACTGACTTGCTTTTGAGATCTCTGACCATACTTGGGGAAAGAAGGCAGGCAAATAATAAGTACCGCGTATGATTGAAATCTAATCGCTATGTTCTCCCTAGCAAGATGTCAGGGGATGAAAAGGTGATGGAAAACTAGCATGCTGAAATACATGAATAAGATCAGGGTAGGCAGATGGCAATCACCAGGATGGTGCAACTGATTGCTACAGCAGGTCACTGCTATGGCAAACTTGCTTAATCAAAGGAATGCCACTGTCTTTATACTATATGTGGATTTAAATAACAGAAAAAATCCACATCAGTGTCCATTATACTTTCACATTTTCCCTTTTGTCACAGCACTCTGGGAAAAGTGAACATTTTTTAAAGCTTGTGTGATTAGTGCTTTATAAATATGATTTCTTGTACTCAGTCACAAGCCCTGAGAAGTCTACACCACTATGAAAATAATTTATTGGCTATGGGACTGAACACTGCAGTTTATCCTTTAGTGGCAAGGGAAGGGAGAGAGAAGGAACACAGACCACATAAATGCCAAACAAGCTTTGTTTTATTATTCCTTTGTTTAAATGCAGTACCTCCCAGTATACATTTTAACTAGCATCTTCTAATGTGCAGTTTGGAAGTATCTAATTAAGCAATAGCTCACGGGGGGGGGGGGTGCTCATTCATGGCCTTGAAAAATTACTAAAATGCCATTGCAAAAAGCTAAAGAAAGAGACAGATTAGTGCTAGATTGGTCCACATGTGTCATAAGGTTCTCTTCTTCTTGTTTGCGGAGGTGTGGTGAGGTCAGTGAGTTAGGTCTGCAAAGTGCTGCCCTGGGGGCCTACATTATGTCTGAGCATTCCTTGCTCTGCCCCAAACAAATCTATAGCAAGTGTTCCTGGCCAAACTACCTTCAGTAGACATCTTTCACCAAGTTTAAAGTACCTACCCTCCAACATTCCAGTGATGCAAATCGGGACACAGGATGACCCCCAACACACTTAAAATTACACACACACACACACATCACAAACACCTTCCCACTCCCTCCACAGATATATCCACCTCCCTCAGTGACCTCCATGACCTCCATTTCCCACCGGACACCTCCACAGAGGCCCCCATCCCTTCTCACTTGGGCCCCCTCTCACTCAGTTCCCTCATCCTTCACTCCCTTGGGCCTCACCACTCCCATCCCTGCACTATCCCACTAAGGGGTTCTTGCACCCCTTCGTCTGCAACCACCACTTTGGTTTTTTTCTCTAACAGTCGCTCACTGGCCTTCTCCCCCACACCACCCACAACAACACACACGAGGGCTGTAGTGACTCCTGCCTCCACAAAAATTGTTTTGCTTCCAGCTGAAGTTCTGGGAGCGGGGACTTCTGGAAACCAGCTCCACATGAGGAAGAGGAGGAAGAAGAAGAGAAGAGAAGAGAAGAGAAGAGAAGAGAAGAGAAGAGAAGAGAAGAGAAGGGGGCAGTGTGCAGGCCCAAGAATGTGGCATCAAGAAGCATGTGTCTTTTGGTCCTGTGCATAGCTCATCCAGGCTTCTTTCCCCACTTCCTGCCTATTCTTGAACAACTGCATCAAAGGATACAAATTAGTACAAGGGAAAATACATTGGTAGGCCTGGTGGATCCTGGGGATCTTCTGTTGCCTAGCTCTGGTTTACTTTAAAATATTTGCTAGCAAAATCAGAGGGAAAGATTATCTTAGCTTGGTCTCACTAGCATCACGTTCTGGAGTATCCCTCAAGAAAGCTGCCATATACCAAGTCAGATCATTAATCCATCTACCTCAGTATTTTCCACACAGACTGGCAACAGCACTCCAGAGTTCCAGACAGGGGACAATTTCAGTCCTACCTAGAGGTGTCAGGGATTGAACCTGAGATTTTCTACATGCAAAGTATATGCTCTATCAATGAGCTATGGCTTTTTCACATACTAGAAGTGATTGCTTGCAAGAAGGCAATCTTGTGTGAAGAGTCACAATTTCTAACCAACTTGCACATCGCTTATATGACCAATATAGTTATGCACCAAGTTAAGACCCTCTTGGTAGTTCAGGCATTTTAATTTACCTTTTAGCAGCTGAATTTTAATTTCTGAACTTTTATAAGTGTTTATATTTTGATTTTATGACACAACATTTTTTGCATTCATTGCATTTATGATTTTTGTTATAATTGCGAACCAACCTTGGATCTGCTTGAATGAAGGGAATTTTAGTTTAGTTTAACCTCCCCCCCACAAACAATTAATTTAAAATAGTAATAATAAATCAGAACAGGAGAATGAGTTTTGTTCATGGAATAGAAGCTCTCAGGTCTTGGTTCCCCTTCATGTTCATTCTGGAATAGCTTTTCCCAACTAATTGACTTTTAGTTGTTCTTGTTAACAGTGTCCATATTTTCTGACTATTGACCAAATCTGGCTAGGGCTGATGGGAGTTTGCCAGCAGTCATTATGGAAGGTCAATTTACTGGGCTCCCCTGGTGCTTGTGAATTTCTTCTTGCAACAGCAACTCAGTCAAAATATTGGCCCATATTCTCTTCCCTTGTCATTTTTATAGGGATAAAAGATCCCATTTTGTCTTCAAGATGAGCCACTAATATCCATGTTTTTGTCTGAAGTAACACAAGGGGGATACATCTTAAGTGAATACAGCTTGGGGCAAAACAAATGAAATATGAAGACAGTGATTTACACTCTCTCTTTAAACTCTGAATGCCAAGTTAAAAATAAATAAATCAATTGCATACTATTTTCCAACTCATTTGGTAAATGTGAACAAGACATGCAGTAAGCTGAGTGATATTCTACTTTCTTTTATTTTTGTGTACTTGCTGCTTTCAGAGACAAGGCATGCGGTTAGACAAACAACACTGAACACAGGAACCAAATTGCATTGCACCTCTTGCAAAGATGTGTTTCTACATATGCTGAAAGGAGGCAGCCAGGGATTCTGGCAGAAGGACTCACATGCTTTCATTTCTCTTTAGCATCACAACAGCTTGCCAGGAAAAAGAACTGGTTAATGATCAGTGCACTGCTGCCTTTATTTATTAAAGTATTTGTAGACTGCACTTTCATAAAAAAAATACAGCAAGGCAGTATACAGTGTACAAAATTCCAATAAGGTCAAGGAAAGCATCAGTAGAAACGTCTAGAAATCCTGGCTGGTTAAAAGAAATTCACATTGCAAAAACCTATCTGAACTACAGCTTTTAGGAAATATCTAAAAGAAGGCAGGAATGATTCCTGCTGAACCTCTACTGGCAGGGAGTTCCATAGGGCTAGAGGCTCAGCCCCTTGTAAAGGTCGACTGAACCTTCAGAGCTAATTCGATCCCAACTCAAGCTTGAACTCACACTGGCATGGAACCGGATAATCAATCTCATTCAGAAATGTCTGCATTTGTTGCACCACAATCCTCTGAGTCAGATTCCCCAGAAAGGAGACATTTGAGACTCGGTAGCAGCTATTTCAGTGCATTGGGTCCAAGGCTGGCTTTTCCAGTAGTGGCTGCACCACCATTTACACTCTGACAACTGGAGTTCGTATGAAGGAGGGTGGTCTGCAGGGATCAGTTGGCCTGAGAGGTCAATGGAGGTTCTAATTCTAGGCTTCATTCTCAGTCTGAGGAGCTTGTCTTTTGGGTGAAGACTAAGACTAAACTGTATTCAAACTGCTCCTACCTGCTAAGGTACCTAGTTCATACCTTGATCACCAACTTCAATATTTGTCAACTTAGATCTGCCAAGACCAGTTGCTGCAGAGTATGGTCTGAGGGTATCTGAGGCTGCACCCTTGCTAAAGCTAAGCCGGTTGGGGTCTGGTCAGTACCTGGACGGAAAACTTCATGGAAACCCCATTAACACTTCCTTGAATTGCTCTGGAAAGAACATGCAATTGATTAAATACATATCTATCCCCATTCAGATCTTCAGCTTGCAGAAAGGTGTGGATATCTTTCTAAGAAAACTGGAACAATTTTGGGCTGCTATAATTGGTAAAGAGATCTGCAGCACATTTGCATGAAGTGATAATATGATTATAAAAAGGTAGAGATGTGGAAAGCTCGTACAAAAGAACACAAACCCTTATTTTGCTTTGCACTTTTGTCCTCCTTTCAGCTACGCTGGGAAATCACAATTACATTATGAGATGTTTTTCTCATATCTTTTCCACATCGGAAACCTAGAAACGGTGTGCAATTTAATGTGCATCTATCCCCTGCCCCCACTGCAAGTTCTGATTCCATCATTACAGCAATACATATTTTAAAAGTTGGATAATTCCTCGAACCAACAATGCACCCTCAGGAGGAATCACTCTGAACCTTTCTTTATTCAGACCTACCATATTGTATTAAAAGGCAGGAATTGTGGTTTTGTTTTTTGTGGGGAGGGGAGGAAACAACTGTTCTGTTAGCTTGGCAGCAAAATGTCATTATTTTCACAATGTGGGGTTAAGGAACCTCAGGCACAGTGGGGCAGGGGCAAATGCAGCCATCCAGTCTCTCTACCTTGCCCTCAGGCTCAGGGCCAGCCCAAGACACTTTACCACCTGAGGTGAACTGCAAACTGGTTTCCCCACCACCCCACCAGGGAAGAGTAGGGAGTGAAGATCAACAACAGGAACAAGGGGGAGGAATAAAAATCTACATTGGGCTTTGCTGCCCCTGTGGATACTGCCACCTGAGGCAGTTTTCTCACCTTGTCTCAAGGGTGGACCAGGCCTGCTCAGGCTACACCCATTTTCCCCAACCCACATCACTTACCAGCCCTGCTCTGACCCCAACTTGAGTGTTTTTTGCCTGACTGGAATGTGCACTTGAATGCTGATAATGCTTCTTCCTTGCCTGATTGGGGGAAAGAGGGACGTGTGAGGATGTGTAGAAACTAGCATACTGCAACAAAGGTAAAATCCATACTCATTGTCTTGCTCACTTTTGTCACTCGACCTTGGAAGGTCACCTGGAAGGGAATGTAGCCCTTGGGTTGCAAAAAGTCGCCCATCCCTGGCATAGGTCAGAAAAGGGAAATTAACACAACATATAGAATTATTAATGCCCTTAAATGAGCTTCTTGGGTAGCAAACCTGTTTAGATTTATGGCTACAATCTGACGACAGAATTAATTTGCTCTGAAAATTTCTATTTTGAATTCTCCTCTATGAAATCTAATTTTGGATATTTATAGGAAATTCTCCAAAGCCTTGGAAAATGTGTGCAGACAATACAACTCCCAGGTAAAGGACACAAAATAAGTTTTAGACGATAGAGGAAAAGCAAAATCCATGCAGTTAATGTATCTCAGGAGATCAGCATATAAATTAAAAACTGTGGGTTGCATCCAATATTTGTCATACTCAGAGTAGACCCACTGAAATTAATGGTTATGATTAACTTGGGTCCATTCATTTCCATTGGTCTGCTCTGGGTAGAACAAAATTAGATACAAACCCGTGAATCAAATTTGGAAGCTAAGTCATAATACATAATAAGTTAAAACAAATTGGATGATAAATTTTTACAAGTCTTGTAATCATTAATCCTTGTGATTGTGTTTCATACTTGTTACTTAAGGTATCTATTGTGCTATATATCTTTAAAAGAATAAGGAAATGAAAGAATGCCTACCTGGCTAAAACCATGCAACCTAATAATATGTATGAATACTTCATATCTGAAACCAATTTTTGTTGATTAATCATTTGACTTTTAACCATTTATGTTCTGTTCACTCTTAACTGGGAATAAGTCCTACTGAAGCAACTGCTGTTGCTCACTTCTGAGTAGATAGGTATAGGATTGCAGTGTAAATTGATTAAATTTAAATACTACAAACACTTCACTGACAGTGCAAACCTACACATGTTGTCTAAGAAACCCAACTGAGTTCAGGTTACTATGACCAGCACATCAAAAATATGTCTTTTAAGAATAATTCATTTATTATTACACTTGTTTAATCACCTTCCATGTGTATGTCTCAAAGTGATGTACTAAGTATAATAGGAACAGGTTGAAATATAATAAAAACAGGCTGAAAATATAATAAAAGCAGGCTAAAGAGAGTTGTCAGTGAGTAGGAAGGCGAAGAGAAGAATGGCACCTCCCTCTCCCCATTCTAGGTACAAAAACTGACTAGACCGGCAGTTGACTCTTTGACACCAACCAAGGAGCAGCATCTTCCACTGCACCTGAAGGAAGGGGTCTAGCTTAGGGGTATAGCCCATATGGCACACATAGCTCTGTCTACACCCCTCAGCATCTGCCGCCTGAGGTGGTTTCCTCATTTGACCAAGTGGCAAGGCTCAGCCCCGTCAGTGAGGACTGGTGGATAAAGTTCTGGGCTTTGAGTGGGAAGACCTGGGTGCATAGCTGTCATCTTACGGATTTGAAAATAAGGGACCAGCAGCCTCGAAAATAAGGGATCAGCAGCTAAAATAAGGGATTTTTTTGGACACAGGTATGTTCAACTTCTGAGCCTCTCCAAGCCAAAGGCAGAAAGCCCAGCCAGCAGCCAAACAAAGCCTCAAGTGGTGGTTCCCACATCACAGCAACCCGGCAAAGGGGATTTAGCAAGGAAAACCACCATCACCTCTCTGCTGGGAAGTGCTAAGCAAAGGCAAGTCCCCAGGCAATGCGGCCGATTTGATTGGCACAAGGCATGCAAGCTCCACCCCCCAGTCGTTCTTGGACTCCTTATTGGGTGGGCAACGCAGCCAAGCAACACAGTTGGAGCCTCCCTCCTCCCTGGCTGGCAGGGAGGGAGGGAGAGGAGCTGCTTCCTTTGAAACCTGGGAAATTTAAGGGACATCATCAATAAGGGACAGCAGCGGGACACGGCGCTGGGATAAGGGACTTTCCCGCCAAATAAGGGACGGTTGACAGCTATGCCTGGGTGACTTTGGACCAATCACCGTCCCTTAGCTTAACTTTAGCAGGTGTGTTTTGATGGCAGAATCTTTTCATGTACAGTGCCCTAAGCTGCTTGGAGAGGAGAAGAGTACGGTGTATAAAAAGCTAGATAAGAAAGGATAACTAAAGTTAACAGGTGAGCAAGCATTCTTGAACTACTCTTCTAAATGCCTCAAAAATGTTAATAGAAATGCAAGGAAATGTGAAAGAAACATGAAACATACAAGTGTGGACGTAGCATGACACACAGCGAGTCAACCTGGCTTTGCATATTGGCTCCCCCAATGACAGCTGCAGTGTGTGTGTTTCACTGAGACAGATCAGGAAGTTGGCATGGCTGGACAGCTTCCATGGCCTGTTGTTTGCCTTCCTTAATCTTTCTTCTTTGTGGATTCTTTTCTGTGCCCTTTCACCTTCGAACAACTAGGGAAAATAAGGGGAACATGTGGGTGAACAGCAGACAAAGTCAGAATGTGGAGGGTGTAATTTAAACTGTATTGTACTGGAAAAAAATAATTTATTTCCATGCACTGCAAAATTAGATTACAAAAATTTGCAATTAGGATGCTCTGTATTCAAAACAGAACAGTAACTCGTTTATGAAATGAAGGATGCTTCCTTTTAATGTTTGTTAAGCTCATACATTTTGTAATATTGTAGGTTAGGTATATTTGTATTAAAAAAAGTTTGCAAAGTTCATGATTTATTCCCCCCCCTTCCTATCTTATTTTCCCATAAAAGGCTAGTATAAGGAAAAAGAAAGCCAGCAACATGCTTTCTTTTCATTTCAATCGCCTCCCACCTTCTTTGCCTAGTGATGGGAGAATCTTCCAACTTCTGAAGAGGCAAAGCCATTCTGCCCTCACAGGACACAGAGTTCAGCTCCAAAGAATGGGCTGGAGGTGGCATATGTGTAATAAAGGAAGACAGGTGATCAATGGCACAGCCCAATGGGTGTCCCAATTGATTGATAACCAATCTCTATACGGCTTACCAGTGCTTTTTCCCCCCTATAAAAATGTTTAGGGGTACTCTCATTTTCCTACCCATATTGAAATACTGCCCCTCAATGAGGCCAAACTTAGATTCACAAAATATTTAGGGGTATGCATACCCCTGTGTCCCCCCCGAAAAAACACTGCTGCTTACTATATTAAAAATATCTATAAGCAGTTTACAAAAAAACTGAAGCAACTACAAACAACATTTTTTTAAAAAATTACAAAAGCATACCATTACATATAAAAAATGTTACATTATTGCAAAGTTACTAATATATATGAATCAATATTGATTCATTTTCCTTCTGACACATCCTCCCTCTCAACCTCTGGGTTCTCACCTCTAGGTCTAAACTCTCTGTTCACCCTCAAAAGTCTCACAAGGAGAAGAGTTCCTCAAAACAGCGGGCATCATCATAATAAATAGGGCCTGCTTGCAAGATGAATAGATATATAGATACAGATACGGAAAAATACAACAGGAATAGTGTGTAGTTAATTTATCCTGTGTTTATAACAAATGTTTCACAAGAGGAAACAAAATATGTACTTGTTTGGAAGAAGCAGGAGGGAAAAACAGCGAGAAAAGTGTCTATCCCAAACACCATCCAACCACACAAGAATTATAATTTTAGCGCCCAGCTGCCAAGATAAAGCTGGAAATATTATATCAGCAGCAACCAATTCTTTGGCAGAAGAGGCTGTGTGTCTGGCAGGTTAGATTTATCTCTGGGTTTTTCATGTGGTTAGACTGTTGATAGGCTTTCTGGGCTTCTTTGTCCACCCGATTTCCAATTCCCTTGACTTATCTTCCCTTCTAAAGAATTTATACACATTCACTCCCAGCAAGCTATGAAAAGAATATGCCTGGCTGTGCAGGAGGAATCTGAAAAAGCTGTAATTAGTTGTAGCACACAGAGATTTTATTCAGCGGATTCCATCTGAAGGAACAAGGGGAAATAACAAAGACATCCGGCGTTACAGTTGTACAATAACTAGGCAGATTAGTTAACAATGAAATCTACTTAACTACTTTTCCGAGATAAGTTTTATTGAATTCCCCTCCTCTCTCTAAATTAGGTTAAGCTCCTTTCCCCCCTGTCATAGTACAGACAAAGTCTGGCACAGTCTCACCTTCTCTCACTGGGGACGCACTCCTTAAATAGTAATTTAACAAGATTAAATGCTGTAGGCCATGTATGAAACAGTGACAACCCAGATAGATAAAATGTACTCCAGGCACCCACAAGTGACCAAACTTGTACCTCATGGTGTGGAATGAGACTTGGGAGGTGAGACTTCAAGTGAGGGAGAGAACCAAGTGTGATGCCTGTGCAGCGTTCTTGTAGCGTAGGTAGCAGTTATTCCCAAACTCTTTAGTGAGGCAAATTATTATTATTATTCTTTATTGCATTTATATACTGGATATAAAACCACAGTGTGGCATGCGAAAGAAAGGAACTATGTCATTCAGTGCTTCTGTGAGCCATTAGGTTAAACATCCACTAAGAATGTTCCCCTCTGTGTGTCTGCATGAGTTACTGTTCTGGCTTTGACTCTTTGCAATCGTCTTCTGTTCGAATCCCTGTGACGGGGTGAGCTCCCTTTGCTCAGTCCCTGCTCCTGCCAACCTAGCAGTTCGAAAGCACTTCAAGTGCAAGTAGATAAATAGGTACCGCTCCAGCGGGAAGGTAAACGGCGTTTCCATGTGCTGCTCTGGTTCGCCAGAAGGGGCTTAGTCATGCTGGCCACATGACCCAGAAGCTGTACGCTGGCTCCCTCGGCCAATAAAGCGAGATGAGCGCTGCAACCCCAGAGTCGGTCACGAGTGGACCTAATGGTCAGGGGTCCCTTTACCTTTACCTTTTAATCGTCTTCTGCCATGGGGTTGTCTCTGTCACTTGTCAGTAATGAAGATATTAAGGGCGGGGGAAATATCCCAGAGGAGACCGTCTGTTGTATCTCTGCATGAACCAATGAGTGTTCCGAATGTGGCTTTTTCAAATCAGGAATTTCCAAGGTCTGTAGGGGGCTCAGTGCATCTCAGTATGTTTTCAGTTCTAGGGTAGAGTTTTAGAATATGTGATATATAATAATAATAAAAATATCCTCCCAATCCATGTACATAGCCTCTTGCACTGTAGCTCACTGGTAGAGCACACGGTCTGAATGCAAAATGTCCCAGATTCAATCCCTGGTATGTCCACCTAGGGCTGGGTAGGACTGCCAACATGAATAAAATATTGGGGGGGGGGGGTGTAAGCACCGCCTTGTATAATCAATCACAAGATGTGACACACACGCACCCACCCACCACTTGAATGGCAATGCCTATCAACTTGGGGGTTTCAAATATTTTATCGGGGGGCCCAAAGGGACCTCAGCCCATAGGAGTTGGCTACTATGAGGCTGGGGAAGACGTATGTCAGTCAGTGTAGTTGACCAGACCGAGGTGGATGCTTGGTACAGCATAAGACAGATTCCTATCTTCTGGATGAGAGACTGCTTGCTATTTGCCTAGGGTTAAGGAACAAGACTCTAGGAGTCCAGATCTCGCTTTATTAGAAATTGAACAAATCACTTTAAAAGTGTTGCTACCTCTCTCTATTTTGGAACCATGGTTCAGGAACAGAGATGCCATGGAAGGACCAGGGAGATCAGCAGTTAGACCTAAATTTAACCAACGGTACTGAAGTCAACTGAAACACCCACAGATGGATGTTTGGCAAGGACTCTCACATTTTATGGACTGCAGTGGCACAATCTACTGTACATTTGAATGCAAGCATATGAGACTGTTTACATAGCAGCCACAACTGCACACCATAAGGCACATTCTGCAGCTAAGCGCAAAGGAAGCTGTGCATACAAATCCCCTCATTGACGTCTGCCCAATTTATCTCAATGTGCTAGAAAGTGAAAAACGCCTTTATTGCAGATGTTAGAGATGATTATAGGATTCACCAATCCAACTGTCCAGAATGAATGGCCAGTAATTCTTAATGGAGGAAGATAGATGAGTATAAACATACACACGCCGCGTGGGAATAGATAGCAAAGCCGATTTTGTGGGGAGGAGCGCTTGCTCATTATCTTATACCTACATTCGACACCCCACGCCATCTGTAAATTGGTTCCAAGAAGGACATTTACATGAGCATTTTTAGAAGGAAAGTACAGCAGTAAGATTTCTGGAGCGTGGGCACACATTAATGATAACATTGAATGATCAAGCTCATTAAAAAGGGATCAATCAAAAGAAGAAAAAGAAGAAGAAGAAACAAAACTAGCTATTTTCACCCCATTCCCTTGCCCACTTTCTTTAGTTTTGGATCTACATTCTGTTCAGTGCTGTTTTTCTAGAAAAAGAGTTGCCAAAACTCACCATAAATGCAGACCCTCCAAGTGTCCCTATTCTCTAAGGACTTTCCCAGATTTACAGAAGCTGTCCCAGGTTTCTGATTTGATCCTGGAATGTCTCGCTTTTTCTTAGAACATCCCTATTTTCATCGGATAAATGTTTATGGGTATGTGAATGCTCCCCTTTTCTCTTAGAATGGCAATGGAGCCCACCAGAGAGTTGCTGGAACTGGATTTTCCCGAGTTCCTGCTGAAAAAAAACCACGATTCTGTGAATGTTTAAGGCAGCTCAGTGTTAGCAAACACACTTCTCCATCACTGGCCCCTCCAGGTGTGGTATGGGAGACCCTTGGCTGAAAATCCTATAGACAATACTGGGTGGCTAAATGAGTGTAAGATGTAATGTGATGCCTTATAAGCTGTCAGCTTTACTTAGCAAATTAAGGTAATTGATTTCTGAACTTTCTTTTTTCAACTGATTTGAGCCTCCCATTCATTGATCCTCCCATTGTGTACTGAGCTAAGGAAAACAAGCAAAGCACACTGGTGTCCATGCATGACTTTTTAAGATTGTTGATGGAAGGAAACCAGCACAGATTCTTCATTAGAGGAAGGAACATGTGGATGGAAAGCACTTTGTGACAAAAACAACACCTTCTTTGTTGTTTGTAGTCTTGGCAGTGTTCTCCCTAT
The DNA here is from genome assembly GCF_964106645.2 of Podarcis pityusensis. NCBI lineage: Eukaryota > Metazoa > Chordata > Lepidosauria > Squamata > Lacertidae > Podarcis > Podarcis pityusensis. Next base: position 60,371,528 of record NC_138032.1, read on the forward strand.
GTTTAGCAACAGACGTTTTATCTGAGTGAAGTGGGGAATCCGACAGTGTAAAATATTGTGGGCACCATTCTTGGATACTCCACAAGCAGAACAGCTTGTTGTCATTCTTCTTCGAGGGTATAATAAACTAGCAGGGTTGACTAACTGACTGGCAGATTAGGCAAAGTTAAATAATCTTGCTGGGCAAAAGAATTCTACAGAGCATTCTCAGTGGCTTCAATGAGATGGCCATGCTGGAAGCAGGCACAAGACAAGACAGAATCTCCTAAATGCCAAAGAGTATTATCAGTGGATTTTGTTTTTGTTTTGGTCTTACTCTGCTCCTGACAAAGTTCTTATTCCAAATGTGCTGGCCCCAATAAACCACATTTTTTAATGCACCTTGGAGATTTCTAATCCTCTTGTTTCCCCAGTTGGTGTCTTTCATTCATTAATCCATTAATTCCCCTACCCCAGAAGCTCCTCCTCACCATGTTATGCTCACAGCAACCCTGTGAGGTGGGTTAGGCTGAGAGGCTGTGACTGTACCAAGGTCATCCAGTGATCTTCATGACTGAACCCTAGTCTCCCAGGTCCTTGCCTGATACCCTAACCATGACACTTACTGCCTTATTTTTTCTTCTCCATACAGAAGGGCAGAACAACCAAAATTTGCATGTTGCTTCTGGCATGATCTTCCTACATCAAGGATAGGAGCCTATGGTCCACCTGATATGGTTGGACTCCAACTCTCATCAGCCCTAGGCATAATGGGCAAGGTCAGTGAGTTGGAGTCCAGTGACAGCTAGAATGCTACAGCAGTGGTGGACCTGGGGCCTTGTCTTCCATTTTACATCACAGTTGTGGCGACTCCTGAGGTGACCCAGAGGCTCCTTACTCAGCGCAACCGAGCTACTTGCACACCCCTAAATCCACCTCTGGCCACATGTTCACCACCACTGCCCTGCATGGTTTGAACTGTTTATGTCTGTTAATGAATTATGTTACCTAAGTTCTACTGAAATGAAAAAATCATTAGAGAATGGTGCATACAATGTAACATTAGAGATCAAATTGCACATCAAATCACAGAGGCCATGTCCTCTCCTTATTTCCACCTGACCAGCTGCATATCCCAGATAATAGTAAGTGCATACCTGTGCTCAAAAAAGCATTTCATTTTCTCCTGTTCAACATGAAATCTCAAAAGATAACTACTTCTTCAGAAGACGTGGACGTGTTGAGAAAGTGAAATGAGAATTTTCCATTATTTAAAAAGCTGACATTGAGAAGTGGAAGAGGCATTGGCCTCCGCTGCCTTACGTCATAGGGAGAAAAATGTTTGTGGCTTTAACAGTAAGAAAGCAGACTCAGGTTAGATGACACCAGCACTTGACTTCTGTTTTTAGTATCTATCTATCTATCTATCTATCTATTTATTTATTTATTTAGTATAAATCTAAAACCAAAACAATTTAATTCTGAATGTCATTACAGTCAAACAAAGAGCTTGACAGCAATACAAAACATCACATGATATCAAGAAAACTCTTCTTGTGGCTCTTTCAGAATGTAAATCCCACAGAGCTCAGTAGGACCTAACTATTTACCTGATCTGGTCTGGTCTGCGACTGCAATGGGGACCTGCGGAGGGCTTTGTGACTGACTGACTGACTGACTGGCTGACAATGGGTGCATTATGTTTTATTTGCTCTTTACTGTGTTGCCATATGATCATATGATAAAGAGTAAAATCATTAAAATCGTTCTAAAGAAATGTAATTGTATTTAAGCTTTGCTTGTTTACGTTTCAGCCAGTAGCATTTTCATTTTATCATTGTAATGCAGAATGCCATTGTGAAAAACCTTCTTCAGACAAGACGAGTAAAAGCAAAGGGAAATTAGCAAAGCACCAGTCATTTTTACTCACTAAAGTACTAGCAGCACACCTAAATATGATAATTAGGAAAGCTATTCTCACAGAACGAAAATAGTTCAACAGAAAATAAACCACTATCTTCTTCTTTTTTAATTACACGGATATGTGTTTATAAAGTAGCCTAAGCAGGTTTGTAATGTGAGAGTACTTTTAGAGTCAGAATACTGCTGTGTACCTTAGGGCCTGTATATAGCCTTCTTTAAAATGTGGTGATTATTTTAAGTACAGCAGTGAGAGTCAGTACATCAACACATTACAGTTTTCATGACTGTAAGTTCAGGACCCACAGTATCTCTTTGGTAAGGGAGCAATCTGCCAAATAAGTTCTCTGAGGTAATTATCATTAGTGATGGGTGTGTGCAACCCCTAGTCTGACTGGTTTAGAAATAAACTGAGCTATTCCCTCTATATACACACAACCCAAAATCAACTAGTCATTAATTGGCAAGACTTAAATAATAAGTAAGAGTTGATGACACCAGCCTATACTGCCTAAGGGGGAAGTGACTTGCTTCTACCCTTTTCAGCATAGCCATGTCCCCTTGTTATGTTAGATCGCTAAGAAAATGAAAAGATACTTTGCAATTAGCACGCAGAAAGGGATCAGGGTGCATATGTATAGGAATTTAATCAACATCAATTAAAGAGATGCAATCCAAGTTTCTTTTCTTCCTTATTATGGTTCAAATGACAAATTTAAAGACTACAGAAAAAATATTCAGGCAACTGAATAACAGACCCAGAGAATCATACTCTAGATGTTGGAATGACAGAATAGCATGCTTCAATACACAGTGCTGTATTACATTACATTTAGGTCACCTAATCTAGCCCTGCACATTAATCAGTATCTGTTAAACTTATATGCAGAGTCAATCTGCACAAACAAGGAAACCACCCAATCAATGTTTGGTGATATGATGTTGTTTAATCGTTTAGTTGTGTCCGACTCTTCATGACCCCATGGACCAGAGCACACCAGGCACTCCTGTCTTCCACTGCCTCCCGCAGTCTGGTCAAACTCATGCTGGTAGCTTCGAGAACACTGTCCAACCATCTCGTCGTCTGTCGTCCCCTTCTCCTTGTGCCCTCCATCTTTGCAAACATCAGGGTCTTTCCCAGGGAGTCTTCTTTTCTCATGAGGTGGCCAAAGTACTGGAGCCTCAGCTTCACGATCTGTCCCTCCAGTGAGTGGTGATATGATAGCAATGTGCAAAGAATTTGAAGTAGCCATGTGTCCCTATCAGAGAAGGGGTTCTCTCCAACAATGAAGAGGAGAAGGAAGGGTGATGTCTACCAGGAGTCCAGAAGTGTTTTAAGGAGTGTTTAAACATTACTTTAAAAATGCAGTTCCAAAGGGATCCCAACTTCACTAAAAAGAAATGGGCTCAGCTTATTTGCTCCCAACCTCAACAAACACTCTTTCTCCACCCATACCTTTTCTTCATTGGTTGGTGAGGGTGTACAGAGATACGGATAGCATTGCATATGTGGCGGACCTGTGATAACATTTTGGGCAGAAACATTCAACACAGTAAGTCTTGTTGCAACCAGACAAGCCATGCTTCACCACAGTTAGCTTTATTGGCTGTTATCAGCAGAGAGCTAAAGGAGTTACCTTCTAAGGAGCTAATAACATTTCTACTTCTGGCAGTCCAACAACTGGTGGCATAACCCTGGGGAAAATAAATAGCAAACTTGCAACTTTACTTATGGAGAAAGAAGGTATGGACAGTGGTGTTAATGGAGAACCTTAGAAAATATATGAAAGCTCTAAATGGAACTCAAGTCTCCATCAATTCTGTTGAAATATAGTATCCTTTTATTACTTTTTGTCTGCCAATCCATCAAATTGGCAACCTCCATCGACACATGGACAATTATGGTGCAATGTACTCTCTTAAATACCTGGGTTCTCCCTCAGTGGTGCAGGGAAACTGTATTGTTTATTGATGTAGTAACATGATTTTGATGCTAACTTTTGAGAAATTGAATGAAAACATAAAAAAGAGAAGAATGCCTCAGCACTGGATAGAGCACATTATGTTTTGGAGATAGAGGTTCACTCAGTACACTAAACAGAACATTTTAGTTCAGTACATAATTCAGTATATTTCTGAATTAGCCACCTCTATACAAAGAAGCAGCTCACAGCTGTTTCTTGCACTAGTGGGAATCACAGCAAAAAAAGGAGGAAAGAGGTCAATTGAAGAAGAAGAAAAAACCTGAAGTGGTAAATGCTGCTATATTTATTGTTGCATCATCAGCACTGTGTGTGTATATATATAGTAAAAAAAAATCCCTTTAAAACTCTGTTCTAGCAATTTGCAAGTGGCAAAGAGGTTTCCTTACACTTCTGTGACCTAGATAAAGTCAGGGCCAAACAAAATGAAGAGTACAACTTTCAGGAATGGTTATTTCTCCTGTAACTTGTAAGCCCCCATAAGGCTTTTAGGAAAGGATAATTATATAGAAGAAGATTTAAGAAGAAAATTGTAACACTATAAGATGGATGCTACTCTTGGGGGGGGGTGAGCGTATGATTCCAAAATGGATATATATATATATATATATATATATATATATATACACACACACATTTATATCCATATATAATATATATATATATATATATATATATATATATATATATGCCAAGGAATAAAATTCCACATGATCTCCCCTTAATTCCTGCAGAACTCACTGTTGCTGCCAGAATAAAAAAGTAGGCCTTATATTTCCAGATAAGTGAGATGCAAGGCACTTAGCAGTAATTAAATACAAATATAGATTTATTACAAGACTATTGTATTTTAATATTTTGTTGGAAGCCGCCAAGAGTGGCTGGGGAAACCCAGCCAGATGGGCAGGGTATAAATAATAATTTATTATTATTATTATTATTATTATTATTATTATTATTATTATCTCAAACTCCAACACATTTTGAGCTATATGTAGCTTTTTGTAAAGTATAAAAATAAGAAGAAAATTTGGCCATGAAACAGTTCATCTAACAGCAGAATCAATGTAAGTGACCGAGACTGCAATCCTATACATACACTGACCTGGGAGTCCAACCCTCTCAGGCTTGCTTCTGAGCAGACATATATAGGCTTGAACAGCAAATGGCCCATTTCAGTGTATATGGAATAATGATTTTGAGGAAAAGCCAGCAAGGCATCAAACAAAGAATTTTTAAAATTTTAAGACAGCATACTCAATGAGCACACTGTGACTCGGATAATCTCCCCTTGAGCAAAATACGCTCTTGAGTTGAATGATCTCTGCAGCATTAGAAAGTATGCCAGGTTAGAGGGAGAAAAACATGAGTGTTCATAAAATATAATTAAATAGCATTCTGTGAATCATGCTGTAAAATACTAATAAAACTAAGCCATCAGACACACTGACAAGTCAGTAAAACAGAGAAATATTTGGAGTGAAGGAAAGAAAGATTTGAAATGCTAGCAATGAAATTTAATGCTAAGGAAAGAACTCTATTTGCTTACTTGGCTTGATATAGAGACTCCAAGTTAACTATAAAAGTGTCTGTTGTTGATGGAGCACCTTGGAATCTGAGTAAAGGTATGGCAGCAAACAAAATCAGTGTTGTAATGACTGCACCAGCACAATATCTATCCCCCCCCCCCCGAATAATAATAATATAATCTGAGTAAAGGTAGAGCAGCAAACAAAATCAGTGTTGTAATGACTGCACCAGCACAATATCTTACCCGCCCCCCCCCACCCGAATAATATTGCCAGAATCTCTATTCCTGCCACTGCCCCCAAGCATTATTACAAAAATGTTGTGATAGGTAATGGCACTTACAGACCTAGAACACTGGCAAACAATTAAAAAATTACTCTCAACTCTCCCAAAGAATGTAGGGTCATATATATTGCAAGTCCTTGAATGGAGAATACACAGCAGCCTTGACACAGACAAATTAAAAGGGATATTGGACTGCTCCTTTTTTATAGTTTCGGCAAAGAGCACCAAATAAAAAAGATTCTGCCATTATAAGCCTAAATATTCTATATCTTCTAAAAATGACAACACACCTACTGGCTTAAAAACTTGATTTACCCAGTGAGATGTGCCAAAGTTCCAAATGATCAGATGAAAATTGCCGCAAGTTTTAAAAGTGCAGAAAATCAACACAGATGTCTTCTTTTGTTTCTTTGTGTGCCTTCACATGTAGAATGCTTTGTATAAAAGGGACCTATGGTGTCATAAGAGTGAGGAACTGGTAATAAGGAGTTATTGTTCTTCTCCACATTACATGTTGTGTTGGAGAACCATTGGCTCTGCCAATATTTCATGTTTGCTTTAAAAGCTCCAGATTTGAGTGGGCAAACAATATTGAGAGGGTGCTGGATTTTAGCTCTTTCTATGGAATCCATGGATGTTTCCACCCTTGACTGTGTAGGTGGGGTGATATTTTTTTATCTAGTTCATGGCTGGGGCAGTTTCATCTTGCATGCTGCAGTGCCGATCACAACTGTCCCCCGTGCTTGGTACTCATGAAGACAAAACACAATGTGATTGCTAAGCACATCAGCAAAGCAACAGCTAGTTAAGCCCTTGCCACCCACAATCACATTAACTTTGCTGCTGCAGCAATAAAGCAAGCTCCTGTAGTTCCCCTGCTATTGAGGGATGGGGTGGATCTGTCAACTTCAGTTTCTTTCTGTTTCTCATCTTTCCAATCTTAAATTGAGTTCTACACATTTCCAGTCCATCACATTTTTTTTTAATTTAAAATGTCCTCAATAATATAAATACTGACCATCATCAACACTAAAAACAACAACGCCAAACTAATAATCACCATCTGTGAAGTGGGTGGTGAACATGTAAAGTTATATTCATTGCATGCACACACATTCAACCCAGAAAAAAACAATTTTTTTTAAAAAATAAATGCATGATTCTTCATCATTCAGTTAAGTCGCAGCGTCTAAAATGGAGCACTTCAATAGGTGTTAGACTGATGGTGCAATGTGTTTAATTAGACCACTGCTTGATATTTAAGATGCCATATGCAAACAAGTCTTCTTGCAAAGCTTCAAGATTCCATAATGATGGGTGTCAGGATTCCTGCTGTTTGCATAAAAGGAAGCCAATCTCTCTTTACCTTAGGCATCATTTTTGTTATTACACCACATGATGAAAAACATTATTGTTCTTCTTTTCCCATAAGCGATTGTAAACAAAAGCGAAAATATGTCTTTATTTCCAGTGAATATGTAAAATAGTGCTAATATTCAACTGTTGCGTTACTAGGCTTAGAAGCAATTTAACACAAAGAAAATTGCATTTAAATGCAGCATTAAGGCTGTATCAAAAACGCTAAGGAAGGTAAGATTAATAAACTTGTTTTCTTGTGTTCTCATTCAATAGCTCAAGGAAATGGGAGATTATGCACATATACACATCAGGTCCTGAACATGCACAATAATCACGGTGATGAGACAATAACTGTAAACAAGAGCATCACTAGGGCTCTAATGTGAGAAGAAAGTTACCGTATGCATGAGCTTCACATTCATTTAAACGGAGCTGTTCTTATTGGATGTCAGAAACTTTGGCGCTCTCCTCTGAGGGATACATTGCTGCCGAGTCTGCAGGTTGTTTGTTCCATGGAAGAAAAAGGGAGAGTCCTATAGAAAATATTATGAGAAAGATTTTGGCATCCCAGCAGTCTAGGACTCAAGATTTGGGAGGGAGGGGAATTCAGTGTACAGTGGTACCTCGGGTTAAGTACTTAATTCGTTCTGGAGGTCCGTTCTTAACCTGAAACTGTTCTTAACCTGAAGCACCACTTTAGCTAATGGGGCCTCCTGCTGCTGCCGCCGCGCCGCCGCTACACAATTTCTGTTCTCATCCTGAAGCAAAGTTCTTAACCCAAGGTACTATTTCTGGGTTAGCAGAGTCTGTAACCTGAAGCGTATATAACCTGAAGCGTAAGTAACCCGAGGTACCACTGTACAGTGGTACTTTGGTTCTCAAATGCCTTGTTTCTCAAATGGTTTGGTTCTCAAACTCCAAAAACCCGGAAGTAAGTGTTCCGATTTTCAAATGTTTTTTGGAAGCCGAACATTCGGTGCAGCTATCAGCTATTGTTTCCGGGGCACCTGCACCAATCAGAAGCTGTGCCTTGGTTTTTGAACATTTTGGAAGTCAAACGGACTTCTGGAACTGATTAACTTTCGCGCTTCTGTTGTTGCTATTTATTTTGCGCTTTTGTTTTCGAGCTTTTTCGATGAATTTTTGTGTTTGACTGTGTTCAGCCACTGATTGGTTGATTGTGTGACTGTGGAAATGGATAAACGTTACAAATGACTATCATCAGTGCACGTAATTTTTTTTTTAAAAAAAATTATCTAAAATACTGTATTATTTATTTTATAATAAAGTACATTCATTATTGCTTTCATTTTATGGATCAGTGGTCTCATTAGATAGTAAAATTCATGTTAAATTGCTGTTTTAGGGGTTGTTTTTAAAAGTCTGGAATGGATTAATTCATTTTGCATTACTTTCAATGGGAAAGCACACCTTGGTTTTGGAACGCTTTGGTTTCTTCCAGAATGGATTAAGTTTGAGAACCAAGGTATCATTGTAGTGTTAAGAAGATTACTCCATCAGCACAACCAACCTGTCACTAGAAATATATTTGCTGTGATTCTTAACTACACTCCCAAGGAGGGTTGCCATAATTTGAAGAGCAAAATAGAGGACACAGTTTCCAACTTCAACTTTTAACTACGGATTGCTATGACAACTCTCATTTTACATACCCATGAAAAAGAGGGTGTGTCCTGGAAAAAGAGGACATATGGCAACTCTACATAGTAGGAAGATTTCATCATTCCCTAAGTTGCAGGCCCAAATGAATGTTTTGTTTTTAATTACTTTCGAAGTGCAGAATGTATTACCACCAGCCAGGCATTATTTAGCTGTGATACATTTAGTTACTGTGTGCAATGGCTTTTTGGAGCTCACAGAGGTTTTGTAATTAGGTTGTGTAACCAAGCAGACCTTCAGCTGGTGCTGGCTGCTTTTAAAACAATTTTGTTCCGTCTTTAGAAATGGGGACACACTACAATATACCATGGAAGCTACGCAGAATTCTTTCATCTAAATGCATAACATGGAAAAGGGCTGCTTGAGAAATGATTGTTCTATTTTCAAGTTCTGGTTAAGTTCACAGCTGAAATGCCAAAATGGGTGTTAGTATCACTATCGAAGGTGCCAGCCACTTCCTTGAGTGCTCTCAGGGTACTGTTGACTGCATTGCAGATTCTTAATCTCAGTTAGGAAGCAAAACCTTGTTCCATTTTATGCAACCATTCAAATCCATGGCCCCATGCATGATGCTGTGCCTAAATTTCCCCTCCACATTTATTTTTTAATTGATATTCTAATGAATGTTTTATTTATTATCTGTTTAATTGATGTATCTCGGTATATTTGCAGTTATAGTGTTTTAATATAGGGTTTTTATTTTTAAAAAATCTTACATTGTTTTATGTAAACCATCTGGAAATCTCACCTTTTACTGTGTTCAATGGGTTTTCAGTGTTTGCTAAAAAGATTTTTGTTTAGGCATACCTATCTGGACATGCAAAATGTTGATGTGTCTTAATCTTTTTTACCTTGCTGTTGATTTTAATTATGCTACTACCATTTTATGCAGGGATGTGGGTGGCACAGTGGGTTAAACCACAGAGCCTAGGACTTGCCGATCAGAAGGTCGGCGGTTCAAATCCCCGTGACGGGGTGAGCTCCCGTTGCTTGGTCCCTGCTCCTGCCAACCTAGCAGTACGAAAGCACATCAAACTGCAAGTAGATAAATAGGTACCACTCTGGCAGGAAGGTAAATGGCATTTCCATGTGCTGCTCCGGTTCGCCAGAAGCGGCTTAGTCATGCTGGCCACATGACCCGGAAGCTGTACGCCGGCTCCCTTGGCCAATAAAGTGAGATGAGCGCCGCAACCCCAGAGTCGGCCACGACTGGACCTAATGGTCAGGGGTCCCTTTACCATTTTATGCAAAGTTTTAACTTGAACTTTTCAAGATAGTTCAGGCAGTGGTGAGCAGATGTCAAACTTGCCACCCCCGGCAAATGCATACCTATCAAACTATTTCATGAAGGTTCACACTTTGAAGATTACCCAGGTATGAGGTGCTAAAATATCATCTTCTAAGGCTTCCTTCCCTAGCTGTGACTGGTCCCTGTTGGGAAGCTGGGATGGGATACCCATGCAGTTGAAGTTGTCCCCTGTTCAAGTCACCTCACAGAGACAGCTTAATGGGCAGCTTAAGATCCAAACAGTTTACTGTTGCAGAAGATAAAGAATTCAGTAATACAGTTCCAGACTTTGGTATATAAACTTTGCAGATACATATATAGAACTAGGTATTCTTGTTGCTCCAGCAGTTCAAGACATAACACAGACTCTGATTCAGGGACAGACTCACTGACTAATGAATTAGCATGTCTTAACCACTTCTATAGATGGCACTGGGCCATTGCCATATCAACTGGCTTGACTGACCCTGCACCTGTTGGCCTATCTCATACGCGGGGTGATTTGTGCCCATGAAGGAAATTAACCCCATGTCCAATTCCTCCATTATTGAAAATACCCCCTACCACAGTTAGGGATGGGGGTTTTTTGGGGGGGGGCTGCCTATTGTGTATATACATTTGTCTGGGAGCGTAAGAGCTAGGGACTGAATAGGAGTGTGTGAGCAAATGAAGAAGTGTGAAAGTATGTGCATGTGTGATGTGTATATGCATGTTGCATGTGTACCTTTCAGAAGTTTGCATGGGCCACCTTTTATCTGTGAATTTATTTTTAAAAAAAACAAAGAGAGATGTGTTTCTGACTCTGCGCTGTCACCTCTTTGATCTGTGATCCTGGTTTCAAGCTGCTATGTTATGCTCTGTATTCTGAAGAATTTAAATATGACTATATTTTTCCCCTCCTGGTCAAAATGAATTTTGCAATCTACAGTTTGCCCCAGATACACATTACTCAGCTGAAGAACAGCATTGCAAAATTCAGGAAAGTGTTAATTTCAGTTGATTGCTATATTCAGGTCTTGTATAGTTTCAGAAGCTGCAATAGGTTCACCTTTCAATGCAAGCTGAATCCTAGTTATCTCCCATCCCTAACACCCAGTCAGATTTATCAATTGATAAAGACTTATTATCAGCTGGCAGTTATTTTGGAGCAAGTGGTACCTTGAATATTGCAACCACTTCCACCTCTTGAACTGAAAGGAGGGGGAATCAACAAGCTTGGATCCTTCAAGTGTAACTATTTTAAAATACTGATTCCTTAATAATGTCCCATGTGCTTTCTCTGTGGTGCTGCCTTTCACTCACTCTGAAATATTCATCAAAATTAGCATGCTGCCTTAAACCTTAAATAGCCACCGGAAAGCTGCAGAAAAGCCAAAAATGAACTATGCCTGAACAAATGCCTTATATAAAATTAAATGAATAGTGCACTTGTCATACAAATACGCTGTTTTGTGCCAGATGGGTTATTTAAATTAGATGTTTGCTCTACTGCTGGAAATAATTTAAAAGGCTGTCGTATGTTCACATAGCCATGAAATCCTGTTGCATTTCATCCTTCCCCTTCTCTCTCTCTCTCTCTCTTTTACAAAGCAGTTTGAATCTGTAGGTTACGTACTGAATTCAGGTGAAACTTATGAGCTCTGTATAGGATGCATCTGTATACATGTGCATATGCAGCCGACTGTTTAGATATTACTTTGTGATTCCTATTCTTTGAACTGCGGGAAAGTAGAGAGCAATATTTTGGAGAAGAGAGTAGCAGTAGGTTTATTGTGATCAGCTTATGCAGAGTAGGTCTTATGGATGTGAATAGATGTGGAAACTGAGCAAGCATAAGTGGGCATGCAGAGGCCAGGAGGAGGCAATAGCTTATGGGTGGAAGCAAACATTCCGTCAGTTCAAGGATTTTTCATTGGCAATGGAATCTGTTCCATGGATTCCCCCAACCCTCTGGAGCAAATTGGAGGATGGCATGGGGTGAGAATTATAGAATGCATACTTCTGGGGTGGCGCCATCGGCAATGGCGGACTCCCTCTGATCTGGAGGGACTAGCTCCGCGCGAAACGGTTCTTTTCCGCTACGGCGAAGTGGGGACCCTTTCAAAAATCACAGGCGGATGAAGCCTGTGACCATGGGACTCGGCGGGCACCTTTAGCGCCCCCCCAACCCGCAAAGGAACCCACTAACAGGCTCCGAAGCGAAGAGGGGGAAGTGGCGCAGTGCTGAGAGTCAACTGCTATTTCTGTGGAGCGAAGCCGCATAGCTGTTGCTGGAGAGCACTGCCTTTTTCCTGGGACAATTTGGCTTTTAAAACAATCACCCGTGAGTACTTAAATTTCAGACAATTGGATTTTAAATAAGGACTGGTGAGCAGAAAGGAATTGGACTTAAAAACTTACTTCAATTTGGCACTGAAATGGGAAGGTCTAAACAGGAAGTCAGCCTTCCGTTTCTTTGTAGACAGAATAAAGCAAAGACAACGTAAACTAGAGCTCAGAAAATAGCTTCTAAAAGATTAACTTTCATCATTTTAAAATTGTTGAACCCCCCTTCGGAAGCAGGAGAAGAAGGGGGATCTTTTTCGGACTGTTTAAACCTGCAGAAGTGAGTTTAAAGTAAAGTAACTTTCCACCGTCCTGATCCTGGAGCGGGGTGTCAGGACTGACGTTTGAAGCTCATTGACCAGAGACAAACGTTTTTTGACAGATAGCTAAAAGAAGAGAAACATAGTGATTCCACTGTTCCCTTTCGCATTTTAAAGGAACAAATATTGACAAAATATCTCAAAAAGGAAACTTCGTTGCTAGATTTGTACTTAAAAGAAAGAACAAATAGAAGTTTCCCCCCTAGAGGGAGACTGTGAAACTGTAACTAATTCCAGGGAGCTTGCAGCTGTTACAGATTACAATCGTGGGAATAGTCTTGTGACCTTGTAGGACAATGTATTCAGAAGCTCTGTGGTGTGCTCTCTGTAAAACAAATGCCCTACTGGAACAGTTAAATGAGAAGACGGATTTGATGACTAATGCGGTCAGAATTTTTGAACAGGCAGTGGGAAACTATATGGAGCCCACCCAGGAATCAAATCAGGAGTGTGCCCTGACAGAACAGATGAGAGAAGAGGATGTTGCTGAATTTTGGGCGCCAGAGATGGAGGGAGCTGTGGCCCAGCAGGAACATGAGCTTTTGGACTTGACAAATGAACTTGGAAAAAGCCAGATTTGGAAAGATAAAGTTTGGACTGGTTTGGAAATGGGGGGTTGGATAGACCCCCCTATGCAGGGATGTTTGGACTTTCCAAGTCTGGCAATGGGCCGTGAGATGTTTGGGGCTGTGGGGGCTCTTAATTTTGGAGGGATTCTGAAACATGTTTTCAAATACCACATGGAGTTTAGTCTGGTCTTTGGAAAAGGGGCTGATTTGTTGAAAAGGGTCAAAAACATTACCAAGCTGGAGTTCCCACGAGTGAAAGGAGAATATGAAGAAGAGCCGCGGAAGGGACATGGAAGAGACTTAAGGGCCTCGGATATAAGGTTACCAGGTTAATGCGCTAGATCAATGGGATAAAAAGGACTGACAAAACCCGGGACCAGGAGGAAAGGACGCTGGATGAAGATTGGATTGTTTTTATTTCTTTTTATTATTATTAGGATTGTTTTATAAAATTGATGAATGTTAGAAAAATGTTGGAACGAAATTACTTGGCTCTAGCAAAAATGTTTAAAGAATTAGGTAAGAATATTATGGCTATGAGAAGTTGGTAAAAATAAGATTTAAGTTTTAAGTTTTAAGGTTTTCTATAAGATAAGATGAAAATAGATTAAGGTAATGTAATGACAGAATATTATGAAATATGGAAAAGATTTGCTGCGATAATTAATAACTAGGATACAAAAAAAGGGAGGAGGAGGAGGAGGTCAAAGAAAGAAGGTAATGAAAGTTGAGGATTCGAGAATGATGGATTTGTTTTTATCTGTTTGTGGTGTATTTTTGTTTTTTGAATCTGCATTGTTTTCTCTTTGTTTTCTCTTTTTTTTTTCTGCTGTTTTTTTTCTGTAATTTAAAATTTTTTCAATAAATATCATTTAAAAAAAAAAAGAGAATTATAGAATGCAATGCAGGAATCTCAGCTAGATCATACATTACAGATGACCAGCCAACCTCTGCTTTAAAGCCTCCAAGGAAGGAGAATCCACAACCTCTTGAGGGAGACCGTTCCACTGTTGAACTGCTCCTATGGTTAGAAAGTCTTTCCTAAAGGGCAGGAAAGTCCTGTTGAAAAAGTGGAAGTTTCCCCACTTACAGAATTATTGCGTTGAATACAGCTATTTTATGCTTTTCGGATCCAGGACCCACCTTTAACCCAAATATGCATTTGGGAACCCACTTCTTGATTATGATTGTGATTATGCTTGTGGTGATTTTACAAACACATATATTTGTATGGTTGTCAATTTGCAACACACCTTACGTCTGGCTGCAATGCAATACTGGGCCCCACCAGTGTGCCAGATCACATGTAGCATCATCCTGAAACCAGCAGCATAAACTGCGCTATTCCCTTCCCTGCCAATTGTTTTATTTATTTAGCGCTTTTACCTGCTCTTCTTCTGAAAAAGCTCCCAGGGCAGATTTCATACAATCAGTTAAAGCAATCTGTCAATGTGGGGTGGAAAAGGGGAGAGGAAGGGGAGAGGAAGAAAGCAACGTCATATACAAATTCTTGATGCTAAATAGCAGAACTTACAATGAGCTTCTGAAAAGGAAACAGTTCAGAGACAGGAGATGCTTGTTGCAGCTGGTCTTATAGCAGAACTGATGAAATGGCCTTGCTTCTCATCTCTCTTGGGCCTACTGGAATGAATGCTACCAACAGGTGAGGAAGCAAAGATTCAAAGGAGCTAAAATGAGCATTTTGGGGGCACTTCATTCATTCCCTTTCAAGTAGTCCAAATCAAGCATGTAGTACCCTGACACTGGAAACAGAATGTTCACATAGCTGGGTCTTGGTCTGATCTAGCAAGGTCATTCATATGCTCCTGTAGAAAACAGATGGGAGATCCTATGGGCCACCTCATTTTGCTGGACCACAACTCCCCATAATTCATGGCCATCACCATGCTTGGTGGGGCTGATGGGAACTGGGGTCCAACAATGCCTGGAGAGCCAGTGGTCCCTCATCTCTAAATATCTGGCTGGGTCAGAAGCAAAATCTGTGTTCACAATGCAGCCTGAGCATCTCTTAAAAGACCTTTCACATAACAGTCATTGTTTGCATTGGTCTGAATAGATTTCTGTCTCCTTTGATTCATCTGTCTTTATTCTATGCTGGTTGCGCAGACACTCTCAAAATCAGGAATGATGCTTCAACACTGTGCAATTTCCCCAGGACCTCAACATCTTTCTGTGCGGGGTTCTTCATATTTGTAATGCAAATTTTCATCAGTTTCCCCAGAGGGGCTCACATATAACCACTCCTTCACTTCACACGATGCAGGAAATGGTGCTTTTCACAGTCGATGCTGTATCTCATCAGGAAATCTAATATCAGTTCTTGAAAGGATCACCTAGTAAGGACAATAATTACAGGAATGACACCAAATATAGATTGCTATCTATTACCAGTGCATCATGCAAGCACAAGTTGTTGTTTTTAAAAGCCCTGCATTTTGCATACATAAACACAGATGTGTAATCTATATCAGCCCAGCAGCTGCCCATGAATACAGACAGGAATTTTTGAAAGTTTTCTGTTTTCAGCAGCATGGTAGGAAAGGAATTGTGATTTAGCAAAGGCTTCCTACTACAGCCTAGAAACCAAGTAGCTTTGAGAAAGACTTCAGTTATGATCGTTCCTTTCTCCCCAAAAGAGTGAAGCAGAAAAGAAAAAGAAACAACAGTTGAAGATGATAATGTAGCACTTAAATTTTACTTTGGTGCCACTCTTCCAAGTGAGTGGCAAATACACAAAAGTCTGTTACAACAAGGGATGTGGGAGAATCCAGTTTGCATTTAAAGGCAAACTTAATTTCCACTTTCCGGAACAATGCACAAACCGAAACACAGCCATCCCTTGAAATTCACACTTCTCTGAATTTTTTAATGCAGTTCTCCAGCCGAGTAATTTGTTCACAAATGCTTACAGCAGAGTCAAACATGCTTGCAAATGAATGTATTAATGAAAGAAAAGCATTATATTAGGGAACACTGCTTTGCAAACATGGGTCTATTAGGCAAAACTGCATACAAAATTGTTTGGAGAACTGCGCACAACATGAAATTTGGCTTTGCTAATGGTCTTAAGTAGTCTACTGACCTGATTTAAGTCTCTTCTAGATATACTGTGCTGCTTTCTTTTGGTATTTGTATTTCTATTATTTTTATTTCATTTCTTTGTTCTACTTACTTCAATAAAAAAATAGAATGCTGATGAATTTTTGTGAGGACTTTTTTTTTTATAGCAAACTGATTTGGAAATTTAAAAATAAAAAATTAAGATTAAGATTGTAAAAATGAGAAACCAAAATATATTTTGCCATCTCTTGTCACAACAATGGTAAATCTAGAATAACAGGTTTGAAAATTGTGTTAATGCCATGGGTACTATTAACAAAGGAAACAAGAAAAAAAATATACTGGCCCAGACCTCCATGGTCCTGGCAATTGAGCACAAGCTTCCAAAGGCACAGGCAAACAAGTTCAGTGCTGTGGTAACAAGGGAGACGTTCAGAGGAAAAGGGTCATTGCAGCAGGGAAGATGGGTGCTGTGTTGAAATACAGATCATGAACTAGGCATGCAATCCTAACTCCACTTACCTGGGACATGTTGGATTCAATAGGACTTGTGTCTGAGTATAGAAGCAGTTAGGATTGCAGTGTCAGGTACTTGAGGAACTGGATGTTCTGTGAATCTGATCTATACCTGATGCAAAGGCAGGAACATAGCTGTTCACCCACTTTCCCATTTCTCAAATGTTACAACACAGTTCTCAGCTCAGACTGCTGTGGTCTAAACCACTGAGCCTCTTGGGCTTGCCGATTGGAAGGTCGCGGTTCAAATCCCTGTGGCAGGGTGAGCTCCTATTGCTCTCTCTCAGCTCCTGCCAACCTAGCATTTTGAAAGCATGCCAGTGCAACTAGATAAATAGGTACCGCTATGGTGGGAAGGTAAACGATGTTTCCGTGCACTCTGGCTTCCGTCATGGTGTTCCGTTGCACCAGAAGTGGTTTAGTTATGCTGACATGACCTGGGAAGCTGTCTGTGGACAAACGCCAGCTCCCTCGGCCTGAAAACAAGATGAGCGCCGCAACCCCATAGTCGCCTTTGACTGGACTTAACCATCCAGGGGTCCTTTACCTTTACCTTGCATCATTTTTAAAAACTGTATTTTAAGAAAATAGAATGTAGAAGTGCATGTTTTGAGAGAACATATGTATAGAAATTTGAATTTAAAAATGTATTTTGAGATGTAAAATTCCATGTGAATATGTTTTAAAGTTTGCTGATGACCATGGAAATGAGATGGACAGAGTACTAGATGGACACACATGATAGCAACACAGACAGGGAGGAGACTGGTTCATCCATCTCACAGCAGAGTGCTTTTTGTAAAATGGCTTAAGCACCGGCATATTATTATCACAAGGGTATATGGCTTATAAAATAGAACTGAGATCATGCTTAAGGGTATTTCTGAGACCAAAGTCAGATGTTGGAGCATGACAGAATGTCACTTGTGTGAGGAAGAGGAGAGTTTTCCCCCAGTAGGAAGAGAAGCAGATTGGAGAATCTGATTATCAGTGGAGAATATGAACAGAGGGGAAAGTGCTAAGAAGCCTCATGACACTTGCAGCCTCAGAAATCCCCCCAAAAGCCACAAAGCTACTTGAAATGTATAGTTCTACTCCACACATCCAACCTTCTGGATTTGTATGAATGCAAAACCCTCCACAGAATTCATTATTAATTCACTTCACCCAGATCTCAGACATTCATTCAAAGTTATCTGTTGTATCACTCAAAATTATTGAAGACTTGCACATAAGCTCTGGAAATTATTGCACAACGAAGTCAGTTCACAACAAAGCATGAGATTTACAGTGTTTGGGAAGTTTTGGTGTGCATACAATCTTTAAAAATATATAGCTGTCATAAAGGGATATACATATTCTCAGTTCCATTTATGAGGGACATTCCAGCCTGTTGTTGTTGTTGTTTACCCACTCTTCACTCTAAGGTGGCAGGGTGGGTTACAACCATTTAAAGTTAGAAACCTACAGTCTAATTACAGTGACAATACTACCGGGGTGGGGGGAGCATGTGCTGCCAGAATAGATTCAATCCAATGGATAAAAATGCTCTTTCAATTTACTGGTACCTCTTCCTTCCCCCTCCCTTTTTCAGAGAAAAAGAAACTATGCCAGCCCTGGAGCTGGTCTAGTGAATTTCTCTCCCATAAGGACTCGTGGAAGGAAAAATAAAAGGGAAAAAACAAACAGCTAATGGGAAGGGGGGAGATGCGGGTGGCGCTGTGGGTTAAACCACAGAGCCTAGGGCTTGCCGATCAGAAGGTTGGTGGTTCGAATCCCCATGACGGGGTGAGCTCCTGTTTCTCGGTTCCTGCTCCTGCCTACCTAGCAGTTCGAAAGCACAAAGTGCAAGTAGATAAATAGGTACTGCTCCAGCAGGAAGGTAAATGGCGTTTCTGTACTCTGCTCTGGTTCGCCAGAAGTGGCTTAGTCATGCTGGCCACATGACCTGGAAGCTGTACGCCGGCTCCCTCGGCCAATAAAGTGAGATGAGCGCCGCAACCCCAGAGTCGGCCACGACTGGACCTAATGGTGATCTGGTTTCACCACTAACTAGCAGTAGATGGGGCCTGTCAAAAGTGGGAAGAGTTGGCTCCAAAGGATGGTGGAGCCAACGTTCCCACTTTGCCACCCACAAGAAATTAGGACAGAGGCTACATAAAATTGGGCTGAAGGCTGCAAGTGGGAGGTTGTTCACCTGGATGGTAAATAATAACTTCCAGTGCTTTGTGGGTAAAAAAAATGAGCTGCCAGTATTCATATCTTGATACGGGTCATGGGTGCAGCATAAAATGGCTGCTAGGGGCAGCAACTAAAGTGGGGATGGTACAAAGTGGTATGAGTACCACCATACACAGAAAAAAAAGCAAAAAACTATTGTCAGATCTTCATGCTTCTACAAGGGGATTGGTGTAAGTAAGTGATACTCATTTTGGCAACATTTGCAGCGTTCCAATATCACCAGATTGTGGCTGCACTCCGCACAAGAGAAAATTAACTAATGAAGACTCCAGACATAGATTTTCACATACTTATGAGGTGGATACAAACATGAGGAACCACCACGACATATTATGCAGTAATAGTCATGTTTAATCCATGTAAATATTTTCAAGATGTTGGTTAAACGGTTCAATAAAACAGTGAAAAGGAAGAACAAAGTGCCATTTTAAAATAGAAAACTTAGGGAGAGGTAGTGCCAGGACCATGATGAAAAGGCACTTTGTGGAAAGTGTTCTGCATAGCAGTACACCGATTTGTTTTCAGTGCCTGGAACAGCAGGAAACATTTGTAGCTGAACAAAATGCAACATAGTAATGGGAAAACAATCTGAGTATATTCCTTCCCCCTCTCTATTTTTCTGTATTCATATTTCACTGCTGCGGTTTATGGAAACATATCACTTGGTACTTTCTGTACTCTGGGGAATTCTAGGTCCCTATCAAGCTGAAGTTGATTTGTTTGCTTTAGATGCACATTAAATTAGGAAAAATGGTGCAGCAAAATGCCATTGAATGAAATCAAACTAAACAATATGTCCTACTGGTATATGCTTTACCAGGATCCTGCTGTGCCATCCATTTTTAAGACATTCCACTCAGTCAGGCCTTACTCCTGCAAATCCTATGGCACGAAGAGTTACAGGTTTTAAAATATGTGCGCATCTGATATGCCACTGAGACTTAGCAGTAAGTGACCATGCTAAATGGAAGGAAATAACTAACTCAGCTTTGCTTCAGGGAGTTTAACCGAAGGCATGAAAATTCCTCATCAAAGTGGCTTGTTTCTTTTGGAATTGAGAAGCTAAGGGTTGCAACCAGCTAAATTAGAGAAGTACTGAAATCAATGGGCCTAAGTTAGTGCTGCCCATTAATGTTGATGTGTTTACAACCCTAAAATTCCTTCTACTTTTCCATCTCACATCTTGTAAATTCTACATGCTTCCCATTATTGCTCATTTCCCTATAATATTTCCTTCCCTGCCCAAAGTTACCAAAAATAATCATTTATTTGCATATATGAATTGTTTTAATTGATTTTAATATTATTCTAACCTACCCTGGAACTATAGGCTGAAGGGCAGATATGAAGTCATCATCATTATCATCATCCTAGGAGGAAGAGTTATAATCAGTGCTGGAGGTGAGTCACAAAAACAAAAGGAAGTAGGATAGTTGGTTTCCATTTAGGTCAAACTCAAATGACATCTGTTGAAAATAAGTAGGAAGGCATTAGAGGTCACACCCACATCCATGTAAAAGCACCTGGATCCCTCTCCACAGAGTCCTGTTTGTTATCCCTCACAGGATTACAAAGTCCCAGTACATTTAACAAACTACATTTCCCATGATTCTTTGGGGAATGTGGGGTTCACAGCCAAATCACAAATGCATGCTTTGCTAGGCAAGCACAGGGCTAGTACACAGAGAGTTCTTGAACTTCCTAGCGAGAACCCTCTGTGTATGGTCAATTCATTTGCCTCCTCTGGGCAAGAACTCTATAACAAAGGAGACAATATTTTTTATTTCCTTCTGCCTGTGAGGAGACTATCTCTTTCCACCATGTTTCCAAGCGAACCAAACATGCATGGCTAAAGCACCTGCTTTCAGCTATGTTAGCTAGACTACTAACTTTTATTTTACTGTAACTTGGAAGTATTTTTTCTGCTTCCTGCATTGAAATGTAAGTAAACCCTTTCTTCTGTTTATCTTACTAAAAATGTGTGGTTCATTCTCTGCAATGGGGGTGAAAAGGGCAAGATCTGCAGACCACAAATGAAAGGGATAACTGCCTAATTCCTAAGCTTTAATAAGCTGAAAAATGTGTAAGTGTTTTACTCTGCTAAAAAGGCTTCACAGCCAGTTTTTCCATTTGTATTTCTCACACACACATGAGGTTTAGATCTAAATCTACAGATTTACTCGTCATCCATTTAAATGCATGGTGAGGATGTGACCCTAGTCTTCCTAAAAAAATAAAATAAGGATGACATCACACCCCAATTGTAACACATGAATTTTGTATTCTTTTCAAACTCTGTGTGCACAGTTAAGCTGAGGAATTACTTTCCTCAAGGTAGCCAGAAGTTTGATTTCTACAGGAGATGGATGATAAGAGCTTCTTCTAGAAGAAGAAAAACTCTTTCCCATCACTAGTATTCTCTTCTTCCTCAGAGGTGAGCTTCTCTTCACATGTCCAAATGGCCACAGGGCTGAGGTTAAGGCAGGTTGAGTCAGCCAGGCTCTTTTTGATAGGAAGGGAAACATGTAGGCAAGTACATGAGGAATATCTATGTGAGAAACACATGCTAAAAACCCCAGGACAGAAGACCAGAAAGAAACACTTTTGAGAAGTATTTATCAACAGTCAGTTTCCTTTTGTTATTATGGACTAGTTTGAGAGTTAAGGACTAAATTGCTTTGCCTTTCCAAAAGGTACAAATGAGAGGGGAACATCACAGCATTATGTGTGTGTTTTGAAGACAGGTATCTAAGCAGCCTTTGTGCCTTTAAAACCTCCACCTTTAAGGCATGGTGCTGCTTTGTAAAGTCTCTGTGGCTATAAAGTCACTTTGAAGTGAACCAATGTCACATGGATCTAGATTTGTCTCATTCTTAGTTTGTATTCTCTCCTCATCTGTTTTTTCCTCCTGCACTGCCAGATCTGAAAACTCAAACTGGGTTCTAAAAAGCAAACTTAAGTTATTTTCTTCCCACACTCCCCACATGTCACAAAAAATCCTCCCTGAAGCCAAACCATGCCCTAAATCAAGCAGCATTAGAAACCCATCGCCACCTTTGTATATAAATAATGGACATTTCTGTGCAGCTTTTATTTTAAGGGAATCAATTTGCCTTCTACCTTTATAACTCACTCAGTTGGAGAAGAAGAAAAACTATACATTCCTGATTGGACATTTTACTAAGTTTCTGGCTCAAAAAGAAATTGCTAGCAAGTAAGTATTGCATGGCTATTTCACATACCCCGATTTTAAATTCAGCAGTCCACATTCACCCATCCCCACTTCAGTGAACCCAGTCATTTGGGTCTAGAATAAGACTACAATAATGCTCCCTTTCATACCTGCTTTTTATCAACCTCTAACAAAAGCAGGAAGCTGTGTACCTGCACTAACTATACTGGGGTTTGTGGATAGCACCCTTTCTTGCCAAGACCTTTGGGAGCACCCCCTGTAAAGGATGGAAGAAAAAAGGCTGCTTCACAAAAACAAAACCTTCTGTGCCACATGAGCTGTTCGCATGAAACAAACTGAATCCAAATAAGAACTCAAAACAGCTCAGTTCACGTTGACAGCATCCCTAAGTTTTGCTACAAATGGTGTCCGATTATTATAACTAGAGCCGAAGAACCTGCCCTCCTTTTACCTTCTTAGCTAGCAGGGGGCTTTTTTTAGGAGACACAGAGAGAGAATAAAGGACGGTTTGAAACCGGATAAAATTAAATGAATCATTAAGAGAATAAATGGGGTGTTTAAGAACTGGAATAATTGCAGGATAGTGGATGAGCCTGAATAAGTGAAAAATGGACTACCACTAGCACTTGAACCCCAAATGTCTTCGTAATCCATTAACAGCTGCATTGGCCAAGGATGAGCAGACCAGGTGGTAGAACACAGATGCTGACAAATCAACCTATCCTCCTAAATAGCCCAAGAGGGAAAGGTTAGAGTAAAAATGTTTTCGATATTAATGGAAGGAAAAGAATATGTGAACCACCCAGGGGCATCACTACTGGGAGGTAAGGAATATGTTTCCCGCTGCAAGAAGCTGGAGTGCGTCTGAAATTAAATCAATAACTCTTATTTATACGGGGCTTCACTATAGTGAACAAATATAAGCAGTGCAACATGCAGCCTTCATTCAAAGCATTACTCTAACTCGCCATGGGAGGCTCCCATATTCAGCGAACCACAAAGGGCCCAACTGTGTGACTTCCTTCCAGTGCATCAAACTATATGAAGCCATTGTCTGAGTTCACGAACAAATAAGGCGGATCTAACCACTGAGCCTAGGACTTGCCAATCAAAAGGTCGGTGGTTCGAATCCCCGCGACGAGGTGAGCTCCTGTTGCTCGGTCCCAGCTCCTGCCAACCTAGCAGTTCAAATGTACGTCAAAATGCAAGAAGGTACCGCTCTGGTGGGAAGGTAAATGGCGTTTTCGTGTGCTGCTCTGGTTCGCCAGAAGCGGCTTAGTCATGCTGGCCACGGCTGTACGCTGGCTCCCTCAGGCAGGAAAGCGAGATGAGCGCCGCAACCCAGAGTCATTCTCAACTGGACCTAACGGTCAGGGCTCCCTTTACTTTTATCTCACTCCCTTAGTGCATATTTTCATCACTTAAGCTAACAGTACTGATGCCATCAATTCTCTCCTGTCTTCATTTATTTGCCATTGTCGAACAGATGCATAATAAGTGCAGAAAGAACAGTTTGAAGCTCTTGATAATTAGCTGGAAAAAAGGAACTTGGGAGAGTGTAAGTATACCAATACTGTAGTCAGAAAAGAATGGTTTTGCAGGCATCTAGGGGAACTTGGTTGTGCAGTCGATTCAGCAGGCCTGAACTCATCAGTTCAGCCCTGCTTTCTGCAGGGATCGGCTGTGCAATCAAGTTAGCCATGTTTCTATCTGGCATGTCTCACATATAAGTGTGGGGAGCAAGTGCACGTGCTTAGGGTTTCCTACCCTTGGCATAAA
Source organism: Podarcis pityusensis (assembly GCF_964106645.2). Lineage (NCBI taxonomy): Eukaryota > Metazoa > Chordata > Lepidosauria > Squamata > Lacertidae > Podarcis > Podarcis pityusensis. Next base: position 60,395,575 of record NC_138032.1, read on the forward strand.
CAATCATTGGCTCATGCAGGCAGGTCTTCCTGGTGCTGTCCACCTGCAAACATGATGGTGGTTGTGCTGGAGCAGGCAAACTCAGCCCTCCAGCTGTTTTGGGACTGCAACTCCCACCATCTCTGACCACTGGTCCTGTTAGCTAGGGATGATGGGAGTTGTAGTCCCAAAACAGCTGGAGGGCTGAGTTTGCCTGTGCCTGTGCTGGAGAGAGAGAGAGAGAGGCAAGAAAGGTCTTGTAACTGGTTCCAGGAGAAATGTAAAAAAACAAAACAAAACCCTGCCATCCTGCATACAGAATACTGCAGCCAAATTAAATATATTAAGCGTGTGGAAATCAGAGGAAAGTATTTGGGAAATTTTTATTCTTTTTTTGGTGGGGTGGGAGCGGCAAGTACAGTAATGACATTTTGAATCAAGTTTGAATTTAGTGAAATACTTAAATTAAATCTGCCAAATTTCAAGTATGTAAAGCGCCTCGAAGTGTTCTGTAACTCAAACGGGAGGGAAAGTTAATTACTCGGAGGCAAAATTTAAAAGTGCCAGAAGGAGAGTTTCAAGAGGTCAATCTGCAGCCACACTGGATTTCTTTGATTTGTTCCCTTAGAGCAAGTATTTGCAATTACTCACCCTGTATCCCTTCCTTTTCTCAAAATTTAATGCGCCAATACACAGAGAAGGACAAATGGCAGTAAAGCTGTTCAGATATACTTCTTTGACTGCAGAGAACAAAGGTATTAAAAGAATTATTAAGTAAAAGGAGGGAGCTGTAACTTAGTGGTAGCCTATGCCCACTGCATGCAGAAGGTCCAGGTTCAATTTCAAGCATCTCCAAGTGGGTTCAGAAACACTCCTAGCTGAAACTCTGGACAGCTCTTAGAGTCAGACAATACAGATGGACTATTAGGGCAACTTCCTATGATCTTGTAACAGGCACCAGTGAATATGGAGAAATGGGAATGCAGAGAAATAAGGGAAACAGACAGCAAATACAGCAACAGAGTCAAAGCTGAAAAACTGCTAAACATCTACTTTTACATTAGCAGAGCAATATTCAGACATTTGACAAAGCATATAAAAGATAATGGACATAATTCTCACCCATCTCCCATTCATTCAAATGAAATATCCATGGCATAGCCTCCTGGAGAATGGTGGGCCATATCTTTTCATTGCTTCTCAGCAGTGCTGGGGTGACTTCCAAAGAATCCAGGTGACAAGTATGACCTAACTGCCAGTAGGAGGCATCCTTGGAACTAGGACAGCCTGTTTGCGCTGCTCATTCATAAGAGCTCTCCTGCTTCTGTTGGAACACGTGGCAACAGAATCCTTCCAAAGCACTAAACTCAGGGTATCCAGTATTTGACAGCAAAGCACCAAAATCCATTCAGCTGGCAGCATTCCAGAAGATAAAAGCAAGCAATCAATGTTCCCACAGCTAGGATTCAATCAAAATGGACTGACCTGAGAAAGCAGCAGCTTTGAGGGAACTCATAATCAGCAAAATGCAGTGCAGGTGCTGGCATTTAAGCAATAGCAGAACTCCAATGAAACAGAATAGATGAACAAATAAGAGAGTCTACACTGAGCAGAGTGACCTTCCTGTGGAAAATAAATATAGCAATTGTGTAGGAACTTGAGCTACCTTCTAAAATGCCAATTCACTTGTGCAGACCAAGCCCTGTAGGAACAATGGAGATGGGAAAAGGTTTTTTTAAAAAATGAACTGATGATGAGGCAACTTGGAGACTGAATTGTGGAATGTGCTGTTTTCTGCTGCTGCGTCTTGGCTGAATACATACTGAAGAAGTACTAAAGTATGCCAATAAGCCTTTAAACCCATTTGGTCCTACCACCAATGTAAAGGATTGTTCACCCACTCAACACATTGGCGTTTGTGTACAGACTCTCAAGACCTGCCATTTGAGTTGAATGTGGTCTTCACCTTTTCTGAGTAGATTTTCTGGATACCCTGGTTTTTAATTATATAGGTAGCCGAGTGGCAATGCACAGTGTGCCTTCCCTCAACATCTTATGCAAGACAAGTGGGACAATCCTATTTTGTTGACCATTATGGAAGAAAATATATGCCTCTCATTAGAGATGGCCAGCTTTTGTATCGACTCTAAAGCAGAGGTGGAAAACCTAACACCTATGGGCGAAATGTGGTCCTTATGCCCTCTAAAGTTCATGCCTCCATCCTCAGGTGCTTTTGCTGAGGTGGGATGTGTCCTTGAACTGTGATGATTGCCTTTCACTTGCTTGGAAGAAGATTTGTGCGTTTGTCAGAAACTCCAACTCATGTAGCTGACATGTGGAAATGTAGACAACTGTAAAAATGTGATGGATCCAACAGTTCCAGGGATGGCTCATCCCTTCTCCATCACCAAAGTGGTTCATTTCCTGGCTTTCCACTAACTGCCACCTGCAGGGGGTCCCATCTGTTCACATTTCCCCAATCTCAGTAACGTACAAATCCAAAGCAAAGAGAGTTTGGCTCATGCCCTAAAATGAGATCTGACTTCCTGCCCCATTCCTGGTATTCTGCACACCATCTGCTACTACAAGGAACAATAGAAGGAAGGGTAAGTAAGTAAGTGGGCCATCTCTTAAGGTATGCAGATCTCAGCCACTCTAGATATTCACACCAGGACACAACACACATGAAATGGACGAAAGAATGTGAGAGTTTTATTACATTATGCATTTTCTTAAGAAGTTCGGTTAATGATTTATTGTACTGTGAGACTATACTTTAAAAGGAATAACTTCATATTTAAATAGTTCAACATATACATTTCTGATAGCAGCCTCCCAGACTATCTTGAGGTGGGGGGACTTGTCTTAAGGTGGTCAGTTGAACATGCATTAAAAATAGAGCACTTGGTTTGGAGTTCACAGATCACATTTTAAAATATAGATGAAGTGCTAGAGGCATCATGATTCACACACTTCACAATTTTAGGGGGAAACAAAACCTTAATGCTGAAAAGTTCAGATTCAACTTCATTGCAAACCTGATATTTGACAGATTATTTAAGCCAGATATGCCAAGCCTGTCAAAAAGGTCTATCTATTTACTTGCAGGAAGAAGTAACGTCTGTTTGAATTTCTTTTCTAGCAACCTTTCAGGGAAAAGAACTGCTTTCTTTTTCCTGCCTTCAAAATGGGAGGGGGGGATGATTTATTATTTTGACATTTTATGGCTGAAATGCTCCAATCGCTTGCCTTTGAGTAGTCCCATTATTTTTAGTACTGCTATTTCAAGGTAAATGGTTTGGGAGCTTCTTAACCTATTTCTTCCTAAGCAAGGACATTCCATACCCAGAAGCAGGCTGAAACAGCCCACAGAATGCCTATTCTGGGGGCTGGAGGATGCTGTTAAGCAAATCAGCAGCAATATCCAGGTCTCAAGGTGGTATCTCAACTTGAGTGTACTCACACACTGTGGAACATGTAGTCTGTGTTGTCTTCTCTGACAGCATTGACCAACCCTTACAGGAAGGAACGGACTCCAAGGACCACCCCTCTCCAAGTGATTAGAGCTAACAGTGCTGATCATCTGCTAATACAGGCCATATCCTTGCATGCAGGTGTAGGACACACACACACATGGACCTATGCCCTCTAAGCAATGCCAAGCCAGCACTAAAACCACCAGACCTATATTGATAGTTATTGGAGTGGGGAACTATAAAAGTTAGTTCCTCCTTCCTGTGGCAGATGGTTGAGGACCTACTGACCACTGTGTATTTAGCTATTTAAGAGAGAACTGAAGTCTCCAAATAGAACCAGAGGAAAGCCATTGGGTGCCAATTTGTGAACATGTGTGGATCTCCTCGGAATGTTTCTGGAGACTTATCAGTTTTAGGAGCTTGTTGTAACCTTGCTAGAATGCTTGAATTCCTGACTGTGATAATAACCCAGAGGTTCTGGACCCAAAGGAGGGGATAGAATGGCTGAAATATGAGACTGGAAGGGGATGATGACACAAGTGTACCTGGGCTCTTCCTGCCTGCAAATTAAATGTTGGGATTTAAGCAGATAAGGAAAATGAATTAATGTACTATATTTGCTGTGTTCCTGCATTCCATCCTGATTTATTATAGATCTGAAGAAATTGTTTTATTGTTTTTAGAATTTGTGAAGAAAGGGAGGAATTCAACACCGTGCTCTTCCAGTCGTACTGTCAGTGAAAGCATTTCAGATTGTTCAACAGAACAAGATTCCCTCTCTTTTCCCCATGTGAGGTTCATGAGGTTCTCCAGACCCTCGCTTCAGGCCAAAGGGGCCGGCGTTTGTCCACAGACAGTTTTCCAGGTCATGTGGCTAGCATGACTAAACCGCTTCTGGCGCAACGGGACACCATGACAAGTGCCAAAGTGCACGGAAATGCCATTTACCTTCCCGCCGCAGCGGTACCTATTTATTTAATTGCACTGATATCCTTCTGAACTGCTAAGTAGGCAGAAGCTGGGAGAGAGCAGCAGGAGCTTACCCTGTTCTGCAGATTAAAACCACTGACCTTCCAATCAGCAAGCCCAAGTGCATGGGTAGGCAAACTAAGGGCGGGGGCCAGATCCAGCACAATCGCCTTCTAAATCCAGCCCACGGACTGTCCAGGAATCAGTGCGTTTTTACATGACTAGAATGTGTGCTTTTATTTAAAATGCATCTCTGGGTTATTTGGGGGGCATAGGAATTTGTCATTTTTTCTAAATATAGTCCAGCCCCCCACAAGGTCTGAGGGACACTGGTATCCCTGCTGAAAACGTTTGCTGACCCCTGCGCCAAGTGGCTCAGTTGTTTAGACCCCAGGGCCACCCTCTGCCTGAAGTATGTGTAAGAGGAACAGGGGTCTCCTATATACTCTCCGAACAGTTCCCATGAGTCTTTGAGGGAAGCCATCTGTTTTAAAGTGGTATGATGCTGCTTTCCATGTAGAGTGAAGATGGGGCCTCAGTGGCGTCATTTTAGCATCTCAAAGAACTGATCCTTGTGGTACCACTAGTGCAGAAATCCATACTGGTACAGTTCCAGACAGGTACTCAGGAATGCCTCTCCAGGTGGTTATGATAGTTTCCTTGCAGGTGGGTCACTATCGCTTACAGGGAAGAGGGAGTTGCAGTGGGATTGGTGGCCCCACACATGTCTCCATTTGGTTCCGCTGGTGTGTTTGACCTACGCTGACCTACCAGCCGCTTCATCTCCCTCCCTCCCCATAAGCAACAGAGGCCCACCTGTTGGGAAGCTGGTGTGATGGTTCCAAACCACCAATAATCTGTTTTCACATGAACTTACATGGCCAGCACCTCAGGAAGGTGTTCAACCAAGACGGAAGACAAGTACAAATAGGAAGCTGTATCTTTTAAGTTATATTCCAGCACAGGGAGCTTTCTATCTTCAGAATCCAGATGTACGTCAAGGTTTCACAAATTGCTTTGGATCCGCACATGTGAAATTTGAAAGACTGTGGTCGGCACTATCCTTACCTTTACCTCCTGCAGAGGAGAGAAGTGCACTTGCCTGATTACATGCTTCTCTATGGAGAAGATGGGTCAAAAGGAAGAAAAGCTTTGCAGCAAGAACAGAAGGGCACTTGGGCTGGTTGTTCTTTTGTCAGAAACTACTTCTAATGGACAAAGCCATTTCCCCCAGGGAGAACATATATGAAAATGTGCCCAGTTTCAGCTCATTAAAGTAGAACAAACTCATAGGAATTAAATAGTGTGACCATATTCACAATCAATACATTTCCACTTTATAAAACACATTAAGGTACATGAGGGTAAATATGCTTTGGACTGTAGCTTTTCTTGAAAAATAAATCCCATTCGAATCTAAAAGGACTTCCTTTTGAGAAAACATAGATGTGACTATGTACCTTTAAGTATGAAGGTTGCAGTTGCAAATGAGTGTAAAGGAAAGCTGTTAAGGAGTGCATTTGACATATTGCTGCTTCCAAAATTTCATATTTGTAATCTACAGCTTACACTGCTTTTGCTTCTTTTACTATGCACTGAGTTAAATCCTTTAAGAAGGAATCACGAAAGGATATTTGATCTTTGTCACAATCGTTTCTGACAACAAGAAACCGATTTTGTATTATCAGCCAACTTGTCGTACCTGAAAAGGGGAAGCTCAGCTACTTGCAAAACATTTAGCTCCACTTCACTCAAGATGTGTTTTATAGCTTTAAGTACTAAAGCTCACAAGCAGGAAATAAGCTGAATTCCCAGATCAGTTAAATACCCAGTAAAGCTCAGGAACATTTAAAGGCTGCAGCCCAGGATACATCCCAATAAAACTTAATAGAGGAGTCCTCAAGTGTGCATTCAAGCTCTTGGTCAAAGAGTGCTTAGGGATTTGGGAGGGTGGGGTATGGGGAGCCTGCCCTTTCTGTTTATTTTACTGACTGTGCTTGATTATGAAATGCTGAATGAGCAGCAGGAAAATGAAGGTCTTCCACTGGGAATAACCCTTTGCATTCTCCAACCAATGTTTTTCATGCATGACCTACAGAAGGTCATTTCTTGGAGTAAAAGGCAAATCAGTTTTTATAGCTCAGTTGTTCCATAGCCTTCCTATCTAAAGTGCCTATTGCTAACTAGGGCAAAACAAAGGCAACTGTGAGTCCACCAAATTGTGGAAGGTACAAGCTTGAGTTCCACTGCAAGAATGAAGATGCTGTATCCACTTATCACTTTTCTCCTCTATGATCAGCCAGATCACTGAATACCTGCAGTCGCTTTCCAGCAATAACAGCTAATTATACAAATTTCTTCGTAATTGTCAGTTCTCCTAACAACTAGTATAATACCCTAAAGCCTTGAGGCTCTTCAAATATATTAGATTTAATCTTCTGGATATTGAGCTCTTTTGAGTTAATCAGCAGTTTGGAAACAATGGATGAAAACAGATGTCATTATCATAGATTTGTTTTAGGGACTCTGCATTTTCTAGGTGCCTGTAAAGCCATTGGGTGCTTGCAAAAAGCTGTAGAGCAGCCAGCTGATTGCCAGACACTTGGGAAAAACTGCACAACATGCTCTGCCAGCTCTATGCTTTGGAAGCACTGTGCAAAGTGCTGCAGTTAGACACATGTCAATCTCCAATGTGCTTGTTATGTCAGATAATTGATTGGTATGTGGTCCCACCTATCTGTCAAAATTCACTCATAGGGATGGGAAGAAATAAGGTCTGCCCTGCCCTGCCAAAATGGGATCTATGCACCAAATGGAAATAAGACTGATTTTTACAAAAATTTGGAAGAAAAACTGTTTCATTATATGGACCAAAAAATTATAATAATGGGAGATATGAACGGGGTAGTGTCAATGGATATGGACAGACTGAGAGCATCAGGGTTGAGTAAAGAGGGAAAACTACCAAAACCCTTTTTCTCAATGATAATTTAATAGATATGTGGAGACTAAGACATTCACTTGACAAACAGTTTACGTTCCATTCAGAATCAAATCAGTCAATGTCGAGAATCGATCAGATATGGGTATCTAATGAATTGACTCCAAGAATCATACAAGCTGAAATTCAACCAAGAGTAATTTCAGATCACAATCCAATCAAATGTGAAATAAGAGGCTTCTAGATGATCAAAAAATTTTAGAGGAAGCACGAAAGAAGTTGGTGGAGTACTTTTCGAACAATTGTAATAAGGGTACAAAAATGAATGTAGTGTGGGACGCCAGCAAGGCGGTGATGAGAGGTTTTTTTATACAACAGAACTCAAAAATAAAAGCAGAGAAAAAGGCAAGAAGGAAATCTTAAAACAAATAATGGACAATGAACAAAAATTAATCAAGAAACCAGATAATTTAAAAATAAAACAGACCATAAAAGCTCTGCAAACACAATTTGCGATTATAATAAACAAAGAGGTGGAATGGAATATAAAAAAGCTGTGACAAAGAAACTTCGAGTTTGCAAACAAATCAGGAAAATGGCTGGCGTGGCAAATTAAGAAAAGAAAGGAGCAGAATACAATAAATATAATCATCATGGAAGGTGAAGAGATAGTCAATCTAAAGGGTAATCTAAAGGAAAGGATTTTTGGACTTTTACAGTCATTTATACAATAACAAAGAGAAAAATAATATGAGCAAAATGGGTTATGGAGACTCTACCCCTGAAAGCTTGTTAATGACATGATCCAACTCCAAAACATAAGAACCTTCCCAGAATGACCCCAATTCACCTCATAATTCAGGGTACACATACAGTTGATACACACACCTAGTATTTTTACAGGCAATTTTACCTTTGATGACAGAAAAGGTACCCCTGACCATTTGGTCCAGTCGCAGCTGACTTTGGAGTTACGGCGCTCATCTCACTCTATAGGCCAAGGGAGCTGGCGTTTGTCCGCAGACAGCTTCCAGGTTATGTGGCCAGCATGACTAAGCTGCTTCTGGCAAAACCAGAGCAGTGCACAGAAATGCTGTTTACCTTCCCACCGAAGCGGTTCCTATTTATCTACTTGCACTTAAAGTGCTTTCGAACTGCTAGGTGGGCAGGAGCTGGGACCAAGCAATGGGAGCTCACCCCGTTGTGGGGATTCGAACCGCCAACCTTCTGATCAGCAAGCCCTAGGCTCTGTGGTTTAACCCACAGTGTCACCCACGTCCATTTGATGACATAATTCGATATAAATGCGCTTTGAGTCATAGTAATTGTGAATTTTCCAACCAGCCTTGGGAATTCCTGCAAAATTGTCCAAATAAAATGTGCAGTTCATATCACAGATAAAGCAAGCGTATTTCAAAAATCTAGGTACATTTCCTCTTCCGAATAGCAGCAGATGTCATTATTTGGTGCATATATAAACCATGTAAAGTTTTACCAACATCCATCTTGTTTGAAGTCTCCCTTTCATTTCAGGGAAGGCTTCAGAACAGGAACAGCTGTAGTAGGAACTGTTTTAGCAAAGCAGATGGAGATTAGTTTCACTTCTCAACTTTTCTCACTACTTTTGTGGGGGAAACGATAATACCAAACAACACAGCCACCATGTTGAGCTTCTGTGTTCTTTAGCATATACTCAGTGGTGTAGCAGAAAACTGTGAGGAGGAGGAGGAGGAGGAGGAGGAGGAGGAGGAGGAGGAGGAGGAGAAGAAGAAGAAGAAGAAGAAGAAGAAGAAGAGGAGGAGGAGGAGGAGTTTGGAGTTGATATCCCGCCTTTCACTCCCCTTAAGGAGTCTCAAAGCTGGTAACAATCTCCTTTCCCTTCCTCCTCCACAACAAAAAATCTGTGAGGTGATTGAGGCTGAGAGACTTAAGAGAAGTGAGACTAGCCCAAGATCACCCAGCAGCTGCATGTGGGGGAGTGGGGGAGCGAACCCAGTTCTCCAGATTACAAGTCAACCGCTCTTAACCACTACACCACACTTATTATGACATCTCCTGTCCTTCATTCACAATTTATGACTCCAAGGAGAGTCCAAAAATGCAAGCAGCTGTGTGGATCTATTATGACAAACACACACATATCCCAAAAGCAGCAGAACACAGCATAATAACTGATTCATTAGGATCAGCATGAATGCAATCCTATGCATGGTTTCCTAGTAGTAAATGCCATTGAACTCCGTAGTGCCTAACCTGAAAAACACATGGAATTTTAAGAAAAGACGGCTCACCTTTTGTGGTGGGCGGTGTTGCGACTGGGCATCCAGGCCCTTGCAATGACTCCACTTGGGGGCATGGGATTGATGCCCCCTTCCGCACCTGCCCCGGCTGCGTCACCCCCACTCGGCCCCACCTCAATAAGGAGGAGGAATCACTGAGGAACTGCGGGGCCTTGGCATGAAAGAATTTCAGCCAGCTGAAATGCAACTATTAGTTTTTGAATAGAAATGCAAATAATAGCACATAGATGTGCTAGCAATTAAAATGCTAGCATGAAATAGGAACTCCATCAAGCAAAAGGAAATAGATATCTAGGCTGTCCTTGATTATTTTCCTCATTCCCTGATTTGCTATGTGCTAATCCATCATCAACTTCAAGGCCTCACCACTTGTCAAACAGCTTTGCACTCTGGCAGAGGATGTGCAGAGGACCTTTTCTACTCTGGAAAAGAGCTGTGCTGCACTCTGTTTCCCCCTTCCAGCAAGTCACAGTATATTGTCATCTAAAATGAAAACAAAGACTATACTATCATTCATTCATTCAATTTATTTGTATGTCACTTTTCCACACAAAAAATTATGTTCAAAGTGTCTTACAACAACAAAAAAACAGAGTTGTGGCTGAAAAAAGCCCTGTGTTTACCTTTTAACAAATCTTTCCATATTTTTTTTTTTTATAAAAGTATCTCACTTAACAGCAACAATAAATAATGGCATTCATAGATAAGCAGTCTCCCTGGCTGCCTCTAAACATCAGCCAAGGCCATCATGGGTTTTTCAAGAATGCAGACCACTGGAGATAGGATTTGCAAAATGAAAGCAAGGATGCTTACAAAACCCTTGTCACCTTGAAAAATGTCACAGCCCATATGTGAGGCTGTCACCAAAATTGTATCTCCTGTTGGTAATTTTCAAATGCAATTTCTTCTCATTAAGAGGAGAATAGTTGGGGGGAAACAGAGGCATTTTCAGCACAGCATTACTCTTTTTAGCTCACACCACCTCCCTCTTTTCCATTTCTATATCTTAACCAGGAAAAATATGTTGTCTACAGCTCCTTAGTGGTCTAAGCACCAGAGAGAACAGAACACAAGGCAAAACTTTCTGATTCTGATGTGTTTATCTTTTCATGCTTTTTTCTTGGTTGTACAGTGACTTTCCACGCCAATTCACACTCAGATATTTCTTTCTGCTATATGTGAAAGGAAAGGAGAGCCCCTCACCCAGAAAAATGTAGACTGACTGGACACTTCTTCCTTTTGTCTTTTATTAGAAATAGTGGTACAATGATATATATACTTTCTAAGAAGCTTGCTAAGGAACTGTTCACTGCTGAAAATTGAGAATCTCTCAATTTTGAATATATGACTGGGTTTTTACAAGAGATTTTAGAATTTTACATTCTAGAAGATTTCCAGATGGCAATTCAATGGCTATGGTTTTTCTAGTAGGATCCCATCGGAGGAATGCAAAAATCACTAGAGGAGGCAGTCTGCTAAGTATCTACATTCCAAGCTATTGTTGGACCACAACTCCCATCATCCCTAATCGTTGACCATGCTAGCTGGGTCTAGGGTCTCGTAGGGATGTGGGTGGCGCTGTGGTCTAAACCACTGAGCCTCTTGGGCTTGCTGATCAGAAGGTTGGCGGTTCGAATCCCCGCAACAGGGTGAGCTTCCGTTGCTCTGTCCCAGTTTCTGCCAACCTAGCAGTTCGAAAGGATGCCAGTGCAAGATAAATAGGTACTGCTGTGGTGGGAAGGTAAATGGCATTTCTGTGCGCTCTGGTTTCCGTCATGGTGTTCCGTTGCACCAGTAGCAGTTTAGTCATGCTGGCCACATGACCTGGAAAGCTGTCTGTGGAGAAACTCTGGCTCCCTCGGCCTCAAAGTGAGATGAGCGCCACAACCCCATAGTCGCCTTTGACTGGACTTAACCGTCCAGTGGTCCTTTACCTTTTTTGTTTTTTTTATCTTAGAGGGTCTCAGATTCCCCATCCCTGCCTTATGGCCTTTAATGCTACTTGTGCAGTGCAAATCCTATGCATTTTCACTCAGAAGCAGGTCACCATTGCGGCCTATGGACTTGCCTCCCAGAATGCACTGCAGCCTTGTGTGTGAAAATAGCTCTAAAGGTTTCAGTTGAAAAGAATGCCTATCAATAATATAAGGAGCAATTGCTTCTGTACAATGTTTCATAAAGTTGGCATTTGAGTAATGCAGAATGTGAACCTAGAAGGCTTGGGAAGCATATGAACTTTCCCCCCCTCAGGGACCATTTGAAAATTGCTGGGGGTCTTGACAGACCACTTCATGACTTCCCTGCCTGTGGTAGCAATTGCTAAATGCTTTATTATTCTTAATTGTATTTTTATTGCTTCTTTATTTGTTTGTATTTCATTGTTTCCTCACACTCTGCCTTTCCAGCTCCTAATCCCTTCCATTCCTTTGTGCTATGTTCTTAAAACAATAGGGTAGCCTCACCTCCTGCCGCTCACAGCTGCTGCTCCCACCATTATTCAAAGACATGCCATGGAGTACCTGAGTGAAGCTTGCGGATCACTTGTGGTCCAAGGACCATAGTTTAGAAACCCCTGCATTACTGCATTCAGTTCTAAAACCTCATTCTCGTTTGGTACTGGACATTTTTTTCTGAGATGGGTAACTTAGCCAATGCTCTGACAGATTGCTGTATAATTATTTTCTCTCTCTCTATTTCTCTTTTTAAGGGAAAAAAATTCCTGGTGACTCTTAAACAAAGAAATACAAAAGACCTTCCACAATGGCGGCACACAGAAGCCTATATTTAACTTTCAGTTCATTGCATTTAATCAACGAAGGTTGTTTCCCCTTAAGAGTGGTAAATAAAATGCTGCTTCTACCTCTCTAGCCATGCCGATTAATACATATCTTCAGGCTACGTGCAAAATATTTGAATAGAAATAAATCCACACTTTTGAAGTTACAAAACAGATGAAGATCCTTTTTTTTTTTGCTGCTCATTTGAAACCGAGGAAATGCTAGATCCCAAGCACGGTGTTTTTAGAACAATAAACATGTATTTTGTCGCACAGGGAATTCTGTCTCCCACAGAAGCAAAGGAGGCCTTGGGGCTGAATAATTATCAGTATTTTATTTATACAGTTTCGTAGATGCAGCTGGCTCTCTACAGAATAACATGTTTCAAAACCTGCACTATAATCCACACGGAATACAGCAAGTGGTTATAACTCGAAATGGAAGGAATGCGTGGGGTATATTGGGAGGTATAGGGTGGAAAAGGTGAGTCACCCAAGCCCTTAAATTTGCAGCTTTCAAAAAAAGCAGGGTGCCAGTTTAAATGTGAGCCAATTGCCTTTCATAATAATGGCCTCTCACTTCTTAAGCACAAGCGTACTTGAAGTACTTGGAATAGATTGGATTGTGCTTAAAAGTACTGTTGCGCACCATCCTAATCTCTGAGCAGTGCATGATTCCAGGGGTTCCAGGTGTGCACACAGGATACGTGTTTCTTTATGATGGCATCTGTATGGTATATGGTTTATTTACACATATATACAACCTGAGCCTATCATAGAGGGGTTCACAGAATAATAACCCCAAGAGGGTCTTGCTTCTCCTATAGGCACAGCCTTGAAACCAAACAGACGTTGAACATCATGCTCTGTCATGTAACTCCAAACTCCTGCTACTCCAAACTCTAGCTATATACTGCTCTTTCCTGGGGATGGGAGGGGGGAACTGACCTGTGACTGAGTGCCAGCAAGACTGAAAAGGGATGCAATCAGCTGCTCAGCCCATCCCTAATCAGCTTTTGTATGAACCAAATCCACAGCCCTCCAAGCCCAAGTGTATCTTTTCCTGACGTGAAGAAGATGCAATGATCGGAAAAGCTACCCCTATTGATTTTTTCTATTTTTTCATTTTGCTTCTTGCTTTTCACACAAAGGTAAGAGCACAGCTACTCTAACCAAAAGATACAGTGGTCGTAACCATAATCATTGTTCAGCCTGTCTAGAAGTCAATATAGTAAAACCAGTGACTACTGGGTAGGATGAATCCCAGTTTCTTGCATCCTTCACTTTGTTGGCTGGTACGGGGCCTTTCCTCTTCTTACTTGCTGGTGAACCACAGTTGCTGCTTAAGCAATACGGCATCCCTGTACTGCAGCAAGTTTCCCCATTCCAAACAGTTACTTTTTTGCAGCTTTATAGCTATTTGAGTCCTCTCTCATCCTTCCTCCCTGACCTCTATTAAATTTAGTGACAACCTTCTAGCAGAAGTGCAGGGCTGTGCTGTTAACCCACCCTGTCAGCTGAGACTAGAAGCCCTTAGATTTGCTGAGCTACTGCGACAAACCCAGATCATAAGCTTCACCCTAGTGCGAAGCGAGATGGACTTGCCATCTGGATAAACTGGGCTACAAAACAGTTGCGCTGTTGTTTGCTCAATTTTCAGTAAGGAAATCCTAGGTATAAAAAGGCTTCGCTAGCATTCACCATGCGGTGGCTTAAACTCCAGGAAAACATTGGGGATGCAAAGCAAATGCTTTCCCAGCCTTATCTGCTTTGCAGCTATGATATGCAATGACCATGATAAATGGCAGAACACAAGCACTGCTGTACTGGGTCATGCTAAGGGTTCGTGTAACCCAGATTCCAGTGCTAAATGCTTCAGAAGAAGAGCACAACAGAGAGATTACAAAGCAATCCATCTTCTGTCGGTCACTTGACATGTTTAGGGCACCTTGAAAAATCCATATAAACTTCTCCATTAACAATTGGCTACTCATAGATCTATTTCTTGAGAAACCAAGAAGTGTTATTGCTCTTTCAAAGGTCCTCCAACAATATATTAAGTATTTGCTGCTTTAGCTGAGGTTATAGTTTTGCTGCGCAGCACAATGCTCTAAGCATGGTTACTCAAAAGTAAGTCCAGCTCATTTCTTAGTGCTGTTTGGATTGAAGCATGGGAACATTAAAATCATCTACTGAACTCAGTTCAGGGTCAGCTCCAGATTTGACAGACTAGGAAGCGCCCTTTGACGGCATCTTATATTGGTGGACTTCAAGTTGTGCAGTTACTTTGTAGTGGCAGCTGCAAACAGCCATTTTGACTTAGGGGCACCACTCCAGAATATTGTATAGGCTAAAATGACTGCTTACTGCTGCCACAGTCAAGTGAACCAATGGCTGGGGGTTGTCAGTTCTCATGGCCATGCTAGGGAACTGGGACCCTAGCAACTGACTGAGGTTGCTTTGTATTCTTATTTTTCTTATTTATTAAATTTGTATACTGCCCTTCATCTGAAGATCACGGGATGGTTCACAGAATAGAGATTTAAAATGAGAACTCAAAATATCTAATAAAACAAAAGCAATGTCATGAACTGGCAGGATGTTGGTGAGGAGGAAGAAGATCCCGGTGTGGGGCGTAGCCAGGCTGGGGCACACCAGGGCAAGCAGGGGATGGGGAAGGAAGTACTCACAGGATGACAGAGGATGGAGAGGGGATGGAGATCAATGCACAGGAACCAGAGCAGTAGGACTCATCGCCACGAACACAGCAGGCTCTGGGGTGTAGGGAGCAGCAGGAGGGGCACTCTAGGAGGATTTTTAGTCAGTTGCAATCTCTGTCATGAAGGCATCAATTAAAGTGTAAATGTAACATCTAACAGTTAAATGTAACAGGAGGATGAGGCAGGCAAGTGCCCACAGCCCAGCTCCCTAGCTGGCCAGGTGGGGCTTGTTGGCTCTGGGAGGAGGCTTGGAGCAGGTGAGGGTCACAAGCCTCATCAAGCCCAGGCGCTGCAATCAGCATACAAAGTACAGAAGGGAAGCAGTGCTGAGGTGCTGTGTCTGCTCAACTGCCCATGTTGATGTTCCTGGACCTCTATGGGACTGGGCTTGATTCTGGACTACATCCTGACTGGGGGAGTTCAGACTTGGCTACTTAGATCAACCCTGGCCTGAGTTTCAAGACCTTTGGGCTTTGAACTTTGGACTTTACTTGTGTGGCTTGACACCCCCACAACTTTGAACTTGACATACTGACTTGCTGCCAGGTAAGCCAGGGGTTCAGGACAAACAAAACAATACCCCTCCCCAACCCAACCCCCCCCCCCACATATTTTAAAGACTTAAAGCCAAAGGCTCAATGGTTGTTTCTGGTTAGGAAATCTGATAGCCACTCTAGGAAGGGAAAGTCTGCCTAAGACTTGGTTTGATAGGAGCTTCTCTGTGCTGCAAAGATTTTGCATTCTAAACTAGGTTTGTTCCTCACTTGTGAAACCATCAAGCTTTAAACCCTCCTAGAGTGTAATTAGATATGCTGTTTTGATCCAAAAGTGCCGCCTCATACTTTGAACCTCTGGGAAGTGAGGGAATGGATGCTGAGCAGTCTTCACAGAAATAAAATACCTTTGCTGGTCTTCAACACTACCACAAACAGTTAAGACTAGACTTCTGCTGGCAGCAACAGGGAGAGGTTTATCTAGTAATGCTCCCCAAATAAAGGCCATGTTACCCAGCACCCATCTTCAGAGAGGATGTCTGTCCCAAAGAGTGCTCCGGTAGCTGCAGAGGAGAGGAGGGGGAAGTTTTGTTGCATGGGCAAAAAAGTACCATGCAATTCTCTGTATTTCCCCTATCTCTGAGCTTTCACTTTTTCCAAAGGCCAAAAAAAGTAAAAAAGAAGAGGCAGGAATATTATTTGCACAGTTTTCAGGACATGCATTGTAGAAAACTAATGTATTGCTTAGGAGCAACAAGCTGTAATTGGTTTAATTAGTAGGGGTCAATTTTAACCAGCGAAGATTAAGGCCAGGCTTGTTTGTTTCCTTTTCAGGCTATTTTGGTTCTGGTTGTTATGGTGATGGGGAGTGAAGAGAAAACCTCTACCTCTAACATTCAGTGGTAGTTTTTTATTTTATTAAGTTGTAATTTATCTTATAGTTCTCTGTATAACTCAAAAAGACTCCTGAATAGGGTTTTGGTAATATGCAAATTAAACTAAAATTGTTTTAGATTTAACTGTGTTGGGCTTGAACATTGAGAAGTTATTTCTTTTAGCTGTTACATTTGCACTTTAATTGATGCCTTCATGACAGAGATTGCAACTGACTAAAAATGTGTTAATTACTCCATTTCCCAAGTGGCTTTCATTTCCTGGTTCTTGAATACTATTAGCACACACACACACACACACACACACACACACACACACACACCTACCCCTCAGATCGCAAACTTGGGTGCTTAGCAGTTTGAAGATGAAATGGGGCCACCCCAAAATAATAAAGCATAATCAAATGAATTGTTTTAAAAAGCAACAACAATGAAAACACCCCAACAGTAATCTTCCAGGATCTAAACTGACGAGCATGGGAGCCACAGAATGGCTGAATTCAGACCTCACTTTATTCCATTTTGCTGATTCACTACAACATTTTGTTGTAGGGTTTACTGACCTTTAAGGAGAAAGTCCTCCATTAGGGTTCATAGTTTGCATTATTCTCTCCCACTTAGTATAGGAAGCCAGTAGGAGTATGGCTACTGCTAGCTGAGCCCACCTACACCCAAACATCTCCCCATGCCTCTTTTTCAGGGCTTACACTAACTGAAAATTTTCCAGGCTTGGTTCAACCCTCTGGGTCCCAACTGAGCCAGGAAGGGGAAGATAAGCCAGCGTATCTCTGGCTAAACCAGGATGAGGGAGTTAAGCCAGCATAACCTGGGTGCACTAGAAACATCCCAGCTCAGCCAGAAATCTGCTGCATCCTAACCCCACCCCTCCTTAGATTGTGCCCTAAGGGACTTAATAGCAGGTTCTTAAAATATCTGGGGGTGGGGAATACCCATTCATTTGCCATGCCTATAAAAAGTAAACCATGCTCTAATAGTATAATTAGTATCGTTCTGCCTGGACACTGAGGTCCAGCACCGAGGGCCTTCTGGCAGTTCCCTTGCTGCGAAAAGCCAAGTTACAGGGAACCAGGCAGAGGGCCTTCTTGGTAGTGGCACACGCCCTGTGGAATGCCCTCCCACCAGATTTCAAGAGAAAAACAACTACCAGACTTTTAGAAGACATCTGAAGGCAGCCCTGTTTAGGGAAGCTTTTAATGTTTGATGGACTATTGTATTTTAATATTTTGTTGGAAGCCGCTAAGAGTGGCTGGGGAAACCTATGGACGGGGTATAAATAAGTTGTTGTTGTTGCTATATATCAAACCTCTGTGGATACTCTAAATCATTTTGCATTGTTACTTACCCTGCCTGAATAAGTTATTGAATGGATGTGTGTGTGTGCCTACCTGAGTGGTGAGCAGGATTCACAGAGCAGTTATCTCTGTAGCCTGAAGCAGCGTACTCCATGCTTGAAGCTCAACACTGTACATAGTAGACCTAGGAAGGCAGGCTGGCTTGATGAATTGGCTACTGTTTGGACAGCTGCTGCCAGGCAGTTTCCCCTCAAAGAATTGCTATGTCTAGCACCTCTAACAAACTACAGTTCCCAGGATTCTTTGGGGGAAGTCATGTGGTTTGAATGTGCACTGAATGTGTTTCAAATGCATTCTGTTGATCTGGCCTAAGTGGATAATTCAAGAATCAGTGGAAACTGACTTTGATATATTTTTTAACCTGAAGGTTCTTCTGCAGATGGTAGAAACTTCGTATGTTATCAGGGGCACCATCTACGGGGGACCGTGAGAGCCAGCTCCCCTCCATATATTTTCAAGATGAGGGCTCCCCCCCCCCCAAATTCCACTGTGATCATCAAAAGGACATGTCAGAACAAAGATTGGCCCTGCCATGTCCTTTTGAGGATTGCCAGGTACGCGCAGGGCAAATAATCTTTGCCCTGTGCATCCCTTTCACAAAGCTAAGGCAGTTTGCTGTGGGTAGGTGGGGGGCCAAGTTGGGCTGGCCAGGTTTGGGGGGTGTCACATGTGTGACATCATGCATGTTCAATGCCCACCCCCTAATGTTGGGTGCAACTTTGTGCCACTGTATGTTATATAAAGGGGAGTCAGCCTGCCACTAAGTTCTGGTTTTGGTCCATATTCCTGGCTGGCTTGGGGAGTTCATACATGATCAAAATACCTAATGTCTCAGATCTAAAGAGCACCAGGCATTATTGGAAAACAATTTCTTTCATAGCTTGTCAATTTCCCTTTTGCAGTTGCTACTATTTGTAGCCCCAGATCTCAAGAGCAGCTTTTCAGGAGAAAAAGCGGCTGCAGTGGGAAGGGAGTCAGAAACATCCTACATGCGCATATTTATTCTCACACTACCTTTTGAAACCTGACCCATGTTTGTTTTTTGGTGAGCAGCTGAAAAGCTTTCTAGCTTCTGACTAAACAGAGTTTTGCTGTTGTATGCATCCATTTCAATAGATT
Source organism: Podarcis pityusensis (assembly GCF_964106645.2). Lineage (NCBI taxonomy): Eukaryota > Metazoa > Chordata > Lepidosauria > Squamata > Lacertidae > Podarcis > Podarcis pityusensis. Next base: position 60,414,615 of record NC_138032.1, read on the forward strand.
TTCATAGAGAACAGTTGAGGAGCATGGCTATGGAACTGCCACGGGGCCTGAAATGAATTCCTGACAGAATTCAGTAACCGCATGCACTCATGAGACCTTCTGGACTGCTGGGAATTCCTACTAAAGATGAAATCAAGATCCAATTTGGAAACACATTCTGACATATCCATTCATTATTAGGAAACGAATAGTCAGGTGATGATTTTGAGCTCAGATGATGATTTATTGAGAAATTTGGATTAAGCAGGGTGTGCTTTATAAAACAGAAGGGTAATCCTCATGTTTGAATTAGTATTATAATGGGTCTTTAATCTAATATTTATGGTTATATTAGACTGCATTTTTGCCATTTCAGGTATTTTTAAATGTGCAATTAAAAATAATAATCAATAACTGAGACAAATCCCTAGAAGAGGCTTCACTGTATCAAAACCTCTGATACATGTATAATCATGCTCATTATTAAAAGCAATTTGAAGTCAGAGCCATTAGAAAACGCAATTCTACTAACAAAGTACCCCTGACACAGACTTTCCCAACCCAACCCCCACATCCTGACCCCTATTTCCATTAACCCCAGTCAGCATGGCCAATGGCCAGGCATGATGGAACTTGTAGTCTGAAATATCTGCGGAGCTCCAGTCTGGGGAAAGCTGATCTCACACATATTTATATTAAAATGTTTATATTAGATTGTTATCCATTTAGAATTATTGTTAGCAATAATACTAGCATTTGTTTATACTGTGTATTTTTATTCTTCTTATTGTCATTATTACTAGTAATTGCAACAGTAGGCTGCAATCCTATACTTATTTACCTGGGAGTAAGTCCCAATCAGCTCAGTGGGACTTACTTCTGAGCAGACAATGTATTGGATGACACTGGTAATGGGTTTTATTCTCTGGGATTGTGATAACACTTTGGATTATTACCTCATCACTGCAATAATTCCTGGGAACATTTTGTCTGTTGATTTTTACTAGCATGGGGCTTCGTATTTCATTACAATCAAATCTTTAGCATTGTTCTTGTAAGGCAGTATTTTTTTAAAAAAAGCAGGGGAGGGAAGAAATAATCAGAGAGCATCCATTATGCATGAGCTTGGGAAAAAACCGAGAACATCCACCAGTGAAATCAATAAGATGCCCCTGGTCCCCCCCCCCCACAGCTGATAAATAGCAGCGCCACTTCAACCTTTGCAAGGAAAAAAAGAGCTTGAAATGGACTGTGTTGCTTTGCAGTTTGCACACCCTTGTTTAATGCCGAGCCATAAACCAACTGGAAATCACTAATGTAGAACTAAATGATGAAATAACTGCAGGTTCTCTTTTGAAGAGCTATTTGCAGACCCTTTTAGTGATCTTTAGGCTGCAGCATCATGAAAGGCAAATACTATCAACATCCACTTATGTGGCCACATGTGTGCCATGGTTAACAACTCGCTGTTTCTGGCTATAAATACTTCCAACATTATGGCCGCAAGTGAAGGAGGTGAAAGGGAGAGCTGCTCATGATATCAGTTGCCATAGATTAGCTCACCTTTGCCACCTCACATGTACACACAGCTGCTATTTTAGTGGGCTGCCATCCCATACAACAGGGTAAGGCATTTTAATAATGGGTCTTTCACAAGGAATCAGGAAGGTGCCAGTTCCACAAGAAAGGCCTACTCACATATGTGCATTTTGAAGCATGGGATTGTACCATATTATGGTGAAAGTAGCTTCCTGCTACTGTTGGCTATTCTTGTAAACCCTTCCTTCATGATTTCCTCTTTCTTCCATTTCTTATGCATGCCCTTCTTAAATCTCAGTTCATCTGCAAGCTCCTTATGCTGCCACACTGGTTTCCTTAGGTGCCTTCCATTTTTCTTTCTGTTGGAGTTGTCTGCATTTGTGCCTTCCGTATATTACCTTTATAAAACTCCCATCTGTCTTTGACTCCTTTCTCTTTGAATATTTCTCACCATGGGATCTCACTCAGAAGTCCCTTAAGCATTTTAAAATCAACCTTCTTAAAGTCCAGAGTATATATCCAGCTAAGTTTAGCTTTTCCTTGCTTTTGTAGCATGAAACCTAGCCACTCCCTCCCAAGGTTCCCAGTACTTCCACTTCATCAATCAGTTCCTCTGTTAAAAACTAAACTCTGACCCAATTCCCTTCACTATAATGCGGAATAAGTGGATGAAATTTGTAGGCATAATGATCAAATTGTAAGCAGACACATCCAGGGGTTTCATGCAGGACATCTTTAAAGTTTGGTCTTTTAAACAAAGGAAAAGTCCCTAACTTTTTATTTTCTGTCAGAACTGGTCACTCCTCCTGAGTAGATGAAACCTGTCAAAGTTCTCCAGTATTTTCCCACAATGGCAGGCTTTACTGTTGCGGGTTGGTGCAAATATGAATCGTAGGGTAGGAGTTGGTGGATAAAATAGCCCTGATCCCCAGAAAAGATTGGGGTGGGGAAATAAAACCTCTCAGCAATTACTCTTACCCTACACAGATTTTTTTTGGAAGGATACAACAGGATCTCTCAACTGATCTGCATAGAGGGAGGTATAGATTAACATAAAAAGGTTTTAATCTCCCAAATCACTATGACCGGAGTGACCTGGGAAAATAACTCACTTGGCCTGCCAACCCCCACCTGCTTATCAAAATGAAAGACCACCCCCACCAGGAGGGGAAAAAACCACTCTCTTAAGCTCTGGGCAGTTTCCCAGTCATGCCACTTTCATTTCTTGAGGGTGTTTTGGATATTAAAGACCACAAACCTGCCTAAAGGGTTAGGAAGGCCCTCATCCACCTCAGGGTGCTTGGTTAATGGCACAGTTTAGCTTAGAAATATGAGAACATTCACTGAATCACCCTGATTTCCCACTGTCATTTGAAGTACACACAGAGTCAGTGCACACAGTGTATATGTGTGTTGTTCTGTGCCAATACACACTTAGCACCACTTGTCTCAAGTGACCTTAATGCTGACTTTCTTGCACAATTATTTATGCATGATTGTCACACACGCAAAAGGAGAGAGCACCATGCTACATATTTATTACTGGTTATGATCAAACTATTATTGAAACAATAGCTCTTTCCTCAAACGTCTGTGAACCAGCTCTGTATTAGTTGGGAAAGAATTAGCTGTGCATCTGGCTGCTTGCCTGATTGAGATGCATCTTTTTGCTTCAGAGAAAATTTACTCCATACCAGAGATGCAGGTCTCTGCATTTAAAAACAAGTTAATAGCTACACACTATTTACTTGTGGGCGACGTGGGTGGCACTGTGGGTTAAACCACAGAGCCTAGGACTTTCCGATCAGAAGGTCGGTGGTTCGAATCCCCGCGACGGGGTGAGCTCCCGTTGCTCGGTCCCTGCTCCTGCCAACCTAGCAGTTTGAAAGCACGTCAAAGTGCAAGTAGATAAATAGGTACCGCTCCGGCAGGAAGGTAAATGGCATTTCTGTGTGCTGCTCTGGTTCGCGAGAAGTGGCTTAGTCATGCTGGCCACATGACCCGGAAGCTGTAAGCCGGCTCCCTCGGCCAATAAAGCAAGATGAGCGCCGCAACCCCAGAGTCGGCCACGACTGGACCTAATGGTCAGGAGTCCCTTTACCTTTATTTACTTGTGGCAATAGAAGATAGAATGGAGAGCTATATACTAGTCAGATTTCATGCATTCGAACATGCACAGTGACCTTGATATCTATCTTGAATATCCCAAACATATTTGATGATAATGACAATTTATTCAACGTGCTTATGTGTCATACTTCAGAGTAGTGTCTCGTGAAGGCCCAGAAACCTGGATGTGGTGAGTGATGACATATATAGGCTGCAAACAAACATGCAGTCACATACAAGAGTTGTAACTGTAATGTACAAAACAAACCCCTGTGTGTTGTTCTGTATCACTTGCCCTGTTATTACTCCCATATCATCCTTTGATTGGTTAACGTATTAATGTAGCTTCTCAGTTGTCAAAAGGGTCATCCCAGTTCTGTGCTACAGTTCCTACATCCTGTTCCAAATCTGATCTTCAATCCTTGAAGGAAACTGTGATAACACAAGCTATAGCATGTGAAAGAAGGGAGGAAAGCAAACTAGCTAACTCATCTTCTCCCTCTTTGGTCCTCATCATTGCCACCAAGTGGATATCTTTATTCTCTGGCTTCCTCCAGTAAATGGCTCTTTTGTCTCAACATAACCATAAGAGCAAACCAAAATAACATAGGAAAACACATCTAGCTAAAATCTACTGTAGAGATTGTTCTCTGCCCAACTCATTACTTGGCAATAGACATTTCAGTCCAGATTCTGGATTGACTCTCACCCACACTTCAACTCTAACTAATCCTATTGCCAGCTTCAGTTTTATCTTTTATTTTCAGCCCCCTTCCCAACATCTTAGCTAATCATAGGGGCAGTAGAGTTCTGTTTAGGTGTCTTTCCTATAAGTGACAGCTTTCCCGGGTTGAGGTTTTGACAACACCCTCCAAAAGAGCCTCTGCGTTTATCAGCCACCATCAGACCTTATACTGCAACAGAATTAAAGTAAAGAAGAGCACACAATGTAGTAAACCTCTGCAGATTCAATATATTTCTGTGATATCAATCAGGTGCCCTTTAAATACATGTTTTGAGATGGGGAAAAGATGGAAGATATCTATTTTCTGTTGCCTTCCAAAGTCCCATTGCAAAGCTATGAAGAGAACGAAGCAAAACTAATAAAGGTCAAAATACCTTTGGAAAAGAAACTGCTGTATCAGCCTTTTAGAGGTAACCCATCATCTTGTTATGGCAAACAAAAACTTCCAAATAAAGAACACAGTTGCAATAGTCACATTAAATTAATCATGTGCTTCTAGATTATTTAGTTTTCTATATTCCTTTTTGCTGTTGTGGGCATGTTAAAATATTTTTAAGTACTTCTTCACACAATGCCTAGTAGAAGCCAATATGCTTCTGAATACCTGCTGCTGGAAACTGCAAGAAGGGAGAATGCTCTCATGCTCGAGTCCCACTTACAGGTTTCCAACCATACTCTCCAACGTTTCTCCGATGAAAATAGGGACATTCAAAGGAAAAGTGGGACCTTCTGGGATCACATCAGAAACCGGGACAGCTTCTGTAAATCTGGGACTGTCCCAAGGGACACTTGGAGGGTCTGGTTTCCAACTGTGAGAACAAGATGCTGAACTAAATGGCCATTGGGCAGACCCAACAGGTTCTTAAACCTTTAATGTGGTATGAAAATACTTTGTATGAAAATACCACAAATACCCAGAGCACCAACAGGCCCAAACAGCACTCAACCAGAGCCAGGGCTTTTTTGGCTGTGGCTCCGATCTGGTGGAACGCTCTGTCACAAGAGACTAGAGCCCTGCGGGACTTGACATCTTTCCACAGGGCCTGCAAGACAGAGCTGTTCCACCAGGCCTTTGGCCAAGGCACAGCTTGACCCTCTCCTTTGATAATCCTCACAGAACTCTAGCCCAATGGTTGCCATTAATTTGATATGAACTGATTTTATAATGAATTGATTTTACAATGCTGTATTATTTTACTGTTGTTAGCCACTCTGAGCCTGGCTTTGGCCGGGGAGGGTGAGATATTATTATTATTATTATTATTATTAATAATAATTAATAATAATAATTAAACCAGCCTAATCAAGATTAAACTGATAGTTTAATTTCATCCGCTTTTCACAGGAGACCAACCCAATCTGATGGTCACAAATTTGTCTGCAGGTCAGAATGCAACTTAATTTCTTAAGGAAATCAGCCCTGAGTGCTCACTAGAAGGACAGATCCTGAAGCTGAGGCGCCAATACTTTGGCCACCTCATGAGAAGAGAAGACGCCCTGGAAAAGACCCTGATGTTGGGAAAGACGTAGGGCACAAGGAGAAGGGGACGACAGAGGATGAGATGGTTGGACAGTGTTCTCGAAGCTACCAGCATGAGTTTGACCAAACTGCGGGAGGCAGTGGAAGACAGGAGTGCCTGGCATGCTCTGGTCCATGGGGTCACGAAGAGTCGGACACGACTAAATGACTAAACAACAACAGAATGCAACTCTTTGTTGGACTGTGCATGTCTCTGGATTTTGCAGTGCATTTTTGATGTGCAAATAAATACGGTTTTGCATTAAAGATGTGTGCTAAGCACATATTTTACAGATAAAGATAGTCAAAAGAATGGAAGAGTGTGTATTTTACCCCCAAAGTGTCTTTTACATAAAAAATGGGCACACATAATGTGAGCATTGGGATGCCACAGAATAGAATGGAATGGGTATGTATTAAAGACTTCCTTATCCCAACAGGCCTATTGTTGAGTAGCCAGTCATTTCAATTATTGTTCTGCACAATTTTGAACAGTTTTATAAGTTATTTATATAGTCGTACACTACAGTGGTCTTTTATGAGAGGGCAGTATATAAATATTTTTTATAAATGGGTAAGTACAGCAAGATGGAACTGGCCTATGATTGAGTGCCAGCAGAACTGTAAGGGGACACAATTAGCTGCTCAGCCCAAGCACATCTGCATCCATAGCACCATATAACAATCACCATGAAAAGACTGATTGTGTTAAACAGCCCACAGTTATGATGAATTATGAAGTTTACCCACAAAAATGGAAATGCCACATTAGAATCAACGCATGTAGGCCAAATTCCAAAAGTGTAATAAATATATATGATAGCACAATTCAGAAGGAATATAAAGTGATTATTGATTTATGGCTCATTCTGGATCACTGCCACTGAGTAAAGATTTTTTTAAAAAATTAGGCATATTTTATTCATAGGGATTTATGTTAAAATGACAAATATGGGCATTTGATCTTCAGAGATATAAACTCTTATTACTATAATTCAGTTTAAAGCACTTTTCTCTTAAAGTTAATCCCATCATATCACATTAATCATCACTGCAAAGCAATGTCTACTTCTTTTGGCCTTGACTATTTGGAACACTTATAATAGAATTAACTTGTAGACAATGTCCTAAATCATGAGATACAAGAAGTAAATCTATAATTAAGGAATTATTTTTGGGCAAAAGGTATGCCTAGCATGGCAGCTAATCCATCAAGCCCAAAGGTATATATGACCTATATATTATTAATTATAACCTGGTTTTCCTCCAATGAGCTCAAAAGGGCTTATATCTTCTCCCATACAGGACCTATCCTGTAGCCTTTGGGGCTTGGTATGGTCCAAGAGGCATCTGAACCATGTACAGGTCTAAGAATTCACTATTTACCTCAATTGGTTGGATGTCTCTCTCTACTGAAGATGTCCTGTTTTACATAGACATTCTATAGTTTAGACATTGATGGTTTCCTGCTATGTAAACAACCAGACTTGGGGAACTGTGGTTTCTTTAAATTATGTTTTGAGAACAAGCCAGTAGCTGTAACCACAATTCAATCTGGGCTTGTTCTCCCTAACTCTAGCTTAAACAAACCACATCTCCCTGAATTTCAACATAAGAGGAAATGGTAGTTTACTGTAAAATGAAAGTGATTATTTCCAATCTACTCATCATGGATACAAAAGAAGAGGGGAGAAGAGGGGGGATGCATGAACTCGAGGCTTTCTATAGTCCACATTGTTGGGTTGAAAATGAACAACAGACGAGCAGGTAGGTGTCATATGGGAGGCGTCTCTCGAGCAAGCCTCGGAGACTCCCTTTTATTGAATATTACTGCGTTTGCCACGTGTGTGCTTGTTGCTGATTGGTTAACATAAGTATAAAGCAAGGGTTGCATAGAAGACATTAATTATTGCATATAAGACATTAATCATAGACAGGTTAAAGGTTGGGAAAAGGAACGCGGAGTTTACACAGGCATGGTTTCGGACTGCCCGTACCAGTGTGGTACGGAAAAGGAATGTACAAGGAGGGGTAAGTACAGATTGATATGGTGTGAACTCAAAGTGAACAGAACGTACCAGGGTGATGATGGAATGTCTTAGCATCAGCACGGTTTGTGCAGCATGAGCAAAACAAAGCTTAGAAGCAAGACTTCCCATCATGCCACAGTTATGTGCAGAAGCAATGCTTCCCATCATGCCATAGTCATGTGCAAAAGCAATGCTTTCCTTCACCACATAATGAGAAACCATGGTTTCCTGCTATATCTCAACTGGGCTCCAGTGTTCTGTCAAACTTGCAAGGCATAGTTTGGTTTTCTCATCATTTGCATGATTTATCATCCTGCCTCTTGACGTCTCCTCCTACTGCCATGCTGTGGAGATAAATGATCTGATGGTCCATAGTTCCACAGCTGAAGCTAAGGAGGGGTTGGCTAGGGTGATCCGTGGGCTAGGTGACATTGTGTACCTCCACCCCCAGAGACTTCCTCCATGGAAAACTCTCCAATGGTGCTCCACTAGAGGTAGGAGAGGGAAGTGATGGGACAGGGGCAGATCATTCAAAGCCCTTGTATTTTCCCAACACCCTCCTCTCCCAACAAGGAAGGGAAAATAAGCCAGCCCTGAAGCTCGTAGTTATTTTCCTTCTAATTGCCTCCACTTCTCCCTTGTCTGGCATGAGGCTGGCATAGCTTTGTATTTAGTGGTTCCTCCCCCCTAGATTCTCTCTTTCTCCCATCCCCTAGGATTGCATGGTTATTTGCTATATGTTTATGCAGTCGGTAGGGAGGGGAAGGAAAAGGGGAAGTGGGAATTGTTTGTTTTTAAACTAATAAACATTTCAATAAAAAAATTAATAAAAAGGGATTAATGTAATTCATTAAGGAATTTTGCTCAGCAAATAAAACTTTAACAGTACAATGCATGTCTGTTTTGGTGTACACTGTTGGCAATGTGAGCGTATTTTTTTCTCTCCCTTGCTTGAAGATTGTCTCATCACTGCTCTAAAGTTTTCCAGGACTGATGTTCAGGTAGCACAGTGCCTGTGACATTCAGTGACATCTAAGAAAGGTCAGCTTGGTCACCTGCTGTTGGCTTATTACTAATCATCATTTTCAAAGCAATGTGTGTCTCTTTGGTTGATTTTGTGCATGAATTATTGGAACGCTGAGAACGGAGATTGGATGTATGTGAATTTTGGCCACTGACTTATATCAAAAGTGTACAGAGCCCATTTTCATCTTCATTAGATGTCCTTGTCCTTTTACTATTTAGTCTATGAGTCACACATAAGTATACATGCCATTATAAAATCACCAAGGACTCTTCTTTGCTTCATGGGCGAGATTGCACTACAAATCACTGTGTGAGACCTATTTCATAAGTCAGAATCATGATGATCCAAGTATTTTGCATTTTCAAAAGAACACATGTTGAGTCTTCAGCATTCTTCCAGAGATTTATTTTTTTTTACATTTTAAAGTGCTTTTAGACCAAAGTTGCCTCTGAAAGTATCTTACAACCATGTACAATTATAAATTCATTCAATCAAAACTTAAAAACAACTTAAAAATTTAAATAGCCCATTCCATACCAGGGACATACAAGCCAGCTTACCAAATATGAATCAAGGGTATCTGATTCACTTCCCCAGACAGCAGGACATGCAAGCTGCATCTAACTTTGCTCCAACATCCAGAGCAATCATTCTCCACGCACCTCCCCCACCAACACCCATATAACACCTCCTCCTTGCTTGGATTAAGTTTCAGCTGGTTGGTCCACATCCAACCCATGCACTGATTCAGAAGTTCAACAGCTTCCTTGGGACAAACAGATGGAGCACTTGCGGTAGAGCTGGGTGCCGTCTGCATACTAATGGCATGTCAGCTCCAGGTGACTTATCCCAGCAGTTTCATGCAAATATTACAAACACAAATCCACCCACCCCCCAGTCTTCTACTTACAGCCTGCAATCATTGCATAACTTCTGCTTCTCCATTCTGAGGTAATTCACAATTTCGTATGTAAAACATTGCCTAGATTAGCATGGATGGAACTACAGTGGTACCTCGGGTTACATACGCTTCAGGTTACAGACTCCGTTAACCCAGAAATAGTGCTTCAGGTTAAGAACTTTGCTTCAGGATGAGAACAGAAATTGTGCTCTGGCGGCGCAACAGCAGCAGGAGGCTCCATTAGCTAAAGTGGTGCTTCAGGTTAAGAACAGTTTCAGGTTAAGAACGGACCTCCGGAACGAATTAAGTACTTAACCCGAGGTACCACTGTTTGTTGAACAAGCTGTTACTAAAAAGTGATGCTAAGAGTTATCATGCTTTAAAAGACTCCAGATTGATGCCAAATAACAAGGTTGTGCACAGCAATCCTATACATGTTTACCCCGTGCTAAGTCTCACTACGTCTAGAAGACCCTGACCCATGAAATCAAACAATGTTTTTAGCCATATCAAATCTCTGAATTCCTGGTTTTGTTTGTTTTAACCTTTTATACTTTTCCGTTACAGTTTTCTGCTGTATTTTTGTTTTGTGTGGTGAGGGCGGTGGCTTGTTTGTTGTGTTTTGTAATTTTTGAACTTTTGTTTACTGTTCTTTATGTTGTACACCACTTAGAGGGTTTTTAAAAAAATATTTTGAGTGGTTTCTAAATGTTTCTATTGACAGGGAAGAGTGCTGCCAGTTTGCAGTGCAAGGATCTACTGCAGTCAAGGCCGCAGCTATACTTGGTCAGATTAGAAGCTATTGCTGGCTACTCTCCTGCCTGAGGTGGTTAAAAGGCTTCGCTCTTGAGCTTCCCTGTGCTATGCACACTTTCCAGGAAATCCATCTGAAAATGCAAAAGGGAATATAAAAGAGGGATATAAATTAACATGAAATAGCAAGGGAAAGTCTGATGAATTGCATGTTAATTTTTACTACAGTTCAATATACCGCAAACTTTGCAATGACTAATGTGTTAGCCAGAACATTTACCTTCTTAGAATCTCCTATTTTGGATTTTGAAATACTTTAGCATATTGACAACTGGCTTAATTTGCTTCACAAGTTTAAAAATAGTCTGTTTACAAGAACGCGTCACTCACATTTAGATCATCTCACAGAGTTTTGTCCACACATTGCATTGATCTTTCCTTACCAATCCTGGATATTATCATTAAAGGCTTGAGTTTAAGGTGCTTCTTCCTGAATGCCTTTCAATTTGTCCAATAAGATTTAAAGTTCTTATTTTGAAAATAAGATTTGCATTTCAAGTGAGAAAGCGGTTTGGAAAATAAGACATCACTTGAAAGGGCATACTGAAAAGCAGATATGGATTTTCAAAGGGAACAGTGCAAGATAAACGTACTGAGTAAATGGAAACTGTTTAAAAATTAATCTTAATGTACCTTTTGATTAAGGAGTAGATTTCAGATTGTGTACCTCAAATTCACTCTTCAGTAGTACTTCTGAAGTTAAATGTAAAATCCACATCCCAGGCCCTGGAAAGACTGAGGTGTATTTAAAGACTTCTGCTATTAGGATAGAGATGTGTTTTCTACCTACACATCCCTGCCACCTTCCTGAATCTCCATGATAACATGGTAACTCTGGGGTTGCAGCGCTCATCTCACTTTACTGGCCAAGGGAGCCGGCATACAGCTTCTGGGTCATGTGGCCAGCATGACTAAGCCGCTCCTGGTGAACCAGAGCAGCACACAGAAATGCTGTTTACCTTCCTGCTGGAGCGGTACCTATTTATCTACTTGCACTTTGACGTGCTTTCGAACTGCTAGGTTGGCAGGAGCAGGGACCGAGCAACGGGAGCTCAGCCCGTCGTGGGGATTCGAACCACAGACCTTCTGATGGGCAAGCCCTAGGCTCTGTGGTATAGACCACAGCGCCACCCATGTCCAAGGAGTAGGGATACCCTGAATACAATAACAGCAGGTCATATGTTAATTTTTTTAAATCAAAGTTACAAAAGGATGCTGTCACACGTCTTGCGATCCTTTGACTCTCCATTACCACCCAAATGATCTTCACTGCCACACGAATAAACTTCCCCTTCCTGTTTGCACTTTCTGTCTGCGCAGCAAAGAATTTACTCAAAGATTGTGCTCCTTACTATTTCCTGTGTCAGTCCTTGCACCCATTGCTCCCTGCTTTTCTCTCTGCTCTTGTCTGGCCTAGACCACCTCCAGTAAGGAAACATGTAAAGAGACATAATTTGTTGCAGCTGGGGCAGATGTGCTGCTGCAGATGCAGCGTGGTTTCTTTTCTCTGCACTCCTCCCAGTGGTCATTCCTCTTCTGGTCACTGCTATGGTTTCATGACCTGACTGTCTGCCTCCAGACACTGTGGTCATATGTAATGCATTTCCCGTACAGCGGGGTTAATGCTGCCAGCTTTCTTGCCACGTTTGCAGTGGTACCTTGAGTTACAAATGCCTCAGGTTACAAAAGCTTCAGGTTACAAACTCTTCTAACCTGGAAGAGTTACCTTGAGTTGAGAACTTTGTCCCAGGGTGAGAATGGAAATTGTGTGCCGACGGTGCAGCGGCAGCAAGAGGCCCCATTAGTGAAAGCACGCCTGTAGTTAAGAACAGTTTTGGGTTAAGAACTGACCTCCGGAATGAATTAAATTCATAACTAGAGGTATCACTGTAATGCAAAGTTAATCTGCCAACGGGCCTGGTGCTTGAAGCCAGCTCCACATAGAGCACATCCTTGGAGATCCTGCTATCTTCCATTATGTGGACATGACGAAGCCAGTGTAGACATCACTGAGACAATTACCACTGAGCCTCTTGGGCTTGCTGATCAGAAGGTCGGCAGTTCGAATCCCCATAACAGGGTGTGCTCCAGTTGCTCTGTCCCAGCTTCTGCCAACCTAGCAGTTCGAAAGCAAGCCAGTGCAAGTAGATAAATAGGTACCACTCCGGTGGGAAGGAAAATGGCATTTCCATGTGCTCTGGCTTCCGTCATGGTGTTTTGTTATGCCAGAAGCGTTTAGTCATGCTGGCCACATGACCTGTCTGTGGACAAACGTCGGCTCCCTTGGCCTGAAAGCAACCCCAGAGTCACCTTTGACTGGACTTAACTGTCCAGAAGTCCTTTACCTTTATCTAGCCATTGCTGAAACAATTAATTACCTTGGCAATTAAGCAGTACATAAATGAATTAATACTTCCAATAATAGCAACAATTCCTTTCTGAATGGATCACATTGTCAGATCCCTTGGCCTTATCCAAAGATATTTTCCTTTCCCCAGAGGGGGGACCAACACAAGTGCCCCCCCCCCCCCCATGAATGGCAGTAACTCAAGCAACCACAACTTACTTGAATAACTCATGCCACAATGACTACATCCTGGGAATACACTTTTAAATTGCTCTCTTCCATTAAGTTGTTCCCATAAATATTAGAGAGTAGAAGACTAGTGGAGATTTATCTCATGGTGCTCCCAGAAATTAAATTCTGTGGTACTATACAATTTATTCTTTATTTTCCACTTCTTTGATTTCTATTCGCTTAATGATTCAGGAAGACAGAGCAGCACAAAGTTTCTTTCCCATCTTTTCATTCATTTGCCACCAGCACATCTGCATATAAATGATAAATCAGGCTTTAGCATATGCTTCCTGGAGTTGCATTATTACAGTTTACTTCCTAGTCTTGCCTTTGCCTTTCACTTCACATTTGTGATTGTCTGTTACTTCTGAATCAGACCCAAGAAAGTGACCTGCAGATACACCTTCTGCACAACTACAAAGTGCAGCTGCATGGGGAGGAAAGCCTTTTGCAAAGAAAACTGGATTCCTTTGGTTAATTACCCCATCATCTGTCTTTACTAATAATCCTGTTGACACAACACAGAGCGTTGCACAAGCAGTCAAGTGAAGGATTACTGCATCTTTTCAAATTATTAATTATTAGAACAAGGAAGGTGGCTGTCACTTGTTTGCATGGACAAACTAGGGACAACATTGTTTATTACCGATGGTTTTGTTTACTGCACACCAATGTGATTAATAAGGTTTAGAAAATGGGCATCATTAAGCCAGTGTTTTGCACTAATGATAAAGATTAGCACCTGTGTGTCATACTTCACTGTCAATGACTCATTTCAGATCCATCACATAATGAAGAAATTAGAAAAGGAAACCACTTTCATTTCATTCTGCTTGGGACTTATCACAGTTCTACAGAGGAGAGATTTGTTTTTGAAGGGGAAAAAAGGAAACAAATTTACAACTTCCTAGCAATACATACTGGCAAATAAACATTTGACTAATAATCCACTGCTTCTCCCTGTCTCTAAAGACTAAGATAAACTGGAAGGCTCTGTTTATCTAGTATGCGAAATTATTTTTCCCCCAACTCATAGTAATAAACTTTATTGCATTACGAAGCAGGAATAAGTAATGCACCTTTCTGTAAAACTCTACTTAGTCTCAATTCAGTAGCAGGGATAGAGAATGACATTTGATAATGCCACTCCAATTTAATTAAATTAACAATTGTGTAGATGGTGCCATAAAGAACAGGACTTTCAGCTCATAGTGTGCTCCTTAAGGACAACTCTCCCAGGGAGATTTGCCTAAATCTGCTTTTAGGGTAGCATTTAAAACTGATTTATTTGAGGCATGCTGAATTCTTATTATCCTTTTCTGCATCTATGTATGTGCATTTATTGTCTATAACCCCTACACAATGGGTTATGTATATTTCGATACATATATATGTTTATACACACACACACACACACACACACATACACACACACATATATATACAAAAATACATTTAAATCAATGTCGTATGTTTAGTGCATTGCAATGTGATTTGTAATTTCAGATGCAAATTCCAAGAGCAGTTTAACAATCAATCCCTCTTCCTAGAGAACTCTGAAAATTGTAGCTCTGGAAGAGTAATAGTGTCTCCTAACAACTCTCAGCATCTTTAACCAACTACGCTTCCCATGATTCTTTGGTGGAAACCATAGCTGTTTAAAGTGGTATGATTCTGCTTTAAATGCAGATGGGGCCCAGGACTAGAGAGTCACAAAACTCACTGGGGGACTCTGAGCCAGCTAGTCAGAGGCACTCTCATTCTCATCTCACTTCCTCTCTGTTTAGCCTACCATCAGGCTGTGCCAGGGGCAGCTGTCAGTTGGAAGGACACAAGCTAATTAAGGCCAACAGCAAATGCACACTCAGGCAGCTGCTCAGGTTTCCAAATGTGGCACTCTTGGGGAAAGTGAAGTGTGGGAATGGATTGCTCATGCTAGAGAGCCAAGCCTGGATCAACAGTTATTTATAGAATGGTAGCCAGGTTCTTAATGGTTCCCCAGATCATCTGGTCCAGCTCTGCTGATGAGCTGCAGCACACCTCTCTGGCCATTAGCTGAGTGATGTTTCAGCACAGTGATTCTCAGAACAGTAGCTCTCTGCTTGAGAGATGTTCCATAGAATCATAGAGTTGGAAGAGACCACAAGGGCCATCGAGTCCAACCCCCTGCCAAGCAGGAAACACCATCAGAGCACTCCTGACATATGGTTGTCAAGCCTCTGCTTAAAGACCTCCAAAGGAGACTCCACCACACTCCTTGGCAGCAAATTCCACTGTCAAACAGCTCTTACTGTCAGGAAGTTCTTCCTAATGTTTAGGTGGAATCGTCTTTCTTGTAGTTTGGATCCATTGCTCCGTGTCCACTTCTCTGGAGCAGCAGAAAACAACCTTTCTCCCTCCTCTATGTGACATCCTTTTCTATATTTGAACATGGCTATCATATCACCCCTTAACCTCCTCTTCTCCAGGCTAAACATGCCCAGCTCCCTTAGCCGTTCCTCATAAGGCATCGTTTCCAGGCCTTTGACCATTTTGGTTGCCCTCCTCTGGACACGTTCCAGTTTGTCAGTGTCCTTCTTGAACTGTGGTGCCCAGAACTGGACACAGTACTCCAGGTGAGGTCTGACCAGAGCAGAATACAGTGGCACTATTACTTCCCTTGATCTAGATGCTATACTCCTATTGATGCAGCCCAGAATTGCATTGGCTTTTTTAGCTGCCGCGTCACACTGTTGGCTCATGTCAAGTTTGTGGTCAACGAAGACTCCTAGATCCTTTTCACATGTACTGCTCTCAAGCCAGGTGTCACCCATCTTGTATTTGTGCCTCTCGTTTTTTTTGCCCAAGTGCAATACTTTACATTTCTCCCTGTTAAAATTCATCTTGTTTGTTTTGGCCCAGTTCTCTAATCTGTCAAGGTTGTTTTGAAGTGTGATCCTGTCCTCTGGGGTGTTAGCCACCCCTCCCAGTTTGGTGTCATCTGCAAATTTGATCAGGATGCCCTTGAGTCCATCATCCAAGTCGTTGATAAAGATGTTGAATAAGACCGGGCCTAAGACAGAACCCTGTGGCACCCCACTAGTCACTCTTCTCCAGGATGAAGAGGAACCATTGATGAGCACCCTTTGGGTTCGGTCAGTCAGCCAGTTACAAATCCACTGAGTGGTAGCATAGTCAAGACCGCATTTTACCAGCTTCTTTACAAGAATATCATGGGGCACCTTGTCAAATGCCTTGCTGAAATCAAGGTAGGCTACATCCACTGCGTTCCCTTCATCTACCAGGGTTGTAATTCTGTCAAAAAACGAGATCCAGTGGTGCAAGACATTAAGTCTCTAGGCTGCTGCTAGAATCTGTGGTTCAAACCACCTAGTTTGCCTTCTACCTATCTCAGTAAGTTTTAATATGAAGGTTAAAATGGGTGAAATGAGAAAAATATACTTCCCCGAGATCCTGGTATTAAAATGATATAAATACGTTCCTCCAGACTTGTGGAAGAATGAATCACAAAGTGCATGTTTCAGATTGCAGAATGCCAACTTTTTAACTCCATTTTTAGGGAGAACACGGGCATTTGGAGGACCGGACCAAATTCTTCTTTGCTCAGCCCCATCATACCATCACTATCTTGCCTGCTGATCCCACTGACTCCACTGGCCCCCCTTGCATTGATGTGTAAGTGAAATCAGTGGATAAGTTAATGTCTGCTTAAGTGTTCTTCTTTGAAGTGTGCAAAAGATCAGAATTGATTTTTGTCTATTTCGCAGCTCAAATAGTTGCATAAAATAATGGCTCCAGGACACAGATCTTTGTATGACCCATTTTATAGCAAAGTGGAAAACAATGGTGGAAAACAGAACAACTTAGTGTGCATGCCAGTTTTCTATCTGGCCCCAAATTCTCCCACTCTACATTCTAAATGAAGTTAGATTGGTGACATGATCTGTCAGGCTGTTTTCAAAGAGCCAAGCAGCTATCTGCCCTTATAAGATCTGCTCCTTAATTATTTTTGAGTGGTGAATTATATCAAGAATCATAGCTCATACCAGATGTGCCAGGATTGTGACAGATTTTGAAAGAAGTGTACTGAACTGTTTATCCTCATCTACCTTTCTTTCTCGCTTTCACATGGACACCTAGCTGCTAATTCAAGAGGATACAATTCTGACTTAGCCATTGATCCTGAATGCCAAAGGCATTTTATTGTGTAAAGAATGCCTTCCCCATCATTGACAAATCAGTAGGCTACTTAAGAGTCCTCCATTTCCCCACAGATTTCATAAATGTGTCTGAGAGAAATAGCCATGTATTCAGCGGACCTAGACATTTGACTGAGGAGGGGGAGTACAAATCTCTATACTTGGGGTTATAGCCATTGTTACTCCTAGTAGGCCCATTGATGTTAATAGATATGGTTAATTCAGGTTTATTTATTTTGATGGGTCTACTCTGACTGGAAGTTATTGGATACAACCTTAAATTAAATTGAGGCCAAGGGACAGGCTTTGCCAAAGATATTTTGCTGTCTGAGCAAAAGGATCAAATGGTGTCCACCTCCCTATTTCATATGCAAAAGCCAACTAGCCTAATAGCTGAATCTTATTTCAGCACTAGCAATGGGACAGTGTCTCTCACTGCACCTGAGGTCAGCAGGCTAGCTTAGCTGAGGGGTATGGAGCAGACAGTGCTGCTCACACATTTCTGTCCACACTCTGCCTTACTGCTGCCTAAGGAAGTCACCTCATGTTGTCCTATGGTAGAGCTGGCCCTACCAAGGGAATAGGAACAGGGTGAGGTTGCATTCAAAAACACGGTTTGTTGCATTAGTTTTACTGGTTATAATGCAAGCACTGACTTCCAACATTTCTTTTACACTTCAGTTGCATTATGGAACTATGACTTTGGACTGCCACGTCATGCTAAATTTTAAACCACAGGAAAGCACTGTATGCCAGGATGCCACCCCAAATTTTATGATGTGGAATTACAGCATGAAACTCCCACAATATTCTAGCTTAACAGGTTTGTGAACATATTTCTTCTGGAAACAATATGAAAATGAGTGTTGTTGTTGTTGTTGTTGTTTATTGAAATTTGGACACTGCCCTTCATCTGAAGATCCCAGATTCACAACTGAAAAATACAAAAGAAGAATATACAATAAGTATTCCCTGTCCCTAGTGGTATTCCCAGAAGTGGCTTTTATACCATGTGAAAGATAGCATAAAATGCAGGAATTATCCAAATAAGGAAACAGTAGGAAAAGGGAACAAAGTGTTGTCTGGATGCCACGTGGGCAGGCTTCCTCAAACTTGACCCTCCAGATGTTTTTGGCCTACAACTCCCATGATCCCTAGCTAGCAGGACCAGTGGTCAGGGATGATGGGAATTCTAGTCTCAAAACATCTGGAGGGCCGAGGTTGAGGAAGCCTGTGTTAGGGAATCCATGCTTCCCCATTCTTGTTTTTATTGACATTGCTGGGCTTATATTTTTGGCAGCTGTTCATGCTGATTCTTTGTTCACAGAGGTTGCTATTCCTGTTCCCAAAACTGCTCTACAGTTCAACTAAGATCAGTACAACTAAGATCAGTACAACTAAGATCAAAACCGGGATTGGCTGTTTCACAGCTGCATTGGTTCCTATCACTCCTTCATCCACAAAGTCCAACCCTCCCCACTCCTTGACTCTAACTCCTTTTATGGGACTAGAATAGATTGCAAAAGCTGTAACCACCTGCCACCGACTCTGCCACCTCCAACCTGGAAACTCCAAATGGCAGGTTTGCTTCCAGGTCAGTAGGAAGGCAGTTCCCAAGGCTGCAGTGCCTCATCGCAATGTGCTTATGGGCATTTGTAGTCAGGACTGATGGTAGCTCTCAAATACATTCTCTTGTTGACCTCAGTTTGCTAAAGCGTATTCTTTTGTGGGCTTTGACATCAAAAAGATAGTTGTGTGCTCTGCCATTATAAATTTTGGAAATGTGTTGTGAGGACCCTGGGAGACCCTGAGGAGTGTCATCTTCAATAGCCACATTACATAAATTCTGTTCATTGCTCATGTGACCTTTTTGATAACTACCCAGATAAAATGCTTCCCTGTCTCTCTAATCAAGATATATTCTAATTCACCTCCCAAAAGTCTGGAAGGGTCTTGTCTAGGGATTTGGTATTGTCAGTTTTCTCTGTAGTGTATTATACTCATGTATGGAATGCCAGAAAGCTCTTGGTACGGTTCTTCAATTAACAACGGGTAAACTCATTGTTCCAGAGATAATTGAGTCAGAATCTCATTCTTCTCATGGATTAGAAACCATAAACTTCCAGCTGCAAGAAAGATTTTTATCTCTCTTTTCACAGAGGTTCACCCTTTCAATAATTAATCTCTTCCATTTTAGGTAGGTCAAGGTTACCATTTGAATGTAAAACTCTGCAATTATTTAGTTAATGAGTGCACAAATTAAAAGACTTGGGCCTCTACATTAGGGTTTGGCCAGCCTTAATTGAAGACTTTTCTCATGGCCAATAGTCTCTTCATTAACCTCAGCCGGCATCTGCACATAGGGAACCAAAAAATATCATCAAGGTCTTTGTGGAATCTGAAACTTGCATTTAATTAATACACTTTTTCTGAAAATCCTTGCAAAAGCCAAAGTAGACATGATGGTGACAGAACGAGGTTGCTTTCAATTCTTGATCAAATGGGCTATGGATATTTGTATTTCCCTCTTGGGTGGCAGGAATGGAGAGCTGGACCCTTCTCCTACCCATGCTTTTTGTCAAGGAAATAAGGAAAACCCTGCTGGACCAGGCCAAAGGCCCATCTCTTCCAGCACAGTAGCCAACTAGGTGCCTATTGGAAGCTGTTGAGCAGGGCCGGTTTCTCAGCAACTGGTATTAAGAGGCATACTACCTCCAACAGTAGAAATAGAACATAACTGTTGTGAATTTGCCACTTGATTTGGGAAGGGGAGAAAACCCCTTTAATATGTATTTTAAAAAATAAAATAAACATAAGCCGAACCTGAAGAGAATACCCATAGTTTAAATATGTGGATTCAAAGGTCTTTAAAAATACCCAAAGACAATGTACAATTCTTACAGTTGGAATGTAATGATGGGATAACATGCTGCCTTAAAAGCAAATAAACATCTGACTGGGTCATCTAGAGCACCAAATCACGGGGACCAGTGCACCCAGTGGAGTGTTGTCAGATCTTAACCGCTAAGCATCTAGGCACCTGCATGTGGGGTTAGTTTCATGGTTCACTGGCCTTTCGTTATATTGCTGTCATGTTCTGATTTGTGGGCACTGAGCATCCCACACATATCATCTCTTCCCATTGCTGGCTGTGCTCTTGAATCACAAAGCAAAACTAAAATGACAAGAACAGAGAGAAAGCCGAAGTGGTATACCCTCACTGGATTTTCTTGGATAACCTTCAGGTCATAAGAACATAAAGAGCTGCCATGCTTGGTTAGACCCGATGGTCCATCTACTTCAGCATGCACTCTCCAATCAGATGCCACAATGGACCACAAGAAATACAAGAGCCCTTACATTTTTGGCATCACAACAGTCAATAAGTTACAAAAGGAGCTGCCTTAGACCATTTGGCCATCTGCTCCAACACTGTCTACCCAGTATCATCTAGGAGAGCCAGTGTGGTGTAGTGCTTAGAGTGTTGGACTAGGACCTGTGAGACCAGGGTCTAAGTCCCCACTCAGCCATGAATCTCACAGGGTGACCTTGGGCCAGCCACTGCCTCGTCCTTACCTACTTCAAAGGTTTGTTGTAAGAATTAAATGAGATGGGAGAGAACCATGTGACCACCTTGAGCTCTTTAGAAGAAAAGGTGGGATGTAAATCCGATCAATCAATCAATCAATCTGTATGACTGGCACTGGGAACTCAGGCTGAAGTCCTTCCTAACATGGGCTACTTGATCCTTTTAACAGGACATGCCAGGAATTGCACGTAGGACCTTCTGCATGCTAAACTATGACCCCTCTTTGACACAAGTTGTGTGTCATATAACCAGCTGTGCTGCACTGCTCTTAAATCTCCCTTTGATCCACACCCATGGAACGCAAATGCACACAGTGATTTGTGTTTATGAAGGAAATAGTTCTCCATCAGTCATATTCTCTACCCATATGTTAATGCATAACCAATGGTAAAAATGCATCAGAACTGGGTAAACTAAATGAAAGGGCGGCCAGTTTCAGAGTTTCAATTTGCCTCAAAGCAGGGATGTTTCCATCTGATGAAAGGAACTGTGCAAGGACCAAACATAGGCAAGCTGTTGGGGAATATATATGTTATTTCAAAAGAGAGACATCTTTCAAAGTGTTCACATATACGACTACTTCTAAACTTTAAAAGCATCCTATGGAGTGTTCCTTTCAATCAATCAATCTGATGAGCAATGGTAGATTGTGTTTGAAAATCCTCGCCTCACTTAAGGCTGTTTATCATTCTCAGGATTCACTAGGTGTGATTGCCATCTGGAAGGTGTAATTTTCCATTCAAAATTACTTCTCACTCTTAACAGTGTTTTCCAAGTGAGTTTCACTTCTAATGACTTTCTCTTTCTTTAGAGCTTGTTTTAGCAGGCGCTAAAAAAGGCAAATTATGCTGCATACTTAATTCTTTTTCCTGAATACTATTCATTCATCATGGTTGCCAGACCACTTTTGGAAGAGCAACATGTTCACAGCTTCTGAAAAAAAATATACACCGATTATAAATAAGTATTGCCTACCTGATTTGGATGCATATGGGATTAGAGCAAGTTCACCGTGCCAACGCTGAAGATGCAATAATCATTTCTGAAACACAAAGAGGGAAATTGGAAAGGCTCCTGGGGTCTCTGCAATGCAAAGACCATGAATTCAAATTAATACTTTGTATTTTAATAATTTTTATTGCGCTTTTTAAAGCGTGGCTTTTGATTGATTTTATCTGTCTGTGTTTTCTTTTGTTAAGTCACTTTCAGGCACTTGTTTTGTATAAAGCGACTAGCAAAGGTAAATAAAAATAATTGATTGCAAACAGTATGGTGGACTGGAAGCACTTACCAGACCTCCCAGCAGGGGAGTCACTGCTGTTTATCAGGAGGGAGAGATGTAGGGTGAGGCAATGGCAAGGATAGTGCAAATCAAATGCACCCACAAGAGCATTTGATTAGCTCTGCAATGTGTTTGCACCATGCTGCCCTCAACACTGCTTCACCCCAACCAGAGAGGAGCAATGACTTGCCTGCCAGGTCAGGTGAGTGCCTCTGCCCAACCACACCACCTGCTGCTGATAAGAGTAATGTACAGTGAGCACATTTAAACAAACCAACTATCCTGAAGGATATCACTGATTTTTTTCCTCTTCCCTTTGATAATTTTTGAATGCAATTTCTTTCCTCATTAACTGATGAAGAATGGTTTAAAAAATGCAGGAGAAATCTTCATCTCAGCACCATTACATAATGCAGAGGAGAAGGGTAGACACAGTTGGAAGTATTGAGGTGCAACTCCTCTTACACAGTAGGCTGATACGAGATTTCTTATTTTTCCAAACTCAGAGTCTCAATGTGATTAGATCCAGCATCAAGTGTGCTCCACCAACAGTGATTCAGTGTTCAGTTAAGCTTCCAAGTTGTGTGCTAATACCAAACACCAACGGGCACAAATGAGCTGAAGGTAGTGAAACCAGCAGCAAACTCTGTTTGCAGAGCTCCCCGTATCAAATTTTGGAAATAACAGCAAGCAATGGAGGGTTTCTACTGCATTGGTTCCTCTTTGGAAATTACATCAGGCATAGGTGGCTTTAGGGGGTGGCCTAGAGGGGTGGATGCTAGTTCTTTTACTCTAGGCCCTCAATCTCTTCTTTCCTTCCTTTAAAAAAAAACCAACAAAACTTATTTTTTATTTTTTTAAGTTTTTGTTACAGGCTGGATGAGCTCACTACAGTGCTGATGAAAACCAGCTACCACCATCTTAATTTGCAAATTTGTGGCATAGCCCCATACCCCGCATCCTTTAAGTAGTGAGCAACACCCTCAAGACCAGTAATTTGGAATTCAAAATCCAGGGGAAATGTGGATGAAGGTAATTTGGTAGTATCCACAGTAAACCAACATAATAATGGCATATTTACAGCACTGCCATATTCTGATTGCTTAGTAGTCAGTCCTACTGCAAGGATGTGGAACTTCTTTCAGACTAAGGGCTGCATTGCCATATGAGAAACCTTTCAGGGAACAAATGCCAGTGGGTGGGCAGGGCCAAAGGTCAAAGTGCAGAACTAATGCAATTTTTTCCATTGTGCGGTAGGCGACTTTCTATATATACTCATGCACCCCTCTTCAGCATCTATCCAGGCAGCCAGGAGGCATTATCATTGTTGCCATGCAAACACACACACATAGTGAGGGGTGGTGACGGGTATGGCCTTGGGCCAAAAAGAGGGAGGGCCACAGCTGGGCCCCTGGCCTGAGGTATTCAGTTGGCCTACTCCTGGGTAAGTGTTTAGGGTTACAGCCTTAACTACAGTACTCAACCTTATGCAAGTCATTAGATTGGCACCTAGCAAGGTGCTTTGCCAGGAAGGAATAATAATATTCAGAAGCACCTTCCGTAACTACAGAAGCTCAGATGAAAAGATATTTCTATAGCTTGTACGTCTGAGTGTCTCTTTGATTATAGGGATGCAGATGACAGTTACAAATTTTAATAAAGAACCTGACACCTCAGGTAATTGCCATTGTTGAGGCATGCTAACAGACTTCTAATGCATTGTTTTGACCAACTGACAGGGAAA
This sequence comes from Podarcis pityusensis, assembly GCF_964106645.2. NCBI lineage: Eukaryota > Metazoa > Chordata > Lepidosauria > Squamata > Lacertidae > Podarcis > Podarcis pityusensis. The sequence goes on from NC_138032.1 coordinate 60,438,669, forward strand.
TGGGTATTTCATCTTCATGGTGATTAACAGAGAACCTGGAACTAAGCATATGCTACTCTCAGAACTACATCTTCAAAGAAGCATAAGAACAGTGTTGGCTTTGAATTTCAAAGGCATTCTTTGTTAATTGAGATTGGCAACGGACCAGTTTGAATTTACTCCTTGCTGAAGACGCTTGCTCTCATGGGTGGACATTGCTCTTGCCAGAGTGATTAAGGCTCAGGGGGTGGGAGGAATGACTGTGTAAGAGTGGGAACAGATGTTAACACCCACCACTGGGTGCCACCAAAATAACATTCCCCGCAGAGAATTCTCGCCTTCCCTGCTGTAAGTTTTAGGAATGGTCACCAAGCTGCATTATCACACTGTGATTTCCTCTCCTCCTCCTCCTCCTCCTCCTCCTCCTCCTCCTCCAAGCCACATGCTAAGGATTCCTAAAAATTCTGGGATAGAAGGGAATGGAGAATTCACAACAGAGTTGCTGTTTCAGCACCATTCTCATTATCCGCAGCATCTCGATGGAGCTGATGCCATCTGCTTCCACTCATGCACGATTTGCTGAACATATGGAGACCCCTGCTGGATTAGATTAGGGGTCCACCTAGCTGAGCAGCCTGTTCCCAAGAGAGACCAGCCAGATGCCTCAGGTAAGCCCATATGCAGAGCATGAAGGCAACATACCTACACCATTGTTTGCCTATGAGCATATCAGAGACACTCTGAAAGTCCTGGAATAGATAGCTGTATATATCCTCCATAAACTAGATCCACCATAAATTTGTCTAAAGTTGCCATCTCCACATTCTGTGGCAGTGACTTCCATGAATTAAATAAACACAGTGGGAAAATAGTCTAAACCAAGGATGAGTTCAGGGTTGTTGGACTCAAGTTCCCATCAGCCCCAGCCATCCTATCCTGGCCAATGGTTGGGGATGATGGGACTTGTAATTCAGCAACATCTGGAGGACCACAGGTTACCCACCCCACTACTCTTCCTTTCCCTGTTCTCAAAACCCGTCAATGAATTTTGTTGGCCAATCCCCACTTATATTATAACAAATGAAGAAAAATATTTCCTATTCATTTTCTCAGTACAACTCATGGCCCCCTTGTCTTTCTTCTAATCCAAAGGAGTCCCAAATGTTTTAGCATTTCCTTATAGGGAAGGTGCTCCTGAATATTTATCAGGTGAAATGGTATGATTTTAATGTGTCTGGTAAAATTGAATTTCAGTGAGATAAATAATATAACCTTGGATTGTTGGCGCTGTCCATTGACTCCAATAGGCTTTGCCCTCTTGGCACATTGATGGTCTCCTTGCTTTCAACTAATACTGAGCATTATGCAATTTTGGACAGATATCCTGTTTTACCACAAGGCCAACTCTGAGTTTTCCTGACCGTTCCGTATTTTGGCCCTCTCTTCCTTTATGCTTATGCTTTGATTTTTGGTAGGTATCCATCTGAAAATAACACTAACTTCACTCTGGAAACAGCAGCCAGCAAGTTATCACTTGCATTAAAAAGAAATGATAACAGTGAAATGTTGCCTGGGACTGTAATCAAAAGCAGTGTTTTGTTTTGTTTTTATTACAGGCATAGAGCATGATAGTAATAAATAATATTGCCTTTCAATGCAGGTTGGTGCCTGTAATCAGAAGCCTGTTCAATATAGTTTTATTGGAAATACCATATAATTTGAAGAAACAGTGAATAAACTGTACCAGTCCTGTCATTTAAGCCCAAAGTGACCTCTTCTGAAATTGGCTGAAGCAACATAGCACAATAGCAACAAAACCTACATTGTCCGGGTGGTGTCACAAGTCTACCTTCTTATACGAAATGCCATTTCTGCTCTGCCCATCCAGGTTTTCAGCATCAGCTCCAAGCTCATTTCTGAATTAATAGGTATATCCATAAATCTATCAGGGAAGCATAGCCCTTGGACAAGCTAAGTGAGATATTAAAAGCCAACCTTGATGGGTCTTTGAACACATTTCCTTTTCTGGAACATCCATTTTAAACCAAATCGTATGGTGTAAGAACATGTAGTTCAACATTTTCCAAGGGCACTTTGTGGCAGATTTATGCCTCTTTTTATTTTTAAAAGGCTTAGAGCATTTAAGTCTGAAATAAAGAACAGAGCTTGATTCGTCAGATTATTATATTGAATGTTAATTGGGGTTGCGTCCTATATTATATTTTAATGGTATCTAGTTGTGTGCACTTGTGTACCCCTAAAATGTGATGGGTGAATGCAAGAAATGTGCTTGGAAATTCATGCACCCTAAAGTTATATTCATCAGAAGCTTCCTGGGCCAAGGTTTGTTGTCATACTATTTCCCTCCTGAAAACATAAAGGCACCTTCAGCAGAAAATACCCCACAAATGCATTGGATTTTGCCATCTGAGTGTGTTTAGTACCCAGCCAATGTTTGCAGACTAGGGTAGTAAAACACCCCATCATTATTTCTCCCATAGACAAATAATCAGAGAAACATTGGCACAAACCGTATATGTTACTTGGGGACATTTCTCTAACCAAAGACAGCTTTCTTGCAGATTTCTCAATGGGATTAGAAAAACACCCCTAAAACTGTTAGCATCAGTTTTCAGTTGGAATAGTGTGTTTTTTCTAGACAGTTTACAATATCTTCATGACATTTTTATTTTAAAAGATGAAAATGTTTGCAATTGAAAATAAAAATAATAATTTATGAAAAGAACAGAAATCATGTTGTTTGCTCAATATGCAGGGAACAACGTTTACCTCACAATTTTTACCTTCCAGCTTTCTGGCTCTGGGTGTTGGGGTATTGTGAAGCGCACCTCATTTGACACCACATGCACAAATGTTATCTGTGATCTACCTCCCGCCCTGATTCATTGGAAATCTCACTGGGGTATTAAAACAACCCAAAAACCATGGGTGTGGCATTTTGGGAGGGGGGGGGTCTCTTCATAATTAGATAAAGGTTAATAGCAATAGAAGCCTATGGTTTTCACTTATTGATTAGAGCAACTGTTTTTAATACTTAAAAAAACCACATTGAAAGCTTTCTGGTCAGTTTGTAGCTGAGGTGAGAATGGAAGCAGGGATAGCTACCATCTATTATAGCAACAGGTGAGTCATAAATGAAAAGCATCATGACAATGAGTACCATAGTCTTGGTTACTAAATATAGAGAAGGTAAGGAAGAGGAGTCTAGGTCAAGGAAAACTTTGCAGTGAAGGTTCAGCAAACACTTTCTACCTCTCTCCCACCTCCTTTTTTCCACCTCCAGCAACCAGATACAGTAAATAATGCTGCATAAGAAGATCATACCATTATACTCTGCTTTAATTAATCTTGGGATGGGGGAGAGAACTCTCTGTGGTTCACAGTCAAGATTAATGCAGGATAGAGTTTCCACTTTGCTCATAACTATGCATCTGAAAGATAGGGAAGAGAAAATCTACCCACTCACTGCCCTCATTGTATTGTTCATCAGGGTGGCAAAGGGTGTTTAGAGGTAATTAATCTTCATTAAGTGCTTTACAGTATGTGCCCTTAGGGTCATCCATCCACCATTTGGGGAACCTGGGTTCTCTAGTGCACCCGGCCTGCTGAAATAAATGGGGCATTTGAATAAGCATCTTTGGGACTGCAGCCGTGATCCATTTTGAATGAAAAATACCCAGCATTTTAGGGACTGTTAATCAAACAGGCAGTTTGCCTCCTTTCACTCTTGCTTACATCTTTTGGCACACACCTAAGCAAGGGCTGCATCTTGCTATTATTATAACACTGTGATCCTCGCATCCCTTTTTTAAACATTCTCTTTCTATTCCTGTTTCCATACCTAAATACACATGGACAATGTTGGCTGCCAAAACAATCACCACTTTTCTGCATCACCCAAGTTTAATTTACAGTATACACTCTAAGCTGTTCAAGGAAGTTGAAATAGATAGAATCAGAAGAGACAGCGAAAGCTATTTTCTGCTCCACGAGATACAAGCCGTGTGCGTTATTTTTAGCCTTCCGAATTGGATCCTGTGTTTATCTTTGAGAGTCCCATAATTCTGTAATCTTTGATTTTCAGTGTTCTTTAACATCCCCCCCACTAATCCTCTTAATGCTGGCTGTAAGTATCTTCATTCAAATGCCATTGCCACCATAACGATGGGCCACATCGTCTGTATTGAGCATCCCTGTCTTTGTAGTAGCAGACGACATTCCCCCAAGGCCCTCTGGAGAATATAACTGTTTGTTCATGCCTCTGCTTGTTTCATTCAAATAGGCCTGCATATTTCAGGTGGTGCAACCCTGTAGCAAAGCTGCAGAGGTAAGCAAAGCTATCAAGCGGCTTAAACAGAGCCTCCGGCTTTTCAGAACCATTTATCTAATTCCACCAACCAGGAGATGTTAAGACATGTTGACAGCAGCCAATTTTCACATTATTAGTTCTATGACATACCGAGAGTAGGTTGTGCAGTGTGCTGAACCTAATATTTGCTCTGGCATTCTTAAAACACTGAGCACCAAATGCACAATCCAGAATGTGTGTGTGTGTGTGTGTGTGTGTGTGTGTGTGTGTGTGTGTAGAATTCAGCTCACGGGACACTCTCACCAAAGGAAGGAGGGGCAGTTTTTGTCAATTCCCCCTCCCCAGGATCCCACTTTACCTTTTGGAAATCTGAGCAGGTAGGTTAGGAGATGTTCTAAAGCAGTGTGGGTGGTAGTAAGGGATGAGGAGAAGTTCAATTCAGTTTGCTTTTAAAGGCAAAGTTACCCATTTTGCACCATCCACAATGAACCAGAAACCCCAACATATTCATGCTTAAAATTGTTCACACTTATACTCAGCAAAGTGTGCATATAAATGTGTGCTCATGTAAGTGAAAATAGCGTACAAAAATACATCAGGGAGAGTTGCTTTGCAAAAATGTCTATTATCGAGCAAAAAAATCATATGAAAGTGTAGTAGAAATCCACACTAAAATGCTGGAGAATTTTCATGAAGTTTTTTTTTGGGGGGGGGGGAGGTTCAATCACAAATGGAACCCGAGACCATACACCCTTTCATAAGCTGAATACATTATCTTCCTAGTAAAATCCTAAAGTTTTCAGCTACCTAGGGTCCTTTCATGCAAGAGGAGTGAAGCAGTCGGCTTCAGGCAGCACTGTGAGGAGGAACCGGAGGGGAATATATGAAGCCAGGATTGCATTGGTTCCACAGAATAACAGGGACCCTTTACTTCCAGGGCTTTGAGTCACTATTTTTGAGCTGCTTCTTTTAATTATGATCTTTTCCTCTTCCCAGCTTTGACTGGTGGATCAAAAGGGATGTACAGACTGGTCACAGATGGGCCTAAGGCGGGTCACAAGAGTGGCATTTTCTTTTCTTTTGTTCCTTTGAGATATTTTAAAGCAGAGATAATCAAAAGAGCAACAAGAGTTATTTCATTTGTTCTGGACATTTCCCTAACCTTATTTCCAAACAGTGGTGCGCAAATTATAATAGATCATAAAATATAAAGGGCAGACAAACTTATAGCAAAAAACCCTCCAAATATCTTTATTAAATTTCCATGTGCTAATTTATATGAGTGGGATTATATTCAATGTAGTGTTAAGCAGATTGTTCTGTCAGCACAAGGAGTTCTCTTTGCACAACAGAATGATCTTCCACCCCACCACCCTCTAAATATTTTGGGGATTTTCCCCTCCAACCCTCCAGAGCACTCAGGGGTAAAGGGTGGGGGGAAATCCCATTGCATTAGCTGTCTTTGCATTAGTGGAAATATTTAGTCATATAGTGTCCACAGATACAAAATCAGAAATAATTACTATAATTCAAGTAGAAATACATCTCACCATCGCAGAGACCATGATGAGGTACTGTGTGTACCCCTGTTCGGTCTGTTGTTCGGTTGATAACTGTCAGTGGGAAACTTGAAGGCACTTGCTCTCCCTTCCTATGATTCTTTTATCTTTAAATTGGACTTTGACTAGCCAGCCATCAAATAGATGGCTCCTTCAGATAGATGATGGACCTCTGAGAGCCCTTCAAATAGTGCTGGGTGGAGACAATTGTCTGGACTGAGAGCCGGATTCTAGGTTATCTTTCTGGGGGCCATGGACAAAAGTGGACAAAGCAATGAATGTAAATATTACCTTTCTGCAGTAGGCTAGTATCTACACACACACACACATCCCTCTTGCTGTCCTTCATTCAGGCAAGCAAGAGGCATTATCAGAGTTCACAGAAACAATCCAGCTTGGCAAAAACACTCAAGGAGAGTGCAAAGCAACGACGATGAGGAGCATCGCCTGAGTATAGGGGTGAGTGTGTGGAGAGTGTGTGTGGCCTTGGGATATTTCTGAGGGCCAGACGGTCCATTTCCAGAGGGCCTTTGAGAAGAATGAGCCTTGTATGGTGTTGCTGCTTTATGATTTATGGTGGGTGGTGGTAGTTAAATAAACTTAATCCAACATAAATCAATATGTTGTGTTTATACCATTGTGGGAACAATCCCATTCCCATCTGTATTCACATTCAGATGAATGCATGCAAAAGTAAAAAATAAAATAAAATACTATTGCGTATCTAATCGCATTGCTAGTCTCCAAGAAGAAAAACTCACTATTAGATGCCAAAAATCTTCCAAAGGGATAGTATAGTGGACGCAATAACCCTTAAAACCTTAAAAAAGCAAAACAACACAAAGATTCAGATTTAGATTTATTACGGCCATTGGCCCATATCAAAAACAATACATCAGAATTTATCCATAAACAATACAATTTAAACAGTTCCAAGTTAAAACACCCTTATAAAACCAATTTTACTTTAGTTAAGTAAATACTATACACAATAAGCTCCCTCTATGTAAACCGCAATTCCGATCCATCAGATTTTGGGGGGTATACGTCTTAGTTCTGGCACTTATTGATGGTTCTTAAGTTTGGCTAAGCTGTCAGAAACATACAGTGATCCATTTCTCCTCTTTTGAAATAAAACATTAATCAGGTATCTAGCGATTGCAAGGGATCTACTTGTATCTTCGTCGGCGCCCTCATATCACTTATAAATAGATTGAAAAGGGTCGGAGCAAGGATACATCCTTGGCGAACACCTCTATTGCTAGTTACTGAGTTTGAGAGGTCGCCTGCCGGAGAGATTCTCACCCTAGCGGCCGATCCGTCATGCAGTTTAGTTATTAGCCACAAAAGTCTTTTGTCTATTCCCCATCGGGCTAGTTTTCCCCAAAGCAATCCTCTGGGGATGCTGTCAAAAGCGGCCTTTAAATCAATAAAGGCCGCACAAAGTTGGCCTCTATTTGGGGGGGAGTATTTCCGGGCAAGGTGGTATAAAACTAAGATCTGATCAACCGCTGACTGATTCGGTCTAAAACCAGCCTGTTCAGGCCCAATCAGGTTGTTCTCTTCGGCCCAAAACAACACAAAAAAAATGCAGCTGCACATCCAACCCCACCCCACCCACTGCCCTGAACTTAGGAATATAGCCTTTAAATCAATAAAGGCCGCACAAAGTTGGCCTCTATTTGGGGGGGAGTATTTCCGGGCAAGGTGGTATAAAACTAAGATCTGATCAACCGCTGACTGATTCGGTCTAAAACCAGCCTGTTCAGGCCCAATCAGGTTGTTCTCTTCGGCCCAAAACAACACAAAAAAAATGCAGCTGCACATCCAACCCCACCCCACCCACTGCCCTGAACTTAGGAATATAGCAAATAAATAAAGCATTTCCTGCTGTATGCTGGGTATGGAGTGGTGACAGTTTATATGCCTCTGTTGTAGCCTGAGATATGATTTCCCTATGTTATTTCACTGGTTGCTTTTGTAAATAAGGTTTATGCAATCCATCCATTAGCTATGCAGCTTTGGTATACTCCAACTGTTCCCGTAGATTACTATTATATATGCTGACTTGAAAACAGCAGAGTGTCAAGGGGAATCCCAGATCATCCATTTCCATATTACTCAAACACGTTTGCTTTCTACTCGTCTTCAGGGTGAGAAATGTCTACTGTTTATGGTATGATTATGGTTTTAAATGAAGTATGATAGTGTGGAGGACCATCATTTAATGACCTTTTAAGCACATAGTGAGTCATTCTGGTTTAACTACAGTGTATAGAATGCAGTTTTGCTCCATTTTCTCATTACCACACAGCTAAATAATATTCTCGTTCAGATTCATTATAATCTACAAGGTTGCTTTGGAAACTGAGAGATGCCTGTCCATAATGCATTGTAGAAACAATTGCTGCTTCTTTCTAACATAATTAGATAAAAGGGAAGAAAACAGGTTGGTTGTGAGTACCAACATTTGATTGCCTAGGATTTCTTTGTCCCAATCATTTGACTTAATTAAAAACATAGTATACTTTAATGTCTTGTTTGAAGTCTAGGAGTGATTGCAAGTCTAGTCTTCACTTTCAGTTCTGAATATGAATTTACAACATAGGGCTAATTTGGTCTTTCTGTCATGTGATTCCACTTCCCTCCAGCTGCCTCTCCCTGTTAATCTATTAGAATGTATTATGCTAAACAAAATATAGGGACTCCTCGATTTAGTACATACTTCTGAAATCCCACATTGAGAATAAGAGGATACACAGCCACTACTAGCACACCAGCTATTGCAGGCAGCCCAGTAATATGACTTGTATGGGCACCATTGATAAAACCAACTTTGTGGAACCAGACGAAACCACAAACGCACTATTAATGTATTGGGTTGAACCCAGCAAAGTCATTGTGCGAGTGAACTGAAAAACTTTTGTTTGTACAAGAGGATTCCCCTCCCTTTGCTTGCCCCACACTCCTCCACATACACTCACATCTACTCCAGAGGGGTGAGGAAAAACCCCAGAACATTTTTGGGAGATGCAGAGTGTGTGTAAGGGATGGGAATATTGAGGGGAAGTTCTGTTGCACAAGTTGTTCCACTCATGCAGTGACTTTGTCAGATACAACCCACAGATAATTACATAATGTTCTTTGTTTATGCTTATATGCTAACAAAGGCACACAAGCAGTCCATTGCAAAGTTCTAAATTCTACGCCAAGCTAACATGCATTTTGCATGTTAGCGGGAGGCTTCAAAACAGGAAGTGTGAGTTTATCTTCCCTCTTTTGCACTTTCAGGGCAATACGTGAAGAATCTGTAGGGAGATGCACAACTCTAAATTTCCCCTTAGGATGCTGACCCAGAAGCCCAAATGATTTGTTGCAATTTACTTGCACTTTCCCTTTCAGTGTATAATTAGTAATATGTAAAGTCACCCCCACCATTTACTGCCACCGTTTAGCAGTTCCACTTAAATGAAATATGACATTTTTGAAGCTGAGAAGAATATGCCATCCATTTGTAATTGCACAGAAAATGAAGGCAGGTAGAATCTACACTCTTCTTGACACTCTGGCAAATTGAGATCATAGAGTGGGATATTTAGCAACCAAGGATGCCTATCCCTTGATAAATTCACCGAATGTACTTGTCATAAAAAGCCAACAAATTTTATTTTGGGAAGCATTCAGAAAGGTCTAGAAAATCATTTGTATGCAGATTTCTATGAATTAAACCTCATCATTGTTCTAAATAAAAGTTCAGCATTACTTCCCCTCCCTGCCATTATGTGGCTTCCCAGGAAAGAAACCACACCTTCAATTAATTAACTTTCCTAAGAAGAATATTATTCATAAAAATAAGACTAATTAATAGTTTGACCTCTGAGAGCATACTCATAGCATCTTAAAAAGAAACCTGGGGCTTCATCAGAAGGAGCAAAGTGTAGACAATGTATTCCTGGCACAAAGGTAGAGTTAAGGTAACTTTGTGTTTAATGGCCAGCTGGGAATTGTCCTCATTCTCTGCCATGTAAGTTAAAATTGGAAGAAAACATTGTAGAGTCACATGTTAGTTTATAATAGCAGAAACATCAGCCTTGTCCCTTAGTTAGTTATGCAAATGTATTAGCCTGGGCTTTCTTTCTTTCTTTTTTGCCTCGTCCAATTCAAATTGTGTGAGGGAGAGCAGGAGCACATTCAAAAAACGCTATTCGCCTTGGCACATCACTTTCCCCTTGTTCACAGCCCTCCAAGGTCACAGTCACACAATACATTTAAAGCACTCTTGCAGTCAAGGCTCCCCCCCCCCCCGAGAATTCTGGGGACTGTGGCTCTCAGCACCCGTAACAAACTGCATCCCCAAGGATCCTACTGTACTCTTGGAGGTTCCACGTGTGATTTAAAACCAGGGGTCTAAATTCCACGGAGAACTTCCATGAAAAAAATTGAAAATGGGATGCAGTGGAATGGTTGGAGCTTGCTGATGCACCACCACTCTCCTTCATATGATCTAAAATTTTTGTGTGGGGAGAAAACACCTTGTGCCTGAGAATGCTTCGGAAGACTAAGTAAGCTGGCTTTAACAATTGAGCTCTGAAGTTCTTCCTGTGCCTGTTTTCTTTAAAACATTGCTAGGGGGCTGCTGCCCTTGATTGCGTTGCATGAAAACCTTGCCTACTGCAGGACAATGACTCTTTTCCTTACAAAAAATATTATATAGTAAGAAGAAAAGCAAACCCGCTTGATGATACTTTTCTTTTCTTATGAGGTAGACTGAATTCATCATGTGCTTATTTTCTATCTCCATATGAAACACAGAGCTGGTAAACACACCAATCTTTTCAGGAGCTAGCTAACTCTTTTTTTCTTTCTTTATTCCTTTCTTCCTTTCTTCCTCTCTTCCTCTCTTCCTCTCTTTCTTTGTAGGAAAGCTGTGAAAATGTGTTGTTTACTCGTCAAGGTGCAGGTTCCCTGTCAGGGGGGAAAAGAAAGGAAAATATCTGACAACCCTGTCCCAGGTTTACTTACAACCTAAGTGCATTAATGCTAACACTTGCAACAGCCCAAGTAGAAGATCTTGACAGTATCCCAACCCTGCCTGGTACAAAGGTGTAGGTTCTAAAAGGAAGGCTACGTTGATGAATAGGAGGATAGAATCAGCTCATCTCTGCCTCTCATCCATGCAGCTTCACTTACAACCTAGAGCAGTTGAATTCTTGTTTCTCAGGCTGTTGTTAAAAGCACAGGAGCTTCGCCAAAGAACTTGTTCCTGATTCTGCCACCTACCTTATCGACATTAGGCCTTCCTTCAGTACCTCTACCTTTGAACCAAGCAGGGCTGGCTCTACCATGCAGAAAAGTGAAACAACTTACTTCAGGGAGCAATATGACATCAGGAATTAAGAATGTAATAGAGAGCCCTGGTGGATTAGGCTGAAGGCCCAATCTAGTTCACGATCCTCTTAGTGGTCAATCAGATGCCCATGGGAAGCCCACAAGCAGGGTGTGAGTAAAACAGCACTCTTCCCACTAGTAATTCTCAGCAACTGATGATTCAGAGGCACACAACAGTGGAACATATCCATCGTAGCAAGTAGCCTTTGATAGCTTTATCCTTCATGAATTTGTCTTATCATCTTTTACAGCCATCAAAGTTTTTGGCCATCACTAAATCCTGTGGGAGCATGTTCCAAAGTTCAACTATGCACCACTTGGAAAATTATTTCCTTTTGTCTGTCGCTAATCTTCCCAAATTTGGTGTTGTTGAGCGACCCTAAGTCACTCTTTGTCTTGAGCTGCCATTTCCCAAAGAAACCATTTTCATGAGAACCAATAATGAAAGCTGGAAGAGTTGAGAGGAAAGGAACCTCTCATCCTATGGGTTAAGGTGTACATGAGAGCCTGTGAGATAATGAGTGCAAAAACCAAGTACCCAAATAATCTCATCCATATGGTACAATTGTAGTATCAGAGCAGCTCCAGTGTGTTGCAATTCGATGCCACATAGACAACATATGGTTGGGTTCTACCCAACACTGCCATTACATTCACACAACACTTGGGTATGTGTGATTGAACTTCTCCCTCCTCTCCACTACAGACCTCTGTGCACTCTCAACATCCGATTCATAGGGTTGGGCGATCTCTGGAGCAGAATGGGGGTGGCAAAAAAATAAGAGAAAGGGGAAGTCCCATTGTGCAAGTGGAACGCTGCTGCAGCAGCACTGAACACAACACAAAGAAACCATTTAAATCAAGGGAATGGCATGATCCCACCTGTACCAGCATCGCACATTCCTGGGAGCCATTGATCATTTCCTTCACTGCCCTTCTGCCATAGGTGCAATATTATTTTTATTTTTAAAAGGAGGTAAATCTACTACAACACTATAACAACTATGTTTGTAAAGGTGGTTAAAGTAGAGGTGACCTCATTTTTGGCGGGGGTTCCCCTTTGTCTTTAAAAACTGTGTGGCAGAAAAACATTCACCAGATGTAGCATTTCCTAGCATGAAGATGTAGCAGTTACACCTGTTGAAATTCTGTCTGCCATGTCGCTGGTAAAAGACCAGGAAAAAAGTGGAGAAGCCCTGTGCTAAAGGATAACTAATCCCATATAGACTTGAGGGGAGAAGGAAAATGCCGCTTATCTAGTATTAGTCATCTGAAAGTTCTAGACATTTGTCATGTGTACATAGTGCTCAGTATTTAAGTCAAAGTTGCAAGCTGCACTTCCCTTGTTTCATTAAATTAGTGAAGGGTTTATTACCCCAAGGTTGCGTGAACTCATCCTCAACATTTTACAAGACATTTAAGTACATGCTTATATAATGAGATTCCAGCCTTTGTTTAAAGCTAATCATATTCTTGTGTTATTTGCTGAATCAGTAATTAAGTACGAAAGTAACACCCGAAGTGCTGGACACCTTTATTAATGCAAGCGCCAGTATTATTCTATAACTATTGATAATTGTGTTTAATTGTTGCTAGCTGATGACTGCTAGGGGCAACAATCCAAGTCTTGTCTTGTCTTTTTTACATTTATCAGTCTGGGGAAGAGGTTTGGCAGAGAGGTTTGCAGCTCTTTCGCCAGCGTGCAAGTTCTTCAATATTCCCTACTTTTAGTGGCTGCCCTAACCAGTTCTTTATGACTAGAAAGATTTTTTTTCCCCATCTCCACAAATCAATTCGGTCAATGCAATAAAAAGAAAATAACTATTTTTATGGTTAGCACGCTTTGTTCTCCAGAACAAATAACGTTAAATTATTTGTGTGTGTATCTATTTCTACCATAATAACCTCCATAAAACAGCATCCCATTTTCAGAACATGCAAGTGGAGATGGCTTTTGATTCTGGGGATGAACAAAGCTGTCATTTCAGTTTTTCTCAGTTTCTCATTTTTCCAATCTTAAGTTCAGTACACTGCATTTCCACATCAGTTTGCTTTAAAAAAAAAAAAAAAAGCAGTCTCATGAAATTACATCAGTGCGTGGGCATTTCTCCTAACGTACACATTTTTGTATACAATTTTGCTCAATATTTATATTTTTGCTGGGGGTTTTGCCCCAGAATATAATGCATCTTGCATGCCATTTTTACGAATATGTTCATTTTTATGCACACTTTCCACCATTATATGCATTTTTCATACATTTTTAGTATGGGAACTGCATCACAAAATTCAGATTAGTGTGAATAGTTGTGCTTTGCTTCATACATTGTTTCAGAAAGAATGATATAGGTGGGTTCATATGTGCACTGAATCTCTCCCTCATCTTTATTTGGTACATTAAGCCTTTGCTGTAATCCAGAGCAACATGGACACCACCATGCATGCATTAGTATATATATACTAATATATATACTAATATACAGTATATATGCAGTTTTCAGATTGTCAGTATCTCACTGTCAGTCTGGCAGCTTCCAGAAAGGTATGATTTGGTGTGCTCAGTTGTCCTCTCATCTGATGTGAATCATGAAGACCTTCCACCTGAACATGGAGCACCTGAGCTTGTAAGAGGTCAATGGAAAGCTAGCAAGACCTGCTTAATCTAGTTGTCATAGTTTATATTAATTAATTTCTTTGTCCCTTGGTTTGAAAGGCAAGCATGTCAAGATGAACTTCAGTTTAAAAAAATAGAGCACCACTTCTTGTCAAGTCTGGGACATAGTTATGCCCCACGATGACCAACAGGAAAATATGCCAAGAGTATGTCATTTATTGCCAGACAGGAAGTGGGATGGGTCATGTATTCATTGGAGCTCTCTGTTGCCTGCCAGCCCCTTCTATTGGATTGGGGACAGGAAGGCAAACAGGAAGTGAGTGTGAGGTGTAAGCCCAATGTGAGGCAGGGCTTGCTTAAATGGGAACCAGAGTAATTAAAACAAATATGCTTGCATGTGTGAATGCATCTGCTTTGAATTATCATCTGCAGTTCTAGTCTGACCTTAGATGGACCTTCTTTCTACCATACAGGAAAACCTTCCTATAGCCCCTGGATAGGGAGGGGCAATATTTGAGTCACAACTCTGATGGTAAACAGGACTTCCCTCCCTCCTCACTATTAACCTCAAAAACATCTCAGATATAAAGCTGGCCTGAACTGGGCTTGGTATGAACCACAGCTTCCTGATTGACACTTTAAAATATACTGATCATGATTTTCAAGATGCATTCTTTTCTTTCCTAGTTGCTAAGTCTAAAATATGGATTCAACAGTTCTTGCATGACCTCAGAAATACTCACAATGTAATGTAGAGGGCTCCTTTTTATTATACTTGGCAAAAGAGTTTGTCTTAGATTTTCCACTCACCAGCAAACAATTGATAGGAGAAGGGTATCCATGCACAGATGATGTGAGAGAACAAGAGGGCACACAGGTCTCTTTACGTGCTCTGTGCAAATGCTGCTTGGCATTGGGTGCCATAAATAGCAGTAACTGCATCCTCCTTTGGAAAGGAAGAAGACGAAGATCACCGATACACACAGCAGCATCAAAGCTGCTTTCTTGTGATCCCATGCTGCTAAGGAAAGTTGTGGCGCTATTGCAACCATGTAGACAGGGCATGTGAGTCTTTCCCATGTGAGGAGCAGCCAGTAGGGAGCACTCTGTAAGCATCAGGTGGAAAAATACATGTCATTGGCCTTGCTCAAGTGCATTGCAACATTCCCACATGTACAACAATATAAGACAGTATGAAATAGCATCACACAAGGCCCAGAAGTGTTGCTTCTTCTTCAAATGTACTCCATGTACACAGTGAAAACATGGAGGAAATGGTCAGGATTGCACCTGTTAGCCACACTGCTGCTATAGAACCAAATATTTGAAAAGAGATGTCTACACACGTGCAGCTAGCTGTACAGGTGTAGGTGCTCCACAGAATTCAGAATCCCATTTGTACAGGTGCCCAGTTACATGCAATTCCTCTATACATACAGCAGTATGTTGTTGTTTTTCCCAGTTCCACATGCAAAGGTCAAGGCATCTGGGCACATGACATCCCTTCCCTGATGTGATCCCTTCACGGAACACACAGAGATGGCCTGAAGAGAAGTATATGTGTTTATGTAACATGGGGATGGAGAATCTGTGGCCTTCCAGATGTTGTTGGGTTCCAGTTGCCATCAACCCCAGTTGGCATGGTAAATGATCAGGGATGATGGGAGTTGTAGTACAGCAACTTCTGGCAAGTCACAAGCTCCCCATCTCTAATTTAACACAAAGAAGTGCTCTGTTTATTGCTGCTGAGCATCTATTGCTGCTTAGAAGTAAGAGGTACTGAGCCTTTTGAAGATCACTGTTAAGCAACATAACAAGCTGCCTTATACCAAATCAAGCCATTGGTCCATTTAGCTCAGAACTGCCTATACTGCCTGGCAGCTGCTCCAGGGTTTCCATCAGGCGTGTTTCCAGCCCTTTCTTTTTCTACTTTTAAATCTTTAACCCTACAGGGATCTGTGGTGCTCTTTGATTTATTAAAAAAAAAATGTTTGATTGACCGATTGAGTGACTGGGTTCCTTGGAGGCTTGTCACAGAATGAGGATCTTTCAGAGGGGAAACCATCTTTTTTGTATATAAAAAAAAAGTTGTCTGGCTTTTAGTGACTGAGACAGATGAGATGTGGGGTTTCTAATGTGTTATATATTTCTCTCCAAGGATTTTAATAGGCTTTTGTTCTGAAGTGTTATCCTCCACCTGATTCTGTTACAGTAGCGTAGGCTAAATGTTCAAATATATAAATTAAAATTACAGTGGTACCTCGGGTTACAGACGCTTCAGGTTACAGACTCCGCTAACCCAGAAATAGTACCTCAGGTTAAGAACTTTGCTTCAGGATGAGAACAGAAATCATGTGGCGGCAGCAGGAGGCCCCAATAGCTAAAGTGGTGCTTCAGGTTAAGAACAGTTTCAGGTTAAGAACGAACCTCCAGAATGAATTAAGTTCTTAACCCGAGGTACCACTGTACTCCTGCAACCGATGAAGAAGTGGCAAAACTTTCTTAAACACATACCCATCAAAAGTGTAACACACACACACCACCACCACCACCACCACAACAACAATAACATACCTAAGGAGCTTCTTTCATTTTTGTTTCCCTTCTGTCTTTATTGACAGTGTGATTTGCTGCTGAGACTGTCTCACTGACAGTCTCTGTTCTGTTGCTGTCTCACCACTGTAACTGGTGTGCCAGGCAACGTCCCTGTGGTGTGTCATGATTCTATCTCCGAGACTATGGAATCTGTGCCACTTCTTATGTAATGTGCACACTTATATGTATGGGTGATCAAAGACTGCATTAACAATGTTTTAATATATGTTTTTCTATAGAAAGGTCACCAACAGGTGATTTTTCCCAAGCAGAGTCTTTTGACTCAGTCCCATGTGGTAAGAAGATTGTCATTAGCTACTCTGGGGGGCAGCAGAATATTAATTTCTAAAGGTTTTCTGTATCTATGGTAGACAACAATTTCACCATGTGGGGGCAGACTCATGTGACCTCTTCACTGCATAAAAATAATAAATTTCATCAAGCCTGAAGGAATCCTTTATGTATTTTTGTAGAGATACTCACATGCCCCCATTCTTTCAGTATCCACTTCAGAATTCTTTTTGTAAACTTTAAATGCACTTTAAAAGGATGGATGACTTATCTAAGAGCATATCAAATACTAAGCTCACTTTTTATCCCACAACAAATGCACTGCAATAATAGTAAAAGTAGAAAAGAAAAAGCTGTGTGTGAGATATGGAACATGTGGGTATGAGACATGTATATTCATGCCTTATGAGAAACATCCATCTTTGCTTGAAATGAATTATCGGTTACATGCTCAGCCTTTCCACAGATCAGACTTGCTTGTAGCCACAATAGAAAGTTCTGTAATGCGCACTGTAAACATTTTTAAAAGTTGCAAAAGAACTTGTGAAAGCGTCGCATCTTTGAAGAGTTAGCTGCCAAGTTCGCATTGTAGAATTCCCTTGAGAAATATCACTCTTTCCAATAAACATGTAAAAAAATTTTTAAAAAACATAAATGGAGCTATCCTAGCTCTGCATGTTATCCACATTTGCCATTTTTAAAGCTTTCCTTCTAAATTATGATACTCATATTTCTGAAGAAATCATTTCATTTGTACAATATTATCCTCCTCTTATGTAGTACAGAATGATAAAATAGTTCAATAGACTACCGCAGGGCATGACTGCACGTATCTTATTGGTGTACATTTTATCAATGTTTGAACATTTTTCCTACAAGAAAATTAGATCAGCTTCTCCAGACATAGCAATTTTCAACAAGTATTTTTTCTCTCTCTATCCTTTTCTTTCCTTACCATTACAGTATTTTAAGAAATGGGTTGTAGTGTTAGCTAATCTCACATGGAAACATATGTCAGAACTTGCTCTTGCAGTCATCAAATGATGGCTATTCATCCATGAATGAGCCATCAGAGAACTAAATCCATAAGTGGAACTTCTGTACCACCCCAAACACAATAAAGCCAATAATATCAAATGCTCCAAAATCAGGGTATGTTAGTAGTAAAACAAAGTATGCACGTGTGAATCAGCTGGAATATGAAATCTGCTACTACTGTGACTTCTTCCTTAATCTGCTATAATGACCAGAAAAGAATATTTTAAAAGTTAGCAGTAATTTAATGACATGACACGTCCAGATCTTAGGTGTAGTTATCTAGAATGGTGACCTCTCCCAGACTACAGAGTTCATTGTACTGAGTCCCCAGCTATTGATATGACTGTAGGGCAAAGAGTGATATTTCGCCACAGTGGAAGTCTAGGGGGTCACATACATTCTCCTCTGCATTTCACTTTTTGGTTTCTTCCAAAATCTTCAGTTTCATTAGGCTGTTGGGGTATGGTCAACTGAAAAATCACAAAACAAATAGCTACATTTTGGTCATATTAAGCATTTCATGACTGAGCCTTCCAATTAAAATCCACCATCATAACTTCTTGCTAATTTGGATTCACAAGGAAGAGAGCTTCAGTTTGAATATTTTCTGTTTGTTTATTTATTTTAAGTAAAGGTTTGAAATGTTATTTCTCAACAGTGCACTGGAAATGACTGCATTTCTTAAAGAACTTCCAAGACGTTAATATTCAGTTCAGGTCCAAGGGGAAAACAGATGGCTTAAGGGATCAGTAGAAGGACTCTCGCAACTCACAGATATCTGAATGACCCAAGATATGAAGGCATTCTGACAGATTGTCTACGTGATATGACTTGAACTCTCCCCCCCCCCCCACACACACACTTTCTTTCTTCTAACCCAATAGCCATTTCAGAAGGACCATTACAACACCTGGCACTCAACAGCATCACAGTAGAATCAAAGAGATGTCCTGGAATGGATGACATATACTTTCAGATATGTCGAGGTAGGCCTTTTTTCATGAGTGCCATTTTTCATGGTATAACGTGCCCTGGCAGAACATCATGGGGGGGGGTGTACAATATTATTGTATTTCATCTGTTCTGTGACTGAATGCCCTCGGAGCTGATATTCTGGTCATGCCAAGGAGCCCAGTCTTTGAATGATATTCCTAAATTCTTGACAGCATTTCCTGAGTAATAATTGTGTGGGGGCGACCTAAATTTCTGTCTCTTTAAACATTATTCAGTATACAGTTGTATACAGTCAAGAGCTGAAACGTTTGGCAACTAAGCTGTTCGAGATCCAAGGTATGAATGTATTGATTTCCTGGCTTCAATTTCATTGCTTTTTGGGTAACATTGTGAAGGGTTACAGTTAAAGATCTGTACAAAGTGCAACTACTACTACAAAAGTCCTCTCAGCCGAAAAAATATATTAATAATGGTCTGCTTCTGAACCTTACCTCTTCTAAACAGTGGCTGTTAGCCATGATGATATTTTTCCAGAGGTTAAAAAAATTGATTTGGATAGATAAAGTTGAAACAAAAAAGTTTTGTGGTCATTATGCAAAATAAGCAAATACGGGCTAATTAGACATGAATTATATAGAAAAGAGAACAGTACTCTGTGGAATTGCATAGTTATTTCTCTGCGTTGTAGATTACAAATTTCTTGATAATTATTTTTTGCTTAACTTCAGTAGCTAGAAGCCTTTGACATGAGTTCAAGAGTTTTGTTGAGGTAAAGAGAAGCAAATTGGGAGCGTGTTTATGTAAGCTGGCATTTATTGTGCGGTTGAATCCAAACGTGACCCTGTAGATCAGTGGTGGCCAAACTTGGCCCTCCAGCTGTTTTGGGACTACATTTCCCATCATCCCTGACCACTGGTCCTGTTAGCTAGGGATGATGGGAGTTGTAGTCCCAAAACAGCTGGAGGGCCAAGTTTGGCCACCACTGCTGTAGATGAAGGTTTTGTGATGCTTCTGTGATTGGAAGTGAATAGGTTTTCTCATCTTGACCTGGCCACCGCCCCCACCATCCTAGCAAGCAGCAGTGACACCATTTTTAGGAGGGTGGCACACAGCACTTTGTCACCTGGACCCATAACTTTGTTCTGTTTCTGCATTAAGTTTATGTTAACTTTCCTCAAGATACAGATTTTCCCTCCAGTGAGAGAATGAGGATTTTGGTATGCTTAAACTGCTGCAAACTGTGGCACAACATTCAGAAATATGTTCCGATCCATACATTAGTCCAGGAGGTACAGGCCAGGTCATTTTGTATAGGAATTAATAAAGATCAAATTACTCAGGTATCTTTGTATGCACTGTGCTAACTAACATTTTTGCTCAGCTATCTCAGCAATATACACCTAGAGATGTTATTGTTCACAACCTCAGCACTTTTGCCTTCTCAAAGAAGTAGTTAAGAGTCCCTTCCCACAAGCTGGGACTTCCTAGTAGTCTAACTAGCAATACACAAGTCATTCTTTATTTAAGGAACCAAATGAAGTCCGCAATCCTGAGAAACAGCACATATATATTGGAAACATAAAAACAGCTGTCTGGAATCATTGTTGGAAAGACATTAAACATATATAAAATTGTACCGGAGGGATTCTGGTACAGGCATTTTATAGAGGAACCCTAATTAATAAAAGTTACTGGTGAAAGTGTTTCACTAATGAATTACTGTGCCTAGAGACATGGCAGATCTTACATTACTTGTTGGATTAATTCAGTAAATACAGTCATGAAGCTGTGAGGTCAGTGCTGAAATTTCAAAGGGAGTTCTTCAGATGGCTTTTAAGCATTGCTGCCTAAAAGGTATTAGGCGGAATCAGATGTTTGGCTTTGCGAGTGACTGTCTATGGTATGTTTTATGAGGTAGGTCAAGATAGATTATTTAAAAGTTCCCTGGTGGCTGAAAAGGCTTTTGAATATATTAATGTTAATAAATATGTACTAGAGCCCCAAGCAGGCCTATATGAGAAATGAAGAGGATTCTATAGAGGAGAAAATCTGATGTGCAATAAAACTTGAGAAGCTTCCTCCACAGCCATGAAAAATTGGCAAATTGTTTAGGATTAACCAGTCAGCAGTATTATTTTTTAGTGGATACAGGCACTGCCGAGAAGAACAAGTACAGTATAGTTCAGGGATAGCCAACATGGTGCCTCCAGGTGTTCTTGAACCTCAGTTTCCTATGACCCTTAGGTGTTGTGTTCCAGCATCTAAAAGTCACCACATATGGTACTCATGGTGTATCCAAAAGGTCAGAAATGAATGGGATGTCTAGAATTGTCATCCTTTGCTTACTCGATTGAGAGGGAGGGAGGGAGGGAGGGAGGGAGGGAGATGGAATAAGAAATTTAACTTTTTTCACCCCTGCATTTGTAGTTTGTTTGTTTTTTCCTACAAAAGAAAGAAGGGGAAACAAAACCAACAATGCCTCACTCTGAGTGATGAAAAGCTCACTATATAAGTGGCAGTTACTCACTGATCCACCAGCTGCACTGAACAGGCAGCCAAAAAGAAGCAAACATGCAAGGAAGAAGCTGGTAATTAACATTGCAGGGGACCTTTCCCGAATGAGTCTTACTTGTGAATAAACATTATAAAAGAATCATGGGCAAGGCATTTTGTTCCGTGTGAAATCAATGTTTTAGTTATTTCAACTGATCGGAGACTAGCAATGTCTTAACAGCACTGATGCTCATAGTATGGAAGCAACTTTACACTCTCTAGACTCTTAGCAAACCCAGCTCGCATGGATATCTTGAGAGATAAAATTGAAATTGTGTAAGAAACAAATATAAAACAGATTTCTGCTCTTTGCTTTTTGTCAGGGGATGGTTCAAAATCTGAGATGAGTCCTGGGACCAGCCAGTATTCAGGGGGTGAGGAGAGAGTCAGTACTAAACAAAGGCAGGATTGAGAAACAAGTTAATATTAGCACCAAAGAGCAAGCAAGGAGGTTGAGGAACAAGCCAAAAGACCCAAACTGGAACTTTGGAGGCAGAAACATGCTGAAAGTTTGCAACAAAAAATAAACAAAAATACAGGACTACTCTATTGGTCAGCAAAACCCTATGTCCTCTTCTACTTCATGCTATTTAGAAAGATTTAATGGTCCTAAAGGTAATAGGCTGCCAACTGGAATCCAAATGTTCATCCCCCTTGGGAATCTGCACACGGATCGAATAGTTCTAACAGCATCCTCCCATTCAGGCTTCCTGGGCCCGGTGTGTTGGACTTGTAGATTCAAGTGAAGACTTTTTAAAGAGATCATATGAGGAATAAGTTGAGAAATTGACATCCTTCAGAACTCAGATAAGTCTATCAGTTTCGGGACTTTGAAGTAACTGAATTTAGGATTTGGCTGTGGACTTTAACACAACAAAGACTTGGAAGTACAGAACCCTCTCTGGGACCAGAGAGAGAAAAGCCTTTTTGCATGTGTCAGTAACCTGTATATAGTGCACAAATATAGAGTGTGTGTTTCCTGTGTGCCAAGTAAAACAACTCCGCTAAAACAACTGTTTAGTGTTTGTGAGCTTAACCACTTTATGGAAGTTTCTGCGAGGTGCACATAAAGATCAAGATAAACACACACCCCAACATGGTGCACTCCAGAGGTTCTGGACTACTTCCATCATTCACAGCCAGTGTTGCCAAAGGTCAGGGATGGTGGGAGCTGCAGTCAAAAACAGCTGGAGAAAACCAGGTTGGGGACATCTGACACAGAGCTTACATATCCATAGTACACCAAAGAGATTTCCCAGTTCCTGTGTCAAAGTCTGTCAGAAATCTGAAAACACATAGCTTGGGCTGTCCATTAGGTGATTTTTTAAATATTCTAAACAATAGGCCACTTCCAAATTATCTCTATATTGTAGGGCACTGTTGACAGAGAAACTTTTAGCTATATTTCTTGAGATCATTTAGAGGCTGAGGCCGATTCTGACTGTGATAGCATTCTCCTATTAGTTCCATAGGCGAGTCCAAGCTCATTGTTAATGTCTGAATCATTTGACTTTGAAGTAGTTCCAGGCACAGTCAGGTAATCAATTCTTCCCCCCTTGACAGTGGATGTGTACAGGTTCTATAAACAGTTCATTCATAATCTCAAATATAATTGTAACCATTTCATTTTAAAAGCAAATCAATGTTAACGCAACTTTGAGAATATAAATTTCACATTAGGAATTCCCCTGTCTGTCTCTGTGTGGCATTTGCTGGATTCATAGACCATGGGCATGTTTCAGTCTGTGCTTGCTTATTTAGATATTTTTAAGTAATCCTTCTGGAAGTTTGTGAGTGCCAAAGAGATTAATGGTAAACAAGGTTTAACACACAAAAGTGTCTAATTATCAACTTCAAATAAATCCTTTTTGTTGAACAGAAATGGCTTCACATTAAATGTTGCTGACATCCCTGAGAATGTTCTAAAGACATAACAACATTACCATAATTTTCTGACTTGGGTTCTCTCCGGACGGGATCACTTTCTTTCATTTTAATTACATTCTCAGGGCCAAATTTGACCTTCAGATGCTTTCATGCTGTCAGTTGGATTTCTTTCTGTCTCCTGGGAGAGAATTTGCCCCTTAATTTATAAACATTATTGCAACAGGGTTTTTAAAATTCTGTGTTGGGAATGCACTAAATTATGGCTTTAAAATAAATGAAAGTAAGCTTCTCAGAAGAGTTTGTACCAGCCTAGGCTTTCTCTATAGACATTTTTTTTTTTTTATGACTACTCACAACTGATATTTCACACAAATCAGCATGCAACATCTTTTACTTGTATCAAAATTTGGGATAACTATGCCAATTAGATGGATGGTTTTGAAACAATTAAAGAGTCTAATCAAGAAATAAGGGATTCCTTGATTAGGCTCTTTAACTGCCAACCAAAATCTCATCCACGGTAATGTTTAAACACATGATGAAATGCTATTGCACTTGGCATTTTCTTATCCCCACTCTACGTTTCTGGCAATCTTTTGCATTGTGGGGAAAATTCAGGGTGAGATATCTCATTGCAAGTCTTTTTTAATTGAACATTACATAATTATGGTGGGCCACATCATTGTTTCACTAGCCCCCATGGGCAGGTTTGACAGGTGGGTGGAGTCACTTGACATCAAAGTGCACCCCATGCACCTTGAAACTCCAACAGTCAGCTGATCACTGAGATTTCAAAGCACTCCTCTCCACATGCGCCAATGATCAGCTGATCATCAGGGCTCATAAACAGCCATGCACAGGGCTTTTCAGGGCAGATGATCAGCCTGCAACCCCCTTTTTGCCTCGGCCATGTCTTTACCGGCCCACACCTAACATCATATATGATGCAAGGTATATGGCAGGCGGGCTTGGCTTTTGTCAAAATGGCTTCATGAGCCAAATGAGTAGGTCTGGTTCGACCCCTCGCCGCAGGTCCCCCATCACTGATATAGCATGCAGTATGAGCCTTTGTTTGAGTAGGAGAAGAGGACTAAATAAAGCTGATAGTGGATGGGAAATAGTAGCTGCAAGACAGTTATCTACCCAAAAACAAGAGACATTGTAGCAAAGGAAGTAAGGCCATGCTAGCACTAATGCCATGTGACCTTGAAAATGCAGCCAACCAGTTCAGGAGATTAAGTGCAAAATACATTACAGTGGTACCTCGGGTTAAGTACTTAATTCGTTCCGGAGGTCCGTACTTAACCTGAAACTGTTCTTAACCTAAAGCACCACTTTAGCTAATGGGGCCTCCCGCTGCCGCCGTGCCGCCGGAGCACGATTTCTCTTCTCATCCTGAAGCAAAGTTCTTTATCTGAAGCAATATTTCAGGGTTAGCAGAGTCTATAACCTGAAGCGTATGTAACCCAAGGTACCACCTTGTCTTTGAAGCTCCAAACCATTTTCTTGCTCCTATGCCTAACTATACATCTATGCCTAACTGCATCTGTCTATCTTGCTGACTGGCTGATCCTCATTATATTAAAATAATTATAAGATGTCTGGTTGCTTCTGTGTAGTGTAGGACTACATAATATTACTGTCAATGTTTAACCACAAAGTTGGGGGTGGGGAGCAACTTCCTCCAGAATTTACATCTCCTGCTGGTGATGGTACTTTATCTTGCAGCCTGCAAGTTTAATTAGTTTTTCTTGAAATATCCAATGCTTGGAGCTCCCTGAAAGCTGGAAGCGTAACTGTAACTGCTCAACAAAGGTACAGATTGTGCAGTAATGAAAAATGTCAACAATCTATCCAGCATTGCATGAGTGCCAGAAATTAAAAGGGACAAAATGGCATCTGAAGGAAATGTTATCTGCTATGGAAATTCAAAGGAAACTGAGGTTCCAAGTAGTAGTAGTAGTAGTAGTAATAATAATAAATAAATAAATAAATACAGGTTTTTGTTTTTTGTTTTTTAAAAAACAGACATAAGCTGGATACTTCTATATTTCCCCTTTCACATTTCTCTACAGGTGTGGAGAACCTTTGGTCCTCCAGATGTTTCTGAAATATGACTCCCATCATCCCTAGCCATTGAAAATGGCACTGGACTGAATGGGCCCTTAGTCTGATCCAGCAAAACTCTTGTTTATGGCTTCCCCTATGTGCATATATGATAGCCTGCTAGGGAACTAAGTCTAGACATTCTAGAACTACATAACTCCATTACTGCTTCTGCTCAATCCAAGTATCTGAGAAGGAAAGCAGAGATCGTGAACACCAAGGTAAACTGAAAAAGAGAGGTAGATATGGAAATTTTCTCAGCCACAATAGGGTTTGACAAGATAGAGTCCACTTGTAGAAAAAGGGCATCCTATACCTAGTCAACATGCAGGTCACAAAACAGGCAAAGGCTATATAAAATTGTTGGTAGGTTTCTTAATTTCTTCAAGTTTGCTTAATTTCTTGAGCTTTGTTGTGTCTGGGTTGAAGCAGTGCAGGGTTTCAAATTAATATGCAGCTTTGTTAATGTACAATTTATGAAGTATAATTTAAAAGACTGATTCCTTTTCTACCCCCCACAAAACTATGCTCTGCATCATTTTTGCTTTGCTTTGCTTTGATTTTAAAGCTTGGAGGGAGAACTCTGACTGTGTTACATCTGTTGCAAGATGATGATGATGAGATTTAGAAATTAGTACATAGCAAAATACTAAAGAAATAACTGTTTTTTGTATGTACGAATGACTTCTTTTTACCCATAGAACTGTAAATTTTGAAGATATGATGAAATATTAAATGATGCCTATAAGTAGAATGATGCTGATTCTTTTTAGGATTAGAGCAGGAATTAATTATCTGGTTCATTTGAATGGTATCTGGTACTTTTGAGTTTGTAGTATTTTCACAGTATTAGACATTCTTGGCACCTCACAATAAAAATGGTAATCGGCTCAGGCACGGCTAATTTATTTATTTATTTTATATCCTACTGCCTCCCAAAGCAGCCCAGAGCAGCAAACAAAACATAAAACAATAAAAACTTCCTATAAATAATTCTAGCACAGGATTTCCATCTTATCTGCCTATTTTTTTTTAGTAATAAATGTGCACACAATCTGTTCTCCATTACAATCCTGCCCTTGCACAGAGTTTCCCTGGACCTTCCCTTCATACACTGGTTTATTTAGTTGAATTGCTGGCTGCTCTGCTTTTCATGTACCTTGCGGACTGCCTGGTCCCAGATGAAGCTTACAAACACCTGAGATAATCTGCAGAGTGCCATTTTTTTGGGCCTCTTCATCTTCAGATGTTAGGGAGGTGGCTTTCAAAGACAGGACATTTTCTGTGGTTTCATTCTGATTATGGAATCCCCTTCTCAAGTATGTTCACCTAACCATCTCTTCTATCCTGCAGTTACTTGGCAAAATCAGTGATTCAAATGTCCAGTGGTGGCTAATATTGTTTTATTGGCAGTGCAGGTTGCTATTGCTCCCAGTGCTTGTTTATTAGTTAATATGCATAGGGGCTGCATGTTTGCATTTTGAGCCCTCTTAGATTTTAGTATTGGCTTTAAATTTATAGTACCTGCTGTTTTTAATAGATATGGCTCTGCTTTATTACTGTTTTGTAGCTGTTGCTTTTTAATATTTGCATAAGTCACATTGAATGTCGTTTTTTAGTAGAAAAGGAGTACACTTTAAAATTAAAATAAAAAGAAATGTTTGCGTGTCTCAGGCGCATAAGGCACACTGTGTTCCGATGGGGATTGCCAGAGATGAATAAGAAACAGTAGACAATTAACAGGGTAAATTAGGCCACAATTTTATTGATTACAGGTGTAGACCTGTTTGGCAAAAGCATTGGGTAAGTATCCGCCCTCAACCAGCCCATCTGCTGGCTGAACTTGGCGATGGGTCAGTGGTGGCATGAAGGCCATCTATTGACACGGATCAAGTGTGACGATCCTGCCAGTTCTGCCTCTCAGAAGGGGTGATATGGCTTATCAGGCTCCATGTGGGCTCCTGAACAGCAATACCCCCTTCCAGACCTTTTTAACAGGATATCCTAATGTTAAAGGACACCAACCAATGCCAACTGAAGTGGCTGGTTGCAGCCAGCTTGCCACCAAACCATCGACATCTACAACCAATCTCTGAGTCCTGCTGCCATATTATGGAGCCTTGGTGGAGCTGTGGGTTAAACCACAGAGCCTAGGACTTGTCGATCAGAAGGTCGGCGGTTCGATCCCCGAGACGGGATGAGCTCCCGTTGCTCAGTCCCTGCTCCTGCCAACCTAGCAGTTTGAAAGCACGTCAAAGTGCAAGTAGATAAATAGGTACCACTCTGGCAGGAAGGTAAACGGCGTTTCCGTGTGCTGCTCTGGTTCACCAGAAGTGGCTTAGTCATGCTGGCTACATGACCCGGAAGCTGTACACCGGCTCCCTCAGCCAGTAAAGCGAGATGAGCGCCGCAACCCCAGAGTCGGCCACGACTGGACCTAACTGTCAGGGGTCCCTTTACCTTTACTTCATTCCTCATGGTAGACAAATGCACACCATTGGGCTAATGTTATTTTATTGGCAGTGTGGGTTGCTATTGCTCCCAGTGCTTGCTTATCAGTTTATATGCATGGGGATTCATGTTTACATTTTGATCCCTCTTAGATTTTAGTATTGGTTTAAAATTTATAGTACCTGCTCTTTTAAATATATATTGCTCTATTTTATTATTGTTTCATAGCTGTTGCTTTTTAATATTGGCATAAGTCACTTTGAATGTCATTTTTTTAGCACAAAGGAAGGGCATACGTTAAAAGAAAATGAAAAAAAAAATGTTTATAGATTTGCATTTTAGGTTGAAGCAAGTTAATTATGATAGATATTATACACTTCTGGTGCTTGAGTAGCGTGTGACAAATCACCCTGTCCAAATTTGCTTTGGGGTTATTGTTTTTCCAAGTTAGGCTCAAGCCAGTGAGTGGAGAAAAAATTCTTCACAATTATGAACCTGGTCCATGGGTAACCCAAAGGTTACAGAAGAACCTTAAAATCTAAAAAAAATAATCATTTAGGCATCCAGGACTAGGGATGTACAAAGGTAGCAATTTTCAGTCTGACCTGTCTTTGCCACATTCTTTCTGTTCTGCTGCATTTCAGTTTCTGCCAAATGCTAC
Organism: Podarcis pityusensis; assembly: GCF_964106645.2. Taxonomy (NCBI): domain Eukaryota; kingdom Metazoa; phylum Chordata; class Lepidosauria; order Squamata; family Lacertidae; genus Podarcis; species Podarcis pityusensis. Next base: position 60,467,075 of record NC_138032.1, read on the forward strand.
ATTATATGTCTCCCTGTCCGCTATGTTACATAAATTGAGCAAGTGGAAAAGAAATTCAAAGCCATGTTTCAAAAAATCATGAATTTTGTATCATTTGCATGCTTAAAAAAATAACAACAGTGTCAATGAATAACAGCCATATTTTTCTTGATTGATTTGCATTCTTACCACAGATGGAACACACAAAATGCGGGAATTTCTGCTGCCTTTGCTGTGCTTTTTACTGGAGCTCGGAATCCCTGAGCTCACACAACTGCACAGGCAAAGGGAAATGCAGCATAAACAGAGCAGGCCGTCCCCCTGAATAGCTATGCCTTGTCCCTTGCTGCTCCCTGTTGCTTGATCTTCGAAAAAGAACTTGCTTCTTCTGTTCTTTATCCAACTGTGGTCCCAAACTCTAGTGCAGCCAGCCTACAGTATATAGCTGGGCTCTCTGGCCACTTGATTAGCTGATTCAAAAACTAGGCGATGGCAAGCTATCCCACCCTCCTTTGTGGCCGGCTGGGGGAATTCCCACAATGGAGAGCCCTTTTGTTCTGTTAGGCCAAGGGGTCTACCACAATAGGCTGCAACTGCCACTTACCCGGAGACTGGCTGAGCGGTCATTTCTTTTTTTCTTTTTTTCCTGTTTTCATCAGAATTCTCCCACATGGCAGTAATCAGTCATGCTGATCAGTCATAGTAATGATGCCTGATGGTACAGAGGAAGAATGGCTTTCCCTAACAACAAGCTGCCTATAATGCAGCCTTTGGCAACCTGGTGCCCTTCAGATGTTTTGGACCACATGTCCCATGTAGCAGGAGTTGTAGTCCAAAACATCTGGAGGGCACCAGGTTGCCAAAGGCTGCTATAGTGACAGAGGAAAGTGGACTTGGTATCTTAATGTCAGGGCAGTGTCATCTGTATACAGTATTGCATCCCAGCTAAAGCATTTTAATTCTCCGTGGAGATTAATATGGTTGTAGTATGTTGATGGAAATTGTATCCACCGCCTCATGTTCATTCAATCAGGACTGATATGACAATTCAGTTACTGCCACAACCCCAGCAAATTACCTGCTAATAGCAATTAGGCTAATATATTTTCTTAATCTAATTATGTTGTCATTCCAAATCCTGTGATAATAATGTAACAATTCCTGTCTCCCTCCCTTTATATGTGACCCCCCTTCATGTTAATACTTCTTCCCAAGCAGTGGGAAATAGTTTCAGTCATTAGCAAGATAATATTGCCAGCGAAGCACATCCTGCTCTGCACTTGTATTTTTACACTGCAGACTGCAAGAGCCATTTCAGACCATGGTGATGATAGTGGTGGTGATTTAGTCAGGGAGTAACCAGTTGGACAATCAGGGCAGCATTGCTACATGCACCCCAAATTCTGAGCAGGGAGAGACTTTAGGGGTGTCGCTGCTTCCTATGGGTTTGGTTTCCTCATTTATTTATTTAGAGCATCTGGTACCCCACTCTTCAACTATAAACAAAACTCTCCCAGAGTGGCTTACATTCAACCAATTAAAATAATACAGTCTCTGCTCACAAGCTCACAATTTGAAAGAAACGCAGTTCACAAGGGGAAAGGGGCAAAAGAGGCAAAAGGGGATAAAACCAAACTCAAGCACTCATTGTTTAGTAGTTGCTTGGATAACAACCAGCTGGCATTATTATCTGTTGGGAGGTACTTGATACAGCAGGTATTTTGGAAAAGCTGATGGTTATTGCTAGAGTCATTATTAGCAATAATAATTACAGTATTAGGTACCCATCAATAAAATTCTCTTGTTGGTTTGTGAAAACAAAAAACAAACCAGAAATCACACATGATTTAAAACAAAAAAAATATACAATAATTACCGGGGGGGGGGGGGATATAACAACCACCTAAACTTTCACTAACCCTAACCTAAGCTTCCACTAGTGGAGACAGAATAAAACAATTGCCATCCCTCAGGCTTCAGCTGCTATGCACCAAGTTTTCTAGAAGCTACATGTAGGGTAAGCATGACTCCATCTTGCCTCTAGTGCAAGTGCAGCTGTAAGGAAGGGGAAGCTAAATTGTAGGCATGTTGAACTCCTCAGTGCAGCAATGCCTGGTCTACTTATCTACCGGTAAGTCTTATTTACTTACTCACTCACTCACTCATTGCCTGAAAAGAGAAGGAAGCCAATTCTTTTTATGGGATAAAATAATCTGCTCTCAAGGTTGAGAGGGAAAGTCTGCCCAAAGCTCAAAATGCTTCAGAGCTTGGCAACTGAAAGACCATCTTCTCCTCCATGAGCATCCTAGAACCCTGCATTCTTCACCTGAGGCCCTCCCACAGGTCACCCAGCTGTCTGAATTTAGGTGGCCAGAGAACAGAGACAAGCCTGCTCAGGTATGGCTCCTTGACTACTACTACAGCTGCTGCTGCTGCTGCTGCTGCTGCTACTATTATCATCTGCCTCTTTCCCTGACAAGGGACTCAAGGCGGCTTACAGATAAAATAAGAACAACTAAAAACATAGAGGAGAGAATTTAAAAAATTAATTAAACATAAATAGAATCAAAACTATATACGTAAGATCTATTTAAAACATACATATAATCGCAATACAAACAACACAGTGCCAGCTCCCTCATTAAAAGCAGTCCATTCCCAAAGGCCTGTTGGAATAAGAAGGTCTACCAGCAAAAGAGAGCAAGGAAGGAGCCAGTCTAGCTTCTCCAGAGAGGGAGTTCCAGAGTCTGGAAACAGCTACCAAGAAGGCTCTCTCCCACATCCCTACCCAGCTTGCCTGTGAGGGTGGCAGGACCAAGAGAAGGCCCTCCCCCTATAGTATGCCATCCCCTGAGAAGCTCAATTGTTGCCAGATGAGGACTATTTGCCATATTTTCTAGTCTTGCTAGATTTTAGTGGCTTTCGCTTCACTGATTTTATTATTTGGGGAGGGGGGGTGGGCTGGGGGTTGTTTTTAAATCACAAACCAGTCTAAGTGTCCTTTCTACTGAATAGATCTTACAGAATAAAAGGTTAATCAAGGATGATAAGAAACCTACTAAATTTTTGCCTAAATGCTTGAAGGTTTCGGGAAACACAGAAAGCACCTTGCCAACTTTTTCTCTTTATGCTACTAAAGCCTCTCTGTGATTCAGGGTGGGAATCTCAATATAGTTGTTCCATCCAAGGCCCACTTGTGTTTATAAAGTAGCTTTTAAATGTCAATAGGAATTACTGACTCTTAACACACCGCATTCAAAGCATTGCAAGCCGTACTGTCAGTCTGCCTGTCTGTGATTAGTATCTCCTTGTATAAGTTCCACTGACAAATGATGCTTTATGAGCAACATCTGTGCTGGGATAGATTTGTGCTGTGCTTTATCAGGAAACGGAAAGCCGGTGTTTGGCAAAAGCAAAATAGCACATTTGCATGCCTGTCAGTCAGGTGGCAGTTGTTTGTTAAATTCACATAAATGGACAAATGTTCCTTAGAGTTTTGCCTATTGTATATTTGCTGGGGGGGTACTTTTACTATAGGCTATTCATCTCAACAATCAGGCAGCCATTCATTACTTGCTGTCTTTTGCTTCTTGGTAATCAGCTTAAATGTGAAGGTGGGTCCCCCCGCCCCTTAAAAAAAACACGTTTCCATCTGTTAACTCATTTAGCTCCTGTTCAGTCATACAAGGGTATTCTACTGTTTGCTAGAGCGGAAGGTGCAATGCTATTAAATGTTTGGAAATGTTAGCAAAAAGCCTTTATGCTCCATTTTACCAACCTATAGATTTTTATTTCTTCCTTATGTTACCCATTTACAAAGCGATTTTCTCTATACAATTGGGGAGGAGGAAGAGTGGTGTTTTGGATAACTCATACTGCTTTGAAGATTCACGGTGACAGATAAATCTTTAAGGTAACTTACACATTACAATAACAACTGGGGAAATTAAAAAAAATTACTATGCAGATTTGATACTGGGGAGAATCAGAAACTTGTCAACAGTTTTGAATAATTGCAGTGCAGTCCTTTAGATGTCTCCTCAAAAGACATATTGAAGTAAATGGGGCTTAGTCTCTAGTAACAGTAACAATCCCTAACCAAGTCAGAAGTAAGCCGTTCAGTGCAATTCAACAACAAGACATAGGAAATAATAATGTGCTGTGTTCCCTTACCATTCAGCATCATGTCTCTACTCTTGGTAATCCATGATGTTCAACTCAAGTTCATGTGAGGTGTGTCAATATTCAGTGCTCTCCATAATTTCTCTCTCTCCCCACCCTCTCTCTCTTTCATTCCCCCCCCACACACCATTTGGGTCAAGTTGGAAAGATCCATGTAATCAGTCCCAACCACAGACAATTGTAACATTCATATACATACCATAACCTTTGTGTGTGTTGTGACAATTCAAGAGAAGATCAGTGCTGCTGAAATAAGCACAACACAGTTATTTTCTTCAGAAGAGATGAATCTTTTGTAAAGATCAGAATTTACTTGAGACCAGGTAGCCAGTAGAATTAGGGAACCACAAACAGATATTTTCCTGATGATGTGATTCAGTATTTCCAACACACACACACACACACACACACACACACACACACAGTTCCAGATGTGCAGGCCTTTTTTAGCTCTGAGGCACATGGTTGGCAGGAACTGATTTGAAGACAGGTTGTGCCATCATTACAGTGGGAATGAGCACATCACAGAGGAAGAAGTCCCTCAATGACCTGTGTCAATGCAGTGCCCAGGTTAGGGGCGTCACCCTCTCAGAAGCCAGAAGAAATCAATCCTTCTGTGTACAAACTGCAGTGAGTCCAAGAGCCCTTAAAGCGTCACATTATTCTTACAACTTCATTTACAAAACCACATTTAGTAAATCATTTATTTCATGTCAGCTGCTCTGAATGCTGGAGCCATGTCTCATAAATAAAATAACCTAATCCATTCCCAAGCATTTTTTTTTTTATTTAAAAAATTGCTATAATTGGCTACATTCAGATACATTTACATTTTTAATACAATGCGGCTGGGAAACTGAGTTAGACAGTTAACCCGTCTGAGCCACCTCCCTCATGCCTAAGAGCTGATATTACATGCTGATTCCGCTAAGCATTTGATGTTGCTAAGAGAATCATCACTGTTATTTCAAACAATGTTTTTTGGGAAGTCAATGATAACAGTGATTGCATGAGACATTTCCATCCCTCTTGCAAGATGCCTGCCATAGTGTGATGAAATGGGCAGAAATATAGCCCTAAACATGGGCTATGGCTGGGAGGGTAGGTAGCTGCCAACCTCCCCAGCTCCCCTTGTCCTATCAGCCTTTTTTTCTTGGCTGCTGATTTTCCCACCCCTCTGCTCTCATTTTAGGAGCTGGTATGGGTCTAAGGGACAGAGAGGCGATGTAGCTGGCCAACGTGATTATGCCATTGTCCAGTCATTTTAATGATTATTTTACAGCTTTGGTTAGTGGTTTAGGGCATACCACCCTGCCCTGATATTTTATGATATGACAATATAATAAAGACTTTTATAAATTAATAAATCAGACCTCCGCCATGAATTCACTGTTGGCCTTAAGCAAGCCATTGTCTCACAGCTTCCCCCTCCCTCAGCAACATAGAATCACAGAATTATAGAGTTCTGTGTCATGTCTCAAATGACTGGTCTCCAATTGGTACACAGGAGCCTCCAGATGCATATCAGAGCCAAGTAACTTTTCAGTGGCTCCTAAACCATTTCAGCACCACCAAGTATACCTGCTTGTGAGGGTGGGGCTGAGGCTGAGAATACTGCCAGGAGATTCAAGCAAGGAGGGCAGGGCAGGCAGTTATAAATTCTAAGTCCCTCCTCCCCCTCAACTTGTTTTGGGGCACCAGAAAATCTATTTCACATCAGGGGTTAAGCAATTGTTTTTCTACAGTATTCATGTATGCCCTTGCAGAAATAGAAATTTATGGTTATAACCTGTTTAAGGTAGCGGTGAAATTAGCTCTTAGAGATATGTATTTCATAATCAGCTTCAAACAAGAAACATAAAGTGGATCATTTGTTCTTACAAATCAAAATGTTGAATATGTAGCAATTCACAAATTAATATTTTTTTTCCAGGATGGGGTGACAAAGTTAATTTGGAGTGCATATCCCTTATGGACAAGGATACACCACGACATTCTGCTGCTGGCCACATTTGTTAATCAAGGTCACGGTCACGCCGTACATTAAAAGTGCTATGATACCATTTTAGACAGCCATGGACTCCCACAAAGAATATGAGCAGCTGTGGTTTGTTAAGGGAGCTAAGAGATGTTAGGAGACCCCAATTCCCTCCACAGAGCTACAAGTCCCAGAGTGGTTCAAAATTGAATCCCTCTTCCCACACAACTTCCCAGGGAACAGTTACTGTTGTAGCTGCATGGCGAGAGAGTAGATAGACTGAGGCTGGATCTACACTGACCTGTTTCACGTTATTAGAACGGTATTGGATATGTCATTCTAAAACATCACAGGGCATACTTGTAAATTAAAACTTTTTTTTTTTTTTTACCTTTTCCCCATCAAAACTCTATCTCCCTGCTGCTGGTTGCTGGTTGCTCTGCAGCACCCTCTAATGTCACATTTTAATAACCCATTATGAGTGTCAAAAGTAGGACGTCATGTGTCCATATACGTTATCAAAACCATTCCTGAACCCCTTTTTAACATTAAAATCCAAGAGTGTAGATTCACCCCGACTCTGACAAGGAAAATACAAAGAAAATGTTCGACTGGTTCCACATTTTCCAAGTTTACTCTGCCCTCCTCTTTATCCAAATTGTATAGTGTTGACTATGATCTCCTTCTTCTAATTTCTCTTCCAACCATTCTAATACATCCATATTTTCAAGATATCTAAAAATGAAAGATAAAACTTACTAGATAAAGCAAATATTATTGTGCCACGTATCACTTAAAGTATAAGCAGAGGGTAATATAATGGAATAAAGCAAGAACTCTTCTCTGGTGATGTAGAATAAGCCCCATGGGTTCAGCCAACTTGAAAAATATGGAAGTGTGAAGCAATTCACAGTGAGACTGAGGCTACATGCTAAATAAAGAAATGATGGGTTGTGCACAGCTATCTCTGCCTCATTGTTGCTCTGATTACAGTGCCACTTTCCAGCAACAAACCACTGAATGTTAATGTCCTCTTAAATTTAGATGAAATTGTCTTGCCAAGAATCTCCTTTCTGTGCAGCATTTTATATTGCCATCTGCAAGAAATAAAAAGTTTTGTTTTCTAGAATTCTTGTTATTATTTTTAAGGGGGCTTTTCTTTTCATGAAACGAGTTCAGGTCAGGGTTGCTGAAAAGCAGGAAAGGGGCAATCAAGCTGGCAGTGGCTGTGCAATAAATAAAGCCCAGATCTATGTCCACTATTTCTGGCTTGCTTTTATACGGACAAGCAGGTTCTCTAGGTTGAAGGATTCTCTGCTAAACAGACTTCCAGCATATTTCTTTCCACTACAGTTGTGTCCTATAGGCAGGGTGGGTGTTCCTTTTCAATATGTGCAAAAATAAATGAACTGTGCCTAACTTAGTATTTAAGGCTACAAATTCAAAACTCATTTACTCTGCTGAACACAGTGAGACTTACTTCTGAGTAGAAATGCAGAGAATTGCACTGCAAAGTGAAAGGATAAATAATCCTGATATTTCAAAAACCTAAAACATTATTTTGAGAAGCACAGTGCTTTCCCAGATACCTGGTATCTTTTACCAAACATCATTTCTTGTGCATTTCCTTGAAGATGATTCTTTGGTGTATATGTTTTCTTTTCTTTCTTTCTTTTTTTTAAAAAAGATAAATCCTCCAGACAAGAAGATGCTGTAGCTAAGCTTTTTAACCATGAGATGTAACTTTTCCTACACTGGCCAGATTTTTATATCATACTTAGCAACAGCACAGTAGCCAAGTGCTTGACCTTCTGAACTGCCATTACTCATAAATGACATTCTGCAAAAGTCTTTTAGACCTTAAAAAGGTAAAATAAAAAAGCAATAAAACTATTGTAGTAAATGGAAGCAATAGCAGAAGAACTTCTCGTTGCTGCAAAAGAAAAGAAAAAAACTATTCCCTAAATAGAAGAGTGTTTTCTCAGGGGATCAGTGTCACAGAGGATCAATGAATGGATAACACAGCTGGCAGACTAGTCAAGGTGTAGTCTAGGAAGCAAGGAGGGAATCATAGCTGAGTGCATGGTCCATGAGAGTGTAGAATGCTGCTGTGCTCATGTCTGAATTGTAAGCTTTTCATGGAAGAGAACAAGGTGGACTAGGTGAGTGTTTGTTCTGATTTTGTAGGGTTCTTCCTATGTTCATCAGGCAAGGCAATACTTAGTGAGTATAGATGCACAAGAAATTCACTTAAGTTCAGATTGAAAGGTTAACCTACCTAATCTGCACTTTCTGAAAGAATATAAGATTCGAAACAGCCACTCTTCAAAATTCATAGTTCCCCGAATTTTGCAATGCAGTTCTCCAACCAAGGAACATTTACAAAAATGCATCTAATGGGATGAAGTATGCATAGAATTTGAATATTAATGGAAATAGCTTGAAAACTGCATTCTTTTAGGCAAGTTGCTTTGATAAAAGTGTGTATTAAGGGTGAAAATGTACACTTGGAGGAATTTAAATTAAAATGCTGGTGAATTTTCTTGAGAATACACACACACTCATGCAAAATGTTGTTTAGGATTGGGGGGGGAAATGAGAAATGAAAGAAACCAAGATAGTCAAAATTCCACACCCCTACTTGAAATTTATTTCCCTCCCATTGGGATACATAAGAGTTAAAGTTTTTAGAGTGACGAATGACAAAGGGTCAAGTAGAAAAGAGACAAGCAGGAAGTGACAGGGCATAAGAACAAGAAATTGTAAGCAAGGAAGCAGGCAGATAATGGTGCTAAGCAAGTAGCTTGGCACCTACTTAATTGTATTTCTCAGACTGAAGACCTAGACCAAATTCTGATGATATATATAGCAAGGTGAAGCACAATTGGATCTTGGTAGCAGCATAAGCATGCAAGATAGCACAGTGCAACTTGGGGAGGGGGGGGAAGTCCCTTCTCCCTTTTCTAGCTCCATACTGGAGATGGAGGCTGCAGAGAGAACAAGGTGCTCCGTACCAAAACCAAGTCCCATCTCACCTTTCAAGTTTGGAGCTGTCAGGAGGCCAGGCTGCTGAGGCCCTCCAAAAGCCTCTGAAACCCCGTGTTAGCTGCAGGTAGCATCCCAGACCCCTCCTTGAGCAAAAAAAGGTGGAACCGGGAAGAAAAACAGTGGTGTATCCCTCACCTCCTATGGAAGCACAAGACAAGGTCAGGGCTTGTCTTGATGACAAAAGCCAATCCAAAATGTGGGTCTCTGAACAAAACCCTAGGTGCAGATAACAACTGCAGTGGGGGTACAGAAAGTAATGACTGCCAGATCGCCCACAACTTAAACTTCAGGGTGTTTTAGCAGGCCCAAGACTTTTATCCATGCAATTCAGTTTCTGAACCTGTTGATTAAGTTTTACAGATCAGAGGCTGTATTCTTCCTTGGCCGACCCTCCAGGGACCCACACTCTCACATGCACACACACTGCACAGACAAGTGCAGGACACATGCAGATCAACTGCCGAAGGGCTTGTTATCCCCCACTCCATTGAATTATCCACCTAGTGACTGGCGAGGGAGCATTTCACAACCTAATGGGGATGCTGGACTGGGCAAAGAGGTTTAAATCTCTCCATTCACCCCAGAGCCATGTCTGCTTTCATTCCACCGCCACCCGTCACCCTGCCAAATCAGTTAGCTCTTGGACTGCCGAATCATCAATACTTACTGTACACTATCTCTGATCAAATGCTAAGGGATATGTAGTTTGCTGAATAAAGCATAGTTGTTTTTTATTATTATTATTATTATTATTATTATTATTATTATTATTATTATTTTATTAAAGATTTTCTTGTTTTACAGAAGTATGTGTAATGTCTCTCGTATTTTATCCAAGTAACATTTTTACAAATCAGTTTCATTTGTTGAGACATTGGGGGGGGGGGAAGGGGTGGAGAGGGGAAGATGGGTGGGGGTGGGGTGGGGTCGGGTGGCGATGTTTCTATTTTGCTTAATGTATGTAGGGTTTGGTGTCAGCGTTGCTCGTGCTGTTCATTTGTGTTTCTTTGGTGGCGAGAGAGGTTGGGGTTGGCCTAGGGTGTGGTTGTTTGTTTGTGATCGGCTGTGGTGATCTTTGTTTTCGTGGGGTGGGTGGGTATTTTGGATCAGGTTAGCCATATTGATTTGTATGAATAAAGCATAGTTCATGCATCTGATATTGGCAGGCTGCATTTTAGCACTTTTTTTGTTCATTTTGTTAACCATCAGGTAAGTAGTATATCAAAGTCTACTAGTAAGGCCACCCACATTTAAGTGTGTGTCTGTGTGTGAATACATTTGTTGTAATTAGAGAGGCAAGTCTCTAGAGAGGCTATGTCTCTAGTAATGGAAATCTTAATAGAGTCCCACACTTACTAATTTGTCTCACACTTTGAAAGTGAAGAAAGCTTAATGTGTTCATCCAGATGAACCTCTCAGCTTTCTTTCTGCAGAAGGATTCGTCAGCTCTTTCTCCTCAAGCGCAAACACAGAAGCTCTCAAGAAAAGGGGGAGAAGAGCACAATTAACTATTACTTCAATCTACAAGTTAGTCATATATGTCTGAATATACCATTCTTATATAAAGTATCTCTGAAGAAGCTTGAAGAAGGTGACTATGCCTCATGCCCTGGGCAGTTTAAGAAGGAGGTGCCCACGTTACAGCCACCTCTCTGACATCATATGTTAAAAGATAAAAGTGAATTCTGAAAATACATGTGTATCAGAGAATATATGTAAATGCAGTCCTTTTTTCCCTTTCAAAACCACACATTTATTTCCAACATTAAGGATCAGTTTACATGTTGAAGACCAGTTTACACTGAACTTTCCGCAGAAGCAGGGCTACCCCCGATGGTGCTCAATGTTGTACAGATCTACCCAGTGCCAGTGCCAGGCTCTTTTGCATTGTAGGCGAGGCTACCTATTTGTACCCCCACTCCACCTCCCCAAAACAATTGCTAACTTCAGTTTTTAAAAACAGAAATCTTGTAGAAAAAAATATGTAAAGAACAAAACTTGAAGCTGCTAAATTTCTTCTGAAATGCAAAAAATAAGTAATACAACCATCTTGGATTATCTTTCTCAATTACAAAAGAAAATATTTTACCACAGAAAAGGTTTTGAATAATCTTGTGAACTGTGATGCTAAAATTTAAGTATCTTAAAAGTTTCGATTTCAGGCAAATCAAAATGTCACTCTGCATGCCTTTACCTTTGCAAATTTTGTTACCAATTCCTTCAGGTCAAATGTCTGATGCTTGGGTGTGTTCAGTTGATATAGTTGCCAAGACAACTAATTCCTTTTGCAAAATTGTTTTGAGTGTATGCAAGTTTTTATAAGTCTGAGCTTTGAGAAACTGCATTCACCACTTGCCATTGACACTGGAAATATGCAAAGGACCCTTGGGCAACTGAAACATTAGGCACATTTCCCAGGAGTTTTGGTTGCAGTATGGAGTGACTGCACAACTTGGTTGCAGTATGGAGAGACTGCACAACTATACAACTTTTCAGTTGTACCATGGAATGCCAAGTTTTGCATGCCAAGAATTCTGAACAAAGCAAGCAAGCATTCCAAGATTTGTAGCCGATATTGTTCTTCTTGCCTAATTTTCTGCTAGTTAATGTCACCAATTGGTTTTCCCCCCTCTTTAGATAAGAGCAATTCAAGTTGTGTTCTGTGGAAGCACACATGTTTCTGAAACTTGCCTGATTTCTGATTTACCTCACCATCTTGCTGGTAGTTGACATAGATGGGGAAGTTGCTTGTTTGTTTGCTATGCATTTAGACACCACTTAAAATGCTGAAATCAAATTTTGTATCAAAGTTCCTGAAATCAAGGAGCAGGTTTTTGTCTGTTTGAATACAGTTGGACACCATTTTATATCATGATGGCAAACTGGACCTTTCAAAACTGCACTGTTTTGTTGCTGTTGTTGGTTTCTTGGAATTCCTGAACAACGCTTTGTATGAGTGTCAGCATCAGACCTGGGTTCTTATATATGACAGTGAGTACACATGACCCAGGAATCCAGATATGATCTTCAGTGGCCCTACAGATGTTGCAAACCTAGAGATTTTTACAGTATACAGGAACCCAGATACAGTTTTAGCAAGATATGATTTGCCAACATGTTTCACCAATATGACTTTCTCTTTTTTTATTTCTTCCAGCAGTGACAGAGCTACTGATCGATAGGAATACAAGAAGATGCCCATGTGCATTAACTTCAATGGGTCTACTTTGAGTAGGACTAGTGCCAAATAGCACCTGGTGCTCCATTAGAAAGTACTTTGCCTCAATGTTTTTCAGGAGTCTGAGTGACAAATGTTACCTCTTTAAACCTTGCATCTAGAAACAAAATTCTTCATCTTAGACTGAACTTCAGATAAAACCTGGAGTGTGTCACAAGGCACAATTTCTCCTCTGATAAGGCTCTCCACCTTTCCCACAGCTTTTGATATCTCATCTGCACAGTTAAAAGTTAATCCTTTGCCTTACCCACACCAGCAGACTCATTTTGTTGCAGCTAATAAATATATGTTTGATTCTTTTCATTACCTCTGGAGGTCTTTGAAGAAGGGCAAATCTTCCTCATTGAGTTCTCCTCTTGTAAAATCTTCTTCAAAAGTTTGCAAGGAATAGCCCGAAGGCTTAAATTAATGTAATAACTAGGGTTTTGCCATCAAGTTGCAGTCAAATTTTGTGTAAAGAAACATTTCAGGTGTACAACCTAAGACAAGTTCCAGTTAAAAGAGCCACTTCCTAGACTTTATGAATAATATTTCATGTTCTTTAGTATTCTTTGCTGTGAATATTTTAGCTCCTGCACATAAAATCCTGCTTCCTTTGAGATGGTGCATTGGTGTTTTATGCATTCGAAAGTCTGCTGATTTAAGCAGTGATCCTGAGCATGCTCTTGTATAAGTCCCTTTAAAATCTAATAGAATATTCGGATGAACAGAAATTGCCTTTTAAAAAAAGGGGTGAGGAGAAGATAGTTATTGCAGTGCAGATTTTATTGTCTTTGTCCTATGCAGAAATACTCACCTTTCCAATGATCAAACTGTGGGATTGTCTTACTATGGAATGATAGCTTTCTTTTCGTACTTATTTGTGCAGTGATTTAAGTCCCAAAGGGCATGTTGTTTTGGGAGACATTGCTTATTCTTTGTAGCTTCTTTACAGCTAGCCTTCCACCATTAACACTGGCATAATTCCATGGGGGCAGCGCTCCCCCTTCCACCCACAGAATATGCAGGCAGGTAAGGGTGCCGTTGGTGGAGGGTCCATTGGTAGTGTCCAGTAGAAGGCTGCAGAAAGGCAGGGCTGTGGAGAAGTCTGTGGCTCTCCTGCTGTATATAGCTTCACTTATGGTGAGAGAGAAGCTTGGAACGTGCTCTGTCTCTTGCATAGGCACTGATTCCTAGGGACTGAGGCAGTTTTGCCCCCCTTAAACTGGCAGCCCCCTCAATATTCAGAGGGCATCATGTGCAGTCCCATCGGGCCCCCACAATTGTCTGGGAAGCTGGTGCCTCTGGTCAGGATCAAGGGAATGAATCTGAGTTTTCAAAAAGTGGTTTGTATTCAACAGCTCTCCCTAAACTGAGAAATGTGGAAATAAATATATCATAAATAGGATCAGAGCACATCCTCTTCCTGTGATTGTAATCTGTTATAACTGTGTTTAATTTTTAAACACAGAATGTGGGTTATAAATATAAGTAATGATACTAATAATAATAACAATAATAATAATAAGAGGGAAAGAGTGAAGAAATGATTTCTGTTTCTATTTTTGCATATCATGTTCAGAATGACTATTCTGTATAAACAGGCAACTTGTGATGTGTGAAGGCTCATCCATGTTCAGTGACGGCTGTGAGTGTATTTTTAGCTTCTCAGTTATGGAAAGGTGAAATGGATATTTAAGGGGTGAATGATTCAACAGTCTGACAGATTTTATGTATCTCTTGTACTGATATGTAGGAAAACTCTGTGTGTCATGACATTGCATACATTTTCTCATAATGCACACCTTCAGGTGCTTTGTTTTTTCTGTGTTGTTCCTTAACTGGTAGTCACAGTAGCTGTGTTATACATGTGAATGGAGGCTGCACCACTGCCCCTGCCTGTGAGATCACACAGCTTCCTCACCTGCCCCTGTGAAAGTCCACACATTTCAGGGGGAGTCTGGACACCTGCAGAGGAAAGCCGACATGTGTCGCCCTCTATATGCACAGACGTCCATGGGAGCTGAAAACCACAACTTTGCACAAAGATGTCTATGCGGGTCAGCTTTCCCCCATAACAATCTGTTCTCAATGCATGGGCTGGGGTCAACAGAATTAGCCTGCTCCCCCTTTCCACTCATGGACTCCTTCACACATATATACACTCCAGTGACATGTGGTGAAATTTTTTGTAGGGGAACAGTTAGGGTCAGAGGTGCCAGATTGTGAGAGTGATGGGGCGTTGTCATTGCGAGTGTGAGCACTGTGCCACCTTTCCTAAGCATAGTCCTCCTAGTTTGCATGCCACTGATACACTCCTAGTGTATAAAGCTTAGTCTATGAGTCAGGTGTGTGTGTATGTGGGATTACAATGGCCCTACATTGTCTGTTGTTTGTCTTTTCTTGTGGCTTTATGGTTGTAGAGTTGTTCTGATAAGTAGGCATTCAGGGTTCCAGTCCTGAGCTTCCTAAAAACCTGATGACATCCTTGGCCGGGCTTTACTTTAAACATGAGAAGGTGGAAAGATTGCTTTTCTAGCCAAAATGGTACTGCCCGCACACAGGAGTGGGGTATTAGAAAGCGGGGGGGGGGGGGCCTGAAGCTTGCAGAAATCCAAAAATATTTTCATAGAGAAAAACAGTCCCCATGAGAACTTCTTGTGCACGTTGTCCAAAGAATGCTTGATGCTTGCAAGAGGGGAATGAAAAGCAAGTGGGAAGGAGAATGGACTGGACTGGGAAAGGACCTGACTAGCTGAACTGAAACAGGGAACACCAAACACTCCACATGACATTGTGCTGGAGCTCTCACTTCTTATGTTTTGTTTACCTTTTCCCCTTCGGGTAATAACATGTAAGGAAAGGGGAAAGTCCTTGAATGGCTGAATACTTAACCTCAAAGAGAGTGGGTTGTTTTCAGAATTATTTCCAAACATATTTCTGGATAGTTTTTACATGTTGGCTCCTGGTGCATTTTGGTATTTATAGACTTACAGAGAAATAAAAGATGTCTATGTGTTTTAGGATTTAAATATTGTCCCTGATACACTGCCTGATTTATATATCCTTGCAATGGAGTTTTCAGTTGCTTCTGATGAAGGGATATACTGTACTGGAAGTGCATTAGTCATCAGTACGATTCCAGAGTGTTACAACAAATTGAGGTGTTGTGTGTGTGTTTTTTACTGTCTTTGTGATCTTTGCTTTCCTTAAAAAAAATACAGGGGGTGAATAATATGACAATGTATGAGGTGACACAAATACAAGTCATCTTGTGAGAAATGTTACCTTTCTGTGTTAAGATTTCAGATCAGTACACCATGATAATGAATGAGAGAGAGACAGACACACAGATATGAAGATGAGCCTGTATATTCACTCTGAGAAGACTGCACTGTATCATAAAATATCAGTAAAACAGTCAAACAAAAACAGTCTAAAACCAATACAACAGCAGTATAAAAACACATGAAACAGAGATTCAAAGGTGTCAGATAATTCAAAGGACTGCAGTAAGTCACTTATATTTAAATCATTTGTAGTTTATTTATGCATAAGGGGCAGGATTCAACTAAATTTTTGCACAAAGGGATTTCCCCACACTCCTCCCCATGAATGCCACCCCCAAAAGCAATATGTTCCAGAGGGTCTGGGGAAAACACAAAACAGATGTAGGGAGTGTGCAAGAAGAGGATGGGGAAATACTTCATTGCTGTAGGAGAAATCCTTGCACTGACAAAGGTTTACCTTAGCGCTACATGGAATACAACTCAAGATTTCTTACTTTTCACCTGAAGGCCCCAAGGCAGGTTAAAACAAGACAACACAACTATAAAAATGGATAAAATCCTAACAATTATAAAATACATAAAACTATCCTAAATGAAACAGAGCAATATAGTTTGCTAACCAGAAGGATAAATTCCTGCAAATATCAATCTGTCCCCACCAAAAGTCTCTCAATAAAATAGACTACTCTTCCAGAATATAAATTAAGAAATCCAAGGCAAAGCTGTCATTTTATTACCATTTAGGAAACACAGCAGTTTTTACCCTGAGCATAAATGTGCATACAGGTATATATAAATTTGCAATATCAAATCATTTATTTAAATAAAACAAAGTTGCAGTTAAAAAAGAGAAAGAATACTGGTCCTTAACTGGATGAAGGAGGGGGTGGAACCAAACATTTTACTGACATTTCTTTTAAAAAAAAAAATTGATAAAGCACTTTGCGGGGGGACAAGAAAGCGCAGATAACTGTGGTAATAAAATTGACAGATTAGGAGAAAGATACAGAGCTATGGAGAAGCTAGCTATGTGCTTTTCACAGTGGAAGATGGAGCTCTGCCAAGTTAGTAAATCAGTTCTCAGAATGACATTGCAGCCAAGAAATGCAGCTCATACAGCCGATAGAAGTAGTAAATATCTTTATTTTAAAAAGAAGAAGAAGAAAAATTGCTGGACAGACTTGATGCAGATAAATAATAATTTATGGCTAACAAATCTAATAAAGTTAATCAAAATGACCCTAAAAATGGATGGCACAGTTTGTTTTTATTTCAAAAGTGTTTCCCAATAACTTGAAGTGTAAATGGAAACTATGACTCTTGTATTTTTCCATATGAGCAAAGATAAATATCTTGGCAAATGAAAAGCCAGCAGGTATAGCATCAAACATGCTGCCCAGCCTGAAACATCGCCAAGATGCAAAAACCGCTAGGGTAGCATCTTTCATTTAAAATGATCACCTGGGCGTTTGTATCTCATCTATTAGCATCCTTTAAATTGGTGTTGCTACTCGTATCATGCTATAGTGTGAAAGATTTCAAATCGTAATAGATGCTTGTGGCTGCTTACATTTTCACATACCTCTTGAAATCAAATCAACTGAACTTTCAAGGCACTTATATCTGTAACAACACGTCTTCAAGTGCAGTATATGGCATAAAGGAATGTAAGAAGCTGCTTCATACCTTACCAGATCTGAAACAAGGTCTCAGCCTAAAAGCATTGGGGCCCAGGCGCAACATCTCTTAACACTGACTTTCTTGTGAATTTAGAGTTGCAACGTCTCCACCAAGTTTCTTTCTGATGTGTATGATCGCTTTTGTAAGTTTTTGGAGTTTTGGGATGTATTGGGTAGTGTGTGTGCATGCCAGGGGTTGTCAGGGTACGTGGTTGCTGAGATGTCTCTGGGGTTGCAGGGTGCTTAAGTGTCAAGATGTGTGGGGTTGCTGGCTTTTTGTATGTGTTAGGGACCATGCAGTGGGAAGGGTATGTTTCGGGGGGGGGCAGTTGCAGTGGGAGTGGAGTGTGTGTGAAGTTGTTGCTGTTGTGATGTGGAGGCATTTGAAGTTGTCAGGGTGAATGGTAATTTCTCAGGCTTCCAAATGTTAAACCACTCAGAGTATCATAGGCTCCGGCTCCCAAGGCAAGGAAGTTTCACCCCTCCATGTATTTTTTGAGGGGTCTGGGTCCCCTCAATTTTCAGAGGGTGTTTGGATTTGGCCCCCTGGCTCTGCACGATGTCACACTTGTGATGTCCGGACATCATGCATGCGATGTCAGGACGTTGCGTGACATCACATTGGGGGCCCTCAATCCTCTGGAGAAGCGGGCACCTCTCCACCCTACCCAGGTATTGAGCCTGATAATAATAATAATAATAATAATAAGTTTATTTATACCCTGCCCATCTGGCTGGGTTTCCCCAGCCACTCTGGGTGGCTTCCAACAAAATATTAAAATACAATCAAATATAATCAAATGAAAATATAATCAAATATTAAAAGCTTCCCTAAACAGGGTTGCCTTCAGGTGTCTTCTAAAAGCCTGGTAGTTGTTGTTCTCTTTGACATCTGGTGGGACGGTGTTCCACAGGGCGGATGCCACTAACGAGAAGGCCCTCTGCCTGGTTCCCTGTAACTTTGCTTCTTGCACTGAGGGAACCGCCAGAAGGCCCTCACTTCTGGACCTCAATGTCAGGGCAGAACGACGGGGGTGGAGACGCTCCTTCAGGTATACTGGACCGAGGGAGGCTAAATATGTGTAGGAGGCCAAGGCCGTGTGGTTGCCCTGCCCCAATATTCTTTGTGTAACAGTTCCTCCCCTACAACAGCCTTCATGCATTTCCCCCCTTCCCATGCACACCCACTTTCATTAGCAATGGCCTGAGGGGAGGTTCTAACCAATTCCAGCCAAATAGAGCTGGAAGCCTTTACGTGATCAGAAAATTGACTTACCAGGATTGCCAATCTCAAGAAGACTTCTAACTTCATTCAAAAGTCCCTCCAGACCTTCGCACTAAAAGTTGGGTATACCTAGGCCATTGGGGTTGGGGCCATCAGATACAGAGCCTCTTACACCCATTGAGCCCTCCTGTGATAAGGCTCAACAACTGAATAGGGCTACCAACATACAAAGGCCCACTATGAGGGTTACTTCAGAAAATGGGTGAGATTATATGGAAGTGAGTTTTAGATATATTTAAAAATAAAAAATAAAATAAAAACCCATTCTCTTTCATCAGGATCTTAGAGTAATAATATGAATTGAGTTCTGTGAATGTCTTGGAAAACACTGCACTTTGCGAAAAGTATTTTATTAATGAAATGAAAGAACGTGCATTGGAATTAAGTTGTACATGTTCCATTTGCTTTGATTTATTTTGCAATCAGAACCGCAATTTTGAGCAATGTGATAGGCTACATGGCACGGCTTTAATAAAAAATGAACTGCTGAAATTGCTGAAATATTGAAGCATTTAAGTCGGATAATCAAAATGTTTCATTTCACTTTACTCATAAAATTATTTATTTTTAGTGTCAACATCAGTAGGAGAAACGCTGAGAATGGACAGAGTTGTGAAGTCATTAGGAATCTGCATTTCCTCCTATGACACTTTCTGAAGCCTCCTACACACACACTTGTGTACATGCACATACATATACTGGGATTATATAGAGGCTGCTGATTAGATAGAAAAGATCTCTGTGATTAGCTCTTCCCATTCAGTTTCCTCAGTGAATGGAGAATCTCTCACCACAGTGGAGTGGTTCCCATATTGGATGTGCATAAATGCAAGTGTGTGCAGTTTTCTTTGTGAAAGGCCTTTAACCAAACTGCTGTAAACAAGGTACTAGAAGCCAAACAGTTTTGCCCACCAGAAAACCAGTCCTCATAACCTCTGGTGTTCATTAATCTTTGGAACCAGACAACCTCCCAATTCTGCCAGGCCCCCAAAAGATCCCTGTCTCCTCAAAACTTTCAAGGGAGAGCCTGCTGAAGTAAGGATAGCAGCTCCTTAGATGGATTAAGAGAAAGGAGTCATAATGGATGAGAGAGTAAAGTTGGATACTTGGCTGAGCTTCCAGCAATGAAAAGTTCAGCAAACCTTCTTCACTGTCCCACTGTACCAATCCTTTAAAGGGCTTCTTTAAAAGGGAGGAGGAGGGGAATACATAAGCTATCCAAATTCTGGAGCAATCTTACCCAATTAAGCCCAGTTCAACGTTCAATAGGAGATGACTTGTACTCTATAGATTAAAAGACCCAGGCGGGCAGGGAGGGGGCCAGGAGATAAGTATCTATCAATAATGAAACACGTCTGCAGATATTCATAAAGGAATCACTCTTCATAATCAAATTTATGTGTCACATTCTGCCTCTTCTGACTTTTCTAAAAATTAGAAAGTTGTGAAAGGATGAAAGCAAGGGGCAGACCCTTAATAAAATGTGTCAAAAATATTAAAATATATTTCCATAAATAAATAATAGAGAAGGAGATGCTATTAACCCAGGGCTTCAGCTTAGTCATGCCCTGTGAACTGCTGGTCATTGATATGCAAATATTTTAAATACCTTACAGAATTTCAGAGCAGGTGTTGAAATCCTTGGTACGTGTATCTCCCCCCCCCCACACCCCTATTCCTTCTCTCCTTGAATTAACTGAATTGACTTGGCCCCGTAGAAGACTGAGGGGGGAGAAAATCAGTTAATTTTCCTTTTGAATGAGAACTTACCTAATTAGCACTTTCTGAAACATTATACGAACCGAGACACAGCCACCTTTTAAACTTCTCCAAATTTTGCAGTGCAGTCCTCCAGCCAAGTAATATGTACAACAAAATGCATCTCCCAAGATACAGTATGAGTAAAATGCTTGTGTGGGTGAAAATAATATACAAAAAATGTATTGTATTAAGGAAAGTATTCTGCAAAAACTAGGCAAAGCTGCATCAAAAAAATGTCTATATTAGGGAAAAGTCACACTAAAATTCTGTAGACTTTTCATAAGAAACTCTGATCAAATTGCTGTAAGGAAACCCTTGAGGAATGGCAAAATGGTGTGTAAATTAGGGTACCTGAATTTAAGATGCGAAAAATGAGAAACCACAATTGACATATTTACCCATCCCAATCATAGATTAAGCCTAATGCATATTTTCCAAGTCCTTTGGAGTATGAGGAGGAGAGATTGTTCCTGCCAGGTGGACGATGGTGAAGCAGACCCTGATTTGGAAACTCAGGTGCTCAGTGCATCTGTATCCAGAAGCCAGAAATTCATTCTGAATTGTAGCACACTCATGGATCGCCAGGTTTTGTAATAAAGCTGAATCATCCAGCTGCCTAGCTTTACAAGTGCAAGACCAAGACATTTTGTTGCCTGAAGTAAATGACAAGATGGCATCCTCACTCATTCCACATACCAAATCCAACCCCACAGGCAGCTGAATCTTGCTTGGTGATGGAGTGATCTCCTCCTCTGCACCTTAAGGCTACCTTAGAGCAGGCAGTTCAAGTCACATGGCACACACAGCTCTAATCTCAATACCTTGCCAGTGCTTCCCAACATCTGCTGCTGAAGGCAACCACTCCACTCTACCTAATGGTAGGACCAGGCCTGACAAATATGAATCACATGCAGGTGGGTCATGGAAAGAGATAATCAGTTGGTGTGAGGAATGAGGAATTAACCCACTATTACTGATGGGAAACTCATGGCCCTCCAGATGTTGTTGGACTCCAGCTCCCATCATCCTTGACCACTAGCCATGCTGGCTGGGGCTGATGGAGTCCAACTACATCTGGAAGACTGCAGGTTCCCCATTCCTGCTTTAGATTATCAATGGTGCTCATCTAACACAGACATTGGGGGTAACAAACACTTGGGACAGCTTTCAACATTGGGTCTCTCATCTTTCTGGAATCCTGCTCAGCTTAGCTTCCACTTTTTCCTTCCCCAAATTGCTAATCTTCATCTAAAGAATCCAGCAAATATATAGTGTTGGCACAAAGGATGTTTCTATTCAGATAAGCTTTGGATTTTTACATGTCAGAGACTTGTTTCTCAGAACGTATTTCAATAATAAAGCAGAGATGTAGAGAGGAAAAATGTGAAGGGAGAGAAATCAAAACAAAGGGGGAGGGAACTCTATGATGATGTAAAGCATCTAGGTTAACAGATTTTATCTGTTTTGGCAGCTTTCTGTATTGCATTGCTTTATCAGTCCACCATATATTTCCAAAGGCTTGGAGGAAAAGACCAAACTCCTTACACACTGATATTGTTGTCTCTTAGCCTGGCATCCAGAGATAAATGTCTGGAGGGAAAGCAGTGAAAATGGAATACATTTTCTCCAGAGTACAGGCAGACCATACTTCTCCAGAAGTATCACTGGACAATTTTCTCTATACAAGTCTACCATTATAGCAAAACTGAAATATTTAGTAATGTGGTACACCGAGTGCTTATTTCCAGACATGTCTTTATCAAAAGAACTGTGCATCATATCGCTTAATAGGAGTTCAGAATGACTAAATTGTAGTGTTCGATGAAAGCTAGGAATGGAATCTAGACTAGAGAATCTGGGGAATCTATGAAAGCATTTGCAGCTGAGGTTTACTAGAGATACAAGATGCTGTGCCTTGAACTCTGTGACCGCAGTTCTTCATGGGAGGGTTCTCTCCCCCCCACACACACACCAGAATGTATCATTTCTATACTAATGGAAGTACAAAAACCTTCTCCACCAAATGAAAAATGGGGAGCAGATGAAAGTGCCAGCTTGAAGAAGAGGAGGAAAAGAAGGTTCTGGGAGTATTATTTCCTCTCATCAAAAGGCCTCTTCTTGCCTGAAAATAATGCTCAGATCATCTTTTCCCACCAGGATGGTGAAGTATATATTCAGATCCACCCACCCCCAGTGAGACAAGATACTCAAAGTACCATTCCTGCCATCATCTCTAGCATCCTCCTCTGTTTACTACACACTGCCTTTCCCACAGTAACTTGAGTTAGGGTAGAAGGCAGAGGAAGGCAGGATTGGGTATGAGCAGGGGACTTGCTAGAGGTGGGTTGGGCCTGCCTTGATTTTGCTCACTGTAATACAAGCAGGGATGCTATGCATAGTTAAGAAGCCCTAATTGAATGCCTACTTCCTCCCTAGTGGAATCAGCCACTGAGTTGGGTCTCTTCCCTTGATGATTAAAAACAAACAATTCCTTAACCCACCAACCCAAGGTACCTGCTGGATATGCTGCTGTAAGAAATAAGAGCTATTTGCGTACAATCCAGTTGTAACTAGAAGGAAGCACAGGTGTTCCCCATGTAAGTTGCCCCCCTGGCTCTTGTAAACTTTCAGAGCAATGAATCCTCTTTAAATGCCAATGTCACCTTTGTTCCACTTTGTGCCATTCCAACTGTGTGCTTGCTTCAGGATATTTCAAGGAGGCCTGCAAATAGACACAGATGCAAATGTATTCATCCAGCATTATTATTAATCTGCATCACATTAAAGGCTTTAAAAAAAATAGAAAAGACACTTGCTGTGTGAGTCCGTTAATTTCTTGCTGAATCTCATTCCTGATCTAACACAAGGCAAAATACCTGTTTTGAAAAGGGACCCAAAAAATCTTGTTTTAGTCCTCTATCAGCAAGTGGGGACAAACACATTTAGGCAGTAAGGTAAAAAAGGTAGAGGACCCCTGGGCGGTTAAGTCCAGTCAAAGGCATCTATGGGGTGCAGTGCTTATCTCGCTTTTCAGGCCAATGGAGTTGGCATTTGTCCACAGACAGCTTTCTAGGTCGTGGCCAGCATGACTAAACCACTACTGGTGCAATGGAACGCCATAATGAGTGCCAGAGTGCATGGAAATGCCATTTACCTTCCCGCTGCAGCAGTACCTATTTATCTACTTGCACTGGCATGCTTTCAAACTGCTAGGTTGGCAGAAGCTGGGACAGAGCAATGGGAGCTCAGCCCGTTGCATAGATTCGAACCACCAACCTTCTGATCAGCAATCCCAAGAGGCTCAGTGGTTTAGATCACAGCAGCAGGAGAATCATAAAATGTTTGGGTGGTATCCTACTAAACAGTTCCACTAATGCAAAGGGTTTTAGCTGTGGAATTGAACTTCCCTGCCCTCTTCTATCTCCACAAACCCCATAAATCTGTTCCAGGGTTTCTTCCAACCCTCCAGAGAAGATTTATGGGGCATGCAAGGAGATGAGAGGCTGGAGAGGGTCTATTGTGCAGCTAAAACTCCTTGCTTTAGCTGAACTCTTTAGTTGGATGCTGCCCTTTATGTCAGATTCCATGCTCCAGGAAGTCCTCAGCCATGCACAAAATTTAGTATCCTGGCTGTTGTGGTCCCTGAGACCCCAATTGCATCTGCAAATGTTTGCAAGCAAACTGCACCCTGACTTCAGCTGGTGGCCATATTTAATGGCAACTGACAAACAAGCACCTTTAGATGACCTTTCTCTGTTTATGGAAAGGTCTTTGCAGAATGTGTTGTTGAGGGTTGCCTTCCACACTTCCGGTGCATAGTGTCACAGGTCTCCTTCAAAAGAATCAATACAGTCCTCAGATTTGATTACCAGCTTCAACCCTGAGCTATCAATGTGAGCTACAAGCTTGCCTTCTGTGCAGGAACTGTGGCATAGAGCTTTGTGCCATATGAAAATGTCACAACTTATGGACAATTACTGCTGTTCACATAGGAAGAAGTCCAGTGAGGCAGTATATGCCATCAAAACCCACAAAATTTATGTCATAAAATCATGGCTGTGTTGTGATTCCAGAATGTCATACATCTATGATGCAGGCATATATGTGCAGAAGAAAGATGGTACTCCAGTAATTAAGAAATTTGATCAAACAGTGGCTGGGAGACTAAATGCACAGTTAGTCTGGGAGGAATATAACAACTGTTTCTTCAGCAGTGTACAACTGTGCCATGGTATTAGAAAATTAGTCAGAATATCAGTTTTCTCCCAGTTGGCACTCTGAAAATCAAATGAATCAGAAATCTCCCCAGAGTCCCTTGTCCACAGACAAGCATGGGACAAGCATCCAACTGCTTTATCTGTCCTGTTCATGCAGTTGTGAAATGTGGTTGTTGTACATAAGTGGCTCAGGTAGTAAGTGTTATGGTTGCAAAGTTTGGGGGAAGTCCTACACAGATTAGAGCATCCTAGGACATATCAGAAGAATGCTGGGACAATGTAGGAGCAATTCTCCAATTTACCATCATAATAAATGTTGAGACTTTCTCTCTGTTTCTCTTCTTTTCATGTTGACGCTATTCATATTGATGAGTAACTTGACTAGACATTTATTGTCTACCATCTCCAGCTTATCCAAAATGTGATATTCTTTCTAAAGTAGACATTATTTTTTTCTGAAGTCATCTCTATAATTTCATTTTGCATGGTGGCAGTATGACGGTCTGTTCTGATATTCAATCATTTTTAGTTGGCCTGCGCTAAGATAAATTAACAAAGTCTGAATGTTTTACTATGCTGGTTTTATTTAATGATTTCCAGATTCTAGAATCTGCAAAGCAATTCTTTATATATACATGTTGGTGGGTGTTTTTACATTTATAATGTGTTATTTACTGATTAATCTATTCTGATGATAGCATAAACTGAAATGGTTTCTCTGAAGCACTAGTGAGTCAAAAAATTGCTGTGTTCAAGGCCTAATCCATTGATATAGTGTATATGTAAGATCAATTATCTTGCTGTGTATATTTGATCTTTTTTGGCATCAATTTTCCTCCACACACTCATTCTGGAAATGATACAGAGGCAACTTCCCAGCAGCTGACACAATCACCTTAGTAGTTTTGGGGGTGGTGAAATAGCAGAAATAATAGCAAATTTATAAGTGACAAAACCTGATAGAATAAGATTTCGGATCTTTCATTGACTTTCTAAATGTGTCACATTTAACACAGGCAACAGTGTTATTATACCATGAAGTAAATCATGCTGAACTCAGTGGGTCTTACTTCTAAATAGCACTGTTCCTTACTGAGCAGGAATTCAATATGAATGGCTTCCTTGTAAGTGCTCTTAGGATCATGGGCCTCATCACCTACAAAAAAAACTGTGAATGCAATTCTGCATCTCTTTATTAAAGAATAAATTCCACTAGCAGTAGTGAGACTTCTGAATCAAGGCTTTCAGATCTGCAGTAAGAATATGAGTAAGAATGTTGACAAAATGCCTTTGGTACTGATAGGCTACTAGACTGCCATGCTGGTAAATGAATGAAATATTTTCTTCACTTTGACAAATGGCTCAGCCTGCAATCAAGATAAAACCTGCCATTGCTAATATAAATCATTAAGTGTAAAACACTATGAGGAGGGCAGGAGGGGAAGACCTTTGAATATCTATCTATCATCTATCTATCTATCTATCTATCATCTATCTATCTAGAGACTGGGCTCATTTCTTCCTGTGAAGTTTCATCAAGTCTAACACACAATACAGCCCCCCGCTGGATGCATAGAGATTCTGAAATGCCCCCTAGCAAAACAGTGTACCTTATGGGAAACAGAATAGTTAACTCTGTGCTTAGAGTCATAGCATGGCATCAAGGAAACATCATATGTCACATGTGTATTGATAGCACAACTCCCTCTTGGCAATAAAAAATAGGGAGACAGCCTTAGCAGAATAAATCCATGAATAGGGGAACTAAAGCTCTGAACTGCTTGTATTCTGGAAGGAGGCCAAGAAATTCAGACATAGATCAGTGGTACTCATCTGGCAGTACTGAAGACTTTTTTCTTTGAATCTCAGACTGGGACTGAATCCTTTAACCACAGAAAGACCTTTTGCGTAGTCCCAATATCCTGAGACTGATCATCAGGCCCCCTATTGTATTAGACAATGTTGGCAGGAAAAGAAAGCAAGGAAATGATGGGGAATGCTCTGATTGTTGGGTCCAGTATTGATATACATAGAAGAACTACAGACTGGAGGCCATTGACTTGATGATAATCTTGGTGGTTTGTAAGAAATCAACAAAATCAATTGCTAATTTCGAAATAAAGAGTTATAATTATATTGATCTTTCCACTAATAATTTTTATTAATTGTAATAGTCTAAAGGATTTAGCTTTGTACCTTGTTTTATAATGTGAACATTTTGTAATACCTTGCCAGGGGTAGGGAAGGGAGACAAAGTGGACAGGTAACAATTCTTGTTACTATAGAGGTGGAATGTTGTGGTATATAGTTTAGGACACAACAGCTGTGCATCATTTTCCTGCCCAACAGTTTCCTTATTGACACAATACTCTTACACAGTGCTAGATTAATCTCTGGCAACTATTCATTTATTTAGTTAGAATCCAAGCCAACCTCAGTGGATTTTAAAGATTCTTACTAAACTGAGGGGTTCTTTGTCCTAAGTTCCAATACCTTGGCCTTGCAGAGTTTTCTGCAAGAACTTGCTGTTAGAGGGGTAGATTCAGAAGGCAGAGGCGGCACACTTCTTTGATTTATTATATTCAGCATAAATGCATTAGCCAACACACTACATTGCTGCGGGAAAAAACATGAAAGCAAACTGAAGCATTGCGGAATGAATGATGAAAGTTGTTCAATAGAGGAAACACTACTCACAGCTTCTTGGGGTGACAGTATGGGAGGCCTTTTGGAGAAAAAGATAGGGGGAAAATAGGGAAGTGGGGAAAAGAAATCCAGTGTCAGCAGTTGATCTGGCTGTGGTAAAAGACATCACAGTTCCCAAGTCACTGGCAACTGAAGCATTTTACTATCACAATGCCATTGAGTTTTTCTTCTTCTTTATATACTGTGAATTACTTTTGAGTTTCTGGAAACCAAGTGATAATTCTACACTCACAAAAACTTTCCTTTTCAACTCTGTCTGAGTTACAGCAACATTCTTCATTCTTCAACACGTAATACCATTGGCTTAAACTTAATCCTACATTTGCTGACTTCGTTACCAGGTTAAAATAGTTATAATCAACTGGACTGTGTATAAAGTGACCAAGCTCTCATTAACAGTTTTATTTCCAGTTGTCAGAGCTAAAGAAATAAAGATAAAACTTTCAAAGTTTGATGGGCTTTTATAATACCTGAATACTTAGCACTAAGGAAGTCCAAGTGCAGTCCAATCCTCCACAGTAGGCCAGGATGGTGGCACTCACCTGACCTCCCATTGTCCACGTTGCAGCAGCTTACTGGAAGGTAAACCAGGAGGCGAAAGCTGTGGTGAGGTCACTATGGTGCAAACACACCAGTAGAAGAACCAGATGGATTCTGCTGGTGCATTTGCACCATGCCAACCTCCTCACTCCTCCCCCTTCTACCTCACAGTAAGTGGCAGTGATGTGGTTGGTAGGAGGTCAGGTGAACACCACCAGCCTGCTCACCTCTACTGCCAATCTCATACAGTGGTACCTTATTTCCCGAACTCAATCCATTCTGGGAGTCTGTTCAACTCCCGGAACCATTTGAAAACCAAGGTGTGGCTTCCGATTGGCTGCAGGAGCTTCCTGCACTCAAGCAGAAGCCATGCCGGATGTTCGGCTTCCAAAAAATGTTTGCAAACCAGAACACTTATTTCTGGGTTTGCAGCGTTCAGAAGCCGATTTGTTCAGCTACTAAGCCATTTGAGATCCAAGGTACAACTGTATTTCTCTTGGGTTGCAATTGAGGGATCGTGTATGTGTGTCAATTTGGCCCAGAAGCCTTTCATTGCAGATTCCCAAACTAGCAGATTGAGTGTTAAACCCAGCAATTGTGAATCAAATATCCATTCAGTCATGGAATCACAAGAAACAAAGTATTCTCTTTCTGCTCACTTTATCATCTGTGGAATGTGAAAAATTACAGCAACATGACGGACATGTTAAGCTGCTTCTGAAGACAAGTAGTGGGTGGTGGTGGTGAGTGGGATTCTATTAACTTTAAACTCCTTAAGAACTGCTCTTTGTAGTGTATCTATCAAGTTAGAGAAGTATGGTTTTATTTGTTCGGCAACCAAGCCATTTGAGAACCAAGGTACAACTGTACATGTTTATTTGGAAATGATTGCTCCTATATTCAATGGCTCTTACAGTTAAATATTTGGAAGAACACAACCTTAGTAAGACTTTCCAGTTAGAACATTGAGGTTGTTTCCCTAAAACATAATCTAGAGGAGTTCCCTGCCAAATGTCAAAGCATTGTTTATACATCACTGTAATCAATAGCAATGACTTCCAGGAATTGAACATAATTAAATTAGCAATGTATAGATTTCGGTCTTCAGTTGTTTGTGAGGGAAAACATAGCACTCAAGATGTCAATGTTATAATAACTTACCCTGGGGGGGAAATTGACTTGTTTTTCTCCTTTGGGAAGTTTTCAACATTACATTATTATGGCAGACATTGTGTCTAAGAATGAGTGCTGGGTTGGATTCCTTCCCTGCATGTTAATTGCTGAGGTCACAAAAGATGACATCAGAGTCAGTCAGAAGTGACCGGTCAGGGAAGGGCCCTGGATGAGAGGTAGAGCAGAGGCTTTGCATGCAAAATTTCGTTGGTTCAATATCTGGCATCTTCAGACAGATTTGGGGACTGTTTGTGTCTGAAACCCTGACTCGCTATGGTTGAGTCACAGTGTGCTCTACCGCAAGGGTGTGTGACACCATTATGTTATATTTTTAACAAGCCAGCTTCAGTCCTCTGTGTACCATACATGATCAGGGCATGTCTCTGAAAAAGTCTGCAGACTACCTCTCATTGTTCAGAGAATAAGCTCTTCTCCGAAATGTGGTGCCAAGTCATGGTTTGTCAACCTTTGTGAGGCTGTGGGCAGATTTGCAAACTAGGGTAACTTGTGAGCACCATAGACACACACACACACACACACACACACACTGAAGCCAAGAAACCTATTTCTATTGACTTTAGTAGAACACTTCTTTCAAATATATTTTCAGCGGGAGGCGGGTAAAACACTGTGAGCACCAGGTAAGCCCTCTGTGGACACTCTGCTTCCCAGTGTGACCCTGACTATATTCTAGAGACTATCTCCTGTTTGTCTGATAAAGCTGGATCAGTCTAGCACATTTTAACCAGTACAAGGAGTCAAGTGTGTGATTTTGTATGTTTGCTCAAGACCAAGAATAGCCCACCCAAGCTATTCAGGAGAGCAAAGAAGATTAGATCAGAACAATTCAAGAAAACCACTAACTAGTGAAGGCTTAAGTGTAAGCAAAACAGAAAGGAGGGATTGAGAATGGATGATGGTGCTACAGTGCAATTGAACTTCAGCTTCTAAGGAAGGGGAGGAGGAACAGGGGGATCTGCAGTAAAACTGAGAAAGGCAGACAAAGAGAAGGGGGCAACTTGCCATTTCACTGTAAAATGGATGAATCAAAGCCAAGTAAAGGGGTTGAAACCATTGTTGCATGCGTCTCTAGGAACCTGAGGGTGCATGACTTTCACTCACAACCCTTAAACTCTTAATCCCTCTGCACCAGAGATAGGGAAACCTATGGCCATCCAGATGCTGTTGGACTACAACTCCCATCATTCCTGAACATTAACCATGCAGACTGGGACCAATGGGAGCTGGAGTCCAACAACATGCAGAGATCTGGTTTCTCATCCCTGAGTTACAATGAAAGTCTCACTATGCTGCATCAATAGAAGGCCCAAGGAATAGATGGCAATGCTCATATGTGGGCATCTAAGCTTGGGTGAGCATGTTTAATCAAGTGCAGTGGTACCTCGGGTTAAGTATTTAATTCATTCCGGAGGTCCATTCTTAACCTGAAACTGTTCTTAACCTAAGGTAGCACTTTAGCTAATGGGGCCTCCTGCTGCTGCTGTGCCGCCAGAGCACGATTTATGTTCTCATCCTGAAGCAAAGTTCTTAGCCTGAGGTACTATTCCTGGGTTAGTGGAGTCTGTAACCTGAAGCGTATGTAACCTGAAGCGTATGTAACCCGAGGTACCACTATATAAGAGAAGGTGCAATACAGAACCTAAAGTAAATGGTGGACTCTTTCCCGCATGGGTTTATTTTTAAAAAGAGACTAGAGAAACATCAGCCAGGTGCAGTTTCAGACCAGGGAATCCTGCTTTTACTACTGCTTAGCTGAGGTGGCCCATGAAATCTCTTCTTATTCTATGAATACTTCCTTCTGTTCCATAACACATAGCAAAATCCTTCCTCCCTGATCCCCGGTAGGGTATCTTTGCTGCCCCTTCTCACTTCCCTCTGAATTATTCTAGCATTGCCCTGGAGACATCATTATGAATTCAATTCGCTCCACAGTCCTGTGTCAAAGGATACCCGGAAGGATTATGCTGCCTCAAAGGTTTAGGAATCCTTGTTTTCTTTCTGCCCTCCATTCCACATGGTATCCTTCTGGATTAAAAGAAATGGTTAAAAATTAAAAAGCAGCGCTTGTAGCTGAAAAACACCTTCTTTGGAGGTGCTGTATGAATTCCAACAATGCAGCTGATGTATTTTGCTTTGAAAACAATGTACTGCGTTTCTCAGCTTGCATATAGGGGTGTGTGTGATAGGTAGCAAAGGATGTTTTTGTTATACAGTTACTGCTAAACCTGTTGAAATAATAACAGCAATGGATCATGATTCACAATATTGTCAGGCAGGAATTGCAAGGCATCTACATCTAAATTCTAAAGTGATGCTGTCGCTGAAAGCCTCTAACTAGCAAAAAAAGTGGGGGGGGGGAGGGAATGCGGTTTGCATGACAAATCCAAGTTTGCAGTAGATATTTCATGGGGATTTCAGCAGTGCTGTGGTAGCAGAAGAAGCCCTCTATCATTTCTTTTAAGTCTGTGTTTCAACTCTTCACTTAGATCATTCTTGCATCAGTTCTCCATTTCATAAATCTTCAACACAAATCCATACACTTGAAAATACATGTTCATTTAGGTTGCTTTGAAACTTACCTCTGACTTTAAATCGATTTTTTATTATAAGGCCTGAATGTAAGGCCAACCTTCCTGTAACTGCAGCCACCTGAAAATCAGGGTCAGTTCATTACATGGCACTATACAGATAAAAAAATTGCTCAGGCTTCTGAGTCACTGGTGGAAAAGTAATGTCTGAAGCATGCCCTAAAATGAACCCTTCGATATGACCATGGATGAAATCCTCAAGGGGATGTTTCAGATGTCATGTGTTGAGCAGAGACAGGGCATCACACTCTTATGCCAGGCCACATCTTCCCCTTATTAAACATTTTCTCTCCTGGCTGCTATTAAAGGAAACCTCTTGTGCCCTTCACTCTATCTCAGGCTCAGCTACTATCAAGTAACTTGCTAGCTCAGTCCACATTTAAAGGCAAACCTACCTAATTTGCACTTTCGAAAACAACATGTGAACTGGAAAACAGCTATCCATCAAAAACCACACTTCTCTGAATTTTGCAATGCAGTTCTCCATCTAACTAAAAATGAATGTTTATGGGATTGTTTCATAAAATGCAGATGTAAGTGAATACAGCATGAAAAAAATGCACTATAATATGCTTCGCCAAAATATGTACCGTATTTTTCGCCCTATAGGGCGAAAATGAAGGGGAAATGTGTGTGCGTCCTATGGGGCGAATGCAGGCTTTCGCTGAAGCCTGGAGAGCGAGAGGGGTCGGTGCGCACCCCTCTTCAGGCTTCAGGAAGCTATCTGCAAGCCTTGCAAGCCCGGCGAGAGGTCCCACGGGCTCGCAAGGCTTGCGGGCAGCAGCCTGCAGCCCACAAGCTCGGGGGACAGCAGGGAGGCACAGCGCCGCCACACCGCTATCCCCCAACCTGGTCTGGAGGCTGGCGGGGGGGGAGAAGCAAGCTTGCTTCTCCCCATCGCCAGCCCCACAAGCTCGGGGGATAGCGGGGAGGCGGAGCACCGCCACCCCACTATTCCCGGACCAGGTCTGGAGGCTGGCGGGGGGGGGAGAAGCAAGCTTGCTTCTCCCCATCGCCAGCCCCACAAGCTCGGGGGATAGCGGGGAGGCGGAGCGCCGCCACCCCGCTATTCCCTGACCTGATCTGGAGGCTGGCGGGGGGGAGAAGCAAGCTTGCTTCTCCCCATCGCCAGCCCCACAAGCTCGGGGGATAGCGGGGAGGCAGAGCGCCACCACCCCGCTATTCCCGGACCTGGTCTGGAGGCTGGCGGGGGGGGAGAAGCAAGCTTGCTTCTCCCCATCGCCAGCCCCACAAGCTCTGAAGGCAGAAGAGGGAGACGGAGTGCTCAGTCTCCCTCTTCAAGCTTGGGGATGGCTGTGCAAACCTGGGGGGGAAATAAAAAATTTTTCCTTGATTTCCCCGCCAACAAACTAGGTGCGTCCTATGGGCCGGTGCGTCCTATAGGGCGAAAAATACGGAATATGATGAAATGCTTTGCAAAATGGGTGTATTAGGCTAAAGTGCATACAAAAATATGTCTTATTTGGAGAAATTCACACTAAAATGCTGGCAAATTTTTGTGAGGATTTTTTTTTAAAAACAGTAAACTGAAGTGGAAATACAAAGATCTGAATGTTAAGATTTGAAAAAAGAGAAATGGAGAGAAATACAAATGGTTCACCCATCTCTAATGCTTGCAGAGTGGGCTAGGACCTTTGGAGAAAGAAAACAACATGGCAGAGGGCTGCACTGTTGGGTTTAGGCCTGGATCTCACACGGTGTCTGCCAAGGACACCCAGACCTCCTCTGGTTCCACTGAACAGGAGGTGAGACTGTTGCTAGGGAACAGAGCCTCTTCGCTTCTTATTCTCAGGCATTTGGAGGCTGAGTAAATGCCCCTCTCCACCACTTTCACGTTTCTGCCTGGGTTACTCATACAGGTCTTGAGGAAAGCAGCTAGGAGCAGGAAAAGAAGGCTGCTTTGAAGGTCTCAGAGATTACTGTGGGTTCTTTTCCACCCCCACCCCCCAAAGTGCTGTAGCAATTGCAGTAATTCAGACATGTTTCCTTGAAAGAAACATTGGGATGGGAGTATTGGAGACGCTCTCCAAAGAATGATGTAAGGGAGTGAGCCTGGCTGGCTGAGAGGGTTCCAGAAGAAAACTAGTGTCTGTGGTAACTGATACTTAAAAAGGCCACCATGTTAACTCTCATATCAAGATACCAAATCCAGATTTATTACAAGTGCCAAGGGGCCAAGCCACTGCTTATATAGTAATAGTTTGTCATTTGTGCCCCGCCCATCTGGCTGGGTTTCCCCAGGCACTCTGGGTGGCTCCCAGAATATTAAAAGCACAATAAAACATCAAACATTAAAAACTTCCCTAAACAGGCCTGCCTTCCGATGTCTTCTACAAGTCAGATAGTTGTTCATTTCCTTGACATCTGATGCGAGGGTGTTCCACAGGGCGGGCACCACCACTGAGAAGGCCCTCTTCATGGTTCCCTGTAACTTCTCGCAGGGAGGGAACCGCCAGAAGGCCCTCGGAGCTGGACCTCAGTGTCCGGGCAGAATGATGGGGGTGGAGACGCTCCTTCAGGTATACTGGGCTGAGGCTGTTCACTTTTCCAGCCACATATGATAGTATATTTTACAGGTATATTTTATTATTTATTGTTATATTGGTGGTGGTTGTAAACTACTTCACTGCTTTCCAGAGAGTAAGGCAGTCTAGAAATAGTTTTCTAATTAAATAAATAAACTGAGCAAGCAAAAATAATAATATTAGCTGCCACCAAAAAGTGCTGAAGTCACAGACTTAATTGAACTGCATTGCATTTAGCTTCAGCATGCTCAAGAATGGTGTTTGCCTCATAGCAGGCTTTTTGAGAAGCTCTCTGATCTTGACAGGCACCACACAGGCATATTTCATTGTGCCTCTTGGCTCCGAACACTTTGGGCCAAAAAGGAAAATGCACATTGAAAGAATCACCGTTTGGCAATAATAGCACTTGGACACATATCACTGTTATGCATTCCCCATTTCTTAGCCAGTGGGCCCAATGTGACAGAACTCTCATTTATTACAATTATATCCTCCTTTTCTCCAAAGAGCTTAAGAGGAGGAGGTATTTGCTGTTGGAGGCATTGGGCAGGATTAATCTAACTGGTGAACTAGCAGAAGGATGCACAAGGATTCTTGTAGTGCAGTGAGGCTTCTCCCCATACTCAACTCCTGGCGAACTACCTCAAAGCCACTCTGGGGTGTCATAAGCACATGGGGGGGGGCAACGTTCCATCTGGTAAGCAGAAAAACTTGTGCTGATGGGACAGCTATATTAAAATGACTTGAATTCCACCCTGTATAGCTCTGAATGGCAGTTGCTGAAAATCACAGGTGGGGAGAATTTTTTACCCCCCACCCAAACAACCCTATGAGGTTTGAGCTCATGCACCAGTACAGAGAAATCTTTGCATGGGTGCATAAGCAATGTGAACCAGGACTTTCTCCTTTTTCTTCTTCAGGTACCTAGGAGTGGCAACCAGTAGCACACTTTGAATGCCTTCATATTCTAGGCATGAATTACAGAGAAAATACCAGAGCAACTCCTTTCCCTTCCCCCCATGCCCCCGCTCCTTTATTACATATCAGCAGAGAACCTGGGCAACCTGTTACAGAATGTCAGTCACGGATGTGCAAGCAAAATCTTTCTCCACCTGCGCTAGAGGTGAAGGAAGAGTCACTGGAGGAAAATGTGAGAGGTAGACTAAATTCATAATTAAAAGGGAATTTCATGTCACCGAATACAAAGTGACAGAGTATTTCTGACAGTAACAAGATCTGAAGACCATGAAGCTGGTACTAATAAGACAGCAGTAGCTGGAGTCTTTAAGCAGGCTGCATCTCTCAGAAAACTGTTGAAACCAGCATCCTCAGAAAGTCAGCAACCAGTGACAAAGCTGTAGTGGTAAAGTGCATTTAATGAGCCTGGCTGCTGTTTCTCTGGTATCTCAGCATATTGCTTTAATTCTGGAAGATATTTTTTTGTTTGTTTGGGGGGGGTAGGAGGGAGGAAGACAACATAGTTCAAATGCAGATCACTGTTGCGCGTAATCATTTTTTACTTCTGCAAAGCTGTGGTGAAAGTTGCGAAGTTCAGTGCACCTCTTAACAGAGGCGTACCTAGGGTTTCTTGTGCCCTTAGCAAAAAGCTGTATTTCACCTCCCTCCCACTAAAAAAACCACACTTTACCACAATAATCACATTAGAAACTACTACATGTTAGGTGACCCAAGTACTTGAAACATCCGGAGTAAGGGTGAGACAAAGAGTAGGGGGTGAGCATGCCTTTGTGCCATGGTATGCTCACCATGGTTTCAAAACAGACAGTTAGGATAAGGTTCTTCCCCAGTAGAGGATATCTAACCAATGTGACTCTGAAATTAGTTTGCTCCCAAAATAAATAAATAAAATAAATTGTTCTTCTTCTTGTTGTTGTTGTTAGACAATATCTGAAAGGTGACATGTGACTATGTTTAGTTGTTTGACAGCCTGTGATAGATGACAGACACTGGGATTCAATGACACTTGACCTCCTAAAATTTCATACTTAAGGGCTTCCAAAATCAAAACAGTCAATAGATGCCAAAATGGCTAATTGCACAATCCTATACATAGTGACTCAGATGTAGGTTGCATTGCATATAATTGAGCTGGCTTCCAGGTTGAAGATTTCAGCCCAAAGTAGTCAAATTGAATTCTGAAGTTAAATTTCACATTAAAAATTACAAAGAGTCTGATGAATCTTAAGACGAACAAGTTGTATTATGGCATATGCTAATATGGAGTAGAACCAGCTACATCAAATGCTAATGCCACAAAAGAATTTGTTAGTCTTTAAAGTGTCACAAGATTCATTGTTTTTGCCACAACAAACCTCACATGCCCACCTCTCTAGAAATTGCTGGATTAAAAATTATACTTCTGAACACCAAAGGAAGCAACCCCATCCTTATGGGGTGGCCACCTAGATGATCCCATGATTGGGATGGGTTTGCATCTGCACTTCTGGAGGGTGGATAAGGGCAGGAGTCATCTCCACCCTCAAGGACAATCTGTACCTTCCTCTAAGATGGAGATACCCAAGGTGGGCTACATCTCCCATCCACCCCATCTAGCATGGCCAATGGGAAAGGATTAATGGTCCTAAGTTAGTCATAGGTCTGCTCTGAGTAAAATATGTTGGCTACCTTTGTTTGTACTCACCTCTCAGAATTTGCCTCCTGCATTCCTATTTAGTTTCCCTTGTGTTGACTTGATTTAGATCTGAAAAGTTCTTGATGCTATCAATTACGTAGTTAGAACCAAAAGTACCACAGCTTGGACTTGCAGGAATCCATGCACTTGGTAAATCCCACCAATTACAGCACAACTTATCACTGTCTGAATGCCTTGTCAGGCTCGTGACAACAAGTAATTACATCAGCTAGTATACTAA
Source organism: Podarcis pityusensis (assembly GCF_964106645.2). Lineage (NCBI taxonomy): Eukaryota > Metazoa > Chordata > Lepidosauria > Squamata > Lacertidae > Podarcis > Podarcis pityusensis. The sequence goes on from NC_138032.1 coordinate 60,504,179, forward strand.
TGATGTTACAAACACATCTTTAAAAAGGTGCATATATGAGACTTGTGTCGGGTTGTCTCATTTTAATTCCTCTATTCCCTTAGGTTACTTCCCATCAATCAGTATTGGTCATCAAGTACAGGTAAATTCAGTTTCTGGAGTGAAGCCCAGAACATTCAACTCCAATCCTTCCTAAGGAAAGAGTGTTAAAATACTTTACCGCACTATTTATTTCTCAGGACTTTGAAGTAATTACTTGAGAAGACAAGATGATCTAATTATTCAGCTGACTCTATCTCTCACTTTATTTGCCCAGCTAACAATTTCTCTGCTTTATTTTCTCATTCATAATAATTGACCCGGCAAAGAATATGGCTATCTCAACTGACCTGGCACTTATCAGTGTCTTCTGAGAGAACTCTGGGGTAAAAAATGAGGAGTGTGGGTCCTGTAAAAGTATCTATTATGGTGTGCTGAGATAATCTACACTTATTGATGACTTCCTTTTAATCTCTCAGTTATGTTCTTTGAATACAGGTGTCTATCTTTCATGCATCTCGTAGGCATCCCAAAAGAGGGAAAGTAGCTTTGACTACACTATGACTGGAAAATAAAACTTTTGATATACTGCTTAATAGTCAGTTTTTACTACAATTTAAGGAAGGGCTATAGCTCAGTGGTAGAGCATCCGCCTTGCATGGATAACAGTTTAGATTCAATTCATGGCATCAGATACAACCCATGGCATCTTCAAGTACAGCTGGGAAAACTTCCTTACGTGAACCCCTGGACAGCTGCTGCCAGTGAGTGTGGTTATCTCTGTATCTGCACCGTCATACGAACCATTTAGGTTAAAATACAGAGCATAAATAACAACGAAGAAAAACAGGCACTGCAGAATTTATCCAGTTCACCTGGGCATTTTACACAGAAGAATGGCTCGTCTCCATTCCTACTGCAATGCCATATAATAACTGGGCCAACGGCTTAATTTTTAATTTAATACCCTGATAGGTAGGGAAAGCTACAACTGCCTTGGGTATAATAGAAATGAACAACTGCACATGGGTGCTGCAATTTGCAAATTTAGGTGCATATTTAGATTATATACTCCATTTAGAATCACATTGTAAGTGGATACTTAAATTATTTAATATGTTCCAATGTATTCCCCTTTAATGTCCAAATAAATTTTCTCCATATTTTTTCGGGGGGGGGGTGGATTTCAAGTTTGACCATGTTTATGGTCAGTTAGCTTTTTTCACAATCACCTTAAAATGCTCCCAGCAGTTACTTTAAACCAAGTTGGGTTTGAGATAATATCACATCAGCATCTGCATATAACAGCAGTTGTTATAAAATTGGGGGGGGGATCCCCGTTAAAGTCCTGGGTACAGGATTTCCCCACTCCACCCCCTAATTTCTAGAGTTAGTAAATGCAGGCTATTGCTGGGTGCTTTAAGTATTCACCTGGGTACAAGACAGCTTAGCAATGTAGAAATGCAGACTGAATCAGCTTCCTGGCCAGGACAAGAAGGTAATGGGTGATTGACACAAACAGTTACCCTGTGCTTGGCAGCAGAGGAGTGTGAGCCCTCCGCCCATGAGGGGATGGTGAGCTGAGACAAAGGCTTTCAGTGTTTGATTATGTAAGCTGGGAGGATTTCAGTGTTTGATTATGCAAGCTGGGAGCAGGGAGGCTGCCAGGGGGACAGGGGGCATGATGTCACAAGGGGGGGGAGGTGTCCATTTAAAACAGGATTGCAGGAAGGGGGGATAACTCCATGCATGCTGTCTGAACCCCTGGGAGCATGGCTGGCTTCTGCTCTGAACCCAAGCTTGTTGAGTCCATGAGGGAAGCAACAAGAGTCACTCTTCGGATGTAATGTTCTGCACTCCCTCCACCTCAGTTTGGGTGTAAATATGTGTAAATAAACCATATTTCTTAAAGACACTACCATCTCTGTCACGCCCCATTCCAAAGGGACACAAACCCCGGTTAAGTGCCAAGACCTCACTTGGCAGAGATTGGAATCAATGTTGAAATTAAATGATGAACATCAAATTATTGGTGTGTCTTGGAGCTGAAGTCTTGTCTTAAACTGTATTTGCAAGGAAGGTTTAGGGCACATACCATAACACAGCCAAGTTGCTCATCTGTTCAATATGCATTTGAACACCTCTTCATATGCCACAATTGAATCCTGTGTGACAGTTCCAGAGATCAAGGTGTTCATCTATGTCTGGATACAAATGGGCACCATTTTGATTCAAGGCGGTTGATGGAACCTTTTGGAATTGTGCCAAATTTAACCATTCCTTTCAAAACGGCGTTTATTTGTTTGGTTTCTTGGAATTCCCAAGCAAAGACAGATACAAGGGCTGCTACTTTCAAATAATTAACCATTCTCAAGCAAAGATTAACCTTTGTGTCACCACAAGTCAATAGTCCCTGTTACTGTGGCAGAGACTAGGCTATTCCAGTAGCAGCTACAGTGGCAACAATGCCAAATAACTGCCTTGTAGCATGGGAAGATCTGAAAAAGAATGGAACCAGTGTGGTATGAAAATCGGGAGCTTTAAAGCTAGGCTCCAATAATGTATGAGGAAGTTAATCTTTCACTTCCCGCTTCTGACAGGCTAGGTTATCATGTCTGTAAAACACATTATGGACCATTTTACCAACGCACCAAACCACTGATGGCCTCTAAAAAGACACACTAGTAATAACAGAGATAGTGAATCTTTCCTGGCTTTCCCCCCACCATTCCATGTAATTCTTCTTTCTTGCTAGAGCATTACCTAGAAAATACTTATTACTTTTCTATACACTCATCTTCATCTTCTCTATCAGGCTCAGTTAGTGTATTTCTTCCAAGACGATCTCCGCTCAGACTTCAGATGAGGTTGCCTTATTACTCCGGCAAAGGGGGAGACAGCTTTGTTCTGCAAAGCACATTAAGGACTATTTAGGTAGGGAAAGGGGACTGTTTCTGGATGGGAGGCAAAGGAACAGGAAATGCTGGAAGGCTGGACTCATTGAGATTATTTCTGCTATTAGGGAGTGCTGATAACCTTTTATTCAATTTTCTCATCTGCAAAGTGAGAAAGATAATGCATCTCCAACCCATCATAGCTGAAATCATTGTATTCAAAAAAAGCACAAATAAAAGTACAGCTTGAAGAACAAGCACTGTTGTTCTGATTTTTTATAAAAGCAAATGCATTCTGAAGCTGTTAGTGCAAGGATTTATTATCTGAAAGATAGGCCTAAAATTCAGAGGTGGATCCGAATTTACTAAAGAACCTGGCATCATAACACTGGAATTCATTATATTGGGCTAGTGCTGATAGGTGGTTCTGTTCCAGATCTGGCATCTTCATCAAACTGATCCTACTGGCTATGTGACATAGCACCAGGGACTCAGCTAGACTGGTGAAGAAAAAGCAATTTATATGCGTTGTATATGCCATACAACATGGTGCCACCAGATCGTGGTGTGGAGTCCCATTTTTCTCTACCTGCGTTCCCTTTTTAAATTTACAATGCTTTAAACTGAAATGCTTTTTTGATGTGTCTAGATCCAGCCCAGGATGCCAATGGTAGTAACATGTGTACTGTTGTGGATGTTAGAGTTGTCCAGCAGAATCCCTGATCAGGACCTTGTGCAGAAATAAATGAGCTTTCCACCCCAAGAATGAGTTTCAAAGCTTTACTTCAGAACAGTCTTAAAACTAGTTACATAAAGATAAACATTTCGGGAACAAAATACCAAGTGACACATTGCACTCAAGTAGCAGGCACTGTGGTTCAGTCCCTTGTGCAGTTCTAAGGTGTCCTGAGGATGAAGCAGAACAGAAGCCTCTTTCACAGGGGAAGAAAACTTTTGAGACACTGGAGAACAGGTTTCAGCACAACTGCAGATTACAACATATTTTAAAGGATTAAAAGCTCTGATCGAGGTGGAGGGGAAAAGAGTAGAATCAGATAGAAGAAATACTGAGATGCTGTCTACAAGAATTGCAAAGCTAGCATTGAGAGCCACAACAGTAAAGTTCTTTCTTTTCTAAAATATTAATTTTAGCATTTGTAAATGCTAGCAAACAAATTGGAGCAGAGTTTAATGTTAGGTCTGGAGGGCACAAATAAGTGTAGCAGTAGTAGGCATCTTCATACGTTGCACTGAACATGTACAAGTCTTTGTGTGAAGGAGTGTATGTTTGTTGATTTGTACAGCTCAGCGAGAAAGGTAGGGTATAAATAAATATGTAATATAAATAATAATGATTATTTCTGTGCACAGGTACACAGATTGTACACTTATTGAAGATAGCATGTGATAATATATACATGTAGGAATTAAAAGTTGCCAGAGCAAGCCTTTTTTATTATCCAAATAGAAGAATGTTGCCTATAGTTCTTTCCTATATTTACTAAATATATGAAATGTACAGAGATATTTTTTCTTAACTTCAAACCAGGCATTCACAAACCCATATATCTGAATAGACATCGCTGAAGTGAAGCCTCCAATTCCATTTATGTTCTGAGATTAAAGCGATCCATTTTTCTCCAATTGTGATGAAATGTGAGAACACACTTTAAATTTAATTCATAATGTAAATCTTCCAGGGCTTCGGTTCATCTGTCAAATTAATTTCGCTAGTCCCTGGTTTAAACCTGCAATTTTCTCCATAATGAATTGGTTAATACATCTGATTATACCATTCATTGATGATGCTTGATGTAGAAGTGTCATTTTATGCCTAACTTAAACTTTTTCCCTGGGTCCAAATCAGCTGCGTAACAGTCATGCATCCGCCATCCTATGCACTGACATTAAGAACAATCTCATCAGTTGCTCCTTACGTGCAAATAACACACTTTCCCCTTATATCTAGACTGATGATTTCTAATTAACCCTATAGCAAGATAATGTAACAGCAATTTGGCATGAATTGGATTGGCAGACAGAAAAAAGTGAAGTTAGGGGTGGGGAGAGAAACCCTTACAAGCATCCACAGTAGAGAAACTCATGTTGTCTTTCCCTAAGGGGCAAGGTACATGTGACAGACACTGCAGTCACATGAACAAAGCTCCAATAACCTCTTCTCCTTTGCAATGTGCTCAGGAGGGGTGGGTACAATTTCCATCAGAGAAAGGAACGGAAGGAAGGGAATGTTTAACCCATCCCCAGCCAGCTTCCGTTCAGTTGCTCTGAGAGTCCAGCTAGGGTCACAGCCACAGCATCCATATACAGTGGTACCTCAGGTTACAGACGCTTCAGGTTACAGACTCTGCTAACCCAAAAATAGTACCTCAGGTTAAGAACTTTGCTTCAGGATGAGAACAGAAATCATGCTCCAGCGGCGCGGCGGCAGCAGGAGACCCCATTAGCTAAAGTGGTACCTCAGGTTAAGAACAGTTTCAGGTTAAGAACGGACCTCCAGAATGAATTAAGTTCATAACCCGAGGTACCACTGTACTGTAAATCAGCCTGTAATTTTCTGATAAAGGGTAGTACATAAATTTAATAAATAAAAATAAAAGAAGGCACTTTTGTACCATTTAAACAGCCATGGTTTCCCCCCAAATAATCTTGAGAAGGGGTGTGTTAAGGTGTTGGGATTTGTAGCTCTGTGAGGGGGTAAACTACAGTTCCCAGGATTCTTGGAGGGAAGCCATGAATGTTAAAGTGGTGTAAAATAGATGGTACAGGTGTGACCTACATGTTACTTTAACTATATGGCACACTTCAGGTGATGTTTTTCTTCACTGCCAAGCATGAATGAATGGGTAGATTTCAGCTCATCAAGAGGGAGAGTTCAATCCTTCATTCCCCAGCCAAGAAAATCCCCTCCCTACATTACCATTTGATTTAGAAGGAAAAACTACCACCGGTGCCAATGAAATCTTCCACTTTTTCCCATGAGCCAATCTGGCAAACAAGATATTGGGTTAACTAATTGTAAAATGACTAACCAATGGGAACCCAAGGGGCAGAGTTAACTGTTTATAAGGTTTTAAGCACAGAGTTTTTGTGGGAGGAGTTAGAGTTAGGGTGGTTGAGAAGACAGTCTGGAGTTAGGAGAGACAGGGAAGACAAGTCTGTGGGTTGGGCTAGTCTGGTGTGAGAGACTGAGAGAATTTGTTAAGAGGAGTCAGTCAAACAGTTGAGATAATCAGTCAGAAGGTATTAGGAAGGTATAGGCCGGTAAAGAAACTAAAGTTAAGATACTGACAGGAATATTATCTGAGAAACCATAAACTTGTTAATGTTTTTAAAATAAACTTGTTTTTTTTGGGTTCACTTTTAACAACTGACTGGACTCAGTTTTTTACCAGAGAGTAACTGGTTGGTGGCAGTGGGGAAGCAAGTACAGTGGTGACACAGGGATCAATAGACCGCCAAATGTCCGGGAACCCTGTGTGATCGCCACAGCGTCCCACACTTACTGGGCACAGAATGAGGCTTCCAGGAATGGCTATACTTGCTTAGTCTTACAGCAATGCTGACTCATGACTGCAATCCTTGGAAGCAAGTACGACCGTTCCAACATGCCTTCCTTGCAAGTAATGGGGTTTACAGCCTTACACCCTGGGTCCTACAACGTTTTCTCAGAAGCAAGTCCCACTGAATTCAGTGGCAAAGGGCTCTCGGGTTTTCAGCCCAAAGTTGCAACACTAAGGCACAGTACAATTCCATGCACACTTGGGATGCACTGACACTATTGTGTTAGTTTTTCTGATTATCATGCTAGCACTCCTGAAACATTTTCTAATGTTCCTTTCACACTGTTGTGTCTGCTGTGTTATGGAACTGTGGGCTTTTGACCAATAAACCACCATGTTGTGCTAAATTTCATTCAGATCGGTAGGTGTGGTGTGACACAGTAATGAATGTCATTGAACAATTTTGTTACTCCCCCACTCTTTCCATGCATGCGTGCTTCTGTTCCCCCATGAAAAGCAGCAGGAAAGAATTCTATGCCAGTAAAGGTAAAGGTAAAGGGACCCCTGACCATTAGGTCCAGTCGTGACCGACTCTGGGGTTGCGGCACTCATCTTGCTTTATTGACCGAGGGAGCCAGCGTACAGCTTCCGGGTCATGTGGCCAGCATGACTAAGCCGCTTCTGGCGAACCAGAGCAGCACACGGAAATGCCGTTTACCTTCCCGCTGGAGCGGTACCTATTTTGGCGTGCTTTCAAACTGCTAGGTTGGCAGGAGCTGGGACCGAGCAACGGGAGCTCACCCCGTCGCGGGGATTTGAACCGCTGACCTTCTGATCAGCAAGTGTTAGGCTCTGTGGTTTAACCCACAGTGCCACCCGCGTCCTACAGCCCCAAATTTTGTCACTTTCCTCCTGCAATTTTCCAGGCTAAGGGGGGTGGAAGCATATTTGTTTTCCTTGAATCAAATAATATGGAAATGATCACTAGACATGCACTATGTCCCATTGGTTTTCCAGAAGTGGTTTTTAATGTTGTGTGAAAGCTGAAACATAATGCAGAAATTAACAGTTAGGGAAACAGAATAAACTGCTGTGTGAACACAGCCTTAGAAAAAGGTTCCATGTAATTCACATCTGAGCAAAATATGCTTAGGCTCATGCTGCATGAGTATTAACTGTATCAAAATGTTCAAATAGTATTCTTCTTGGGACCAGTGTAACATTAGGCTCTGAAAATCAGGGTGTCCAAATACCATGTTGTGAATGTGGTTTATTGCTTGTAAAAAGCAAAATATGAGTTTACTGCAGAAGAGCCTTGCTTTTAAATAGAGCCTTTTCATTTTTTAATGATGACTCAATTTTAAGCCGCGTGGAGGAATTAATGTCAAGACGTACATTTTCCTAATAGCAACCAACATTAAAGTGCATTACAGAAAGTTGCCATATTGAGCTCTGCTAGGAGCAGCAATAATTAAAGAGAAGAAAGCACATCATGTCTCTATGAGTTACAGCAGAATACTGCAGGAACTCATTATATCAATAATGAAGCAGCAGCTTCTTAACTAACTAAGTAATGGTAATCTACACGTGCAAGAAGTCAGCAGAATATTCAAGGCTAGTAGGAAGCACAGCACCCCAGCCCACAAAAAAATGTCAATACCATCTCTTTTAAACCTTTATTTACATTCTGGGAAGCTGCCTCCCCTGTAAATGCTGGTAATGAACAGAAGCTGATTAAACTGTACACTATGAATATTCATGAAATCACCTGGACTTTCATGTTAATTTTATTCCTTGGAATGTGACTGTCTGTGCATAACAAAGCATTTGTCTCTTGCCAAGAATGCTAAATGAGTTCACAATAGATGGGGGGAGATTTGCCTAAATCATGCTGCTCCGCCAAAAGGCAGAAAGAGAGGGGGCGGGAATCAAAATCTAAGCAGTCTAGAAGAACCCCACTTTTATTGTTTATTTACTTCCTTGTTTTTTTGGTTTTTGTTTTTAAAGTATGTACCACAGCCATTTCTAAATTTATTTTTACATATATCTGTGGTTGAATGTGATATATATTTTCTGTCCTGTTATTCAATTATTTTTTAATTGATTGACTCACAAGCATGATAGTTAATCAGCTAATAACATTAACAGCAACTCAAATGAAGTGACGGTTTGGCAATATCTGATGGTGATAGTTTTTTTATTTATTAAATAAAATTTACATTCTTCTTAATTGTAAACAAACAAACAAAAAACCCTAAACGTTGTTTACAAAAGTGTGGGGGGAGGGGTAAACAAAACCCTGTTTATTTTCATGTCCATATGAAAGGTTGTTTGGCAAGAGAGGCCACAGTTTCCATCTTCGAAGTCCTCTTCAAGTTATTTCCATAGAAAGGCTTTCAATCCAACTGAATGAAGCTAATGTCCTTGGCGTAGTTTGCTTGATGAAATAGCACTGTTGAATGACATCATGGGGAGGGAATATCTCAGATTCATTGGTTGAATCTAGAGAGGCAGAGCAGCTAGGGTGCTACTAGCCCAAAGATGGAAAGGTGACAAGATACCAACGAAAGAAGAATGGCAAGAAAAACTGATGGAGTACACGGAAATGGCAAAGCTAACTGGAAAATTAAGAGAAAAAGACAATAGAGTCTTTAAAAAAGATTGGGAACCGTTTATGTTGTACTTACATAAACACTGTAAAGAAGTTGACTCACTAGCAGGGTTTGATTAAACACTTACAATTAAGAAAACAAGTATAAAAGTTAAGATGCAATAATGGGAAAATAATAAAGGGTAAGATGCATTTTGAAAAAAATGGTACAAAAAGAATAAGAATATAATAATATTTAAGTAAAGGATTATGAAATTAAGGTAGAATAAGACGGGCAGGAGAAGCAAGTATTTAAAGAACCAGAAGAGGAAGTTGAGGGAAGTCATGGGAGGGGTGGGTGGGTGAGATTGGGATCCATGTATTTTCTTTGTGATAATAATGATTGTGTTGAATATAAAATTGTAAAACTCAATAAAACTATTAAAAAAAAAGAAGAATCTAGAGAGGCAGAGATTATGTCTATAAGGGGAGAAAATCCCTGTGCTCAGATATCAAGTCGAATGAAGTCCTATGCCCTTTGGGAGATTATATGGCTCCATCTTTCAATGGGTGAAGAGGGAAGATCCATCCTTGGAAGCCATCATAGAAGGAACACTGCTGTTCCCCTTTCAGAGTCAGAGAGCTGACAGCAGAGCGGCCGTTTCAGGGGGAACTTTAAGTGGTATTTAACTAAGTCTTACTGGGAGTAACCCCATTGAAATTAATGGCCCTAACCTAGTCATGGTCATTAAATTCAGTGGGTCTACTCTGAGCAAAAGTTAATTGACTACCGCCCTTTGGATCAGCTGCACCCAAAGCCCTTCCATCCCCCTGACACATATCTATGATGGAGGGACAGAGGAGTCTCTTCTTTCCATCTTCTTCCCAACTTTCGCCCTGGCCACCATTAGACCAGCAGGGCTCAGGATTTCCTTCACCATACATTCTAACTCCCCTGATTGGATTGCTCTGTAAATAAAATGTGTTTTAAATACTGTTTTCATCTATGAGTAATGAATTAAGTGATCGATTGGTGCCTGTAGCGCTAGAAATCTATTTTCTAAGTGCAATGGAGGTGAGCAAGTAAAATGAGCATTATTTGTAAAAGGGATTTTCCAGAGCAGTTCAAAAATCCATAAACATCTCTACAGCAGAAACAAGCCTGTGCAGCAATATTAGTATAACCTGGAGGCTCAGAGTAGCTCACATCAGAGGAAAAATAAAATAAAATAAGGATTTTAAATGGATTCTTATAGTTTCATTGTCTATCATTGCAAAAGTCCAAATTTAGTTCGTCTATGCTGGCATATCCATCACCTTGCTAGAGCTACATATTTGTTATATATGTATCTTTCTTCTCCTCCATGATATGCAGCAGGCTTCAAGGTGGCATCAGATATATGTGCTAGTCAGACTCTAGCATTTATGAATAAAGTAAATTTGGACAAGAAGCTCCTGACACAGCCTAGGGAACTCAGTGGGCCCAGACCCCTGTCTAGAAAGGCAGCGGTGAGGCCCTCACGGCAGTGCACCCACAGCTGAAGGAGTGGCAAAGTTGCATGAGGGAACAGGAATGTACCAAACCTGTCGCCCCTTCCAGTTCTCCCCAAAGTGCCACCTGAGGCAACTGCCTCAGCAAAGCTAATGGTAGGGCTGGCCCGGCCTGGTGCCAAAGATGGCCTCCTCTATACCCTTCAGTTTGGAATAGATACTATCTTCGATCTGATTTCTTTTCCTTCTTCATTTTGCTTATTTTCCTGCTTGTCTACCTATTCAAAGAAGTTACCCATGTTGACGCCAATGGAGTGTTGTTTACATTCTGTTCTCCACCTCTTTCTAACCAATTTGTCTCTCCCTGGGTACACACTCCCATCTTCTCTGCATCCAGTGCACTCCCACTTCTGGTTTGGGAAGCTGTGAACGTATGACGCTAATAACAATCAGCATCCATCCTGTATATATCTTGCCATTTTAAAAAAATGAATTACTATGTTTTGATGCATTTCCCCCAAACCAGCTCTGATCCTAGTTGGGGAAAAATATAGCTGCATTTTAAGCAGATAACATGTGGACACCCTGAGGCCAGAGTCATTCCATACATTTGAAGCACTATGATACCACTTTAAACAGACACAGATTCCACCAAATAATTCTAAGAGCTGTAGTTTTGTTGAGGGTACTGAGAGCTCGTGTGAGGCCGCTTTTCCCCTCCCAGAGCTACAATTCCCAGAGTTCCCTCTTCACATGGAACTCTGGGAATTGTGGCCCTGGCAGGTTTTTTCTACAACCACTTTGTCCATCCCCCCCGCCCCAATCAAGCAGTGTATAAATATTATGAAATAAAGTAAACAGTGCTTTAAATGAGGGTGTGAATGTTCCTTGAGTCCCCTCAGCTCCTATTGGCCCTCCCTCCTCCTTATTTGGCACTCGGTTTGTCAGTCCTCAGCTCTCCTTCAAGTCTTCTCCCCTTCAACCCTCCTTCAACAGTTTCAAATAAATGCCTATCAGTCTAAACTGAATGTTACCTCTTTAATCATTCCATTTTGGTAATAGACTGCAGATTTGATTGCTCTAAAATCTGGCTTCTTGTTAATGCTCTCATTAGAAAACTGAGTGTTTGCCACTGTGCACCACAGCTCATGGCCAAAAAGCCATGCGTATGCTGTTCAGGTGCACTGCAAGACATGCAAGGTCCTAACAGATGCTATGACCTTCTGTTTCCATTCTTCTTCGCTACCACTACCTGTGTCCATGTTTATGGCAGTTCCATTTACCACAGAAGATTTCCCTTTTCAGTTTGTCTTTTTGACAGACTGTAGTAGTTCAGTTCCAAAGTGAAAAGGGTGAATTACCTCAATGAGTGCTTTTCTTCTTTGTTCTTCTTTTCTTACTTTTGCCCCTGTGATGATCTGCTGTTTTCCAATTATTCAGAAGGAATTAGGAAAGGGATGATAAATCACTGGAAATGACTACCCTCTCATGCACCTGTGTATAATTAGGAGGACGACAAATCAAGGGAGATGCCTGGAAGCAAAGTAGGCGGCTGTTTTGATCTTTGTCTGGGTAGGTGGCTGTTTTGAAGATCTGTCACTCTAGAAACCTTTCTACTGCTTTAGTAGGTTTAAGTCTGCTAATGAAAGAGAAAAGCAACTGCTAGTGATTCTTACCCCCCACCCACCTCCATTCCTTCCCCTGGTCTAAAATGATCTATACATTTTCTTTTGAGGGAGATTGACCTAATGCCTTCTATGCAATACATGATTTGTCTTATTTATTGTGCTGCAATCCTAGGACACACTTACCTAGGACCAAGTTCCACTGAATCCCATAGGGCTCCCTTCTGAGTAGACATGCTGAAGACTGCACTGTTGCTAAGCAATGAGTTTCATACCAGCGCACCTGGTGGGACTTACTTCTAAGTAAACAGGATTAAAACCCAACTGGGCTTCCAAAAGCAATATTCTTGATTTCTCTTAACATTTGTTTTTAGGTGGTTGGTGGAAGCAGTTTTCTTTAAGTGGGTTTTCTTTATTCTGGTCACATCCACACCATGCATTTATCATGCCACTTTAAACAGCCATGTCTTCCTCACAGGAATCAGAGAAACAGTAGTTTTTTAGGGTTCAAAGACAGATAATGGAGTACCACACACCTGAGTTGGTATTGTTACACATGAAGGGTGTGTTGGGTGAGAACTAAAGAAGAAATAAATCACTGCTGAGGTGCCCCCACAATTGTCAGGTCTGATGCTTCCCCAGTTGCTGCCATTGGCTGTAGACTGCTGCTTAATTCTGAGAGTTTTTCATTCACTCTGATGGGGGCTCTTTCCCACTGAAAAGTGTGCAAAGCCCCCCTTTTTGAATGTAGGGACACAGCCAAGCCCTTTGTTAATTGCCCACACATGAGTCAGATCTATTTTCTACCTCCACACAAAGTCCTATCAAGTTCCTTGCCAGGTTCTCTATCTGCCTCACACACACCCTGAGCAGAATTCAAAGTCTAAGCTTGAGGGAGCTGTCCCAGTCTCTCCTTGCTCGTTGTCTATGTCTGCTGAGGCCTTTGGGCTGACCACAGGAGAAAATCCATCAGAGTTATCAATGAACACCAGCTTTGGGCACCAAGGAGAGGAAGCGATGGAGGGGGGTGGGAGCTAGAAACTGTAGTTTGTTAAGGGTGCTTAGGGTTGTTAGGAGACTCTTCTTACCTGCAGAGAGCTACAATTTCCAGTTCCCTGTGAAGATGGGTTGACTGTTAAACCACTCTGTGAATAGTAGCTCTGTTAGAGGAATAGGGGTCTCCTAACAACTCTTAGCACCCTTAACAAACCACAGTTTCCAGGATTATTTGGGGGAAGTCCTGACTGTCAAAGTGCTTTAAATGTATGGTGTGGGTGTGGCCTCTGATTTTAGGTTTTCTATTGCTATTTTAAAACTCTTGTGCATTATGCTGATAATTGTATTTCTTTGTTTTCATTGCACTGATATTTTGTAAGCTCCTTTGTGTTTCTTCATTAAAAAATGGTGGGTTATAGTAGTAGCTGTGTGTTTATTGCAAACCACTACAGTCTGTTACACACTGGGGAGCTGATTTCCACGAAATAATTGCTATTACTAAGCTTAAACATAGCCAGTATTACTACCAGTTTTGAAACTAGACTATGTCACCCCCGAGAGGCATGTTGATGACTTGCCTACATTGTACACTAGCAGCCAAATAATATGCATATTTGTTCATTAGTTGTGATTCTGAGTTCAATGTAACTAGGCATGATTGCAGCGTCTCTATTCAGTATTAAAAAGACATCCTAATCCACTCAGGCAACACTGTTCAGGTCTAGGGGTATGAAATGCGCCATTCATATTTGCCAGATTGAGCATTTAGTCCCTGGCAGGACCAGCCCACCCATGAGGCAAAGCTAGGCGACTGCCTCAGGTGGCAGGATCCACACAGGCAGCAATGTCAATATGTCTTTTCCCCTCCCTTATTTCTGATGTATATCTTGCCTGACCCCTTCTTCCCTGGTACAGAAGGAGGTGCCATTTTGGGTTCTGCCTCAGGTGCCAAAATGTCTTGGGTCAGCCCTAGTTCCTGGTTGTTTCAGACTCAAACATTTGCTTCATCCAGAGGAACAAAGGTGGATGTGATTTGTGCATCCAAATCAGTAACAGATGTTGCATTGCTCTAATACAGCACCATGAATAAGGGGAAAGACAAGGGTGTGCGTGTTCTTGTCTCAGAATGAAATCAGAGAAGTTAAGCTCTTCATCCCACAGAGTCTGTGTGAGCACAGCCTAACTTCAGTTTACAAAGGAAGGTACGACCGCAGCAGCAGCAGAGAAGATGCAGGCATTTCAGAAGAAATCCACCCACTTTATAACTCTCCTCAATGATTAGGAAAACTTCATTGAGGTCATCTGAAGTCTACTGCTTCTTGCCAATACAAATGTACGATTATTCTGTCTGAGAATCCTTTTAGTTGCCTTATGCTGCACCCTGTTGGGTATTATCAGCACTGCAGGCTACTTGTCAGATGTGGTTGAAGAGGACATTATCAGCATATCAGAAAAACACTTGAGTGCAGAGTGAAGGCACATGAGCAGGACGCTGAAAAAGCAAAAAGAAGAAACCAGCAAAATGGAGTAAAACTCACCGGCAGTAGCTAACAAACAACAATAATTCCATGTTGCAATATGGAAAACAAAAAACCAGTGTTTTTCCGCAGCCACACTGTTCTCAGACAGGAGATTGTTGTTAAGGCCTATTGGCTATAATGAGAAAGAAGTATACAGTCTCTTAGATCTATAGTTCCATGTTTAGTAGAATGGGGTGCTCTAAAGTCTTGGCTTTCTCCTTCCCCACTAGTCCCTTGCACCATCTCCACCACCCAATGTGTGCGCTAAAGGGCAGATGGAGCCTCCTGAACAGTAAAGGAGGAAGGAGGAAGGCTGAGTGGGGAATCCACAAAATCCACTTTCCATTCACAAAAGATCCAAGCCCCTTCAGTGAGTGGAAAGACACTGTTTCCATTGTCTCCTGTCAAGTACTAATTGCAAGGATTTTAAGTGAAGAATACTTGATTTGCAGATTGCTCTTCTTACTGTGAAATGTCATTTTCACGTTTTCTACTTGTCACAGTTTTGAGATGGATATCCCTTTCCATTTTTTGAATGAGTTCTACTCCCAGGTTGCACATAACAGTATGTGTGCTGCATTTTGGTCTGCACGTTGTCAAGTGGTTTGTGAACAGAGACAGGATTTCATTGTAAACATAATAACAACAGCAGCAGCAGCAACAACAACAACACCTAGTCAACCCAGGGCTAATTGAAATGTAAAAAGGCCATCATTCAGTGATAGATCACATGACTTGCATTCAAAAGTCCTAGGGTCAAGTCTGGGTTGTTTCCATTTAAAGTTGGGAAAGATCCCTCCCTGGTAGCCTGGAGAACTGCTGCTGGTCAGTATTGAAAACACTGAGAGTAATGGTCCAGCAATCTGACTTGATATAAGGCAACCTCCTATGTTCTTCATATGATAGAGGGTCTACACCAGAGGTTCTCTCTCCTGTGTTGTTGGACTACAACTCATTGTCCCCAGCAACCAGACATGTGTGTGGAAGTTGAAGTCCAACAGCATCTGGGGGGACATTGTTGGCTATCCCTTGTCAACACCAAATAAAATGCTCAGGCACCTCAAATCTCTTTCCTCTACAAACTATCAGGATCATAGAGTGACAACTTCCAAAGACTCATCATGGATGTGAACCTCTTGCTCCTCTGAATCTCATATATTTTACTGAAGAGCTCATATGCTTGGTTCTGCTCAGTGGTCAGATTCCCGTAGGTTTTTTAACTCATTCACGCAACTCTTCAAAAGTTTTGATTCTTTCTGCTGGCCAAGCATAGCACTTACTTCTCTTTCTAAAACCTGCCCCATATGAATGGAGGGGGAGGGTTCTCTGCAAGTTTTGAGACTCACAGTTAGAGATGGATGCATCTGTAAGTTTTGACTCTTCTCCATTTTTCGTTTTGCCATTCCTGTTGTGAATATGGGGACCTGAAACCTCTTTTTATACAGAGAGGATCAGAACTCAGGACATGGATCCAAGCGGAGAGTACACATAGATACTGAGAAACAGATTAGAATTTTTGAAAACACAGAGATACAGGACACCCCTAGTAGGGATGTAATTCAACTTTATCTCTTGGTATGTTTCTTCAAGATTCTCCTGACAGATTACTGAAAGAGAGAAAGATGTTGCACATCAAACACCATAGCAACAAGTATAAATTCTTTGTAGGTGGCACACAAAAAAGATTAAGAGAAAATGAAATATTCATATTCCTAACACTATGGTAAGAATGCTTTCTCTAACCCATCACAATTGTGCCCCATTGCATTTCTATGGCTCAGCCATTGTTTTGCTTGCATTTGTTTATTTTTAAATAATTGCATACTTTCTTTCTCTCATAGCTGGTATTCAAGGCAACTTAACAAAATCTAATGAAAATGCAACAAAAAACTTAAAGGTTGTAATTAACTAAGTCATATTCAGTGTACATCCATTGAGCTCAATGTACTTAGGTTGGTCATGAAGACTAACAGCTAAAACAGCTATGAAACCATTAAAAATGCCATTCTACATAGTGGCAATGGCAACAATAAAAGCAACTGCTAAAAATTCGCTCCCACAAGAGTCAGTGGTGGCTACCAATTTAGATGGTTTTATAAGTCAGTTGGACAATGTCCTGATCTGCTGGCCCAAAGGTGGGCTTGTGGGAGCGGTTTGAGGCAGGGATACCAAAGAAGGATGTCAAAGATGCCAGAATGGCCAGTTCTAGTTCTTTGTTAAAGAAAGGTCTAAACTTACAATGCAGCACGCAGAGCCTCACTCCTTTTACAGACACTGGGCGGACTCCGCAACAGTAAGAGGTCTTCAAGCAAACACGCATATAGCCCTATGCACAAAGCAGCATATGTCCATTTCTCCAGTACCTCTCGTCACACTTGGCTGGTGTGACCATAGGTGACAGCTATCCAAAGCTTCTCCCATCTCTAGGCCTGGAGTCCAGCATCCCAAGCTCCATAGAGAAGCACAGCATCAAAGCAAGCCAAGTAGCATATATCAAAGCAAGGAAATATAAACATATATGAGTTCATTCTTGCAACAACTACCAATTATTTCTGAAGTTACATTGACTACTAATATGGCATTTGCAGGCCTTCCAGAACATTTCACTTTGGTTCAATGCAAGCTTGCATCATCTTCCATATGACAGTCCTTTAGATATTTGGAGGTGGCTATCATAGTCCCTCTGTGCATTCTTCCCCTGAGTTCTCAATTCATCTTTAGGAAGCACATGGAAGAAAAGCATTTACAATTGTCATTTGGGCATGTGCAACCTTTTTTTTATATGCAACTATATAAATACAGTCAAATGTAGCATGAGCAACCAAGCAATTATAGCTGCAATCAAGGTTATGCATGCATATGAATATCTGTCATTACTGGTTGTGATTTGATGCTTTTTTTAGGCTTCATCATTTATTTATATTTTAAAATGCAAATATTTATATGCATGTAAATTGCATAACCTTTCCTGAAATAAGAAACAGCATTTTTTTAAAAAACCACACTGAGTGATCAGCTCTATTTTGAGTTTAGAGAAAAACTTCCAAACAAGGGACAAAATGTTTTTAAGCAAGCTGTCCTTGAAATCAATCTTTAAAAAAATAATAGTATTTACTTAGTGCTTTTCCAAGGTGTCAAACATACCTAGGAAACCTGGGGCTTCTTTTTCTCTTAGAAGCACACAATCTGAGCCGGAGACACGATCGCTAACAATATCTGACATTTCCTCTCTTACATAAACCACATGGCCAGGAATCAGAGCTCCTCTCCTATTACTAGCAAGTTTTCCTGCTACTATAGCATTCACTATAGTATGCCCTCTCTTCAAAACATCCCCCAAAAAGGCCATTCCACAACTTCCATGGTTCATGGCACAACCATTAGTACAGTTTTTAAAACATTCTTACATTTACTTCTAATACCCAATTGGCTGCACTTCAGTTTGAAGCCATTACCTCCCTCCAATTCCCAAGTGGGTTTCTTGTTATTTCTAACCTAAGTTCCTTTAAGACTCATTTTATGTTTTTAACCTTTCCAGTTTCAACCCAATGCAGTACTTACGTGCAGTGCTTTTACATTGCTTCCATATAGCCACAGTGAAAGAAATTCAGTGGTTCATCCTGTAGCCTTCTTAGGCTTTACCGATTGGTAGGGTGAGTGTTGCTCCCAGAGAGGGAGGAAGGAGTCAAAAGACACCGAGGTAGATTCAGAGAAAGGGTTCTTTATTTCTGCTCTCCGGAGTAGCAGAAAGGCACTTGCATGGTCAGTTCACAGCAAGTCCGAAGAAAGAGAAATTTCACACAGTATAGATATCCTCCAGGCACCCTCTCCCCCCTTCCCCAGGAATCCAGCCTCGTACGTTCACGTAAGTTGACATCCATGAACATAAACAGATGTTCCTGTACGTAAGTTGACATCCATGACCATAAACAGATATTCCTGTTCCTGTACTCTTATCTTGGGGTTAAGAGGGTCACTCAGCTATAGGAGTTTCCCTTGACGCCATCTCTATCTCCAGCCATGGGGGCTGACAGACCCTGTCTTGCAGAGTCTGTGCGTCAGTGTGTCAGGATATTTACAACCTACAAGATAAGATAAGCCCCAGCTCTGCCATCCCGTCTCCACTTTGGAACTGGCAAGGCCATCAATTAAGCGTCACGGACTGATAAAGGAGAGGACTTTGTTTATACAGCTGGGTTCCTGTTATACATTGGCTCAAGTGCTCAAGTTAATGCTTTTTAGCTAATGGACCCTTGGAGAAGGAAAAATGGGGATTTTGGGGCCCGTTTCAGACTGACTGCACAGTCAGGCTTTAGATTTGGGAAACCCATTCCTTCAATCCACACCCTGGGAAATGCCAATCCAAGATTTTGTGGTTGTTTATTCATTTCTTAAAGTTGCTTGCACCCTTACTCCCAAATGAGCCCAGGGTGCAAGAGACAAGAGATCAATCTATTAAAAAAATCTTTAAAGCAATGTCAATACCAAGACCTTAGGTTAAAAGGCTTGTGGAAAGAGGAAGGTCTATGGCAGGCACCAAAAAGACCACAAAGCCAGCGCCTGTTGAATACTCAAGGCGAGGGAGTGTAAAGGATATAGGTTTAATGTGCATAAAATGTTATGTAGAGGTTTGCATGTCTGGAGAACTGTAGCACATACAGAAGGTGCTTGTGCAGCTAATGTTTGAAGAAGTTGGAGTCCTTGTTTCAATGTTATGTCTGGATCTCTCTGCTAGTATATTGAAGAAGTAACTTGCTTATCTGAATTTCTCTCTGGGACCAGAGAGAGGTTAGTTTTGTGGCTATACTAACAAGTAAGAAATTAAAGAAAACTGGACTGCATTGCTAGTTGTTTAAGAGCAATGTGTTGATTTGTACTTACAACAGTTTTGTAACAAGTTTAGAGACAATTTGCACTCTTTCTTGTGGTGGAAAGCTCTGCACAAGGCCCAGATTAAGGAATTCCGCTAATAGGGAGTTTCAAAGGGAAGGTGCCACAACACTAAAGGCCTAATTTGTGCTTTGTGGATGTCTCACAGTTTGGATTAGGGAGGGATAAAGTCCCCCAGATCACCCCAATTCATCTCATTATTCAGCCCCATCACAGAGCAGTTGCACACCCCTGGTACATACATCCGTCTTACGTTCGTGCAAGAGAATGGGTGAATGTATGTGATTCCCTTGATACCTGGAAATACTGGCTTCTGTACCTACGACTGTCTGTATCTCAGCATGTGCTTGAACTTTGGCCGCCCCCCAAAGCTTCCCTCCCACTCCTGAGTTTTGCCATTTTGATTTTCAGAAGCAGTGTACATGAAACTAATTGTCAATAACATACAGATAACATCTGTGGAATCTTTGAAAGCAGATATACATAACCTTCATAGCTTTTCTGTCTGTCAGAAGAGTCAGCTATTCAAGATTTCTGTGCATGTACCTTGCCTAACTTTACAATCTGATGTTCCCTCCTCAGGTGAAGGGAGTCTAACAACCCTGTAAGAAAGATTTCAGTGTCAATTTGCCTTTTTTGTTGAGTCAAATCACAACATGATCAGTTCATCGGTTCTGCAGAGAGATACACTAAGACATTTTGCATAGTGATGGGAGTCTGGAGTTTCTCTATAATCAAATCTCAGTTCTAGCAAACCAATCAGGACGAAAATCAAGCTGCAGAAAGCAGCAAATGAGAGACTGTTATTGAGGCCAGAGATTATTTGGAGAATGTAAATGGCTTGTTCCTTATCTGTGCTATTTGTTCGTAGGTAAGCGAAAAGATAGCAAGAGAAAAGTTCATCAAATAAAAAAGGTAATTCACTCAGTAGCTGAACTAAGGGTAAGAGCAGCAAGCAAACATATTCTACCGGAGGATAGCATGTATGGAAATTACATTGTAAATGTACATCTTTGACAAATAATACTATCAAAGCCTTCTTGTAATAATACAGTCTTAGAGGGCTAAAAAGAGAATTGCAACAATTGGAGGGGGGGCTACTTCTGATAACAACAATGATGAGAACCACTATTCTGCTTTAGGGCTCTATCAGAATGTTAAAAAACATATTTTTATCTTTAGCATTAATATTAATCCAGTTGCAATAATATAATATCCCATTCCAACATACCAGATCAAAGTAGCCATGGTTCAGATAGATTAGGCTTTGGTATTTTGGAAAAAGAGCCACAAAGATGTCTTATTCCTCCACAGATTATTGGGTTCTGCCATCTTGCGTAGCATCTGAAATGAAACTTGCTGCGTGTGTTTGATAGTTAGCTGCAAGGAAGTTGCAGGAAAATCCAAGGCTCTGGACGCTTTCACATATGTGTGATGCATCCATCCAAGAACTGGTGTGAAATATTTATGGGCTGTCTTTTGTGTTCCTATCCTACTCCACATTCTTGGAGACCAGTGGGGTACATGGAGGCTGATGGAGTGTTCAAACAGTCCTATGGCACAGGGGTGGTGAACTTGTGGCCTTGCAGGACTACTGCAACTTCCATCATCCATGACCATTGGATATGCTGGCTGAGGTTGATGGGAAACAACATCTGGAGGGCCACAGGTGCCACACCTCTGCTATATGGCAAGTTCTAAATACACTGGTTGAGGTTGTGATCCACCTGGGAACCGTGACAAGATACTAGTAGTACCTTGTTTCACAAGGGGTTGTAGTTAGGAGAAACACCAAGAATAGAAGCCACTTTCTGAGTTGTCCAGTTGGAGTCCAGTTCTTTTGTTGTCTCCTTTTATCATTAATAAAGGTTGCATCAACAAATATAACAGACCTCCATCTGCCCAAAATCGATAGGGCTTAAGTGCATGTTTAATTGCATCTGTAAAGTGTCTGGATTGTGCCCAAGTGGTCCATATTTTTAGATGCAAAGTAAATCGTATTCCTTTGGTGATTTTTCTGGATGGACTCCATTGTCTGAAAAAGTCATATAAGCATCGCTTCTGCGGTAGAAAGACAGAGACTGATGATGGTGATAAATATGATGAATTGATCTGTAATTAGAAGTCTGTGAAAGCTTATAAGGAGGCAACAAATGTGTCACTGTTGATTCACAGCTGAAAATGTACATTGCCTCAGCACCATTTACTACAGTACAAAGAAGTAATTAAACATAGGTTTTGGCCTACCGATAAAACCTTGCCCCAAAGCAGATGTTTTAGCAACTGATGAGTTTGACTTTTTGTATATATCACACTGGATATAGCTCTATTTCATACTGCAAATGAGTTTTGAAGAATCCAAACATTCTTTTTCAGCACAAGTTCTTCTCAGGTAAAGTAGCACAACTTTCATTTACCAATCACCTTTCATATAAATTTCTAGGAGATATACAATCATGCCATAAAAAGAGTTCAAAATACAAATGAATACACAAGGAAGACACACACACACACACATATAGTGGTATGCAAGGAGTAAACTAGTTTAGAGCTCTCTAAACATCTCAACAGCCAAGTAGCAAAGTGGGATACTTGCTGACAGAAGCTCTATTCAGGCATTTGACCTGATCGTATTTTAAGATTCCTTCACTTAATAGGGCTCCTGGGCACATGCAAACTTGCATCAAAAGAGATGTTTTCGTTTCCTCTCCCATGGTGTGATCCAACCACCCTCCCTCTTTCAGTATCAGTTTCCCAGAACGTGATACTGGAGAAACAAGTTTTCTGACCAGAAGTGATCAATGTGCTTCCAGAGTACAGAGACTGCTGTTTTACTATGGGTTTGCCTGCATCGCATCCATATTACACATTAGTGAAGAAATTTGGTGCCACCAACTTTAGCATAGTATGACATGAGGTTAGCCATTAACAGGAGTGTCTGGTGGGGAAGGGTGCCTGCAGGTACCTGGCATCCCAGCTGTGGCATCATTGCCTCTTCCTAGAAGGGGCAAGGTGGTGAGGAGGTTATGCTGTGTGGGTGCAGCAGCAGAAGAACCAGAATGGCTCCCTGCCACCTCACCCCTCTCCCTCCCAGTAAGCAGCATTGATGTCACTCCCAGGAGATCTTGTGTGCAACGGCATCCCTCCCCGCTGGCCACACCTGGCACTAATTTATCTGGTATGAGGACTACTCACCCATCTGAAGGGCAATTGGCATGAACACCTAGCAATCAACAAGAATGGATGGTGAGAACTCAGAAGAGGTCCTTCTCCACTGTAGCCCCCAAATGTCACTTGCTCCCTCCATATTGCCCCTTCTTTATAAGTCTCATGTCTTATGGAGAGCATGGTCTTATTTGCTTGCCTTCTGTTTAATTTTCTTTTTGTTCCTGGCTGTGAGTTTTTAAACACCTTACTTTTTAAAATGTGGATAAAATTACACTCTGCTCTATTTTATGTTCCTTCGGTTTCTCATACAGATGTTGAAAGTTGGTATTCACAGTCAAAGAACATTTTTCTTAAGATTCATTTCCTGAAAGAAAAGTTCCTAAAAGCAAAACTTACATTATCAATCACTTTATAAATAATTGTGCATAAATTGAAAGAACAAGCATTCCATTTATTTCCTTTTTAAATAATATATAATGCTTTAAACCAACCAGCAGATATAGATATAGATATATATACCAGCAAATAAAATCATTTAAAGAGGACTGTTAAATGAATGTAGTAAAGGCACAATATATGGCAGTCTTTATTTCTGCCTTTATTGGCGTCAGTTTAGATGATCCACTGCTATAGTGAGCCGTTTAACTACCAAAGTTTTTTGAGAGTCTTTGTTTCCCATTATTTTTTATACCACGGCAAATAACTAGCTGCTGTCTATTTCCAGAGGAATAGAAACCAAACGATACAGCCTTGACAACCATATGCTATTTCTTGATGAATGATGAAGACAAGCATAATATTAATAGAACAGTGGGCTGGCTTGGAAACATCCTCACTATACTCAATGCCAAGGCTATGGACAGCATTGATTGGCTAGCGCCTGTAATATCACTAATCCACCTCCTCTTCACCCAAACAAGAATAGTCATCTTTTGGGTGGGTACTGATATAGATAAATATGGATAGACAGATATATAGATATATATAGATGATGATAGATAGATGATAGATAGATAGATGATAGATAGATAGATAGATAGATGATAGATAGATAGATAGATAGATGATAGATAGATAATATAGATAGAGAGATGAGAGAGAGAGATGAGAGAGAGAGAGAGAGAGAGAGAGAGAGAGAGATCTCCAAACAATTCCTATTTCCCTATTCCCCCACAGTGCATTTCAAAACTTCCTCATTTATATTCAGTAGATGTTATCTATCTATTGACACACACACCACATATCTGTCAGGGACTAGGCGGAGGAGGAATGGTGGAGGCTGCCTCCCCATCCTGACCCCTCCAGGGAGGAGGAAGGGGAAGACAGTATAGATTTACAATAGGGGTTTGAGGAGGCAGGTGAGGGGGAAAGTTGGGAAATAATGGGAGAGGAGGAGGCAAAACCAGAATGGCAGCTGACTGGTGTGGTGTCTTTAGAAAGCATTCCAGACCCACCCCTTTCCCAGAACTTGGAGAGCCTTAGAAGTAGGAGAGCTAAGAGCTCAAAGACAGAGGGCATGTAGCAGCACCCGCAGAAGTGACGAATGAGGAAGTGGGAGATTCACTCGGGACAATGCCATTATCTAAGAGGCTGGGTTCTAGAGCCTCTCTCTGTAATATTGAAATAAAAAAGGACGGAAAGAAACTTTCCCTTGTCTTTATACTTTCCTGGACAACCAGCCAGGAGCCCCTGACAGCATCCTGACAATATCTGTCTCTCTCACACACTACATATTGTGAAAGCATCTCTAGGTGGTTTATAACAAAATACAATAACAAAAATAAAATCCAGCAACATTAACAGCCAGTGGAAAAGTTAACCTACAAATGTATGGCAAATGGCTGGCATTAGTAGCCAGCAAAGGCCTCCGTAAGTTTTCAGCATATGACAAAACTGAAGCGCCATCAACACAGACCCTACTTCTCAGGGGAATCTTTTCCAAAGAGCCTCACCAGGTCTATGCAGAGTGGGGGCAGCTGGGTACACTTGCCCTGGGCCTCAGAGGGCAAAAGCTAGTGAGAGCTGGAGCAAGAGTTACAAGCAGGGCGACACTACCCATCTTCCTAACTGCTTTAATATTACCATGCCCACCCTTCATCCCAAAGCACACCCTCCTTGCCTGACACCCCAACCCCCACTTGCCGTGCCCTAACCAGGACAGAATCAGGAGGAAGAAGCTTCTATTTTCAGTAAAGGGTTTTATTTTTAAGGTGTGATAGCTAAATATGTATGTAGCGCTTAAAAATATAAAGTAGGCAGGCAGCCCACACTAGACACCTGGTGGGAAATACAAGACAGATGGTTCACCCAGTGTTCTGCTTGACAGAATGTATGTCTGACAGGCAAATTGTAAAGCCAGGAGGAAGCCTGTAGGGGAGAGACCCATTGTGACTTCTCTTTAAATATTATGATTGCCTTCAGCCTAAGCTTCAGTTTGTTCTTGAATGTTACAGGAGTAGAAATAACATGAACCCGGTGTACAACTGTCAGTTTCTGTAATCGTAACTAATATCTCAAATACTTACTATTTATTTATGGCTGGATTTCTGCCCCACTCTTCCTCCCTGCCCAGGGCAACTAACAAAAAATCTTATGAAACTGTATCCAATAGTCAATAGTGAAAATGGCAATTATAAAAATTACAGTGCCTAAACATATCCAGTAGTGGACTGTGGTGGGGCACCATCACCACTCACCTGACCTCTGTTCAGTCACGCCACTGCTGCTTATTGGGATGTGGAGGGTGAGTGAAGTCAGAGTGGTACAAACACACTGGTGGAGCCAATATGGTTTACCTGCCTGTATGTTTTCTGTATCGCTCAGCAAGCAGCCAAACTACTGTACCAGCCACTAAAGAAAAGAAACAAACCCTCTTGCACCTAGCAAGCCAGAACATCAGAACCATGTGTCCTGGCTTGTCCACTGACCTGCTGCAGGTCAACAACTCACAGAAGACAGCTATTATTGACTATGAGTTGAAAACACTCAACATTGATGTTGCTGCTCTATAGGAGACGAGACTCACTTTGAATAGCATCCTCTGAGAAAAAAATGACACATTTTCTTGGCAATGAGGGCATTCAGGAGAACCACGTATTCACGGTGTTGGCGTCACAGTGAGGAGCTCTCTTCTGTCTGTGACAGAACTGCTGACCAAGGGCTCAGAACACTTGCTTTTCCTCTGCCTCCCAACCACCTCTGTTCTGGTTAATATCGTGAGCATCTACACTCCCACTATGTGTTCTGACATGCAGACCAAGGATCAGTTCTACAAGGAACTAGACTAGGCTGTCAGGAGGGTCCCAGCCTGCAAACATCTATTCCTGCTGAGAGATTTCAATGCCAGAGTTGAGAACGATTATCACACATGGGACAACTGCATTGGCAGAATGAACAAGAATGGACAAAGGATGCTTGAGCTGTGCTTGTATCACTGCCTATGCATCATAAACATGTTCTTCTCTACCAAGACAAAACAGAGTGTGTCCTGGAGACATCCAAGATCAGGCCACCAGCACCAGCTGGACTTGACTGTCACCAGGCGATCAGCACTGAACTGTGTTCATGTCACACAGAGCTACCACAGTGCCAGCTGTGACATGGATCACTCCCTGGCGGTGAGTCAAAGAGGACTCATAGCACAAAGAAGAAAGTGCAGCCTTGAATCAACGCTGGCAGAGCAGCCATACCTGAAATTTGTGAACACTTCTCTGATTCCGTCGAACAAGCTCTACTGAATTGCCCCAGAGGCATTGTCGAAGCAAGGTGGAACTAGATCAAACAGGCAGCCTGCAATGCAACAATGCCCTCCTTCAATATTTAGGTGTGATACAATAAAAGCCACCATATTTCTCTAGCTCACATTTTCAACCTCTTTGTTGAATGCCCACCCTTAATACACAAACACCAGGATCCTTGACTGGCTCAGCTCAGGTAAAAATCTGTTAATAAAGTACATCAAAAAATGTCCTCATCTGATCACATTCCATAGGGATAAATTAATCCCCATAAAATTTCACATTAAGAGATACATTTTAGCAATGAAAGTAATTTGAACTAAATGGTGCGGTGATATGAAATCAAATAGAATTTGATAGCAATAGTATTAGGAACGTGTATAGCATGAAGGAAACCTTTTCCTGGGAGGTTCAAGGCATAGTAGTGGTGGTGCTTCTTTTGTGTTGTGTTCATTTCCCAACATATTTATAAAGCTTCCTTTTATAAAAGTCTGGAGTGAGATGGATGGCTGTCATGGGTGATCTCTCAACTCAAATTTTATCAGATAAGACCCAGTGAAATAGATGGACTTAAGTAACTTAAGCCCATTGACTTCAAAAGAACTAATATGAGTTTAGGAGCGGACAAATCTATTTTAGTGAATGAGAAAGATTATTTCAATCTTTAATTCAGTTCACATCTCTGTAGCAGGCTGCAATTTTATTTTTATTTAAAAGTCATCATGAAAATTGGTCAGCAGTTTAGTGTGATTTATACACATTTTTGCAGACCATTTTCTGTATTATGTTGGACATACTGCTGAGCAGACAAGAGTAGGGTTTCACTGTTAGCTACTCTTCACATACCCTCCAATATTCTTCAGATGAAAATGGGGACATTTCTCACTCCTCCTCCCCACCAACTGACCCTCTTGGGGCCCCCATTTTTGCACACCCCCACCCAAATATTTACTATCAGAAAAGGGGGGAGTGCCACTGTCACTCCACCCAACGGGAAGCAGCACAACATCCTCCACTGACTTGAGAAAACCTCTTAATACTGATTTGATTTGATTTTATTCTTTGGTAGATTTACAAAAAGAAAAACCCACACAAATAAACTTTAGAAAGTGGCAAGATCACAAGCGGATGCACAAAGCATTTTTTTAATAAAAAGCATGACTTCTCACGTTCTTCTCTGGTCCGCCTTTCTTCCTGCCCACGGTGTCCCTACCCTCTGCCTGCCCTTCAGAGCTGGCGCATCACGCAGGCAGCTATAGCTTCTCCTCCTTATCCGCTTTCCAGCAGCCGCTATGAGCTACCCAAGGGAGGAGGCCAGCAGTGGCGGCCATGTAGAGGCAATGGGATGCTCCCTCACCACTACCGCTACTCGGGATAAGAGCTGGCACATCCTCCTCAGCGACAGCACTGGTGGTGGGGAATAGGGGCATTCAAAGCAGAAGCCAGGATGGCTTTTGTCATTTTGGGACTGTTCCCCCGAAAATCTGGACACTTGGAGGGTAGGTCTTGAACCAATTGTGGAGTTTAACTGGGACAAAAAATGTAAAAGATCTTTTCAAACTACAAGATTGACGACCTGAAATCTGCCAGGTCAAAAATGCTATTAAGCTAATCTTTTTCAAAAAATTGTTTTATTAGACAAGTTCAGAAGATGTGACTTAAACAAGACAGGACTCTTCACAGCACACAATTATCAGCTTGTTAACTTGTTACTCCTTGTACAAAGCTCATGGTTCATGTGCCATGCTTTGTGGTTGCCTCAACTGAATGCAAATCCATATCCATACAGCAGTTTCCACCAACCTGGTGCCCTCCAGATGTTTTGGACTGCAACTCCCATCAGCCCCAGCCAGCCATTGGTATCAGATTGGTGAATAGTACAGTACCATAATGTATATTTACTTTTAACTCTAGCCTAATGGAAAGAAGACTGTAAGAGTAAAATAAAACATTAACAATCCAACTGAATAATCAAAGTGCACTGCCTTCTTCAGGTATAAGTATGAAGAGGGTTGGGGCCCTGCTCACTACTACAGCTATTAAATTTTGGGCCTGCTTTGGGATGTGCAGGTGCTGGATATTGTTAAGTAACCTATTGCTATGTTCCATTTTTGATATATTTTACATGAATTGTTAGCTGTTGCATTGGTAGTTGTTGTTTTGTTATGTTTTGCGCTATTGTGATTATATTAATTATTGTGGAAAGTGCAGTACAGTGGTACCTCGGGTTAAGTACTTAATTCGTTCCGGAGGTCCGTTCTTAACCTGAAACTGTATTTAACCTGAAGCACCACTTTAGCTAATGGGGCCTCCCGCTGCCACCAAGCCGCCAGAGCACGATTTCTGTTCTCAACCTGAAGCAAAGTTCTTAACCTGAAGCACTATTTCTGGGTTAGCAGAGTCTGTAAACTGAAGCGTATGTAACCTGAAGCGTATGTAACCCGAGGTACCACTGTATGTAAATAAACCAGCCATAATGATGACTAGCATTGGCAAGTTGCTCTTTTTTAACCTCAGTCCCTAATATTTAAAATGGAAATAATTGTCCCCAGTGACTAATCTATACTGTGGCTGAAATAAAGACAGCAAAACACTGTGGGAATAGAACAACGAAATAGACCATAGGTCTTCTGTACTATATCACTACACTTTGGAAAATTATGCAGTCAGGGAGCATAAAGTTTATTCTGCATTTACTGCTCCACTAATATAGTGAATAGCAGGTAATTGCATTTATTCCAATCCTTGCAACTGTTTCTAGTTCTATTAATCATATAATAGGCTGAGCTAGAACTCTCTTGTGCTAGAATTTATATCTGTTTAAAAGCCCCTCTTTGTCATGAAGGGTAAACTGAATCATTTCCATTCTTTTAAACAAAAGCGGGCAAATATCACATTCCAGTAAATTGTTTCAGGTAGTTACTTTCCCCCAGTGTTTTTCCAATTAAAGAACAATGCACTTCTGGATGACACAGTGCCTTCAAAACAGTATCATCTTCTGACTTGCTTTGATGCAATTTATTAAGTCAGAGCTATTTGATGCTACAGTAGTAAGCACAAGCAAGTACCCTGTAGATGATGAAGAAAAACAAGTTTAGCAGTAAAGCAAATAGAAAATATTGATCTCTCTTTAGATGCTGTAACTGAAAATCTTCTGTAAGATATATCTTCCCTTATTCTCTCCTGATCAGTGCCCTTCACTATTTGCCAGCAAGAGACACAGAGAGATGAGTGTAACCTTGAACGAAACAAAACTTTCATGTAAGCACTGAGAAAAAGAAAGAACGAAAGACTGGTCCTTTCCATCATCAGAAAGGTTCGATAGTTGGATATAGACTGAGGAAAACTAAAAGGGTGGTTAATTCTCCTAAGTCTTTCTCCAGCATTGCTGAAATGAGTGCAGACAGCCATTCTATGCAGAATATGAAATGTATCTGATTATGTCTATAGCATAGCTTAATACAGACAGGAAGGATCTGGACATGAATAAACCATTAACTGATATTTTAATGTGTGAATACAAGTGAGAAGGCAAGGGTTGTGTGCCTTTGGGAAAAGTGCAAGCACGTTCCCCATGTGACAACTTCTGAACTCTTCTGAGTTCAAAAATGTGTGTGTGTTAACTTCACCAGTAACACTGCAGGAGACCTAAGATGCTGAGAAACAGATGTTTAAGATATTTTCTGTACCACTGAACCCTGTTCTTTTTCTGCGCTCTCTAGCATTGCTGTGCATTGGGAAATTATGACTTGAAATTCATATGTTGTTAGCTGCTGCGAAAAAAAAATAGATATGCAATCTTGAGCTTATTATATAACTATAGCGGTGAAAGACTAACTGGGCAAGATGCCAGGGGGTGTTAGCCTTTTTAAAGGAACTGAGCTCTGTCAACAATACCTTCGCCATTTCCTTACTGCCAACACATCATGGAAAAAGACTCGAGAGATGGAGTCATAGATCGCCTGCCGAAACAATAACCAAACGATGTAAGTAGGGGCAGGTGGGTTTGAAGTGACATATATGAGGGAAGCAGCCCTCCATCCCACTAAGTATGGCAATAGCCAAATTCCATGGCTCTCCAGTGAAAGGTTGGGAGAAAATTCTATCTACCTGCTAAGTGAGGCTTGGGTATGTAATTCCACCATATGCACACAGACCTTGCTGTCCAGTATTCACCAAGGTGCACATATCAGGTCTAAAGTGCAGCCCCAACAACCTCCTAAGCCAGCCTTTCTCAACCTGTGGGTCCTCAGATGTTGTTGAACTACAATTCCCATCACCCCTAGCTAGCAAGGCCAAAGCTCAGGGATGATAGGAGTTGTAGTCCAACAACATCTGCGGACCCACAGGTTGAGAACCGCTGTGGGACCTAAGCAAAGGCTGTGGAAGGTGATTCCAGGGTGCCATTGAATCCCATAATGCATCGGGGCATCTTGAGTTCTTAAATTCCCTTCCCTTCTCCAGCTAAATGCCAAACAGACCAAATAAGTACATACATCAAGAATAACCATACAGTGCAGAGTAGGAAAAAGAAAAAAGAAAAAAGAAAAACATGCCAATGGTCAATCAGGAACTCCACCCCAGAAAATTCCTACTCAGCCCCTGCAAGGAGTGATTAGCAAAAAAAAACCAGAAACCCAAAGTATAGATGGCTGAAGGGAGAGTGCTGCAAAAGAGAAGGAGGAGGTGGAGAGTGGAGAGCAGACTTAAAGAGCAACCTGGTGGCTTCCCTCCTATTGGGCACTCCTGCCCATGTGATCCCACAGAAGACACCAATTCGTGGAATGCTCACGTCCTCTCCCAAGAAAGGGTGTGTGGCAAATTCACCCCTGCTAAAAGGCAGAAGTGGCATTCTCAGGATTCTGTTTGTTGCAGTAGTTGACATGAAGTCTGCAGGCTCTTATCTGTTCTTCCAATGATTCTTTTAATTGACCAAGAAGCTTTCTTGAAATTGATGGGCCCAGTTATGAATTACCACATAATGACAGTGTGTTTAATGGAGAAGGCAAGGCATGTGGTGCTGTTACATATATGAATCTGGGTTACACCTATTTGTCATGCATTCACATGGGTGTGAAATAACCTAGTAAGAGCTGGTAAACTAGTGGAAAGCTTTCTACAACCAGTTTCTGTACGATTATCATTTACGATTGTCTCCTAAATGAAATTTGCTTAAACTGGTTATTTTTGACAGTGTCTCTTTGACTTTTCATTTAGGACTGTGGGATGCAGTCCTTATTGTTCATTGCAATAATACGAGTGCCTGTGTATTTGCCAAATATTCATTTGAGATTTCATATTTTTATTCGGTATTCAATTATGTTTTATTTCCGTATTTAATTCTTGTGAAATCTCTGCATCGATTTTGATAATAGGTTTTGGCAAAAATTTAACCATATCCAGATGGGTGCCAGAACGGGCTTCTGAGATCACTGACACTGACATTAAACAAAACCAAAAATAACAACTGATATTTTCTGTAACAGCTTTCTCAAGCCTGGTGACTTCCAGATATTTAGACTATAATTCCCATCATCCCTGACCTTTGATCATGATCTCTAGGGCTCATGGGGGTTGGGGTTGTTGTTCATTTGGAAGGCCACAGTTTACCCATCAAGGAAAGCTTCTTCTAGGATTTTAACAGCTATTTAAGTTGAAATGGGACTTCCACAAGATTCATTTGGGGAGAGTGCTGTTGTGCTTATATCCTGCCTGGAGGCTTCCCATAGGCATCTGTTTGGCTACTGCAAGAACAAAACGTTGGACTAGATGTCCCTTTGGTCTGATTCCGCGGGACTCTTCATATGTTCTTACATTTGTATATAGATACAGGAACACTGGAAAATTGCCCCACTGAGTGTTTTGTTTATCCCCAAAGCAAAATAGCAGCAAAAAGCCAGCCGCATTCCAGGCACATTGTACATTTGTTTGTGACAACTGTTTAAAACAGCAGCCTTTATATGGTGGTAATATTGTGGTTCCTTGCCACCAAGGGCTCTTCTGCCTTTATATATATATATATATATATATATATATATATATATATACATACACATGTATCTATATCTATATCTATATCTGGAAGGACATTTCCAGAATGTGCTATACCAGAAACCACACTGGTACCTTATAAACAATAGTACTTTTATCAACTTCCATTGAAAGAACTACAAATATTGCTTTGAGAAAGTCTCCCTGTTTTTCATTCCAATGCCCGGAAATGTTAAGTGTGTTCCAAAACCATATGCTGCAATGTATATGGCACCAGTGTTAATAGCAAAGTTGTAAGCTGTATTTTCAGTGGAGTAGAGCTTGTTCTTAAGTGTTCGCATCATAACGTACAGGGGTTGCTGTTGTTATTTTTTCTGGATGGGTACATTCAGCAGCTCTGATTCCAACCTCGATTAGGAGAAGCCATCCAGCAGTGAAGGCCATGCAACAATTGACCCTGGAAAGGCTCAAAGCCAGAAGCAAGAGAGTGCAACCCCTATGCCTGAAGTTTTTAGAGGAACCACTCCTTATTGTTGCATCACTAGCACAGGCAAAGAGCCAGGGACTGAAATAATGGAGAGGTGATGGGCCACCAGTTCAGGAGATGCTCTGGGAAAGAGGGGGCAGTCTGATCTGAGTAATATAAGGGGTCTTGCTTGGGCTTCAATCAGAGCCCGTTTATTTATAGAATTTATATACTGCTTGGCAGTTTTAAAAAGTCTCTTCCATAAGATATAATAAAAAAGAATCAGTTCATATAAAAAATACAGCAATAGCATCCAGATGGGTCTTTCTAACAATTCAGTCAGAACACAATGCAGTGGAATATCATAAGTAAAACTGAGTAGTGCATGAAAGAGAGGAATTTGTGGAGCTTCCATTGCCTAAGCTATGTGGGAACTCATAGATAGACCTGATCATCATAGTATACAGTCACTGGACAGATACAGCCTTCAACTGCTATGACCAGGTAATGGCAGCATCACCTTAATGGAAGAGGGTTGCTAACCTGAGCCCTCTGAGGTTTTGCAACTCTGGTCTCCATTGCCCCTTCGTGCCCTGTGGGATTCTGCTTGAGATCAGGAGGGCAGACGGATAGCATCACAAGCAACACTTATCATTCAGGAAGTGGTTCAGGGGTTGTTTTCTTTCTTGCTATTCTATGCTGTATGTTTAGATGGGGGAATCTGTCAATTTCAGTTTGTCTCTTCATTTTTCCAACCTTAAGTTCAATTCTCCACACTGAGGTGCATCAAAGTCTGCTTCAAAATTAATCAGCATTTTAGTGCCCATTTCTCCTAATACACACACATCGGTATGCAATTTTGCCTAATGTACACATTTTTTCAAATGCAATGGTCCGAAATGCAATGCATGTTGTATGTTATTTTCATCAACACTTGCATTTTTATGTGCACTGTACCCATGTATATTAATATTTGTCCACGTTGTTTGGCTGGAGAGCAGCATTGCAAACATCAGAGATGGGCAAATTTTGAAGGCAAGCAGTCCTTTGTTTTGAGGGTTGTTTTGGAAAGTTCAAATTGTGTAGCCTCACCTTAAAATGCAAACTGAATTGAATTTTTTTCCTACCCCATTTTTTTCCTACCAAACGCTCATGGTTTTCTTCTGCTCACCGTAGAAATGGATATGCTCTCCAGGATTGTATTCATTCGTCAAAAGCCACACAACACTGGCAGATCTTTCTCCCCACTAATTCTTTTCTCATTCCCTCATTATGACCCATGAAACAGACAAATCTGCAGGCATGAAGCTTTTATTACAGTCGACAACAGTTGTGTGTGTGTGGATCAAGGGAGAAATAGACCTTGAAAGGCTTTGCATCTCATCTGCCAATAATTTTCTCTTCTTTTGTCTGTGACACATCAGTTTGGTGTGCTGGCATGAGCAGGAACCTTCCTTACAACTTCATCTGGGCTTCACTGGCTTGAGGCACATCATGTTTAATTATTTAAACATTCAGATGTAACAGGAAAGACAATGGCACTTTTAAAGGCATGGCTTAATTTTATCAGTCCAATTTGGTGTTGCTGCAGGCCACTCCAATCTCTGCCAAGCAGTGGCAAGAGGTTCCACAGGGCTTGGCACTTACCCAGCTCCTTTGGAATGAGGCACAGCAGACACCAGTGTCTTTAAGACACTATGGTTTATTTTATGCATATTTACAACCTGGGTTTTGATAGAGAGAGACAGCATTTACATCTCAAGATGAATGCGCAATCCCTGTGTCTTATCAGGCTGCTCCAGCCAGCCAGCATCGCTTCTGCTGTTCTTCAGTCCCTGCATGAAGTTATACCCACTTCCTGCTCCTTCTTCCCAGAAAATCCCTGCTCCCCAAACCTCTGTTGTAAAAGGACACCTTTTCCTGCAGTGACATCATGCCCCCTGTTGCCCTGGCAACCTTCCTCTCTCAATTCTCCTATTTCTGTCCACTTCTCCACAGGGGAAGGACAACATCTGCATGGTCAATTGTTCTCAATAGCCCAGTACTTTGTTCTTAATGGCAATTGCTATCAGCAATCTCCTGAACAGAAGAACTGGTTCAGTCTGTACTTTTCACTGGCCTGGCATCTTCTCTTCAGACTCCAAAACCAGCTAAATTCTACCCCGCCCCCATACACACACACACACACACATTCATAACGGTATTGTAACCCTAAGTTTGGAATGCTGTTTTACTTTAACATTGCCATTTTCAATAATAAAAAAACTGTTTGCAAAGCAATACAACATCCCTCCACATCTAGTATTTGACTTAATCAACTATTGCTTTGTTGGAGACTGAATAATTTATTTCTGAAATAAGAGCTCTCAGGAGCTTAAGAATTTTGAGGTAAAGGCATTGTGTCCTAATGCAAAGGAAGTCTTCTTGTATATTTTGGCTTGGGATGGTGTATGACCTGAGAGAATTCCAAGGGCCAAAGAAAGGGGGCCTGAGATACCCCAAACCTACCTTAGAATATTCCACAACAGATGGAAACTGATGTTCAGTATGCATTTTCCAGGATACCTGATGATTAGGAAAGTGTGAATGTCTGATATCTGTATGTCTCTCCATCAGAATTCAGGGAATAATAAAAAGTAGCACTACAGCAGAGAGAAAGCCAAACCACAGATATGACCATGCAGAGAGGTGAGAGCTCCCCTAGCTTTGGACCGAGGGAGGGATGATTTAGAATGACAGCCAGAAAGATATCTGTGCTTGCAGAGCTCAAGCTGTATTTACTAGCATGGATAAAAGCAGCCAAATCGAGCCTAACACCATTACCATCCATTTTCACAAATTGATTTTAGAAAGAATGAGTGGTGCTTCAGATATTACATTTCCCAATTTCTATTTTTAAAAATGTGTGCAGAAACAGAGCCAGACTATGGACAAAGCCACACATCTTTGTAATACTGGAAAGGTCAGGGATGAGTGTGCCCATTATCTTCAAGGCCAGCTCTGTCGTTAGGCAGAATGAGGCAGCCGCCTCAGGCGACAGATGCTGGGAGGCAGTGGCAGCATCTCCCTGGCTGTTCTTCCTGAACCCCAGCCTCTCCTTTCTGTTGGAGGATGGAGCTATGTATGCCACATGGACTGCGTTGGGCCTGCTTAAACTAGTCCGGTGAAAGACACTATCTCATATTGCTAGTGTTGAGGTGAAATTCAGCTGCCACTAATCTGCTTGCACAGGTGGAATGGGGACAGACACCATTTTATTATTCACCACATTTCTTGGACTGGTCCTGTTTATCTTTCTGAGTTCCTGGGTGTTTGATCCGACTTCATCTCTTTGGCCTTTTCAAGCACTGCCTGGAAGATCTTGATACTTTCAACCATTTTGTGGCAGCTTGTCTTTTCAAAACTCAAGTGGAGAAGCGCTAACATCAGAAGCTGCTCTAAATAACTTTCCAATCCATCTCAGTACAATGAGGTATAATTTATTAGTTGACATTGGAGACATTAATTTAACAGTGCATTACAGGCCAAGTTAAGCTTCATATAAGTCACAAGAGGCCTTATCCAATCAGCCTAGATTATAGATTTTAATTTCTCAGCTTTCATTTATGGTAACGACATCGGGCAGGGTTGCTTTTTTACTGGAAACTGCCAAACCTCTGGTGAAAACATTTAACAAAGGTGATTATTACAATCAAACTTGTCAGCTTCCATTTATTATTTTGCCATGTGTGGCCTTTTCTCCCATCAGCGAGAAATTGTGCGCACAGTGAAGAAACGAATCAAATTATTTTCAGAACCAGTATGTTTACTATGATGAGCACAGTGTATTAAAACTTACCTGTTGATGAACACAAACTGAAAGGCAAACACAGAATTTATCAGAGTGGCTTAGAGTGCGAACACATCTTGTCAGCTAGCCTTCTTCCTTGTTTTGCATTATTGCGTCAATGTTTGACTCTTGGTTTCAGTAAATGTGATGCAGAAGGTGTCGGGGTCTTCAGATCATATTCCACAGTACACTTAGGTAGAAAAAGTTGGGTTCCTTTGTCCCTATGCTTCCCTTTGCTTAACAGTGTGTTTTAGTTTGTTTGAATCTGACTTCAATTGCCACCTCTCTCTTTTGTACTGCTGAGTCTCTAAACACCATTAAATTTTACACACCCATGTGACAGGTGGCAGAGGAACCAAGCCCCACAGCAGGTTGCCAGGAACAGATAAGACAAGAAAAAGCCCTTACCATCTGCTTTTTATTCTATATTTACAGAGAGAGGCTTGAGAATGTAGCCTCTTGGAATAATGGCGTTGTCCCGAGTAAATCTCCACCCCCCTTTTCTTCCTCATTCGTCAACAGCACCCTCTCTCCCTTTACTCTCCTACTTTTAAGGCTCACCAGGTTCTGGGAGATGGTGGGTCTGGAACGCTTTCTAGTGATAATGTGTCAGCTAGCTGCTTCAGCTCTGCCTCCTCTCCCATTATTTCTCAACTTTCCCCCTCAGCTTCCTCTGAGCTGTGACCTCCCTCAAACCCCTGTTGTAATTCTGAACTGCCTTCTTCTTCTCTGAAAGGGTCAGGCTGGGGAGACAGTCTCCACCATTCCTCCTCAGCCTAGTCCTTGACACCATGTCACTCAGCACTAATCAGCTATTTTTCTCAGCAAAAAAAAGAGACAAAAGCACTACACACCATTCAGGCTGCATGCTTATGTTCACTTCACAGTCATGTTCTTATTTCCCTTTCCGTGGAATAAAAACTATTTGGGGAGAGGGCAATGAAGTGGTTTTCATAAAGCAACGGGCCATTAGTCTTTCCAGTTCTACTTTTTAACTCCAGAGGATTACAAATTCTCACAAAAGCTTTCTGTTTTCAGAGAACCAGATGGATGAAAGAAACTCCCTGGTGACAGGCCACATGCACATGCATGTAGACCACAAATTCAGTGCAAGTACTAGAAACTCTGGCTTCTTCCTTGGGAGGGGGGAGAAATTGGCGTCGGTTTCTATTTTAGTACAAACCTACCTAATTCCCACTCCCCCAAACAGTACATGGTCTGAAACACAGGTATCCCTCAAAATTCACGTTTCTCTGAATTTTTCAATGCAGTTCTCCAACTGAAGAAAAAGCATACAAAAAGGCATGCGTTAGTGGAGAGTGTGCATTAAGATGCACACGTTAGGCAAAATAAAATACATATTGGGGAAAATTTTGTTTCACTTGCAAATATTAGTGGGGAAAAATGCAGAAATTTATTGTATTAGGGGGAAATGCTTGCAAAAATGTCAATGACTGTCTAAACAGCATACAAAAATGTGTTATGAGAAACTCGCACAGAAATGCTGATTAATTTTCATGATGGTTTTAAAAAAGAAAGAAATTGCAGGTTGCTGCAGAGATGTGGAGAACTGAATTTAACACTGGGAAAATGGCTAACTGGAGATAAAACAAAACCGACAGGTTCACCCATCCCTATGCTCCATCCTCATACTACCGCCTCTCTCCTTGATGCACTGTGATAAGCCAGGAAGTCTTCAGTTAATCATAGTTTCCCTTTCTATCTGAGCCAGCGTTCATAGAGCAATCGTTTTGCATCCATACTGCGAGTGGGTAAAACATCGCAACTAGCTCTAAGTGCCAGCTAATACTGTCACAACTCCGTTATGAGGCTTGAAGCTAGTAGGGGAGCTGGGATCACCAAAACCATCTAGGTTTTGTTTTTCCTGGGAATTGAGAAACTGCAGGTAGGCTTTCTCTAGTCACCACTGGGTGTAGGAGTCAGCCTGTGTCATTCTGCCCCCCCCCCCAAGCTTCTGCTTGCAGAAACCTGGGAGTGTGTTGCTAAACAGTCTGGTTCATGGCAAATAACATCGCAGAGGTCTAAAACAACCAGCCACCAGCCAGTATTCCAAACGATGAAAGAGTTTATTTTAAATAAGTAATGATTATTTAAGAAGGGGGAGAAAGATGATCAGAGTACAATATAACATAAAATGTAAATTCAGCCTATAGCTGAATCACTCTGGATTCCAATTATCACTCCTGGATTCGTGCCAGACAGATTTAGCTAAAGAGAAAATGGTATCATGTATTGGTGGGGGTGATGCTTGAGACATGCATCTTTGAGCAATGGAGTCTTTCTTTGGTTTAAGGAAAATTGTGAATGGACAGGCAGGGGTTTGGGCAGGCCATCATGACACCAGGAAACCGTGCTTACTAGGTTCTGTATTAGAAAACTATGTAATCCATAATATGAAGCCAATTTAAGATCTTGACTTGTTCTAAAGCTGGTAACCACAGTTTCACCAGTCTAGATGAAACAAGAAACTATGGAAAGTCTTCCTTTCAGGTTTGACTGTGCCTTTCTTAGAAGGGAAGAAGAAAGGGGTGTGTGCATGGATACTTGGCTTATTCACATCTCAGCTTATTTAAGTGTGTGTGTGTGTGTGTGTGTGTGTGTGTGTGTGTACCTGTCTGTCTGCCTGCCTGTGGCCCATACTTTGACTTCTACAGCAATGACCCATTCAGTTTG
Organism: Podarcis pityusensis; assembly: GCF_964106645.2. Classification (NCBI taxonomy): domain Eukaryota; kingdom Metazoa; phylum Chordata; class Lepidosauria; order Squamata; family Lacertidae; genus Podarcis; species Podarcis pityusensis. The sequence continues at coordinate 60,543,609 of NC_138032.1, forward strand.
GCTGAGTCTCACATTCCTTCTTTTAAAGAAACAAAAACAACTTCCAGCAGACTTGTATCCATCATTCACCTGGAGAAACAAGTTAAATTGGTAGTTGGTTGCAAAGCCGCAGGTTTCTCAAAGCAGGCAAGGTTACGTGCTTGTGCTGTGTGAGAAACCACTCAGCTGAGAACGTGAGCAGAATTCTCTTCAGAAACTATGTGATAGCAAAAGAGGCTTACGTTGATTCAGAGATATTGGTCAAGGCAATGTTTACATTTGAAATCGTAATGTTCAAAGGACCTAATCAGCTGTGATCCGAGCCCTTGAATGTTTCTTGGTTCATGCCTACACTGTCTTGTAGGATGACATCCCAAAGCAAATGTGAACATTACCATAGGTCATTTGCATATCCACATCTACCTTGCAGTTGTTCCAGGGTACAGGTTTCAAGGGAAGATCCTCAAGTCTAGAGAACCAGACACAAAAGGTTGTATCCAAAGTAGTGCTAAGCAAGGGCTCAGCAAGACTGGCTTTTGTGCCGTGTTTCTAGGCACAGGCACGAGTGTGTGTATTTTGTTTTTGTCCAAGCACTTTCCCTGGGAAAACTCATGTTTTACCAATGAATCAGAACAAATGGCAACAGCGCATAGCTGTCAATCTTCCCTTTTTTTGTGGGAAATTCCCTTATTCCAGCGCCGTTTCCCTCTGTTTCCCACTGTTATCCTGGATTGTTAGATATCCCGTAGACTGTCCCCAGACAGGTGAGGCTGTTGATCCCTTATTTTCGAGGCTGCTGATCCCTTATTTTCAAATCTGAAAGTTGACAGCTATGCAACAGCGTTTTCTGCTGTTTCCTGTTTGCACCAATTCAGCAGTAGAAGGAAGGTTTTCCTGAGGAAAGCTCTGGGACAAAAAACAACAACCACTTGGACACAGAACTGCTTGGACACAGAACTTCCCAGGACTTGTGCCTAGGAAGTGTGGCGCAAAAGGAAGTCTGGCTGAGCCCTAAATTGTTCTGTTAGCACGAGGATTTAGACTTGCACAATGGAATTTTTTTCCATCTCCCCTTTTGCACCCACTATATCTGTTCTGGGGGTTGTCCCACCTCTCTGGGGCAGATTTGGGAAGGCTGCAGAAAATACACAGGAGGAGATGGTGAAAAGTTTTGTTGTGCAAGCATACCTGAAGGAGCATCTCCACCCCTATTGTTCAGCCTGGACACTGAGATCCACTGCCGAGGGCCTTCTGGCAGTTCCCTCCCTGCGAGGAGTGAGGTTGCATGGAACCATGCAGAGGGCCTTCTTGGTAGTGGTGCCCGCCCATCAGATGTCAAGGAAATAAACTACTATCTGACTTTTAGAAAACATCTGAAGGCAGCCCTGTTTAGGGAAGTTTTTAACGTTTGAAGTTTTATCGTGTTTTTAATTTTATCATGTTTTTAATATTCTATTGAGAGCTGCCCCGAGTGGCAGGGGAAACACAGTCAGATGGGTGGGGTATTATTATTATTATTATTAACAATAACCATGCATTACTCCCATCATCCTTCACTACAGGCCAAGCTCAGAAAAACTCTGGGCACCCACAGGTTTCCCGCCATTGGTGTAATGGAGCTTCAGTTTAGCATTGTATGAATTGCCAGCAATGCATTTCTTGAATTTTTATCTGTTTCTTTACATGTATATCCCATTTTTCCACAAAAGAGTTCAAGACAGTGTGCATAATTCTCCTTTCTCCATTTTACCCTCATTGAAACACTGTGAAATTAGGTTAGGCTGAGAGATAGTGACAGCCCAAGGTCTCCAAGTGATCTTCATAGCTGAGTGGGGGTTTAAAGCCATGTCTTCCCGGTTCTAGCTTGACATTGCACTGGCTTCAGAGCCTAAGGAGCATCTTGTGGTTGAGCTGCCGAAACCTCTGTGTTGGTTTGGTAATGTTTGCAAGTGGAAAATTGCAGTTCTTGTGGTACACAGTTCATCAAGCCTGATATGAAAATCACCATAATCACTGCAAATTCTCAAAGCTTCCAAGGGAAAGTGAGGGGGGGATGGATTTCCATCATGCTTTTAGCTTCCAAAGAATAGTATCAGGAGTTTTGAGTAGCTACTGTTCTTTTTCTAGCAAACTGTGGTGGGGAAAGGCAATTACAGAAACAAGGGGCCTTAATGCCAGTATCCAGTAACAGCTACATGCTGTTCTTGGAGATGTTACAAATGAGCCGATAGTGCATTTCTTAAAAAAGAAAAGCCACAAGATTCTGCTTCATAGGAAGTGCAAAAGTAGAAAAGTCATTTATGGCCCATTTTGTGGAGTGGCAGCGGTTGAAGAAGCATACAAACTTTTTCCTGATGGACAAATCCTAATTTTTACAGCATGAAGGAATCTGCTACAGCCCAGTCACAAGCCCTGAACAATAGTGGTCGACACTTTTTTTCCCCTTTTTTTTTCTAAAGTTCTCTCCCACAACCACACTCCATCAACCGCCCCACAGCCTGACCTACTAGTGCTTGTTTCATTTTTCATATCCTATCATTCAGTTTAGCACCGTCTTTCATATCTGAAGGAGTGTCTCCACCCCCACTATGAGCAGTGGGGTTACAGAGAACCAGGCAGAGGGCCTTCTTGGTGGTGGCGCCCGCCCTGTGGAACACCCTCCCATCAGATGTCAAGGAAATAAACAACTATCTGACTTTTAGAAGACATCTGAAGGCAGCCCTGTTTAGGGAAGTTCTTAATGTTTGATGTTTTATTGTATTTTTAATATTCTGTTGCGAGCTACCCAGAGTGGCAGGGGAAACCCAGCCAGAAGGGTGGGGTATAAATAAATAAATAAATAAATAAATAAATAAATAACTTTTTCATTTAGGAAGCTTTAAGCTCTCCCATTTCACAATCTTAAGACATTTTACCTTTCAGCACCTAGGATCACTAAACGCTTCAGTCTCTTACTTCTCTCTTTTCTATGTAGGAAATTGAGGGCACCTCACACATGAAACATCATATGCCCACTTCACTGCAGGAAAACGCAGTGGGGAATTTTGATTAGCAATAGATGTGTCTCATATGAGAAACTGCTTGTTTGTGTGGCTAGTACATATTAAGGACCCTGACTCTCTGCAGCCAAAGAGGAATGGCAATCACAGTGTTTGGTTCCATTTTTCTCCATTGCAAATAAGTAGGGCTGCACCGGATACCATACTCACTAATTCTGGTTTTCAATTTCTTTTGGCACTATAGACATTTCTCCAGAATCCTGTTCAGTGACAGTGTTGCATTATCTACAGCAGCAGCACTTTTCACTGGCTGCTGCTTCCTCAATGAAGCACTTGGGAAATCCAGGTTGGGAATGTAATCACAATACCATGAAGCCAATAAGATTTGGCTTGGTGCAAACACCACTGAGGGCAACTGAGAAGGAGGGCAACGTCAACAACTTAAGGCTTCAGTGTAAGACCAATTTGCAGCAGGACTGGGGATGGTGTGTGCACCCACTTAATCTGTTCTTGGGGTTTTTTCCCAACTCTCTGGAGCAGATCCACCCAGCTCTGCTGGCCTCCAACTTCAGACTGATGCCAGCATAATTCTTCTGGTGTGGAGCACCCCATTCCAGTGAAATAGGAATGCCCCAAATGGGGAGGAGGAGGAGGAGGAGAGGGAATGAACCAGCCTGGTATCCACCATCATTTGAGGCTGCTGCCCCAGCTCCTGGCTGGCGCAACAACTTGCCAGTCACACACCTTGCAGCCAGGAGGATGCAGCAATGGCTTCACTGCTCCATCATACTCTGTTATTGCCCAGCAGAGGTTGGGATTGTCATGTTCACAAACATTTTTACCCAAAGAAAAAGGAAAATGCCAAAAAGGGCATCATATTTTTTGCAAAGCCTTATAAATGTTTACCGAGAGAGAGAGAAAACCCCAATACCCAGTGAATAGTTTTGGCTGATCTTTACTCATAAGCCGTTTTGCAAATGATGTTTTAATGAATATTATCGCACATGATCTCCTGTAATCTAGTAGACAGTAGGAAATGAGACACCTGAACATTTAGGCAAAGCAAGTAGGATGCTATTGGCGTGAGGAGAATAATGAGGCATTCAGGCACGGTGTTGTGAGTAGCCAGGGTGACTTGCAGGCTGCATTATTGAATATTCTCAAAAGACCCAAAAGGTTCAATTGAGCACAATAAGTGAAGTGCTTACACTTGAACCTGGGAACCCAAGATGAACCAAACAGCCTGCTTTATTAGATTTCTCCACTTTTATCTACACAGCATGAACCAGGAAACACTGCAGTGCATGACAATAAATATAAAATGTAGAAGGCAGGGTAGATTTTTAAAAGGGGAAAGAAAAAACAGAGCTAAACATTGCTCTCGGGAGAAAAGACGGGTAAGCCTTGAATACTTCATGTTGTTTAAAAGGTGAACAAATTCATCGTAGCAAAACAAGATAATTGAAAGACACCAGGCATGGCTGGGATTTAAACATTTATTTTCACCAATTTTTATGTACAAGGTATTCCTCTACCCTATAGCAATTAGTGATGTTCTGCAGCAGGTTGCACTTGAACGTTGTTAAGAATTAGTGCAATAATGATTTGCAGGCCTTTACAGCACACTTACCCTCCAGCTATTTCCCATCAGAACATAAATTCGAAGGATATGATTACTGAGACAAAGCAGCTGGTAACTCCAGGATACAGTGTTGACAACATGTATGGTATCTCTTAGGTCTCAACACTGTTAGCAGACAGTCTCATTAAAACCAGAACTGCCATGTTTCATTACTGATGCCAATGAAATGTATCTGCATAGCTCTGAGGAGAAAGTTCTCACCGGGGAGTGACGAGTGGCATTCAGTTAGTATTGTAAGACGTAAAAAGGGTGAATAGGAATGCTAAGAGAGTCGAGCAGTGAAGCTCTCTCTTTATGCTGTTCCTTTTTTCATGTAGGTTTCCAAAGCCAGTTGCCATCACATTCATGAGAGCTTTCTTTGTACATATCAGCAGAGAGGCTTGCTTGGTCCTACTGATAAGTTGATCAGGCCCACTGACTTTGTAGACCCAGGCCATGTTCAAAGACCCTGAGCTAGGGACTATGAGAATGGTCCCAGGGACTTCTATGGCTAATTTCAGGCACGATCACTGCTTCTCTCTAACACCACCACTGCAGGCAGCCAACGATGGTATTGCAATTATCACTAGCCTTGCTGATCGATTTTAGGTCTTAAATAGTTATGATGCTAGAGTGTTGTTGTTTTTCAATATATCATTTCCCTCCCAATATCATTAGTTTTTATTGTTGGTGGGTTTTCAAAAGTCTGGGGGGATGGCTGTTGATTTTCATATTTCATTTTAAGTTGCCTTTGCATGTGCTGACAAAGGCTCTTTGCCATTGTTTGCACATTCCTTATTTAAATCCTTGGACATGTAACTATAAGAAGAAATGTGCATTGTTGATTCCCAGACCATCGGATTCAAATTGTGCGGAGTTTGTGGATTTAGTGGGGTGGGGTTGGGTAATCAACTGATTAAAAAAAACAACTGGATTGAATTGCTAGAGTGACCATTTCTGCAAAAAGGAGTGTGTGGCTAGACTGTAAGGCATTAAGAGGACACTGGTTAACACTCTCCATTGTTTTAAGCCCCATCTAGACAAATCCCAGGCCATAACACTTGAGTGTTTTTATAAGGGGCAAAAAGACTAGCTTAAAAGCATGATATCAATTTGCTGACCCTTTAACAGCTCCCAATCTCCCCCAGCCTGCCTTTCCACAGTCTCATAAGTGCAGTGCCTCTGTAGCAGTTCCATACAGCCTATCCACAGGGATGGAAATAAGGGCTTATAGAGAGTGTTCTGGTCAAAACAAATTAGCAGAGAGGAAAGCTGCAAATCTTTAGTTTGTATTTGATCAGGCTGTCTGGGCTCTGGGCTCTTGATTGATTCAGACCATAAATCTGGTAGACCAAAGAAGCTGGTTTGTTTATTTTCTTGTTTGTTGTGCAAAGCACTCTGCATGCAGTATTGCTCCTGGAAGGCTCAGTTGGTTAGAGGGTGGTGCAGATTGATAACGCCATGGCTGCAGGTTCAATCCTGAGGGACAGCAGCATGTTCCTGAATTGTAGGGCGTTGGACTAGATGATCCTCAGGGTCCCTTCCAACTCTACAATTCTATGATTATATGTATGCCCACACACACACATCTGGAAATTGTCCTCTGCAGTTAGGCTGTGCACTGGATAAATAACTGCTGTACAAACTCAAAATGATATGGCAGCAGCATTGCCAAGGGATGGGCAACATGGCCAGTCCCTCTTTTATTTTCTTCTTTAACTTTCTTTATAGGGTGGCTGTGGATAGAAGAAGAAGAAGAAGAAGAAGAAGAAGAAGAAGAAGAAGAAGAAGAAGAAGAAGAAGAAAAAGAAGAAGAAGAATTTGGATTTGATATCCCACTTTATCACTACCTGAAGGAGTCTCAAAGCGGCTAACAGTCTCCTTTCCCTTCCTCCCCCACAACAAACACTCTGTGAGGTGAGTGAGGCTGAGAGACTTCAGAGAAGTGTGACTAGCCCAAGGTCACCAAGCAGCTGCATGTGGAGGAGCGGAGATGCCAACCCGGTTCCCCAGATTACGAGTCTACCGCTCTTAACCACTACACCACACTGGCATAGTGCTGGTGAGACACCAGCAACCCACTTCTTAATCTATATATCTAAATTAGCATATGTAAATGGGTCTGTCTTCCGTGTCCTTTAAGTACTAGCAGCACCCTGGAATAATGATGGCTGGATATCTGTCTTGAACAGGCATGTGACTTTAACTGGAAATAGTATTAACTTAGGAGTGATCTACTTAATTGCCAGCTGGAAATCCTGTATATGTGATGGCACATTGACCTCCACAGGCTTTCCCTCTCGCCATGCTTATAACATGGGATGTAAGATACTGTATATGTATACATACCGAACATGTGTACACTGGATTGGGGTGATGGGAAAATTTGATTTGGTTCCTATTTAAAGGTAAATTTACCTAAGCTGTATTTTCTGAAACAATAGTCAGTAGAGCATGAGACTCTTGACCTCAGCGTTGTGGGTCAAGCCTCATGTTGGGCAAAAGATTCCTGCATTGCGGGGGTTGGACTAGATGACCCTCGTGGTCCCCTCCAACTCTACAATTCTGTGATTCTACGGTTCTATGAGAATGAAAACAGGACTGCATTCCAAACTCATATTTCTCCATATTTTGCAATGCAGTTCTCCAGCTATGTACATACTAGGGTATGGTGTGCATATAAATGCATATGTTGATGAAATTAACGTGGAAAAATGCTTTGTTTTAGAAGAAATCACTTTGCAAATATGTGTATATTAGGCAAATATGCATGCAAGCACATACATTCTGAGGATTTTTTTAAGTTTACAAATTGATGTGGAAATGTGGAGAACTGAAAAAGGAGAAGTCATCATATTCACCCATCCCTCTACTGGATTCACATGATCTTTCTCACCATGCCCTGCCCCTCTGCTTCATATGTTGGGCTATATGTTCCATGGGGGATGGGATAAGCAGGCCTGCTGCTCAACCACACCCACAAGTCTTCCAGCAACAATGCTTGTAACAAATTGAAACAATGCATGATGCAATGCATATATTTAGACTTTCCTGACACTTTTTCTTTGCTTCAGGGTTGTGTGTGTGTGTGTGAATTTTTATCTTCTCCCATAAAAGCATATGAGGGAATGCAAATCTAGCACAAATGTTTCTATATAGAAACTGCAGAACCTGAACATCTGGGTGAAAGAGTCAGTGCTAAAAGTGTAGCTATTTTAGGGGTTGTGCGAGTGACATTTTCATGTGCATGGGAAATTAAGAAGAATGTTTGCATGCCAAATGATAGCTAATTTAGGGCTACAAGACTGTCAGTCCCCTAAACTTTTCTATACTTACTCAAAGTGGCAAGCGCCACCATTAAGGTCATAACAATTCCCCCATAAATATGTCAGGGTAGATGCTTTTTAATGTGGTCCATTGGAAGTGAAGGACTCCAAGAACAAATGCTGGTGGGATAAGTAATCGGGACCTCTCCTCTAGGCTATTGTAATCTGAATCTTATTCAACCCATTAGCCTGATCTAAAAAGGCTCTTCTAATGTTCTTCTGCCAGATATGCTGTTTGAACACCTAAAAGATATCTTGGAATGGTTTGTTCTGCCAGAAGCTACTCGGGGTTCTTGCCTTCCCCATCCTTGTTACACTACCCATCCCATCTTAAACCATTTCTGAAACTGAAGGAAGAGTTGGCCACTTACCAACTTGCACCGTTCATCAGACTTCCTATCCAACTGGTAGACCAGTCTTGGAAACTCAGCACTGCTTTGTCCTTTTCTTCCTTTTAATATTTCATAATGGTTGCTGTCTCCATGCCTTCCTTAAGAATAGAACATGCTCAGATTTATGCTCTGCCCACCTTCTAGCTTGAATTTCCATTGCTCACAGTTTCTTCTTTTTTTAATCTCTTTTTCAGTACTCTTTTCACCTGTGAAGAAGCCATGAATCATGACAGTTGATCACTACACGTTGATCTATACACACAGCCAACTTTGCCAGAGATAATATGGAAGGAAAGATTTATATCAAGTTGAAGAACTATTGTATCTAAAAGGAAGCTGACACGCTAAAACCTTCTCATTAAAAAACGGTTGAGACTGGGAGGGAAATGCTCTGCCTGACTCTGGATTAATGGGCCCACTATGCAATAGGAAGTTTAAGGTTGCATCCCCCCCTTTTTTTTTTAAGAGTCTCTGGGTTCCTTGGAGCAGAAAGTCTAGCTGAAAATAGAACTGCAGCAATCTATGATAGGCAAGAACCTACATTCATGCGACATCTATATCTAGCAGTGGGCACAGATGATGGAGTTTCTCCTAGCAGAACAGCAGTAAGGAATTAATGCAGACGTATTTAGGACAGACAGAGGTCCTAATTTGTCCCCGAGGCCATTTCCCCCAAACCATGGCTACCCAAACTGGACTAGTGTTGTGTAGTGGATAGAGTGTCAGACTAAGATCTGGAAGACCAGGGTATAAATCCCTACTTGGTCATGAAGCTTGCTGGGCAACCTTGGGCCAGGTTAGACCGAGTCCAAGGTCTAACTTCATATAAGGCAATTTCTGTGGCCTGCCCAGGCATACAAAGTTCAGTTATTGCAAAAGTTTTTCGTTGTTAATTTTATGCATTTTTAAAAATCGCCATGGTATTTAACAGTAATATCTTATGTCCTTTAGAGGAGAAATTGTGAATTGAAGAATTTTAAATACCCGCCATCATCCTTGGCTTCACTCCATTTTGTTTACAACACTCTTCCATTTTCTTATAGTTGTGAGGATGGGGGATGGGGAGAGGCCCCACAACTGGAGTAGCCTAGGGCCTCTCTTCATCTAAATCTGGCCCTGGCCCTGGGATTTTAGGGAGAAGGGCAGGCAATAAATAATCATACTGGATTAAGGAGCTAACTTGACATGATGGCAACAACACAGTGCATTAGAAACATACACACAGTTGCATACCATTCCAACATTTCTCTGATGAAAATTGGAGTGTCTTAAGGAAAAGTGGGACATTCCAGGGTCAAACCAGGAACTGGGATGGCTTCTATAAATCCAGAACTGTCCCTGGGAAATAGGGACACTTGGAGGGTAAGCAGTTGCAGAGCAGAAGAATGAAAGCAAAAAAACAGAATGCTTCGCCCCCTCCTCCCAGTTGTGTTTCTCCCAGTCTGGCACTGGTCCCAGAAAAAAGCCCAGCTGATGGTTAGTGTTAAGAAAAAAGATCCGTGTGGCACATCCTGTGCTCTGAGGCACAGGTCATGTCACTGCCACATGTAGTTAGTACCTCAAATCAGCTCCAAATAGCAGCTTCCACTGAGACCTTTGGGCCTACACTGACAGGCAGCGAATCTCCGGGGTTTCACTCAGCAGTCTTTCCCAGCCTTACCTAGAAGTGGTAGGAACTGAACCTGGAACCTTCTCCATGCAAATAATGTACTCTACCACTGAGCTGTTATTTGTGGTTTTAAAATAGAGGTTGGATGGCCATCTGTCAGGGATTCGTCATCTGTGATTCTTGCATTGCAAGGAGGTGGACTACAGGACCCTTTGGGTTCTTTCCAACCCTACAATCCTGTGACTTTATGCCCTTTCCCCAAATGTTCGTGAAGCAAAGGCTTTTGCAAAATTGACTTTGGATAAAATCTTACAAAGTGTGATTAGAAAAACTACCATTTAATAATCAGCAATGCATAGGCTCTACCTTTCTGGGAAAAGATGTTATTGTACAAACTAGTCGTATGAATTGTTCCAGCAGTCTTCCCATGATGGGGAAGGAGGAGAGGAAAAAGAGACATTCCTCAGTAGCAGCAAAGGCTTTGATCTTCAAAGGGCATTTTCCAACTGGGCTAATAAAACCATACTTCTCTAACTTGGTAGATACACTACAAAGAGCAGTTCTTGAGGAGTTTAAAGTTAATAGAATCCCACTCACCACCACCACCCACTACTTGTCTTCAGAAGCAGCTTAATCCCTGCATGTCTGTCACGTTGCTGTAAATTTTCACATTCCACAGATGATAAAGTGAGCAGAAAGAGAATACTTTGTTTCTCATGATTTCATGGCTGAACGGATACTTGATTCACGATCACTGGGTTTAACACACAGTCTGCTAGTTTGGAGATCTGCAATGAAAGGCTTCTGGGCCAAATTGAGACACACACACACACACTTGATCTCTCAGTTGCAACCCAAGAGAAATACAATTGTACCTTGGATCTCAAATGGCTTAGCAGCTGAACAAATCGCCGCAAACCCATAAGTAGGTGTTCCAGTTTGCAAACATTTTTTGGAAGCTGAACTTCTGATGCGACTTCCATGACTTCCGATTGAGCGCAGAAAGCTTCAGTAGGAAATCAGAAGTCAAGCCTTGGTTTTCAAATGGTTCTGGGAGTTGAACAGACTCCCAGAGTGGATTACGTTCGAGAACAAGGTACCACTGTATGAAGTGTCAAAGAGAATTGCATCAGTGGCAGGAAAGTTGGGTAGGTGATCGCTTGAACCCTGCCACCATCAACAAAATCTTAATTGTTGACTAGGGAACCAGGACAAACTTCATTTGAGAACCAGCTGTTAAGTATTCTGCAACGTTCTTCAAACATCGCATTTTTCCTACATAGGCTGCATACTCACCATAAGCACATTCCCCCATCCCCCAAAAAAGAATCTTAGAAACTATAGTTTGTTAAGGGTGTTGAGAACTGCAACTTTGTGAGGAGTAAATTACAGTTCCCGGGTTTCTTTGCGGGAAGTGGTTCAAATGTGCGTTGTGTATACGTAGAGTACAGAGGTGACCAGCCATGTGTACAGATGCATGTGGTGCATGAAAATTGCCTGGGTATCTATTTTACCCTGATTTATGCGTGCTTGGGAGGCATTGTTGCACTTTTGCAAACTTCAGTGGCTGTGTTTGGTGGCAAACAGGGCCTCTGCTGTTAGCTCAGGTGCTTTGCTTTCAAGCCTTTATGTTCTTTCAGGAAATTAGAAGTTTCATGTCGTTTGACTTCCTCCTACAGTGTCGCGAATAATATTCATCAAGCACCACTATTTTACCGTCTGCTCTCCGTCACTGACAATAACTCACAGTGAATGGATTTGGTTTACAATGGCCATTAAAGGATTGTTATGAATTTTGATTAGGGTAAGGGCTACTTTAAGCGATAAAGACTTTCCCGCAGGCATTATGTGAATGATGTTCGCTGTTCCCTTCCTGATGTAGCAAGCCTACAGCTGTTTTGTACTGATATCACTAATCTGACTCTTCGTTTTAGCAGTGGCAGGAGGGGGGAGGCGGGCAGAACAAATATCTGAGAAGCAAAGCAACTTGGTTCAGCTGGCATATTTCTTTTCAAAACACACCAAACACAAATGTCACCCTTGCCCATTTCATGAAGTGGGGCATGAAGGGTCATTTTTCCTAAGGAAAGGAACCATATATCCTTTAAAAATATGCTTCCGTTTCTTATAACAAAGAATACTGTTGAAACTTTAATGATGCTGTTAGGTAATTATGGATCCTGGGCCCAGGCACCAATCCTAACCCCACTTTCCTGGGAGTAAGTTTCATTAAATTCAATTGGACATAATTCTATGTAGACATGGTTAGGATTGCAGCCTTTAAGATATTACCAGGGGACACTTTAGATCAGAGATGGGCAGAAGAGAGATCATGATCTACTGTTAAGTGGTTTGCAGTTAGGGATTAGAGAATCCCTATTAGAGTTTCTCATTTTCCAATCTACAGCCAGTCGGAAGCGCGGCTTGGTTTTTGAACGGTTCCGGGAGTTGAATAGACTCCCGGAACGCATTCTTTTTGAGAACCAAGGTACGACTGTACAGTTCTTCATATTTCCACATCAGTTTGTGATTTTCAAAAAAAAAAATCCTCAAGAAGATTCATCAGCAAGTTCCTCTTAACAGAGTGAAAATTTCTTCTAAAATACACATATTTGTATGCAGTTCTCCCTTTTAAACATGGGAGACTCGCCTCTTTTCCCTGGCTTTTGTCGCTTGAGGTACATTGTTGGGACCCATCTTATTTTTATGTTTTTAACTGTTTTTAACATTGCGTTTAAATGTTGCAGCCCACCCTGGGACCTTAGGGTGAAGGGTGGGTAATAAATTAATTGTAATTATAATTGTTTTCAAAGCTGTTTTCCCTAATAGAATGCATTTTTGCATGTACTTTTTGATAACCCATACCTTTTCGTACACATGATTTGGTGAGAGAACTGCGTTGCAAAATTCAGGGAGTTGACTTTGGCTCCATCTGCCGGCATGGGTATCCGGCTCTGAGCCTGCCTTGCAGAATTGCCAATTGTGGGCAGGGTTGGGGGGTAGGGACCACCCAGGGGGCAGGCCTGACAGAGCAGATAGGCTTCCCTCAGGTCTGCTCCCAGGGCATTTTGAAGGATGGCTTTCAGAAAGTGAGAATTAGGTATGTTCACCTTTCGATGTGAGCTGAATCCGATTTCTCCACATCCCTGTTTTCAGCACGTCACAGGGATTTCTGACTACCCTTTGCTATACAAGAGCAACAACAAAATGTCTTTTCCGTCCCATCCTGCCCCCACCTCAAAATTAGACTGTAGGAATTAAGAAAAGTCTCCAGGTATCAGGAATGGATTTTGATCTGGAAGGACTGCGAGCTCAGCTCAGTTTTGCTGTTCAAAACTCAGCCACTGCTCTCTGCTGGTATTCTGTGCTCTGTGCTCAGCTGCTGCTCACAGGCAGCATATTCCTTAATTATAAATTTATGTCTTATATACCTGGCTCCAGGTGGTGGATTTTGGGCTGGTCCTGTCTGCAGCCTACATGCTGAAAACTGTTCCCTCCACCCAGCCTTCCCAAAAGTTTGAGAAACAGGTTGGTGGGGCTGGAGATGTACAGGGGAAGACAGCGTCATGGCTGGCTTTTGATGAAGCAGACAGTGTCTCTGGGCTAACATATGGCAATCTTAGAAAATGCCCAGTGCTGACTATCTTCTGTTTAACAGATGAATGGATGGATGGATGTAACTCATTTCCTCTCCAGTAACACAGTAGAAGAATAGAAGAATAATGCCTTCTGACCCTGCATGAAAAGTAACAATTTCAACTCAAGCAGTGATTGTGCAAATGCTTCAATGATGGCTGAAGCTATGATAACCCCTTATTTTATTTTATTTTAAAAAGCAGAAGTAAAATTGATTCTATCCCATGTTAAATTTATAGTGATATAAGCAAAGTCCACATCTTGTCACACTGAACACTTGACGGAAGCGCGACTGCTAAATGCAGTAAATCTGTTTCCTTAGCTTTTGAGAATTGCACATGGAATTAAAGGTTCAGAGGAACTTGCCAGATAAGAACCTGCCTGAAGGTTTACTAGCAAAACTGAGAAGGTGCACTGGATTCTGTACACTGTGTGACCCTGCCACTTAAAATATTAGCTCTCAACATTCCTTAAAACCATCTTGCTCCCTTTTAAAATGAATTATTGTCCAAGGAAACTGCAGTATGAAAAAAGCAGCTTCAGCAGGCAAAGGGTATCCTGATTTTCACCCCGCCCCGCCCCACTGAAAATAAGATTTGACGTTTCAAGATGGAGCAAAACATAAGGGAGAAAGTGGATGCAAGACCACGCTTGATCTCTTTCTGCCTTGCGAAATGTAAGGGAGAAAGAGGTCAAACACAGTCTTCAGGTTGCTTTGGGCAAGCTTACATGCTGTCATGTTCCACATGTTTCCACTCTGTTGCGCAAACGAATAAGGATGCATGCTGTATATTTAAAGAACACAAGCTTAGAAAGAAATGAGAGGTTGAGCAGAGGGGAAAAGGTGGCACAGAAGCCGTAACTCGCAAAGAGTTTATGTCAGGGACTTTACTCTGGGGATGTCCAACGAAAACAGAAATGGGAGCAGAAATTGCTGGTGTTCACTTATTCATCCAGGACAGAAATTAATCCAGAATATATCATCAATATTTACTTTCGGTCCACAAACTCTACATACGCACGCATACAATTTTCTTTGCTTTGAAATGAATGGGGTGGAATCATTGCTGGGCCGGGAGATTTTGGTGCCTGAGGCGAAACATATTGTGCCACCTCTTGGTGCTGCAGCCACTGCCATGCAGGAGCGCCAGCACTACAGTGGTTGGCCCAGAGTGTCACCAGTGGCAGGATGCCTGCACCACAATGAAGTGGGTTATGGGAAGAGGGGATGGGATGACTGCTCTCTGCAAAGTCTCCAAGCAGCTGCTGCTGCTGCTGCACAGCCTCAAAGAGCAAAGTCTCTTCCTTCTTTGCCTTTTCATTCAACACCTTTGCTCACTCTTCCACCAGCATCACCCTTCTACCAATGTGGTGGTTAATGCATTCCTTGGAGGCCAAATCTGCTGCCCCTGTGGATCCTGCCCCCTGAGGCGGCCACTTCACCTTGCCCCATGGGTGGGCTGACCCTGGGTGGAATAACGTCATGTTGATGTAACTTACACAATGTATGCAATTAGCTATGTAAGTTGCATGGTTCCATCATGGCAGATGGCAGGATAAGTAAGGCAGGTTTTGGTGGAAGGCAAAGGGCTGTGGAAAGGAAACAGTGCTGCATGCAACAAATACAGAGTGGAAGGGGAAAGGGTTTCTTCTTACATCCTGCTTCACTCCCATCTCGTTAGCCTTCCACCTTTATTTTCTATGAAAGCTTCCACTCCACTTCAGATCAATCATTTATCCAGTCGCATTGTGTCATTTTGTCCTCGGCACGATTTTAAACTGTATCCTTCAGGGGAGCACTTCGATTGCTTAGCCATAATTAGGTTATATTGGAGACCTGAAATCATGCTGAGAAGACCTCAGCCAGCTATTAAAACTTCCCTCCAGCATGCAAAGAATTCCCCTCTGCACAGTTGCTTTGTGACTCTTGAGTTGCAAAGTCCCTAATTTTTGTTTGTTTTCTTTAAAGGGAAAGCATATCATTATCAAAAAACTCAGTGCCTCCTGAAAGCTCAAAAAGAAAACTAATTTCTGATCTGTTTCGTTTCAGTTGTGTTTTTGGCAAATTATGATTTGTTATTACTTCACTATCTGAAAATAAGAGTAAACCAAAAAAAATTTCCCCGAATGTACATACTGGAATGTTTTATTTGTTCATTTTCACAAGGCCTGTGTAAATCACATACTGGGTGATGCCACAATCACATAAGAATGGGACCATGCATTTAGCTCCATCTACTGACAATGCTTCCAGCAACAACTGAATATTGTGTGCAGTTGTCTGCAAAATTACTCCAGCACATAAGGTCCTGCTTGCTCCATGTTTAGGCCCTCAATGTGATGGGATCAGCAGGCTTCCCAGTCAAATTCAGCCCTTATGTATGAGCTGGAGGTCACACTTTAGAGTTGTTTTAACTGGATAACTGTGTTCAACACATGGTGCTAAAAGCAGATGCAATGTCAGAGCAGGGCTAAAAGTGCAGTCTTGCTCCTGTGGGAACACACCATTGCTCTACACGTGAGTAATATGCATAAGGCTACTATGTCTAGGGGACGCGGGTGGCACTTTGGGTTAAACCACAGAGCCTAGGACTTGCCGATCAGAAGGTTGGCGGTTCGAATCCCCACGACGGGGTGAGCTCCCATTCCTCGGTCCCTGCTCCTGCCAACCTAGCAGTTCGAAAGCACATCAAAGTGCAAGTAGATAAATAGGTACCGCTCTGACGGGAAAGTAAATGGCGTTTCCGTGCGCTGCTCTGGTTTGCCAGAAGTGGCTTAGTTATGCTGGCCACATGACCCAGAAGCTGTACGCCGGCTCCCTTGGCCAATAAAGTGAGATGAGCGCCGCACCCCCAGAGTCGGCCATGACTGGACCTAATGGTCAGGGGTCCCTTTACCTTTACCTTACTATGTCTAGACCCAGCTTTTTCATGTTTATTCAAAAGCAGGGCCTAATCTGTTCATTTGGGATTTTGCACAGGTTAAACATACCCATGACTGCAGCCTAACAAGTGTGATCATGTGCTTGTTTACTTAAGAATTAAGTCCCAGTGACGGAGCTTGGTCCAAAAATAAGTGTGCCCAGAATTGCAGAAGCAATATTGTAGCAGGTATAGTTTAGGCTTTTGAAGGCAGCAGTCTCAATAGCTCTTCTGCTTACCCACATAACTAACACATGAGACTTCCTGGCTGGCTCTTTGATTGCTATGCAGGAAACTCATAAGCTTGCAGTCAACTTCATGATAGGGGCACTATAACCAATTGTGCTGGTGACAAAGCCCAGCTGTACTCCACATGAGTGGGAAAAATTATGATTGCTTGATGGATGCTTATGGACATAATATGCTGCTTCCTGTCTGCACCTGTGCCTGTTGCTAGCTCTGTAGCCACTGCAATCACAGGAGGGAAATCGTATGGGAAAGATTTAAGCATAGCATGTTCCAGTGAAGCCCGCACATTTCCTAACAAATGCAAAGATTGAGATTGGAAAAGGGTCTTACTCCAGACAGGATGTATTTAGGTGGCTGGAATATGAGATAGATGATAGATAGATAGATAGATAGATAGATAGATAGATAGATGATATAGATATACAACTGATGGTCCCTATCATATCAGCTATGGTGTAGTCAGATATACACTACTAGACATAAGGAATAATACCATCCTTGACACAAGGATAGAAATTGGTGGCATGGGTTGATTGATCCTGTTACACACCACTCTGCTGAGTGATAGCAAGATTCTAGGAAGTTCCAGGTGCAAGCCCAGGGTTGTGTTTCCGCTGAGGAATCAAGGGTGCAGTGTCTTTATGAACTATGGTTTATTTGCACATATTTACACCTGAGCCTTGATGGAGGGAGTGCAGAATATTGCACCCCAAGAGTGTCTCT
This sequence comes from Podarcis pityusensis, assembly GCF_964106645.2. NCBI lineage: Eukaryota > Metazoa > Chordata > Lepidosauria > Squamata > Lacertidae > Podarcis > Podarcis pityusensis. Next base: position 60,561,064 of record NC_138032.1, read on the forward strand.
TGTTGCTTCTCCCATAGCTCCAGCAAGCCTGGATCCAGAATGGAAGGCAGACATGCTGCCCAGACTCTGTGTGCAGCTTCTCCCTGCCATCCCGCACAGAGTTCTTCCCACTTCGTGCTTCTGCTTCCCAGAACCCCTTGCCAACCACAACTTCCCCCTTCCGTTTACATCATCGCCCACTGTCACCCGGGCAACCTCTGTTTCAAAAACCACCTGCAAAAGGACACTTTTTACCTGTGGTGACATCATGCCCCCTGTAACTCTGGCAACCTCCCCCTCCCAATGCTCTATCCACCACTCAGAGCTTCTGGACAGATGGCATTTGCATTGTCAATCACTCTTTATGGCCCAGTGCTTTGCTCTTTGTTTCTTAATGGCGCCTCTATCTCCTGAACAGGAAAACCAGTATATAGCCTGTGCTTCTACACTGCAACTGGCATCTTCCCTTAATACTAGCTAAATTATAACATTTACTAAATTTAAGAATTTGGGGGACCTGCTCCCTCAAAATAATACTTATGGCATGGTGGCATCGTAGGTGACATGATACTTACAGTATCATGTCTGAGAACTGTAGCTCTGTGAGGGTCAGCTGTGGTTCTCAGAATTCTTTGGAAGAGGGAGCCTTGTGCTTCCTTTGCATGCCTTGGATGCAAACAGACTATAATCAGTAATAAGGCAGCCTCTGCTCTTGGGCTCCTCCTTGCTGAGGACAGCCATAAAGGGACAGCCCTCTGGCTTGGAGTGCTCTTGCTCTCCAGGAGCTCTTGCTGGGCACATTGCCTGCAAGGAGATGAGCTGGACTGGTGCAGTGGTGGGCTTCAGCAGTGCACTGTGCAATACCAAAATTTGGCACCCCCCTCTTCTCTCACTCCATTCTAAATCATAGCTGTGGTGTCCCCAGCAGCACCCCTGAGACTCCAAGCCCAGTTTGACTGAACCAGTCATGCTCCTCTAAATCTGCCTCTGGTTGGTGGAGTCCAAGCCCCTTGGGGATGAGAAGGGGCAACCCTGCAGTGGAGCGAGGCTCATAGAGCAAGGTTCAGATGCCTCAGGATTGGTGCTGCATCATCACTCTTCGGGTTCAGGCTCAGTGGTGGGGACTTGGTGGGGTTCCCACGATCTCCTCATGAGCAACAATGCTACCTCAAACTTTGCATCTGGGTTGTTACTGAACATAAAAGCCAAAACCATTAATTTATTGTCCTGTCCATTAATAAGTTTTGAAGTAGACAGTGATCAAAGCAATTGTTGAAAACCCATCCCACCTCCAAAAAACCCCAAAACCCCAGTCTAAAAGCTCCCATTGACCTCTGTGGGAACCCATCTCAATTCAAAGATATTAAAAATTAATCTAATCAAACATTTCCTATCAAGTACTTATGATAAGATAATTACCCTTTGATTTTCCAGGCAATATAATGCTGGCATTTTTCTGAAAGTTTGTATTTAATAATCCGAATCTTTCTAAATTAGTAATTAGGAAGGGGGGGGGGAGTCATTTCTGGCAATTCTTTTCTCTCAACTGAGTTGCTTCCCAAATTGCCTTGTACTGCAAGAAGAACAAATATTAAAACACTTTCGGTTCTTGCAAGTGGGAACGGGTGCCATGATTTTTAAATCCAATCTAGGCCTGCTCATTGAGCGCTTAACAAATTGAAAATGTTGTTTGTTCTTTTATTAAAAATCTTACAGATATATATTTGATAATCAATTCCCAAAGAAAGAGTGCTGTAGATGTTTCCATTCGTGCCTGAACACTGCCCTCTGCTGTTAAAGAACAGAAAACTACCATAGGAAATATAAGTAGATGTTTTATTTATTCATGCATTTAGAACAGAGGCCTCAAAACAGACTCTGAGCTTCCAGTGTATTGTTTTGTTTTGTTTTTGTACAAAAGTAAGTCTCTAGGCTTCCTGAAAAAGAAAGCTATAGGACAAAATGTGCAGATACTTTCTGTTTTGTTTGAAATAAGAGTGGTATAGCTACCTTGTGTACTTTTCCCAGTACTGAGGAATGCTCACTGTTGTTATTAGATAGCCATAGCATCAGTGTGTGTGTGTGATCTCCATAATCAGGACCAACAGAACATCCCTTGGCAAACATAAGGTTGTTATGCGACAGCTGTCCCTCTAATTTTAATATATGCTACACTGCCTGTGATAGGAATTTTGTGTTACACCACACCTTACAGCAGCCATTTTGTGTTCTCCCATGCCCTCTCCACAGCAGCCATTTTATGACTGGCAGCCCCAGAATTCTCTCAAAATTCAAAATGTAGCCACATAGTCCAAAAAGCTTGCTACCCTAACCAATTGGGAGCAGCCTGCCCTTTCTCCTGGGCCTCTTTGCTATTGCCCTCCATTAGAGATCACAGCTGTGTATGCCACACAGCTTGTCCTGTGTCCTCTAAACTTGTGGGACATCCTGAGCCAGGTACAGTGGAAGATGCTATCCCATTCACGGTGTCAAAGCAAAATCCTCTGAATGCCATTATCGTCTGAAGCGAGGTAGATGGTGAGGGGAGAAAGCGCCTTTTGGGAATGGCACCACGATGGTGGGATTATATCCCCAGCAAGACTCAAGTGGTGCCTACTCTGATGAAGGCTGGGCCAAATCAGGGGTCAGCAAACCTTTTCAGCAGGGGGCTGGTCCTCTGTCCCTCAGACCTTGTGGGGGGCTGGATTATATTGTGGGGGTGATGCAAGAGCACCGCAAGCTCCTGTGGCTGCATACCTGTGTCTTGTGAGCAACAGGGGCTGGTGGCAGCGGGACGATGAGCGGCGCACGAAAGGGATCCAGAGAGGGGCTCCTTAAAATGGTGGCCGCTTGAGCACTGTTGCTGCTGCTAGCACCAACAAAGCCCAGCCCCCTTCCTCCTCTAGGCAGGGCAGGGAGAAGCCAGGAGGAGGGAGGGAGGAGGAAGTGCTGCCGTGAGGGAGAGGAAAAGAACATGCGTGCTGGCGATCCACGCGATTCCCAGACTGTCCGTGGGCAGGATCCAGAAGGCAATTGGGCCTGATCCGGCCCGCGGGCCTTAGTTTGCTTACCCATGGGCCAAATCATATAATAATAACATGGGGGAAAACATATGTCCCTTGAGTCATGAAAGGAATATCTTTTGCCTCCTTATGCTCCCACCATCAACCCCAGCCAGCATGGGCAATGGTGAGGAATGATTGGTGTTGCGGTTCAGAAGCAACTGTATGGCACATCTCCTATGTTAACTAGATTTTGGAGTTTTATTCCTGAAGTGTGCTGGCACCTTATTTAAATCCAAACTGGTTCTGCAGTTGAGAACCTGAAATGCTTTCTAGGCCAGGTGGCTAAGTTGAGTGCAAAATGAGTTTTAAAATGTGTTCCAGCCTTAGAGAGATCTCAGGTGCTCATTAATAGTCGGAAAGTGTGCGTTGAACTCAACAAGTACCTGTTGTGTTTTAATGACACCTGCGTTTTGTCCTATGGAGGAAAATGTATTGGAGGCAGATGGTGAGTGTGTGTGTCTGCCTTTGCTTTGCGGCAAAAGCAGCAATGTGAAGAGAGGGAAAATATCAAGGTGAATCTCGTTGCATGAAAAATACAGTGATGCAAGGTGCTCTTCCAGAAGCTCCTTGAGGCAACAGCTAGTATTTTCATTTGTTGTGCTATCAGATGCCACATGCATTAACGGCACTTGTCTTGCCATGCATGTTCAACACACGTGTCTCTAGCACATACAGTGGCACCTCTGGTTAAGAACTTAATTCGTTCTGAAGGTCCGTTCTTAACCTGAATCTGTTCTTAACCTGAGGTACCACTTTAGCCACTGCCACACGATTTCTGTTCTCATCCTGAAGCAAAGTTCTTAACCCGAGGCACTATCTCTGGGTTAGCGGAGTCTGTAACCTGAAGCGTCTGTAACCTGAAGCATCTGTAACCCGAGGTACCACTGTATCTGCATCTAACTATGAAGTTTGGAGGCATCTGGGGCTAGGCTGACCCCTAAACACACTGACCAGAAAGTAAGCCCCACTGAGGCTGGCTTATTAATTTCAAAATGTATTGACCACTCTATAGTCATCAGAGAAAACCCAGTTGGTGTACAGAAATAGAATATAGAGCATTTTACGATCACAAAACAGTTTTAAAGCATAAAAAGCCACAAGAATTTAAAACTGCAGAAATAAATATTGTTGGACTCCAACTCTCAGCTAGCCTGGCCAATGATCAGAGATGATGGGAGTTGTAGCCCAATACACATGGAGAGCCACAGGTTCACCATCCCTGGTTTAAACTGCTGGAAGGTGTGCCACAAGGTTCTTAGACGTGTAAATAGTTCCAATAGGTGCATTAGTCCAAGAAGTACAGTGGTATCTTGGTTCTCGAACTTAGTCCGTTCCAGGAGTCCATTCAGCTCCCAAAGCCATTCGAAGGCACGGCTTCTGATAGGCTGCAGGAGCTTCCTGCACTCAAGCAGAAGCTGTGCTGGATGTTTGCCTTCCAAAAAACATTTGCAAACTGGAACACTTACTTCCGGGTTTTGTTCAACAACTAAGCCGTTTGGGAACCAAGGTACCACTGTACAGATCAGGTCATTTCACACTGGTATTTGCAAAGAGAGGGATTCCTCAGGCATCCCTAATTTCAGAAAATATTACAATTCCCTACCTGGGGTGGATGGGGGAGAAAAACACACTTGGTGTATCTTTTTCATGGCCAAGTAGACAAATTATCTCCTCCTGCTAACACACAAACACCCTCACCAAAAACATAAATGCATAGAGCCATTCTGCTCTATACATATGCCCCATTCTGCTGCTTAAACAGCATCGTGTCATCAACCCTTAATAAACTGTCTGGAAAACGTTTTTTAGAAAATGATATTGAACATGAAACAGTTAGATCAACTCATCACTGAGGGGCAGGAAAGTGATATCAATAGCCAATGCCTCAGACTATGCCTACCTGCCAGGGAAAATAAAATGTGAATATCTGAGTGGGCCCTTGCCTGGATTTTCCCTCAAACAGCAGTTGGCTTTTAAGACTTGACAGGGGGAAAGTAAAAGGCTATGAAAAAAGAAAAAGAAAAACTTTTACTTTCCTAAAATAGCAAGCAAACAAACATTTCAGAGACACCCTTCTTCTTTTAGAGACAGCCAGATGTGGTTTGTTGCTGTTGCACAACAGAGCAGAACACTTTGTAATTTTCGCCTTTTATACCAGCAGGCCCCCTAATGCATTTCTTTCATGAGGCAGTGTTCGGGCATTGATTGCAGCTATCATTTGTGTTCAGAATTGCCTTCTTTCAAGTGAGAACACTTCTGGCAATTCTGAATGTGCCGTGTTCTTGACTAGCGTTAACCGTGGTACTTAGGCAGGCCAACAAATCAAACCGCAGTGGCAGTCTGTTTTAGGTCTGTAGGTGCAAGTAGTGCCCAATGCTTATTTCATTTCATTGACTTATTGCAATAGGCAGAGTAAGGCATAGACTGAAACGAAACACTGAATGGCATCCGCAGAAACATTTTTAACATTACATTTATGAAATCTTTGGAGAAAACAAATGCAATGAAACAAACGCAGTCAGCAAGCACCTTTAATGAAGTTGTATGGTGGCGTTGTGGGTTAAACCACAGAGCCTAGGACTTGCCGATCAGAAAGTCGGCGGTTCGAATGCCCACAATGGGGTGAGCTCCCGTTGCTCAGTCCCTGCTCCTGCTAACATAGCAGTACGAAAGCACGTCAAAGTGCAAGTAGATAAATAGGTATCGCTCCGGCGGGAAGGTAAACGGCGTTTCTGTGCGCTGCTCTGGTTCTCCAGAAGCAGCTTACTCATGCTGGCCACATGACCTGGAAGCTGTACACTGGCTCCCTCGGCCAATAAAGCGAGATGAGCGCCGCAACCCCAGAGTCGTCCACGACTAGACCTAATGGTCAGGGGTCCCTTTACCTTTTTTTAAACCAAACTTACCAAGGGATGTTAAAGAACTACTAAGTCATAAAGTCTCTCCTGTAGTGCCTGGGAATGGGTGCTAAAGATGAGACATCCTTCCAGTTTACATGATTGTAATGAACTCCTAAGAAGTTTCTTACAACTTCCTCCAACAAAAGTAATAATAATAATAATAAATTTTATTTATACCCCGCCCTCCCCAGCTGAAGCTGGGCTCAGGGCGGCTAACAACAATCAAAATAATCCAGCATTCTAAAAACCTTTCATTATAAAAATTAATTAAAATCAAATTGATGGCAACCATTAAGCAAAATTCTGTGCAGATTGCCAGAGGAGGGGGTCAGGCTGCGCCCTGGCCAAAGGCCTGGTGAAACAGCTCTGTCTTACAGGCCCTGCGGAAAGATGTCAGGTCCCGCAGGGCCCTAATCTCTTGTGACAGAGCGTTCCACCAGATTGGAGCCGCGGCCGAAAAAGCCCTGGCTCTAGTTGAGGCCAGCCTAACCTCTCTGTGGCCTGGGATCTTCAGGATGTTTTTATTTGCAGACCGTAAGTTCTTCTGTGGGATATACCAGGAGAGGCGGTCCCGTAGGTACGAGGGTCCTAGGCCATATAGGGCTTTAAAGGTTAAAACCAGCACCTTAAACCTGATCCTGTACTCCACCGGGAGCCAGTGCAGCTGGTATAGTACCGGATGAATGTGATCTTGCAGCGAAGACCCCATAAGGAGTCTCGCAGTGGCATTCTGCACCCGCTGGAGTTTCTGGGTCAGTCTCAAGGGCAGCCCCACGTAGAGCGAGTTACAATAATCCAGTCTGGAGGTGACCGTCGCATGGATCACAGTGGCTAGGTCAGGGCGAGAGAGATAAGGAGCCAACTGCTTAGCTTGGCGGAGGTGAAAAAATGCCGCCTTTGTTATAGCTGTAATCTACGCCTCCATAGAGAGGGAGGTATCGAAGATTACACCCAAACTCTTAACTGACGGTGCTGGCACTAATTGCACCCCTGCAAGAGATGGGAGTTGCCCCCTCAATCCCATATCGCCCCGTCCCAGCCAGAGGACCTCTGTCTTCGAAGGATTTAACTTCAACCAGCTCCCACGTAACCATCCAGCCACAGCTTCCAGACATCTGCTCAGTGTGTCTGGGGCCGAGTCAGGATGGCCATCCATCAACAGATAGAGTTGGGTGTCATCTGCATACTGATGGCAACCCAGCCCAAAACTCCGGACAAGCTGGGCGAGGGGGCGCATAAAGATGTTAAAAAGCATCGGGGAGAGAATTGCACCCTGAGGCACTCCACACACCAAGGAGTGGCGTGATGACAATTCCCCCCCAAGCGCCACCCTCTGTCCCCGACCAGAGAGAAACGAGCGCAGCCATTGAAGGACTGTGCCCTGGATCCCCACGTCGGCAAGGCGGTGGCCCAGGAGTTCGTGATCGACCATGTCGAAGGCTGCTGACAGGTCTAGAAGAATCAGCAGCCCCGACCCGCCTCGATCCAGCTGCCTACGGAGATCATATGTTAGGGCGACCAGAGTCATCTCGGTCCCATGACCAGCGTGGAAGCCGGACTGGAAAGGATCCAGAGCCGATGTTTCATCCAGAAACCTACCAAGTAGCAGCAGAGTGCTGCGTGTTTCAGTGGCACTCTGCATTTTTCCTCTTCAGGAAAGCTGGGAGAAACCCTTGTCTGAAATCCTGGAGAGCTCCTGCCAATCAGTGCAGGCAATACCGAGCTAGACAATACTGGGGTATTAAATAACTGTGATGTTAAAAGACAAGGAGATGCATTCTGCATGAATAAATAATTGGAACTCAGTAACACAATACATTAAAAGGGACGCGGGTGGCGCTGTGGTCTAAACCACAGAGCCTAGGGCTTGCCGATCAGAAGGTCGGCGGTTCGAATCCCCGTGACGGGGTGAGCTCCCGTTGCTTCATCCCTGCTCCTGCCAACCTAGCAGTTCGAAAGCGTGTCAAAGTGCAAGTAGATAAATAGGAACCACTCCAGCGGGAAGGTAAACGGCGTTTCCGTGCGCTGCTCTGGTTCGCCAGAAGCGACTTAGTTATGCTGGCTGTTAAGTTGTGGGTGAACATATCAGTCGACACAGCAATTCTTCAAACAGCTCTTGTTTATTCACAGGCCAGAACAGAACTGAACTGGGGGAGGAAATTGATATGATGAAACGGAATAAACTCTGCTTCATGAAACCATTCTATTCTGTCTTAGCATCCATTAGAGAAAGTTCCATGAAAAGAGTGAATGGCACATATTCAAAACTCAGGGAATAAGTCCTGCTGGTGGCACTACAGAGCCATAGGGACTTATTGACACCTATGGTGGATCTGTTCATTAGCCAGTATTTGGGTACCTTGAATGAAAAATGGAGGATGTTGACCCATTACACAATTCTATTGGACTTCGGTAAAACACAAAATACAATATGATGCAATATTTTGTATTTCTAGAGAGGAATTACCTCTCTTTTATAATTAACTAGGAAATTATAGATAGGAATAGCAGGATTCCTTAAAGTTTCCCTATGTCCATACAATATTTTTCTCCCTGACCTTTTCAATTAGCATACTTTTTTTTTTGTTCCTAATTAAGTTATGCTTTCCCGAGACTTTTATTAGATGCCCTGCTTCTAACCTTCATGAATGCAAATTGGGATTGTTTTGTTAAAACCACGCTGAATGTAGTTTTTATTTCAACAGCTGCCCTGTTTTCATGGTTCAGTATATATATACTTCCCACTCCCAAGCATTTTGTGCTCCAAGTAGCTAAATTGCCTATAATAAATCACACTCTTTGCAAAGTGCATTGACTTTTCTATGTTCTGACTTATTAAAAGTTAGCAGTTCACTGAAATCCCTACTATTTATACATAATTGGGCTGGGATTTAATCTTCCCTGATGTAAAAGGAAATGGGTGTTTCTCATTTATTGTTGTTGTTAGTTTTAATTAACTGCTTCACAAAATTAAGCAGTGGTGGTCGATATATAAACATATCTCTGCAAGCTAATTGTAATACATCTTTAAAGGAAATAAAGATCATGGGATTTCATTCTTCAGCTAGATTCATTGGGTTATATCCAATGCTATCCTGCTCACAGAAGGCTGTTTGACCCATTGGGGGCTTCCGTGAATAAAATGGGAAGGTGAGACAATTTCTCCCTTTTTCCTATAGCCCCACCCATGCCACTTCCCATGCCTTTCTAGAGATTCCCCATCCTCTGAAACAATTTTTTGATTGGGTACAGGGGGTGCAGAGAGAAGGGGGAATCCGCAAAACTTCCCTTTCACTGACTTCATGGGAGCATCCGCTGGACCAAAGAACATTCTGCAACTCGAATGATGGAATTGATTAAAACCCACTATTGTTTCATTTTCCTCCGGTTGCTTGCATTTTGACCAGTTAATTGCAAAAAGGCCACTGAACTATCTAAACTATCACCGTATCAATATTATGTGGGGGGAATTCTCCTTGGGGGTTCAAGTATAGAGGCTCACAGCAAATACCCAACCAGACACTTAATAATAATATTATATTATATTTATTTATATTAAAAATTATTAGATTTTACAGTTTAATATTCAACACATTTATCATATAAAAACAACAACAACAAAACGCAAAACTCCCCTCACCCCGTGACTTCCCACAACTTCCCATTCTGCTTTTTTAACAATTTGCTGCTTGTGCTTAATTTTTTATCTAATTTTTCATCTTTTGGCTGAATGCTCTTATATTCTTTTCATTTTTATATCAGATTTTCTTCAAATTACATCTTACATTTCACTAATTTCCATATTGTTATCTCTTAACCTTTACTCTTGTGTTGTTGTTGTTGTTTTTACTCAAACCCTGCTAGTGAGTCCATTTCTTTACAACATTTCTGTAAATACAACATGAATGGTTCCCAGTCTTTTTTAAAGTCTTTATTGTCCCTGTCTCTGAGTCTTCCTGCGAGTTTCACCATTTCTGCGTATTCCATGAGTTTAACTTGCCATTCTTCTTTCGTTGGTATCTTATCATCTTTCCATTTGGGGGCTAGTAAAATTCTACCCGCTGTTGTAGCGCACATGAATAGCTTCTTTTCTTTTGGCAATTCCTGCCTTATAGGGCAGGAATAATAATTTATTATTTATACCCTGACCACATGGCTGGGTTTCCCCAGCCACTCTAGGCGGCTCCCAACAGAATATTAAAAACATGATAAAACATCAGACATTAAAAACTTCCCTAAACAACTAAAGAGAAAAATGGCAAGGTTTTGATCACATTTGGATGATTGTATCTTGGCTTAATAACCTGAGATACAAATGAGACTTGCACCTTACACATGCAGCTAGTGACTTTATTCAGTAATGCATTCGTGGGCAAGAGTTCAAAGAGTCTGGAGGAGCTTTTCTGTTGGGATACATGTCTATTAGGATTCACACTATATAGGGGAAATGCACCTCATCTTAGCTGTTCATCCTCTACTTAACCACCTGCTGCCACCCCAGCACCTCACCATCTCTCATCTAGCCACATTACTTGAAAACTCAGTGTGAGATGGTGAATAGGTGAGGCCCCATTCACTTCAAAGGCATACTCAGGAGCAATGTGGATTAAGAGCTCAGTATTAGGAGTGATGTGACTTGGAAAACAAGGCAAGCTGCAGGGCAACAGAGCAATGATGCTGCTGCATGTATGAGAGGGATGCCGTTGCTCTGAACTCCTCCATTGGAGGCTCAGGTTGTATATAAGTGTAAATAAACCGTATATCATAAAGGCACCCCAGTCTCTGCTGTGCCTCATTTCCCAAAAGGAAACACAGACCCTGGTAAGCACCTGGAACTCCCTGGAATCTTGGACTGCTGTGGAGATTGTGGGTGGCATATAACAGTATGTTTGTAAGCACAGAATGGAAAATCAAGCTATGTGTTGCACTGCACACATAGCTTCAAACAACTAGATTACACCCAGGGCATCAGAAGGGGAGGCAGCGACAGTTTGAATGCAGGTCAAAAACATTCCACACTTTTAATTCTCTACTGACATTGTGCTCTGAAAAGAGATTACTAAATACCTATGTGTGAAATTATGAGAAAATATTAGTACTGTATGTGACATTTGCCAGGAACGCTCATGTCCCAGAATGAAAAACCCTTAGTTGCTCTTCATCAAGTACATTTCATGTCTGATCTGTTAATTTGTCTGTCTTTGCTCTGAACTGACACAATTCCCCTTCATGTGCTACAGAGCTACCTGAAATATAAATTAAATCATGGCCCCTGCAGAATGCTTCATACATATTGCACAGTTACCAGACTGCGTGTGAGGTGAAATCACAGGGATGGTTTCATCATCCTGCTCTTTAAAATGTCATATTTAAGCCTGTTGTTGTGACTGACATTGGGACCCTAATGGAAATTCAGTGAATGAACGGCGTTGCTTATTTCTTCCAAACAGATTCTAAGTAGGTAGGGAAATGGATTCTCTGGGCACGCAAAAGGGGAATCCCTCAGTTTTTTCTTACTGGGTGGCTTCTCAAGTGTCTAACACTGCTCCATCTCTTATAGAACAATCTAAAAGCACATTTTAGGAAGTGGGTAGGAAGTGGGGGTTGGATTGGGCACCAGTCTCTGCCTGTGGGATCACACCAGCATCACTTTGCTAATGTCACTTTGCCTTTCCACCTGCCAAGCGGGCAGAAAACCAGCAGAAACCTGCGAGAGAGGACATTCCTGGGACAGAGAGGGGCTAAACTGTCCCAGGATCCATTGGGTCCCAAGCTAGTCACATGGCCATCACATGACAGCATCAGGCCCAATCACCGTGCCAGACCCAGGGTGGCAGAGCAATCTGCCTGCCCCCCACTTTCTGCCCTGGGCAGCATGCTCAGCAGGGCTGTGGAGTCACTGGTGGATGTGCTGCTCCACCAAACCACACTTCATAACGCATGCTGTTTCATCTAAAAATGTGCCAACTCTGATACACAAAATCTGACTTAAAAAAAACAAAACACAATATAGATAGTTATTGGGGCCCCCCAAATCAGATGCCCCCAAAGTGCCCACATCTCAGCTTACATCATAAACTTCAAGGCTGAAACCAAGGTTACTCGTTGTGTAAACATGTGGCTTTGCACATGAAATACGGGCAAATACGCAGTGCAGTTCTACAAATGCCAATTCACTGAGTTCTGGCTGCTGCTCTTTGAGCCTGTTGACGTTTCTGAGCACTTTTCAAAGGCAGCCCCACAAGGAGCCTCTTGGGGAAAGGGAGAGGGGAATCTGAGTTGTTCTTCAGGCACAGGTGAGCCCTCCACTATCGCTGGCCATTGACCATGCTGGCTGAGCTATTGGGACTTGGAATCCAATAACATTCAGAGATTTCCCATTCCATTCTTAAGGGAACAGCATACAACAAATTCCCTATGCCTGAACACACACCTGTTTCACCATTGCCAGACAGGTTGCAGAAAGATGCATTTTATTGGGCGCCCTGTGGATTGCATTCAGTCTGGAAGGTCGTAAGTTGTTGGGGCCTAAATTACATGCATTGGGACTGAGAAGTAGCGTCAGGTAAAGGCTTCAAGGTCAAGTACTGGGGAACCGGGGCTCAAATTAAGCCCCGCTGCTGACTGACAATCCTCCAGTTGAGCTGTTCTCAGCATGATGGGGGGGGGGGGAGTCAGGTAGAAAAGAAATACTAATAGAGGCCTTCTTCAAAGCACCGGATTGTTCTTCTTCATTTTCATTTTCTTTTGCCGAATACACTTTCTACATTTGTTACCCCTGCACCTCATGGGCTTGTAGTTACTAATCCATCACCGAGTTTTCTGAATTAGCAAGCAGCAATTATGCATGCTTTATTCGCCGAGTCTAAAAATGAATTCTTAACCTTTCAACTTGTGAGCAGAGGCTTTCCATTCAAAGCAGAGATTTGCCATATTATTAGCATTCTAGAGCAGGCGGCTGCTTGAAAACGGATGTGAAGACATTTTCTCTTTTTTACACATTTCTCCACATTTGAGAAACTAGCAGGGATGGGGAGCCAACAAAGGGAATCTAAACTGTAATGATAAATCTCCCCAATATTTTAAGCATTTAAGTTACTTCATGTCTCCATTTTGATTCATGTCCAGAGGCTGATTCTAAAAGGCCTTGGAAGTTCAAATAGTTCTTATCTATATGTTTTAAATGTCAAATGATTCTCAGCTACAGTGAAATTCATGAAGGAGCAATAGCGCCACCCAGTGACTGTTTACGTAGACAATTATATCAGAGTACCGTATTTTTTGCTCTATAAGACTCACTTTTTCCCTCCTAAAAAGTAAGGGGAAATGTGTGTGCATCTTATGGAACGAATGCAGGCTGCGCAGCTATCCCAGAAGCCAGAACAGCAAGAGGGATTGCTGCTTTCACTGCGCAGCGATCCCTCTTGCTGTTCTGGCTTCTGAGATTCAGAATATTTTTTTCTTGTTTTCCTCCTCCAAAAACTAGGTGCGTCTTGTGGTCTGGTGTGTCTTATAGAGCGAAAAATACGGTAAATCCCGCAAGTTACGTTTACAATGGCTGTTGGATTTTGTTGCAAACATATATGAGGAGGAGTCATGACAAACCGCCGTGCACTGAAAAAATGCATGAGGTGTGTTGCAGAAATGGGTGGGGGCAAAATGGAAGCTGGTTTGAGGGAAAGCACATCAAACAGGAATATTTCTCAAGAAGCTATGGGATACCTACAGATTGCGGCTAACTCAGCTTCAAACACCAGCAGTGGGAGCACTCTGGAGCCAGAGTAAGTGGTAATGTGCACAGGGGTTTTTTTCAGCTGAAACTCACAGGTGGGGTCCATTACCATTACAGTGGTACCTCGGGTTAAGAACTTAATTCGTTCTGGAGGTCTGTTCTTAACCTGAAACTGTTCTTAACCTGAGGTACCACTTTAGTTAATGGGGCCTCCCGCTGCTACTGGGCCGCCGTCGCGCGATTTCTATTCTCATCCTGAAGTAAAGTTCTTAACCTGAGGTACTATTTCTGGGTTAGCGGAGTCTGTAACCTGAAGCGTCTGTAACCTGAAGCGTCTGTAACCCGAGGTACCACTGTATAAGAGAACAAGGGAGGCATTCAGGGTGAGTTCTGGCACCTCTTTTTCTAGAAAAATAGCAGTGCACACAGCCAAAGAGTCAAGACTCTAGCACAGAGCTTTCCAAACTTTTCATGTTGGTGACACACTTTTTAGACATGCATCATTTCGCGACACAGTAATTCAGTTTTACTAGCAAACCAGGAGTAGTGAGGGGAGTGTTTGCGTGACACACCTACACACTGCAGCTGACACACTAAACTGTCGCAACACACAGTTTGGAAAACTCTGCTGCTCTAGCACATAGAACATAACAATGCACATAAAGCCACAGCAAATAACCAGAACAGAAGGCCATATTTAGGGTTGCCGTGAGTTTTGTTTTCCTTGCATGTCTGTTAGATTTTTTTTTTAAGGGTTTGATGTCAGATTTTTTTTTTGAAATGTTTTAAATGTATTTGGTACATGCTGCCCAGAAAACTGTATATTATGGGGTGCTATACAAATGCCATTATTAATCATCATCATCATTTTCAGGCAGACCACAGTAGAAGGCAGATTGCTGGATTGGTTCAGAATTGTTTGAGGTGAGGCAAGAAATAAAGATTCTGTTACGTGCAAGACTAGATTATTGATGCATCACAAATGACAATCCTGTGTGTTTTTGGAGGCAGGAAAGGCTTAAAGGAAAAAAGATAAAGCCTGGTTCTATGACAGTTCATTGGCCAATTGGTCTGTACCAACCCATACCTATGGGCTGCTGGAATGTTTGCAGAGAATGCTGGATTAGCTAAACCTTAATCTGATCCACCAAAGCCATTATTATTATTATTCTTTTAAGCAAGATTGCATACTCAATATAACTTTGCAGTTGCCAGAAGCCACACCTCAATGCCTTCCCTATGTAATGCACCAGGAAGACTTTGGGCATCACATGGCAGGACAGATGCTCAAACAAAGATGTGTTCTCCCAAGGCCATATCCTGTTTGCACTTCTGTCTCAGCAATGGATGCTGGCTTGGTCATGGAAGATGGCAGAATCCCCAAGGATGGGCTCTGTGAGCAGCTGGCTTCAAGCGCCAGGCCTGTTGGCAGACCAACTCTGTGTTACAAAGACGTCTGCAAATGTAACATGAAGGCTGGTGACTTTAACCCCAACCATATGGAAATCCCTTGCAAACGATCACAGTGGTTGGAGGTAGACAGTCAAGTAATTGTATCCACAGCAGTGACCACAGGAGGAACGACTGCTGTAGGTAATTAAGTGTAGGTAATTAAAAAGGAGGATTTATTGCAAAAACAAAAAGATAGCTCCAGAGGGCTCTGACAAAGCCTACGGCATCACTACTCAAGATGACCATCTGAAGACTCCTTCCGGCATCGCCAGAAGACATTGAACTTACAATCCTTACGTCTCTTGTTTTGCTTCATATCTAGCAGCCCTCCCATTAGCCAATTCTTTGGACTTAGTGGATCAGCTCTAACCTCTTCCTTTTATGAGAGGCTGTCTCTGAATCTATTCGTTCCTATTTGTGCTTCCGGTGAGCTTTGGCTGTGTTCTAGCCTGCTCTCAGCTACTGCCTTATCAGCCTGCCCGTCAAGGTCAGGAAGAGCCAAAGTCTGCAGCTGCCAGCTCTCCTTTGCCTGACTCACATCAAAGCCTCTCTGTTCCTGGCTGCTTTCTGCACTTGGCTGCAAACCTTCGCTTGGAGCTGGCTCGTTCCTGACAGCCATGATGCAGCTGTATGGGCAAAAGTGGATGCCTTCACCTGCTCCGCCTGCAACAAACCATGTCTCTCCCACATTGGTCTCTACAGCCACTGCCATAGCTGCAACCTTCTAACAGTTTGACTTCACCCGCAAAGGAGCACTCTTCCATTTCCTCCTGAGAAAAGATAGATGCCAACAACAGTAGCTAGCCAAGGGGTGAGAAGCCTATGACACTCTGCATGTTGATGGACTATAACATCTATATAGCCTGATCATTGGTCAGGATGGCTAGGGCTGATGAGATCTGGACTCCAGTAACTTATGAAAGCCCACAAGTTTCCCACTCCTGAGTTAAAGAGAACCTGAGGATGCATCTTGCATCATATATTGTAAGCATGCTTGCTGTCAGGGAATGGACTGAACAGCAGGGCTGGGAAGTTTCCCCTCGGTCTGTTTGGCTCCTCTCGGAAGAGGAGGGAGAGGGAGAAGGTTCACACACACACCCTTGTCTCCAGCAGTTTCAGGAGGAGAAGGAGACAGGGCTGATTTACAGCCGAGTGAAGACATGCCTAGTTATGAGATAGTGGAGAAAAAGGGGGAAGTGAGAGAGCAGCCAGCAGAGACTTCCCTGGAGAGTCTGGGAGATCCTCCTTCTCCAAGAGCTTGTCGGTCCCTCCGCATTCAAAAACAGAGTCCTGGGACTTTCCGTAGGTACTCAGGATATTGTTGGGGGCAGAAGAGGAGGGACTCAGAGTAGCCAATGTCTCCTTTGCATGGAGACATGGATTCTTTGTCTTGCAACCAGATGACTGAATAATAATAAAAAAAACCCCAGAAAATACGAACTGCTTCTTCTTGCCTCTGATGCTTCAGGGGGAGGAGGGGGTCCTCCACGCCTGACACCTGCAGACTATGAAGATTCTTGTTTTGTTTTGTTTTTGTTTTAAAAGGTAGGCAAGTCAAAAGTGAAATCTGCTTATCTCAGCATAAACATGATCAATGGCAGAGTGCTGCCCTGATGGAGCTCAGCTGGTCCAGTTTTTACAGCACGACTCATCTCCCCCGCTCTAAATGCTAGCAATGTGAAGAAGTGTAAAAGCCTCCTCCGTTTTTACCATTGATTGAAACCATTGATTAAAAGAGATGGCGCAGGCTGTAAAGAACCCTTCTGAAAATATGTTTGCATGACCATGAGAAGAAGCATTCCGTAAGCCCAACATAGTCTTATACGCTAAGACATTTGGTCCATTTATCCCAGTACTGCCTGTGCATTGATCAAACTCAGATCTTTCCCAGCCATGCTACTTTCAACCGATGAGGTTAGGGAGTGAATGTAGGTCAAGCTGCATAGGAAGCATGTGTTCTGACATTAAGGTCACATCTATACCATACCAAAGGAGTCTTATACCACTTTAACAGTCATTAAAGGTAAAGGGAACCCCTGACCATTAGGTCCAGTCGTGGCCGACTCTGGGGTTGCGGCGCTCATCTCGCTTTATTGGCCGAGGGAGCCGGCGTACAGCTTCCAGGTCATGTGACCAGCATGACTAAGCTGCTTCTGGCGAACCAGAGCAGCGCACAGAAATGCCGTTTACCTTCCCGCCGGAGTGGTACCTATTTATCTACTTGCACTTTGACATGCTTTCGAACTGCTAGGTTGGCAGGAGCTGGGACTGAGCAACGGGAGCTCACCCCGTTGCAGGGATTCGAACCGCCGACCTTCTGATCGGCAAGTCCTAGACTCTGTGCTTTAACCCACAGTGCTACCCACATCCCTCATTAACAGTCATTAGGTCTCCCCAAAAATCCTGGGAAGCATAGTTTGTGGAAGGTTCTGACCTCACAGACCTACAGTTGTCAAGCCCCCTTAACAAATCACAGTTCCCAGAATCCTTTGTGGCTGCTAAAGTGGGATAAGAGCTCTTCAAATGTATAATGTAGGTGTGACTTTTAAACAATGGCCTTTTTCTAAAAGTTCAGACGAGGTCGCTTCCAGGTGATCTGTTTATTGTGCATTCCTCCTGATTTTTTGTGGGGAGATTAGATTATTATGCCAATTCTTTACTGAGGAGTTATTTGCTTGTGAGGAGGTTAGCTGATGCTGCAGCAAGCAAATGTTACCCCACAATTTCTATGGCATTTCCCCCATCACTTTCATTCTTGCAAAATGTCCAATCTTTCGGCGAAGCAGGTTTGTACAGAAGAGCTCTGAATCGACTTCAATTGTGCATCCTGAATTTGCTGGTACCTGAAAATAGAGACAGTCAGGAAGCACAGTTCAGGAGCCCACAGCTGTAATACCTGGAAGATAAATGAACCAATCAAGCTGGATTAATTCATTTCAAGGAAAGGTTATTGGAAAGGCAGCAACTGCTTAATGGTAATTCATGCAGGTTTATCTAACCATTCACTACAGCAAAGGGGCTTTGTGTGCTAATGGGAGGTTTGGTGTCAATGTGAAATGGGGTTCATCTGAAGGCAATGTTACAGCACTGCTTGCAATTTTTCATTCAGAAATTAGGTTTATCAACATGGTTAATAGCCTGTGCTACAGATTCCATCATAGCTGACCATTGTCCATGCTTGCTGGGGTAGATCGGAGCTGGAGTCCAGTTATGTCTGGAAGGCACCACACTGGCAACCCTGACCAAATCTGATGAAGCATTCTAGAGAACTCAAAAGCTTGTGCATTATTTGGTTTGACATGGTTGGCATAATAAAATGTATTGCCCTCACATGAATGTTGAGATATATCTCATGGGCCCTGACATCTACCTTCTGTTTTTGAGATAGGAGAGGTATCACCAGGGCCAAGAGGATGACAGCATGATTAACATGGAGCGTCAAAGATACTATTAGAGACAAGAAGGCTTGCTTTAGAAAATGGAAGCCTTGTGCATATGAAGAGAATGAAAAAGAACACAAACCGTTGAAGAAGAAAGCATGGCTTCTGCAATAGCAATAGCAAATTCTGTCTCATTAACCCAGAGGGTTTTTTTAGTGTCGTCGAGTATATAGAAAGAGATGATCACATCGACATTGTGTATTTGGACTTTCAAAAAGTACCACATCAAATACTCTTGAGTAAGTTTAGCAGCCAGGGAATATGATGAGTACAGGCAATGACTGATTTAGGTGCATCCGAATGACATGCAATTGTGCGCACGTGCATGGCGCCAAACCCAGAAGTAGCCCCAAAATGTCATAAAAGCATCACTAAAAGGGGCAGAACGGAGTTGAATGGGCTTACGCACGCTCCACCGATGCACACAAGGGTCCAGAATGTAACACCCGTGCAAAACAAGGATTGCTTGTAGTTCACTTGTGGAGCATTAAATGATTACAAAAGAAGCAAAGAGTAGGAATATATGGCCAGTTTTCCCAGTGGAGGGATGAAGATGTCTATTAAGAATCAGTATAGGGACTTGTTCATAAATGATCTAGAGGTAGGGGTAAACGGATAAGTAGCCAATGAGACTAATTGTTCAGGGTGATTGCAAGCGGATTATAAAGATCTCCAAACATATCACTCCAAACTGGATGGTAACATCGAAAGAGCTGTTCAGGGTAAGCAAGCATGATGAAAATTGTGGCAAAAACAACCACCTGGCAGTGACTGACTAGGAATGAGCCCTTAGATAGCTTGATGAAGATGTAGAACCAGTTTTTTTGCAGCTGTGAAAGAGACAAATAATTTGTTGCATGTATTTGCATGCAATGTCCACTTTGGTCCTAATATCCATCGTAGTCACATGCCCTACTTTACAGATGACAGTCCTCTCTTTGAAGATGCCTATTTGAGGACTGTCCCGTCCATATCTGGTTAAAAAACAGGAGAGCAGAAAGTGGGAGAGCAGAATCCTTGAAGTTGTTCATCAACAGTTAGCAGTACCTGGGTAGCAGATTGGGCAGACCTGGACACAGTATTCCACCCTATGTTGAGATGCATTACATTTCTATTTTCAGTCATGATTCCTAAATTTGTGTCTCTACCTATAAATTACCATCTGCAATTTTTATGCAAAGTAGTCTCCTCATTTTGGGTGAGGCATAACTGTTTGTTTTAATAATAGCTGCCAAATAGTGATTTCTTTCAGTTTCACAGCATCCCTTCTTCATAGATTAAAAGCTGAATTGGTAACCACAAAACAGTAGAACAGAGAAATATTACAGAGGACACGATGTTTAAAAGGAAGTTTTCCAGGGTTCTTTGTTACACAGTTATTGACTGCAGCGATTGCATTGTCGGTGTCTCATTTTCTGAGCTACGTCTCTTGAAGATGAACCTGTAAGGCCTGTTTGTCTTAATGACAGCATGTTTGCACAACACCTGTGCCAACTGCAGAAGTATCATTACTGCATTGAAGTGCAATGGAATCTATTGTGCTTCATGTCAGCTTCACAATGATAAGTGCCATTAATGGTATGGTGAGCGTGCACATAAATATTTGCCTGGAATACCTCAGCAGTATTCCAATAGCAGGCCTATAGGTTAACAGTAGAAGAGGAGAATCATAAACAAGGGAGGAAAAATCACCTATAATGCATACATATGCCAGCCAGCAGGTGGCAGCATTATACCTTTCATATAACTGCTGTGTTGCTAATATGGCTCTCTCAACATTCAGAAAAATATAAGAGACTTTCTCCCGTTGGTGCTGATGAGAGAATGAGTTGATGGTGCATAAAATGCCTGCTTATATTGACTGTTCATCTCTCGGCTATCTTCCTTTATTCATTCATTAAAAGAAAAACAAAATGGATACTTCAGATCATATCAGATTTTTCTTTCGCTGCCAGGCATAAGACTAACCTATTTTCGTGTCCATTTGCAAGAAAACAGCTGCACACTCTTTTCATTGATGCCACTTTGCCTCGGATTTTAATGCTCCTGTCAAAAGGTATGCAATAAACATTGAAATGATGCTCTGTTGCTTTTCTGCCGTCACAAGGTATTCGTGTACATGAGGAATTTATGTGATAAACACATTCATGGCGGAAAGTTGCATTTATCACAGTCATATTGGCATTTGAGCTCTGTCAAGCTGGGGGTTCCGTTCACCTCTTCATTCAAAATGGAACAATTGCCTCTGGAGCAAAGAGGCATGAGAACATAAGAAAAACTCTGTTGGATCATCTGGCTCAGTACCCTATTCTCACAGTGGGACACCAGATCCCCATGGGAATCCTGCAAGAAGAACTTGAGCTCAATAGCCCTCTCCCACTCATGCTTCCCTGCATCGTACCTCTGATCCTGGAAGTAAGGTAAAAGTAAAAGGTAAAGGACCCCTGGATGGTTAAGTCCAGTCAAAAATGACTATGGGGTTGCAGCGCTCATGTGATGGCCTGGGATTCCGATTCAGAGGCTGAACCGGAGGAATCCCAGCCTGCACAGGAGTCCCCACCTCCAGGGCCGGCTGAACTGGGGCAGGGCCTTGATTCTGAGGCACCTACACCTGCGCTGGATCCTCAGGAGCAGGCACCAGGTGAATCCATTCTGGCTCCAGAGGTGGTTGAGGACTCAGTGCCTACAGGTGAGTCTCCCCCTGGGCCCAGTAACCCTTCAGCCTCTCCTGAACTGCAGAGGCTCAGGGCAGAGAGGCGAAGGGAACTGGTTTCTCCCAGGAGGAGTGCTCGCCTTAAGGCCAGGAGAGGCGGGTCTCCTGGGGGCCGGGACCGCCCCTGGCCTCAGAGAAGATAAAGGCCAGTCAGCCCGGTCCCAGGTTGCGGGAGCAACGTCGTCGTTGATGAGCTGTTTCGGCCAGCATCCAGTCCTGTTCCCCCAGTGTTCCTGTCCCCGCCCGGCTTCCTGCTTCGGACCTCACCTCGCTCCTTGTGAACTGTTTCCAGACCAGTGACCCATGACCGGACTTTGACTACACCAACGATAACCTTCCTCCCGGGACCAGCACAGTTCATCTCGCTTCAGGCCGAGGGAGCCAGCATTTGTCCACAGACAGCTTCCCGGGTCATGCGGCCAGCATGACTAAACCGCTTCTGGCGCAATGGAACACCATGATGGAAACCAGAGTGCACGGAAACACCATTTACCTTCCCCCACAGCGGTACCTATTTATCTACTTGCACTGGTGTGCTTTAGCAGGAGCTGGGACAGAGCAATGGGAGCGCACGCCGACATGCGGATTTGAACCATCAACCTTCTGATCGGCAAGCCCAAGAGGCTCAGTGGTTTAGACCACAGCGCCACCAGCAAGAATGACTAGTAGTCACTAGAAAAGGGGTCATTTGGACTGATGGAAACAAATAGGAAATGGGAGAGTGTGATGATAGATAGCATCCAGTGAAAGGTCATCTGAGCTTCAGTGCATCCACCGTTATTTATCCTACCACATAACTAAGGCATAGGAATTTAAATGAATGTCTGCAGCAGAAAAAACAAAACCAAAACAAGAGTGACAGCATAATCCTGAGCATATTTACTTGTAATCAAGGCTCGCTGTATTCAGTGTAGATGTGCTTAGGGTTACAGCCTCAGGCAATTCTTTTTATTAAGTTTCTCTCTTCCTTCCCCTGCCCCACCCCTGATAACCCTTTTCAGTATCCCGAATCACCATGTCATTTGATCACACATTTGATCTCAAAATAAGCTTTAAGGATTTGCTGTGGCTCAGGCTTTGGTGCATAAAAATCCCAATGCAGAATACTATGGCATTCTCCAAGGAGCCAAAGCAAATAATCAAATGCTACATTCACATATAGTAGCAAAACGAGGATATAGCTCTCCCTATGTAAATCCTTTGGCCCGTTATCTCACCGAGACGGCTACGCAGTAAATCTATCATGAATACTATTTTTAAAAGAGAAATATACATTGTTAGTGAAGCTGAGTCATCTGAAAAGACTATTGATACATATTAGAAGCACAGACAAATGCTGTGTGTCAAAGGTCCCACAAACTAAACCCAGCAAACTCAGACTTCCTGGCTCTTATCCTAAACAGATACAGCACAGCACAGAGGGACTAAAAGCACAGTCCAGTAAGGGATTCTCATGAGCAAACACAACGGAAACAAATGAGAGTTGCATGAGAGGCACTATCGCTTTTTTACATCACTTCTGAGAAATGCCAAGGAGGATTCCATTCACATCATAAAGGATGCTGCAAGACTGGCAAAATAGGGTTAATACAGGGAAACAGCTGAAGCTCAGTGGCAGAGTAGAAAGTCCCCCGTTCAATCTCCAGGGAAAGCTGGGAGATTTCTGATCTCTGTGTGAAATCCTGAAGAGCTGCTACCGGTCATCATAGACTGAGGATTGGGAACCTGTGGCCCTCTAGACTACAGCCCCCATTACCCTGCTGATTGGCCATACTGACTGGGGCTGATAGGAGTTTGAGTTCAACAGCATTTGGGAGGTGTCACTCCTGGTGTGGACAATACTGAGGTAGATAGTGGTCTGACTCAGTATAAGAAAATAAGAAGTGCCTGCTGGATCAGGCCTATGGCTCATTTAGTCCAGCATCTTGTTCTCACAACAGATGAGATAGCTCTGGGAAGATTGCAAGAAGTACCTGGGTGCAATAGCACTCTCCCCTTCTGCGCTGTGCAACAATGGATTCAGACAAGCTGGACTCCACGGCCTGCTTCAGCTACATTTCTCAGGGACATTGATGCCCACATGGACCACAACAATGGACATCTTCCCCAGCACCTTGGTATTTAATTGAGATGACTCATGGCATCTGCAGTGTTCATATAGACCCAGTGTCACTGAAGACCTCGCTTAGGCAGCTCTTTCAGATTCTCTAGGCCATCCACTTTAGTCTTGATGGGAGTTATTCTGTGGGTCCCGAGAGTCCAAGCACAATGCCAGAAGCAGGGCCGGTCCACCGATGAGGCAAGGTGAAGGAATCGCCTCAGGTGGCAGAATGCACAGGGGCAGCAGATCCCAATGTAGATCTTTATTTGCCCCCCTTGTTTCTGACGCAGGTCTTCACTCACTGCTTCTTCCATGGTGGGGAAGCACCATTTTTTGGTTCGCCTCAGGGGCCACAATATCTTGGGCCTGCCCAGTAGGAACATGATCATAGAAATTATGCCCTGTGAAAAACACTGGATTGCCCCTCACCCAGATGCTGTCTATTCTTCCTTTTGCAAATTATTTCTCTCCCATTTGCATTGTGAGCAAAAGAGTTTATACTCCTCAAGGTTCTTCTTGCCATAGTTAAACTGGAAGAGTTTACTAGGCTCTGCTGCTGTGGCTGTGAACTCCATCACCAGAGTGCTGTTATACCTTCAAGATCCTACTTCTGCAGCTTCTTCCTTGCCTGTTGAGATCACTGTTATTCCATTTCCCAATCGCAGTTCAAAATCAGGAGGCAGCAGCCAAAACAACAGTGGAAGGATGGAGTGGGGAAGCAAGCTATAAACATATAAAGGGCCATGGAAAATGCCAAAAACAGCGACTATTGCTTTACTTGAACTAGTTTTCAACATAGCAGCAGCCATTTAGCCTTTCTCCGGTAGTATTGGGGATTCCCCAAGAGTGATGGACTTCCTGGCATTGAAAGAAGAAATGGCACCACATGCAGCTCATGGCTTCCCCCAAAGAATCTTGGGAACTTAAGTTTATTAAGGGGGCTGAGAACTGTACTTCTGCAAGGGGTGAACTACAGATCCTGGGATTCTTTGGAAGAAACCATGCATTTTAAATGTGGACGTGTGTGGATGTGACCACAGTCCTGGAATTGGCAAAGGAATGCTGGCTTTGTTTCATGATCTTTGTACGAAGCATTCCAAGACTGCTTTTGCAAAATCTTAAAGGAGCTTCCTTTACGGGGAAAGCATTGGGCGTCTGCGAGCGTTAAACACACACACATGCACATACACACCCCAGTGACATTTGTTTTGATTAACACTAAAGGAGAAATTATAAGCTCCTTTTAACAGCTACCAAAATAGAAACCCACAAGCAATTTTTTTTTTAAAAAAAGAAAGAATTGTAGCTGTTTCTGACTTACTTACATTGTGATGGCTCTTCCCTTCCCCAGGGGCCTTCTGCTGATTCCCCTCTCCTCCCCAACTCCTGTTTGTTTATTTATAGCTGTCTCCAGAAGGAAAGACATAAGAATTTGTACTATCTTTAGAACATAATTCTGTCACACATTTCAGGAAGCAGCCACGCTTCATATTCATTGGCTCCTTTTCAAACCCCACCTTAGAGAGGTTATTAATCCTTTCATTCTCAGAGAGCAAACGGACTTGTTAGTTCACGTGAGAGATATGCGGAGAGACGAAAGGCCTTGAAAGGTAGAAATGCTGTCTCAAGTCAATTCTGCCCTCTATTAAAAAAAAAGAGACCTGTTTTAGAGTGAAAGGATAGACAGAGCATCTGAAACCACACCTAGCTTACAAATCAAATGCAACCGTGACTCACGGTTCTTTTAATTTTGCTTCTGGAAAATACACACAGAGACATGCATGCATGCATTTCCATTGCAAGATTAAGGTGACACTGGAGGCAAATTCTGAGGTTTTAATTAAGGCTTCACCTAACGCAGCAGCTGGAAATGGGAGGTACGGCCTTTTAGAAAATGAGCACAGGAGCAATCTGATAACTGAGTGATGCCTGCTGTGGAGAAGGGGTGTTCTGAGCATGTCTCTGCCCTCGAGAGCTTATTGGTTTCCTCAAAGTGTGGGCAACATTGCCTGCAAAGTCCCTAACTGGTGGGCTTTGAAACTGTTTCTATGGATACTTGGGGGGGGGGGGTAGGCCACCATTGTAATGCCATTTGGGTGGCATTACAAACAAGATTTTCCAAACAGGCTTTACCCAGGGCAAAAAAGCTGGCTAGCTCCCCTGTGGCTCTGGCACTAGTTTACGGACATTTATTTCCTCATCCATGTCCGTAAACTAGTGCCATAGCCACAGGGGAGCTAGCCAGCTTTTTTGCCCTGGGTAAAGCCTGCAGAGGGGTGCCACTGAGGCTCCCAGTCTGTGTGTCTATGTACACAAATGTGTGTGGGGTTTGTGTGTGCCAAACTGGGTCTTTGACCCAGGTGAAATAAAGCCTAGTTTTGCCCCTGCAGTACAACTTTCATAATAGAATTTAAAGTCCAAGGAAGTTAGATTCTAATGACATGACTTTAATCTACGTTACAAATTGTGCTGATGGATGTCTCGTGGTGAGTGACCACAGATGGGCCTAGTTCATTCCCAGCAGCAAACTATGAGTATGAACAAGGCAAAGGCTGACGTGAAGCAACTATAAGTGTCATAATGATGTTGAAGGGAATTTTAATGTCAAAGCAACTGGATCTGTGCCTGGGTTGTCTGTTGGAAGTAGGGCATCAGCAAGAGGACAAGACAAGGCAAGTATCTTGCCAACCTCAAAGAAGGTGTGGTCTGCTAAAATAAACCAACTGGATAGGTCAATATCCTTGCCAAGTTACCAAGTACCAAACAATTTTGTAGATGACACATTTACACCCTCATAAAAATGTCATTTCTTGGTTTATCAGTTATTCTTCTACTCCACCCATGTCATCACACTAATTATAGTGGTCAAGGAACTTATGAAGACAATTCCAGAAGCTAAATCATCTCCCTAGACTTCCTCCAGGTTCAACACACATGTGAACACCCTCTCAGAAGTTAGAAAGTAAGAGCTGCATGCTGGTGAGACTCAGCTTTATGTTTCTTTTCCTTTTTTTAATGTGATACAGGCTGGCACTTCATGAAGTGCCTGACATAATACAGAGTTTGGATGAAAGCCAGATGACTGCAAATCAGAAAGGAGTGGGGAGTTTTGCTGCAGCTAAAAAACAACACACCAGCATACTCCATATATTGATAGCCACTGTGTTTTGTCATCCCAGACAAACATTTCATATATAGGCAATATGCCCTCTTCCTATTGCATATTTTTAGACCAGGGGTGCCTATCCTGAACTGGACTCCCAAGCATATTCTCCTGACCCACCGCAACCTCACTAAGTTTGTCATAAGCAGCAGAAGGTGGGAGACATTAAGTAGACATGGCACTGTCCAATGGTTTGATGGCAACGCAAACTTCATCCTTGCCAGTCATCACATTTGTCATTTGATAAGTGTAGAGGGGCTGATGACCCCCTCCTTTCAGCTGATCTACATGGATCAACAGAGGAGGAAGTGGCTGTGTGTCCTGCACAATTGTGTGTGTAAGAGAGAGTTATTGGTGTGCTGGCTACACCCAGTTTCGTTCATACCAGCATGGAGCTGCAGGAAAGTTGGTCAGGTGTGAAGGCAGTCAGTGGGCCCAAAACAAGTTAGTCACTCCAGTCTAGGCTCTTATTAGATTGCTGATTTGAGTAACAAAATGTTTTAGCCAGGCTGAGTAGAGAAAAGACACACACACTCAAAGTACTTCAAGCAAAGCTGCAATTAAAGTAGTTCTGGAAATCGCATATTTCTCCGACTTCTTTCCCAGTAAAGATGAAACAATGGAAAACAGACAAACAAACAACTGGCAAGCATCAATGAATAAGGGATTTCCCCCCCCCCCCAAAAAAAAGGTTTGTTTGTTTACTGACCAGATGGCTTTTTAAAGGCAAATTTTGTCCCTATGCTAACGTCTACTGTCCTCATGGGGGGGGGGGGGAGAATGAAATATTTATTGTCATTTTACATAACTCAAATATGAAACTGAGGTGAAGCCCTAAAATATATGATACTCTTTTATTACAACCATTGGTGCTGGAAACTTAGTAATTCCTGTTTGTCTATAGTTAACACAGTTCCTGTTCTCCCTCCCTTCACTGTTCCGATATCCTATCATAGGTTGCCAAGAGGAGCAGTACACATAATTTCACCTGCAGTTGTTAATGGAATTAAGCCCTTTCTTTAATCTCGATCAAAACATTTTTCTCACCATTTTAGAAATATTAAAGCATCAAATTAATATGTGAATTGTGAACTTGACAGGTTAGTTTTGGGGTTTTTTTTTAAAAAAAATCAAACTCTATTGGTAAGTTTGATTTATATTGTTAAACATTTGAGGAATGACTAGACAGACGAACCTTTCTCTTGAAGGCTCCACCTCCATGAGCAGCAAAGGGTGTTCCTCTCTTACATCTGAGCTCATGGAGGCTTTGTGTAATACTCTGTGCCAAGACTTGGAAATAACTTGTTGAACATTTGAAAGACCAGCCTTACAAAAAAAAAAAAAATTTAAATCAGCAAATAAGAGAAGGATTACAGAAAACGATTGTTTCCTATAGATAAAAAGTGTCAGATTTGTAGAAAGAAAACTTGTTTTTACTCTTTTGCAAGGTTTCCCCTTGGGCTACAAGCCACCACATTTTACTTGCTGCTAAATCACAACCAAGAATAGATCCTGACAAAGCAATACTTCCAAGCACTCATTTACTCAAAGCTGGATCTGCAAAAGCTGACTCACCAAGTTTGTAATATCCTGTAGAAGTATACAAGGAGTGTCAAATAACTGGCTCAAGAATTGTCATTAGTCAAAGGACTGACTAGGTTCTTTGCATACCAGCCTACAAAAGCCACATCACTATTACTGTCGAGGTGGTGAAGTCTTTCGCCTTTCTTCTCAAGACTTTGGGGCAGATCCTCTGGGAGCTGATGACAATGTTTCAGGGATCCTAAGGGAGATAGAGCCTTACTCCCTATATACAGCCATACCCATTAGCAAAAGGCGGCTGGATTTAATAACTCCTGGCATCACACTACATTGGATTAAGTGGAGCAAAGAGTGACTCTCCCCACACTGTCCCATCATTCCAAACCAACTGGGGAAGAAGTTACAGAAAGAAAAATTGCTGCTTTAAAAAACGCCAACACTAACCTTTATTTTCATGTTCCATAAAATCACGTTACAGTGGTGCCTCGCAAGACGAAATTAATTCGTTCTGCGAGTTTTTTCGTCTTGCGAATTTTTCGTCTTGCGAAGCACGGTTTTAACGGTATTAACGGTTTTAAGAAAAAGGAAACAAACTTGCAAGACGTTTTCGTCTTGCAAAGCAAGCCCATATGGAAATTCGTCTTGCGAAGCAACTCAAAAAACGAAAAACTCTTTCATCTTGCGAGTTTTTCGTCTTGCGAGGCATTTGTCTTGCGAGGTACCACTGTATTAAAATAGTCAGAAGAAATCAACAACAGACATTAACTAAACAGTGTGGCTATTTTGTTGGCAATGATATGCTAGCAAGATGGAAATAATAATAATAATAATAATAATAATAATAATAATATACCCCCCATCTGGCTGGGTTTCCCCAGTCACTCTGGGCTGCTTCCAACAAAATATTAAAAATACAATAAAACATCAAACATTAAAAACTTCCCTAAACAGGGCTGCCTTCAGATGTCTTCTAAAAGTCAGATAGTTCTTCATTTCCTTGACATCTGATGGGAGGGCATTCCACAGGATGGGCACCACCACCGAGAAAGCCCTTTGCATGGTTCCCTGTAACTTCGCTTCTCTCAGGGAACCGCCAGAAGGCCCTCGGAGCTGGACCTCAGAACAATGGGGGTGGAGATGCTCCTTCAGGTATACTGGGCCGAGGCTGTTTATATACAGTGATGTGGGTGGGACAGGGAGGAATGTACACTCTTTCCTAAACCTCTCCAAACCACAGCTCCACACCCCACTGTTGATGCAACTTTACACCAACCCCAGAACTTTTGCAAATAATTTCTTTCCTACTGACTTCAACTAGAGGGATTTAAAGCAAACCAACAGCCCTGCCCTGGAGTTGATGACATCACCACAACACAGCATAGGCTATGGTGTAACTCAATACCCAATTGCTACACATTACCAGTTTCTGTTGTGTGCCAGGAGCTCCTAAACAGGCACCTCACAGCTGATGGGGCAGAGGGCGAGTCCTGGAGTTGCTTCGCAGATAAATATCCACAGTAAATTATTTACTTAAAAAATCTCAGTGATGAAAAATAGCAATGAAGGGTCTGGGCTAGTTACTGCACTAGTTGAAGCAATTTTTTAATTTTTTAAAAAATTAAATTAAAAAGCATCTGAGTTGATTGACCACAGCTGTTCTTCATGCTACACAACAGTTCCCTGTCAACAAACGTGCCTGGAAAAATGGTCTCTTGACCAAAAGGCCCCAAAGTTGGGATTTACCGTGGTGGAAGTCATGAGCAAAACATTGTTTAGTGTGCATTTACCCTAATATACATATTTTGGTATGCATTTTGCCTAATATACAACTTTTGCAAAGCAAATTACTCGCAATGAAAGGGAAAAGTTGACAGCTATGCCTGGTGGGGGGAGCTGCGCTGGTTTGCCAGCGGCGTAAGGTCGTGAATATAAGCCACACTTTAACTTTTCATGGTCAGAATGGGGAGGGGGGGAGTGCAGCTTATATTCAGGCCAATACGGTATAGGTATACTACTACTACTACTACTACTACTACTGCTGCTGCTGCTGCTACTACTACAACAACAACATTTGAAAACATCAGAAATCTTAAAAGAAACAAACTTGATATTGTATTAAATGAATGTTGCCAAAACTTTTTCTATCATCTTTGATAATGTAGATTCGCCATTTAAGCTCATCGATTAATTATAGCCACAATAGGTAGGAACAGAACCTTCATGACCAGCAGTGGTTTATCACTGGTTTAAAACCTGGCAATAAACTGGGGATTACTGCCTCCACGATACCCTGCTTGTGAGCTTAGAGATATTTGGCAGGAGAAAGAGTGCTAGGCTACACGCTCTTTTGATCTTATCCAGCAGGACTGAATTCTTAAGGGTTTTAAGCTGGGACATGTAAATATAAGGGCCACTGCTTTTTGCAACTCAGCTTTGTTCTTTATGAACACTTTTTACCATAGCAAAAAATCAAACCACCCCACACAACAATTAGCAACATAGCAGTTAACAGAACAAGGCATGAGAGTTTATACACGAAAAGGTGTGTGCATGCATTAAATGTATGTAATGCTGAAATGTGTTTGCGTAATTTGACATCTACAAAGATACATGCCAAGGGGAAAGACACATAGCTATGATATGATTTTCTATTAAAAGACAGGCCTAGCAGAAGCCTAATCCTATTTTAAACAGGTGTGCAGTTAGAATTGCCAGAGGTTCTATTTTTAAAGCAATAGCCCTTGTTTACGAACACCTTGCTCTGTAACACTCACAAAATAAACAAATTGGGTTGTAGCCAACATTAGCTCTGATCAAAGTAAATCTGTTTAAATTAACCCATTTAAATTTTGGCCCATTATTTTCAAGGGATCTACTCAGAGTGGAACTGACATTGGATATAACTGAATAGCTCTCCTTCTTCCTACTGGGAGCGAGGGTTGCTCTCCTTGTCTTGGTAGACGTCATCTCACAGGGTAGCCAAGTCAGTTTCCATTCCAAAATCAGGCCTATAACCTGCCTGAAACTAATATAGAAAGTCAGTGTCATCCAAGAGAGTCTAGAGCAAGCTGGCAATCATCTGCTTGAATACCTTACCCAGTGTGGAGGCCACTCCTGTTGTATTTCTGCCTGGAGTTCTGAAAGAAAGGATATGGAATCCTATATACTCCCCTGAAGCTTCATGTCCCTTCTCATAGTTAGAAACCATTAACAGATACACATCCCACTCCTTTTATAAAACGCCTTTCTCATTTGTATCCAAAGAAACCAGGGTGACATAAATGAGATTTCTCATATTATCTTCACAAGAGCCCTGTGAGGTGGGCCAACTGCTGCCTCTTTGCCTAATCTAAGACCACAGAGTATTAGATACTCAGATCTAACAAGTACGGCTAGAAGGAACCTTCCTGCAACAAACTACAGTGGTGCCTCGGGTTAAGAACTTAATTCGTTCTGGAGGTCCGTTCTTAACCTGAAACTGTTCTTAACCTGAAGTACTTTAGCCAGTGGGGCCTCCCGCTGCTGCTGTGCCGCCACCACGCGATTTCTGTTCTCATCCTGAAGCAAAGTTCTGAACCCGAGGTACTATTTCTGGGTTAGCGGAGTCTGTAACCTGAAGCGTCTGTAACCAGAGGTACCACTGTACTCAGACTTAAGGGGATTCGCACATGGAAAACGAAGTATAAAATCATAGATTTGGAAGGGACCATGAGTGTGGCAGATCTTAAAGTTTTATAGTAGGTAAAGGTAAAGGTACCCCTGACCTAAAGGTCCAGTCGCGGACTCTGGGGTTGCGCACTCATCTCGCTTTCCTGGCTGAGGGAGCCGGCATACAGCTTCTGGGTCATGTGGACAGCATGACTTCTGGTGAACCAGAGCAGCGCACGGAAACGCCGTTTACCTTCCCGCTGGAGCAGTACCTATTTATCTACTTGTACTCTGACATGCTTTTGAACTGCTAGGTTGGCAGGAGCAGGGACCAAGCAACAGGAGCTCACCTGTTTATCCTGGCTCAGCTATCAGCAGTCATCCCCTGCCCCCCCCAACCAACCAAATCGCAGCCTGTTTGAGTGCTGTTGTCCCTGATGTCCAGTAAGCTTCATTGCTACGGGATTTGAAGCCATTTCCACAGTCCAACATGCTATGCACTGAAGCTTATAGGGATTTTTCTGAGGGCGATCACCAATGGGAGACCACTTTTCTTGAAAGGCAGCTTGCTTGCTCCTGCCAAGCATCTTCTACAATCAGCAGCTACGGAGAAAGTTGAATGCGTTCTAGGTCCCACTCTCAATTCACATCAGCCGATAGCAATGCCCAGTAAGCACAGCCAATGTCCCATGTGATGATCATGTGATTGAACTGTGTGCATCGCATCCCAGAACATTCTGCAGTATGTAGAGGGCTTGTGTGTATAACAATAACATAAATTATTGGCAAGATGAAGGAATTACCTTGGAATCTATTCACATAAAGACATTTTGAATGTCTTATGCTTGAGTTTCCTTCCTGGATTCAATTCTAGTAGGACTCTTATGCAGACTTGATACAGATTAGTCTGCCACAGTTTTGTATGTTGGATTTATAGCACATCTAGAATCATAGAATTGTAGTTGGAATCTTGAGGGTCATCTATCCCAACCCCCTGCAATGCATTACTTTCCTTGATCAAACCATTAGACTTCTGTTGATGCAGCCTAGAAAAGCATTAGCTATTTTTGCTGCTGCATCACAATGTGGACTCCTGTTAAGCTTGTGGTCTGCTACTAGATCATTTTTACATTACAAGCCAGGTACACCCCATCTTATATTTGTGTAAGATGGGGAGCACATTGGAACAAATAATGCTCAAACCAGCTTCTGAGAGCTTCTGCATCTTTTAAAACACACTAAGTATACCTTACTGTGTCACTGCAAAACTATTATAGGAAGAGCCCTACTGATGATATCTTTCTGCATATAGCTATCTTATCAAAGCACAGCCAGGACAACCCTATGCTGAATTAAATGTATTTCTTTCTATTTTCATGGTTACACATGTGGGTTTCCCCTTTCCTTTTTCAGTTGCTTGCCCATAAGAAAGCTAAATTTTCATGGTAAAAGAGGGGGCGGCGGCTTTGCAACCTGCATAACAGGCCAACTTAAATTTGGCCCCCAACAAGTCAGATTGCATGAATAGAGCAGGACCATGTGTATAACCAACCAAGGAACAACATGTTCTTTCTGAAGGAGTGGGTGAGGATTCAAATATTCACACTGAGGAGAAAAAACAAATGCTTAACTTATATAATATTTAAAGCATTCCCTGCACATCTCAGGTGGCAGATATAACCAGCAACACTTTGCTTGCCCTTTAACCCCTGCCCCAAACCTGAGTTTCTCTCTCATGCTCTCTCACAAACACCTACGCTTTTATGTTTATTTAGCAGTGTAATTCTTAGGCCACTTGGCATTTGAAATATCAAACCGGGCTACAGAGATAGCAGTTTCCGTCTTGCCTCCATTAGGGGCACAACCTTACAGTGGCCACGTGCCAGTGCTGGGCAGGGCCGGGCCAAAGACAAAGTGGGTTGGGCAACCAATATAAATGTTACCTTTGTACAGTAGGCTAGTTTTACATACACTCATATATCGCTCTCTATCCTTCATCCAGGCAAGCAAAGGGCATTAATATCAGGCTTCAAGCACACATTCCAGCCAGGCAGAAACACTCAAGGCAGGTGCAAAACAGGGCAGGTGAGGGGTGCAGCCTAGGGAGAGGTGTGGCTTGACGTACAGCCTAGAGCAGGGGTCAGGAAACTTTTTCAGCAGGGGGCCGGTCCACTGTCCCTCAGACCTTGTGGGGGGCCGGACTATATTTGGGGGAGGCAGGGAAATGAATGAATTCCTATGCCCCACAAATAACCCAGAGATGCATTTTAAACAAAAGGACACATTCTACTCATGTAAAAACACGCTGATTCCTGGACCATCCGTGGGCCGGATTTAGAAGGTGATTGGGCCGGATACGGCCCCTGAGCCTTAGTTTGCCTACCCATGGCCTAGAGAGCCAGAGAAGTCTAGACAGCTGCACTTGGCCACCATTCCTGAGTTTCCACACCCGTGTTCTACTGACGTCAGCAGCATTAGCAACGGTGTATCTTGAGCTTTGGTATAACAAGCACTTGCTACTCAGCTGTCATACTATAAAAGAAATGCAGAGAAGGCTTTGGGTAAATTCGTACCAAGTATTCAGAATACCAATGTGGGAGCAAGCACAGGACGGCCAGGCTTGACATTGTGCTTGTGCATCTCTATTAAAGAATGGAAACAACTTTCCCTCCCCTGGGATGCTACTATCCATCAGCATGGGCAATACTAAGCTAAATGGAGCTGTTTCCTGGAACTTTGGCATCTTGGCAAATGCCACATCGGGTTTCAGGAGCTGCACTGCGTTCTGTTAAGAAAATATGTGTGGGTTATACAAAAGTATTATACAAATATTTTTCTTTGTTATTAAATTATGTAAGACTTGCAGCTGTGCCACAGATTGCAAGGTAAACACAGGCATAGACCATGGTAGGAAAAAAGGTAGCTGAAAAGGAAAAAATTTCATATTAAAATCAGCAGGCGGAAGCAGGGTCAAGCATTTCTGCTTGCAGCTTCTGCAAAGCGCCTCCTGTGAAAATCACTTTGTGAAGAATGGGCAGATGAACAAATGAGAGGAAGTATTATACCCATAGAGAAGACGCAGAACTCACATCTGCACAAGGACCAATCGATCTGAGCCTCTCTGTAATCCCAAATACCTCTAGGCAGGCCCCAGTAAATCACTGGTGAGGAAAATGCATTCTGTACATGCTCTGGAACCCTGTTTCTTGCTTCACAGGCAATAACCATGAATAAGATATTCCGTCCAATTATTTTCCAGATGCAAATGCTAACGTTGCCTCACAATGCGTATCATGTTGAGTTTTAAACCCTGTTGTTTTAAAGGCCTTTATTTCCAAGTAAAGGCAACATGTTTAGCCTAACCTGCCTCCCTTCCTGGATAAGCTCCTAACATAGTTGAGGAAACAGGGT